>NC_139344.1:65088406-66408406 GCF_055883805.1 Amblyomma maculatum
CCATCCATGCATCCATCCATCCATCCATCCATCCATCCATGCATCCATCCATTCATCTATGCATCCATCCATCCATCCATCCATCCATCCATCCATCCATCCATCCATCCATCCATCCATCCGTCCGTCCGTCTATCTATACCGTTGAGAGAACGAAATCACGCCAACAGAGTCAGGAATCTCCGTCTGCAACTACAGCGACCTCGCACAAAGAGCTTCGATGCTATGCTCACCTAACGAGTAAAGTTAAAACAAAATGACTGCTCTTCACGAGTAATTCAAACCTGCGTATTGCTCAAGTAGGCGTGTCACAAAATACGACGACCTATCATATGTTTTCCAGCGCCGGAATCGTTTTAGCTCATACCTTATCCCACTTTTTTGACTCGCGTAGCACCGAAAGACTGCGTTAATACTTAAGTCATAGTCGTATGGCATGCGCTGCTCTGAGCACGGGTTCTACAACTTTTCTTTTTTATTTATTTTATTTATTTATTTATTTGTCTTTAACCTCAGGGCCGTACAGGCATTTCAGAGAGGAGTGGGCAAAAAGAAATACAGGAAAAAAGAAACACTGCAAAAATCGGGTACATAAATAATACATCCTATATATACAATATTAGCTATGAAATCGGCAATAATTGTATTAGTAGACACAAAACTAGTAGTACTTATACAATGCAGGTTAAAGCTTTGCGAAAGTTATTTGTATCAGTAATAGATATAATTTCATTAGAAAGATCGTTCCATTCTTTGGAAGTACGGGGAAGAAATGAGCGTAAGAAAGAATCTGTTTTGCATGGCTACTTTGCAGGGATGATCAATGCGATGCGATATGTAATAGGGTGTCTGAAAAAAATTGCTGTGTAAGACGGAATGATAATATAACTTGTGGAATAGTGTTAGCCGGCAAACTTTTCGTCTTGAAGCCAGTGATGGAAGACGCAAAATAGTTTTCATTTGTGTGACACTTGCTCCTCGGTTATAGTTAGAAAGAATGAAACGAGCAGAGGTATTCTGAACGAGTTCAAGTGCAGTAATTAAGTAATCATGGCTAGGATCCCAGACCGCTGCTGAGTATTCTAATTTTGGAAGTATTAAAGTTTTATAAAGGAGTGATTTCAAAGCAGACGGGGCGCGGGACAAATTACGTCTCAGATAACCTAGCGTTTTGTTAGCGTTGTTGATGATGTAATCTATATGAAGCCGCCAAGTTAGGTCGGATGAAATGTGAATTCCTAGGTATTTATAAGAATGGACGCTATCAAGTTCAATGTCATTCAGAGAGTATAGAGGAGACGAATTAGTAGTACGGGTCACACGCATTACCTTGCATTTGTTATAGTTTAGTTCCATCAGCCATTGATTACACCAATTGATTATAGCCGTGAGGTCGCGCTGTAGAATGTTAATATCATTATCGTCTTTTATTTCACGAAAAATAACGCAGTCATCAGCGAATAAATGTATGTTAGATGACACATAGGATGGAAGATCGTTTATATATATTAGGAACAATAACGGTCCGAGTACGGAACCCTGTGGAACACCTGATAGTACATTAGCAAAGGATGAGTTGTAGTTGTTAGCGCAAACATATTGTGAGCGATTGGTGAGAAAGCATTCGATCCATTTGAACAAATTGGTGTCAATATTTAGCGGAAATAATTTTTGAAGAAGCAACTGATGACAAACCTTATCAAATGCTTTCGAGAAATCTAAAAAGATGCAATCAACGACTGATGACTTATCCAGTATATGATGTAAGCTATTTGTAAAAGAAATTAGTTTAGCCTCACGTGAATAACTTTTGCGGAAACCATGTTGTGCAGACGAGAAAAATGAATTACTCTCAAGAAAGTTCACGAGTGTGGCGAATATGATATGTTCAAGTAATTTGCATCATGTACTAGTAATGGATATGGGACGATAATTAGCAGGAGAGGACTTGCTCCCTAATTTGTGAAGTAGAACGATCTTTCCAATTTTCCATTGTTCAGGAAGTGTGCTTGTGTCCAGTGACTGTTGAAAAATGTAAGTTAAAATAACTGAGCTATAGGCACAAGTGCTTTTTAAAAATTTTGCAATAATGAAATCATATCCTGGACTAGAATGGTCTTTTAGAGTATTAATTAGGCGAGCAACACCAGCTGTGTCAAGAGTCACTGGTGGCATCACCAGGTAATCATGATGACATATAGTAAGAAGACTGGTACAGATTTTGGATGAAAAATTATTAACAAAGGCCTCATTTAATACTTCAGAACAGATATCATTATTAACCGATTCACCACATGAGTTTAACAAAGTGATAGGATTGCTGGATGTTGGATTGATTACTCGCCAGAATTTTCTGGGATTTGTTTGTAGCATGTCCGGTAGGGTATTAGATAAAAAGTGGTCCTTGGCACTTTTTAGTGCCATTATGTATAATTTGGAGGCAGCTTTGTAGGCAGCCCAGCGCGAGTCAGTTGGTGAACGTTTTGCGGTGCGATAAAGCCGTTTTTTCTTGTTTAATAATTTTTTGATATGGGCGTTGTACCATGGCGCGTGCGAGTTAGAGACCGTGTTGCGGACTGGAATATATTTGTTTGTTAGACGGGCAACTTCCCCTGCAAAGATATCCCAGTTTGACTGAATGGAACGGTCATGAAAGTTTGAAAGAAAAGATTCCATGAAAGAGCATAGTTCATCGTTTATTGCCACGAAATTTGCTTTCTTGTAGCCGCGTATAATCTTTTTTGCCTTGGTATGTTTGGGGGGTGCCGCATTAAGCTTAAAAGTAATTGATAAATGGTCACTAATGCCTGAAAATAAAGTAATGTCTGATACAAAATCCGGTCTATTAGTCAGGATGAGATCAAGTGTGTTTGAGGAATTAGGTGATATTCTAGTTGGTTCAGTAATTAGCTGCGTCAACGAAAATAAGGAGCACAAGTTAATGAATTCATCACCCTGCGCTGAGAAGGGAGACAAAATGGGCATCGTATTAGTGTTCCAGGAAATGTTAGGAAAGTTAAAGTCGCCGAGCAGGAGTATAGGAGTCGAAGGGAAAGTCGTGCATATTTTATTAAAACAGTCATGAAGTTCGTTTATAAAGGAAGGCGGTGCAGATGGGGAACGGTAGCATGTACACAGTATCAATTTACGATGATCAAGAATTAACGACACCCAAACTATTTCAAGACCAGTGTTAATATTGATACTTGAGGATGAAATGTCGTTAGATATAGAGAGTAGAACGCCGCCACCACGATGAGCCAACCGATCACATCTGTATATGGTAAAATTATCTGCATTGTGAAAAATTTCGTGATCTAGAACATTAGGCGTGAGCCATGTTTCAGTAAGAGCAATAATGTGAGCAGTTACAGCAGTTAGTTTACAGCAGGATCATTCTGCAACAGAGACACAGATAGCCTGTGATGCAGATTGGCTGAATATTTCTTACTGCGGCTGACGTACAAAATCTAGTACGGGTATAGGAGCACGAGCAACAAGGCCAGGCTCAGCATCACCAGCGCGGCCAGTAGGGCGAGCAGCAACGAGTGCCGCAGCCGGCCTGAGTAAGGCCGCCGAAGGTCCGACAGGTCCACACTGCCGGGCCAAGTCAGTGCCGGCCCCGGCGGGGTCCGCGGCGCGCGGCGCCAGCGCGCCACCCAGGGTACCTTGCAGGCCCTGCGCACACCGAAAGACACGGGCTGTCAAGCCCCAACGCTGTGCCAGCACCACCACTGGTAGAGGAATGGGGCAGCAGACGCAAATTCTTAGACGCAAGCACCTTTTTTCCCGCTAACAAAACACTCCGCTCTTTTTAACCCGCTCGCTATCTTTGGACGTGACATGCCTGAAGCAAAACTAACAGCAAGAAAAATAAGATGTATATGAAAACTGGAAGAGAACTTGCTATATAATTTACTAGAACTGGTCATTGTCTAGCGGATTTCATAGTGTCTGCAGAGTGTTTGGCATACCCGATCGCATCAACACCTCATGCCATGCAAGACATCTACCTGCACCAGCATGTCAGTCTTTCCATAACAGCGCCAAGCTTCACTGCCGCTTCCGCAAGATGCATGGGCTTTCGACTGTGTTGAACATGCTGCGACTCCTTGTTACCCCCAAACGGTGATAAACGCAGAAACCCATATATACCCCTGTCGAAAATTCTGCTTGGACAACGTTTAGCGGCAGTTGAGTTTCCAAAAGGTCTGCATGAGCTACTAATATACAACATAAAACGTCCAATAATTCCCAATTAGAGACGTTATGCCTTGACATGACATTCGACAGGCCTCGCTAATGATTCCTTCCCCTGACGCAGCAGGACACACTCGTCAGCTACGCGAGGAGCCTACGCATTTTTTTTTTTTTTCAGAATCAGAGAGCTGCTTAAGATGTGCAAAGCACGATTGGAGCATAACATGTTTGTCATGAGCATTGTTCCCGGGGCTTAGCCGCAAAAGCCTTAGGCGGATTTGCTGGGATATAGCTGGTCACGAACCTCATCAGCCACACCACTGCACCCATAATACCAGTAACAGCGATTTTTTAATATTTCGCTTCCGTGGCCCTTCAAAACTAGCTTTTCTTTCTCTTCATGCACTCGACGCCCGAAGAATCGTTGTGCACATACACTATTCTGCCCAGCGGTATCAGAAGCCCGAGGCCCGAATCCAGTTCCTTAATCTTGTGAGTCGCTTTGCGCTTGTGATTTTGCGCTTTCTGTTCATACTTTTTATCCGGAAGCTTATTAAAATGAAATATCTCCTTTTCGAGCAGTGCCCTTCATATCTTGAGGTTCATTTATTGCATATACGTGCGAGAATAACCAGGGCCCTCAGCGCTGTTTTATTTTGAGAAAAATTCCTTTTTTTTTTTTTTTTGCGGCACACCTCTCGGCAAAACGATGTGGCGACTTAAAACCTCGACAGCGCGCGATATTTAATTACAGCCAGCGGCGGGATCTTTTCATTTTGAACTTGACGGAGTTCGTACCGGTTAAACTCCCATTTTATTGGCCCCTTCTGTAGCGGCCTCTTTTTTGGCATATCGACAAAGAAATGGGCCCAAATAGAACCATGGTTTTACCGAAGCGACAAGAAAGAAAGCATCTTTAAGTGAATACATCATACTTTCTCAGCGACAAAGAATGGAAAAGAAAAACGGAATGAGAAAGAAAAAAATGAACGCCACTTCTGTAACTCGGCAGCAGCATTATTTGCTTTGAGATCTCCTAAGGTTGACGAGCTGCCGACTGGGAACGTCTTTTTCGTCTGTTTGCTGTCTGAGAATTCAAACAGAACAGGAAAATTGCGCGGGTAGCTCTGGCTGCTTTTCGGTGCAGAGTCAACAACATCCTTCAATAGATACCATCAAGCCCGGCTTTGTCGCCCCGGCATGCCGAAACTGAAGAAAAAAAGAACCGACCAAAGCTACCTACGCGAGGCCCATCTGAAGGGAAGAGCTAACGACACAGTGTTTGCCACAATAATGCAAGGAGGTAGCGAGGCAGGTGCTGTAAGATCAGCTCTACGTGTTCTCGCTCTTTGTGGTGCGGTTGCTGCTATCTTTGAAAGCAAAAAGGGAAGAATACACAATGAGGTGCTAAGCAGGATTCTGTTCTTCCTCAGGAGCAGGACACGCCATCTCCTCTTCCCGCTCTTTCTCAAGCGTTCAAGCAAGGCGGCGTCTCGATCAAATATAGTAGAGGAATAAGCAAGGTGAAATGTGGATTTAATAGATGATCTGAACGTCTAGCGCTGCCAGTAATTCAGGCACAGCAGGGTCGAATTGCCAGCCGCAGGACACAGCTTCAGCGCGAGAGATGGGCGCCGGAGACCAGCGATGGTGATGGCGATGCCGCAGAGTTTTCTGTTCTTTGTCTTTTTTACATTTCCCCCACGGGAAGAAGTCGCCATCCTGGCGACTCAGGGAGAAGAGACGACCAGAGGGTTGTAATATGGCTTGAGGCGGCTAACGTGGACAACCTCGCGGCCGCGACGGCTGTGGTCGGATGAAGGGGTGACTGGCTCGATGACGTAGTTCACAGGGAATGTGCGTTCCAAGACGCGGTAAGGTCCGTGGTATTTGGTTTCTAGTTTGTTGGCGGCAGGAACGCATAGCCAAACGAAGCTGTCGGCCAGGAACGTGCGAGCAGGGGTATCGCTATCATGCTGATCTTTGCGATAACCTTGAGTGTTTGAGGTAAACGTGCGAGCTAGCTGACGGCATTCCTCGGCTTTCTGTACAATATCTGACAAAGCACTGTACTCAGAGGCATCTGGATGGTATGGAAAAATTGTGTCCAGAGTACAAGGTGCTTCACGGCCGTATAAGGGAAAGAAGGGCGAAAAACCAGTTGTTGTTTGGGTGGCAGCGTTGTACGCGAACGTTACGAATGGCAGTATATACCTGGTCCCAGTTGAAGCTTCCAGATTAAGATCTAACATACATTGCGAGCATGTCCCCAAGCGTACGGTTGAAGCGCTCCGTGAGGCCGTTTGTTTGCGGGTGGTACGCAGTTGTAGCCCGATGTATCGATTTGCAAGACGACAGGAGCTCTTGGACTACTTCGGAAAGAAAGACACGACCTCTATCACTCAGTAGCTCGCGAGGGGCGCCGTGTCGAAGAATGAAGTGTTGTAGAAGAAAATGGGCTACCTCTCGGGCTGTCGCCGCGGGAAGTGAAGCAGTCTCGGCGTAACGGGTCAGGTGGTCGACGGCGACGATGACCCATCGATTACCAGCGGCACTGCATGGTAGCGGACCATAGAGGTCGATTCCCACGTGATCAAACGGGCGAGCTCGGTGCACGGTAAAGGCTGGAGAGGGCTAGCGGGGTGGCGAGAAATCTTGCGTTGTTGGCAGGCGGTACAAGAGCGAATGTAGCGCCGTACGAAATTGTACATTCCCCTCCAGTAGTACATCTGACGAATTCGATCATATGTTTTCAGGACGCCGGCATGAGCGCTTTGCGGGTCAGTGTGATGGTGGGCACAAACCTCGGAGCGGAGGTGGCGCGGAATGACAAGAAGCCACGTTCTGCCGTCTGAGTTGTAGTTCCTTCGGTAGAGAAGGCCGTCTCGAATGGTGAAATGGGAGGCCTGTCGGCAGAGTGCCCGAGGATGCGTAGCCGCGGAAGTAGTGCCAAGGATATCTAGCAGGTTAGAAACTCATATCCTTTACAAAGGATATGAGTCTTACTGTTGCATACCATTATTTCTGTAATCGTTGAAAGGCTTGATTTTTATATTACTCGAAGAATATGCCTTCCAGCTTAAGTTAAGGTGTTGGAACGGGGATAGCTAACCTAAAGTTAAAAAGTCAGTTTTAGCGACAAACCTCCAGGCCATAAATATAAACGGACATGTGGGTTTACATATCCACCTGTTAATACCAAAGGCATAGTTTTATTGCTCAGGCATGGCCGCCCATAGTCAGCCATGTCTGCCGAACTGCCACAAAATCGGGGCGTAATTGGCAGAAAGGTTTCCATCGGCAATGTACTCATGTGCCAGGCTAAAACATATCGAATTCTCCGAGTGGGATTACAGCCAGCGGCATAACGGTGCACATGGGGAAACTCACCTTACCCATTATACCACACGGTCATCGCCACGATAATGTGCGCAACTCTACTCCTGTAGCTCCGTAACATACACCACCCACGCACTCCCTAGTTCATATGCAGTACTCACTTGTGACCTTTCCTCCCTTCTTTCGCTATCATCCTTCGACATCCGTGTTGTTTTAGCGCTTTCAAATATATCATACATGCACCAACTAGCTCGCTACATTTCAGTCATCCCTCACATACCTTTCCTGTCCACGTTATTCAGACAGCTACCTTAAATATGGCAACATTTACGGTGACTTTCCTTTCCCCATAACCGCATCCTCTGTTTTCCCTTCCTCTCGCGTATCGTTCGCTAGAACTTAAAACGGTGTATAGATGGCGTATTTTGAAGAATTTTTGCATATCGATGGCGCTGGCGGTGACATCAAAGCAGTCACTATCAGTAATTGGTTGCATTTCATTCAACGAAATACTGTACGCAAAAACGCTCTGTGCTGAGATTTTGGTTCATGCTACAAATAGGTGGTATAAGCTAATCTCCTGCTTATCAGAAACCCTATTGTTGGCTTGAGAACGTAAATTCACAAGATCAATGAATTCAGTAGTACATCAATAAGTATTTCACTCAATAGATCAGCCACTAACTCGTTAAGTGAATCAATATTGCTGTAGATCTAGAACAGTGAAAAATTAATTCGAAGACCAGGGAGCACGATGAAGACCTTCTCCAGAACTGAAGCGCAGTACGCATAAGTCTTAATAAAGGAATATTTCAAATGACACATTGATTTGCCTTATCGTAAGTACTTATATAATATGTACATCAGCTCAACCGAAAAACTATTTTCCCGGGAAAATACTGATTTTGTTTTCAGCACCCCCAGTTCTACATAACAAACTATTCTTGCTGTTTGGGTCTTGGTTAAGAATTAAAGTGCGTATTTTCGCACTGCAAGCAACGGGCATAAAAACTGAACAGACCAGGTTGAAATCAGATTAAATATGCGTACATCGCAATTCACTACCTAAAAAATTGATATTCGTTGCGAGTATTTTTTTTTATTTTTTTTTTGCCAAGGAAATAGCCCTTCTGACATCGATATGCTCAAGCCCCGCCGTGGTGGTTAGCGGTTAGAGCCTTCGATTACTAAACCAAAGAACGGGGGATCGAATCCCGGCCTCAGTGACCGCTTTTAGATGGAGACGAAAAGCAAGGCGCCCGTGTGCTGTGCGATGTCAGTGCACGTTAAACAACCCCAGGTGATCGAAATTTCTCAAGCCCTCCACTATGGCGTCTCTCATATCCCCAGTCGCTTTGGGACGTTAAACCCTGTAAAAATAAAGGAACCTAAACCAATATTCGCAGGAAGTAATTTTTTTTCTGCTGCACTGGCCAGTCCGCACTGGCTCATGAGAAAATAAATGGTTTCGCGTTTAAAAATGAAACTTTTTAATAATGTCAGCTTATTAACATCTACCGCCAGCCACACATTTCACCGTGATGCTTGAAAGTCATTCTAGCGAACACTATGAAATCTGCAATAGAAAACGGGCAATAAACAAGCCGGCAACCTGAGAGCACGATCCATCACATCGTGCTGTACGGCTTCGTTCTTTGCCGAAGTTTTAAATAAGGCCGGCAGCTGCTGCACCAGAACCACCACGATCAAAATAGTGTTGACTCCTTGGCACAACCACATCCGGTCCGTTGCGACGACATTTAGCGCTGAATAGCTATCTTCAGCTTTTCCTCGCCGTCTCCATAAATTTCTTGCGCCTCGAGATATGGGATTTGCATGTGGTCCCTCGCATAATGAGCCTACCGATGCCGCAAACTTAAAACGACAACTGAAGCCTTTCAGTGTATGAACAATAGGAGCCGAAAACCACTCCGACCGACAACTGCGAGCGTGGAAGACTCGCGAACGCTTTTCATTCGGTTTCGAAAGTCCCATTCAACGCCTCTCCAAAGCAGGAACAAATGCACGGCAAAACCTCTACTACCCAAACTTTTGATGGTAAGCCGAAAAGGAAGGGAAAGATAAAAATTGAGCAGACAATGAGAATTGCAGCTTATGAACATAGCCTGCTCACAGTACCACATTTTTGTTTGTTTGTTTTTTACAACTATATAGCAACCTATTTAGCGCATGCTAGTCGACACTGCCTGGTGTTTACTCACCCCCATTTTCATTTCAGACATAAAATAAGATAAAATAACCTGCTAGAGCTGTAAAGTTTTTCATTGTCGACCACGAAGCGGGAGCTTTGTTTTGTGCTAAAAGAAAGAGAATTATTTAGAGAGACGCAGACAGAGAGAATAACCAGATCGCTCAATGGATTAAAGGGACCCTAAGAGGGGCATGTAATGTCAGGCTAGACTGAGAGATTAGCCTCAGCTAATAGAAAGTATAAGGTTTATACGAAAAAAAAAAAAGGTTTTATAAGCCAGGAATTGCGTACAACGAAGTAAACGTGGAGTCACCATAAGCGGATCCATGTTCGCCATTAGTAGGCATTTACCGTCAAAACAGGAGATCGCAGCACAGTGAGCGTAGTGGCAATACCGAGTGTGTCGTAAGCAGTTGCGCGTTTGTAGGTTACATATATACAGGCGGAAGGTACAATTATTCTTTCTTCAACCGTCAGTTACACTGTGCAGGGTGTAAGCATGACAGAATTGGAGTATGTGTGTACATGTGCGTGTGCGTGAGTGTGTGTGTGTGTGAGGGGGAGGGGGGTCATTCCGAGTCGAGGACGAACAGCGCGACCTAAAATCAGATCAAATAAGGATTGAAAAGCGAATGAACGCTTCTAAGATAATTCGCTATGTTTGCCAATATTCGCTCTAGCGACTATTCACGTGAAACAGCGAATCACTTGGGGCGGTTTGGGGCGGCGCTATAGCTCAGGGTGTTGAAGCCATAAGGTTCAAATGGCGCCATACTGATCTCCTCCAGAAGGCACGCAGCAGGAATTCAGTAATTTAACTTTGCGAGGGTCATGTTACGCGTCTTGCAAAGTTGCATATTGCCAATGACGACTATGAAACTAGTGCCACGTCTCAGCAATGGTATAAAAGGAACGAGATTTATTATCCATGGCTTTCGATGCCGAGCGAGAAGGTCGAACTTTATAATCCCTCTTTAACCCCGTAATCCGTGTCGCTCAGTCTTGGAGGCCATATATGTATGAACATCGTGAAAGCCTCTACACCTCGGATTGCGCCTTGGGGTTGAACACACCTTACCGCGCATACAGATCGCGGCAGCATGGTGTTCAGTTTCGGAGTGAGTTCTGTTTTTAAAAGTAGTCGCGAAAGAAGACTACGACGTGCCCTATTCGAGCTTCTCGCATTCATCCAAAATCATTGCAGAACTTGAGATCGCCTTCAGTCCATGGATAGCTTCGAGCTTGAAATGTTTTACTCATTCACTGCATCAAAAAGCAGGGCAGTCGATACGGTACTCGAAACTTTTGAATATTTCTGTGCACAAGTACTTCAAGCATGCACTGTCAGGTCTCATTTGGCTCAATAAAAAAGGTTCCCCAGCCCTCGTCTCATGCATGCAGTGCGTGAGGAGCTGGCACGCATGGCAGAATTTTAGCGGTCGTTTTTTACGACGGCATGGTTCTAGACTACATATGTGATATAAAGCTAAGTCAGCATTAGCAGTACACGCACGTCTACGAGAAATAATATTGCCGATGACCACGTTAATTCGTGATGCGAAATTTGAGCGCAGCTCATCAGCTGTTCCAGCTTTTCGATAGATTGAAGTATGCGTTTCGGCTCGGGTGGTCCCCATTTCGACATCCGCCACCCCCGATACGGCGCTCTGTTTGCCGTCGCACAGGGGTCACATTGGAGGAGCAGCGAAGAGAGCAATTAAGTTATCGGGAGGTAGCGGAAGGCAGCGCGTGGGCCCATAGGAACGTTGCGCGGCGAAGGGATCGCAGCGGCTGATTGATGATGTCGCTAGCGAGTCAAGTCAACGTGGCTCTGCGTTTCGGCTTGGGATGCTCGCACCTTGATTCGCTGATGCCGAGCCGGTGCTTCTAACTGGAGAACACAGTCGCCGCCACGTAGGAAGAGAAGGGGGGGGGGGGGGGGGGGGGGTACACGTAGCGGCGAACGGTGGCGGCAGGAGTGCGCGCTGCCCCGGCTTCGGAGCTGTTTACGAGGAACAACGGCGACGGCGACGCGAAACGCAGAAACGGCGCCAAAGAGCTGCGCCCCAAAACATTCGGCCAGCTGGTGTATGTTCGCCAACATGATGCCTGCATTCTGGCCGACATGTATAGTCGGCCGGCGGTCAACTGCATTTGGCCAGACAATACCAGAATTATTTTCCGCTTACGGCACACCGGAACAAAGGCCCGAGCGCAAAACTTGAGGGAGGGAGGTGGGGGAGGGGCACACTGAAGCTCAGCCTTGAGGGTACGACATTAAAGCGTTAAGGCGTCCGTCCGCGGCTATCCTGCGGATACTCGTTGGAGTCGATGCACTTTGCTAATCGCTTGATTACCAAGGCTCGATTTGTGCCTCTGTTATCTCAGAAATAGCCATCGGCATTCAGTCATAAGCTACCAAAGATATACATATATGACCAACCACCCCACACAGATATAAATCTCCGCTGAACCAAGCCGTACGAACATGCCTGCGTGGCCGATAGGGGTAGCGTGTCTGATTCGGAACGCAGGGATTCAGGAGGTGCGATTTCGCCTACCCTCTCATTTGAATTGAGAAACCCGAGTGGGCAGTTTCTTGACAAGAAACCGCACATCTTCTTCCTTCACTTCACGTCTGCAGCCAACTTCTTCCTTGTCTTTAACATCCTGCCGGTTTGCGCAAAAATTCAACTTCCTTCTTCAACAAAACCACTGATGGCATGCATCGTACTGTGCACTGCAAAGGCTGCGTTGCTTGTAGAGACCAAAAATGCCCGGCTGACCTTCACAAAGTTAAGGTTATGAAAAGGAGGAAGGACATGTTAGCAAGAGAGATTGTAATCTGCAAGAGAAACCAATGTGTCAGCATGCCATCAGTGGGTTTGTTGAAGAAGGAAGTAGAATATTTTGCGCAAACTGGAAGGATGTTAAAGACAAGGAAGAAGTTGGCTGCAGACGTGAAGTGAAAGAAGAAAATATGCGGTTTCTAGTTAATATAGTTGTCAGTGCAGCGTTGTCCTTGTGTGGGTGTGTGTGCCTCTTACACTTTGTGTAGTTTTTACCTGCTCTGCTGCCTTCTTCCAAGAGACGTAAAGACGTGCACATATATACACGTCGTTTAGTGTGCATATTTGGTGTGCATACCGCACAGCGAAGTGACGTATGCAAGCAGCCAACTTAAAGATGAGTCAAGGGGGGGGCAGTCAATTTGCAGCAGACGCCTACGCGACGGCAACATAACCACAAGCACCCAACTACTAAGAGAGGAGAGCGAAGTGGAGTGTTTCTATGAAGTTTAAATTTCACTTTATTAAACTCGCCTACCAGGAAGCTATGTTTTGTTCTTCTCAAGGTGCACTGCATATCTATATTGATGGTTCGTTCACACTTCACTACACGGGCGCAGCTTTTGTAGGGCTTAACTCAACCCAAAAGATATTATTTGCTCATCGTCTTTCTTTGCAGCCACCTTCCAGTGCGTAGGAAGCGGAGCTTGTAACCTTAATTCTGCAGTTGATTATGCACTCAACAACCCTCCCACTACGAATTATTCATTTCTATATGGTTCTCTTTCTCTGTTTTCTGCCACCTCTTCAGTAAATTCGTTTAACCCCACAATTCTTTTCTATAAAAAGAACCTGTCGCGCTTTTCGTCTCTCGCTCTCTTCATATTACTCCATATCCGGGGACAGTCCGGCATTTATGGCAATGAGTTGGCAGACCAAGCAGCTGGTAGCGAAGACCAGTACGGCCGCTTACATCCTTCTACCCTTTCAAGACATTATGTCCGTTCACGCTTACATCGCTCTTCCCTTGCTTTGTGGAGCATGTTTTGGTGCGAAAATAATGGCGGCACAGAATTATTTAATTGGATACCTGATACCCTCAATATACCACGCATTTGTCCGCCCCGTAATGCGATTACAACTCTAATTACAGGGCATGGCAGATTGCATTTTTATTTTTAAAAACTACGTCTATCCTCCTCTTCACTTTGTTCCTGTGGCAAGATGTGTAATGACGTCCGCCACTACTTCCAAGGCTGCTCCCTTACTGCTCCTTTTGTTTCTCGCCTAAAGTCTTTTTGCTCATCAGATATTGCAACGTCTCAATACCCGACGCTGCTTCGGAATCCTGTCGCTTGGGCAATTTTATTTCAAATGTTTCAACACATAAGCAGCACTGTACTTGACTATTGTCGCTGGCATTCTTCTCTTACATGAACTATTTGATTGCTATTTCACATTCTTTAAAATATATGCTGCTAGTTTTATTTTTCTACATATCTCCTCTGAAAGGTTACCTATGCTGTTTTGTTTTCTCTTCATTTCTGTCCTAATCCATTTTATATTTTTTTTTCGAAACGCGTTTCAATTATTACGTAATCATTTAGAGTTGACGTCCTTTTCTGTTATCTGTAATATTTTCCTTGAATCCATTGTTTTTCTTCTCAGGTATCCTTTATATCTCAGTTTTTTTTTTTTTTCTTTTTCTGGCTGTCTTATTACTTGGGTGCATTTTTGATCTGTTTCCTGTTGTGGCGTGTACGCTGCTGCTGCCAACAGTCCATCCTTGACTTTACAAGCACCCGTGTATTTCCGTTAGATCCTGTACTTGAGTCTGTGAATGAGGGACTCTTCGGAGTATCCTGCCGACCCCCAACCACGCTCTGTACAGAGGAGGATCCTCTCAGCCTGTCTGATTCGGACACGCCCCCTTGCTTGCATGGAGGCGCCTATGGCTGTAGTGGGCAGGTCACGTATGCCTACTGGATCACGTTTCTACGTGTCCATTGGTATTTCGTCATGGCGTGCCATTCGATGCCGCCAACCCCCCATCTTTGTTTATACAAGCCCCAGCGGATGACCTGCTGATCCTGTGCTTGAGCCTGACGGTGGTGGGGGCGAGCGTCTCGTCGGAGGGTCCTGCAAAGCCCCTACTACATTGTCAATTTACAATGCACCATCTAGCCCAACTTCAAGTTTTGTTAAACTAGGGTCAATTTACAATGCACCATCTAGCCCAACTTCAAGTTTTGTTAAACTACCCCTACCACGCTCTGCACAGGGGAGGGCTCCGCGCTCCTGTGTTGAGCAGAATGCTTCAGGGATGCCTTTCAGTTTTTCTGGATGTGCCCGTGACTGCAGTCACTCTTGCCAACAGAGCCAGGTCAGCATGGGCAGCATGCATACTGCTATGAAATGAGAGGAGTTATTTTTTTCTTATTTCTCTGTGATATGATACTTTTTTGCCTTTTCTGCTGGGGTGTTCAGACGAGATAGTGGTGCAGTAGATTTCTTATGTATTTTCCTCCATCGTTTCTCTTACCCGTGCATTTTGCGGTTAATATAGTCTGGTTTGGTGATGGACGTCTTTCGCATCAGATTATATTTATGTTTGTTTTTTCTCTTAATGTTTTGGCTAGGTTTTACAATTGTTTCGCATCCCCTCTCTCTTGTCCGTGTTGTCGGCACTTTCTCAATTTTTTTTTCTTATTCTTCTGCGCCTCAATTTAGTATTTTTTCTCTCTTTGTGATTTTGTGGACCGACGATAACAATGCCGTAGGAGACTACAATTCTCTATTGTTCACCCGATTTTTATTTCTTTGTTGGGGACTGTCCTGTTTACTATTGTACTTCAGTCTCTCTATTTTTTTTATGCTTTGGGTTTTGTACGTCTGCCTCTCTCTTCGTACGTTATTTGTAATTTTTGTATGACTTGTTTTGCTGCTGTTTTCTTCTTTTCTGGTTCTGGTTCCTGTTTTTGTTCCATTTGCAGGTCTGGATGCTACCTTCTGAGTTTTTTTTTTTTATTCTTCTTTAAGCCAGCGTGGACCACCTTGCGACATGGACCTCGTTTTTTTTTTATACCTTCTTTCGCTTTTGAAAAGTTTTTGTTTTCATCTCGACCTTCTGCTATCTTTTATTTATTTTTAATTGGTTTTAAGCCTGGCAAACTTTTGCTGGCCCGGGCTCGCTCTCCTTTTTTTATGTTTTTTTTCTTTCAGTTCGACAGGATTAATAAAATGGCAAAAAATGGTTCTAAACTGCGCTTAGATCTCAGGTTCTGAGCGAACATTGCGAAACTCGAGATCACTGCCGAATTGCCTTGCGCCTTCGGCACTTCACCCCATGTCGAAGGAAAGCCTCCGAGCTACAGATTGCGCACGCCACTTTTACAGCCCGGGAACGTCAGGCGTTGACACCTTCCAGCGCCGAGACGATTCAAGAATGCAGGGCATTTGGACCTGATAAAACGCGATCGCATTTCTTGAAACACTCCACTCAACACATGCATTAACAGACCTTTTTCTTTTTCTTTTCAGTTGTATTTCCTTCTCAAGCCTACATGATTCCTTCTGTGTGCTTTCTTGCCTTGCATCTTGGTGCTCGTATCGTTCGAGATCAGAGGAAGTGTTTCTGCTCACAAAGAAGCTTTTAAACTTGCGGGGCTGGTTTCACGGGGGCTTAATACTAGCTTTGTGTTCAGTGACACCAAGCTCTGAGAAACGGGGATTATTGGAAGCAAAGTGTGGCCTGAAGATGAAGATGGCGAAAAAAAAAAAAAACAGAGAGAGGCGTCCCCAAACTATGATTGATTTCGTTTTCTTATCGTCGAACGGGATGAAGCTACATCTGCATTGTCCCTGTTGAAACGGTGCGAACGCTCTCGCGCCGACAAAGGTCGGATCGCGTGGTAAACATCGTCTGTCGGCCCCTCCATACATTATCATAGAAGATAAAAGGAGGAGAGAAATTGCTGAAGCCCATTTACTTTTTCTTTCCTTTTTTTTTTTTTTTTTTTTTTGGGGGGGGGTGCTCACACGCTCAGAGTTTTCCCAGACATTGTCAAGTCCATTTTTCCCACGGAAGTGCCTACTTTTTTGTCGCGCCTTATTTTTATCGTACTTCATCCCAGACAGGCATGCATATACGTTTGGGCTTTGCAGCGTACGCATACCCGCTTAAAGACCGCTCAGATTTTTATTCTTCAATAGTTGCCTGTATCATAAAACCTTCAAATGGCAGAGTTGTGCAGGTTCCTGTAAATTCGGAAGGCAACAACCAGCAAAAAAAAAAAAAAAAGGAAGAAGGGTAGCATGCTTATTAAAAGTCAGAGTACAAGGTGCTAAGCAGAAAACCCTTACAAAACTGAGCATTGACAAAGAGTTGACAGACTGTGGAGAACTTGTGGAGACAACAGCTTCCACACAGGTTGTTGACTGGGATGAACAAGAGTAAACGTAATGGATATTTACCTTTAGTCAACAGCGTAGTTGTTGACGAACATTTTTGTAAAGTTTGTTAACCATGTTTTGAACTAACTAAATATATATAGTTCTTGACTAACATGGGTGTAAATTTTGTTAACTGTGGGTTGACTGGCTGAAGCATATACGAATGTTCGAAAATTCTCAGGGAGACCTTAGTTCATAGCTTGACCCCGTTAGCATTTTTTCTTGCTAGTGATTTTTGCTCTTTCTTCCTTAAGTGCTTTTTGTCTGCTGATTAGTCTGCTTTCATATTTATTTCATTTTACCCTTCTGGCAAAAAAACAAAAACACGTTGCAAATGATAACAGATCTTTGGGTTTTCTCGCATTTATCTTACGCAAAAAATAATACAATCAGTTTCAATGCGATAGCCTGTTAACAAGTAAATTCTCGTTTTTTATGCTGAGAACATAATTTAGGTCTCGAGAAGACAGCTCTATATACACACACATGCTTCGTCTAGCGCCGCCTAGCGGAGAAGTTACAATCACGTGAATGACATATACGATGCATCATTTTCGATAGATCTCATCACGACAAATTGTTTAGTACCACTCCCATTTGTTTATGACTGCTCGTTACAGAGCTATGTCCCCATTAGTAAACGTCCCAAATCAAAATCGGATTCGTTTGAGGGATTTCAGCGGTCCGGAATTCAGTCGCTATTTTGATATGTTTGTTTGTTCATTAATAATTTGAAGTGTTCAGTGTGCAGTTTTTATTTAAATGTTATTTTATTTTTATATCACAAACCATATGGTTATACTTTCGAACCAGATTTGGTATACAACTGTTCCCGGTAATGTGGTTCGTGTGGTGGGAGTCAGGCTGCACCACATGACTCCAACCATGGCTCCTAATCCAGGGAACCCGTTTACTGACGATTGTCGCCTACCGCCTCACGCAGTAATCCCGTATTCGGTGGTATATTGGTATGGAGGTGCTGTGTGTGGTTTTCTGACTCTGCAATGAGAACTTTGTGTCTGTGTTCAAATAATGTCACATTATTCCAATAGATATTATTCGAACAAAAAAAACTGACCAGACCTGCCTAATAAAAATAGAATCATTTAAATATATGTCACTTGGTTACTACTGCACAATAGCTGACGCAGGATACTTTTGCAGCAAGGTTGACATTTCGGGTGCAGTCAACAACTAAGATGCAGCTTGTTAACTCCACAGCAGCAACACACTCAGTCAACAATTTGAATATTAATCGCCAAATTTGTGCTGTGTTGACAACCTGTGCTAAGTCAACAACTTCAATACAATTCGTCAGTCAACAACATCAGCACATGTACTGTCAACAATTCGGAGTACCACTGTTTGATAGGTGTGGACTGCATATCAACAACATTTGTGTGTCCTTTTTGTGAGACATTTATTGATTGACTTTACGCAAGTAAACAACTGGAACACATACTTGACACACTCATTTTTGTAAGGGAAGTAGTTTGCCCCGGCAGTACTGGTTGCATTACGGAGACAAGGCATTTATAAGAGTCGCTATAAAATACCGTCAGTAAGACGTTACTGCGTAAGAAAAGAGAGTTGCACGACAAATGTCTTGAGTGCGCACATGCATTGCCTGTCGACGTCTCGCAGGAGTGGCACATGAAAGGTGTACTGTTAGGTCTGGGTCTTGGAATGAACGTCTCTCCTGCTATTCTGTGGCCATTTTGCTGTTCTGGCACAAATTTTAGCACGAAAATTAGGGGCGCAATCTGCATTGCCCTTCATCTGCAAACACGAGAAAAGGGCAGAATTCACGCTTCTCAGCATTAATTTCATCCAAATATCCGTCCCTTTAATGTAATCATCGGGGTGTATAGCAAATACCCACTAAAAATTTAGAGCGTCTCCCAATAGACGTAAGTTACAGCCATGTGCAGTGTAACAGCATGGAACATGTAACAAGCTGTTACGGTTTGTTTAAAAGGATGCGGCCTCCGGACAAATATAGCGCCGCACATGACAGTAAAGAGGGGGAAGGCGCTCTTGGTTTGGACTCGAACACTCTCGGAACAGAGATGACTGGAACCCTTTCTTTGCCAGAGGATGTAGAGACTTGATAGACTGCTTATGAAATGCATTCCTGGAACCGGTGCTCTCACAATGCTTACTGGAGCTTCCTATAATTGCAAAAAACGTTTCCTGGCGACAACAACGACAAATCGAAATTTGCTGGCATAACAATTAGGGTATCGCGTTGAGACCGCAAACATACCCCGCTCACAGACGACGGGGTCTCTATGGGCTAGAACGAAACAAAACGAAATACCCGTGCCGCCATCAGCGGCTGGTATCGCAAGTGGATTACATGCATTGACGCCGATATTCGCTCACGGATCCAGGAGGCAACGCTACATCGTCAGCAGTCATTTCTAATCGATGGCAACCAGTCCTCTTCGGTAAACACGTGAATCCAGTGGCAAGGAGAATTTTAAATCAAGCTTTCATGGCGATAGATGCTTCTTTTCCAGCTGGACTAACATCAACGGGGCCAGGGGGCACAAAGAATCAATTTTTTATGAAACCATTATTATCACCGAGATGTCTTTACGTCCGCTTCAGGTGCTTTAGCAGAGGTTTAAATAAGCTCTTTTTTTGTTCTTTCCTCAGTCAGGATGTACAAGTCAAATATTCCTTCTCCAAGGGAAGAAAACTGCTACAACAAAAGTACCACCTCGATTTTTTTTCTTGTGACACCCCCACTGCAGTTATATCAATTCCAGCCAAGCGCGTTGAATGAACGAGTTAAGATCCCACAGCTCGGAAAGCCTGACCCAGATGAGGCGAGAATAGCCTCGCTAATTCGGCCCGAAAATATTGCTTCCGATTTAGCGAGCGGCAACTCGGCACTGATAAACGAGCGCAGTTACACGGGATCGATAGCGAGAGCGATGAGCGGGACACCCGCCTTCATTAGCAAATCCCTCCAGACACGCACTGTCATGTATATAGGGCGCTGCAAAGATAATTTGGCTAACGCAGTTTTGACGTCTGCGAAACGGCGCACGGAGTCGTAAATAACTGAGAGAAAAATAACTCGACAGACTAACTTAATTCGTAACTTGTTACACAAGCTAATTCTCTCAGCAGCAGCCGCAGGTAGTAAACCAAAAAAAAAAGGGACGACGACAGTTCACTCCCATGTTCACTCCTTGTACACGCCGTCATGAGATAAGCAGCAGCAGCTGGAGTGGACTCCCAAACCGAAAACTTATTGTGACGAAAACCAGCATTGTCTGTCTTTCCGCTTAAAAAGTATTCCAGAAATGAGAGCGTCGCACGTTCTTTACTGCACTTACATGCAGCAGGACGTTGCCGCTAATTGCGGAACATTGAGCAACACACCTTGCATTCAGTGCAGTTCGGTGACGATCTGATTATAGAGAGCTTCTGCCGTCGAGAATGGTGCTAATCAATATGACATTCACGATCAAGTACGCAATCCGCAAGTTCATTAATTTGTTATAGAACTGCTATCAACCACTGGAAATCAAAATGAGGCCTCTTATTCCGAAAGGAAAGCATCATTGCAAACAGTTCACTCTGCGTTTATAGGTTCACTGAAAAATTACCCCCTGCTTTCGACGTGAAAACAGACGCCCTTAAATAAAAAATTCTGCCGCAAGAAAAATTATTAATATTAGCTATAACAGGTTTAGATCTTCAAAGGTGACTATGCTGATAGTTCAGAGTCGAATGAGGTTCAAGTGAAGTCATGATTTTCATCCGACAAATTTACCAGCACAGCCACTGTACCCCCTCTCTCTCTCTCTTTCTCTGTCGCTCTCTCTCTGCAGTATGAGGTCCTCAGCAGACACCCGCGACTTGCCGGCCCTAATGCTCGTGTTTCTAACCCGGTCACCAGAGAGCAAGCCAGTCGCTTGCGGACACATGACACGTCACCTCCCCTCTCTGCTTGCTGCCGTTCATCACTATTAGGAACACTCGTAATGCTCTGGAAAAGACGCACTTTCTCTGCGAGCCACCACAAGGCGTGCACAGAATAGAGAAGCAGAGAGCCCCAGATGACTTTCTCGTGGACGATGTGTGGTAATATTGCATCATGCTACCTCAATAATGGATTCTCACGGCTGGTATATAAATGGCACTTTTACTAAATGATGCACCCACTGTGTCAGCAGCCGAGCTGACGAAGAGCTCATCAGGGTGGAAACCTATGGGGCCCTGAGTGTGATCATGCAGATAAGCGTTGAGATGTTCATTTGTACAATTGAATGGTCCTAGCGAACATGTATTTGCGTATGTGAGTACACACGTATGTCTATTTGCGTCAATGAATGACGGGAGAAGCACTTATTTGACCATGATATTACCGTCTAAGGCAGCTCATGGCCTCGGTTGCTTGCTATTCTCTATTCGAGCATATACTCGCTAGAAGCGCTGAAAACAAATTCGGCCCGGCCAACTCACAGCATGCGCTGACGAAATACATAATTTGGGAGGTGAGCAACTATATTACTGCTTCCCTGTCAGACAGAGCGTCCAAGCAGTCAACAACTCCTATACCTTGAATGTAATTTTTCCGCTCTTCAAAGAACATCATGCCCTCCTTAAAACCATTCTTATGATTTTTCCTTCGTGCCATCCCTTCCCATTCTATCATGTTGTGGGCTCGATGGTCAGACCGAGAGCATTGGTCCTCCGAAGAGGCTTTGTTTTCAGTGCTGTTTTCATTTCCCGCTAGACATCTTCCGTGCGCCCTTTTAGCAAAATCTACGACACCAGGATCGCCTGCGAATCATCAAACGAAAGCGCCAACAAATTCAGAAAATTTTAACGCGTGAACATCAGAAGGTCATCTTCGGGGGGAAGAACTCCAGGACTTTAAATAATATATGATACAGGACCGTCAGTAGCTCCATTATGCGGCTTCCCATGCGGATCCTCATTCAAGTACATGCACTTAAAAACTGACACAGTCATTTGTGTACAGCTGTAAGCTACCACATTGTGTGGAAACGTTCTAAACATACAGACAGTGTCCGGCTTTAACTAAGGCGCGCAAACGTTCCGCGTGGTATTGGTAGCGTGTCTTACTTGGGATCCAAGGGCCCCGAGTTTGAGATTCCTATTTAACCCATCTATCTTTAATGATCTATCCGAATTGCAATCTGCCAACTAGGTCAAGTCATGCGGTATGGTCACATCCCACCACCAGCCGACCAATTATGTCCCGGATATGCCACCTGCCGACTACCACCTGCCAGAGGTGCAGTATACGCACGTGATATTTCGCTCGCGACACCAACGCCGTATTTTCTGAAGAACAGGCCCTATAATTACTTGCTGCACTGCATTTTGCTCTGTGCGCTAGAACTGTAGAAGTCTCAGGGGAACCGTTTTTTTTTCTGCATTCCAAAGGACAGGCGTTTCGGTATCTCTCTCGCCCAATGAAAGGGCCTATAATATTATCCCATCGTCAACCGGACTGTATACCTGTAGAGGTTCCGCTTCCGACGCCGCTGTTTACCTCTCCGCAGCCACCGGATGTTAGCAGCGCCATCCTCCTCGGCGCGCACTGCGGACACATGGTAATTAAAATTTCAGTTTCAAGGCTGCCCTATCTGCTCGGCGGTCGCATTCACGTTTAGCTTGATGGCCCGGACGTGAGGTGCGTCCGCTGTAATTCTAATTAGCCCGGTCCTGTGCTAGCTGCTACCAATTGACCCCTTGCAAACTCTTCAACCTCATCCGCCCACATAACCTCCTGCCGCAGAGGCTGTTGAACATTAACTTCACCTTCTGGATATTTATTTTTAAGCCTACATTTCAGCTTTTCCTGTCTAGGTCATCAATCATAATTTGCATTTCATCCCCTGAATTACTATAGCAAGGCTATATCAATCAATGTTCAGCTTTCGCGTTAAACATTGTAAGGCGGCGTTGGTTGCCCGTTGGTTCGGAGCTGATGTTGACGTCACACAATCGCGTGACATGATCGAGAGCTGATCGGTTGAAGGGGTATGTGACATCATGAGCCCGTATGATGGCATGAGTAGGAAGGTGCGCTGGCAAATGGCAACTTAGAAGCCTTACTTCGGCAAAAATTGTTAGGCGCCGACGTTGGTTCTCTGAATGAAGCCACATATTTCTTGTGTAGAGAGGAAACTCGGCTGTCGGTTAGGGAGGAGCAGGGAAAGAGAGAGGGTCAGGCACGGAGAGAAAGAGGAGGCGGCACGCTGCGATCCTTTTGATACACCGATACAGCGCCTGCTTAGCGGTCTTTATCCGGCGCTGCATGCCATTTTCACATTCCTTTACTCGGACGTTAACCTATACTAATCTATCGTGCTTCAGAAGACTAATGTTAGCGCATATATACCTTATGTATCTGGCTGAATGCCAGTTTCTTTTTGTTCACAGGTCACCTAGTAAAAGTGATTAATCGCAATCCTGCTCTTCGGTGCACAATTGACATCCGGCACTTTAGTGTGCCGCGCGTGAGCTACGTGGTTAGCTCTAAAATTTTCTGTCTGTATGCATGTGATAGCATAACGACTCCTCTGAACCGTGAACGCTTGTGTCGTCAGAGAAGATACGGCGTAATGTGGTATGAAAATAGGATAGTGGGTTATTCTTTTGTATTGCTGTGATGTAGCACCCTCTTAGCCCGATTGGTAAAAGCAAATTGGTGGATGTTAACTCCTACTTGAACCTGGTTATAACGAAAAACCGGGTTATAATGAAATAAAGAAGAAAAAGAAAGGCGTGGTTGCAGAGAGTTAAGACGCTCGGCTACTGAGCCCGAGTATATACGTTATAGCCCGACAGGTTGGAATCCGCTCCTATGACCTATTTTTTTCTTTTTTTTTTAGCATGAAAGCAACGCCCAAACTAGAAAGATTGAAGAAGATTCATAGTCGGTGGTGGTTAGCCTATGTGCGTTTCGCACTAATAATAGATTATGTTTGAACATTTAACGGCAGCCTTACAGGCGAAGGCTCGAAGGGATGCTAAAGAGAGCGCTTTCCTGAATGTCATCAAGCCAAAGCTATCGCGATGCACTTAGATAAACGCAGTTTAAAATCTCAAAATTTGTTCAGTTCTTTTCTCTTTCCAGTTTAGAACTCCGGTTAGGTGTCCCAGAGGCAGTGCACAGGAATTAAAAAAGGAAAACCAAAGGAATGATAAAGCTCTCCATCCCACACCCCCTTTATTTTTCTTTTATTATTGTTTTTGTTTTTGTTTTTTTACTCGGGGACAGCACTCATTTGTCTCAGGGCAGCTTTCCAGGCCGACTCGCACAGCACGCAGTGAAGCCTATCTCACACAAGAACGTTTCTATCACGCATTGATATGTGTAGCGATCCGGAAAAGAGGCACAGCCATTCACAACCGACACACCACTGCCAATAACACTTACGTGACCGGTCTAGAAAGTCATTCAACGACCGGATGCCTGTCGCCAGCTTCGGTGCTTCTCTGCCGGTGAGCGCAAAACAGTAATCACATGCAATGACGCCACATCCTGCCGGTAACGATTTGTCTGGTGGCGCGCGTGACTGTAGGAGCCTCTCTGGTGTTCGTGTCAGTTCAGTAAAGCTGCTTGAGGCTTGACCTTTGGAATGCTCATCGTAACCATTGCCTATGCACGCCTCTTCGGAATAACCATCGACTAAATAATTAATTTGCAGTAGAGAACGTGACCAGCTCTTCATTTAATTTTTTCATAAAGCAAGCGCCTGCCTTATTTGTGATAGAGTGCTGCACCAAACGGTTACGCCAGCAAGACAGGCACTTTAATGACGTACTCCTCTCCTCAGATATATATATATATATATATATATATATATATATATATATATATATATATATATATATATATATATATATATATATATATATATATCTATATATATATATATATATATATATATATATATATATATATATATATATATATATATATATATATATATATATATATATATACTATTTTTGAACAGCAAAAACATTGCAGCCGGTTCCGCCGTGGTGGACAGACTGGCATGACTGCATGAGCGTAATTACACACAGACTGGCTGACAGGCGATCTCGTTCACCGGGAAGCAAAGCAAGGCCACGTGCAATCAGTCCCCGTGGAGCCGGAGCTCGCGTCGATTATGCCGCCAATAAGTGGCCAAGTGGCCCGGTGGGTCATTTAATTAAAGCGCGAGACCACCAGGGCCCATCGTTTATCCCCGATGAAAGCATTCGATTTCACTCGGCCAGAGGGCTGCAGCGTGGAAGTAAACACGCCCCCAACTCTCCGGGCTCTATCTACGCTATATTCTACCGGCCTGACGTGCTTGCCTTAGGCGCGAGCGAAACCACTCGAGGCATCATGGGAGGCCGGTGACGCTGTTACCAGAACCGTGTTTCATCAAGCGCGTTCGGAGCTGTCGGTTCGCGACGACTCAGCGCATCGAATGGCTTTTCCGGTCCGCTCGGTTCTTTTATACTCGGGCGGCCTTAGATGGGAGGACGTTGGGCGGACACTACTGAAGAGCGCGGCCGGGTTCTCAACCGACTGATTCTGCGCCTCTTCCGCCTCGGCGTTCGGAACGTGAAAGTCGACTGGGAGACCTGGGAAGAAAACTGATTTTCGCTCGCCATGAACAATGGGGCAGGCAGGAAGCGAGCACCCCTGCTCGTATACAGCTCAGCGAGAAGGACGCCGGTCCTGGGGCCTGCGAAGTCTTGCGCTCCGTGCGCAAGGACAAAGGTAAACAGGCTCCACCGCCGCTCAAGCACCCAGAGATCGTTGGAAATATTTAAGGCGATGTCAGGCGACCAGCGTCGCTCTGCTTATCGAATCTCGAAGCAGCCGCTCGTCGCCGACGCGTCGTTGCGCTTAAAATTGAACACAGAGCTCGGAAAAGTTTCGTCGAGGTGCAAGTCGGTGATGTCCCTGCGAGTTTGTCTCGACTAAAGGAGATGATTCGGTTTCTAGAGCATCTCCTCGCCTCTCAAGTTTCTTTTCGGAGCTCGAAGCTTGCTGGAGCATGCTTGCAGTGAGCCGGTCTGCCGTCTGCACACACGTTCTAGGGATAACATACCGTGTTAAAGTTAAGACTAAGTAATTTTAAAAATAGTAGACTGAAAGCATACAAACAATATTTGCAGGAGCACGCTCTCTGTCCAGGCGGACATAATTTGCTGCAGAAAAGTCTCAAATTATGGGTGTAATTAACAAAATTTTCTTAATTACCTTTTAATTATCGTAGTTGGATGCTTAATTCCAGTGGACAGTTTGATGCCGTGGACGAGGTGATGCCAAATCAGTTTTGGAAACCAAGAAAAAAATCATTTTGTAGAGACATGCAGCTCAATGAAATTCGACGTTTGTTCCCGCACGCAATCGAAACTGAGCGCACGAGGAGTGCCGGAAGTCTGGCGCAAGTGCAACGTCCGCTAGTGACGTGTCGTGATGGGTGCAGCGCCTAATTCGAAACGCGTGTGCTAATTTCCCTGGCTAGGCGCTTAAGCTTAGACAGTGTCCGGCGTTATCGCCTACTTCGTCGCTCAGCGTAAGAAAAGGATAGTCATTGTCAGCCGCGAGGATATTGGTTTTCAAAGCCGCGATGGGCTGAGCCGCAGGTTGTTTTTTTTTTTTATATTTGCCACTTCTATTACGACTGCCTGGCTAGCTCGATTTGAGTCGTCATCATGCTTCATTTACTCATTATGTTGAACTTCCAGTTTCCTATAATCGCTGCATATTGGGTGAACGGTGTCCGAAAAAAAACGTATGTCCGTGTAGCAAGGGTGATTTGAGTGGCGGTGGCTGTATGCTATCAGGCTGTTGTTCTTGCGGTTGCTCTAAGTAAGAATTAGCTCGTTTCTCAAAAGGCCCACACGTTTACATTTGATATGCCTTTTTTTTTTTTTAGGTGCGGATTTGACAAGGCCATTCCAGTGCAAGCGTTTCAAATCACTTCAATGTGTGGAAATGCCGCCTGAGATTAAAGCGTCATGTCGCATCGTGCTAATTGTAGGAATGGCCACGCCAACGCAACTCCGATACTCCACAGCCGAGAAGGTGGATATTGCGATCGCTTATTTCAGCGCAGTAATGGACACGGAGCTGGCATCAATACTGTATGCTGTCCAACAACCTGATCGCTTTGTGCCGACCCTTCCCCCATTGATATCGATATTTAATCGATTTAAGACTACTGCACCAGCCTATAATCAGAAAAAAAATAAAAATGGGTACAATTGATGACTTTGATGTCCTCGCAACGTTGCTCTCAGGCCGAGAGAAAGTGTTAGGCAAGTTGCCAGCGCGTGCGGAGCCAGCCCGGCTCAACTTTATCATTTTCAAGACACAGCTGCAAACCCTAAACACTAAACTTCACCGTCTCTGAATTTGCATCTGAGCTATCACTGGTCGTGTAGAAAAAAATGATGGTTTTAGGCTTCAGCATGCAAAAGCCCCACCGCATTTTTTTTTCTTCGGCCTTGTAATTCCAGGACAGAACATTTCCCAACCAAACCTTTGGACATGGGAGAAAAATAACCTGACCTTCTAGATCACCCAATTTCTCATCACTGAATACTTTCCTCAGCGGATACGTTAAGAACAAAATTTTCAACTTTAGAGCAATCAAGCCAATACAAATAATGCTAATATACCAGTGCCGTTTAACGTTCAACAGCTATCTGCACGCTGTCACAGAAGCGTGGTGCGTTCCTTCCACAAAGCTAGCAACGAATTTAAAAAGTTAAAAAAGTTCCCTCCGCAAGTAACCCAACTGGCAGAGCGCCAGGCCAGCGCTTATCAAGGCTCTCAAAATCGGCGTTCCCATAGCTGACGATTTCCTTTTTGTTACGTCGAGCAACAAAGCAGACGATAACGCTGGTCGTGGTCTAAGCTAAGCGGCGAGGCTCCCTAGCCAGGGAATTGTTAGGACACATTTCAAATTGGGCGCTGCATTCATTACGACACTTTAACAGCGGGCGTTGCGCTTGAGTCACACTTTCGCCGCTCCTCGTGCGCTCAGTTTCGGTTGAGTGCAGAAAAGAACATCGGATTTCCTCGCACTGCAGGGCTATAGAAAAGGAGTTTTTCTTCGTTTCAAAAAACTCATATGGCTTCGTACATTCTTGACACTAATTTTTGCACTAGGACCAGTCACCCAAATACAATAATAAAAATGTTAATTAGTGGGTTTTTGTTAATTACATGAATAATTAGAGAAGTTCTGCTGAATATTATGTGGGCAAGGGCAGTGAGTGTGTTCCCGGAAATATTTCGTTTGTATTGTCTACCGACTATTTTTTAAATTTACTTAAGTCTTCCTTGTAACACCCTACATACACCTTCGAAACTATAATTGTCGCCAATATTGGCGCCCTTGTGCTGTTTACAAGATAAATATTAAATGGTGATTGTACTCGTATCAAAGCGGATAATCTCCGCTGATCATACCCATTGTGATATCATTACGGTTTTATTTATTTGTTTTGGATACAGCTGCCACACACGAGTGCAGTTCGGCGTCCCGCAGTGCTGGCATGTATGATGCGGGCCATGCATTCATCGGTCGCTTCGCGCTGACTTCGTCATCAGATAGAATGACGAAGTGACTATGAGACAGGTGCTATGTGCAAAGGTCAAAAAGAAGAAGAAGAGGGGAGAGGGGTCACTTCATCACGGCGTATAGTAATGCTTGCACGACTACGTAGTATTTGTCGCAGGTCGGGAACATCGAGCGTAAGGACGACGGCTAGTATTATACTCAACGGAGAACGGAACCTTCTCTTTAAAGGTCCACAGAAACAGTCACCAACAAGTCACGGATAAGATAAACGTCTTCAGTGTGTAGAACGAATGCTGTTAAGCGTTAACCCAAAGTACAACGCTTTGGAACAAATCCAGCGATTTATTATTGCTTTTTAAAAAGCGTTTTTTTGAAATTCGCAGTCAGAGAGGTTGTCCCTTGGCGGTGTCGCATGGAGCTATTTCCTTAACCCGTGACGTCATAGGCGAGTTAACCGGCAAGACTTGCTAGAAGCTACCATTCGCTGCGGTTACTGCCGCCATGACGTCACGGACACACTTCCGGTATCTGCGAAAGTCGTCTGCTCGTGCGCTGCGGGAACTCCTCAGCGCCTCAGGCGAGTGCGAGCGAGGTCATTGCCTTCACGCACATGGCACACAGGGTTACCATTTATACCCCTGTTACACGGCCGGCTTAACCACGGCTACGCTTAACCGAGGTTACCAAACTTAACCACGGTTAACCGCCAATCGCGGTTCGCTGTTGTTACACAGCTCGCCGCCCTTCTCGGTTAGGCGGCCATTGCCCATCAAGTGATCGGCGGAACGAAGCTGCATTTACAAATATCTTATTTATATAACGCGGTTTCAGGAGTACCGGAGTGTCGTTCGACGAGGCGTCAACAGCATGGTCAAGCAACGCACGATGGCAGCACCTTCTCGACCGCCGTAAACACCGCCGCTGTGGCCCCTCATCCCGCATACCGTACGCGACCGACACGGTGGATCGTTAGCGCCGATGTCCGAAATAAAGCGTGCTAAATTTGTTGGCGTCTGGAATACTGAGCCGAATATCAAGTATGAAGCCCTCGTGAGGATCGCTGACCAGCAGCAAATCGCTGGTAAGAGCGATAGCCGTGATACAAATAAGTTTCTGCTCAAGCCAACTGCCGATG
Source organism: Amblyomma maculatum (assembly GCF_055883805.1). Lineage (NCBI taxonomy): Eukaryota > Metazoa > Arthropoda > Arachnida > Ixodida > Ixodidae > Amblyomma > Amblyomma maculatum. The sequence continues at coordinate 65,118,131 of NC_139344.1, forward strand.
GTGTATTTCGGCTCATCCGATCAGCTCGTACTAGCTCTGCGATTAATGCGTCGCCAGAGTTAATCCTATGATTATTTTACTATGGCAGGATAGGATTCACAATAAAGCAGTTTCATAAGTAGACGATTTACGACAGCGTTGATCAGTTCCAAAGTGCCGACCGCCGCGGCTTCGAAGCGAAACAATTTAGGCCTAGCGAGGACTAGGGACGGTCACGCACGGCGCCGTCGTTCGCCGCGCTCGCGCGTCCCACCCCCGCGGAAAAGTGTAACGTCCCTCAGCCTGCTCGCGGCATCCCGTGCTGCAAGCGTTGCAAACTCGTGTACTTTTATTACAGCTAAGGCCGCGCATTTTTTGACGTTCTGCTCAGCAACAAGCCGTTCAAACGATACTGCAGGCGGGACAAGGCTTCAGTACGCAGTCGCTGCGCTGTCGGCCGTAATCGAAGACGTCAGGCGGCACAGTAGACACCGCATATTCTTAACATGAATATTTAAACGTGATACAGTGGGTTAATAAATAACTTTGTGAAGCAGACCCGCTCGTACGTTTCGCGAACTCGGGCGCCGGCAAGTATAGCCTCCGTCAACAGACCCCGCCGTAACCTCGGCTAACGACGCAAACCGAGATCGCCAAGCTCGGTTTGCGAAAAGTTAGTGGTGTAACCATGGTTCTGTCCGCCGTGTAACATGGGTTAACCATGGTTTCGCGTAACCGCGGTTACGCTAACCGTATTACTCGTGCGCTGCGCGATCTAGTGAACTCGCGAGTCAGGCGCCTCAGGAGTGTGCGGTGGTGGTGGTGGTGGTGCTTAAAACGTTTAATAAAAATATAGAGTTACATAAGGGTTGCTCTGGGGTCAGGCTTAGTGCCCTTCCCCTCACAAACACTAGGTGGAGTCCCTAGTACGGGACCCCAGTGGCTTCCGCTGCCGCCATTGCTCGTTTCACCAAGGCCTTTTGGGCGTTCAGGTCTGACAGGCGTGTAGGGTCTCCTCCCAGTCCTCCCGGGTGGTGTTTGGGTTAGGCGCAAAGGCAGGGTTGGAGGAGCACACCCACAACATGTGGAAAAGGTCCGAGGACATTTCCCCGCAGTGCGGGCACTCCCCGGAGAAGGCACTGTCGAAGTGTTTAAGTGACGCCGGGCACATCATGGGCGTGTGTGAGCGAGGACGGGTTGACGCGAGTACGCCAGCGAGCGAGCGAGTGCGCGGCAACCGGAAGTTTGTCGAGTGACGTATTTCTGGGCGGAACTTTGAACTGGCTTGTATTCTTTATTTTTTTTAAGACTCCCTTCGGCGTACGAGTTGAGAGGGAAAATGGAAGGGTCATTTTATCGCCGATATCTCTGGTGTTGCAGAAGCTAGATCGAAAACGTTTGCGGGAGAATGATGGGTGATTCAATACCTATGGGTGTTATGGCGTTGTTTACCCTTCTTGGTGACGATTTCTGTGGACCTTTACCATCTAGCGCCGTAAAAAATAACTGATATTTGCAAATTATTATTCTATATTAAGACAAATCAGACGTAGAATATTGAACTCATCACACTATAACAATGGCAAAGGTATGAAATAGCCCAACATCAAGAAGTAGCACCTTTCGTCTCCTAACTGAGTAAGACTAGCGTATATGTAGCAGCGCTCAACAACAAATAATATCACTTTCAATGTACAGGTGATTCCTTCTTTCTTTTTCCTTTTTCGTCATAATGCTTGCAGTCTACTTACCACTTCAAAGTTTTCGATATAGTCGCATATGAAATCGGTGCACGGACCTAACATGTCAATCTCAGGCCATCACCCATTTCTGGGGGTAACATCGGCGCATTAACCAGCGGAAAACTCAGCGATTCTAGCCATTCTACGCTGGCTACGTTTCCCACCCAGAGTATGTAACTTTGTAAGATCATTCTTAGAAGGCCGTTCTATTTCCATGAGGATTGGTAAAGAACGTGTTGGACACTTCAGCGTAAAGAGGGGTGTGCCTCAAGGATCTGTACTGGCACCAATACTATTTAACATGGCGCTCCTACCTTTGGCCTGGCAACTAGCAACCATTCCGGACATATTTTATCTGATGTATGCAGACGACGTCACAGTATGGTCACTACACACGGATCTAAGCCGCCAAGAATTAGGCCTTCAGACTGCTCTTCACAAGACATCTGAGTGGTGCACGAAAATTGGCCTCGCCCTCTCAGTAGAAAAGACAATCTTTATGTCTATCACAAACCGATGGGGTAGACGCAGGCTCATACAAGCACCATTACAGCTGTCATTGAACGGGAATCAGCTCACTACCACTTCGTCGATGCAAGTCGAACTGGACAGTTCTGGTTCAGCAGCGCCATGGGTTCGATCTGCACGACAGAAAGCCGCTAGTACACTACACCTATTTCGGCGCATAGCCCAGAGAACAGGCGGCGCTTGCAGCAACATGGCTCGGACGTTAGTGCGTTCTGTATACAGCCTCGGCTTGTCTATCAAGCCCAATTTCAACGTCTCACATCAAGAGATTGGGACCGCTTGGAAGCAATCAATAGAGAGGCAATGTGAGCCATCACTGGCCTTCCTCGCCTGACATCCATTCCCACTCTCCAAGCGGAGGCCCAGCTGAGCACCATTGATGAGCTCGTCGAGCAGCGTCGTGCAGCGCGCTACCTGAAGCGTGAAGCTATTCCTGCAGCGTCTGCATTAGCGCATTATTTTGATTCGTCTTGTACACTGCTTGAAGCAACGCCTTCGGAACCTCCATGGAATCGGCCACAGATGACAAACAACCGTCCGCTACGAGAAAAGCGCCGAGTTCAACATTCGGTGCAATAAGCTGAGCCAGATCATTACACAGACACTAGAGGGGCGCTTCAAGCTTATGTAAACGCAAACACTGACTATTAGGTTTTACATACTGCCCTCATTTGTCCATCAATTCCTGAAATACGCCACATATGTTCATATAGAACAGAAGCAACGCACCTTCCTTCTCTAATAGCAGAGCTCGTTGCCATTCGCGACGGTTTGTCTACATTAGCAGACAGCCTATATGCTGCACCCCCGACCATTCTGATCTTGCATACAGAATCAAGCCAAGCAGTCCGAGCATTACGGAGTATAGCTAATACCTTCGACATCATCAACGATATCTGCAGAATTGTGCAAACATATCCTTGCCCTGTGCGTGTGGTGTGGGCTCCCTACACTACGCTCCTTCTCACAGAAACTGATGATGCATCCTGTTCCCAGAAAGTGACATATCCTCTGACTATGTTAAAGTTGTCCGCAGGAGATGCCGTAGTGCCTGCAAAAGAATTTCTTCGCCGCTCCACGCGTGCTTTAATTCCACCGTGTGGATCAAACCTTCCCAGCGGTTTAACTCGCCGTGAGGAGGTGGTGCTGAGAAGAATCCGCGTGGGTGCTGCGTTAACGCCTGCTGTAAAATCTTCCTGGACCACCCAGACTGCTCCCATGAACTGCCCTTTCTGCCCAGCCCCTGCTATGGAGGCCACACTAGACCACTTCCTAACAACTTGTCCTGGTCTTCGCGTGGCCCGCAAAACACACTTTAGAAGCCACTCTTACCACCCTACCAGACCGCCCAACACAGGAGTATGGACACATGGCCCACACCACCGAGAGCTGTTGGCATTCATTGCTGCCACAGGCCTGTATCAATATATTTAAACCCTTATGCCGAAGGGCGAACTTGTGCAATAATAAAAAAAGACTACTTCAAAGTGAGAGACCGATTAACTTGCCGTTTGTTGTGACATGATGATAGCTACGGAATGATGAGGACCCTGCCTACCGGCTGACTTTAGTGTGAACTCTAGTCGACAGCAAACGCGCTCGGCTCATAATTTAGGCGGCACAGTAACATGGAGATTATATTTAAAGCATGATCGTCCACATGCTAAAGCAGCAGAGAAAGGTATGAGGTGCCCCCGAGTAAATGGCTGCACATCTATCAAATCTGCTGGGCAGTGCCGTACCCTGAAATATTTTTCGGGGTGGGTTATAGGCCGGTGGTAAAAAAAAAACGCGAATAAAACGGTGGGAATGTATATGGGGAGGAGCAGCGCTCAAAAAGTTTCGGGAGGGTGGAGAAGGGATTCTAACACCTGCCCCCCGAAACGCTCCGCCCTTGATACTGGGGCTACTTCCGCCGCAATCTCGGCGCAGGGATGTTCGTGCTCTTCGTTTCTATAATAGATTGGACCGTTCTGCGGCGCTTATGAAGTAAGGAATACACACACAAAAAGTATCTTATACATGATGCATTTAAAATGGCACACAGTGTATACTCTACAGGAACCGTTATGACAAATTTCTTACAATAATCGAATACTTTATAAATCAATTTTTTTTTCTCTCTCCTTGCGGTTTGCATTGCAACAGCGGAACAGTGCCTTTGGCGTAAAAGACCAACTGAAGCCAGGCTTGGCATAATATAACAGCGCTATCATTGCTGATTGTTCACTTTCGTACAAGATTGTGTTTATCGGCTGCATTTCTACCTCTCTGTGTTCGAAGAGTTCTGTAGGCCAGTGCGTCCATGACACGAAAAAAGAAACACACGCCGTAAGATATAGGTTTGAATGTCATATGAACCCATGCATTTTAAGTGCCAGTACGAATAGTAGCAACGCGGCGCACTCAAGCCGCTTGCGCCGAATGGAGCCTGTGCCACAACTGCAGCTTCTCTTCACCGGCATACTGGTGTTTGAGGAGTACGCAAAGGGCGCGTAGTGGCCATCTTCCATTGAGCGAAACATGAACAGCGTTGCTAAAAAATCGAGCGAAGCAAAAAGAGTAGAGAAAAGATCAATAGCGAGTATATACTGTACTAGAGATACAATTTATGAGCTTTTTCTTCAAGAGATGATAATAGAAACTCTCTGCAAGTTTTTAGCCTTTTGGAATTCATGCAGAGTATTTCTTTGTGTAAGTTATCTGCTCTGTTCGAGAACTCGTTAGTAGCCTCCCTCGCACGTGTTCTTGCCCGCTCAAGAATGTGCTTGTAGCGTTAGCGCTAGTTTGCGCGTATTTCCTGTGTCCGGTTGGCCCGAGGCATGAATGAGATGCCTCTACTAAAGTCTTGTGCCAACACTTGCTTCTTCTATCCTTGTGCCCGCCAAACCGGCCTCTTCTGGGGGCTTAGAACAAGCGACTATTCTAAGCACGCATATGGTACACATTACGTCATCGCGACTGCGACACCACTGTCCTCATGACTGGCGCAATTTAATGAGTTCATAACATTTTCTTCAATCGCCACCTTCCTCGTGATGTTAGAATTGTGTATGTATGCAGAGAAAAACATTTACCCACATGCATGCATTCCTGCAGAAGGGAAATCAAGGCACCGCACTGGCTGGACCGCATTTGCTTTTTTTAGTATTACATGGGCATTATTTTAGTATTATTTTTAGTATTACATGGGCATGATTTCAAGGTCATGTCACCAGAAGTTTGTCGGCAAGATTACGTTCGAACAAAATGAGTGATAAGTAAACGCATGGTTGCAATAAATGCAGGATGATAACATCTTGGCGGGAAAAGTTGGTGTATGCACAGTAATTAGTTAATTATTTAGAGCCAAAAAGTCAATCGGAAGTCGGGTATGTTGTGTCACCAGTGGCAGGATTACGTTCGAATAAGACGAGTGATAAAAATGTTGCACTGATAGTGGATGAAAAAATATCATTGAGAAAAAAAGTTGGCGCATGCAGAGTAATTAGTTAAATAATCTGTCCCAATTTTTATTCGACGAGCATATCGTGTGACCAGAAGTTTGTTGGCAGGATTTTACGTTCCAACGAAATGAGTGCTAAGAAAACGAATACTCGCACTATAAATAGACGACACAAAATCTCGCTGGGGAAATATTTGGTGCATGCAGAGTAATGAAAATGAAATTTATTACAGCCAACTGTAATAATAAAGCTGTAATAAATACAGCTCCCTTCACTACGGTCCATGCGGTATTTTTGGGGATCGCACATAGCAACTGCTGTCTGTTCAACATGGTGCCACGTGCCCACGACCCGCACCAAAAAGAAAGCAATCCCTTCCCCCCATCCCTTTCTCTCTGAGTAGCGTCTATCATAACGTGATAATGCAACGGGACTTCCGGTTGTATGCGGTGATATATGAGCAAGAAAACATCTTTTGTCTTACATTTCGTATGAGATCAACATAAGGTAAAGAAATTTGGCCGGCAAACTATGCCATGTTTGGAAGTAAAACCTTGATAACGGTGCCGCGAATATATTACAGCGTGCTAAAAATTATCGTTACACCTTTTGTTACGAGCAACATACACGACCCGAAAACCGTGCTTAACCGAGATTTTAAACAAGTTGCAGACTGCCTGCCCTGATGTGACAGGGGTTCCTTATCAAAGACTCGTACTGGGATTAACTTTTTGTCTTCAAATGTTTCACGCTGTATAGTCTTTCTCTGTAGCTGCTCGGCTGAGCGTATGTGGAAATGAAATGCAAATTTACCACCAACCAAAATATCAGCCCATCAACACTCTTCTTCTTTGCCTTCCTCAATGTGCCGCCTGGCGACAAAAAATGGGAGACAATTCACGCCCAGATTTAAAACGGCTGCTGAGCGAGCGCTGTGGGTAAATGGGGAGCTTACAGCGAAAACCATGATGCTGCTGGGTGCGCTTTAAACTTAAGCATACATTGCTGAAAGAACCACCTAGGGAACGGAAAATTTCTATGTTACACAAAATGCTACAGCTTCTCTTTTGCTATGCAAGTTGAAATGAGCATAGCAATAAAAAACGCTAGAATACTTCCGAAAACTGCCCAGTTGCACACAGTTCTAAAATATAGCCTTCCCCTCGGCCCTTTCTAAGAACAGGCGAAGTCTAGATGGCAGATGCTCGATGTCTTTGTTTTTGTGGGAGTGCGAGCGGCTAGGAAACTCTTTGCTCCGCCCCTCGTAGCTGCACCTCTTAGCATCGCCGCATACCGCCGCATCGTTAAGACCGTTCCAGAGATTGTTGAAGTTCGCTGAGTAAGAAATGTAAAAAGGGCAGCGAACAGTAAAGCAGTGGAAAAAAACTGACACCCTCTTACGGCAGCGCAACGCGATATTCAGAGACAGAGAGGGCAGCGTCGGAGGCGTCATGCTTTTGCAGCAGCATCACGGTCTGTTTCGGCCGGCTTTCCCCATGCATCTGGGTGCTCACTCACGACTACGCGTGATTCGGGCATGGCCGTGGCCGAGATCTCAAGGCTTCAGCCAATAATGGCTATCGCTGCAAAATGCGAAATGTGATCCTTGAAAGCCGTTTCGGCCCTCACCAGAGTATTAGCAAAAAGCTCACTTGCAGGACGACCACTTATGCCTTGGTCGTCCCAGCATCAATGCAAGAAGCCCCAAACTTTCGCCATGTCTATCGCTGCAACGGAGAGATACGAAATGACACATGTTTTCATTGGCTTTCAGGGTATATTGGCCCGAGTCTCTATAGTACGTCTCGAGCATTTATTACAGCGAAGGCTTTACTGGTCTCGTTGAACCAAGGTCATTGGGGTCGCAAATTTGACCTCAGGTGCGGCGCGAGGAGCCGTACCGCGCTTCTTTAAATTCACAACTGCTCCTCCTTCTTGTTCCTCTTCACACACCTGGCAAACTTTATTTGTACTCGTAAATATCTTCACAAATATGCAACACTGCCTCACACAATGCAACACAGCCTTGCCTTCACATCTTTTTTCTCCACCTCCACCGCTGCCCATCTGGCTCGCCTCCTGGGACCTCCCCTTCCAAAACGCCCTCGACACCTTCGCGTCGCCTAGACTCGCCTGTGGTATCCTTAAAGTTCTCAGGCAGCCATGGAGGACCCGCACGCAGGAATCAATGCATTGGATGCGTCTCTTTGACAATCGCAGACAGCCATGCAGGAGTTAAACCACAGCAAACCATGTCCGACCAAACTTAATCGAGGTTTCGCTCGATAACCTAGGTTATCTATGGCAGTCTAAGTCAGTCAGTCTAAGTCAGCCTAACACAGCATAACCAAGAGTAACAAAGCTTTAGCTTGCATAACCAGTTCTGCGTCTTTCTACATTTTTTCCGGTTGGGACACCAACCCGATGTTCACCCGAACGGAATTGTCAATGCTGTCATCATCATCATCATCGTCATCGTCGTTGCATGTTGTTTCATCTCGCGCTGGGCAGCAACCACTTGGTTCAATAATTGTTGTACCAAGTGTTCATGGGCTACCTCCTAAAGATTCTTGTACCCCCACCACAACGGATAATCGGCCATTAGGAAGGAAGGTAAAAATAAAAAGGGAGAAGATAGTCCTGGGGGAAAACGAATTTTACACAGACTCTGGTCGACGCAGTAGCAGCACAACGCATACAGCTAAATATTTAAACGCCCGCATTCTCGTGAATTATATTTCCTCTCGGTTTGCACATTGAAAATGCGCAGAATAATGCTGAGCCCTTTAAGACTATATGGAGGAGTGTAACAAAAGAAAGCATAATAGGAAAACTCCGGAGCTTCCAGCCAAGGAGAAAACGAGGAAGTTCCTTTCGGCCACCCCTTCCCCTACAAATATCCTATAATTATTGCGTCCACACCCACTGCCAAAGTAATAAAGTGCCGTTACTCAATCTCCGCTTTGAGCACTGCGCATCCAACCGCAACAGAAACAGTCCCGCTTCCGTTCTCTGCCGCCATATATAATACCCGGGGCGGGCTCACCAGCCTTCTTGGTGTGCTACCCCACCACCGCTCATCGCGCTAGCGCCGGCATCCCGCGGTCACAACACCCGCCCGGACACAGTGCAGGCACGCCTCATCGAGTCATTACCGCGCACCTCTGCCCAAGCGGAGTGCGGCTGCAAGGCAATGTTGTATCCGCCGTAATTCGGCCATATGATCGCGCCCGCCAGAGCTGCTCGATCAAACTGCTGCGCCTTCCACTCTCCCTCTCCATCCCCTTTCGGCCTCGTCCTTCTCCGCGAGTCGGCAGAAATTGTATAGACGTAGGCGGATGCCCTGGTCATGGCGGTGAGAACCGAGCCACAACTGCTGCTCAGATTCCTCGCTGGCGTGCCGCTTCCGCACTGACCCGTAATCGGTCGCTTACGAGCCTACGAGCCTGCTTTAGTGCTTCTGCCTGGCCGAATGCGAATATGCGGGATCAAGAACTGGCGAGAATTGGTAATTTCCCCTTCTGAGAGGTCAAGAATCATACTTCCTAGAGAAGCTTGCCTCCGCACTGACGGCGTATCACATGGATCTATAGGAGTGACAATTTGGGGCAATGTTGCCACTGCAACGACGTATGAGCAGCAACTAAAGGTCCGACTAAACTTTCAGTCACTGTCGCGGGAAGTTAGGCGCTTCCGAAGCAGCGAGTGAAAAAGAGAAGATGGATGGGGAGATCAAATAGAAGTGACACCGTTTGGAGGGAAGAACAATGCATTGCGCACAGACAAGTGTAAGTGTTCAGGACGGCCACAACTTATCGCTCAAATCTGTCGTCTTCAAGGAGCGAGCACCTAATGAAAATCGCAGGGGGAAAAGCCGCCTGGTATGGCTTGCCTCTTCAGGAGATTGATGGGGGAAACACAATATTACTTCCCCATTCTTTAGACATCATTTTTTTCTGGAGGGAGGGGGGATAATTTGAGAAGTGATCGAATTTCTATATAGCTTATCATGGCTTGTTGCGGGTGTGCATACTGGTACTGTTTTCATGCGAAGTTATTACAATGACATTTCAACAAAACTGATTAGGGCTCAAACAGTCTCGATCAACTTCTATCTGTGTACAATGGGTCCACAACAAGCTGCTTTCGCATTGCTCTTTTAAAGTACATTATACGCTCCCAACATTCTATGGTGGACTACCACCCATTAAAGGCTCAAAATCTCTAATTCGTCTATCTTCGCCTGAAGCCTGACTTTCAAACCCTAGCCTCGAAACGAAAGCGAAATAACGCGATTGGTTAGTGTTCGTACTTAGCACCTGTCCAACTTCGGTACATCGATACATCGTCACAATTTTTTTTTCTTCCTTCATGCTTCATTTTTTTCACTGCCGTCTGTATTATTATCCAGACGAACCAACTGCTAGCCAAAACACAAGTCTCGTTTGGCAACTATCTTGAAACTCCTATTGCCTTCTCAAGCGACGGCAATACGCAAACTGTTCTCTTGTTTTCATTGTTTGTTTCGTTTCTCCCTTCCCGCTCATTTTCATTCCCTCGGGAAACGATGGAAACAAAAGTTATCTGAGCCCAGAACTGTACATGTTTTCAAGCACATAAAAATAAACAGCTCATATTTTACAGGGATTTCAGTCGCGCTTTTCAAGCACCAGGATGATATATTTACTTCGGCTTGAGGACCTTCGAAATAATTTGCAACTTTACTATGCACGAAAACTGGACGGATACTCTGGGGTGCCGGCCTCTCTAGGTCAGTGCTTGTTTCTAAAACCTTCGGTACGCTATAACTCAACACAAATGTCAGAAGAGTCGTGACGAACGCTCGCTTTTTTGTCTCGAATAGCCAAACGCTGCGGAGAGAATATCTCATTTCTAGATTGAAATTAAAAAACAATCCTGACGTTTACGTTACTTGCTAATGCGAAATTTGAGCGCAGCTCAGTGGTGAACGGCGGCAGCTATGCGTGTCGGCTCGGGCGGTGCATATATCAAAATCCGCCGCCACCGATCCGGCGCTCTGATTGCCGCCACACAGGAGTAGCATTGCAGGAGGAGCGAAGAGAGCAATTAAGTTATTGGGAGGTCGCGGGAGGCAGCGCATGGGCCTATAGGAACGTTGCGCGGCGATGAGATAGCAGCGACTGACTGATGCCGCTGACGACGCCAGCGAGTAAAGTCAACGTAGCTCGGAGTTTCGGCTTGGGATGCACGCACCGTGATCCGCTGATGCCGAGCCGGCGCTTCGGTAGCCGGAGAATACCGTCGCCGCCACGCAGAAAGAAGGGGGGGGGGGGGGGGGAGGGGAGTACACGCTGCAGCGAACGGTGGCGACAGGAGCGCACGCTGCCCCAGTTGCGGAGCTGATTACGAGGGACAACGGTGACACCGACGGCGACCACGACGCGAAACGCAGGAACGGACGCCAAAGAGCTGCGGTCTAAAAGCTCGATCCGCAGTAGTCTCGTACGAGAAAGATAACAGGCAGGCTCTGTCGTGACAAATGTTTCGGCTCATATGGAAGATGGTAGCCTTGGAGGACTTTTAGAAGCTCATTCGAGCCCCCGCGTCGGCACTCAGGGGAGCTAAGGACGGAGTATCAGGCGCGAAGCTCTGACCTTCTCCGCCCTCGTCGAGTTCTCTACGTCGCTGCGCTTGCTTTTCTAAATGAGGCGATAATTTGGCTGATGGAGGATAACTCCGGCATTTGCAGCAACTTTGGAGGTTCTCAATAAATGTTAGAAAAAATACTTACGTGCCCGATCGCAAACACACGCACCCAATTGCATGTAAATGCTAGGCTTGTTCGTGAGGCGTAAAAAATAATGGCTTGCTCTTGATAGATTATGTTTTCTCCATAATTCGTAATCTTTGTTTGTTTTCTGTAATGTCTAACAGTCTCCCTAATGCATTCTTACATTCAGTAATCGAGTAAGAGTAGAGCAAAACAGCGCAAAAATGTGGGGAAAAGTCCGTGCCACGCCGGACTTTTCCCCACATTTTAGGTTGTATATGTTATGCCACTGGTTACAGCTTGTTTATTGGGGAAAAATATAATCGATTACTCTTACTCGAAGAAAACATCTCGAGCTAGTTGGTTCATCACAGAGCAAAACAGCGCAAACTTCACAACGGACAGACGAGACACAGGCGCTGTCCGTCCGTTGTGAAGTTTGCGCTGTTTTGCTCTGTGATGAACCAACTAGCTCGAGATGTTTTCTCTTTCTTTTTTTTTTTCTTCTCTTTATTGAACTGAGCTATCGCGGTAGGAGTATGAAAATTAGTAAAAGTGATCGATTTCTTCCCCGTAATTGTTCGTTCACAAGTATTTATTGGCTTTAATGGACCACTGAACTCAGTTGCAGTTCAGTTGCCGCAACTGTAATTCTAATTGGTTACTTGTTTTCTGCAGCCTGTATAAGAGTAGTGAACACAAAAGAGCGCGATCTATTTTTTTTGTTCTTTTGTCTCTGATAATCACATATGTGTTGCATGTGCCGAGACAAAGAATGCAACTTAGTGCTCAGTAAGCATGTAGTGCTTGAAAATTTGTGTTACGTTATTTTTATCATTTTTTTTAGGGCATTGCAAAACGCTGAGGGGCGCCTTAAATGGTGTGCTGGATTTTCATATTTACCTCACGCTCCCTTCTCTCTTACGGGAAGGTTCCCGAAAAGTGAGAGCACTGCGGCTCACGTAGCGCGCAGACATTCAGATTTTATGTACGAAACTATACAGCCGTCCTTAATAATATCATATGTCTCCCGGTTTATGAAAAAGCAGTGAACAGAAGAAGACAAGTCCCCCTTGTTGAAACGTTAGCTCGGCTTGCTAGCTGAGGCTCCTCCTTAACCCTTGTTCAGTGCTCTTTCACACTGTGTAGCCATCTCGTTTTTCTACTGCTTACCCGGATAACTTAAAATTTCAGTCACTCCGCAGTCTCACGGGAAAAGAATCAAGACGGAATAGATCCTGATTGAGATGCAGCTATAGGTCAAGGAAACCGGATTTGAGAATTCGACGCAAGAAAAGCCCACCAGGAATCTACTCCGGTGACAGCGAAATGCTTGTATGTGGCTGTGCCCCATGTACGAGTACGTGGTGAACAGGGCTGCACGCAGTCAGTTCTTCAGAAAGCACCCAATTATTTATTAGAGCAACTTGTATATTTCATTGAAGCTTAATCATTTTAAATAGCAGCACAGTGGCAATGCTCGTCATGCAGTTATTAGAAAGTTTGTTCACACTGTGAGTGAATTATAAATTCATCTTACGCTGTTGGCTACCCAACATTAATAACAGCTACTGGAATAATGTACAAAATCTTAAACGCATAAACAGCAGAACGTAAACGATAGCCATGCAATACACTGCCATGGTAATATATCCCTAAACTCGTAAGCAGTGCCCCCCTTATGCAACAGCCACACGAAGCTTATCTAATGAGAACGTCTCCTATAGCAAGGAGCACGTCATTCTCATACACACCCAGGACACTTGGACATTGTCTAGGCAACAGTTTTCGCATGTAGTTCCTCGTATAACTTCATGATATCAATCAATGTATCTGCATATCCTTCCTCATCAGGCTAGCTTCCTGCTATTAGTTTTTCAGGAACTCACCCAATAAGTTTTCTGTGGCAGTCTTAACTGCTTGTTGTGAGCGCAGGACATGCCTCAGAAGCAAAATGCTTATTCAATAATTATTCATCGGAAGCTTAGACCGTTTCTATCGATATGTCCGGAAAAAAATACCTTAAAATATTCTGCGCAGTTTCCTCACTATTACTTTAAAAAATGCAGCCACTGCCTTTCTATGACAGCTTTAACAACTGGCTGCGAGTGGATGAAAAATCGGTAAAAGCGAATTTTGTGTACACGACTGAAGCTCTAGATACACAATTCCCGTCAACATGTGCATAACAGTATCTTACAGAATCCCCCATTTGCGTCCCAATTGAAAGGTTTCCCAGAAAGCTGGACTTGAGCGTCATGTTCTATACTTCGATAGTACACCGAATGTGGAGCGAACGTTCTCGTCATATCACCGGTTGGAGGTACGACAAGCGACGAAACAGCGATCGCTATCCCTCCATGATTATGGTACCTATGACGGCGAGGAGGTATTCTCATATTGCTCACAAGCTGGAGCGATCGAAGTGACGCTGCCCCTGTTGGAGTCACTTTCAGTCGGAAGCCATCGCGACAGATCGTAGGCGTTAGTCCGACTCTCTACCATTGCCTAGCATGGACAGGTATAAGAGAGACAGCTTCGAAACCATGGAGGAAGAAAAAAACTAGGAGGGAGCGCCGCGGCGGAAAAGTGAAGCCTAGTCATAAAAATATAATGGAAAGAATCATGGGAAATTAGCCGTCACGTGATACGGCAAGCGGTAGCCGGTAGCTGGTTTCGGTTGCGGTTTCGCACGCTTCGCTCTGAACTTCGCGTGGCCTTCGCTACGCGACGCCTGCACTAGAAACCTGAGGCGCGCGCTGCGAGCAGGTGATGGATGAAACTTTGGACTTTTAGACGGGCTGATCCCGTGGGGGCGGCCGCCGTCGCGCAGTGCACCCGTGTATTTCGCGAAGTATGGCTGGGTCCTCTCAGCTGCGCCATATAAAATGTTTGCGGGGCTCGGCGCACAAAGACAAAGCACGCGATAACAAGAAGAACAAGGGGACGAAGCGCTGATCATCGCTTCGTCCTGTCGTCCGTTGTGTTCTTGTGCTCTGTCTTTGTGCGCTGAGTCCCGCAAGCTAGCCCAAGAAAAAGTACTGCCATATGAAATGCTGCGTGGCGACCGGGATGCAAGAACTACACGGATATACCTCGGGGCTGTCGCTCCAACGGTGAGTATCCTAGCTGTTATGCGCACTCCTCGAGAAACGAAACGTTTGTTTGTCAGGGCATGTGCATGTGTTGTTCGAGACGAAAATCGTTTGATTCATTCAGGAAATGCAGACCTCAAATACACATTGTTACGCTGAAGCCAGTTCCCCAGGCATGCAATGTTATGTCGAATTCGTAGTCTCCCTGACGATACCAAATATGAAAAGGCCACCTGTAGTTTCCACTAGTGTGCCTATAAACACGGAGTACAATGCAACAATTGTAAACAAAGTAACTTATGTGTTACGACGAGACGCACAACTTTCGGCAGACCACTCCGATATGCTTTCCGCGGGGACATCCAAAGTCACTAAACAATACCATGTACCCTGCTGCCTTTGAGTCTGGCAACTATGTTGGCTAAATTCCCAAGAATCATTGCGCGCAAGAGAGAGAAGGGAGCGGCGTCAGAGGAGGTTGGCTTGCTGAGGTTGCGCGCACTCCCTCCTAGTTTTTTTCTTCCACAATGGAGGATGCCGACGGGAGAAAAAGGAGGAGGGCTAAACGGTGGCTGCACATGACCTTCGCGCAATCACGTATTCTACGAGCCGTTGAGAGAGCGAGGATAACAGACACTGGGACCCACAGCAGTGACCTTGGGCAGCTGTCAAGAGGCGGCCTCTGCGAATTCGGCCGCACGCGGCCGAGTCAGCGCTCTGTGGAGGAGAGCGGTGCGCTAACACGGAGACGCGCTCAGATTAGCAGACGCGGGCCGAATAAACAAAGAGGGGGTCCCGCAAGAAAGACGCGAGGGTGCCAGTCACATGAGGAGCTCCACCGTATCGCATTAGCACGTTTCAGCTAAATTAGGGCAAGCCGATTCTTGCCCGGCGGTTTGACAGACGGACCGTTCCTTCGCCGCCAGACGACGACAGAGGCCGCCGGAGAGACAACATGATCGACGATGAGGAAAGCAACGAATGGGCGCTCCCATCGGACTCCGCCGTGCGAAAGCCGCCGCCGATTGCTTTTTACGTATTTACGTAATTGGCGCGCGTTCTCCGGAGCGAACTGGAGCACCGCGGGTCAGCGGCGACCGACGCACACTCCGCTCTGCTGGATCCGCGTGTCGATCTGGGCGCACTCGATTAGCGACAGTAAAAGAGAGAAACGTAATGCCTGAACAGCATGGAATCACCCAAGGAGCCAACGGGTCTCCGCAATACGCGCAGTTTGCCCTGCCGGCGCTGCTTGGACCGGGTCTTTCTCCGCGAATCTCGCGTTAAGTTTTGGGCAACGGCGCCCAAAATATCCGAGTCGCCTGACGCAGGCTCACTGTACTATTCAAGAAGGCTATCGCCGAAAGGAGCAGTGAGATATAGATAGCCGTCTTCTGAAGCTTTTAAGCAACCAGTGCAATTTACTTAGGCCATTTTGTTATGACTTTTTCTAGAGACCATGTTTTCAAGTGACTAACTGAAAGGAATGCCTGCTTCATTGAGCTTTGCAAAACAAAGTAGGGCCACTTGCGCGCCAACTATTTTGAGAGGTGAGAGGTTCATAACGACGAAGTCACACGAATCTCTGTCGCTGTGTACGTGTCCTTCTCTCTCGGCACAAATATAAGAGCAACCATCGCCACCTGTCTTTGAAGTAAGCAAATAATTTATTTTGCTCTAATAAACGACCTGCGCTCCAAAGACATGAGATCTGTGCCTTCGATTATAGTGTTTACATGCTTGACGTCGACCTTTTACAAATACATAAACTAAAACGTCTGCGTCAGCCCAAAGGAAAACTGACGTGAGCTTGCCGTGCATGTTCGTTTACAACTAATGCATTGATGATCAGTTCAGTCCAGTTCAGTTTACTTTCTCTACGGACCCCTATTCAGGAATATTACATAAGGAGTGGAGCGACATATATACGATGCATGCTTTATTGCGAAATCAGTTACGTTATATCTTGACAAAAACTTGATGGCCAGGTGACAGTTTCGGGCATTCATTCGAACGTAGCCAATTGGAGGAGCAGACAGTGGAGGCGGAGAGAGAAGTAAAGAAAAATAATAGAATTTGTATAGAAGTGAAATTGCTATAGAAGTGGAATACGAGCTAGAATGAGTTTGAGGCGGATTTCCCTGAAGTGCTTTTATGCAATGCTTGTTTCCACTTATATAAATAAGCAGGTTGATTGATGTACAGCGAACGCACATACATCCTTTTTCAAACGTTTCACCTAAGGTCTGGTTTTAGATGAATTCATGCTTGTATCACCCGACATTGTCCAGTATTTGGCGCAATATTTGTTGTTTGCTTGTTTTGTAGACCCAGATGATTGAACGCCCTGCAAACAACACCGCCACGCAGGGGTTTCTGCATTAAATGGGCAGTTACGTTTCGTAGCGGTCGGCCTATGCATGCAACGGTACTTCGCCCACGCTATGTACGACAATTGCAACGTTATTATTAATACCAATACGTCTTTAGACTCTCTGGAGTTACATTATTTTACCATTTAATATCCGAAAATTCAAATCTGCAAATGTTCATAAATTGCGGTTAAGATGTGCGACTTCAGCCCCATACTTAGTGATCGTGCACTAAAACAAGTGCTGCCGTTGATTTAGGCCTCGTTCTGGTCTCTATTTAGTATCCTCCAATTGCATATCCCTCAAATGAATTCGCACCAAATGATGCACTTCTTTTAAAAGGAAGTAGTAGTGCTCGAAAGCTCCCAACATCTTGTGGCCTTTTAAACGAAGCCGGTGGTAAGAATGCTTCAGCTTAGTTCCTGACTAAAATGAAGCGGTTCTCTTCCTCCTCCTTCTTCAGTGAAATAGAGGATGGGAACATCATAGAAGGTCAGCTGCGTACGTTGGACCCACTTTGAATTATACAACGTTTAAGAGGCTTCCGAGCGCCACTAGAACGTAGGTAGCCCCGATTTAGGCGCATCACCTGTCTACGAAAAGACGAAAAAGGACAGCGCTAAAACAGTGCCTAAAGAAAAGACGTCAAAAGTCGCCACTCGCCTCAAATGTCAAATCCGGATCGCGGCGATATTATCCAAGGAGCTCCACTTCAACATGTCTTTGATGCATTGGCGTGGAAGGAACAGACAAGCGATACAAGTTGGCGCCTGTGTCTGCGACCATTTGTCCTGGTTAAAATGATGGCAATGACACGGTTAAGCCTCGTGTAGCGTCTAGGAGAGGTAGCGTGATTGTTTTCTCTCATCCGCCATATCCTCTGCTCATACAGGCAAGACCAAATCGCTCATAGAGTTTGAAGAAGAAAAAACAGGAATGTTTTTTAAGAGGTTCAGCGGTATTCAAACCGTGGACTATGCAAAAGAAACTAAAACTTCCTCTTCCCTGATAAATGCAGGAGCCATGGCACAACATTAGATCAAGGCATTCAAACTGCTCGGCGTATCGCTTACATAAGTTTGAGCTTCGGATGCGCCCGCTTATGAATTCTGAGCGCTAATATTTCCGAGATGAGCATCAGAAGGCGTGCAGCGATAAAATATCGCTTAGGAAGAATCCATATTTGATGAAAGAAAAAAAAAAAAAAACAAGCAAGGATGCTTACATCTCGTTCACTGCTAGAAATTGCAAGTCGTGTGAAAAAACTGAGCTCGCCTACCGCTACAAAAAAAAAAAAGAGGATTACGCAATAGTTTGCCGCAAAGCAGTAAAAAGCGCCGTTAAAGCGGCCTGACAGAGCACACATCGCCAATGTTTTTGTGCGGCGTGGCTGCGGTATCATTAGAAAAAAAAGAAGAAAAAACAAACTACTTCATGTTGATTTTTACAAATTAGCGCAATTTAGAACAAAGAAAATATGTATGGCGATCAAAAAGGAGGATGAGTGGAAGATACGCATAAACCAGGCGTCCGAGCAAAATGTAAGCAAGCTTTTTAAATCACAGCGTGTCCTAGTCAAGTTGAGACCAACTGAGAGCTGTTACAAATAGAATGACATTAAGTACAGTAATTTTTCGTTGTTCTAACTTAGTAAAGAGTAACTGACTGCATATTTAATACACTTCTTCAAGGAATGAACTGTCAGTTCAAAAGCTATACAGATTAAAAAAAAAGTTTGCTCAGGGAAATGACTGTATCAAGATGCCATTTACGCATCTTCATTTACCTGGCCTTAAAAGAAAGCTACTGCGCGTTCACCTGCAGGCGCATATGTCACGCCCAGAACGCGCGCGAAGCCCCGCCGGGCAGATCGCTCCAGGTAGGAGAAGACTTAGCTCTCTGAGACGGTTTCTGGGACCCCGAAGAACAGCTGCCATGTGGAAGCTTTCTTTGTGTGTTTGTCTGTGTGTGTGTGTGTGTGTGTGTGTGTGTGTGTGTGTGTGTGTGTGTGTGTGTGTGTGTGTGTGTGTGTGTGTGTGTGTGTGTGTGTGTGTGTGTGTGTGTGTGTGTGTGTGTGTGTGTGTGTGTGTGTGTGTGTGTGTGTGTGTGTGTGTGTGTGTGTGTGTGTGTGTGTGTGTGTGCGCGCGCGCGCGCGCGTGTGTGCCTGTGTGTGCCTGTGTGTGCGTGTGTGTGTGTGTGTGTGTGTGTGTGTGTGTGTGTGTGTGTGTGTGTGTGTGTGTGTGTGTGTGTGTGTGTGTGTGTGTGTGTGTGTGTGTGTGTGTGTGTGTGTGTGTGTGTGTGTGTGTGTGTGTGTGTGTGTGTGTGTGTGTGTGTGTGTGTGTGTGTGTTATCTTCCCAGTTTGAAGAGAAATTCACGCTTAGGTAAATCGTGAAAACGTCAGTTAGCTATTTTTCAAGATTATTTACAACTTCTAGAGCCGCCGGGGTGGCGCAGTGGTTACGGCGCTCGACTACTTTTCCCAAGGGCGCGAGATCGAATCCCGGCCTCGGCGGCCGCTTTTCAGTGGAGGCGAAAAGCAAGGCGCCCGTGTGCTGTGCGATGTCAGTGCACCTTAAAGAACCCTAGGCGGTCTAAATTTGCGGAGTACCCCACTACGGCGTCTCTCATAGCCTGAGTCGCTTTGGGACGTTGAACCGCACAAACCAAACCAAACAAAACAACTACTGGAAAGACACTTTGTTCCTCAATATTTACCAGCTGACTATTTTGGAAGAAGGAAAGGGAAAATATCCAGCTGACAGGATATAGGATAGCTGACTTGGGCTAGGAGACCTTATCTAATTTAAAAGCTTGGTTACTCTTAGCCAGGACACCCCGTATATCCTGACGATTGACTCAAGAGAGCATCAAAGCCACCGGCCGAGACCGCGGGTGAGAAGGGTATTACAAATTAATAGATAAAGGACGATAAAATATTCACCAGTACCTCAGAGTTCATACATAAATTTGCAAGGAAAGAGAAGGCTTCCAGAATCTGGTGTGATCACGTTGTTCTTTTCTTTCTAGCCTCAATTAGCCAGCCTCAATTACTATTTTTGTTTTGGCTAATGACGCAACATTTCAACGAGACTGTGTAGTAGGTATCTACAATAAGAAACATTGGTGTAGGCCTACTTTTGATTTTAAGTTACAGCTAATACTTCCACTTGTGTTTTGCGCAAACGACAAGAAATTTGGGCATTCGTCACGTCAGGCCAAGCTTACGCACAACCCGGATCTGCGAAGATGCACCCTGGGCAGGTGAGAGAGGAGGATGGATGAGATAAACGGTGTCGCAACAAGCTTTATGCGCGGATAATAAGCCGAATGCATGGCCTGCTGATGCTCGCTGAAGTTCGCTGGAAACCTGCCCTAGCAGCGGATGCTAGCGAGTGATGGCGCGCTGCACGGATATTGATCCACGGATATCAATACCAATACCCATTCACCAGTAATGAATCGCAGGATTATCTACTTTAACCAGCGATGCCTTTTTATAATTATTAATGGCCCAATGCTTCGCTGTCAAAATTCAACAGGCTTAGCACATCTCCTATACCATCTACAGCACCATGCAGCGCTCCGAAATGGAGGGCGCGATGCGCAGGGAGGGAGAATGGTTATCTCGGCTGAGTTCACAAAGCGCTCCAACGGTAGTGAACGATATTGGCAATTGCAGACCAATAAAATTACGTCACTTCTCGTCTTCGTTCCTCTCGGCGTGCACTTTTAGGAAACGCGGTTACCGCATACACGCAAAGAATATCTGAAGAGCAAATTATATATAGCACACACCATTCTTCTTTTAATTGGGTGACAGGAAAGGACAGGCGCAGTATCTGTCAATTTTCTATGGACAGCTGACCCGCACCATAAGGGCAAGGAAGAAGATAGGAGTGCAAACGAAAAGAGAGAAAGGGGAAGCCGTAGTGGAGGGCTCCGGAGTAATTTTGACTACCTGGGGATCTTTAACGTGCACTAAAATCGCATAGCACACGGAAACCTCTTCGTTTCGCCTCCATCGAAACGCAATAGCCGGCGATCGGGATCGAGCTCGGGTACTCCGGCACAGTAGTCGAGAATTTTAACCACTGCACCACAGGGGCGGGGCCAACAATCAAGACCTGACTACGGATTCAGTGAATAACGCTTTTGAGACGAAGAGCGACCGCGATCTGCCAATCAGTGCCTATAATGGCACTATTTTGCCAGCCGTCAGTCTGCGCTGATTACAGAGTCGACTCTTAAACCTAAAACCCTGAAACAGAGAGAACTCCGTACAATGCCGGCAAGAAAAAAAAAAAAAAACAACAACGAGAAACGATATTGAATGTAGGCGTGTTAACGTCAGTCTGAAGCTCTTGACTCATTACCACGCGCTTATTGGTTTCGGCCGCAGCCGAAGCTGCGCTGCCGCTGTCCGTTACGGGCCGACGTGCGCCGTCCTGATAGAAGACGGCGAGACCCTGCGGCGCACCAGGGCACGTCCACATGCTGCGATGCACGCTCTCTCGTCTCCCGTTACTAGCGTTTTAATTAAAGCACTGAGTTAGCTGCGGACCGCATCCCAAAAAATGCGAAGCCATGGCTGCAACAGTAACTAAATTGTCGCGTCCATCGGTTCCGAAAAGTACTCCCACGGTTCATGGGGACGGTCGCCACATGACGCAGACGCGACGCTGGTTGGCCGTGATGTCGCGTCAACGCAAATTACGTACTTCGTCTGGATTCAGAAGGACGGAATTAAGCACTTTACGCTGTTGTTGACTAAACTAAACAGGAGATATGGAAAACGAAATGTCAAAGATGGTGTCTCGAGACCAAACTAAAAACCTTTACAAGAAAATACAGCATTTATATATCGCTATTTAACGACGCTGTTTAGAGCTGACTCCAAATTCAGTAATACTGTAAGTGAATCAGCGAGTAAAATACTAAAAAAGAACGCAAAAGAGGAAGAATAAATTAGCCATAAGTGCAGAGCAACGGAATAACGGAAAGAGGCATCGTGATATGCCGGAGGGTTTATCCTTTCCGAGACGAGGACGGAATGAGCTTAAGAGGCGGGCGTTAATGATTTGCATCATACAGTGCATATTTACAACCAAAAATGCAGAGTTTTCTAACAGTTTCGCCTCGCCGAGGTAGGCTCTTCTAATGTTGAGAAGGGGGTTCGACGCAAGGTTTTAAACGCCGTTTGGTCCAGTTATTCGCCAAGTAGGAAGGCTTTTTTTTTTTTTTTTCTTGAGAAAAAAGGAATATCATTGGCACTTATCAGCGTTCCTATTTTTGACTGTTTAATTTTGGCCAAATCCCATTACTTTCTCCCAGCAGCTTTGAGGGAACCAATGTTTCCTTAAGGTTTTACATGTGTAAATGCCGATTTGCTGTTTTTGTACATCACTCCGTGTTTTACATAGTGCTCATGTTTTAAAACACTAGACGTTTTCCGCAGGCATCTTGATCCACTAGCCCTGGCGCACAAACTTACGGAAAGTGAAATAATTCGCTTCACACAAAGATTGTGCTCACTGACAACCGCGTATGCTAGACATAAGAACCGCGGCCTAATAAGCCACTACTGCAGTTTCATTCGGCATATTCCACGCTAGTTAAAAAGGGCATTTTCCAAGAATGCGATCTAGGAATTCCGCGAACACCTACTTGACTCCAGTATCCTTCAAAGATTGTTGAGGCTAACTGTTGCAATCTGCCCAAAGGTCACGCGAGCATCGGCGCTTAGGCCCGAAAAACCGAGAGATCAAGAACGCAGAGAAATAGGAAAAGGCAGCAGTCGTTCCCTATCCACATTGTCACCGTGTCACAACCTAGAGGAAATAGCGCAACCTTCACAATTCTGATCAGCCGTTCCCGATCCGTGCAAGCTCGTTTGAAGGCGCACAATGCCAATACTGTGATCATTTGAAGGAGGCATGGTGCTATAGACTTACAAAAACTGTTAGTCTAAGAATATCAAAGACGGCTTTCAGGGGTAACTAAAAGCCTCTAAGAGACCCTGGAAGGTATAGTTGACTACCTTTCAGAGTTGCTCAAAATTTTCATTTTGAGGCTCGAGCAGCGTCGTCCGTTTTCCTCGGCGATTGATGCTACTGTTCGCTGACTGGCTTGGGATAGCGCCGGCTGGCCCATCCCAAGAAGCAGGCACTACAGTCAGAAAAAATTACAGGACTGCGCTTAAATCTGCTCAAGACCGAAGGTGGCGAGAGCCACATTACAGGAATGTTTTCACTTATTGCACCGTAATTGTCGTTCCTACTATCCTCATCATCATTACAATGGCTACTTTGATTCTTATCAATTAAATGCACCGTCACTGACTGCTACCATAATCGTTATCACTGAATGCAATCTGCAAAGAACCGAAAAGAATGGATTACGTTCTTTTACATATCTGGGGAGTAGTCTATTTTTAGGATGTATTGCAACAGAAAATAACGAATAATTTTCTGTTGGACTCTCACGGTATTCGATATGATAATGCTAGAGATAATTATATAATGAGTATGGGGTGCCATTTGATGTAATTATCCTTTGGGCTTCCACGGTCTCTGGGGGGATTGAATGGC
Source organism: Amblyomma maculatum (assembly GCF_055883805.1). Classification (NCBI taxonomy): domain Eukaryota; kingdom Metazoa; phylum Arthropoda; class Arachnida; order Ixodida; family Ixodidae; genus Amblyomma; species Amblyomma maculatum. The sequence goes on from NC_139344.1 coordinate 65,141,633, forward strand.
ATGCTATCATTGTGAGAGAGATGCAAAACCTGATCGAATTTATTTTCGAAAAAGTATGCATTGCTTTATCGCCAACCTCCCGACTGGTTCTCGAGGGTGGAACCTTTCTTGTCGTTGCGGGAGTTTTAATGTCACGAAGCCAGGCTAGCATTGGCTGATCATGATATCCTATATGTACACAGCCATGTGCCCCTCAAGTAATGATTGGGGTTTTTTTTGTGAAATATTGTACATCAGAGCCAGGAACAAAGAAACAGAAAAGAACCAGGTGTGGTCTACAGTGATAGCTAAAAAATATCGATCACTGCATGGTACCTGTTCAAATAGGAAAGCATACTAGACGTCTACTCCAACCGCAGTGGGAGCTATGGGAGCTAAATAATTCCCTTATTTCGGATGAAATTTTTCAGCGGTCAGTAGTTACGTGCTTCAAAAACACGTGGGCTCATGCCGATCTATCAGTCTTTCAAAAGCGGGATTTTTTAAGCAGGACGTTAAGAGTCTTGCTATTGAACCTTCATCAAGGATGACATTCTTGAAGCGCCTTCACATTTGTGAATTGAAGCGCACCTTGAACGAACTATATGAGTCAGAAAGAATTTCTCCGGGGTCGTATCTTGATGACGTCAACAATATTAAAGCGCACTTACAACAGTTTAGTGCAGAAAAATATCAGGGTGCCTTGATTAGGTCGCGAACACGCAGGTTCGCTAATGAACAACCATCTTGCCGTGCTTTTAGTGATGAAAGGCAAGCTGCTCTTTCTAAGCAGGTTTTAGAAATTCGTTGCTGAAGAGATAGGTACACTGGCAGGCCTAAAATTCTGAATGCCTTCTTTAACTATTATGAGTGGCTATTTAGTGGTAGTAATAACTTGAACAGTGGGTCTGATTTCAGTCATTTAAAAGATTTTCCTCGTCTTGAAGATGAGCAGCGGTCAACCACTGAGGGATCTATTACTTTAGATGAGGTCAAATCAGCCATTTGTTCACTACAGGGCCAAAAGTCTTCTAGCCCAGATGGTCTAAACAGCGAATTCTATAAAACGTTTATGCCTACCTTAACACCTGCCTCATTGGAGGTTTTTAGTACAGCTTATCACATAGGCGTTTTGCCTCCCACATTCTATACTAGTCACACCGTACTAATCCTGAAAACCACAGACGCATTTGGGTTGAAAACTGTTGAAGGGTGCCGTCCAATATCCTTATGCAATGTGGATTATATAATATTTGCTAAGGTTCTTTCTTCTGGTCTGCAGCTTGTGGCAATAAATTTATTAGGGCCACACCAAGTGTGTGGAATTAAAAGCCGTAGTATTCAAAATGTTATCTATATTGCACGTTCTGTGATAAAAACAGTGTCACATGAGGTCAGTCAAGTGGCCGTAATTCAGATTGATCTGACAAAAACTTTTGATAATGTACCTCATGATTTTTTGTGTGCTGTATTGCAGAGTGCAAACATTGGTGATGTCTTGCTTAAAGGCATTAAACTATGTTATAAAGCGGCCACGACAAGACTGATTGTTAATCAAAACTTAACCAAACCGATCCCCTTCAAATCATCTGTTCGACAGGGCTGTCCTCCATCGTCTTTGTTATTTCGCGTTATATCTTGAGCCCCTATGTCGTAGTATCATCAAGAACAAAGCAGTTCGTGGCTTCTCACTATCGCAATGTGAAATCAAGGTTTTGGCTTATGCTGGTGACATTGCCCTTTTCTGTAATACCAAAAAGAGTGCGACCGAGGTTTTGCGTGTAACTGAGAGTTTCTGTGATAGTTCGGGTGCGTCTCCTAAACTGGACAAATCAAAGGGGTTCTGGTTAGGTCAATGGGGTATAAGGCCTAAAATTTTTGCCGGCATCAGGGGGGACTCCGAAAACGCACAGTATTTGCGAGTTCCTTTGCATCAATATCGCAATAGTGGGCCTCACTGGGATTCTCAGATCTCAACTAGGCGACAAACCCAGGTATGGATAGGTACGGAGCTGTCTCTATTTCCACAAACACAAGAATTGGCAATGTCCTCCTGATTTCTAAGCTTATCTATATATTACAGGTGTTCCATTGTACAAGAAACAAAGTGCAGTCAATGCATAGAGTTTTTGCTACTTTTGTGTGGCGCTCTCAATAGGAGCCTATGCGTCGAGATAATTTGTTTCTTCCTCTGGAGGCTGGTGGAGCTGGTCTTCAGCACTTGTTTGTTCATCAGCTTGTTTCAAGGTTCTTGTTTTTGAAAAAAGCAAGCCATCCCTTCATCCTAGCTGTGTTTAAAAGACGGTTAAGGGCCCATTTGCCTAATTTGTTTGCGCCCACTGGTCATAGGAGTAAGGGTCCTTTGTGGGGTTTTCTTAAGGAAGTTGCCGAAACATTCCAGTTCCTCACTGTACGGTTTTCCTTGGAATACCTATACAGTCTATCTAGAAGACAGAAGACAAAAGTTCTTATTGAGACATTATTCCCTGTATCGATCTATCGGCAGCCTTACCACCCCTTTCTAGACAATAGTGTATTAAAGCGGGTTCAACGAATGTATGTACAATCAACTGCGAAGACTCTTTTTAAACTTCCCACATCAACCTTACTTGTCACAACGTGGCTTCGCGCAAATGTGCCGTGGTCATTAGACTGATTGGTTTGTGTATTCCCGTAATGCAGTGTTTTTTTGGGACATTCTTCAACGGACTATCAAAAAGGACATTCATATTACGCCCTGTACTATAAGGTTTTTGTCTACAAAAGAAGCTTCTGAGGCGCCATGCGACCTTTTTGTGCTAATGGGACTTTTTAGCCCGTGGAAGAGCCGCATGACCGATCGCCACGCAGAGCCACCACGTTCATCAAAGTCTCTGTTCAGAGAACAATGTGCTATGGTGCGGGGGGGGGTATGCTGCGCAGGATCGACCTCGCATGTCTGGATGGTTACATGTAAATCGGCGCACTCTAAAGCAAAACTAGTCTCATGTGGAGATTTATTGGTTAAGAACCGTCGCTGTGTTGTTGTGAATCCCGAACCGAAGGAGATAAAGGCGAAACTTCTCTGGCTGCCTGAACGCTTGGATGACTCCTTTATTTGTGAAGCTCTACAAGCTTATGGCGAAGTCACCTCGATTTCGAGGGAAAACTGGAAAGTTGTCGATATGGAACAGATGAAGACGCTCAGCCGAGATGTGACTTTGACTCTTGCCGAAGGGGTTAGCGTTGGTGACGTTCCACATCAGCTGTGTGTGGATTGCAGAGCCTCGTTTTGATACCTGGCCGACCACCTCTCTGTCTCCGCTGCAACTGTTTAGGACACATTCGTCGGCACTGCCGTACGCCGCGTTGCGAAGATTGCCGGCGTTTCGGCCACACAGCAGAGGAGTGTGTGGTTACATACGCGGAAAAGCTTCGGCACCGAGTCCGGCCTCCTGACGAAGCATTACGGGAGCACATCATGGACACGTCTGAGATAATTGATGCGTCTGGCGACCTTCCTGTCGGCGTTGTGGCCGAGTCCTCAAGTGCTACTTGAGGAACAAAATACTGCTCATGCGTGCGAGGGTAATAGGAACAACTCAGCGTCTCAGGCCTTGGACGAGATGTCTTGTCAAGCTTCGGACAAGGAGCCAACCGCAGAGGATCCACCAATCGTTCCCGAACACCCAGCGAGTGCCACCGCGGATATTGTGACCCCTGTGGTCGTTGCTGTGCAACAAACGGCCAGACCAGGGCCCAGTTCCTGTGGCTGACGGGCTCGCGGCTGCCGACGAGCCAGTCTTGAAACGCCGTACATCATGTGCCTCCGAGTCCAGTGAGGAGGACGATCAGGCTGGCAACAAGCATCGTCGTCGCGATCGAGCGTCGAAGCACAAAGGGAAGTGCCGGCGTTCGCGGTCGAGGAGGCCTGGCGGTGGTTCGGAGGCGGCTTCGCCGTCTTCCGAGAGGCAAATGGAATTGTAGGCAAAACTATGTGCTGTCACCATGGCGGTCTCAAGATATAGTGCTTGCAACTCTCAATGTACGGGGTCTTAGGTCTCGCCAGAGACAGATGCAACTTCGCCGACTTTTGCACAGCAGGCGTTTAGATATTGTGGCAGTCCAAGAGACGAAGATAGAGAGAGAGAGGAGGAAACCGAGAGGGCGCTACATCCCATTTTGGCAGATTTTAATGTCACTGTTGCGCATGCTGTGGGCTTGTCGGCAGGTTGTTTTCTGTTTCTGCGAAAGACGCTGCCTTGTACTGGCCTAACTTATAATATCGACGCCGAGGGTCGGTTGATATGTTGCGATCTTCTACTCTTTAGGAAGCCATGGTGGATAATTAATGTTTATGCTTTTAATACTGTGACACAGCGCATAAGTTTTTTGAACACATAGCCAGCTTACTTGACTGTGACCGACATCTTGTGCTATTGGGCGACTTCAACTGTGTTTGCAACCCCATAGGTCGTTCTAGTCCAGACGCACGCAGTGTTATGAGTGGGGAACTTCTGGTCCGTGTTACAGAAGATGCGGGACTGGTTGATACAGGGGCGTCCTGCCGTGCGTTTAGATCATTCACCCACATTCAGGGGCATTCTCAAGCTCGTCTAGACCGGATCTATGCATCTTGTACATTAGTTTCCCGCTGGCTTGTTTGCGAAACTATACCGGTTTCGTTTTCTGATCAGCATGGTAGTAGCCCGGCTCGGTGGCAATGACCATTCAAAGTTTAGGCCGCAGTGGGAACTTTGGAAGTTAAACTCATCGCTGGCAAATGACCAAGAATTTATCATTCGTGTGCGCTCACAGCTCCAATCATGTTTTTCCAGAAATCTACCACTGTTGGCCGCTTGGGAAATGTTCAAGCAGGAAGTATGTGCGATAGCAATTGAACTTGGCTCAATTAAATCTTTCTACAGGAAACATCAGGAAGAGACATTTAACAAAAACTTGTGTAACCTGTATGAGCTAGAATGTGAATCCCCTGGATCATATACGGACGAAATTGCTAGTGTCAAAAGTGAGTTACAAAGGCATGATGCGGAACGATACAGGGGTGCCTTAATTCGATCTCGTGTCAAGCGTGCTTTGCACTGCGAACGGCCGACGCGGCAAGCTTTGCTTGGTGAACGTCATCATGCGACTGTAAAGCTGATTCTGGGATTAATGCGTAATGGCCCATTGGTTACGAGTACGAATGAGGTTACGTCCCCATTCGTGGATTATTACTCGATGTTGTTTAGTGCCACTCCTCCTGTAAGAAATTCTGACATCTCGCGTTTCACATCCCTGGTGACCCCTTTATCAGAAGATGATTGTTCTGTAATTAGTAGCTTTTTCACCCAGCAAGAGGTAGATGTGGCAATTGATCAATTACCTCTCTCAAAAACGCCTGGTCCTGATGGCATTTCGTCTGAATTTTACAAAGCTTTTAAAACTGTTCTTGCTTTTATCCTGCTAGATGTCTTCGCGATAAGTTTTGATCTAGAAGCCCTTCCCGAGACTTTTACAAAATGCCACACAGTCCTAATTCGAAACAGTAGTGATGAAGAAAAATTACGCTCAGTGGAAGGATATAGACCAATCACACTGGCAAATGTGCATTACAAGATTTTAGCGAAAATTTTATCAAATCACCTACAGTTCGCAATGTCGGTTCTCATTGGCCCTCACCAGACGTGCGGCTTGAGGGGTCGAGCCATACAAAGTAATGGACTTATTGCGCGCACAATCCTCGAATCGTGCTCCTACTCTCATGATCAGGTTGCTTTACTTCAGGTCGACCTCGCAAAAGCATTTGATCGAGTTCGTCATTCTTTCCTGTTTTCTCTTCTGGAACGAGCGAACGTTGGTTCTGTAGTACTGAAGGGGGTGCAACTTTGCTATAGAAATTGTTCGACTCGTTTTATTGTAAATGGCCACCTATCAAGCCCCGTATCAATCAACTCTTCTGTGAAGCAAGACTGCCCGATGTCTCCCCTGCTTTTTGCTCTTTACTTGGAACCACTTTGTCAGAGTGTTTTACATAAATGTAGTATCCATGGCTTCCCTCTCCTTGGAAATGAGGTTAAAGTGCTTGCATATGCGGATTATTTTGCGTTTTTCTGCACTGACAAACCAAACATAGAAAAAGTTATATCCAGCATAGAAGAATTTGGCGTTGTTTCTGGTTCTCAGATGAATCACTCCAAGAGTTCCGGCCTTTGGCTTGGTTCGTGGGGCTCAACACCACCCCTACATGCAGGAGTTGAATGGTCACGTGTGCCCCCTAAATATCTAGGTGTTCCACTGCATACATTTAAGTCAAGTTCAAATTACTGGAAAGAGCGCGTTCCAGTCGTCCAGCGTTATGCTAATACATTTGTCCCCTATCGGCTTTCAATATTCGGTCGGGCTCAGGCCTGCAACATGTTTTTGTCGACAAAACTTTATTATGTGCTTCAGGTCCTCCACTGTGCTAGGCATTGCATCCAGCGTTTTCGCCGAATATTTGCGACGTTTATTTGGTCATCCAATTTTGAACTGATTCGACGTGATAACCTATTCAGAACTGTTTGTGCAGGGGGGCTCGGCTTAGTGCATCTGTATGTAAGGCAGTTAGTTGCCCGTTTCTTCTTTTTTCGTGATTGTTCACATCCGATTATTAGAGCATTCCCACAAGTTAATTTCATGAATCTGCTTCCCGACTTAGTGGTTTCTTCAGATTGTACTGACCGCCCGCCGTTACTAGGATTTATGCAGGAAGTTTATGCTTCGGTGAGGTTTTTGACAGTACGATTCTCGAATGAGTACTTATATTCTGTTTCGCGCAAGATACGTACTATACAAGGATTTGGTAGCAATGCTTTTTCCGCCACCACTGTATCGTTCTTGATACTTTGGTTTTGAGGGTCATGATGTTTTAAAAAGGGTGCGCAAAATGCAGATTCATACTTATTGGTTTCCGCTGGTGACACGGTGCTTATTTTTGCCTGCCTTTTAAAAAGTTGTGTCTTCTGTTGTGCATCTCAGCAATGGCTGAGGGAATTGTAAATAGCCTGTGTACATAACCCTTTCTGTATAATAAATACCATGTCAGAAAAAAAAAAAGCAGGATCGACCTCCTGCCTGGTTATACCTTTACTCGATGCATGTATATGTCTCCGGGAATTTTGATGTGTGGTCAAAGGGAGAGCTCAGTAACTGTGTATTGACAGGCTGCGAAATGCGACCTGGTTAAAGTGCTCGAAGTACTTCTATGCAATAAAGAAAGAAAAAACGAGGCGTGGCCTAGTCGTTTGGGCGCTCGGTTAGAGATCGCTGGGATGGTGGTTCGATTCCTGATGGATACAGTTCTTTTTTTTGTCCTTGACTGGGGGGGGGGGGGCGCGCGGCAGCTCAGCCGCAGAAAAATGCCGCAGATAAGGAACAAGGAGACAAGAAAAAGCTATCGCTGTCGGGTGGTTCTTTCCAATGTCTAGGCTACAGATATGTGGTCGCGCACTCCCCGTTTGTGAAAAAAAAGCAACCAGGGGCCGGCAACGCAACGCAAGAATACAAACAGGACGCGCATGGATACACGACATCGATTTCACGCTTCCGATGCTTAGAGACCTTAAAATACTTAGCAAGGACCGAGTGATCAGCTCCACTATCGACACAAAAGCAGATGTCACCACTGCGTGCGAGGGTGTCACACTCGAAGAAGTTTTAAGATTTTCAAGGCGAGCAGTATGACTTAGACAAGGATGGAAGGAAGACGTACACAGACAGCCGCTTAAAATGGCACACTAAATCACCTAATCATCAGTTCCGACCAGTTCATAACCACACATAGCATAATCGATCTCGTGTTGTCTTTCCGGGAGAAGGTATAGAGGCGAAACCAGCAGTCGTTCCACTGACTCAGCATCTGGGCGCATCCTTAATTTAACATGCGTACGATTTTACAATCCGTCAATATTTATGTCAACGTAGCAACGTTGGAGAGCACACTAAAAAAAGCCACAAGAGGGATTGACAAGGAATACATAGAAATATGGTGTGAAAACATCAATTAGTCAAACAGACAAAAAATCCCAGGGGTTCACTTACGCCTGCACCGGTGCAAGCTGGTGGATTCATCCAACACTACGTCTGGGCACCTCAGTCACACTCGACCAGGTGGTGTGTATGCATGGCGCATTTACTAGGATAAATGGAAAGAGCGGCTCAGATAGAACCTGATGACGACAACGACGATGTTCCATGCACAGGGCGAGAGTGCGTTGCATCTTCACACGAGGCGTGATCGAGGAAAAGAGAATTTTGTATCGTTGAAAGTTAATTACCTTTTATGAAAAACAAACAAGAAACTGTTTAACATGTATTTATTGAATGATGGAGCCAGATCGTTCACTGAGACATTTTACAGCGAACACTTAAAAAGGAACTTGAACAAAACGTTGCGGGCTAGTTGGTTCATCGCAAGGGGGGAAACAGCGCAAGCTAAACACGCACAAAAAGGGAGGACGAGACACACACAGCGATGTGTATGTCTCGTCCTCCCTCTTTGTCCGTGTTTAGCTTGCGCGGTTTCCCCCCTTACTTAAAAAGGAACTACCAATTACCCCTTCAGCAATCAGGTTTTTAACTGTAGAGAGCGAAGATGGCACACCTATGATATGCTCATGCTCCCGGGCCTCCACAGTTTGTGGAAGACAAGGATGGCTGTGAGACATGCCGACAACCATTGTTCGTTCTGCACATTAAAATTTTATTGAGGGTGTAACATACTGCCGCGATACCTTCAAAACTGTATTTGTTTTTTTTTTTCTTTTTTTTTAGCAGCCGCCGGCATACGGCCTTATCACTCTGATTCTGGATCGCGTATCAGTTCCGTATTCTTTGTTTGTTAATGCTCGATGTAGCGAGTCACACCTTTATCAGTTTCGTTGTAGCGCAAGAAGCACCGAGATCTGTCCCGAAGATTCCGGCCACTCGTGCGTCCGAAGTTGGAAGAGCACTGGACGCGATATTCGGGGGTCGTGGGTTCGATTCCCGCCATCGGCACGTTGTTTTTTCTTCTACTTTGTGTTTAATTGTCTTTCCCCTAAACAGATTACATTACTAATTTATGTGATTATTGAAGTAAAAATTAAAAAAACAAAAACAAAGTACAATCCCCAATGCTTTCCTTGGCCTCGCTGACTGTTGGCTTCTTTCCTTCGTGTATTATAACGAGCACCCTCATTTCCCCTTCATTTATCTGCTTGTAGCTTACGGGGGTCTCGGTTCTGGCAGTCTTGAAGCCATAGGTAGCGTAAGAGGGTTCTAGCACAGTTTCACCCTCACTCTTGATCACGTTCTACGTGACGCTGGCGGTAACACAGGACGTTCCACGTCCACCGCTATGGCTGAGGGTGGCGCTGGTGAACACTCTCAAGGTTCGTATTCAAATTCTAATTACAGTTGGTAGTGTGCGCGTGTGTTGTGTATCTTCTCCTGTGTTTGTGTTCTTTGCGCCACATATCTGAATATGGTTCGTATACAGACAACATTATTACCCAAGAAAGTATCAGAGGGGAACAGCGCCTGATGTAGCTCAGTTGGAAGAACACCGGACGCGATATTCGGAGGTCGTGGGTTCGGTTCCCACCATTGGCACGTTGTTTTTTCTTCTACTTTGTGTTTAATTCTTTTTGCCCTAAACAGATTACATTACCAATTTATGTGATTATCGAAGTAAAAATTAAAAAAAAGACATAAAGTACAATTCCCAATGCTTTCCTTGGCCTCGCAGACTGTTGGCTTCTTTCCTTCGTGTATTATAACGAGCACCCTCATTTCCCCTTTATTTATCTGCTTGTAGCTTACGAGGGTCTCGGTAGTGGTGCCTGGCCAAAGCCGCCCAGAAATTCAGCCGGACGCCAAACTTCTTCGGCGAACGCCTCCTTCACAAACTCTGGATACTTCTTTGCAGAGCACCAGTGCACTGGAGGCGAGCCGTACCAAAGGGAGAGAAGCGACGTGTTTCAACATGAGCTGAGCGTCCAGACAGTACGGCGCCGTGGCCCTGACGGTGAACCCCTTCTCGCCCCGCGGCATATTTGAAGCGAGAGCGCAGCAAGCTCTCCCATTGCCCTGCGAAAGTGCTGCCGTCGGATTGGACCATTTTGAGCGTCAACGGTTCTCGGCGACGGAATCTCAAGCGCTTCCGTTCGAGACTCCGAGTGTGAGTTCGTCACTTGCGTCCATCGGGAGCAGTTCGCCCCCTGACAGTGCGGACGCGGCGGAATCTCCCCGGCCGTCGCTGCGCGAGAACAGTCGCATATGGCTATGTTAGCTTTCGGCCCCAGAGCCGAAATCCTTGTTTAAATACCTGTAAATAGTGTATAAAGCCTTTTCTTCATCTCACCAACGCCGACTTGGATTCATCGCTACCGCCCAGGGAGCTGACAGCCCTCGTTCACGAAACGGGTGACGAGCGCTGCGTTACCAACTCCTTGGCACAACCCTGTTAACGGTGGGCTACTGTGTGATAACCCCACCGGCACTACATTGGATGGCAGCTGCGGGATTGACCTGCGTCAGGCACCTCGGCGCGGTGAGTACCTGAAGTTTCCCGCAAACGCCAGACTTCCCTAACACACAGGGTAGCTTAGAGAAAGGCTGAGCGTAGCATTGTGTTAACCTTGCGTGTTTCAAGCCTACAGGAAGTGTTTTGAAAACCAAGGGATGCTGAGAGGGGAATCAGTGTGAGAAAGGCTTGCGCATCTCTTGCTAGGAGCGAGATAGCGAACGTATAGTACACTATTCTAAAAAGGCAAACAACAAGAGGCCGGTAAAAGATGGAGAGTTACAAGGTCAAAGAACTTCTCCAAATTTGTGAGGAGTTGGGCATCGATTTGGGCTCAACAAAAAGGAAAAAGGAAATTCTTGAGATCATGCAGGCAGAAGAAGTCACGGTTGAGGAAGCCGCAGAGGCCGGGGATGACATACAAGAGAGAAAAGGGAAGGAGGAAGCCAAAAGGCTAATATCCCTGTCACACGGCCGACTCGGAACTACCTTGAACTTCCTTGGTCTAAAGGAGCGCAAGGGAGTCGCAGGGAGTTTCGCCTTAAAGGAGTTGTCCCCGTGTCACACGGCTTGCAACGAGCTTCTCAGAGCAGCCAACAGGGGGCCATTAGGCGCTGTTTATTTTGCACAAAAATATAAAAAATAATGTCCAAAACAAACTGAAATATTTTTTATACTACTATTTTCCTCGCAAAATGCAATTAGCTTTAGTCATATCAATATAAAAGAGCACACATTTGCTGAAAACAACGACCATGCTCTAAACATAGCCATTTTTTTCGCTCTGCTGGACACCATGCGCGGCATTGTGCAATACGTGGTGCAGTCGCGACAATTAAACGCAACTAACCGAGTTAGAATACAATTTTATGCAATAAAAACTAATATATTTAGGAGTAAAAATTACATTATTGAAGAAATATGTTATTTAATGACTCGGAAGCAAAGCACATTGAAAACGAGAGTACTCCCTTCGCCCATCAATGGAGATCGTCGATCTCCTTTGCTTCAAAACTCCATTTAACTTCCTTCCATAATGGACTGCCGTGTGACACGGCACGTATCTCCCTCGAGGTAATGGCTACCTTGGTTGAAGGGAGTCGAAAGGAGTTCAGCCGTGTCCGTGTGACAGAGGTATAAAACTCCAAAAGCGCGAGGAGCGTGAAAAGCTAGAACGCCAAAAGCGCGATGAACGTCGCGAGAAAGAGGAGGAGAAGGAACGTCGCGAGAAAAAGCAGGAGAAGGAACGTCGCGAGAAAAAGGAGCGTGAACGTAGAGAACGTCACGAGAAAGAGATGCGTGAACGTAGGGAACGTTTCGAGAAAGAGATGCGTGAACGTAGGGAACGTTTCGAGAAAGAGGACGCCCGCGTAAGGCAACTGATGCAGCTGGAGATTTCAGCACATGGAATGAGCGTGTAAAAGATTAAAGCTTTTAATGCCATTCATTGTAACGGTTCAATACCGCGAGACTGTCCACCACCGTTCCTCATCGCCGAGGATATGGCAGTGTATTTGGCAGACTTCGAGAATGTCTGCAGAAGTAAACGTTTCGAGCGAGATAGTTGGGCGCAGAAGTTGGTAGCTCTTCTCTCCGCTGAAGCGTCGGAAGAAATCAAGCGATTGGTTGGCGACCGCTTGAAAAATTACGATGAACTAAAAAAGTCATTGCTGATACGATATCAGATAACGCCTCATGATCTTCGAAAAAGATATGAGAGCGAGAAACATTGTTACAAGTCGTACTTTGATTTGGCGTATCAGTTGAAAGCCGCTGTAAGCGAATGGCTAAACAGTGCGGAAGTTCCGGAGCAAATCGAACTTGCACCGGAGTGTGAGAAACAGCTTGGGGAGGCGGCCGAGCAACGTGACCGCAGTAGCGAGCTGATCGAGTCTCGAACAGAGGTGTCTGGGGTTACCTTGGTCGAGCCACTGGCAGCTGAGACGGTTGGAGCCGACTCCATCGGCGAGAAATCCGCAGTGACACCGTCCTGCACGCCGCCTCACGTAGCTGTAAGCAATCCGATTCCACCATTCGAGAGTGGGGAACTGGCAGTAAATCAACCGCCTGACAACTCAGAAGCAGCAGTTGTACAGCATGGCGGAGATGTAGTCAGGCTAGTAGACGACACATTGGCGATTTCCTCAGAAGCAGCATTTGTACAGCGTGGCGGAGATGTAGTCAGGCTAGGAGACAACAAATTGGCGATGTCCGAGATCAGCGCTGTCGTAGATCATCACCCGCGGAAAAACGAAGTGGCGCTCATGGAAATAGCGCAGCCCACGAGTGTTGAACAGCTAAGGCAGACCCATGACGCGGACGCTGTCGAGAGCCACAACAGCGAGCACGACAGCGAGCGACTAGACTGGAGCCATGAATCTTCCTGTCCTGACGCGCTCAATTGTATTGGCGAAAACAACCTTGGTACGAACATGGACCTCCCGCGATCCGAAACGCCGCAGCTGTCGGACGAACGTGATCGTGCGCCGGTTAGCGCTGAACGATGCGGCACACCGGCAGATCAGTGTAACTTGAGTGGCGAGCCTGCAGAGGATATGCCTAGCTCGGGGGCTGGCGTGAGCGAGCCTTGTCCTTGTTCGGACGCGACTGGCAGTGAGTCATGCGCTGCTGGCCGCGATGCAGGCGCGGCGCCGCACTCCGACGATGCCGGCGCCATACCCGCTCCGGTTACCGGGAGCTTGAAAGAGCTAGCAACAAAAGAAAGAAAGCAAGCATTCAAGTGCTGCCACCGAAAAGAGCGGAAAGGCAGGTGCATGAAAGAATGCTCTCATCAAAAGGTGAGAAAACGCAAACGATCGCGAAAGGAAAAGAAGCGGCGATCCCAGCGGCACAAATGCACCCGTGCTCTGAAGCGGCGATCCCAGCGGCACAAATGCACCCGTGCTCTGAAAATGCGCGATTGGTGCGCCAAGCGTAAGGAACGAGACAGATCGTTCAGCAAAGCGAGCAACTTGGGCTCGTCTGTTCTTTCACGCACAAAGTGGAAAGAAAGGTCTCGTAGAGAAATGGACAGCCAAAGCTGTAGCGGAGGGAGGAGAGCCAAACCGCCCGAATACTGCTACGCATTCTGCCCCTTGCGGAAGAGAGCAGCACAATGCGAACTCGGATGTTTTGAGTCATGTATTCTAGACATAGCAACCTTCGACGAGCGTTTCATCGCTAACGGTAACTTTGTAGGCAGACTGGGAAAAATTGAAGGACCTCCTTACTTCCTCAGTTGTGCTTTACGGCCCAAGTGATTTCTAGGAGACTCTTTTCCTTTACTGATTATTAATTTTCCTTGCTACTTAATGTATCTTTAATATGCAAAATTGTTGTTTGAACCTTGTGTACTGCATCCTATACACTTGTCTCTTGTTGTAGTGGGAGCAAAAAAGGGACAACAATTTAGCTAATTGAATTTGAAATTTGCCTCTGTCTAGTGTTTGACGGGTGACCGAGGGTACTTGCTTGTGTTGGGTGTTGCCTGTTGTCGGTCAGTTTTGCAAGCCGCAGAAAAGTCTACCGTTACCAGTGGCGAGTGGCAAGGGCATCGGAGCGACCCGAGCGAAGTTGATCGGCGTGCCCCGGCAACAAGGCTGTCGGCAGAGATCCTGACCTGGCGAGTGGAACCCGAGGCACGTGAGGCTACCTGGCGTCCGTACACTGTACGTGAGCTTGGAGGAACCTGGCGAACGAGCGCGCCCGGCATCCGAGCCACATGCGAGCAGCTCGTCTTCCCGGCGCATTGTCTGATGGCGGGGGTGCTGTTGTGCCTGGCCAAAGCCGCCCAGAAATTCAGCCGGACGCCAAACTTCTTCGGCGAACGCCTCCTTCACAAACTCTGGATACTTCTTTGCAAAGCACCAGTGCACTGGAGGCGAGCCGTACCAAAGGGAGAGAAGCGACGTGTTTCAACATGAGCTGAGCGTCCAGACAGTACGGCGCCGTGGCCCTGACGGTGAACACCTTCTCGCCCCGCGGCATATTTGAAGCGAGAGCGCAGCAAGCTCTCCCATTGGCCCTGCGAAAGTGCTGCCGTCGGATTGGACCATTTTGAGCGTCAACGGTTCTCGGCGACAGAATCTCAAGTGCTTCCGTTCGAGACTCCGAGTGTGAGTTCGTCACTAGCGTCCATCGGGAGCAGTTCGCCCCCTGACAGTGCGGACGCGGCGGAATCTCCCCGGCCGTCGCTGCGCGAGAACAGTCGCGTATGGCTATGTTAGCTTTCGGCCCCAGAGCCGAAATCCTTGTTTAAATACCTGTAAATAGTGTATAAAGCCTTTTCTTCATCTCACCAACGCCGACTTGGATTCATCGCTACCGCCCAGGGAGCTGACAGCCCTCGTTCACGAAACGGGTGACGAGCGCTGCGTTACCAACTCCTTGGCACAACCCTGTTGACGGTGGGCTACTGTGTGATAACCCCACCGGCACAACACGGTTCTGGCAGTCTTGAAGCCATAGGTAGCGTAAGAGGGCTCTAGCACAGCTTTCGCCCTCGCTCTTGATCACGTTCTACGTGACGCTGGCGGTAACACAGGACGTTCCACGTCCACCGCTATGGCTGAGGGTGGCGCTGGTGAACACTCTCAAGGTTCGTATACAGGCAACATTAATACCCAAGCAAGTAGCAGGGGTACAGCGGCCGATGTAGCTCGGTTGGAAGAGCACCGAACGCGATATTCGGAGGTCGTGGGTTCGGTTCCCACCATCAGCAGGTTGTTTTTTCTTCTACTTTGTATTTAATTCGCTTTCCCCTAAACAGATTACATTGCTAATTTATGTGATTATCGAAGTAAAAATTTAAAAAAAGACAAAGTACAATCCCCAATGCTTTCCTTGGCCTCGCCGACTGTTGGCTTCTTTCCTTCGTTATTATAACGAGCACCCTCATATCCCCTCATTTATCTGCTTATATATATATATATACATGCCTTCCACAGACGTAAGTGGGGGAAGGAACTCGGACATAAATATGCCGATGTTATGGGCACACTAGGAGACTAAAACTTTGAAATCATTAGCCTTCTTCCTATAGCCCATATAGCAGTGTTGGAAGTTTCTTCGAATATTTACGATACATGAAGCAGTCAGTATACTTTGCTCAAGAGAAGTTAGCTTCGTCGGTCGTCCTCGAAAAGAAGAGAGAACATGTCAGAAATCATGGGGATATTGAATGAACTTAGGAAAATTAACAAACTCATAAGTGCAGGCTTTCTGTTCATCGCGTTACCCAATCTCAAAATCTCAAGAATGTAGCACATCGCAGAGAATATCAATAGAATATGAAGTTTTCGTGAGTTCTCGGATTCAATTTCGACCCTCTTCAGCAGATATCGCGTCAGGCCTAGCCGTCAAAGTTGGTCAGAACGCGAGTAGGAGAGGCCGAGGAAGTACCTACTTTCCGCCGTGAGATTTTGTTTGTTTGTTTCTTTTTTTCTTCATGCCTGACATGGCAGGCAACAAAAAAGTGGTCTGCGGAGCTCTATCAGCGATTATGGAACCTACAATCTGGCATGCATGCTAAAATCCCACCCACCACGAAGTAGAAGGGGTTGCCACATCCGGTTACCTCGGCCTCGAATTTTGCAAACAAACAGAATTGTCACTTTTGCGTATTAACTCCTCCCGCAGTACGCGTTGCAGACTCGCCCGTGAGCAGAGGCCTCTGGGGGCCTACCCCCAGGAGCGTTATATAGGGACCCGCTGCTGCCTCTGGAGGGCCTGGTTCAATCTTGCTGCTCTCCCGAATATTGCGCAATGCGGAGCTGCTGATTCGTCCGTTGTTAAATTAGCGCAACCATCCTAGAGCATGCCTAGTACACGCACCGGAAAACATGAAGGCCAAACAACTTTGGTTGAACTATCAACTGTTGTGTGTGCCTTAACGTGTGCCGAAGTGCCGAGCTGCCTATTCCCGAGACTTTTCAAAATTCAGCAATGTTGTCGTCAACCTCGACAATTTCTGTGGTTGCTAGCATATGTATAAACGTGCTTTTGTAAGAAACCCAGCGTGCTGATTTCGTTATTTGCGACTTTGCTCTGCGCGGCCGAGAGCGAACTGTGCTGATTGTATCTTCCTTGCATCAACGTAAAAAATTGCTGTCCACTGTCAGGAAACGCCAAATGGAACTCATATTGCATAATATTATAACTTGAAATTTGATTTACTTCATTCCCTAAACTTAAGTTGTGCATGTCACAGCATATTTCTCGCTGCTCGTGCTGGTTGTTATCGAGATTTCACCGGGGAAAAGCGCTCATATTTGTACCTCCGTAAAAGAAAGAAAAAGATCTTTCAAGATAATGCAAACGCAGCAGTGCCGTCGTTTATCTCTTTGTAGTGATTTTGTTTTGTTTTTTTCAGAATGGTCGTAATGTCGCGCGGTGTTTACAGGGATGACTTTAAATTAGCAGGAATTTAGTTTTTAAACATTTCAGTGGTTTAATGTGGCTATACCCAGTATAACTTGCGAAAGTTCTAGTTTGGCTTAGTTATTCTTGGTAGATGGCAAATGTAGGTCACGCTGTCATTCTCATCCGTTGTTTTTCATGCCGTTTGGCGTAGGGTAGCTCACCCTCCAACAGCTTCCGCCAAGGACTACACTGGCTGTCAGTTTTGACTCAGACCAAATTCACCCGGCTCATCATGCTTGTTTATACAGTTCAACCGCGTGACACATACGTTGATGCTGACGTCACACACTGCCCGGCCACGTCACCTGTCAACTACCACCTGCCAGAGGCACGCTCACGAGGAGGACCATGAAGTATTCTGCCCAAGTTTCCAGGAGCGAATGCAATGCCTACATGAGCACCTTTGGCAAGGACGGCTCTGCACTCAGCCATGAATGTGTATAATGCCATTAATATTGTGTAGTTGTGGCAAATTGATATACTTTTCATAACAATGTATTAAAAACCATTATAGATATTTAAAACTCGCCAGTTAAATTCGCGGTCAAGGGATCGTTAGGTCGGTCTTCACTGTAGCGTATTTCTGAATTTGTGTGTCAGTTTCTTCGCGTCGGGGTGGGCCAGGTGGAAGCCGGAGCTTCAGGTCAGGGCCCAGGGATTTTAAGCGGCAGTTCGCATACTGACCAGATTTCCACAAGGAGAGCGTGTGTTCGCGCGCAAGTGCGCGAAGTCTGCCCGCTGCGTCTGCCCTGGAAAAGGGAATCAACACGCAATCGCCGTCGTGGTGGGCTGTTCGTGCGACCTCGTCCGCCCGGAGATTGCCCGCTATGTCGCTGTGTCCAGGAAGCCATTGGTAGATGATTTCATGTCCTCCATTAATTGCATAGTGATGAATTTGTCGTATTTTCGCAACGAGTTGTTCATGGGCTCGACGGCGAAGAGCCGCTTTTAAGGCTTGCAGTGCTGCTTTTGAATATGTGAAAATAGACTGCATAAAGCTGTCGCAATGGTAAGGCGCCTCATGTTAATTTACACGCACAACTCTGCCAGGAATGAAGCGATTTCCTCAAGTACGGGACTAGGATACAAATAAACGGAACTAGCATACAAATAAATATATGTATACTACCGTGCACGTACACCTTATTTCTAGGTGTACAAAGGTTTAAGAACATTCCGGCTTAATAGTGAACATGGAACTGAAATGCAGAACTCATAACCATATCACATAAAAGGGGTTTCTTAATTTGTAAAATGTTAGATGAACGTTTTTGCTTCAACCCCAAAGAAGATAAATTAATGATTTTATTTGACGGCGTAGAATATTTAGAAGAACTTCAAACTTAGCTATAGGCCATTCATTAATTTAAGTGTGCGCATTATTGCGTAGGTTTACTGACAGGAAGTTCCCATTAAAGCCTTTTGCTGCCGAATCTTTTTTTCCACAGCAGTGTCCAAAATAATACACGCTGCTTTGAGTATAGACATATAATTATTACTGACTTGACGGATGATCAATACATCAGCATCGAAAACACTCAGTAATTCCTTCCGATGCCTTCCACTCAGTACTTGATATTTTCGTCCTAAATCACTCTAATTACCGGCGCCGGTTAAAAAAAAAAGAAAAAAAAAGCTAGACTGTGGTAAGGGAAATTAACCGTGCAACCAGAAATGCAGGACTGTCTTAACCTAATTTATAGTAATAAATTTTCAATTAATTATCTCTATGACTGCCGAGATAATTACACGACAAAATATTGGTGCAGAGTCTTTCAAGATACCGCCAAGAATACCAATTCGGTCTTATTTTCAGACAACTTGTCTCGCCGCGATGGTTCACTGGTTAGGGCGCTCGATTGCTGAACCCAAGGTCACGAGTTAAAATACGCACATTCCGCAAACAATTCCGCAAACAAAATTACGCATATTCCACAAGACGACATGCCCCCTCTAACAGATCAAATTCTATCAATTACCGCAGTGCAACATTCCATTAGCACCTGTGGCAGTGACAGCTGCCTGGTTCGAGTAGTGTGAGAGAGGTCGACTTACAGCGCGCAGATCGGCAGCATGGCAAGCAACGAGAAACAGCATGAAGAAACGTGAAGAAGAAGCTACACTCCCATCCCTCCGAACTCTCTAATTACCCAAACAGCAGCTGAGAGCCATCCCTTCATTCAAATAAAGGATTCATTCATTCATTCATTCATTCATTCATTCATTCATTTCATTCATTCATTCATTTTCGCAATGGCTGTCTGGATAAACATACCAAAATAATCTTCATGCAGAATCCTTGGGGTGACCACTAACAATACCATTTGGGTCTTCGCCGCAATGGTTCACTGGTTAGAAAGCTCGAGTGCTGGACCAAAGGTCACTAGTTCAATCACGGTGTTTTTTTGATGCAGGCGAAAAGCAAGGCGCTCGTGTACTGTTAAATGTCAGTGACGTTATAGGGCCTCAGGTGGTCGACATTGCCTGGAGACCTCTATTACGACGTCAGCCTACCTCACAACCTGAGCCGTTTTATGACATTAAACTCTAAACAAACTGAACTTCCTTGGTATACTTGGTTAGAGCCACGTGAAATACCCATTAATTAAGCTGTGCGACTGACTCTTGCGACAGCGCGGGGCTTCTATCTATTTGAAGGTGCATT
This sequence comes from Amblyomma maculatum, assembly GCF_055883805.1. Lineage (NCBI taxonomy): Eukaryota > Metazoa > Arthropoda > Arachnida > Ixodida > Ixodidae > Amblyomma > Amblyomma maculatum. Next base: position 65,161,222 of record NC_139344.1, read on the forward strand.
GCTCTGCTCCTTCCTTGCTTTTGGTTGAACAGACACCAGTTTGATAGGTAGGTCTCTCCTCACGATTGTTTTCTCTATAGCTTCGCCACAGCAAACGGTCACCAAAAAAGCACCTACTGTGGTAGAGGGAGGGTTGCTAGCAGCCTTTTTCATATCGTCGTATTACAGTGAAGGGAACCATACATAAAAAGAACCATTGATGCCAGATGACGGGTAAAAGGAATAACAGATAACCCCGCCATATGAGCCATAGTTTAGCCAAGGCATGCGGCACAGAGCAACATTTATATTCTTCAAAGCGCTGTAGAAAACTGATGCTTGCGGTGCGCAGGGTTATGCGGATTATGTTGGTCAGTGGTTGAGGGTGTGCGCCTTCCGAAAGCATTGCAGGCATACCTGAAGGCCCCTTGAGCTAAAGCATGTTGAAACCGGAGTGAAAAGTAAAGGCCAGCACTGCATTCGCATGCGAGGGCTATCAAAAATATACGGTAAGTGGACAAATTTCCATGCCTCCTTGCCGACGACGTAGTCATAACCAATCACGGAAAACAATATATTGGTGTGCTGCGCTTGGAGAAATTGCACTGACCTGTAATATGAAGACTGCCTAATGGTATGAGCGATCCTTAGGCACGCTTGAATGACTCCTCGAAGAAGGAAGAATACTGAATCTGGCGTGATAAAAGGAAGACAAGTGGAAAGAACGTGAGCATGCACGCACTATTTGAATTCTTCTCGCTTGAGCATCAACCGCAAGAAATATTTGCAGTAACCTGACTATTTTTTTCGTTTTCTTTTTCCCGGAAAATGCGAAGTAGAACTTTTACGTATTGGGGATGTAATATTAATACACGCACAACGAAATAAAAAAAAAAAAACGGGATGGGTATGATATATCGACCATGCAATCCAGTAGGTTCGTTTTTGTTGCTGATCCGGCCGAGCAATGAAAGCTTTTATTCGAAACCAAGACAGGATGATGAAAGTGTCAAAGGTTGCCTTTATTCACACACATGCGACAGATTCTGAAAACAAAATTGAAGTAAAATCCGAGTCTCCACTCTTACCTAGCGCCCTCGGATAAGCAGTCAAAAGCTGTTTGTGACTGTGGGAAAATGGCAGTTCTTGAACACTCCGCCGGTTCCTGTAGTAAATGGCTGCCTAAGCTGTAGAAAATGAATCAGACGCGATCAGACGTTAACTGCGATCTTAACGATCGCCGAAGCACAAAACGACCATCCAGAGTTCGCAAGAAAGAGTAGCAAAATAGGTTATACAAGAAAGCTGCACTGCAGGAGTGTGAAATTACCCAAACATAACACTGCTTTATTATGTATACATTCGGTAGATATAATCTGCCCGTTTATTTCCTTCTGTTCAACGTACCGAAACAATACAATCTGTCTTTTTCAGAACCAAACTGTCTGAGCCCAACTGCTCCTGAAGGCATCCGCGCATACCAGCTCCTAGTGAGTGTAAAGTTTAAGCCTTCTTTTGAATTGACAAACAGTGACCAACATTTCAGATAACCGTAAAGGCACTCAGAAGTGCGTCGTATCCCTGAGAGGAAATAAGGGATTGTGGAAATGGAAAGCACTTCCGTGAGCTCAAGATTTAGCGTCCCAAATGCTATAAACTCGGTAGATTTATTACGTCGCTAGTGCGATTATCTTATGTTGACGCGGAAGGAAATATGAAGCCGGGAACAAGCAGCGGAGGCCGGCATGCAGGCCATCATAACAGCTTTATAAATGCTCTTGTCTTCCTTAACGCTGTAAATTTTAAAGGCCCTATTTACTTTAAGTGCTTTCTCGCGAGAAGTCGGCACTCTTGAGCGAACCCATACTAATTTATTCTTGTATGATTTGTATTTATAAAGGAAACAGTAGCACAAATCGATGATATAGACGAGTTCATTATAGGCTCAATACCGTACCCCATGCAGCTTTAGTTGAGGCAAGTCCTACTAAACAACCTATAATCCTCTATATACATTATATAATACGGCTAGACCCTTTCACGATAGTTTCGAGAAATGCCTAATTCATTTAAAAGTTGTCACACTGAATTCAACTACGTTGCAAAGAAGTGATCGCGAGGTCCTTTTCTACTAATCCACGGGGTCTTCCCGGTGTTACCATTCGCTGTTTGACCGCAAAACCAGTACAAAAATTCAGTGTCTTACATTTTTCTCAAATGATGAATCTAGACCTTTTCAAATATGCCCATAGCCGAGTAAAAAGTAAAGCAGGCGGAATTGTTTTGGAGGACAAGGAAAGAAACCTCGGTAGGGTAACAGAAATATTGAAGAGACGAAAACAAACAATGTGAAAGCTTCCAAGGATGATAAAGACCAAAGAAAGCAAGACAGAAAAATAAAATTTGACAAGAGAGAAGATGAGAAGAAAGGCGGATCAGACATAGGGAGCGGTCTTCAAACGATAGAAGCTGGAAATAGCTGTGTAGCACGCTTGGCGGAAGACAGTTCCCACCGCGCGACAATGAGTACAACTTGTCTGGTTACACAAGAAGGCTGATTCCGACGCCCCCACTGAATGGTTCTCTCCATGTAAAGCCGATGTTTGTGCGAGAGGAGACTACAGCCATCGCGATACGAGGAGCGACTGGGTAGAATGAAGGGACGCTGAGCTTCCCATCGAAGCCGACCTTTGAGAAAATATGCCGAAATTCTACGAATTCGTTCTCTTCAAGTCATGTCGCTGTTAGAATTAGCAAAAATGTTTGCCTATTAAAAGGATTCGACTGAATAAGGCAGGCGCGTCCCTTAGTACAGGGCTCTAGTGGCTACGGCTGTCTCATATGGCCGGTCAACGAACTGGACTTGGTCGTCCAAATCGACGTGCGAATGAAATGAAATGTGCGCCTCAATGAAACGTCGCAGTGATAATTGAAGCTGTAGTTACAGCGCTACAAGCGCTCGTCATTGTGTCTACCTCATTCTTTATGAACCACTTTGAACGAAAACAGCGAGGGAACGTAGGCACAAGGATACGGGCAGGTAACGACGGGGAAAGCACTCTAGACAAACAGACCATAAAAGGCTCGCTGAACTGCGGAGATAAAGAGCCTGAGCAGCAGACGGGATTTCACTGACAAATTTTGACATACTTCTGATCGTAATATTTGCAAAATATTAGACTCAGGCAAACAATTACCATAGTTGCTATTGTATCGTTTTCTTTCCTTTTAAACGCTCGTAGCAACATGAAGCCTGAACGAGAAAAGACGCGAGGACACACGATAGTGCGCGTGTGTCCTCGTGTCTGGGGAAAGAACAAAACAATGTCGATTTTGCTGACCTTCAGCTTGCTCCTGCTATCTTAGACTATCTCTCCAACCGTTGATAGTATGCATTCTGGCGGTACAGACTTTGCTAGTGCGCACAAGTGCCTCCTGGCCAGTGCGAAGAGCGTGGCGTTCTGGAGCATTGCGAACAACTCCAGAATTTTAAAGGGTTGCCTTTCCCCTCTCGAGGTAACTCTTCTGCCACTGGCGAACCCTTAGCTCCCTGTTAGAGGTTGCGGTTGGGGTTTCCTGTCGCTCTCTCTCTCTCTCTCTCTCTCTCTCTCTCTCTCTCTCTCTCTCTCTCTCTCTCTCTCTCTCTCTCTCTCACCAGAATCCGGCTGTCTGCCGCAGCTTCGTTTGACACCACCTGTTGTCAAGAGGGCTCAACTGCAGGCCTACACCTCCGACAATGGCCGGCTTAGTTCACCAACCTCAAAGGCACTGGCATGGTCTACGTTTGTTTTGATTTAAAACGCTCACCGCTTTAATTGTGGATTCAGCAGAGTCGCAAGAGATGCTAACTTTGCTCGTAAGTGTGCATTTTTTTTTAAATAAAGGAGCCCCCGCGATGGCTCACTGGTTAGGGTGCTCACGACTGCTTAACCCAATTATGCGGATTCAATTCTGGTCGCAGCGGCTGCTTTTCAGTGAAAGTAAAAAGCAAGGAGTCCGTGTACTGTGCTCGGTTGGTGTACATTAAGAACCACATGCGGTCGAAATTTCTCAGGCCTTTCACTACGGCATCCTTCATAGTCTAAGTTGCTTTGGGACATAAAACCCTATAAATCCTATAAACATAAAGACCCTATACATGACCTGAGTTGTGGGGTTTAACGTCCCAAAGCGACTCAGGCTATGAGAGACGCCGTAGTGGGGTTCTCCGGAAATTTCGACCACCTGGGGTTTTTTAACGTGCACTGACATCGCACAGCACATGGGCGCCTTGCTTTTCGCCTCCATCGAAAAGCGGCCGCCGAGGCCGGGATTCGATCCAGCGTCCTTGGGAACAGTAGTTGAGCGCCATAACCACTGCGCCACCCCGGCAGGAGACCCTATGCAAAACCTAGACACACGGTCTTTTTAGCCCAGGCTCGATGCGTTCTTCCAGCTCTCGTGCGGTACAGCAGACAACAGAGTCCACCAAAGAAATAGCAATCTGCTCATCTTGAGACAGTAACTTCGGGGCCTCTTCATGGTGGCAGTACTTCCCCAACATATCAGTATCGCATCCACTTCTGCTAACTGGCCTGAAGAACTCGGTGGCGCGTGTGCTGCGAGAACGGAGGCTCCTGTCATAGTTGCCACAACCGTCGCACCAAGCACTCCAGAAACCTAGTCTATGCTGCAGTCATTCTCACGGTTAATTTTATACATTTATTGTGCTAACTGTTGAAAAAACTATCGATAATAGCACCGACGATAATACCTTTAGCACTATCTATATCACTATTGATAATTTTACCAACTATATTTCGACAGCTACTTAACTATTCATAGTAGCGATATGTATACTGATGGTTTTAAATCACTACCTCTGCATATCGCCCTTTCCGGTGACTGCAAGTTTGTCGACTAAGACAAGTAAACGTTAACAATTCCTACTACGCAAGCCACAATACGGTTGTACTTCCATTTAGTTTTGTACGTGGATTCCCCCCAAGCATGACGTCACAGGCACACGACCGAGTATGGTTATAGCACACGTGATTCAGGACTTATCTATACCACACAACATGTAAAGTATTGCTGTGTCATTAGTCTTTATTTTTTTAGTATTGGTAGTCCAATAAGATACGACTTTATTTTTTAGTATTAGTAGTCCAATAAATACGAATATATTAAATTCATCTAGCAGCGCACCAGAATGTCATGGTTATGTATCCCGACGCCATACTATCGACGCAAGGGCGCGGTGAAGTTGGCATGCGTCACAGTTCCTTCTTTCTTTCTTTCTTTTCATTTCTTTCTTTCTTTCGTTCTTTTTGATTTTTTTCTTCTTTCTTTCTTGCTTTATTTATTTATTTTTTCCATCTTCCTTTTCTTTCCTTATTTCCTTCTTTCTTCTTTTTCGTCTTCCTTATTTCCATATTGAGTAATGCAATAGGCGGAAAGCGGAGAACGAAAAAGGTGATCGCACATTCACAGAACGGCAGCTACTTGCCTCGTTTCGCAGAAAACTTTCCTCAACATCCCCTGACATATAAAGAGCAGCGCAGTGACAGCAGTCGTTATTGGCCGTCATCATCCAGCTTGAAAAAAGCCAGAATCCCGAGCACTGGCGGAACATGTAAACGGCCATTCGGCCGCCCCATTAAACTGCCCGTGGCTGTTCGGTTACATAAGCCTCCGGTAAACCCTAGCGGAACGTTTCTTCCTCCAGCGTCGCTACACTCGCTGCGACCAGCTGTGTCGTGTCCGAGTAGATGATGATGGCGACGATGGGCGCCAGGGGATCATTTGGCGGCCAGCGCGCTTTCAGTGACGCTAATAAATAGACCATGTAGTCAGGTCTGCTTCAAAGGTCATTGTTCCTCTCGCTTTCATTCATTCTGTCCTGGGTGGGTGATAAGAAGGGTTATTACGGAACACGAAGCTCAGACAAGCACTTTGACGGGCAACTGCTCTGTGCCCAGAGCGAATCTGCGGACTACCCAAATGCCATTGTACGGATTAGTGCCATTTTTTACCATTGTAATGCTAGCCTTCTAAGTATAAGATGATATCTTGACTGTGAGAGAAGAATTCTAAGTAGTACCTGAGAGAATGAAGCGAGGCTGGAATGTTGGCTTTATGAACATCAGTTTCGTTCTTTTGTTTGTGTGTGTGTGTGGTTGTTGTTCCTTCCATCTGCCGGCAAAACAGCGGTGCTTTGACAAGTGTTAGCATTTTCTTCTATTTTCATGGGTTTATTAGGGTCGGGAGTTGAGTGAGCTCAAGAACGGAAGAGCGTATTCTAAGGAGTTGGCTGATTGCCCGCCTTGGCATAAATATGTTTCCAACATATTACGCTACAATATTGACATTTTTGAAACATTAAAGCGACCAAATACAAAATCAAAAGCCCCAACTAAAAGAGCCTGTTCAGATCGAAGAGCTGATGCATTGCGTTATAAAAATAAAAGCATTAAAGGTGAACCAGTTTGCTCACACCTCTCCCTGCATGCTCGTGCGTTCGCCACTAAGGACACGCGACAGATAGGGAGTTGCCCTTGAAGCACACCGGCATCAAAACTCTGCCGTCGGCGAAATCATTCACAATACGCGCGAAAGCATCGCACATGTGTCCCTCCAGATTTGGTTTGGTTTTGTGAGGTTTAACGTCCCAAAGTAAATCAGGCTATGAGAGACACCTTAGTGCAGGACTCCAGGTTTGGTTTGGTTTTGTGAGGTTCAACGTCCCAAAGTAAATCAGGCTATGAGAGACACCTTAGTGAAGGACTCCGGAAATTTCGACTACCTGAGGTTCTTCAACGTGCACTGAGACCGCACAGCACACAGACGCCTTGCTGTTCACCTCCATCGAAACGCGGTCACCGCGGCCGGGATTCGATCCCGCATCCTTGGGAACAGTAGTCGAGCGCCTAACCACTGCACTACCACGGCGGGTATACCCCTCCAAGTGTCATCAGCTACACTGTCCCTGGAGAAGTGACAGTCGATATTGTTTTCCTAACAAGGTAGTACCACCATGAGAAAAGAAATTCGACTGAGATACTCGAGACGGCTTTCGTGCGAGAATACGGAAGCATTAAAACGTCATAAGTGATCCATATGCTTAATGTTTGTACATACTCTACACCTTCTAGTTACTTGTAAAGTGTTTAGTAATGCTAGGTTGCACAATACATCTGGGTCGTGAGTCCTGGTTATGACTATGAGTCACGACTATAGACCATGTACAGAGAGCGGTTCGGTTTGAGCACAACAGTTGGCGCCACTAGCACTGCCTCCAAATGCCGCTATTTTAAGCCTTTTAGCCGCGAAATGCTGCTGCCCGTACTGCTTGTGTTCTATAATGTCGAGTGCTTTAAACAGGTACAGCTAGTGCCAAAGTGTCCGATGGTCTCGTTGTTCTTTTATAGTGATATGACCATTAACGAATGTTGAGTTGTGTCACCTGACTAGGCGCAGTGCTGCATAGCTTGAAAAAATAAAATAAAGATACGACACTAATGATAATGCCTTCGTTGGCGGGTTGAAGGGCCTTGTGCTTTTTGTGGCTGGCTTTGAATCATGAAAGGTTGTTGCATTCTCGTCAATTGTAAAGTAGTACATATATCATACTCGCCATTAATAATGACAATATCAGCTGTCTTTTTTCTTATGAATGAAGTCGAGGAAGATGTTATTTTGGTAGGACCGGCGAAAACGTTTACGGACCAACTCAAGTGTAGGGATTTGGGGGGCTCACACTTGTTTTTATCGAGTTACTTTATGTCTTTCCTAATGTACATGTTTTTGTAAAAACAGCACGTTGGCAAGTCGTTAATACTGGTAAAAAAAAAAATGGTAGAAATGTCTAATTTCAGCGCTCGCAGAATTTGCGAGAACAACGCTAATCACCCTTAGCATCAGAGATAAAATATGCCGCTTCAGCCCCACCATTATCAAACTTCCGAACACGTTTGCTGTTTTGCTATTCCACATAGCCTGAAATCTGCATAAAGCGAAATTATGAGTCGAAGGAACGTAGCTTATTTTTTCAAAAGGAATTGGGGGGGGGGGGGGGGGGGGGGGAGCGTCAATGTATTTTTCGGCTTCTGTTGGCAGGAGGGGCGCTCGAGCTCCTTTTTTCCTCTCCGCTCTTCGATAGCTGCCTGATGTGGATAAAGCATGTGTGCATGCTCGTAACCTTCGTCGGTGGCACACTTTCAACATCACAGTTCATAGAATAATCGTCACGTACGAACATAACATAGAACATAAGCGTGGGCTTTCACAAGACAACATATTTTGTGAACATCAACTGACCTCCACTGATAAAGTTGCGGCCTAGTCAGCGATCCACGACAGCAGAGCTTTTGGATCATACCAGTTGGGAAACTCCTTTTCAAAAAGTGACCGGATTTAGTACGCATTTTTCGGGTGTCTCTAAATTGTCGCACTATCTAGAAGCGGTCAATAAAGGCTTTCTGTTACTGCCGTCATTGATTTCTGGAAATCCTTCTTTTCCTTTCTTATGCTTCACTTTATTACCAGTAGGGCTGCTATGTCCAATAATATTTGCTACTGCAACTCTTGAAAATATTTATTTTCCCGGTGACCGTGCATTTATTAACAACCTGAAAGTTTCCAATTCAGACGCAATTTTCTTTATTGGCCGCGGGTGACACCATTATTCGTAAACACCCGATATTTGACCGATCAAAACCGCCGCTTTTTAATACATGGGCCCCATTGGGAAGTTTCGCAACTGGTAATACAATTACAGGGCAGTTCAGCTTGGGATTGCAGAGAGCGGACACGAAAGACAAGGCTTTCAAACCACAGGCGTTTTCTGTTGTTGTCGTTGTTGTTGTTGTTGTTGTCCAAATAACTTATCAGGCACCAGCCGACACTGCTCGAGCGTCGTCTTCTTCAAAACTCAGGACATTTTTTTTCTTCCTTCCTTATGAGCATATCAGTGCATGCACCGTCTAATGTAACACTACCCCGCCAGCTGAAAAGCACCGTCCCGGTGCGTACTAGCGTCCAAACCAGGGTCCGTGTAGTACAGCTTCAGGCGTGCAACATGGACCGTCTCGGTGCGTGGTGTAGAGGTATGGCGTGCGGGATGCAAGGGCGCAATTTCGTATGTCACTGGAGTCACTTGTCGTAAAAGTACTGTAGGGTCCTGTATAACGGGGTAAAAGTTTTTCCGAGAGGCCAAAGCGGCGAATTGGGGTCCAAACCAACGAGAGAGAGCCGCAAGCATACTGGGTGTTGCGATGATAGGAATCAGAGCGACGTTTCTGGGAGTGCTGGGAGGCTGCGAGTCGGTTGCGAGCAGCAACGCGGGCATCATCAGCTCGGGCTATGGCGTCACGAGCAGACATGGCAGTAATTGAATTACAGTAATTTCATTACTTTAATTTAATTACTATTTCCGGTAATTTGTAATGTAATGAATTACCTTTTTGGTTTGGTAATTTAGAAAATTTAAAGAATTACTTTTTGGTTGTAATTGCGCTGCAAAAGTAATTAATTCTTTACTAAATTACTTTTACTAAAGTGCACCAATACTCTTTCAATAGACAACAAAGTAGAGTGCCACAAAAGCATGAACGACGTGCGGTAAGCCGAAGCCAGCGTAACGAATCGTCAAAAGGAGAATTGAACAGTACAGTGCATCTGAAACTTCTTGTGTAGTAAGCTCACTTAGTGCGGCTATCCCATGGCAACCATTCTCAAAGCAGCAGGAAACAAGGCGTCGAGGGAATACCGAAGGAAGAGAGGGTGCAAGAAGGCTGGTTGAAAACTAGTTGGGAGCGCGGAGTGGCACTCAGTGTTGCGTCGGCTAGGGTACAGTGGCGCCTGGTTACACTCGTCACCGCGGGGCGAGGGAGGATTGGGGTTCGCGGGGATAGGCGGAAGGGTCCATGGCATGAGCCACCGTGGCTTGGGCACAAGGTACCGACATCGGTTCTTGGGACTCCGGAAGCAATAAATAACCTGGCTTCTTCGAGCCCTTCAAATGGCGGAGGCAGATCCGGGCCAGCAAGACGCTGGGCTCGCCGGTCATTTCACGATGGTTCGACCATGCTTCTGCTTTCGTTGCTTGTGATGTGATTTTTTTTTTTGCTGTTTTGTTTCTGTAATGGCAAGTCTTGTAGGAAAGAGGGAAGGAATAGCTCTCTGGGACGGAATTTGGCGGGATGATGAAAGAATATGTGTGCTTCGCGTCTGGAGCAGTTGTATTGTTTACTAGCTTTTTCTTAGTTTTTGCATGGGTGGAAACTAGAAAGTGATTTAAAAGTAATTGAATTGCTATTTGTAATGTAATTTTATTACTTTTTGGGAGCAGTAATGAGTAATTTAATTTAATTTAATTATTTTCTGCTATGTTCAGCAAATTATTTAGTAACATAATTTAATTCCTTTTTGAAAAGTAATTTTGCCGAGAGAAGGCTGTCAAAAGGAAGCAGAGGTTCACGGCCGTATAGAAGCTAGAAGGATGAGTAGCCGGTAGTGTCATGACGCGACGAATTGTAAGCAAATGTCACAAATGGCAGCGTTATGTCCCAGTTGCAGTAGTCATCAGAAACATACATAGACAGCATATCAGTCAGTGTCCGGTTAAGGCGTTCAGTAAGCCCGTTCGTCTGTGGATGGTAGGCAGTCGTGAAAGAATGACGAACGTTGCACAACCGTAGGATCTCGTCGACTATACGCGCAAGAAAGCAAAGGCCACGGTCGGTGAGCAGTTGGCGAGGAGCTCCATGGGCGAGTATAACGTCGTTGAGGGGGAAAGCAGCGACATCAGTTGCACAACCAGTTGGTATTGCTTGTGTGACTGCGTAGCGTGTGGTGTAATCAGTGGCTACCGTAATCCATTTGTTCCCCGATGCGTACAGTGGAAAATTCCATAGAAGATCCAGACCCACTCGAAAAATTGGGTCTATGGGGATGTCGAGCGGCTGCAGAAGTCCATCTGGTAAAATTGATGGCTTTTTCCAGCGTTGACAGAGGTCACAAGCAACCCCGCAGCAGCGGACTGCGCGATATAGGCCTGACCAAAAGAACCGACGGCGCACACTGTCGTATGTGCCAGAGACGCCTAGATGACCCGCTGTGAGAACGTCGTGAAGCTGTTCAAGAATGGCTGTGCGTAGGTGCTGAAGGACTGCTAGTAGAAGGTCGGGGCCATCAGGGCGCATATTGTGCCGGTATAAGGTGCCGTAGTGGAGCACAAACAAGGGAAGGGTCATGGCGATCGGCGCTAAGGCGATTGATAATTTCGCGAAGCTGAGGGTCCTGGCGTTGCCCACGCCGAGTGTTGGAAAAGTCAGAAATAGAGAGCACGCAAGCGTCATTGTTACATTCAGGTTGACTTGGCGGGTCGACTAGATGACGGGACAGGCAATCGGCGTCTCGATGCAACTGACCGGACTTATAAACTACTGAAAACGTGTGCTCCTGACCGCGCAAGGCCCAACGTCCAAAGCGGCCAGTAGGGTCTTTGAGTGTAGAAAGCCAACACAACGTGTGGTGGTCAGTGACTACTGAGAATGGCTGCCCATACAAGTTAGGGCGGGACTTCGTAATGGCCCAAACTAGGGCTAAGCACTCATGTTCAGTGATGGAATAATTCTGTTCGGCCGCAGAGAGGAGTCGGCTGAACCGAGCTGATGTTCTGTGAGAACGGCCCCAATTGCATGACCACTTGCGTCGGTGCGTACTTCTGTGGGCGCTGACAGATTGAATTGAGCCAACACTGGTGGACCGATAAGGTGGGCAATGAGAACGACGAAGGCGGCCGATTGTTCGTGTCCCCAAGAAAAGGAGACCTAGTTTTTCAGAAGCTGCCTGAGTAGACGGGCGATTTTCGCGAAGTTTAGTACAAATCGTCAGAAATATGAGCAAAGCCCGAGGAAGCTACGCACGCCGCTGCTATATTTCGGTATAGCAAACCCACTTACAGCGCGAATTGTGTCGGGGTGCGGCTGGATGTCATGGGTGTTGACCAAATGTCCTAGGACCTTGAGTTCCCGGTGACCAAAGCTACACTTCTTGGAGTTCAACTGAAGGCCAGCTAAGAATACCCGAAACACGAAGGAGGTGGCCCTCAGAGGTTCCTGAAAATAGGATGACATCATCGAGGTAGCACAGACATGTGGTCCGTTTGAACCCGCATAGTAAGGAGTCCACCATGCGCTCGAAGGTCGCAGGGGCATCACCTTGAATTGGTAGAGGCCATCCGGGGTGACAAAAGCCAACTTTTCACATCTCTTTAGTCCACAGAGATCTGCCAATATCCATAACGGAGATCGATGGAGGCGACATAGTTGGCACCATGCAGGCAGTCGAGGGCATCAGCGACCCTTGGAAGAATGTACACGTCTTTCTTTATTATCTTGTTTAGGTGTCGTAATCTATGCAAAACCTCCAGCTGTTGTCTTTCTTTTTGACGAGCACTACCACAGACGCCCAGGGGCTGCTCGACGGCTCAATAATGTTGCTGGCCAACATTTTTTCGACTTCGTCCTGAATGATCCGGCGTTCGGAAAGAGCAACTCTGTAATGCCGTCGGTGAATAGGACAGGAATTTCCAGTCTCGATGCGATGTGTGACGGCGGACGTTTGAGCCAGGGATCCATGACCGAAATCAAAAATGTCCCTGTATGACCGCAAAAGGCCGGCAAGGGCACTGTCATATTCGGGACGCAGGTCAGAGGCAACCATGGTTGAGATGCGGTCCTCTGGAATATGTGACGGGACAGGTTGTGCAGGTACCTCGACGTGACGGTCGGACAGTACTGCAGAAATAGTAAAGCTGAACAAAGGTGACAGCTCGGCAAGGAACATGGCCCCCGGGAGACCTTGCGAAGATAAGTTGAAGTTGAGTACGGGAATGTAGGTGAGGTTAATCTCGACCTGCACAATGTTATGAGGTAGGCCGATGTTGCACTGTAGAGTGACGTCAGTGATAGGGTTTACAACGTAGTCGCCATCAGGAAGGGAGGGAAAAGGTGACATGGGCACGTATACTGCCGTCTCGGGGGGTAGGCGAGTAAATATACTGGAGCGGAGGCGAGGCTGGGAATGGTCAGCACTAGGGTCGTGAACACAGTGGGACAAGGCTAGGCGCAGAAGTCCGGAGGAACAGTCAATTGGAGCGGAATGGGCCGTTAAAACGTCTAGGCCTAAAATGACGTCTTGAGGACGAACAGCAAGGACGGCGAAGAGCACTGAGACCTGGTGACTGGCGATGCTAACGCGCGCAGTGCACCTTCCGATGATGGTAGCAGTGTTTCCATCAGCAGCACGAACAGTAGAGATGTTAGCGGGCGTAAGAACGTTTTTGAGGCGCTGGCGGAACGACGAACTAAGGACTGAAATAGGGGCGCCAGCGTGAATGAGAGCGGGCACATGGACTCTATCTACGAGGACATTGATCATGTTGCTGCGTGGTGCGATGTCATGTCTGGCTGCTGTGTTGCCTAGTTTCCCGTGTAGAAGCCTTGGTACGTTGGGGACAAGATGCGGCGAAGAGAAGCTGATCGGGAACGGTGGGCTTCAGGCAATGGCGTACGGCTAGGACAACGGGCTTGCTCAATGTTATGGGTACGAAGCTGTGCTGGGGTGACAAAAACGCGGCGTGGTGCACAATAGTCATGGCGGACAGGGCTGTAAAAAGGGCGAGAGGGGGGAGCCGGACGGCTGCGGCAATAGCGGGACGTATGGCCAGCTCGACAGCAGACGAAGCAAATAGGCGTATCGTCAGATGTGCGCCACTCCGCAGGACTGCGGGTAGGGTAGCGCGGTGTGTAGGGCAGGGTTGTGGTAGCAGCAGCAACCACTGGTATTGGCTGTGGTGCAGGGGGTCGCGTAGTAGGATTGGAAACAAGCCCACATTCGCGAATTCTTGGCGGACAACAAACAGCCTGTATCATAGTTATTGTTGCCTCTGCAGGAGGTGATGTAAGGGTAACAGGAGTCAAGGCCTCGATTTCCCTGCGGACGATGGTAGTGAGGTTATTTTGACTTGAAGGCTGCTGCAAAGTGCGCAGATTGTCACATGAGGATGTAGTCGCCATGTTGGGAAGGCAATCAAACCAACGGACGATGAGGCGCTGCTTCGCCCGTTTAAAACGGCGACAGACTTGCAGGACTGCGTCCACCGTAGAGCAGTCTTTGAAGAGAAGTATATTGAATGCGTCATCAGCAATACCCATAAGCATATGGCACACTTTATCATATTCGGTCATGGAGGTTTTCACCTTTCGACACAGGGCGTGGACGTCCTGTATGTAGGCGAGGTATGATTCGGTTGACGATTGAGCACGAGTAGTCAGGTCTTTTTTGGCTGCTAGAGCTCGCCCAATCAGCTTGCCGAACAAGTCCTGAAGTTTTTGTTTGCAGATGTCCCAAGTAGGCAAACGTGGTTGGTAAACCAGGTCTTCGCCGTTCCCGCTAGGTAGAAGATGATGTTTGCAAGCATTATGCTAGCATCCCACCGGTTATTCTTGCTGCACCTTTCGTATTCATCGAGCCAATCTTCAACATCCTTCTTGTGCTCGCCGTTAAAAATAGGCGGATGTCGGATTTTGGTTAAGACCATGGTGGCAGCGGAAGTTTCTGTAGCGGGTGATGTGTCCTGGGATGCCATGCATACTGCGGCAGTCGTTTAGGTGAACTCTTAGAGCTGCATCCACTGCGCAAATCCAGGTTTCTGGCGCGGAAATACAAGGAGCTGTGACAAGGGGAATCGAAAGACCTCCACCTAGCTGTTACGGGGTAGTTCAGCTTGGAATGGCAGAGAGCGGACACAGAAGACAAGGCTTTCAAACCACAGGCGTTTTCTTCAGGCACCAGCCGACACTGCTCAAACGTCTTCTTCTCCAAAACTCATGAGATTCTTCTTCCTTATATATGCGCATATCAGTGCATGCACCGCCTAATGTAATAATATTAAAGAGCTCTGCCACGACATAAGAGTTGCAGTACAACAGGCCACATGCCTAGCCTAATGATTGCAGCGGCTATATGTTTGGGGCACACTGTTCTGTCTGTGTGTTCGACCACATATATCGTTCGACCAACTTGCGTTCTATTGCGCCCAGAAATTTATCCGAAGCTAAAACAACGTAATCGAATCCTATGCGGATTTATCCTAGCGACTAAAATAGATAGCGTTGGAAAAAAAGCTGTCAGCCTTTGATGTGCTCGTAGTTTGCGCTCCGTCATATGGCAGTCAGATAACGAATTTAAAAAGAAAAATGGAAGCGGACTTGAGGTTGCGTGTTTTTATCCAGAAGCGGCTACTGTAACTGGGCAAGCTGCCATTCCCCGCCGCGGTAGGACTCAGTGCCTTTGGAATTTGGCTTCTAATCCCAAGGCGGCGGGCAAAAACGCCCCTGTGCAGTGCGAGCGGAGAGCTGCCAAAAAATAACGAAAAGAAGTGTGGTAAAAAGAAAACGCATCCGCGTTCCAGCGCATTATCTAACTGCGCGTCAACGTCGAACAGAAAACGTTGCCGTACCTATAGATGTCTCGAAATTATAGATATAATACACGTGTAGTGTTGATTTATCGAATATGGGGGTGGTTGATACTGTGATCGCTTGACTGGTGGATTAGTGAATAGTGATTGGTGATTAGTAAATGAAACTAGCGTGGTATATAAAGCTGCGCTTGGCAGTATTCCGAGTCGAAAGCTGTAGTTACTGCATATTCAGACTGCTGGTGATTGTTTATGTGCATTGGTATTCATAAAAAACAAGAGTGCACCGTTACGAAATCTACGCATATTTTCTATGCCAGCGTGGTGCGAAGGGAGCGTGCGAGCACGCGTAGACGGTTCCAGAACACTGGAGAAATCTCCTTTTTCGCGCGTCGACAGCGCGTAGGAGTGCGCACATCGGCAGCGACGATGACACCCGCTGCGGCGTGCCGCTGCCGCTCGGACCTCAGAATTCTGAAACTTCTGAGGTCCGAGTGGCAGCGGCAATTCCGCCTCTACAGAGAAGCCTGTCACCTTCGCCTTTGCTCCAGCAACGCATCTTACGGAACATTTAAAGAATGTGCCCGTACTCTGGACAGCACGGTGGAGTTTCTTTGGCAACGGCAACTTTTCCAGCTACGCGCGTGGATGCCCAAGAAGTCTGCGTTGAACCGGAATCGTCTGCACACCGTCGGTGATGTCGGCTTATCTGTCGAAGTTCTTAGAGTTCTTAGCCAGGGACCGAAGTTCGCCATTGAACCTAAGAAGACAGCAGTAGAATATCTGAGCCTCGTGAGCCAAGTGGCACAACGAGCTCCGGATTGCGACAAGGACAGGTGCATCTCCGAGGGCGTTGACCTCCTGTTCAAGCGCAAGCCGTCTTCTAGGACGCTGCCAGCACGCCAAGCTATCCCCTTCCTTCAAAGCCACGAACTGTTTCTGCTCCCCTCTGACAAAGAGGGCGGTTTCACCGTGCTTACAACTGGCGAATATAACACGAGAGCCATGACCGCCTTAGAGTCTGTATTCGAAACTAAGGAAGCTGCCAACCTGTCCAAAGTAAAAAGCCAAGAACTTCGCCTCTGTAAGACCGCTAAGCTTGATACGCTAGCGGCTCCGTAAAATCCAGTAGACAATTAACAGGTAATGTGTTCTTCTCTGCCAAGACGCACGAACCGGGCTGCCTGTTTAGGGTCACCGTATCCGAGCAAGAATCCTGGTAGAAGGTACTTTCTACTTTCATTAAGGACAAACTAAAGCATTTAGAGGTCAATGATCCTTTTGCAGTTGACGGGTCTGACCATATTATTAAGTTTTTAAGCGCGTATCCGCTTAACGACCTTAAAGGATTCTCCATCGATATCAAGGACCTATATTATTCGTTGCCGGAAGGGATGACGGACTCGAAAAAAAAAAAGAAAAAAAAAAGTCGCCGCCGGTGATATCATGGCGTGCCTTAGTACAAAATTACGCCATGGGAGAGGTGGAGGCGTGCGCGTCGCTTCCGCTTGCATTGCACAAGCCGTAACCTTGCTGTCGGCGCGTGTTGTAATGCGCTGTGTTATTGCGCGTACGTGATACGTTGCAGTATGGATGTGCCGCCTGCACCGTCAAGCGGCGCGTCTTCGAATTCCTCCAGGAAGCTTAAGAGGAAATGTGTGCCGTCCCAAGTTAAACAAACAAGGAGGCGACGAGTGTGAAGGAGCGTCAATGCTTTCTCATTATTCCAATGCGGGTCGCCGCAGTGATCTCTAACGTTTTCCAAAAGCGTTGTTGCTGTTAGTGACGCACTGAGTGTAAACAAACTATCGCATGATCACGTGCTCTATACAAAATAGGTATTGCGGGTAATATATTTCAAATATCAATCGTTTGGATGCATGTGATTGTTTCGGACGTGCCTGTTAATTCAATCTTTTTTTTTTTTTTTTGTTCCTGTATTAAGAATTTATACATTGGTGCAGCGATAGTTTGGGCTGACGTGGATGCTGAGTCGCGCCTACTGTTTCAAACTTTCATTTCAACTCCCTTCTGTCTGCATGAGACAGTGACGTTGATCTAGTAGACCGGCTGACGAACGAATAAAGTTATAGGACAGAAAGCTGAAAATGTAGTCATTAAATGGAGACGTAAATAAAGAGGAGGGGGAGGAGTAGCGCATACCAAGAGTGGATAGAAAAAAAAAACAGAGACAGTTAGAGATAACTTTTCAGCTTTTTTACCAGATTAGCTTTGGAGAAAGGAGAAATTGCTTAAGTTTTCATCAGTTGCTTGGTGCGAAATAAGATTCTCTTTGTCCTCTTTGGCGACCTGCTTGAAAACCCGACTGGAGGAAGGAAGGTCACCTCGAATGTTTTGTAAAGAATGTTGCGATAGGCCCATGTACATAGTAGAGGGAACGTTTGGCAGTGCCTGAACGAGGGTCACGTGATTGTTGAAAAGCAACCTGAACGGTGTTTCAGCCTGGCCGATGCATTCCATGCCACGCACACCGTAGTGTAGCAAGCATACCGCATATGCACTGCAGCGAATACGTCTGTCGATCCCATTCGATCAATGGTCAAAGATGTTCAGCGCCCTGCGCGTGCTGCACTTTTAACATATTGCGGGATCCAGCTCATTAGGCGTATGCTGGCGGCAGTGTCCCGACGGGACGTCCCGCCTAGTGAAGGAGTTTTCGGACTGGAAGAAGAAAATGAGCGTTGGTCGACTTAGAACTTTGAAGCCTTTGGCTACTGTTGCGAAAGAACACCGGAACGAATGTAAAAGGAAAAGAACAACAATCTGCAGGCGGCGAAATAGGGCAAGGAAATTTCATGACCGCCGCTACGTATTGCCGAAGTGGTATACTCACATGCCGCTCATAAGGTGTGACGTATACAATACACACACAATAGTAGTTCAATTTATTATCGTTAACCATTCAAAGACTACCCTTGTAATCAAGATGGACAGGATCAGGTTTTTTAAAGCGTTGACTACTTACTGGAGGCGTTTGCCACTCGGAAAAGACGAGTTGAAACCTTATTCAATACATAAGCATGGCTATTTTCATTTCAATGTACATTTCTAAAACCGTAATTTTTGCCGTTCGTTACCAAAACTGTTCCTTTTAAGATTTCCTTCTATTTTTACCGTCCTATTTGTACAAATAAGCACATCTTGCACATATTCACTGATACCTGACATCGGAGGTTGCTTTTCGTACCCGTATTCTTTTGTGCTAGGAATAGTTTGACATCGGAACCTGGCGCTGCCCGTGGAGCTCCATATCTTTTAAGCCGCTCCCGCTTGAGAAACCGTCGTTATCAACGCATGTATTAAGCAAAAGCCTTACTTACCTGGCCAGTATCTGTCCGCGGAATATCGGCGGAGTTCTTTAAAAAATCACCCTCCTCCGCGAATCGAACTCTATATCCCTCCGATCACCAGCCGAGGGCGCTAACCCACTACGCCACGAGGGGAAAATATCTTAGTTCTCATTGTCTAGCGTTTCTGCCGTCCCCATGGCAACACAGAGGCGCGACTACGACGCCCTCAGCCTGATCTCAGGAGGGAGCGGGCGCACACCATCTGCCACCAGCTATATGAAGGCACAGCGGCGTAGTGAGTGCGTCCCTTGCGCTGTTCTTTAAATAGAGGGCGTGCCATCGCCGCTGAATGAAGCTGCCCAACTCGAATCCGGCACGGAAGAAGCCGCTGTCCTGCGCTGTGTGATCGGTGGGATTCTGTCAAATAAACACTACTGTGAAACCAGCCCCAAAGGCCTTAATTGGTTTTAAGCGTCTCAAAATTTTTTTTTTATTCTTTTACTTGCAATGGCAAAATTGCAAAGCGTGATTTGTTTTTACATTTCAACAATATAGATGTTGTTGACTTCTACCGCTTATAACGTATCTCGTTGGCATTTATATACATTGCACTCTCCGAACTGCACTTTGAGTAGCAGCAATGTCTGCGTGGTGTATGGGCACAGAGTGAAAAAAAAAAAAAAAAATGCGCAGATCTGAGTGTTCTTTTCAGCAGGCCGAAATACTTTGCGAGGAATCATTGAATAACCATAAAGCTGGCTTTGAATCCTGTAGAGCTCATAAATGTCTGATAATTATGCTCTGCGTGAATTGTCACAGGTATAACACAGCATTCGCAGGTATGGCCAGGTGGACTAAAAAGGGGCACTCTTTTATTCGACAAGGTGAAACAGCAGCGTGTGTGTTGTAGGTCCTACTGAGCAACCTATTCACACTATTTAATATACTACAGTTGCGCCAGGCACCGCAATTTCAATAAGCGCCCTTCTTCCCCTAAAGTAGGAAGAAAATGCGCATGAGCAGCGTGTACGGTGTTGTCAAGAACAAAACACAACGTACACACGCACTTTCAGATTTGCGCCCAGCCTCCGAGCGCAGAATGTACTTGAAAGTACCATATATAAGGCAACAAACTGCGTCCGGATTCAAATGGAAGTTTCAGATACATCGCTTTCCCTGACACGCTGTGATCGCGTTGACGACTCTACGAAGACTCGTCTGCCTCAGTCTGGACATCCACGCATTCCTGGCCACTTCTAGCACAGATGCAGCGAGAAGAGCGGAAAAGCCATGTGCACCACAGCCAGAAGCCTAGTCCGTGGGGAAGTGGGACACTTGCACATTCGAAAGAAGGCGCGGCTTTGATCCCCAGAGGATTTCTTACGTTCTAATGGCGATGGGATGCAAGGATGCAAGTATGCGGGTACCCGTTGCAATGCTTTAGCGATTTCCGGTGCGTCGAAGTCAGTCAGATGCTGAAAGCGTTTTACAGGATGACCAGTTCTACAAACTCACCAGAGAGCATGGTGAAAGCAAGAGCATCCGCCTGACGACGTCCTGCGTCTGTGCTGCAAGTCTCACTGCCCTGGCGGCGTCTGTCCCTGAGAGACTAATAGTACAAAGGGAGAACCTACCTTAAGGGGACTCTTCGGAATTCAACTAGTGCGAACCTGCTGTCGTTTAAATCTTTTACGCAACCCGTCGTTGATTCCGCTACTGTCATCTGTGACCAATTTGCGGGTGTTAACATTCATTAACGGGAACTAGCCGGCACGACCGAAGGCCGTTAGATTTATTTTTAATCACAACGAAGTCGCATCTGTTTTCGACATCGTTACAAGATCAGGACTGAGTCCAATTACTGAAGAAAAAAGTAGAAATTTGTTGTTTAAGCTTCATTATTAAAATAATTTAAGGTTAATTGAATTTCGACATTCGCAGCATGACCACTATTTCGTCCATCTATGCATCAAGAACCCGCCATGCATTCACTGTGCTCCGTTTCCATGACAAAAACAATATTTATTTTTGCCTCACATAATAATTGACTTGAACAAACTAGATGTAGATTGAGTTTAAAAAAATTATAAACTCTTTCAAACTATTTTTCGATTATAAACGTATCCCACTTTATCCTGTACTCTCGATTTACGCATATAGGGGCTATTTGGGCGTATATTTTGTACAACTTGTGAATGATAGCTTTTTATTTCTTGGCTTGCAAGTCTAATGTTTCGATACGATTTTTTTCTTGTTTTAGCGTCTAAATCGTCTCGTTTCTAATTACTTTTTCTTTCTTTTTCCATCTTACCATTGTTACTCTACTCCTCCCCTCCCCCTTCGTATAGAACAACCCTTCTTCGCAGTATTCGAAATAGCAAAACAATTACGAGGGATTTTAGCGACTAAAGTAATGAAAGGCGAAAGGCTGAGAAGTCTCATCTTGTCTAGCGTTCCTGCCATCTGCAATCCCACACTTGAATGCGCGCCAAGGAACGCCACGCGACAGGAGCGATGGCGTACCATCCAAACGCACACTTGTCCGAGAAAGTGTGACAGATACTGCGCCTTTTCTGCAGAACTTTCATCTTGTCTAGCGTTCCTGCCATTGGCATGCACCACACTTGAACGCGCGCCAAGGAACGCTATGCGACAGCCGCCACAAAAGCGGGACACACTTTGTCCACGACAGTATGAGCCATTAAAGGCTTTCGCCCTAATAAAATTACTGGTACCTTTCACTTGCCTTGCAAAACCCATGACGTTAGAAGTTTGCTTCATGTAGTTTCTCACAGCGTGTCATGAACCTCGATCATTCCGCATGGGCAGCCAATGCACGTTAAGAGGCTGCCGCGTAAGAAGGTACAGTTTGCCCAAGAGTGAACCATATAATAATAATTCAGTGCTTTATTTCAGTATGCTTGCTTTTTCACCTTATCTTTTTGAAATTCTCGTATATTGGGATAAAACGTAAAATGTATGCAATGCAGCACTTCCGGCGTCACATTTATTGCCTACGCCATTGTACCCACACACGTTTGCGTTCGCTCGTAAACGTGCTGCTAGAGTAGGAGGTGTTTGAATGGATATAAAAATATTTAAAAAATAATATTTCCACCTGCCCCATCCGCGAATAAGTGGAAGCGCTAGCTTAACTACGCAATTCCCCTCAGCCACACCGCCTCCAATCCGCCTCCTCCAGAGCTGCACAGGAAATTATAAGGTTGATCTTAAGCCATCGAGGCTATCTACCAGCGTCGGTGGTGCGGCGCTATCGTCATAACCCATGACTTCAAAATTGCTCCAGCCGCATGCATCGTGGGTTCGATTATTCGGTACCCCAGTGCTTTTCTCTTCAAATAATTATAATAATAATAATAATAAGCTAATAATTGCAAAAGTGAAAGGGAGCATGGAACCTTGCTACAAAAAATAAAAAAAAGAAGAGAAAGGATCTCGTTTAGGCAGTGTCAGCACACGATCGTTTAAGCCTTTTTCCGAACAGGTTTCTTACAATACGAAAGGAGGAACATATCTAAAGCTTTCCAAAGAAGCCTTTCAGACAACGTGCCGCCAGCTTGTGTTCGTATCGTTAGAAACAACCAGAGACGAGTTCTTG
The DNA here is from genome assembly GCF_055883805.1 of Amblyomma maculatum. NCBI lineage: Eukaryota > Metazoa > Arthropoda > Arachnida > Ixodida > Ixodidae > Amblyomma > Amblyomma maculatum. Next base: position 65,183,600 of record NC_139344.1, read on the forward strand.
TCATCAGGCATCAATCTTGAGGCAGCAATTTCACTTGCATCACGTTCCGAAGAGGGTTCATCACTGCAATACTTTGCTGCCCGAAAGCAAAAAAAAAAAAAAATGAACAAGAGAACTAGTTCGTAATATACGTAGCCGCGGAAAGAAAAGCTCAGCTGCAGAAGTAAAACGAAAATAGTTGTTTACATAAAAGGCACAGAGCAAATAGAGGCGTTTGCATATAACAGCGTTCCATTTCTATTTGCTGGGCAGCCATATTTCTTCCTCATCGGTGAGTGTTTCCATCAACAAAATCGAATGAACAAGGCGCACGAATTTTAGAGCCGAAATAACCGCAGCGTTGTAATCCCGAGTGCCTTGAAATGCGTCGCCGATGGCAGCGACTGATTTCTTTTTTTCGGCGCTAACTGAGATGTGAAGGGTAGATCGCTATAAGTTTTGGAAGTACATAATTCCGAAATCAGGAGAATGTGGTCGATTCCTGCAGTCTAGTGCCAAAAAGATTGCGCTGAGCCATGCGGCTCCGCACAGCCTCGTGATTGATGAGCTGTCGGTGTGAAGTGGTGCTTCGAGGCCATGTGCTAGGGGGTTTAATCCCCGTGCCTGAATTCTTTTTAGTGTCTGCCATCGCTTTTAAGCCACGATTCTTTCGGGTATCTGTTCGCGTGTCTGTGAGAGAGACAGGGAAATTCCTCAAGTGAGCAAAACTTTCCACGCCACTGCTTACGGTTGAGCAAATCTGAAGACGAGAAACTATATCACCATGGAGGAAACACAGCACGAATTTGTGACCAGAAAAGAGGAAGGTTAGCTCTGTGTTAGGCAAGATTCGGCGATAGCAATTGGCGAATTTTTATTTCACGATACAGTTTTGCGGTGAAAGATTGGAGGGGGATATGCACATATGTACAGATATAGAGTGATCTTTTTTAGTTTTCCACGCACACCCGTTCCGTTATTCTTCTATTAGCGCCCATCTCCAAATTGCCCTTCCCTGCGCTCTCACCATATTCTTCCGCCATCTGCACTAACCACTCGTCGCATGTCTTCCGTGCCTCTAGTTGTGCATCAGTGGCACTTGTCATACCTTCTTCCTGCCAAGTTAACTACCGCTGAGGTGGTGCTCGTGGCAATCACCATTCGATCGGTCCTCCTATACGCTATCGCCATAACCCCTCTCCCCCCCCCCCCCCCCTTTCATGGTACTCAACCTTCATTTGAGCATTCCTACATTCGCCATATCCTTTTCCTTCAAAGGTAACTGCCTTCCGATGCCCAAAAGACCACTGCATCTGGTACGCAAAAGTTATCATTTGGGTAACTTACATCGACAGCAGCCATAAATAATGAAACTTCTCACAAACCCTCTTTGATCACAAGCGCTGAAGGCGGCACGGAACACAGATAACAATTGGTGGCCGCTTGCGTGCGCTAGTTCACATCGCAGCTTCTGCATCGTTAACCGGGGCTCGCCGTCATGCTAGTGGACAGTGTAGGGAAACAACGTCAGGCCCAGAAAACCAAAAATCCGTCCTCCTTTCGCAGAAAACTTAAATTCATTACGACGCTTCTTGGATGCGAACACACAAACGTTCATTTTTGACGCTATAGTAAAGCATTTATGTCTTCAATAGTTTCTCTTTATGTGCCACGGCTTCCAATTCGAAACTTTGTATTTCTAAGCAGTTCGTGCGTTGATGCCGAGCTTTTACGTTTCTTTAGTGGGATTGAAAAGTCCCGATCATAACAATTCACTTTTTTTTTATTAGTACAAAAAAAAAAGAACGAATTCGCATTTCGGGCCTCAGTGGTTGAAAATGTGTTCATTCAAGCGTGGCAATGCTAATTCGCGTACCATGTTTGAGCCGGCTGCGTGCGGCGAAGCTAGTGAAGGCTTCTTCTTGGTTGTTTCCCTGTTTTTTGAACTGCGTTTTAGCAAGTAAGAGAAAGGGGGGGAAACGCTGGTGTATGCAAGGGCCTTGTTTTGCACAAGGCCTTTTTCATTCGTAGCGCGAGAGTAAGAAGCCACGAATATTTCACGTTGACATTTTTTCCTCTGTCAACAAGTCGGCTCTTCTTTGTGGGTTAAATCTGTATAATTGAAATTCCTTAAAAGTAATATGTCATCTATATCTGCGTTTTTGTATCTCTGTCTGTAACAACTCCCCTCCATAATGCCTATGGCCCGGGTGCTATGCGAAATAAATAAATACATATTGCTGTTTTCTGGATGTTGGATGAAAGTAAACAACTAATTAGGACAAGCATGACGTAAAAACAATATAATTCTGCTTCCTCCATGTGATGCAAGTATCGTTTCGTTACCTCCAAACTCAGAATAGTCTCTAGCTTTTTTACCTCTCTAATTGCGATACTCGTAAATATGTGATAAGGATGCGCGCGTACGTAGTACCCTCATCTATGCTTTGCCGCCCGGAGGTATAAAGAAGTGGGATATGATCAGCCCGAACGACACTGACCGGCCTTCGCAGTAAAAGGCCAAATACGACCGGAAGTAAATAGTCAAAGTCGATAGTGACCTACCTGTCAAAATCTGGGAAGCTCTTTGAATAACTTAGCTCGACATGAAACAATACAGCACACGAACCAGTTCATTTGCACTCACCTTGATATTCACGCCGGCGTGTGATGCGTCATATTCATTTTGTGTATCTGATTTTCGTGTATCCGCAAATGTTTGACCTTTACTACTGTGAGCGGCACGACGAAGTTAATGAACTAACTATCGGCGGGAAATATTCTACAAAACATATTTTTATACCTTTTTTCTCTAGGTTTGGCTACGGTAGTTTTGAATGTGTGGATTCTTTTAATCCAGTTTTGATGCCGAACTCCGGGGAAGTCCAGGAATGCGGAGGCCAGTGGCCTCCGCATTCCATCTTGCTGCCAAATCGAGCGCTCACAGCAGTACGTTGCATACATGTTGCAGTATGAGAAAAAATAAAATCAGCGTACTAAGCGCATTCAAGAAACAACGAGCAAGACCAAGTAGAACACCCACGTGCGTCTTCCTTCATTTGGAGAAGCGAAGCCCCTACCTCTGTCCTGCGCTGCAAGCTGCCTAGACGCACTCGCGTCATCGTAGCCACGATGCTCTGTAATAATAGCGCTGCTGTTTAACCCCCCCCCTCCCCAAGAAAGAAAAAAGGAGAAAGTTCATGCACTTTTTTTGTCTCAAAGCAATGATGATAATAATAAAGAAAAACCTAAACAACCCTCTCACCCCCCTATACAGTGCACCGCGGAAATCAGTCCGGAGCGCCCCGCGCGTGCTCCGGCTCTGCGGTGGCGGCTGTGCAGCGGTTCCCGACATTTTGCAGGCACCTGAAGCGCCAGCGGGTTTAGGGCTTCGAAAACAAGTCGTCAAGTGAGGCACGGCGCGTCTGCAAAGCAGGCGGGACCGCGGCGGAAGCGCGAACAAAAACTGAAAGGGACGCCGAGAAAGGCTGTGACGAGCGGTTGGCGTGAAGCAAAAACAACACGCCAGCGGGAGAGATCACGGCGGGTGAATCGGCCGCCATCATTATCGTGGACAGCGTGCTGGTTGCGTCAAAGGGACGCCTCACAAAGGCCTCCTGACAAACGCGCCGGCGCTCCGTGGGGGCCACCTCCGGGCCAGGCCGCGCTTTGGGGCCGCCCTTCCTTTCAGGGACGCTGGGGCTTCATGGAGTCGCTTACGGTTTCGTGAAGATGGAATGCACCCCTGCCTGTTGGTTTTCGAAAGGCACACTCTTTGGCGCAAACCCCGGGTCGGCACGGGGAGGCTGGGTGGCTGCTTTCTCGGTTCACCGGAGGTAAAATGTCACCCAGCCGCCGAGAGGTGCGCCACCACATAGTACTGCGGAAGGGGGACTCACCAATATTCCGCCAACCGTGCCTGCCGCTATAGTGCACATGATGGGGTCTCGAAATGATTCCTTAGCCCCTACTCAACGGCCTCCAGTCTGCGGGTCGTGTTTTGAATGCTGCTTTGCTCGATTGAACTCCAGACGTACATAAATGCAATGTCAGCGCTTCCTCATTTTGAAGTCAGCATTAAGCCAAGTATCACCTCTACTCTTTGAGACTTGTCATTGAAGAAAATCATTTAATTCCATCATTCCTCGCTCGATGGTGCCCAGCCCACGGTGCATCAGGGATGGAAAGCATCCCCGGCGCTGAGGTCCACACCAAGCTCTTTTGGAAGGCACTTGGGATGAACCTGCGCGGTGGTGAGGTACGGAAGAGGAGGGTGTAAAGAACAGAGGTAGCGTTTCGGATACCGATAAGGGTACTTGATACCTCACCTATAGACCAACACGGACCTGTGGCGTAAGTAAGAAGTGGTGGCGCTGCCGTCGCCACGCTGGGCCGACTATGGGTGAAGAGAAAGCTCAGCGCCTATATGTATACATGGAACCAAAATATTTGAAAGCAGTTTTCTGATTGCATAGCGAGCCTATATTGTTGTCTTTTTGTGTAGAGTAACCTTGAACATAAAAAAAAAAATATTAAAGTATGACATCTCATTACGGAAGCGAAGTATTTTTAAGACACCGTGATACGTAGGCGGGTACCAGACGGGGCCACGACCCACAGAAACATACGCAACAAAAACAATTTACGTTTAGTACCAATAAATAAGGAAGATTGCTAAAAGTTGGCGGGTGTATTGAAGAAAAAATATTACCAGGTGTGTTACGTCATTTCAAAGTCTATCTATTTTTTGAAATGCCTCGATATGTGCGTATATCGCACAGCACAGGGATGTCTCTTCGTTTCGGCTGCGTTTCGGTGAAGGTAAAATGAAGAGGCGTCCGTCTGCTTTGAGATGTCAGCGCCACGGCACCTCTTTCTCTCTCTCCGCTTGCACTCCCACCTTCCTCCCTGCCCTTATGTCGATTATCAGATGCCCACGGAGCAAGTGTGACAGATTCTTCGTTTTTCTTTTCCTCTGAATGAATAATTTACTTATTTAGGTCCGACATACTTATGAAAAGCTCATTATCCGCTGGGTATACTCGCAATAGCAGCAGCTTGTCTTGTCCTACATGCAGCCCCACACATTCCCTCAATACTGCCGCCAGATAACAATTTTTAAGCTCAAGGCAGTCCTCCTTCAGCACGATAAACGAGTCGCGCGCAGTAGCATGACGACCGAAATCCTTCGTCTGTTCACACAAGTGGCATTCGCGGACGCCGGCGTTGTCTACGCCGCGGACTGTTACGGTGGGCCATTCTCTTTAGTGCGCTTGTCATGAGGTTTTAGAGGTGATTTTTGAATTTAGTTTTGTCAAGGCTACATACCTCGGCCGACTAGTATCAGTAAGGAGATTGAAAGAATGTGGCAGCAAACTAAACTACACGAGAAAATCGTGCGATTCTGAGAAACACTCAGTGGATAGCAAGCCTATCGGTGGAATATATAGCTTCATAACACGTTTTTAGCGGTGTTTTAAAAGTCGACTGCCTCCAGAAAGACATCGCATACTGTCACACACATTTCAAAGCGCTCGCCAACGCTTAACGACCTGCCGCCTAAGCTGGCACTCTGAGAAACCAGAAAAACATCGCGGTAAGTTGTGTTTACATGCGTTACTATGGGTCGCCCTCCCAGCGTACACTCCATTCGTTTCACGGTGTTTTAAATATACTTCGCCTTTGAAATGGCGCTTCATACTTTCACGATCTGTTCTATAGGCCCTCATGGTTGCTCTATGTCCAGAAAACGACATCATTGGTGCACGTGAAATTTGAAAACTGCAATGAAACCTATTGCTTCTATTTCTATGGACGCTAAGCCTATTTTTCACCCCAAGTCTGCTGCGAAGCCACGAGCGCCCCCTTTGGTGGCAAACACGGTGTTGGTTTATAAAGAAGATCGTCCTCCGAAGAGGGCGAACGCGGCCAAGAAGTTGGGAAACAGTACCGTAGAGCGGCAGACGCGCAATCTAACTGCCTGTAAATCCTGTGACTCCTATCACCGAAGAGGAGAAAGCATTGGGCGCAGAGCACGCGACGTCGGGATTTAATCGGTAACGTCCGAGTGTTTACGAAGTGTACTAACGTCAATATAAAATGAATCATAAAGAGCATTTCTAATATAAAACTTTGAAACATGAATTATGTAAGTAACCTTGAACTATGGAGAACAAACTTTGAATAAAATTTCAATCGATGATCATCGGCGATGAACTTGCTTTAAGTCTTTCCTTATATTGAACTTCACTAAGAAGACAACATTGCCTCTCGACTTGACACTCATGCTGCCAAATTTGTTAAAACCGACCCTTATTAACATGGTTTACACAGCGCATACAATCCGGGGACGTATAAATAATACATTCGCATTGTCGGCACACTCACATTAGTGGGCACATGCTTCTACTTTTATATTGTCATTTGCATTTATCCCAATTTTGTGTATAAATCAACGAGGCCAGCCAGCAACTTAACTCGGAATTGTCGTCGTTTCGCTTGCTTTTTCTCTCCTTCTTTCACGTACAATAGCGGAGTGGAACTAAGAGAACCATACCCCTGCCCCGTCAAGCCTAATAAACTGCATTCTTAATTACTTGAAGTTATTGCTACACGGTGTATTTTTACCATAGCGTACTTTCCCCCCTTGTTATACTTGGTGTTCACAGTAATTCATAAATGAAAAATAATAACAGAAATTATCATAAGCTCTTGACTAAACTTCATCTGGACTGACAGGTTACCCCCTAATGTTGCCAGACAGGCATGTTTCAGCGAACGACTACTTTGTTAAAAGAAAAACAAAGGCTTAAACCGTTCATGCGCGCGTGGTATATCAAACTCGGACAAGCAATCGCATGGTCTGCCCATGCACGGTGGCAGTACACGCCTATAGTTCCTTTGCTCAGTATTGGGCGTTTGCACTACGATGAAAGAAGCGCTTAATATGTTATGAATATAAAAGTGGATCTCTTCCAGCTTCACGCACGGAACCCTGTAAGGACGCTAGAGATGAAAAGGAAAAGAAATCCTGTTGCCATGCTGCATCTTGCAAAGGATTAGAGGCGGTAGTCAGGAAATGTACACATATTATATACAGCGCTGTACTGCCAGAAAAAGCGCTCCTGGGCTATGTAAAAGTTATCGCGGTACTTATCAGGCACACGATAACTGATTTCTGCCGCTAAATTTATACTATCTCGATTGGCTGTGTCATTTCCAAATATCTAATCCAGTGCTGTACGATTGATCAATGTTTGTTTGTTTTTTTTGTCAGCGCTATGCATATGCACTCTAAGCTCACTGCAGTCATGGTAGCGTCTCCTGGGGTAGTAAAGACGCGGGAAAAGATCCGACCTTCCGTCTTCTGCGGTGTTTGCCTGATCACCATAAAGACACCTGTGGAAAGCGCAGAAAAGAGCCAAGGTTGTCAGGACTATTAGCAGCACCACACTACGGTTCATATTATTTTTTTTTTCGCCCTGTTTCAGTCCTTGCTTAGCTGCTGAGCCAGGGGACGAAGGGGCCGCGCCAGTCGTGTTTCGATGAAAACGGAGTTCAAAAGATTCCCGTGTGCTATGCAGTCATGCTGGTCGAAAATCTTCCACAACCCTGTGCTTCGATTCATCTTTCTTCCATATTTCACTTCATCATTCGCACTTTCCCTTGCGCATGGTTGGGAGGTTGAGAGTACAGGTCGGCGCACTCGCTCATGAGTGAACTCAGATTCACTTGCACTTACATTAATGGGTGTGAGTGAGTGGACATGAGCACAACTTTTGGAACGTACCAGTTGCAAACTCCGCTTCAAAAAGTGACTGGATTTTGTATGGATTTTTCGGATGTTTATGAATTGTCGCGCCATCTGGAAGCGGTCGAAAAAGTTTTTGGGAATTGCCGTCATTGCCTTTTGGAAATCGTATTTTTCTCTATTCTATTCCATCTTAATTAACTACATGACTGTTATCTTTAAGAAGTTTTTGTACTGCAAGTCTTCAACTAATTTTAGTTTCCCAGGTAGTTGTGGAATTATCAACAACGTCGAAGGTTGCAATTTGGACGCCGTTTCCTTTAATGGCCGCGGGTGTCGCCACAATCAGTAAACACCCCAATTTTGACCAATCAAAACCGCTGGTTTTTGATACATGGGTCCTATGGGAAGTTTCGCAACTGGTAGTATTGAAGAGCTCTGGACATGAGTGTGTGTGCAAACGACTGGTTGTGAGTGCGAGTGAGTGGTTGTATGTGTGGGTTGACAGAATGCGAGTGTGACTGAGTCATTGTGGGTGAGAGTGCAAGCATATGTACGTGAGTGGGAGTGGGTGAAGTGAATGCGAGCTTAAGTAGTAAGTGTGAGTGGGAATGCCTGGATGAGTGTAAGTGGTTGTTGGTGTTAGTGGATGTGAGTGGACGTGAGTGCGAGTGAGCCACCTCTCATGGTGCCGACCTACACCGAAAGGTGTGGCAACTACTGTGCTCTTGCTTTGCCCAAAACATCTTTCCTTTCTGTTTTTAACCTTTTCATCGCGACGCGACTGAAGTATCCACCAAGAGTGAGACTTCCTTAATAGCCATTTCATACTTCCGGGTTTGGGCATCACCCTTTTCGAACACCCTTATTGTGTCTCGCGAGCACACCAGAGGACGGAAACTTATACCTCCCAGCGTCCACGAATTACAATGCCAGCGCCAATTCCTCCTTTACTTATATGCCCTACTGTTTGGAGGCCCAAGCGCTGTGTCGTTGGATGAAAGTCGATGCGTGCTTTCCGGAAACCACACACCGTATGCGCCTATGCTCGCGAGCTGCCTTTAATGCACATTTAAGGCGAACGCATTTCTAGGCTTATAGACGATTTTAGGTTCGATGCCTGGGCGAAGCCATCTTAATTTGATGGTGGCGCCCCGTATGAGCCAAGCTGGGAAAGTCCGCTCCGGCTCCTCTTGACGCCATCTTGGGCTGTGCTGTGCTTGTTGATGCTGAGATGTGGCAGTGTAAAAGTGCTGTTTCGCAGTGCTCGTAAAAGCTATCCGACACCTTGGTGCTATTTTTTGCTTTGTTTGAGCGTGCCAGCAAACCGTATACCATACGTTTGGCATAGCGGGAGTTGTTGGACTGCGCTCCGCTTCTACAGGCCGAACTCGTCAGGGTTAACTGTGAGGATGTATCTGTTGTATCTTTCACGATACATGTATTTTCAATTATATTTTATAATCGCAATGGTAACTGCACACACAAACACACAGCGAATGAACCATACGGGCAGCTACCAAACGCGGAATACAGATACTACGGAAGATGCTGTCCAATCATCGCCGGATGGTTTAACGTGAAGTGCGACCCATTTCGATATACGAGCTGTCCTGCTTCAACAATGTATACTTTCAAGTTAAACCTCGATTCAAGAGAGGGAGAGAAAATTTTTAATGACCATATAATCAGTAAAAATTCGCAGGAGCTGGGTGGTCGGTGCCCCTAGTACAGGGCTCCGCTGGCAGCAGCTGACTTGCGGACTAGCTGGATAATCCAGGCTTGCTGGTCCAGGTTGTCGCTGGTCAGGGCCGCCTCCCACTGCTCGTGTGTCGGGCATGGCACTATTAACGTTGGGTCAGGTTTGTCCTGGCACTCCCAAGAGATGTGATAGAGTGTGGGGCTTGCACCGCACCAAGGACAGTAACTCGTGTATTTTGTTGGGCTTATCTTATTTAAAATTTGAAGATTAGGGAATGTGTTTGTTTGTATTTTTCTCCAGTCTATAGCGTCCGAGGAAGGAAGTTGTTTGTGTGGTGGTGAGAAAATTCTTCTTTCTAACCGTAGGTGTTCTAGCCTGTCGCCGTAGGGTCCTAGGAGAGGGGTGAGGTAGGGATGGGGATCCGCCCGGTTTGTGAGAGCTCGGGCTAGATCATTCGCTACCTCATTTCCTTCTAGGCCTTCGTGTCCAGGTGTCCATGTAATTGTGTGCGTCTGGGAGATGGAACGTAATATTGCACGCGCTCTTTTGTGAGGTTTTCCGGTCAGGTAGTCCCTGCAGGCTGGTTGGGAGTCCGTCACTACGTGTGATGACTTCTTTTGGTTGTCTTGTGTTTTTATGGTGATGGCTATTGCCAGTGATTCCGCTTCCGCAGGATCCTTGGCATAGATCGAAGCCTGAATAATTGGCCTCTTCTAGTGGTCAACTGCAGCTATTGTGAACTTGCCAGGTTCGCCGTAAGCCCCTATGTCCACGTAGACAACTTCCGCGTCTTTAGACAATTGTTTTTCCATTGATTCGACTCTGGCTTTCCTTCGACCCTTCTGTAACTCATGGTGCATGTGCTTGGGTATCGGGTTCACATAGATGTTGTTTCTTGTGGATGCCGGAATTTGTGATTTGATCTCAGAAGTTCTTAGTGCCTGCCATAGCCATAGTTTTGACAGGATTTCCCTACCCGCCTGCGTTGTTGTTAGGCGTTGTTTCTGACTCTCTAGAACCGCCTCCTTGAGCTCCTCGAAGTTGTTGTGCACTCCGATTGCCCAAAGACGTTCCGTTGATGTTGTTGGCGGGAGGTTTAGGGCCGTTTTATAGGCTCCTCTTATGATAGTGTCAATGGCCCTTTTATCAGTGAATCTAATTTCGTGATATGGGAGCCCGTAGGTAATCCTGCTAACGACTAGGGCTTGTACAAGGCGGAGGGTGTCCTCCTCCCTCATCCCTTTCCGGTGCCAGGTCACCCTTCTAATCATTCTGGAAATTTGGTTGACTGTGGTTTTGAGTATTTTGATTGTATAATCCACTCTCAAATTGCTTTGCAACCACAGCCCCAAAACTCTGATCTTGTCCTTCTCTTGAATTATCTGGTCTCCTAGAGAGAGCTGAATTTCTCCTGGGGACTTGTAATTTCTTCTGCGTAGCCTGATAAGTTCGGACTTTTCTGGGGAGCATTGAAGACCGCTTTCCCCGGCAAATTCCTCGACTAGGTCTATAGCGGCTTGCAGAGCTTCATGTTTTGATGTTTTGCTCAACAATACGTCCTGCAAACGATGCTGCTACGACGTATACGGAACGGGGATACTATGTTGTGCCGCAGGGAAAACACCAAGGCTGCATAAAAACGTGGACGGATGATACTTTAGACACATCTTTTATGTGCTGTTCGATTTAAGAACAGCACCGCAGGCGGAAGCCTTCGAGGAACTTAAGCGCCGCCTACAGTCTCCTCCTGTGCTAGGCCACTTTGATGAGAACGCCGAGACTGAGATACATATCGACGCGAGCAGTCTGGGCCTAGGCGCCATTCTCATTCAGAAGAATGCCGGACAGGAGAAAGTAATCGCCTACGCTAGCAGGTCCCTCTCGAAAGCCGAAGCGAATTACTTGACCACCGAGAAGGAGTGCCTTGCAATCATCTGGGCCACGTCAAAGTTCCGCCCGTAAATATACGGCTGACCTTTCAAGGTGGTAAGCGATCACCACGCGCTCTACTGGCTGCAAATTTGAAGGACCCCCCCGGCCGCCTTGCCCGATGGAGCCTACGTTTTCAAGAATTCGACATCACAGTCGTCTACAAGTCAGGCCGCAAGCACTGCTCGTCACAAGCACAGACTGCTTGTGACGAGCCCCCGTTGATGCGCCGGCGAAGGAAGACGACGAAAACGCCTTTTTGGGACCGGTAAGCGCCAGCAGTTTCGCAGAACAACAGCGATCAGACCCTGAGCTGAAACCGCTAGCCGATTACCTAGAAGAACAGACCGCTTCCCCTCCTGTTGTGTTCCAGCGACATTTATCATCATTCGCTTTAAGCAATGGCCTCCTCGTTAAGAAAAACTTCACGCCCAACAGGACCGCGCAGCTTCTTGTTGTGCCTGAAAACCTCCGGCAGGAAATTCTGTAGGCGTCGCACGATGAGCCCACAGCAGGCCATCTCGGGTTTGCACGCACGTTGAGTCGAATCCAGGAGAAGTACTACTGGCCGCGACTGCCTGCCCAAGTTGCCAACTACGTGAAGGCATAAAGTGAGTGCCAACGACGCAAGACGCCGCCGATCAGACCAGCAGGACTACTAAACCCGATTCCGCCCCCAGACCTGCCTTTCAACAAATTGGGATGGATCTCCTCGGCCCCTTTCCAGCTTCATCTATGGGTAACAAGTGGATCATCGTGGCTACTGACTACCTTACCCGGTACGCCGAAGCAAAAGGAGTGCCCAATGGCACCGCGGCAGAAGTTGCCAATTTTTTTTGTCGAGCAAATTCTTTTGCGACACGGCGCCCGAGAAGTGCTCATCACGGACAGGGGAACCGCGTTCACGGCAGAGTTGATGCCAGCCATCCTGTAATAGTCATAGAAGCCATCGACGAACAACTGCATACCATCTCCAGACCAATTGGCTTACGGAGCGCCTGAACAAAACGGCCGCGGACATGATCACCATGTATCTCGACGCTGAAAACAAAACCTGGGACGCCATCTTGCCGTACGTGATCTTCGCGTATAACACGGCAGTCCAGGAGACGACCAGAGCGCCCCGTTCAAGCTTGTGTATGGCAGGGAGCCCACGACGATGCTCCACGCAGTGCTGCCGCACGTAACCAACGAGGACAGCTTTGACGTCGCCGCATTCCTGCAGCGTGCTGAGGAAGCCCGACAACTCGCACGGCTGCGTATTAAAGACCAACAGCGCACCAACACCCGACGATACAACTTACGACGACGCCACGCAGAGTACAATCTAGAAGACCAAGTGTGGGTTCCGACTCCAATTCGCCTCCGTGTACTAAGTTAAAAGCTACTGCGTCGATACTTTGGACCTTAAAAAATCTTTCGCCGCGTCGGACAGCTGGACTACGAAGTCATTCCCAACAGTGCGACAGCGTCACAACGGCGACGCGCGCGCCAAGAAATCGTACATGTTGTTCGTCTGAAGCCTTATTACGCGCGTTAAAGAATCCGTGGTGTTTAAACTTTGTAATGTTTCTATTTAAGTTACTTTGTTTATTTTGGAACATCGAGGCGGATGTTTTTTAAGCGGAGAGCAATGCTGCGAAACCTTCAAAACTGTATTTGTTGTTTTTTAACAGCCGCCGGAGCGGCCTTATCAGTGTGATTCTGGCACGCGTATCAATTCTGTGTCCCGTGTTTGTTCATGCTCGTTGTAGCGATACGACGCGTTATCATTTTCTCTGTCGCGAACGATGCGCCGAAATCTGTCTCGAAGATCCTGATCACTTGTGCATGTTTCTACAATGTTCCAGGTTGTGCTAGTAGCAGTTTTGCGACCTTATCTAGATTGTTTTGAGCAGCCTTTAAATTGAGCGTTGGCGAGTGTGACGGGCATTCTTTGTTCGACGATCGACGAGCACGTTTGTTGCTATATGACAATGTGACAATATGTCAAACGACAACTTGTAATGACCGTAACTGTCTGGAAAACAGCAAACATGATTAGCTATGACTGCTAATGACTACAATGACTGGGCATGCTTCAGCCAGACTACGGAACAACCAATATGTCAAACGACGATTTGTAACATCCGCAACTGACTGTAAATGAGTAAATAGGCTTAGCTTTTAGTGGTAATGAGTAGAATGACCAGACATGACTCAGCATGACAACGAAACGACCAATTTCTCATGCAACAACTTGGATGACCGCAACTGACTGGAAACAATGGAAATAGACAAACGATAAGAGGAAAAAGATGACAGGCAAGATAGGAGAGGAAGGGTCTACGCTTTCGCTGTTCCCCTTTTAAGACATATCTAAGACACCCCCTAATTGCTTCGCCTGCTTTGCCATTGCTGCTGGAAGCTGGTCTCAATGTCGTGTCTAGCGCGACCAGCTCGGAGCAGCAATGGCAAAGTAGGCGAAGTGCACTAAAGGCAGCTTAGTTGCGCACATACGCGCGCACGGCGTGCTATCTCCAAAAAGCACGCACCAACCAAACACCACATCCAGAGCGATCTTCTCGCGGCAGCAATGGCAAATTAGGTAAAAAAAGTACATTAAAGGGAGCCTGAGAGAGCTCTCGCGCATTCGCGTACAGTGCATGCGACCTCACAAGTGAACAGCTAGCGTTCACCGAAGCGGTATAAAAGTGCAAAGATACGCGACTGAACATTTGCTAGTCTTTTAAGCAAAATTTGCACGTGAACAGAATCTCTGTTCTTTAAACGGAGCTGCATTCGTGAAAACGCAACATACGCACATACATACGCACATCTCGTAGGGGCGAAAGGCCACTTGTGCACTCGCCTCGCTGTGCTCTTCCACTGTCTCCCAAAACGTACCGGCTTTTCTGCGTGTCGATCCCAGTTATCCGAACAATTTTCAGAAGAAACGACGCATACACGGTGCCATCCAAAGCTAAGCGGTGGTCTTCAGTGGCTCCTAGGAATCTTAAAAGGCGTGGACCGGCGCTCACTTTCTAACGTAGCCGTGGCGAGCGAGCCCCACCGCACACGAAGGTCGAGAACAAAAATTATAGTCACCATAGCAAATGTAATGAGTCGATACACAAAGAATACACGGCGCTAGGCGGTCGGCGAAAGTCGCACAAGGGAAACCTAACTGGGGTGGTGTCACGACATGGTACAGATAATTCGAACTTCAAGGCACAAAACCAAATACTGTCGTAGCTGTCATTGCACTGGTACGATGAAATTACGAGCACGTGAAGGAACAACATGACAATGCGACAGGAGGCACGAAGTCTGCTCACCCAGGGCAACGCCTGCAAAGCGGGAGGCGGAATTCCCGAAAAACACACACACCATTCAAACGACGCCGGTGACGCACGTTGTAACTATGGTGCTGCATCGAGGCACCTTAGGTGCAAAGGTCACAGAGTGGTGCGGTGCGGCAGTCTAGAATTCAAAAGAGACATACAAACGAGACGGAAAAGAGATCGAGAGAAAAGAAGCGGAGGCTTTCCGCCTCGCGCTTACATCTCGACCTCCAAGGCTGAGGAGATGTTCGTCGAATCAGCCGGGACCGAAGGGGGCCGCGTTTTCTTTCCCCTGTGCACATTACTGCATTCATCTCAGAATTTCGTGAGCCCTTTCGCGCCCTTCCATGCAGCTAATACTCGAGGACAACTCATGGCAATGTGGCCAAACGCTAGGCAGGAAAGGCAAGAACATGGGCGTGCGTCTCTTTAACGCGAGGAGGGGACTAACCGAGCCCTAGCCAACCCGCACTGTCTCTCCAATTTCAGCTCCTTGAGCCTCTGCACCTCTACCACGAACGAAGAACAATGACCTCTCCACGCATAGAGGACAATTGTGCGTCGTTCTCCCTTTAGTGCCTAGACCTGGCCACATTGCTACAAAAAGATGTCGTCGAGTATTTAAGCATACATATGCGCAGCTCTTCTACACTCACATCGAATACACCGCATCGAACTGCGCGATTTCGGCTCTCTCATTAGCATCTCAACCAAGGCTCCATGTTCTCGCTAACGAAGCCCTTCGTAGAGTCGCCGCTCGTCGTTAATCCGACTATTCTGCATATACAGTGGGGCTAAAATTGTTCAACTGCCATTCAGCCTCGGTGGAGAGGGTCGTAGCACCGCGGTCACTGTCGAAGAGTGCTTCGCCGTTAAGAGGACGCGTATAGCTGTTTTGTATGCATTTTTGGTTCTCTCTGTTTTCCCTTACTCGTCGGCCACAGCCGTCGAGCCAACATCTCGTGATGCAAAGCGGATCATATGCACGTGCTATATTATTACTCCAGGCACGAAGCGACCTTTAGCGTGGCCACTTCAAACGTTGCTAAGCGGAGCGAAAATTATACCACTTTAATTTGAGTTACTTGGCTGAAAAACAGCCACCGGAGGGCCTTAACTAAAACAACCCCTAGAAGAGATCAACTGATTCTGAAGTCATACTTTACAACTCCTCGTTCGTAATCGGCTCGGAAGCACTTACTGAAAATTGGAACTATGTTTATTGAGTACAACAAACAGCAGGCAGCGTATTTAATGGAATCATTCTTTGTGTTGTTTTCTCGAAAACTCAGAATTACGTATAGACCGTTTTCGCCGCGAGGAGGAAAGTAGCCTCGAAGCGGCGCGCGCGGAGCCGCTCCTCCTCTCCCCTTTCTCGCTGGTATGCGCGGGCGGCAAGGTGGCCATAGCATTTGCACTGAGAACTTGCCTTTCGTGCTGTTTTTTGCGCGATAACACAGCTTTTGTTTGGTTTTCACGCAAACTGTGACCATGAATCGTGAGCCGAGGTCATCAGGATACCACTGCGCTGTTGTTGGCTGCTTCAACAACTATCGTAAGTGAAAAGAACTAGGCGCAGAGCCATGTGCACAGCATCAACAGCTGCGGCATCAGCGCGGGTGCGATCTGTTTCAACTGCATCGTTTTTCGACCGATGAAGACGAGCGACGGCGTTGGCTGGCTAGCGTCAACAGAAAGGATTTTGTGCCATCGACCGCCTCTCGTATGTGCTCGGAACACTTTGTTGGTGGACAACGTACTGCCATGAACTCCATACCTATGCTTAAGCTGGGCTATGAACGGAAGGTTTATAACGTCACCACTTCTTGTGCAACATACCCATGCTTCGTGAAGAACTTTGACTGACTGTGAGGCCTGCACTTGGCATTTCAGCAATGTCAATTGCTCATCTACTGTATGCATGAGCACCGTCCCAACCCAACCACCCTGCAAATACCCTGAATGATTTCACCTCCTTGAGGTCACACGCTTTCTTCTCAAGGAGGTAAAAAATAATGTGTGGCATCTGCACGCGTGGCCACTTCTTTATGTCGTCACTCCAGTCAGTGACAACAGTTGGATGGCTGTACAGCTTGTCACCTGCAGACAAATATCAAGGGCATATAATCAGAGCAATGGAGGGAAGAAGCAAAGAGAAATAAAAAAAAAAAAAACACTTCAAAATTCTCGTTGCATGCTATATCACCTAACTACATGCCGAGGAAGCAATGTAACAGCAAGGTTATTACCGCAAACAATGGGCCTTGGCAAAACACGAGTGCGCTAACTGCCCCACTCAAGATACCAAAGCCTAGAAAACTCGTGTGAAAAAGCGTAACTTGGAGAAGACTGCAAGCGCTCTAAGTGCTCGCCAAAACACAATAGAAGAAAGGGAGGCACGGCGAATTTATACTGCCGCGTAGCTAGTAGCCGCGCAACCTGTGATCTAACTTCACTTGTTCAGCGTGAGTTATTTACGGCCGAAACACTCCTCTTTCATCAAGTGAAAAGAGGACGCTACATACGAGAAAAAAAAAAAAAAGAAAAACGAGGCAGAGAGAACGGTCATTAATCGCTCAGTGGCCAAATCCCCAAACTAGCGACGGTGACACACGCGACGCCATTAAGTGTAGACTCTGCTTTCGCTCGGTGTCTACACGCTCTAGCTGAGTAAACAATCTCATACCGATCACTGGATCTGCTCGTTAGTGAGTATTTATCTCATTGATAACCCGCTGAAACACAGAGCGCACAGAGGATCGAGCGCTTTATTTTGGCACGACACGTATCTCGCTGAGAAGTGCACTGCAGCACGTGTTCGAAATCGTGAATTGTATACCGGTCAGCTTTCACGAAACGAGTTCAGTATCGGGACTGATCAAACAATAAAAATCGCTATACACACCAAGTGTACTCAAGCAAAGTGAAGTCCCGCTAACGTAAACAATCATGAAATAGCTGTGTTATCCTGGCTGGCAATCGTAGTCTATCGAACGCAATTTAATAGCATAAAAGAAGCTTAGCGCTGTCTGTGTCGCTTCCTCGACAGCCGTCGTAGATAGCTATGCGACAATTCCGGCCATCGCTCCACGAAACGGCGGCAGTACTGCTAGAAAATGCTTTGCCGTAATCCAGGAGCTTTTCTAACGCAAACGCGCACAAAACCAGAACAGAAACGTCTATATGGTGCACCGCCGTCCTGCACTGTGGGTATACAACAAATGTGTGCGCGCATACCAGCATGGCGCTAGGGACAAAAACAGAACATAGACGGCGCCACATTTTCAAAATGGCGACCTCCTAAATAAAATGGTCTATACGCATGTCAAAATTCATTAAAGTGCTGTAATTTATGTTCCTTCACTGTATGACATTATAACTACTTATCCACTAAAGTAATATTGGTATATCAGTTAAAATGTTTTCTAGTTTAGGCCTATAGTTCAGGCAACCTCTCCACAAGAGCCGCAGGCGCGCGCCCGCCCACTGGGAAAGAAAATACTTCCGCCCACGCGCATACTCACAGCAGGTAGTCTGAACTCAACCCAAGTGCGACCGGAGGCACAAGTTTAGTGAACAAATGTTTTTTCATCCGTCCGCAGCCGCGTTGTCACAGTAGCTCTTGGGGTTCGCATGCGTTATTCGAGTCGCTTGTGGGGGTGAACAAGTCTTCGAGTAAGTACGAAGCTTTCTGTTATGCAATCCACGCAAGTGCATTTTGTCTGCATTCGTGGGGAGCCGAGGCAGTAACTCGCGCGCAGCTTAATCGTCTTGTTTAGTTTGAAGCATCGGACACGAGGCAGGCATTACGTAAGAATAAAAAGAAAAGCTTCACATTTTACCGGTAAACATTCTCCTTGATGAAGACTGGCAACTTCAACTTCAACTTCATTGAAGCCTAGTTATGTTTTAAGCGTGTGCTAGAAGAAAAAATCATGTACGTGTGTGTGTGTGTGTGTGTGTGTGTGTGTGTGTGTGTGTGTGTGTGTGTGTGTGTGTGTGTGTGTGTGTGTGCGTGCGTGTGTGTGTGTGTGTGTGTGTGTGTGTGTGTGTGTGTGTGTGTGTGTGTGTGTGTGTGTGTGTGTGTGTGTGTGTGTGTGTGTGTGTGTGTGTGTGTGTGTGTGTGTGTGTGTGTGTGTGTGTGTGTGTGTGTGTGTGTGTGTGTGTGTGTGTGTGTGTGTGTGTGTGTGTGTGTGTGTGTGTGTGTGTGTGTGTGTGTGTGTGCGTGCGTGCGTGCGCGCGCGCGCGCGCGTGCGCCCGTTGGCAATTCGCTCATACTGTGACGTTCTCGGTGGCGGAGGAGGTGTACGAAGAAAGCTGCTGGCGGAACTCCAACGCACGCTCGGGTCTTCTTCCACTCTGTTCTCGTATACACGCGCCAGCGCGTATTTGCTTGCCCCGTTCGGTGACTGCGCGGCGTCCCTCTGTCGGCGCCCGTTGCGCAATGACGCTGCGCGCGTGCACCTTCGGGCGTTGCACCGACGTGTGCCACTCTCTGCCCGATTGCAGTGGGTCTGTTTAAAGTCCGCAAAGTGCTGAAAGAGAGCGGCCACTACAGAGTTTCGGCGTTCAAAAGCGTGCCGCGCTTTTGATCACCGTCCATGGAGCGTTGTGGGAACGCGTGGGCGTAAACGACTCCCCTAAGAAAGCAACGCCAGACCTGCAGATGGCAACCGGCTGTCGAACGTGAAAGGCGTTGGTGCAGAGCTCGAAGGTGATGCACTGAAATGCGGGTGCGCGCGCTGAACCAGAGCCCGATGACAGCTTTCCATTCCTGAAATGTTTTCTTTAAGCTTAGGTCGTCGTTCGTGCATTTTGTTTTCTGTGTCTTCCCTTATCCAGCAAGAGCTCCCCACGCGATGTGCTGTGGAAAAGGAATACACTTTATTTAATAATAAATCGCGTGCGTCTTCCGCTCTTCATAAAGCGCATCGTTTTCTTTTCACACCGAAATGGGATCGCATGAGACGGGCAAAGTGTTAAACGCGCATACTGGAAGCATAAAAGGAACGCATTCTGCCGCATGATCATTCCGCCAAAGGATAAGTCGACCTCTGTTCAGTGGGCTGCAGAGAACAGTGCTTCGTTTGTACCAAAAAGCCCGGGAAGATTTTTAAGTGAGCACAGTTTCCATAATACTGGTGCTATGTTAATTTATCTATGAACACATAACAAGACTAATACATATGCATTTCGCGAGATGGAAATGAGCGCATTAAGCAGTGAAGCTGACATTTCCAATTATATCCTCCTATAGGCCCGTCGGAACTTGGAAAAAGGATAAAGATGTTAAGAACCTGCAGTCAACACTTCGTGCTTTCCTTGAATCAGTGTCCAAGGTATGGTTGCCACCAAGGGTGAAATTCTCGTGCAAGGACCTCTAGTATTAAATTGACATCCACCAAATGCTAAATGTGCAGCCTTGATCTTTCTGCCACCCGCATTCCCCTTTCCTGCGACATATCTTCGCTATTCAAACAAAGTTTGCACATGAAATGCTAGTTCAGTCTGCCAGAATGTGCAGCGGGTGGGAAAAGCAGCTTAAAATTGGGTCCGTGTTTGTGGCGATGGTGACACCTAAATCGACGGTCTCCCTACACACCGGGTGTGCCGTGCTAACATTCCCAGGTCAACTTTATGGCAGCTAAGTAATTTCGTTTTCGCAAGTATTGCACTCCAATCCATTAAAATAAAGAAACCACTACAATTTTACAAAACAAGGAAAGATATGAGATTTAAAGTGGAATTCTCAATTTGGAAATAAACCTATTTAACACTAATTAATGCTCCTGTTTTTTATTTCTTTTTCAGTATTCAGACTTTTTGCCAGACTAAAAAGCTGTGTTCCTCTCCTCTTCCAATATTTCTTTTCTGCATGCGATTTTTCTACAAAACCGTGTAACTCTACTGCAAATGAATAAAGTGGGCACAGGAGCAGACGTCGTTAGTCCTGAAGCCCTGTAGGAGGTCGGCATGCTTCAGTCCTGTCCTTCTACAGAGCTTCATTGAGTGCAAGCAAATGCCTTCGTGCTTCGCATTGGTTTGGGTTCTCCCACCCGCCAGCGGATCCCGGCACGCAAAGCGTGCTGCTCCGACGGCACACAGATTGTCAAACATATAATTCGTGAGATGAACTGTGTCGGTAGATTCGTTTATAAGGTATTACGCCCCAAAGCAAATGAGTCTATGAGAAACACTATAAAGGCGCCCAGAAATTTTAACCGCCTAGGGTTTTGTAATGTGCCATAAGAGGAATGAATAAGAGACCACTCTGGCGGTAGCGTTTTTACTCGCGGATGAGGTTCTGCATCTTTCTGGCTCGTGCACAAACGGTGAAGCGA
Source organism: Amblyomma maculatum (assembly GCF_055883805.1). Lineage (NCBI taxonomy): Eukaryota > Metazoa > Arthropoda > Arachnida > Ixodida > Ixodidae > Amblyomma > Amblyomma maculatum. The sequence goes on from NC_139344.1 coordinate 65,204,624, forward strand.
CACTACCTAAAGTCACTTAACACAGCGCTCTTCACGCCTCTAGAGCCCTTCTATCACATTGTAATCACTGCAGACTTATCCACCCCCTAGTTACGCCGTCTTTAGAATTTCGGGTGACCGGCATACCTCGCTGCTTTCAGACGGAGGAGGCACCCTGCCTCCCTCTATTTCCACGTAATGTATCTGGGTGAAAAGACGTGTGCTGACGTGAGCAGGCATGACTTTCTCCAGCTAGACAACGCCAGCATGTCGTCGTTCCGTAGGTATATACATCCAAGCGAACAATCGGCTAACACCAGCAGCAGGGATAGAAAAGCCTGAAGCAACCACTAAGACAAAAACGACGAGTGGTACTGCATTGCTGAGATCTTTTCTTTTTCGAGCACACAGTAGCGGCCAGCCTTCCTTTGGAAGAAGTTTCCACCGTGTATGCAGACTGCATTGTCCAGCTGTGTTTTTATGCGCAGTGAAGCAGGGAACAAAGAAGGCCATACACTTCCGGCCTCTTCCTGGCCTGCTTTGGCACTTCCTGGGCATAACGTCCCTACTCTTCCTCCTCGCCTCTCTTTCCTTGAGCCCAAGTAACAGCCGTCGCACACCGCTGTTGAGATCAGACACGCAACGACGGGTGACGGCCGGGGTGGGCTAAAGGTTCCCCCGAAGATAACGGTTCCTCTTCCATGTGGCTTTTCTTACAGAAAAGAGCGGTTTGCACACCGCCGCCTGCGCCTTTTTCATTGCCTATTCTTCACATCAGAATTTCATTCGGAGCAGCTTCGCTGAACGGGTATGGTTACTTCTCAAAGCGGTACGGCTTATCTACTTTTCTGCACCACTTTCAGTGACCGATAGACACAAGCTCAAAAGCGGAAGAAGCCTATCTCCTTTCTGTATTTTTTTGGCAGTCACATTGTCTCTAACGCCAAGCCGCTTTCTAAACAAAATAAAAATTTATCGCCTGAAGGCAGAGGCACGCAACGTAAGAATGCTTCCTCTAGAAAAGACAACCAAAGTGAAGAACGCGAAGGTCACTCAGTATACAGATTTTTTCCCTGATATTCCTCTTCATGAAGTTAGATACAGAAGAAAAAGAAAGGGGGCGCGTAGGGAGGGAATAATATGTTATCAATGCTCATGCCGATCCTTTTCTTGTTTTATTTTTGCCTAGAAGTTGAATCTGTCGAGAATCATTTGGGTATGTTGCCGTGACGATTTGGTGGGTTTATTTATATCTACAGTTATTCTGTCTTTTAGTGCGGAATCACTGATATGGCAGAGCTTAGCTCTTACGATTATGCCTGAATGCTGATTGGCCCACAAGACCGTGATGTCACATTCGACGCGCCTTTGCACGGGTGGTGGAGAGACGCCCGATCCTCTGAATCGAGCGGACGTGCCTTTCATGGGCTCCGCCAATTTCGGTTACTTTGGGCAATTCATCGGCTCGGCCTTTTTGAATTTTGTGACGAATCGACGGACCGCATCAAGAGGACCACAGGAATACCAGTTTTTTCCGAGGTGGGACTTCGTTTCTGATTTTTTCGGATTTTGTTCGGTGGACTACGTGCTGAAGCTCGGCCTAACGTGGCCTAGTGTCTCGCGGCGCCCTGGGATAGCGGCGGCCCCGTCGGGGACCCACCCCTAACCTCGTGAAGCTGACTAAAGCTTAAAAAAATGAAAATTGTCGAAGGAACGCCGGTAGATCCGGAGGAATTTCAAGTGCCTGGCCAATGGTATACCACCAAGGAGAAGAAATATGTGCCGCTCGAAAAGACCGTGCAACAAGTTGAGGAGCAGCGAGCTGCTGAGAAGCATGCTGGAAGAAAAATGGCTGCGAAATCGGTGGAAAAGCAGCATGCTCGCCTACCCGATGGCGCCGAGAAAATCATTTTGAGGCCACGTGGCGGCCTCGTGCGTCTGCTCAAGTTTGGCAACGCAATCTTGGCTGACGCAATAATCGTGGCAGCTGGTATCCACCCAGGCGAGGCCGGGGAGGACGTCATCTCGACGAATATTAAGCAGCACTCGATCCTCGTGGCAACTACAAGCGCCGAAAGGAAGAGAAGCTACGCGAGCCTAACCCACCTCGTGTTCGAGGGGGAGAAGATCGAATTGACTGCCTACGTGGCGACGCCGGAAGATTGCGGCAAGGGCGTGGTACATGACGTGCCACTTACTTATACCGACGAGATCATCATGGAGAGGCTGAGAATCCACGGCAACCCGCCAGTTTTGGGTGTGCGGAGACTCGGCAAAAATTCCAGAACCGTACTAATTCTCTTTGAAGAGAGAGAAGTACCACGATGGGTTCGCCTGACTCCGATGGCGCAGCGGTGTCAACTTTACCGCAAAAAATATGAGGTTTGCAATGCCTGCGGAAGACTCGGTCACAGGGAGGACTTCTGTCCGGACCCGAGCAACCTCAAGTGCAGAAGCTGCGGAATGGAGAGGCCACCGCAAGGTCACCAGTGCGAGGCAAAGTGCCAGCTATGCGGCAAGGGCCACCTGCTTGGTGACCGAAAATGTAAGGAAATATTCAGGACTCCGTACGAGGTGAAGAAGAAGCAATGGGAGCGAAAAGTCAAGGATAAGCCAGCGCACGACGACAACAGAGGGCGACTGAAAGTCAAGCAAGAAGGAGGAGGAGACTTCCGCGTTAGAGAAGACTCCTTCCCAAGTTTGGAATCTACCACCAACGAGACGCCACCGCAGCAGCGAGGGCGTTCCAGTTCTCGCTCCATGGGACGCTCCAGGTCTGGGTCCAGGAGACGCTCGAGTTCGAGGGACGCGGCCAACCCATGGACCAAGCGGAACGCCAGCGGAGACCGGAAAAATGTAAGCTTCAACAGCGGGGCCTCCCAGGCTAAACCTAGGAAAGATAAGAAAGACAAGGAAGTCGAAATTCTTAAAAAAGAAATTGAGGAGCTTAAGGGGGTGATTAAAAAGCTAACGCAAAATCAAAATTCGAAACAGCATACGGAAAAGCAAGAGCCTCCCACTCCCGCGAAGCAGCTGCCACCTGCTCAGCCAGTCGCCCCGCCACAAGCGGCGCCACCGGCAAAAGGGGATGAGCAAATGGCGACTGAGGCGTCTCGCCCGCCCCCGGTGAAGCGCAAAATTAATGAAACCGACCCGTTCCAAGCACTCGAAAATAGGCTTGACGAAAAATTTAATTCATTCATGAGCCAAATGACCCAATTCATGAACCAAATTCAGAGCCAGGTACAGGCACTTGCAGGGGAAGTGCAAAGAGTTCGAACTGAACTCGTAGCCGTCAACACGTGGCAGCAGAATGTCGAGCAAAGGCTAACCCAGCTCCAAAATGGCCAGGCGCGTAAATGAAAACCAAATTTGGCAGTAGAACTGTCGCGGCTTCCAGCGCAAGAGAGCTCTACTGCAGCAATACCTTCCACTCATAACTGAGACCCCCCTCGCAATCGCCCTTCAGGAAACAGGGAAGGGAGCCAAACTAATGGGATACCAGGTGTGCAACAGCGATAGAGGCGTGAAATCGACGGTGGCGACCTTTGTCAAGCACAATGTAGCGGTGATAGAACACGATTTGAATTCGAGAGAGATCGAGAACGTATTCCTCAAGATATTAACGGGACGAAAGAAGGATCCCAGTCTATTCCTTCTTAACATTTATAGCTCACCCAAGCAAAAGAAAATTAGATTTAGGGCCCTTATGCGCAAAGCCATCAAGGCGGCCGGGAATAATCCCTTGCTGATCGTTGGTGACTTTAACGCCAGACATCAAGAATGGGGCTATGCTTTACAGGACACCAAAGGTAGGCAGCTATGGGAGGACACGCATGAGCTAGGTCTCACCCTCCATACGGATCCCGATCATCCAACGAGGACGGGTAACAGCGTATGCGCGGACACATCCCCAGACCTGACATTTTCAAAAAACTTACAGGGCTTAGACTGGCAAAATTCTGAGCAAAATTTTGGCAGTGACCATTTCATTATCGTTTCGGTCCTCAAAGAGGGCGTCAAGACGCACAGGGCGTGCCAACCGGCCGTTACAGAATGGGATCAATTTAGAGAAATCAGGGCAACCGCGCAATTAGAACGAATTGAGAACATTGAGGAATGGACGGAGGCACTCAAACGCCACGTTGGTGAGGCGACAAAGACGCTGGTAGGAGACGATGCTCCTGGTATAGCAGATAGCCGACTGCTCCACATGTGGGACGCTAAACAAAGCATGGAACGCAGGCTGAAGAAACAAAAGTGGAACAAGAATCTTAGAAGACGAATCGCGAGGCATAACAAGGAAATTGAAAGCTACGCGATCAAATTGTGCGAACAAAACTGGCTCAGCAGATGCGACGAAATGGAGGGAGGCATGAATCTCTCCAAAACGTGGGGCATGCTCCGGCATCTGCTGGACCCAACAAATTCAAAAACTCAATCGGGAATAAGATTGGCAAAAGTCAGGCACGCCTTTGAAGGTGACGATGCGGCGTTTATGAATAAGTTAGTAAAAACGTATGTTGCAGACAACCAGCGTTCCCCACTCCCGAGCTACGGTGGCACGCCTAATGAGGCGCTTGACGCCCCCATCACGGAGGCAGAGGTAAGGGCGGAAATTGTAAGACTAAAAACTAAATCAGCCCCGGGCCCCGATGGGATCACCAATAAAATGTTAAGGAATCTAGACGATGACTCTATTAGTCTACTAACGGAATTCATTGGAAAAGTTTGGGAAACGAGCCAGTTGCCAGATCAGTGGAAAACGGCAAACATAATACTAATACCCAAACCGGGAAAACCCCCGCAATTGGAAAATTTGAGACCGATTTCCCTAACCTCATGCGTAGGGAAGTTGCTGGAGCACGTAATACAGACAAGATTAACGTGCTTCATGGAGAAAAACAACCTGTGGCCGCACGAAATGGTCGGTTTCCGACCACACTTGTGCACGCAGGACGTAATGCTCCAACTAAAGCATGATATCATAGACTCGCGATCGAGAGACGCCAAAGTGATCCTGGGCATAGACCTCACCAAGGCCTTCGACAATGTCAGGCACGAGGCTATTCTCGAAGGGCTCGAAGTGCTCGGAGTAGGGGAGAGAACGTACAACTACATAAAAGACTTCTTATCGGGCAGAAAAGCCTGCATGATATTTCAAAATTTAGAATCTCCTACGATAGAGTTAGGAAGCAAAGGCACACCGCAGGGCTCAGTGCTATCGCCTTTTCTATTCAACGTGGCAATTAGAAGCCTTCCGGGTAAACTTAACCAAATCAAGGGGCTAAATTTTAGCATGTATGCGGACGATATTAACCTCTGGATTAACCATGGGAGCGATGCGAGTACGGAGGAACGCCTGCAAGCAGCGACCGACATCATTGTCGATTACGCGGCTAAAAGAGGACTTTCGTGCTCCCCGCATAAATCTGAGTTGTTCGTTTATAACCCAAAGTACCTCCGCTGCAAGAATAGCGGGGAGTTTCATATTCAGGTGGAGTGCGAACCGGTGCCAAAAGTAGATCAGATCAGGATTTTGGGGATGGTCATTCAATCCCACGGTCACAACGGAGAGGTCCTGAAAAAATTAGAAAGTTACGCAATGCAAACCCTCGGGCTCTTGAGGAGGGTCGCCACTAAAGGAAGAGGCCTCAAGGAGAGAAATTTACTAAAACTAATCCAGGCATACGTAATAAGCAGAATCAGTTACGCCACGCCCTACCTGGACATCAAGGCCGGCGAAAAAGAGAAGTCAGACTGCCTGATTCGGAGATGCGTTAAGAAGGCGCTAGGACTGCCCATGGGTACCTCGAGCGAACGACTGCTCGAACTCGGGTTGCATAACACGTGGGCAGAATTGGCGGAGGCAGTGCGAGTCTCCCAATTAGAGAGACTAAGCACGACCGAGACGAGCAGGGTAATCCTTGCAAAAGTAGGCCTCAACCCAGACAGGGGAGTTCAAAAAAAAGTCACAATTAATAGTGAAATCAGGAATGCCTTGGTAGTCCCCCCTTCCCTAGGAATATGCATCCAGAATTTAATGTCGAAAGAAGGGCCAAACGAGCTGAAGCTCTAGAGCGACGGTTCAAGAACATGGGAGCAAAGGAAGTAGTCTATGTTGATGCGGCAAGTGGCAGAATAGGTGCGGCGGTAGCTTCGGTAGTCGATGGCCGAGGGGCACCGGTATCCGCGGCAGCCATCAGATGCCGCAACATAGAGACTGCGGAGGAAGTTGCGATAGCGCTAGCTTGCGTAGGAACAGAAGCCAAGTTCATAATTAGCGACAGCAAAACTGCCATTCAAAATGTTGGGAAGGGGAGGATATCGCCGGAGGCGGCCAAAATCCTCACCCAAAGAACAATAAATAGGAAAATTCAGTTAATTTGGACACCCGCTCACGCTGCCGTCCCTGGTAACGAGGCGGCTCACGAGCTAGCCCGAGCTCTCTACTTCCGGGTAGCCGTCGAGCCTCCCGAACACTGGGCATACGACGAGCGTCTGCAAAATTACGGGGAAATCATCGACCATTATAAATTGGGACGTAGACTGGTACCCCCGCCAGATGTTAGACTAAATAACAGAGAAGCTGTCGCGTGGAGGCGGCTACAAACTAATACGTTCATGAACCCGGTCTGGGCGTTTCACGCGCTACCAGACTTTAGGGACAATAATCTCTGCAAACACTGTGGGGCGGGAGGGACCCTCGACCACATAATTTGGGAGTGCCCACAATCTCCAGGGATAGGGCAAAATATTACAAGTAGAAAAGCCTGGGATACCCTGCTGCAAAGCGCGGACCCTGCGATCCAGCACCGCACCGTCCATCTGGCGGAAGAGGCCGCAAGAAGCCAAGGGCTACCTGCCAGCCTCTAATCCGCGAGCGCACGACTCCCCGTTTCCGATGGAATTAAAAGTTGTACAACCAACCAACCAACCTTTGCACGGGTGATTCAAACAGTGTTTTCACGAGGTATCATCAGTCTACCCAGTTTAAATCCCGGATAGAGCGTAGAAAAATCGTCTAGCGTTGTAGGTTAGCTTATAGTGCTATCATGCTTAAAAAAAAAAACTTCAGACGGCAGCAGAATCGAGCACGTTGCACGTCGTTGTCTCCATCACCTTCCACGTGTGAGCAAAAGCTTTCAAAGTCCGTCCCACTTGGTTTAAACAAATTAAAAGCCTACCATTTATTGATTTTTTTTCAGCGCCAGGTGGTCGGGTACCATATTTTGTGCTCGCTATACGTGAGGTCAGTTCTAGGTAGTTCAACTTTACTGCAGAGGCCGAATTTTGTAATGTTCAGTTTGGTTTTGTTTTCATTTCGTTTCTGGCTGTCCTCGGTGTCTCCCGCCGCGGCCTACGCAACAGGAAAGCAGCTACCAGTGACATACGATTAAGGGTAAACAAAACTAAACGTTACATTTTTCGTTTCATTTTTTTTTATTTTTTTTCTTCCCCGTCATTTTTTACTGCCTTTCTTTAGTTTTTAGTTTGAGTCTTGTGCAATTGACTTACTGTGCCGCCCCTGAGCTTGCTCCATTCTGCCGAGCGCTGCCCCACAAGTCCACTGTTGGCTTGGGCAGGCTCGTATTTGTATGTAATTTTTTGAAATAAATAAATAATTTATATATATATATATATATATATATATATATACAAAATACAGTCCTGGGATATTGTTCGCGAAGGATGGCGACCACGAGTGCAGAGTCCCATTATGTTCGGGGATGTCTGCGATGAGGTAAGTGAGTGATCTGGAAAGTTCCAAATCATGGTGAGGCAGAGCGCAGTTGCAGACCCGGATGTCATTACGCTACCAATAGCTGGTAATTAAGCGCTCTTGTCGCTTCCGCCGCAGCCGGTTTTCTTTCGCTCGTGGGTCCTAGAATTCGTCTCATAACGCATCAAGTTTTATGTCACCCAATGTGCCTGTACCCTGCCTGTATCCTGCCTGTGTGGACTGTCCCACGGTAATACAATATTGACCAGTGGATATCTTTCTTTTGGTTGTCCGTTTCAAAGCCAAAAGTTGCCAGATCGTATGTTTTTTCTCTGAAGCGTAGACTAGAAACTTCACTGCACCCCTGAAGATTAATGGGCCTTGAAAGAAGAAGGCAAGAAGCTTGCTCAAAAGACAGAAACTTAGAGCGTGGCACAAGTGCTCCGCCGCACGACTGATGGGGCTTAGATAAGGAAGTACGCACTTTGTCAACAATAGCCGCACACCTTCCCACTCAATCGGGAGACTTAACAGCAGAGGTTTGAGCCCAACGGAGACGCACAAGCATCATACTGCCTCACCGGAAGCCCTCTACAAACGTGCAGTGGCAGAGGTGTGTAGGGTGTGGTCAATGCACGTGTATGGGAGCGGTCAAGCTGATGATATCTTTTGTACTTCGCTAAAGCATATTTGAAGGGGAAATGAGGGTGCTCGTTATAATACATGATGGAAAGAAGCCAACAGTCGGCGAGGCCAAGGAAAGCATTGGGGATTATGTTTTATGTCTTTTTTTTTTAATTTTTACTTGGATAATCACAGAAATTAGTAATGTAATCTGCTTAGGGGAAAGATAATGAAACACAAAGTAGAAGAAAAAACAATGTGCCGATGGTGGGGACCGAACCCACGACCTCCGAATATCGCGTCCGGTGCTCTTCCAACTGAGCTACATCGGCCGCTGTCCCCCCTGCTACTTTCTCGGGTATTAAAGTTGTCTGTATACGAACCGTGAGAGTGTTCACCAGCGCCACCCTCAACCATAGCGGCGAACGTGGAACGTCCTGTGTTACCGCCAGCGTCACGTAGAACGTGATCAAGAGCGAGGGCGAAAGCTGTGCTAGAACCCTCTTACGCTACCTATGGCTTCAAGACTGCCACAACCGAGACCCCCGTAAGCTACATGCAGATAAATGAAGGGGAAATGAGGGTGCTCGTTATAATACATGAAGGAAAGAAGCCAACAGTCGGCGAGGCCAAGGAAAGCATTGGGGATTATGTTTTATGTCTTTTTTTTTAATTTTTACTTGGATAATCACAGAAATGAGTAATGTAATCTGCTTAGGGGGAAAAATAATTAAACACAAAGTAGAAGAAAAACAACGTGCCGATGGTGGGGACCGAACCCACGACCTTCGAATATCTTGTTTTCTTCTTCTTCTTCTTTCTTCTTTTTCTTCTACTTTGTGTTTAATTATCTTTCCCCTAAGCAGATCATTACTGATTTCTGTGATTTCTGTGATTAAAAAAAAGACAATAAACATAATCCCCAATGCTTTCCTTGGCCTCGCCGACTGTTGGCTTCTTTCCTTCAAAGCATATTTGATCACGTATACCTCCACATATGCTCTTACCAGGGTGTAAGAACACATTTAGGTGACACTTCTGTTGGTGGCACGACCAGAACTTATTTGCCGCTTTCGTTTGAAAGCAGAAAGATGACGCGCGATGTGGGCTTGCCAAGTCATCGAGCTGTAGCGGCCGTATACTGCAGTTACTGCGGAATCGCTGGGCCGCACGCCGTACGTGCGCTGACGTGCGGCAAGGCACACGACGGGTTAAAACTGCTTTCGACACGGAATAATTTTACGCTACTTTGCGTTCTCCTTGCTCGCACAGCGTGAATGGGCGGAACAGCAGGAGGATGCGGAGAAGCCCGTAGTTCCTCGAAGTTCGATCGTTATCGAAATACATTTCTATCAATTTTGTTTGTTTTTTGATCGTCCGCGCGACTGCTAGAAGCATGGTTACCTGCACCACATCTTGAAGATAAACAGTCCGCCTCAACGCGCACTCTCCCTGATTTAAGTCCGAGCATTCGCCTCGTATTCGGTAAGTACCAGGTTCGATCCCTGGTGCCATTGGGTGCCCACTGATTTTCAATGGGTGCAAGCTTTCCCCGGCCTGGTGCTAGGCTCTTTGGGTGAAATGTTTGGGAAAAGGCTACACGATGGGGTTTTGCCGCGAGAGGCGGACGTATTGTTGTCCTATAGTGGAACGGATCACAGTCCCATCGGCGCGACTATTTGGGATTTATGGCCCCAAGAATAGTTACAGCTCACCAAACAGTATCCCCTGGACTTACAATGAATCGCCCATGCCGAGCCCCTTTCCTGGAGCTAAGTACAACAAATGGCGGACACCCACGCCGGGGACCGCTCCTGTGCCCATTTACGTTGGGTCATCGTCGAGCTGCCAAACGGATCCTGCCAGTTTTCCCACCGCGCATGCATGGCGGACCTGTCCACTACTGCCATCGCGTTGGTCGTGTTGTGGGTCGCACCCACGTGCTCGGGCAGGCGGGGTCTCAACACCCGTGGTGCACTTCTTTGCCGTGCACCCCTGCCAGGCGCCGTAGTGCCCCCGACTTCGGTAACTCTTCGTGCTGTGCTCCAAGCGAGAGCCCGATTCTACCAAGTTTTGTTAAGCGTCTTGGTTTTGAAGCCGGCCCCGTAGCTGGATCCAGGATCAACCGCCTACGTACCGGAAGCGCGAGTGGAGGCTTCATCCCCCAACCGTTTGGTCACCTGGCGGTACTACTCACAGATTCTCAAACGGTGCTTGCAGCTGTTCAGCTTTCACTTCGTCTTTACTCTTTTAGCCTACTACTGAGACGCCCGAAGGCCTCAAGCGCTTCCCAGGACGTCCTTGGTTTCCCGGAGGGGGAGTGAATACAGTCTCTAACTGCGCCCCCATGCATCCTTGCGGGATAAGTTACACAGGATTGTCCCTACCCCTGATGACAAAATCAACGGGGTTCCTCTGCGACGTCCTTGCGTATAGACTGCCGGTAGAGCATATCCCTCGACTGCACCGGCTGGTGAACCCACTCTTTTTGCTACGTTAGAGTGATCCCTTCCAACTGTAGAGGCTTCCTCCTGGATGAAAGGCAGTGGGGAGCTCCCCAGCCCTATCCCTAGTCCCATTTATTGATAGAGACATCATCAATAAAGGCTTCAGTTTTCAATGTTCCCCGCCGTAGCGGTCCATAAGCTCGATAATCTATACCACTTTAGTGAGTTAGGCTTCCTCAGAGGCACAAATCTCCGAGGTTCCAGTCTGCCATCAGAGCATCCGCCAACATGGCCTCCTATGGGCTGGATTACAGGAGCGCGCAACTATTCTCAGCCTTATTTCTCAAGACTTTGTGGTGCTCCGCAGCTCCTTACAGTGTTTCAAATCACGCGCGCTTTTTCCTATTTGTTTTGGTGCTTGTGCGGGCAGCGTGAGTGCGCATAAGCGAACTTCCAGGCTTCGGGGTGGCATATTAGCGACGCAGACAGAATAATAATAAGAATAGAATAAGAAGAAGAAAAATGTTTATTTAACATCTTGAGGATGTTGGGTGCGCCGGCAAAAACCCAGTGGAAAGGCTTGACGAGGGTAGATAAGCGCGTCAAAAGCAAAGCTCGCGGCTTTTTCCCGGCGGGAGGCCGGCAAAATGCGGTCAGCGACCGTCATGGGCCATCGTGATGTGTACGGACCACAGAACCAAGACCTGCGAGACGAAGACGAAAGCAGTGCCTGCAGGGATGACTTAGGCGTATTTGCGTGAGTTGTTGCCACGCTATAGAAACAATGTTTCTTATGCCGCCGTTAGCGCTTTGTCCCTATCAATTGCTTGCCTTATTCGAGCCGCATTGTGTTTTGTCCTGTCGCGGTAAAGCCCTGACCCTCGTTCTCTTTACTCAATGTTCTTTCTTTATATTGAATGCTTTTTTGTTTATCCGAAATAAACCGAGGTTTTTAAAGGGACTAGATTTGTCACTCGTCGGGCGAGACCATGGCTTGCGGACCCGTTTTCTGAAGTCGAGGCCATCAACTTAATAGCCAGAGGTTCCACCCCACTCGGATAAAGGAGGACGCGGCCTCCCTAAGTGATTAACCAGAAGTCAATCCATCGGTCATCGAAAAAAGTATTGTAGTTTGCTCGGTGACAAATTAATGTCCCCAGGTGGACCTGTCTCTCTTAAACAGGCCACCTCTAAGTCCTCTCCGCTTCCGCAGAGGACTCTCGGAGGCGGGTTCACCTGTGCGGCGATCCCGCTCCAGCCGCCCTGTTGCCTGCACTTACGGCCCCCGTGTCAGACATGGGCCTGGCTATGGGAGGAAGCCTTTATGCAACACCACTTCCTTTCCAAGAGTTTACTGCGCGTCAATTGCTCGAGTAGTGTAATGCGCTGACACCGCTGCTATACGCGTGGGCGCCGGTAACGGCAGGAAACTATGAGTGTCTTTGAGAGGTTCTAATGTCTAGTGCAGCGCACGTATAGCTACGCGACGAGAAAATTGTTCGCAGCAATGCCTCTGTCGTTATTCCCCCCAATTAACCTTCGGCGCCGTCGTCAACGATACTGAGTGGTTAATCGTCTCAAGAAAAAAGGCCAGAAAGCGCACAAAGACTAGATAAAAACTTTGCTTAATGAATGTGAATTGGAACTAAGTGGACCTGCTAAAGTGACTATGTTGCCCTGATTTATGCGTTGCCACTGGATTCTCCACCGGGAATCTGAAAATTGTACAAATTGCAGAACTGTAGCAACATTGCCATTTTATCGTTTAGCTTCAATTCATGCCACAGTGTCTTGTGGCACCAGAATGTACAACGGGTCGTGGAAAATTACTTGGAGGCCATGGCATCGCCGACCGAAATTAATTGCTGCGCTGCGGTTCCGTCTCGCACCTCATGCGCTTATACTCCGATGGTTGTCGATGACGAAGAAGTCAATCACATAGTAAGAGAAGGTCCAGACGATCATTAGTAGTCCGAATTATTTCGTTCCTTAGCCTCATCACCTCAAGACGTTTAAACCAGGGAATCCCTCAGTGGCTCTAGGTCACTCGGCTGGTTAGCCAGAGAACATCAATTCAATCCCGGCGGTGGCGGTGGCAATTCGATAGAGGCGAAACGCAAAACTCGAGGGCGTTGCAAAATAATCCGGCGCCTTCCACTGTGGCATCCCTTGTGGCACAAGTGTCACTTCAGGACATCATACTTCGTGCTTTACATTTATATCATTGCGCTGAGGGTGGATTAGCCATTCTGCATAACAAATATAACTTCGAAACTGGCTCTGCTGAGAGATGGTATTTTCTGTATTGGTAAGATTAGTGCACAATACTTTCACTGAAAGCTTGGGAAGTACTGTCGTGCATCCAGTAGCCAAGACCATTGTAGCGATTCTCTGATGCTTGCGTAGACTTCCCTCGAACACGCAGCCATTAAATGCCGCATTTATAACTACATAATAGATATGTGATGAGGCAGATATTAACCACTTGTTGTGGCTTTGCCCGGCACCGAAGCCGACGAGAATTCTGACGGCAGTGGGTCTTTCGCCGAAGAACTCATCATCGTACATTGCTAGGACGCAAGGGCGTTATCATCCCTCTCTCTTGACTTTATTAGAAAAGCCAACCTTTTTTCCTTCATTAATTACCCCCTTAAAGTTTTTTACATATTCCATTATGCCCTGAGGCAATAAACAACGTTATTAAAAAAAAAGAAAAAAAAAAGACATACATGTCGCTCTTTTGCAACATCTTGCCTGCTCCGGGAAGTGACTTGAACTAGAGTTCCAGGCGAGCATGCGTCGACGGAGACACTCCCGGAGTATCATATATGCGCCTGAGCGTAAAAATATGAATGTTCCTCCTTTCTGCGCACATAACTACGTTAATTCCTGCATGCTTTAAGTAACGGTCGTCTGCAACATATTTATGAATTCAGTCTAAAGTGTAAGTGTCCAGATATGCAGGACCCCCCTCCCCCTCTCTCATGAATAATAAGTACCGTCTTTGCCAAAAGTAACCAAGCAGCATGTTTTGCTTCTCACTAGTATGATAAAGCCATTAAATAATCCCAGATGATCACTACTCGTTAAGAAGTGAGGACAGGCTCTGGTCTTAATTTGTCATATATTTAAAGCTTCAGATGTAGATTGAATTTACTGCCACACGGCTGAGAAGCAGACCCTGCTGCCTGGTTACTTTTGGCGAAGACGGTACATTCTTGATGAAGCTAACATTATCAATAGTAATTTTTTGTAGTAACAATCTTGTATTCGTTGGCGATGGAGTAGATGTAGATTCAGCGCTCAATTTTCTGCATGTGCTTGCGTATTTGTGAACAGTATAATATAATGTAGTCCTTAGGCAGCCGGAGATCATAAAAGTCAACTCTAATAATTAGTGATAAATTAAATCTTTCTTACTAAATCTAGCAGTTTTATTTATAAATTTCTTTGATGAAAAGAACACGAGAGGTGTAACCCTGGAAGCTCATCACCTTTAATTGACGTTTTCGAGCCTTGTAGATTAAAGGGACAATGGAAAACGACTTACTAAAGTAAGCCAACGAGCCGCTATTCCATCAATCGTTTCAGCAACGCAAAATGTGTTACGCTAGCTTCATTAACATCGACAAATTGGCGACTGCTCTCTCTTCAGATCAACGCATGCGAAGAACGCCCATGCATTATTTAAAAAAAAAAAAAAATCTAGTTCTGTTCCTTCGTTTGGATATGCTTGTATCGTGTAAACATGTTTACCGAATTTGCTCCATTTCTTTCCGCCTGTGTGTATTCTTATTTTCTGTCGGTAATTTAACCATGATTTAATGCACAGAGACATGGGGTATTTGAGGTTATATTTAACAAGGAAATGAAATAAATAACAGACGGACCTCTTCGTAGCTTACAGACGCGGGAAATAGTCTGCAAAACGGCCGCCGCCCCTTCGTGGCTGTCACCTACTTGAAACGCCCTTTAAGTGCTTCTGCGCACCTGTGTGGAGGCAGGCTCTTGAAAGTACATTGGGCTGACAAATGGGCTTCGCAGTTAGCACAAGAAGCGCAAGCAGGTTTTTTTTTTTTACTTTTTTTTTTCATCAATGCATGCTTTTGAATAAAGTTGGCCTTGCTGCACGATAGATTGCCTACTTATATCCCTTCATAACATTTGTTTATCACTTCCTCTACTTCAGCCAGTCAAGCAGAAACTCAGCAGCACTAAGATAAAAGAAACTATTCGAGCTTACCCCGCAGATTCATCCTGCAAAAGGGGACAAGTTTCCTCTTTTGTAAGAGCGACAGGCGGCAGCTACGATGGGCTCAGTGTAAAGAGGCTGGCAAGATGAGTGACATGTCTCAGAAACAAAAATAAACCGCACTCAAACAAAACGAACACTGTTCTAATGTATTACATTAATGTGGGATGAAATAGCAAGGGCTACGCCTCAGCCTTTTCACCACGCCGGCGGGAAACAAGGTCGTTCGACGAGCCACAGAAATTACTGAGTAAGCGAAACATTTTCGCCCGCGATATCTGCATACCGATCTTTGATGAGAATTGTTTGCCATGTGACACACTTTTCGCTTCCTCTGCGTCAGCATCTGCTTCCCCTTTTAATTTTTTTTTGTCCCTTCCCCCGTTTGTTTGCGACGCCACTGGGTACAGAACTGATAACGCTGTATAGGATCGAAGCTCGTGTCTGGAAGAGGATACAAAGACGAAAAACGAAAACAAGCCCCGAGAAACGAGTCACACTATGAACGCTAACACATTCAGGGCACTCTGGCTGCTCGCGCTGGGTCGCTGCATGCATACCGCCGGGATTAATGCAGCCGTGTATATATGGAATGAGCGTCCCAAACGCTCACGGTTGAGCGCCCTGCTTCGGAGTATAAAAGCGAGACGCCCGAGCATTGGAACGTGTTCCGTTCATGGTAATAGAGAAAATACTAGTTAATATGAAATATGCAAGTTCTTTATAGAATGTCAAATACAGACGAAGCAACTTGCTAGTCTATAACCAAGTCTATTGTGAGCCAAACGGGATTCAACCAACGCGTGAAGGCTTGGGGCGTTTTCGGACTTAATTTCTCCGTTTGGACGTCTTCTCTTTCTTGCTGCCCACTTCACTTGTCATTACATGGAGCCAGGAGGAGGGTAGACATGAGTAGTGCGTTAGCGTCACCCCAGCTACGGCATGACCCACTTTCGCCCGCGGTGTTGTTTTCCTCTCACCTCTGTCATCGTGGCGCTGCTGTCCCATGGCGCCAGTGAGTGACAAGTTAAGATTGATAGAGACGACTTGAGGACGGGCCGACGTTGGCCCAGCTGGGGTCAGCGCCATCCGGCGGCTTTCGTTCGGTGAGAATTATTCACGCGCTGTCTGCCACATGGAGCGAGCGAGCGCCGTCGCGACGGGCGACGCCGTCGTGGAAGCAGTGGGCGGCTGGCCCGCGTCTGCGGCTCCTTACTCATGATCTTCATTATTGGGGAAGAGAAGCAAGAACAATAAGCGGGCTATGACAAGCCAGGAGGCACTAATGAAAAGCCTCGGTGGCAGGACTGGGTCTGCTCGGTCAATCGTAGTCCTTCCTCTGTTCAATTGTCAACGAAGCTGGAGAAATTATCCGATTGCGGCTTTTGTGCTGCGGACCAGTCGGTGGGGCTCATTGCCAGAGGAAGCCCCGTCGAGATGGGTCAGTGTGGGCTGCCACTTTTCCTCTCCTGGCTCACTGCACCAGCTTCAAATGGCAGCACTGCGGCGTGGCCAGGCACCTGCCTTCCGTGTCCGGTGCCATGTGGCCCCTGAGTTAGCACTGGGTTACGCGAGCCGTCGCTAGCAAACATTGGCCCAGGCCGAGAAACATTTTGCTGGCCCATCGACCTGCTTGCTTGCACTGCAGAGGATCGGACTCTAGCGCGAACCGGGCGACGAGTGAGCAGGCCAGTCTCTATATGCTCTAGGGGTGCGCGATGCTCCGCCTCGTTCGAATCAGTCTGCGCGGGCCACCCCCACCTCTCGAGGTGGGCGCTCATCAACTCGCGGCGCAGGCATTGACAAAGCTGCTCTGCCCTACTTTGTCGCTAATGTTCATTTGCATTTTTTACAGCCTGCGTACTACCATTCCCTTAAAAAAAAAGATGTTTCATAGCCGCAGCATGTCGAAAACAACACCGTTAAAATCCTGCAAACACATTTTAATGCAGAATTCTGGTCTGGCATTCGCAGACCGCATTTCTGCAGCAGCTGCCCTTATACGTCCTCATTGTCAGAGCTCACTACGTTACCAAACAAGACTGGAGTTTACTCAGTGGACTGTAAATGACACCGGTCTTTTAATAGCTAGGCATACGAGGCGTATATACATGACCGCCCAGGCAGGAGTTCAGAGGCTATCCAAGTCAACATAGAAAAATACTCAGTTCAGGTGTCACGATCATTGGATGAGAATACATTTCTCCAGATGCTGTACCCGTCGTCCCACGTGACCAAATTAAAATTTCAGCTCTCTATTTCTTTACAATCTCGGAGTTCTGCTAGTCGAGCGTCAGCTCCCACTAAGACAAACACCTATGAATGCTCCCCTGTATTTGCACTCGCGCGAATTGGTACTCACACCTTGCTCGCTCTTATACCCGCTGGGCTGGAAAGCCAACAGAAGAAATACCACTTCACAGCACAATAAAAAAAGGGAACGGGTAAACCAAGTGCTCGGGCGCGGACGTAGGCACGGGGCAGGCAAACAAAGAAGCAACCCAAAAGGAACTCCGCGGAGTGGGCCCCCAGGGATATTCTCGCGGGTGTCGCGGGCGTCGCGGGTGGCTGACGGCGACATCATCAAAGTGCATGAGCTCACGTGACGACCCTGCTCCCGCGGAACTCCTCGGAGCCCTGGCCAGAATGCTATTTCGAAAGGCAGCGACTTGATCTGCAACAACTCCGCTCTTCTGGGCTGCTCAACCCAACGCTGACGGCGCCACAGACAAGAATCATTGTTTCGCTAATGCGCTCCATTATGAACGTGGTATGATTATGGATTATATATTAAAAATAATCTGCTCTCACCGAATAAGCCGCTAAAGCTCATCAAATAAGTCGCCCATTTCTTTTTCTTAGTGATATAATTACTTCCGTGTCGTTTGCTGTGCTCTTCTGTACTATTTTGTTTGTTCATATATTAATTATACCATGTTTTGTATTTTTGCCTATTTCCTTACATCTTTATATAAATATATATAAATATATATATATATATATATATATATATATATATATATATATATATATATATATATATATATATATATATATATATATATATATATATATATATATATATATATATATATATATATTGTCATGTAGTGGTAACAAGGCCGTCGACACCAACAGAAGACACAGGCTTGATGGTACTGAAATTACCTCTTTATTGGGCTGACTTGGGCCCGCAAAAGAACTAAGCAACTCGGCGGTGGCGATAGCAACAAACGTGCTCGTCGATCGTCGAACAAGGAATGCCCGTCACACTCGTCAACGATCAATTTAAAGGCTGCCCAGAACAATCTAGATAACATCGCAAACTGCTAGTAGCACAACCTGGAGCATTGTAGAAACATACGCAAGTGATCGAAATTTTCGAGACAAATCTCGGCGCATCTGTGAAGTTCGGTGAACTGGTGGTGGTAGTGGTTGATTTATTTTGTTTTTTTTATAAATAATCAAAAAGAAGGAAAAGAGTACTGCCGGCCGCGGCAACTGCTATCTAAAAAAACTGAAGCACTTGAGCTGCGGCCGGTGGGAAGGAAAAGGGGATAGGGAGAGGATAGCGAGGGGAAGTAGAGAGGGGAACGATGGGAAGACTACCAATTTGGTGGAACCACGGGCGCACGACGGAGACGCGATGGCAGCTATATTGTTGCCGGCGTCACCTGCCGCCGCAGAGCGCTCATTCCCTTTGTGCAGTGCACAGTGTTGAATGTCATATCGGGGACCAGTGGACGTTTTATTTTGTATGTATTCTCGTATTGCTACGTGCGCGTCTTTCCCTCTGCGCATGTGCATACAGCCTTTGTGTGGTAGCAGGTGTGCGGTGGCTGACCAGCGTGCGATGAGGCGCAATGGGTCGTTGAGCCACAGGTGTTGTTCACGCGGCATACGTTCGTCCCGCATGCACGTGTGCGAAAGGAAAACAAGGAAAGGCAGAGGTTCGGAATGTGGTGACGTCAGTGCCGTTCGTATGTTTGGTTGGGACCTCTCCTTTCCTAGGTGGTTTTAGTTAGTATCCTTTTCCCAGTCTTTGATTGGTGAGAAACGTTGCCTTATTCGTTATTGGTTGCTGTCCCCGCCAAGGGCGGAGACAGATGGCTTAAAAGTAAGCGCTCTTCAACGAGTTAGTCATGTAAATAGTTTTCTCCTTGCTTGTGTCTTCTTGTTTTATTTATGTGTAAATAAATAGGAAATCTTTCTGTCATGCCTTCAAGTAACGTGATGATTGTTGCGAGTTTGAATCTTAAAATTACCAAGAACATCGATATCATCAAGAGTTTTTTCATCTGGCCACCTGAAGGGGAAACTCAACTGCATCGTTCGCGACAAAGAAAATGAACAAACACGGGATACAAAATTGATACGCGTGGCAGAATAAGGCCGCATGCCGGCGGAACAACAAATACAGTTTTGAAAGTTTCGCGGCAATATATATGTATGTATATATATATATATATATATATATACAGCACTGTACAGATTTTTTCGTCCCCCTTACACAATGCCTGATGGGCCTGTAAGGTGATTCAAATTAAATAAATAAATGCTGCAGGTCTTTTTAAACTGCGGAAATTACCCAGCGCGCGCGAACCAATCCGCTACGGGAGCAGGCACTCTGCACCAGTGCCCAAAACACGAATGTCTTAGGCGGGAACATATATATTCAAAATAGGTAAATTTTTCAAAAATAATTCCATCAATGGTCGTTGCCTGTGGGAATGCAAATTTCATGGGGCAACAACCATTCTGATGGCCACGATGCCGACATTGGCTTTTCTATCACGGTTATCCTATCAGCTTTCTTTTTTTGTACTTGTCCATGACACGCGCGGCTTAATTGCTATTTACCCCACAATGAAAGGGGTGTCATCCCCTTGGAGCAATTATTGTCGTCGAAGTGCGAGCGGGACATAAAAAAAAAAAAAAAAAACTCGATGAAGCCTGGTTGAGAAGCTCCACTGACGGGCAGCATAGTCAGCGCCTTCATAGAGCCAACAAAGCGGGTTAGAAAAATGAGCGCATAATTTCACTAATTAGCCGAGTGGAAAAGCCGCTGCTCTGGATGTAATTGGATAGCCTGGAAGCAAGGAAGCAACGGTATCATCGGGCTCACTCGTTTGCTCCCAGTCATAACCCTAGACAAAATGTATGCGTTTACTTTTAATTTTTGTTTAGATACGCATTAGGCTGGCGCCTAATCAGGAGCCGCCTGCCCCTTTTCTCGTTTCGAAGTTCTTCATCCGAAGTGTTTAAGAGAGCTTACTGCCTTAGCTTGGCAAAGAAGAAAAAAAACGTCTACTTCCGTCGGTCACAGTCTCTTAGCCAAATTCAAATCGCCTGCTTTGTGTGAGCACTTTTCTCCCCTCATGTGACGAGTGGTGACAGCGCAGCTATCTTCTGACAATAGTTCCATTTTTTTTTCTTATTGCATGGGCTTTTTTTTTGCGGGCAGTGATGCGAACGGGGTTCGGGGGCTCAGGCTTCACCGCAGTCGAAATATCAGGAGCCGATATGACGGAGCAGAAGCAGCCAAAGAGGACAGGCAAAGAAAGGCGTTTTATAGATTACATGATGGGATATTTACAAGTAGGATAAAGAAAACGGAGCTCTCTGTGGAGACAATTTCCACCGCTTAAACATGGTCGGTTGTCCCCACTTCCCTAGCTGGGGAAACAATATTCAATCGGTGAAGTCCAATCACTGAGGCACAAGAGATCACTGGAGGTGTCGCCCATTGCCGTTGCAAAACATCCCGCGAAGTCGCACACTGGCGGCGGTCATTTACCCCGCGTAATTCCAAGGTCACCCGCTGGCCTCGAGAATTCGGCGAGTGGGGTCAGTGCCGCTTGGCGACGCGCCTCTTGCCATTCAGCACAAGGATAGGTTCCCTGCTGTCGCCGCCGTGGCGCCAAGGGGATTAAGGCCCGAAAGGCAGCTCGTCTCTATCCCGAAGGAGGGGAGGCGGGAATGGTTGGTCGCCGCAGCCGGAAACAAAGCGTCACTCCACTGCCGTCGCCGCCGCTTCGCTGCCTTTGGCGGCGGTCGCTCGCCGACGTCCAGGTTTCCCGCTGTTGCCGCCGTGGGCGCCAAGGGGGTTAATGCCCGAAGGCAGCCTGTTTCCATCCCAAAGGGCGGGAAGGGTAGGCCGCTGCAGCCGGAAACAAAGCGTCACTCCGCTGCCGTCACCGCCGCTTCTCTGCCTTTGGCGTCGGTCGCTCGCCGGCGTCCGCTAGGTATGCCTTCATTTTCAGCTGCTGGAGTCTGCGCATGTCTCGGCCGGAACCCCGGTCACAACAGCAGTCAGTAGAGAGCTAATGAGTTCTGAGCGCTCAACCAGTTCTCTGATCGTTATAAGGTAGTAGATTTGCTTGCAGGAGACAGTTTTATGTTTGCAGACAGAAAGAAACCATGGTGAAACGAGTCCAAGTCACGTGATTACGTGCAGCACTGCGCTGACGCATAATCGAAACGTCAGCATATGTACACATTGAAAACAGCTAAATGATACAAAGAAGCGAATTTTTTTATTTTTTTTTTTTTCATTGTGGTGGTCTGCGGTGATTTCTGTAGCGGATTTCGCAGTGATCCGTTTCAGTAAGAGAGGTGAGGTGTTTTGCGCTTTCGTGTACAGCGTATTCTGTATTCGCAAATTGTGGTAGCGACATAAAAACATTGGCCAGATTGTACAAAAAAAAATAAAAATGAGGTGCTCTCAGTCGTCCGGTTCACTTAGCTTGGACGCGTATCGTAATTGGGCGTAAAACAAGAATGAAGGAACGTTGATGATGGAGCCTATTTGAGAGACACTGAGGGTAACTTCGTGCATATCTGGTTTTGTTCTTTTTTTTTTTCAGTTAAAATTTGACTCTGGCTTTCTCTCGTTCCAAAGCTCTCTGCGTTGCCTGCCCTCAACTTAAATAGAACCCTTTTCGTTAGCCTCCTTTTTCAGCCCCACAGGTGAGTGCCGATAAGAGAGGAAGCGAGCAGTGTGAGTCAGAGAAATAACTTGAGTTAGTTACATCCTAGTGAAAATCAAGAAGAAATGGGGATGGGCAGGGCAAGTAGTGAGAAGAGAGGGTAACCGATGGCCACTTAAAGTAATAAATTGGATTCTAAGGGAAGGAAATTGTAGCAGGGGGCAGCAGAAAGTTAAGTGGGCGGATGAGGTTAGGAATATGAGGGATGCAGCAAGCACAGAATCGAGTAAGTGGAGGAATGAGACAGAGGCCTTTCGCCCTGCAGTGGGTATAGTCCGGCTGCTAATGTGTGGTTATTTAGGGCTAATTTAGTCTATTGAACATGAAAGATGTAAGGTAAATAACCAACATGGCGGCATTCTCTAAAACGAAACCACTCTGTTTTCACCAACTGGCCGGTGCTACTGCGTTTTGTGGCATATAAAAGTGTTATTGATTGTGTACAAAAGCAAGGCTTTCGCACCGTCTCATTTTGATTAAAACAACACCAATTAACTATATATTTTACCGACCTCGTATTTTGCTCGAAAATTGAGCAGCTCCTGTCTAACAATAAACATCGTGTTGTTGATAAAATCTTTCACTTCTTGAGAACCAGATGGCGCCAATATCATCATATATGTACAGAAGTTGACAGCCGTTGTAGTGCGGACGCGTGTTTCCATCGCTCCTTCGACTACACGTGGCTACCGGAAACGGACGGACTGGCGACAGCGAGAGCTTCCGAAAGCGTCAAATAGATGTTCTTTCTTTCATTAACTTTATTAGTTAAGTTAGGTGCAGCCTAAAGAATAGATTTGAGATCTTCGTCCTAGCGGCCTAGTTTTTCGTGCAGGCAGCTAGGTTTTTCTCGACGTTCATTCTTTAACTATTTTGTTTAGATAATTATTCTGTGTTTTTGACTATTGGCATTCGCAGAATTTATTTTAACGCGTGTTTGCTAGTCGTTTTTGGGTCTTTCCTTTGCAGTTTTATATTCTGAGAATTCTGAGAAATAGTTCAGTTGATACATGCTTAAGATATGCAATCAAAAAAAAAGGTAAAGTGAGGCGCAGGTTAACCTCAAGGAAACGCGTTTTGATTCGATAGAGGAAGCGGAAGGCAGTGACTTTTTGTGCTGTGTTGGGTGCGCTGAGTGCGCGCCTATAGATAGATTTGAACTAGAAAAGGGCGGTTTAGTGTCTTGTGTGGAAGCCTTAGAAAATGACTGCTGGGACAGCTTCCTCAGATGGAAAATAAAATGGCCGAATTTGCCCTTGAAACGAGGGCGGACATTCCAGTGCGAGCCACGTGGCTGGGACCAGCACTGGCATGGAAGGCATAAGAAAAATAGGTCAGGCGGATCCAAACCGACAGAGTTATTTAGAAGTAGCTACTAAGAATTCGAGAAAAAAGGAAGAAGTAAGGAAGAATGAAAATCCCAGAGAGAAGGACACAGATAACCGAAAGCAGGAGCCAACAGTTGGGAGGGAGAAAGAGAATGCCCAGGTGCTTATCGGCGGGGGTTCCAACATGAGCAGGTGCAAACGAGATATCATGGAGCGTGTAATGGGTGATAAGCGAGTTTTAGTTGGAACCTTCCCGAGGATGCCAATAAGCGCAGTGATGAAAGAGAGTAAAAATAGTCTTTTGAAAAATTCCGCAGAGCGCAGTATGGTGATAGTAGCCGCTGGGCTGAACAAAATCCTAAATGATGACGCTGCAGGAGAGATAGAAAGTTTAGCTGAGGGAGTGAACGATATCAGGGCGATAACGCAGCAAGCGCAGATAGTTGTATGCACATTACCGGAGGTGCTAGGAACGAACGGAAAGCTTGAGAAGGATGTGGTGACAGTTAATCATAAGAAAGTTAAGCCTGGATCAGCGTTTTTAAGTGGTTGAGGTAAACAGGGAGGTGCATAGAGCAGGTTTTGGCAGTGCTTTTCAGCGAGATGGCATTCATTTTAACAGAAGGACGGGAGCAGAGATCGGCTGGCACCTGGCAGGCAGGGCTGTAGTTTTTTTAGGGGGTCCGTGAGGGCTCCGTATGCAGAGGTAGTTGGAAGTGAAGCAGAAGAAAGCGTAATAATGGAGGCTGAATCCCCCGCAAAAATGGCAAGGAGGAGGTCGAGAAACAAAAGTACCAAAAAGAGATTTAACGCTGGGATCAGCTACATAAACAAGCAAGGAGGCAGAAAAAGAGCGAAATGGCTAGAGATAGAACAGCAGTTGAAGGATGAAAAAATAGGTGTGTACGCTCTATGCGAGACTAATCTTAGGGATCTAGAAGATCCGCCGTTTATAGAAGGCTACGTCTGGGGAAGAGGAACAAATTGGCAAAGAATCAAATCATCTTGCAAAGACTATATCTGGGTATCAGAAACGATTGCCGGCATAAGGACATGGCTAGGGGTAGTGTATTTAGAAACATGACACCAATGCAGGCAAAAAAACAAAGGATCTCTTTGAATGTCTCAGTGACGATATAAGCCAGTTTAGAGACGGGGCCAATATTATTCTACTGGGGGATATGAATGGCCGCATCGACGATATGGGAGGATACACGGTGTGTAACGGGAAGCTAATGCTAGATTTCTGTGAGCGACACGATCAAATTATTTTAAATAGAGAAACAGAATGCGAGGGACAAATCACGTGGGAATTCCGCAACAGGCAGACGATCATTGACCACTGTCTAATGTCACAGGGAATTTATAGCAAGGTCACAAAAATGGAAATAGACGAAGAACGTGAGTGTAGTCTCGAAAGTGATCATAAACGTATTAGTCTGCAGATGGGGCCCTTGATGAAAAGAGAAATGTAACTTAGACAAAAAGTAAACGCTAAATTAAACGACGATCAAATAGCGCAGATAGCAGCAGACATAGAAGAAGCAATAGAGAAAAGCCCCACGGAAGACGGGGATTATGAACAGGTAGAACTACTCATAAGAAAGAAAATTAAGGAGGTTAAAGTAGCAAACCGCTCGAATGGAAAGAGAAAGACGGAGCTTGTGGAATAAGGAAATCAGGGAAGCCATTGAAGAACGACGGGCAGCTTCAAGGGAACACAGAGGCAAAGAAAGCACAGGTATCTCAGGAGGAAATAGACCAAAAATGGCAATCATATCTACAAACGAAACGTGATGTGCAGGCACTCGTCGAAAGTAAAATAAAGCAGTTACCCGATCGCTGGATGGCTGACATACACGATGCCACTAGAGGCGGACCAAGAAAATTTTGGAACAATATAAGCTGGCTTGGTAAAAAGAATCAAAGAAAGCAGGACCAGGTTCAAGATAACGAGGGAAATTTTTTTAAGGGAGACAATGTAGTGAACTATACATTTCATCAGTTGTAGTCGAGTCATTTAAGAGCGACGATTGGGTAATCACCGCGAATCAGGGAGCAACACAAGATAGCAGAATACAAAGCAGCTTAGAACTGATCAATATAAACTTTAAAAAGGCAGAAAAAAATATTACTAAACACACATCTACAGGAATAGATGGAATTCCGATCAAAGTCCAAGAAGTAAGGAAACGTTGTTAAAAGATTTGGAAACAGTCATAACGATTAAGCAAACTCCGGACAGCTGGCGGCAGAGTAAAATGAATTTGATTTTTAAAGGGAATGGAGAAAGGATGCACATAAAATCCTACAGGCCGATTACCATACCATCTATTATACACAGGTTGGCCTTGCAGGCGGTCAAATTAAAGATGCGAGCATGGGCAGCAAGTAACAAGTTACTCGGAGAACTTCAGATCGGCTTTAGAAATGGTAGGCGCTTAGATGATAGCCTGATCGTGCTTACCTAATGCATCGAAATATCAAGAGCGGAAAATAGACCTTTGTATTTGGCTTTCCTGGACATAAGCGGGGCGTACGACAACATAAACAGGGAACTCCTGTGGAACATATTAAAAGAAGAAGGTATCGGTCATGAGATAACAGAGTTCCTACAGGAAATATACCGGGATAACAAAGTAGAAATTACATGGGAAGGCATAAGAAGTACGGAAGCTGTCAAAGTATGCAAAGGATTAAGACAAGGTTGTCATAGATTACCGCTGCTGTTCATTCTTTGTATGATAAATATGGAACGGAGGATACAAGAAAGTAACCTAGATTTTAACCTGTCATATAGATTAGGTGGAACGGTGGTAGAGCCGCACCTCCCCGGTTTAATGTACGCAGACGATATTGTGCTGCTAGCAGAAAGTCAGGAAGAATTGCACACTTTGGTTAAGTATTGCGGAGACGACGGGGACACTCTAGGCTTCAGTTTTAGCGCAGCTAAGTTGGGTCTGATGAATTTCAACGGCTCAACTGATCAGAGTCTTAAAATACAAGGCAATGAAATACCCAGAGTGGCAGATTATAAATATCTCGGGGTAGGGGTAAACGAAGGTTGGCGTACATTGAAAAACATGAGCAATCGCTCAGGGCAAAAGGGCGAAGAAAGTCCGGGATAATGAAGCATAGGGCATTGTGGGGATACAACAGGTATGAGGTTTTGAGGGGTATTTGGAAAGGAATTATGGTGCCCGGGCTTACTTTCGAAAATGCGGTTTTGTGCCTAAATTCAGAGGTACAGTCGACATCAGAAATAAATCAGAGAGCCGTCGGACGATTAGCACAGGGTGCCCACGGCAAAACCACAAATGAGGCGGTACAGGGAGATATGGGCTGGACATCTTTCGAAGTACGGGAAGCTCAGAGTAAAATATTATATGAGGAACGCCTGAGGAAATTGGACAGTAACAGAAGGACAGCTAAAGTATTTAAATACCTATACCTAAAAACCGTTGACTCAAAAGGGAAGAAAAGAACTAGGAAACTAACCAGTAAGTATGCTGGTCACAAGGACGAAGACATAAAGAGCGTAAGCAACAGGTGAAGAACACACAAGGTAAAAATTGGATAAATTCGACGGAAGAGAAACAGAGTCTGCAACTATACCGAAAGTGGAAAAGGCAGATCAGGAAGGAAGCTTTCTTTGATAACTCAAGAGGCAGTGCCCTATGTTTTTAAGCTAGATCAGGGAGTCTTAGAACACGCAGCTACAAAAAGAAATTTAACAAGGAAGATGGCACATGTGCCGTATGGGGTAAATCCACAGAAAAAATTAACTATATTATACTCGAATGTAATGGCATCCATCCGGAAGTCGATGCAGGTGCAATCACTCTTTCTGAAACTCTGGGTTTAGAGATACCAGTGGCCGGGTTAATGAACCTGCGGTGGAAGCTAGCAAAAAATGATTGGAAGATTGGTGGCTTTAAAGCAGAAAAGTGACATAATGTTAGTAGTGTAGAAAGAACAATTCAATAAATGGAATGATGGTATAGTTAACCAACCTAAACTAATAATTAAGATATAGGGGAAAAATGAGCATGATAGCAACTGCTACCACCCCGTTTGAAAGGGGACACTCCTATATTACATCCATCCATATTCGAAAAAGAAATATCGTTTATTTTATGGGAGCTTATTGTTGTTTGAGGCCTCGGTGGGAGTATTGCAAAGTAAGACGTACCCAATCAAGTAGCAGTTAGAAATATAGGTACGATGCGCGATGAGTGTGGACAGGAGGAGGAGACGACTGAATTACTTGATACTTTTTCCTGTAAAGGGTCCACTTGACGGCAAAGACAACTGGGTTTGTTTATTCAACGCAATAATGTTTAAGGACAGTGGAACAAATATAGGCATTGCATGGACAGAAATAAACAAGCGGAGGTTATCGGATTGATGGCTTAATTCGAGGCTATAGTAAGTACAAAATATATTCCTAATCACGTTGTCTTACGCCGCCACTACCCGATTAAAAGGGTTCAGTCTTATCCATCAATTCATAGTTAATCGCGTCTGCCTTCAGCACGTTCAGCGATGTGACATAGGGAACAGTCCCGAAAAATGCTGGTATCTAAATTACACAAATATGCATGCGCTATTCTAGAGCTGTCACTTTGGATGTTGGAGCGTCTTGCAATGAACGTATGCAGAGTGTAGGACCCTCTCATCACCCTGGTGGTCAGCGGTGGCTCGTCAGCGACGGTTGGCTGCAAGGGGAGGGGAGAGGGGAGGTTTTTCGGGCCTCAACTTATTTATGGTCACTAAGATGCAGCAGCCCTGCGCTGACCTCTCAAAATCTTCGTCTGAAAAGTGTGAGAATCCATTCACTACAAGAGGCACAGCAAGAAGCTTTATAGTTTATTCCTTTCATTTATTCGCTCTAGGAATGCGTAACAGCTTCGTCTCGTGGTTCTTGCAGTGTCGAAATAAAGAAAGCGCAAGCGTAAATAACACAACAGAAACTTGAATGCATCGATAACATAGGACATGACGTCACAGCGTCTTGTTGTTCCAGCAGTTTCAGCGTGGTTTTAGCGTGCACCAATTGCGTTGCAGCATATATATAGTGCGCGCCAATAACTTCCCTCTCCTTTCCTTTTTTCTATTGCGCTCAATGCGAAACGCCGTACGTGCTATGCACGAACAATCCTGCTTCATGTTGTTCACGGCGGTTTTCAATGGCAGCCATTTGTCACTTAAAGCGGGGCATGCGCGATCCTTATATGTCCGTAAGTAGTACCTTAAATATTACTTGTATTTTTTTTTATCTATGGGTGAACAGAACTGCTTTCGACTGACTGGCTTCTCATTGCGACCTCTAACGTGCAACTAACAAATTTGCGCATCATTTCTTTGGTCCTTGCTCCGTTTATTGGCAGAAACAAACGGTGGATGCCGAGCCTCTCAATACGGCGCAGTGTACTAGATTGAAATGCGGAAAATGGAACGCATCAACTACCACCCACGCTTACAATCGCAACTGAACCGACATCCATTGGCAGTTTGACCAATGGGGCACAGCAGAAAAACTGCGCATCTGTAGAGGACGCAGAGTTTGAGTACGAGCATGGCCTCTCCACGGCATCCACGCGAAAAAGACCGCATTGATGCCAGTGCAGCTTTCCTGCGACAACGGGTGATAATAGCGATAAATTATTTCACTTTTTTGCCGTATCCCCCTGTTCGAGGAGTCATAAACCGCACCCTACTGGCGTGGCACTCGAACTCACTCCATCAGTTACCACTACAAATGCAATATCCAGGAGACATCAGCCAACCCCGCTGAGAATGCCTTCTTATTGCTGGTACAGGTGTCTCCAGTACGAAAGCGAGCAACCAGTATGCGCAAAAAGAAGAAAGTCAGGTTACTTGTTGTTTGTAACTGAAGTTTAAAGGGGTTCTTTTAAATTATACGCCTTAGACAAAAGTGGTATTGACTTACGGAATACCATCGACCTGACAGAAATCTCAAGACAATCTAAAAGCCACACTCCATTTGGTCAGCCTTTATAACGGCCGGGACACGGTCAATGCCTGTCAATTGGAGAGGAGCTTTCGTACTGTATTGATAATGTTTTCGGATACAGAGGGTTCTACAATTCGGAGTTTTAATAGAAAACAGATGAAATTGTGCTCTTCACACATAGTCATATAGCGATCATCAACTGAATGCTAAATCTTTGTTCGTTGTCGTACTGGGATAGTCTGTGCATTCTGAAGCTGCCAGAACACATTTAAACCACTTTTGTCCAGATTCAGCATAAAGCTCTAAACAACCTTATTTTGTTAGCGGGCTGTCTCTATGCTACATTCCGCTTAGCGTTTTTAATCTAAAACTCCACCTTCCCCTATTCATCTAAAACTCTGCCATTCCCCTTTCCGGGGCGAAGGCTGTGGCCTTCAATATATGAACATATATATATATATATATATATATATATATATATATATATATATATATATATATATATATATATATATATATATATATATATATATATATATATATATATATATGAAGGAAAGAAGCCAGCAGTCGGCGAGGCCAAGGAAAGCGTTGGGGATGGTTCTTTGTATTTTTTTTTTTAATGTTTACTTAGATAATCACAGAAATTAGTAATGTAATCTGTTTATGGGGAAAGATTATTAAACACGTTCTTTAATCACGTTCTACGTGACGCTGGCGGTAACAAAGGACGTTCCACGTCCGCCGCTATGGTTGAGGGTGGCGCTGGTGAACACTCTCAAGGTTCGTATACAGACAAATTAAATACCCAAGCAAGTAGCAGGGGGACAGCAGCCGATGTAGCTCAGTTGGAAGAGCACCGGACGCGATATTCGGAGGTCGTGGGTTCGGTTCCCACCATCGGCACGTTGTTTTTTCTTCTACTTCGTGTTTAATAATCTTTCCCCATAAACAGATTACATTACTAATTTCTGTGATTATCCAAGTAAACATTAAAAAAAATACAAAGAACCATCCCCAACGCTTTCCTTGGCCTCGCCGACTGCTGGCTTCTTTCCTTCATGTATTATAACGAGCGCCCTCATTTCCCCTATATATATATATATATATATATATATATATATATATATATATATATATATATATATATATATATATATAGAGAGAGAGAGAGAGAGAGAGAGAGAGAGAGACAGAGAAAGAGAGAGAGGAATAGATAGATAGATAGATAGATAGATAGATAGATAGATAGATAGATAGATAGATAGATGTAGAGAGAGATAGATAAAGTTGGCCGGAAAATAAACATTCCATCTTTTGCCTAGTTACCATTCGCCATGTTTATAGTAGGTGCTATCTTTTGTCTTTGTTGTGAACTCGTTTCCTACCCTCTTGTGCTGTGCTGCTCCTTTTACAAATGCTCACTTCCGGCAATAATATAGCGGTAGGAAGCTCCCTTTGTTTTTTGAGTCGTGTGTGGTGGTCGGAAACAAGGGCCTTCGCGTGTTCCTGCCTCTCGCAGGGGATAATTGCCTCGGCGAGACAGGCGATGTCATGCTGGATTTATTATTCTTTTCACGCGGACATATTTCAAACATGAAAGTCCCCGTTGTCAACTGAACGTGGTCCTACATTATCCTACTCCTTGCAAAATAAATTAGTGTTGAATTCACAGTTATTATTCCTTCTTCATCCTCACCTTCACTCGTCTCAAGCTTCTGTTCCTGTCTTTGTTAAGCAGTTTTTTTTTTATTACTGTGTGCGTCTCTTCGCCATGTGAAGCGCTACTGATCTCGGATCTTTTTTACTATATCCAATCCTTGTTGTGTACTGTTTTTACCATTTGTTTCTAATTCACATATGTATACGGTCCGGTACGTGCTGTTAATGTCCAAAGATGCACATTGGCAATGTGCTTTAGCGAATGGGTTCGGATTATTTTCGACCACCCGATGTTCTTTAACGTGCGCTGACATCCCACATGAGACGGGTGTTTTTATATTTAGCCTTCAGAGAAATGTTTCCGGGATGTGCCGCTGCACACCAAAGCTTATTCGCGCTCATTCAGGCTCGAACTCATTTGTGTGGTACATAAGTGTCCTGTCTCGAAGCCATAAAGTAAGTCCGTTAGTCGGGACAGCTAGCTGAAGCGGAGCTATAAGCCCGAACTAAAGCATGCGCCCGCTACAGCCATCACTACAAATGTGGCCGTAAGGAGCAATTATACCCGAGTACGAATGACGATGCAAGCGCGCACGAAGCCAGATTTTCGAAAGAACTTGCGAATCCAAATGAGACCATTAGGAGGAAAAATTTCTTAGTCTATATGAACGGATAGGTCGGTGATCTCGTAGATTTTGAATGCGCTGAAAACTTCTCAGGCCGTGCCGTCCACAGCTATCGCTTCATTTAACACTGGCGTAGCGGCCCGCGCTGGCTCGTTTTGTTTGCAGGCAGTCCGCCCCTGTGGCGATCGCCTAGCAGCTCCGTCGGTAAAGGAGGCGGCCGCGCTATTTCATTCAGGGCACATTCCAGTCGGCATTTAGCGTTGGCTTAGGCGCCCGTCGAGGACTCCGTCATTTCGTAGTAGCTTCATTTATATATTTTTATTTTCTTTAGCGCCAGTCGACAAAAGTCAGTATCGGACACTAGTGCTTGCTCTCTTGCGTGCAAATTAAGTACAGGCCTGCGCGATTCGCCTTATTGGTAGCGCGTGCTGCTATATACTCTAGTTACTGTCTGCGTTTACAAGAATACGAGAGTAGCAAATTGGATTTTGTAGCGCATCGCTGGTAATGCGATGCGAAAGGGTAGCTCTGGCCTGATGATGGAAACAATTGCATCGCATATTGAAGCAAAGCAGCTCCTCCTGACAAACCCCTTTTCGTTTATTTGTGTGTGTGCGCGTGTGTGTGCGCGTGTGCGCGTGTGCGCGTGTGCGTGTGCATGTGCGTGTGTGTGCGTGTGCGTGTGCGTGCGCTTCTTGCATGTTCCTTCGATCGCTGTACGTTATGCTAAGTGTTGTACTACCGATTCTATTGGGCAGGTTCTAAACCGCAGCTTTGTGTTGGCACGTTCTAGTGCACTTTTGGCATAGAAGATCCTTGATATCCTTTTCTATAAAGTCGCATGCATATATGAACAACGGCGCCTTCACATATAGTTAGCTTACCACCAACGTCTTACACAACTGGAGTCGCGGAGAGTTGCACCATCAGCCTGTGAGCTCTTATTCAATGTCAAAACATAGCCTTAGTGATTGCGCAGCCACGAAGTAAATACATTTTAAAGCAGCTCAATGTCTTTGAGGGTACAGTGGTAAAACGGCGGCTTTTCTTTCTCGGTGCTCCTTCAGGCGTTCAGAGAATTCTCTTCCAATAATTTCTAATGCTATGCAATCTCGTTTACATGCACTTCAAAAGTCGGCGTACTCTTCCCAGTCCACCTTCTCTGGTGCATTAATGCGGCAAGTTTGATTATCCCTATTTAGATGAATGCAATAAGCTAGAAATTCGACGCGGTTATCATATTCATGTAACCCGGCTACATCAGTACCCCTGCCGTCATGACGCAGCGGTTAAGGGGCTCGACTACTGTGCCCACGAGTACAAGATCGAATCCCAGCCGCGGCGGCCGCTTTTCGAAGGAGGGAGAAAGCAAGATGAGCATGTGCTGTGTGAACGTTAAAGAACCAAGGTGGTCGAAATTTTCGGAGGCCTCCACTGCGGCGTCTCTGATAGCCTGAGTTGCTTTGGGACGTAAAACTCCACAAACGAAACCAAAACAATTGCAGTCAGCGCGGTAGCGCTGCTGTCTCATCTGGGAATGCTCTTGTAGCCTTAGAGAGGCCGCATTCGGGTTGGCAGCCTCAAAAGACAATGCCACGCACGTTTAAGGCCCGAGATATGTCAGATGCAGTGTCCAAGCTTCTTATGCACGCCAGAAATGTACGGCACCATACTCGTCAGGGACAAGCGATGACACATTTCACAAAGATGATGACTAGCGAAGCGGCTTTTTCTCTATATGGCCGTAAGGAAAGGGCGCTAAAGGAAAATATAGTTTTATGCCTGTGCATTTGCATTACTAGGAAAATAAAACGATACCCGCCTGAAAATGGGTGACTTTCACAGACCCATAAGAGTATGAATTTCTGTTCTATGCTGGTATACCGCGTTTCCAAAGTTGGCGGGCCTCAGCCTGATAAATTATGTTGCAGCATGTCAGTACCTATGTGTGTGCAGCAAGAAGACAAAACAAAGTTTAAGAATAATTTGAATAGTTAATTAAATAGTTATCGTGGGCAATGACCGAATGAGAATATACAGCAACAAACGTTTCGGTATATATTTTTTTTGGAGGGGGGGGGGGGGAAGTGTGACATCATTTCCATTACATTGCTATTTTTATGATCCAAATGCTGCTATTTCCTGAAATTGTTGTCACTACTAGGCATCCGTCCTTTATTTGAATGAAGAAAGTGAATAATTTTCTTAAGCACAACTGCAGGAATAAAGACTTACTCAGCTGGCAGCCAGATGCCAAATACGCTTAATACCGGCGCAGAACATTGACCATGCTGCGTTAGATAACTATGCAATGTTTTATATTGTGCCCGCACCGAAGTACATTTTATTGCAATTTTAATTCTTCTCCAAAGGTTTGGGAATTTCTAGCCTGCAACGAATTCGGCTTCTTTCTATTTATTTATTTATTTTCACATACTGCAACCACTAGCGGAGCTATTGCATGAGTGGCGTTAAGAAAAATACATACTGAAACGGCTAGGTACAAAACAGACTTAACCATCATATTTACACACATAATGGATATAAATAAGGTGCCGACGCTATGAAATGAAAAAGAAAACGATGCAATACACAATAAAAACAATTAACATAAAAGTAGAAAAGCATGTGGTATCGATGGCTGTGAATATAACTGCGCACGTGGTAGAATTTGCAAACACAGTGAAAACAGTAAGACCAAATTAGGGATAGTAAATGAATAGCTGCACCCACAAACGGATTTCGTAACTCTGAATATGCAACTATGAAGACAAGCCAGACGAGAAGAAGAAAAGTAATCTTATCTAAAGTCTGAGTATCGGATTGAGTATCCCTCGAAACCTGTGTTCACATTTTTATGAGCTGCTAAGTTTACACTCTTGACGCTCATAATTAGGCACACGTTGTAAGTCGGTCATCCAGATCGGACCCTGTGCCCCTTGCTTAAAAAAAGCTCTCAAGCCAACAAACCTGGAGTCCTGAGTGCACTCATACGGCCGTGAGACAGCTCCGGCCGTTCATCGGTTCACACTAGTCTATGAGATTATGCAGAGCTCCCCCTCAACACATTCAATACCAAAGCTAGCGACTGGTGGTTCAATCATTGTGCAGCAATCCATCATCCTTCATACTCCCCTCTTTGCACACTACCGAAAGGAAACCGTCCAGTGTTGCAACTGTATGTCTTTAATGCGTTGACTAGGAGTGTCGTGAGCACGAAAACTCTCTGGCTTCGGCGTCTCTCTGCACTCTCCACCTCTCAATGAAGGAAGAAAAATCCCCCTAGGCACCACCTGCCACCTGTCAACCTTTACAGGTGGCAGGTGGTGCTTAGGGGGATTTTTCTTCCTTCACTTGTCATCGCGATGCGAAAGAGAGTCGGGACATGGAAGAGATCCCATTTTTCTTTCTGGTCTGAGTCTAATCTATACCTTCACATGCCAGGCAGAGAGAGAGAGAGAAATTCAGGTTGGCGGACTAGAGAAGTATATATCTTGCGAATGGGAGAGATCGGAGTAAGATTTACTAGGCAAAAAGTAGCGTAAAACAAAACAAAAAGCGAATACAAAACCAAATGAGATGAATAAATCAGAATGGCAATAAAATCCAAATTGGTAGATTGGGTGAGTGAAAGACGATGAAATCAGAATGGATTGGCGAGTGAAAAACAGATGTCATCGCATTTCCATCGCATTAATCCAACTAATTGGCCCTAAGAATACGTTCTTTCTACTTTTTTTTTCGGCTAGGCAAAGTGTTCAATGACGCCATTGAATCAGCCCATAATTTCGCTACGGCTTTCGGACACGCTAGCTCTGCTCAAATGGGCCCGTGACGTGCTTTCTTTTTATGGTTTTTTATCCCGCGTGTCGCACCTTCACCTGATAAGTCCAAATTATTCTGCCAGTAATTTTTCTTTTTGCTTCTTATGCCCATCTACAAATACCAATTTAGTGTCAGTCTCACGATGGCTGCGTAGCAAGCAACTTGAAAACGCTGGGCTGATAACACAAAAATTTTCTAGATGCCGGACAGGGTTTCGACAACTTTACTCATTCCTAATGATCAAGCAAGTCGGCAAGCAAATGCTGGTGCTCATGCAATGACCGTAACAGGCGCGCTAGGCGGTGACATTGACAAAACTTACGTCTGTACGACCCGGAACTTCTGAGCCATCTCGGGCAGGGGTTAAACAAAAATAAACAAACTGACTAAAATTAAACAATTAAACTACCTAGAAATAAGAAACGATAACCAGCCCCTAACAGCGTTCTTGTTGGACCCGCAAGGAAGAGTTGAGACTGCGTGCCGTGCGGTTATTGTTTGCAGCTCCGAGTGGCAAATAAAGCGAAACAAGGAGACTAGGATGCGACAGCCGGCGAGGAGAAGGCATAGCCGAAGGGACCGCTCTCACTGCTCTTTAAGCGGTTTCTCTTTTCTCTACGCCCAGATGGCGCCTTGCTCGTTAGGAAGGAAAATGAACCGGAACCATTTTATTCCCAACGAGCAGCGAGCACGATTGAGCTTCGAATTCCGTTTAGCTGAAGCCGACGTCTTCAAAAGACGCTTGATATTTCGTTGGTCACTTTTCTAGAATTTGTTTTTATATCTGTGGCTGACAGCCCACCAAAAACGTGGAAAGAGCTGGCTAATAACCACTCGTATCGATCCCGCCTCCGATAGCTAAGCCCGAAGGCTTCCTCGAATGATTTATGTTCCAATGATCGAACAAAAGAAAATGAATCCTTAGAGGGGTGATAATGCTACGCTGAAAAGAAACAAAATTTATGCTTTACGCTTGTGATGATGCCATCGTTGTTTTGTCTTTGTTTTTATCCAGTGGTGCTGGAATATTCCTCACAATTGCTAACAATGTTTTGAAAAAAGCAATATAGAGGGTTGGTTGATAATAAATTAATATTTGATACCAAATAACTGAACATTTCCCATTTCAGCCTAGGAATAATAATTTTGTACTACAAAAGGCTACCGTGCTCGGTTGGTTTAAAACTTAAGTCATGCGTTCAGTTCGAACGTTCGGTTTCATCGCGAATCAGGACATGTCCTGGAATCGGAATATCCACTCCCGGCAGGCAAGCGCTTTGACGTTACTGGCATTTCGTTGACTATAAAACAGCTTCCACAAAAAGTCAAATAATGCTTTGCATAGTCAAAACTGTGACTATATGCTTATAAGCCAGCTTGGATGCACGAAATTCGACATTCTGCGCCACCTCGGCGCACTATCGTGTTGCGTCAATGAAAAGTATGAAGTATTTCCTTGTTCATAGTGTCTCCATACGTTGATTAGGAGCGCTAACCTAACAACGTTGTTTGTGCAATTGTGTACCGTCGCTCTCTTTGCTTTCGCCGATAGCTCGCCATCTAAGGTGACCACGCTACAGCTTTGATGCGTCCGTTGTACTCAGAAAACACTAGCTTTCTGCGCTTGTGGTAGAAGCTGTTGCCTTCTTCTTGTCACTATGTAGTACGAGCCACAGGCAGAGCTGCCGCCAGTATTCTTGTAAAGCGAACAACGGATGCGCCATAACACCTTCTGAGGATGTGTCCTAATACTACGCGACCTTGAAAATTTCTAAGCACTTTATGAAGTGCGCGAAAGAGATCAGGTCACATGGCCTAGTGTATGCCTGCACGTGTCTGATAGCAGAGGGCAGGGCGTTTGTAAAGACAGAAATCATGGTTGATGTCAGTGAATGTGAAGAAAACATCTCTCTTATCATTTCATCGACGTCATGTTATCGGTGACACTGAAATCACTCCAGTAACAGCATACAAATATTTAGACATCCACTTAACACGAGATCTATGCTGGTCTTCTCACATAACTCACGTCACTAACAAAGCAAGTCGTCTTCTCGGTTATTTCCGTCGAACCTTGCGTCAAGCACCCCGATCAGTAAAATCCCTGGCTTATTTAACACTTATTCGAGTACGCTTGCGCCATCTGGGACCCTCATCACAATAACCTTTCAGCTACTCTTGAAGCAGTACAAAATCGCGCTGTTCGAGT
Source organism: Amblyomma maculatum (assembly GCF_055883805.1). Taxonomy (NCBI): domain Eukaryota; kingdom Metazoa; phylum Arthropoda; class Arachnida; order Ixodida; family Ixodidae; genus Amblyomma; species Amblyomma maculatum. Next base: position 65,242,265 of record NC_139344.1, read on the forward strand.
CATTTTCTCAGCCATTCTTATAACGTTAGTATCTTTGAACTAAAACGCAATACTAACCTGCCAACCTTAGGTAACCGCCGGAAAATGGCTAGACTGTGTTTGTTCCATAAATTTTACTACCATCCTTTCCTGAATCCATTATCAACCCCGCCCACCGCATATTTGACCGCACAAACCATGGGAAGGCTGTCTACCCTCGCTTTGCCCGGACATCTGCACATTTATCATGCATCCTTGTCAAGTCAGCAAGGGATTGGAATGACCTGCCAGATGCTATCGTGGACGACATCGACCCATCATCATTCAGATCCTCAATAGAAAATTTTACGCGCTGAATGTACCACCCCTTCAATGGGGCCTTTGAGGTATTCGTAAATAAATAATTTCGACAAGGCGCAGCGCAATCAAAGTTCAGCATCACGCAAATGTTTTCAAAATAATTAGGAGCAAAACTGCAAGCAGTACTGGCCCATTATTGCACTACATGTGGCCACACCTTAAACTCTAATCAGAGCCACGCATTGGGTTCAGTCTGGACCTATTCGCCATTATTTTTCAGAATCTAAAGAACAGTTCAGGAGAAAGTGTCATACACCTACGAAATAATAGCGTAAGTGTGCAGTTACCTGTTACTCTTGCCGTCCTACCTCGTTTCTAAGTTATGTGCGAAAGCTGCTGTCTTACTCGAATGATTTCGCCGCCTCTGCCTCCAGTCACTTGTGCTAATAGAAAATAAATATAAGGATAAAGAACCTCTACTAATCTAAATGCGTGCGGAGCAGAATCTTCCCGCGAGGAGGAGTAATTAAGCTCGAGAGGCTCGGTCGCGGTGCGGCAGCTTTTGCCGTTACCATGCAGGGGAAGCGTTTCTTACTGGCTCCTTAGCTTTCCTAATTGAAATGCTCCTTTCATCGAGCAATTGCAATTCCGGGGCAGATATGGAGAGGCGGGGCAGAACGGAATAAACGGAAAAGAACAAACATTTTCTTCAAAAAGTTCCAAGGGCATTCCACAGTGTCCAAAATCAATGGATGCTGTGTGAGCGGCGATATGTGTTGTTCGGAAGCTTCGCTGTTGCCATTAATCTTTTCTGCGGCGTTTTTCGAATAACTCGAAATGCACATCTAGCCGCTTACACGAGCGACCTGTGTTTATACTAGAGCACTGCACGCGCTTGAGCTGGCCCAGCACACGGGCCGGACAGGACCGGGACATGAGCTGTTTCGCCAAGTCTAGGCCAGGCCCCCTACTGATTTTCCGTGGACGAGTTGTACTCAAGATTGAAGTTCCGAACCCATCTCGGGCTTGAACCTGTACATGGAGGCCCAGTATGCGGCGTTTCACTGTGATGAAGGACTGCATAAGTGGAGCCGACCGACAAGGAAGACGCGACAGCGTTTCGGACACGAGTGTGTTGCGAAGTGGGCTCAGAGTTTGCTCGTGAAGCTCTCAACAGAGGCAGGCTGCTCTCCGCTCTTCCCTGCTCTCCGAGTTCTTTGTTCTTCATGTTGTAAATAGCTGCATAAAGCCTTTTCGTTTGCTCTTCCCAGCTCGGTCTCATATCGCTCGCCTCATTGCTGTTCTCACCCCGACACCACACTGCCCGTGAATCACGATAGCAGAGTAAGGACTCCAGATTCTCAACACCAAGCTCGTCAGCAATTACGGCTCGAAAACAATTCCCGAATAAAACTGTGACGATTCCTCGAAGCAGTGTTCCAGATCCTTTCCGCGAGCGTATTCTACGGCACCCTAACCTATCTGCGTGGTGAAGAAGCGGGAAGGGGAAGAGAGAAAGAAACTCTCTCCCCGAGTACAATGGAGAGGGATAGTCCGTCTCCCGCTAGGGATGTGTGTAGTACGCTTTCCGGGCGCATCTTTCTGCGCCCTTCTCTGGGCAGGGTTGTGACCCGTTTAGGGGTTTTTGAGGCTCAGCCCTTACAACCCTAGAACAGCAACTTGAAACGGAGCAAAGAAAAAGACGGGATTTATTGCCCTTTTATCCGTTCGAACAAGTGTAATTTCGAAGGTGCGCATAACGAAAGACCTAGCGCAGGGGAATGTCTGGAATCACCCCCTGAGGCACTGAAGACAGCCGTTGTCACAGTGTGGCGTGACACACCACTTGATGGGCGCATAATGAATAAAACAGTTAACAGAAAAGTAGAATACGGCCGCTGACATGATGTCAACTCGCGGTGAAACTCGCAGGCCAGCTTCCCTAACCGCTACATTAGGCAAATAAGCCAGTTTCTGGCACTGTATGTGGCCGTCGTCATTAACTTCCATTCTTACGCATGTCAGTCCCAAAGCAAGACCCCGAAGGAAAGCAAAACTTTGGACGTGTCGCCTCATCCGCCGGGGCAGCTTTGCTGCGCCGCAGGCGCTGATGATTTTTCGGAGTGCGCCGCTGTGGGAAGGAGCAGGAATAGAAAGCAAAACTTGCCGCCTGCGCTACTGGCCTATGTCCGGAGCCATCTACGTCTCCACACCGTTTGGCGGCAAAAGACAATCACCTTACGATAATTAATGCGATAAGCCACTGGGGTTAGCTTTACCAAGCTCATTCTCGCGCGAGGAAATTTGCAAAGGAATCTGTGTTTTTCTTTTCGAACTGCTGACCAGAACTCTCGTAAATTAATCATTACTGCCAAAATCTGGCGACCATTTTGAAAATCACATTGACTCAAAATGAGAAAAAAGGTTCACTAATCACTTGTAGATCGAGGTGATCAACGTCACTCACAGTGCAATATGTCCAAGCAATTTCAGCCTCCGCTACGTTGAACGATGAAAGAAAATAATTTCAACGGCTCTTCATGCGGACTGAAGAGCAGCAGCAGCAGCAGCAGCAGCAGCAGCAGCAGCAGCAGCAGCAGCAGCAGCAGCAGCAGCAGCAGCAGCAGCAGCAGCAGCAGCAGCAGCAGCAGCAGCAGCAGCAGCAGCAGCAGCAGCAGCAGCAGCAGCAGCAGCAGCAGCAGCAGCAGCAGCAGCAGCAGCAGCAGCAGCAGCAGCAGCAGCAGCAGCAGCAGCAGCAGCAGCAGCAGCAGCAGCAGCAGCAGCAGCAGCAGCAGCAGCAGCAGCAGCAGCAGCAGCAGCAGCAGCAGCAGCAGCAGCAGCAGCAGCAGCAGCAGCAGCAGCAGCAGCAGCAGCAGCAGCAGCAGCAGCAGCAGCAGCAGCAGCAGCAGCAGCAGCAGCAGCAGCAGCAGCAGCAGCAGCAGCAGCAGCAGCAGCAGCAGCAGCAGCAGCAGCAGCAGCAGCAGCAGCAGCAGCAGCAGCAGCAGCAGCAGCAGCAGCAGCAGCAGCAGCAGCAGCAGCAGCAGCAGCAGCAGCAGCAGCAGCAGCAGCAGCAGCAGCAGCAGCAGCAGCAGCAGCAGCAGCAGCAGCAGCAGCAGCAGCAGCAGCAGCAGCAGCAGCAGCAGCAGCAGCAGCAGCAGCAGCAGCAGCAGCAGCAGCAGCAGCAGCAGCAGCAGCAGCAGCAGCAGCAGCAGCAGCAGCAGCAGCAGCAGCAGCAGCAGCAGCAGCAGCAGCAGCAGCAGCAGCAGCAGCAGCAGCAGCAGCAGCAGCAGCAGCAGCAGCAGCAGCAGCAGCAGCAGCAGCAGCAGCAGCAGCAGCAGCAGCAGCAGCAGCAGCAGCAGCAGCAGCAGCAGCAGCAGCAGCAGCAGCAGCAGCAGCAGCAGCAGCAGCAGCAGCAGCAGCAGCAGCAGCAGCAGCAGCAGCAGCAGCAGCAGCAGCAGCAGCAGCAGCAGCAGCAGCAGCAGCAGCAGCAGCAGCAGCAGCAGCAGCAGCAGCAGCAGCAGCAGCAGCAGCAGCAGCAGCAGCAGCAGCAGCAGCAGCAGCAGCAGCAGCAGCAGCAGCAGCAGCAGCAGCAGCAGCAGCAGCAGCAGCAGCAGCAGCAGCAGCAGCAGCAGCAGCAGCAGCAGCAGCAGCAGCAGCAGCAGCAGCAGCAGCAGCAGCAGCAGCAGCAGCAGCAGCAGCAGCAGCAGCAGCAGCAGCAGCAGCAGCAGCAGCAGCAGCAGCAGCAGCAGCAGCAGCAGCAGCAGCAGCAGCAGCAGCAGCAGCAGCAGCAGCAGCAGCAGCAGCAGCAGCAGCAGCAGCAGCAGCAGCAGCAGCAGCAGCAGCAGCAGCAGCAGCAGCAGCAGCAGCAGCAGCAGCAGCAGCAGCAGCAGCAGCAGCAGCAGCAGCAGCAGCAGCAGCAGCAGCAGCAGCAGCAGCAGCAGCAGCAGCAGCAGCAGCAGCAGCAGCAGCAGCAGCAGCAGCAGCAGCAGCAGCAGCAGCAGCAGCAGCAGCAGCAGCAGCAGCAGCAGCAGCAGCAGCAGCAGCAGCAGCAGCAGCAGCAGCAGCAGCAGCAGCAGCAGCAGCAGCAGCAGCAGCAGCAGCAGCAGCAGCAGCAGCAGCAGCAGCAGCAGCAGCAGCAGCAGCAGCAGCAGCAGCAGCAGCAGCAGCAGCAGCAGCAGCAGCAGCAGCAGCAGCAGCAGCAGCAGCAGCAGCAGCAGCAGCAGCAGCAGCAGCAGCAGCAGCAGCAGCAGCAGCAGCAGCAGCAGCAGCAGCAGCAGCAGCAGCAGCAGCAGCAGCAGCAGCAGCAGCAGCAGCAGCAGCAGCAGCAGCAGCAGCAGCAGCAGCAGCAGCAGCAGCAGCAGCAGCAGCAGCAGCAGCAGCAGCAGCAGCAGCAGCAGCAGCAGCAGCAGCAGCAGCAGCAGCAGCAGCAGCAGCAGCAGCAGCAGCAGCAGCAGCAGCAGCAGCAGCAGCAGCAGCAGCAGCAGCAGCAGCAGCAGCAGCAGCAGCAGCAGCAGCAGCAGCAGCAGCAGCAGCAGCAGCAGCAGCAGCAGCAGCAGCAGCAGCAGCAGCAGCAGCAGCAGCAGCAGCAGCAGCAGCAGCAGCAGCAGCAGCAGCAGCAGCAGCAGCAGCAGCAGCAGCAGCAGCAGCAGCAGCAGCAGCAGCAGCAGCAGCAGCAGCAGCAGCAGCAGCAGCAGCAGCAGCAGCAGCAGCAGCAGCAGCAGCAGCAGCAGCAGCAGCAGCAGCAGCAGCAGCAGCAGCAGCAGCAGCAGCAGCAGCAGCAGCAGCAGCAGCAGCAGCAGCAGCAGCAGCAGCAGCAGCAGCAGCAGCAGCAGCAGCAGCAGCAGCAGCAGCAGCAGCAGCAGCAGCAGCAGCAGCAGCAGCAGCAGCAGCAGCAGCAGCAGCAGCAGCAGCAGCAGCAGCAGCAGCAGCAGCAGCAGCAGCAGCAGCAGCAGCAGCAGCAGCAGCAGCAGCAGCAGCAGCAGCAGCAGCAGCAGCAGCAGCAGCAGCAGCAGCAGCAGCAGCAGCAGCAGCAGCAGCAGCAGCAGCAGCAGCAGCAGCAGCAGCAGCAGCAGCAGCAGCAGCAGCAGCAGCAGCAGCAGCAGCAGCAGCAGCAGCAGCAGCAGCAGCAGCAGCAGCAGCAGCAGCAGCAGCAGCAGCAGCAGCAGCAGCAGCAGCAGCAGCAGCAGCAGCAGCAGCAGCAGCAGCAGCAGCAGCAGCAGCAGCAGCAGCAGCAGCAGCAGCAGCAGCAGCAGCAGCAGCAGCAGCAGCAGCAGCAGCAGCAGCAGCAGCAGCAGCAGCAGCAGCAGCAGCAGCAGCAGCAGCAGCAGCAGCAGCAGCAGCAGCAGCAGCAGCAGCAGCAGCAGCAGCAGCAGCAGCAGCAGCAGCAGCAGCAGCAGCAGCAGCAGCAGCAGCAGCAGCAGCAGCAGCAGCAGCAGCAGCAGCAGCAGCAGCAGCAGCAGCAGCAGCAGCAGCAGCAGCAGCAGCAGCAGCAGCAGCAGCAGCAGCAGCAGCAGCAGCAGCAGCAGCAGCAGCAGCAGCAGCAGCAGCAGCAGCAGCAGCAGCAGCAGCAGCAGCAGCAGCAGCAGCAGCAGCAGCAGCAGCAGCAGCAGCAGCAGCAGCAGCAGCAGCAGCAGCAGCAGCAGCAGCAGCAGCAGCAGCAGCAGCAGCAGCAGCAGCAGCAGCAGCAGCAGCAGCAGCAGCAGCAGCAGCAGCAGCAGCAGCAGCAGCAGCAGCAGCAGCAGCAGCAGCAGCAGCAGCAGCAGCAGCAGCAGCAGCAGCAGCAGCAGCAGCAGCAGCAGCAGCAGCAGCAGCAGCAGCAGCAGCAGCAGCAGCAGCAGCAGCAGCAGCAGCAGCAGCAGCAGCAGCAGCAGCAGCAGCAGCAGCAGCAGCAGCAGCAGCAGCAGCAGCAGCAGCAGCAGCAGCAGCAGCAGCAGCAGCAGCAGCAGCAGCAGCAGCAGCAGCAGCAGCAGCAGCAGCAGCAGCAGCAGCAGCAGCAGCAGCAGCAGCAGCAGCAGCAGCAGCAGCAGCAGCAGCAGCAGCAGCAGCAGCAGCAGTAGTAGTAGTAGTAGTAGTAGTAGTAGTAGTAGTAGTAGTAGTAGTAGTAGTAGTAGTAGTAGTAGTAGTAGTAGTAGTCCACCGGTCGTCTCGCTCATGGCTCAGAAAGAACTGGGGCTCGGGCGGTGCATATATACAGATCCGCCGCCACCGATCTGGCTCTCTGATTGCCACCGCACAGGGGTTGCATTGGAGGAGGAGCGAAGAAAGGAATGAAGTTCGAGCCGGCGCTTTGACAACCGGAGACTCGCAGGAAGAGGGGGGAGGGGGACGGCGTGTACACCCAGCTGCAAACGATGGGGGCAGAAGCGCGCGCAGCAAGCGGACAACGCGATAAAGGGAGGAGGGAAGAGATAGGAGCGACTGACTGATGCTGCTGACGCCGATAGTGAGTCAACCCAAGCTGCGGAGTTGGTTTTAGGGACAACGCCGCCGATGCCGACGCAAACAATATGATACCCTCGCTTCCGCAGCGCCAAGAACCAGGTCTAGCCGTGGGAAGGTGGTCACGTATTCGTCGACGTGCCGGGGCCTACGTGAAATAACCAGCGCGTCGGCAACTGAAGAGTACCCTATCCGCCACACAGGAACAGGAGGGGGGGGACCCTCCCCTTCTCTTTCTGCATGGCGGCGACGGTGTTCTATGCAGTCACATTATCTTGACTCTCTAGCGGCGTCAGCGGCATCCAGCGGTATCAGTCGGTCGCTGCTAGCGCTGGGGGGATGAAAGGGGGGCGGAGCTGGTTACGAGGCCGACGCCGACGCGAAACCCAGGAACGGACGCCGAAGAGCTGCGCTCTAAAATAGAATAATCGGACCCTTCCCGCTAAGCCCTGACCAACCTTTTCTGTGTGGGTTGTTCGTACACTGCAATGCTAGAGTGTATCCAGCGTGCATATGACGATCGTCACCTTCGCTGTCTCTTCGTCTAGGTTAGAGGTCTAAGTGGCCGGAAAAGCACTAACTACGAAAAAAAAAGTTATTTAATTTTTTGTTTCTTTTCTTTATGCAGTAAATAGAAAAGTTAATCAGATTTATATCTCTAAAAGTAGGAAAATCTGCTTATACTTTCGGTTCTGCGTTCGCGGTGCCTCTGCAGTGCGATATCGTCGTGCGGGCAACGTTTATTCATCCGTCTCTCTAGTCGTCGTCGGCGCCGTGGGCCTGGTGAGTCGCAGCCTGTTGCACATCTCCTCTTTTAAAAGCCGAATCTTTTGAACTGATTTAACTGCCCGACCACATAAAGTCTTGTACAGCTTTGAGACAGTGCGCTGTTGTGGGAATTTTGTTTTTCCCTATAAATTGGCATTCGCTGTCCTAAAGAGGTTTCAGTCCAATTTCCCTTTCTTCTGAAGTTTACAACCAGTGACGACATACTTATTCCACGTTGGGCAGCGGTGCCAGATGAAGTCTACACCATCTCGTGTTCTGTCTGTTTCCACGATGTTGGGTATCAAAAAGTTTGCAGAATACGCGGCAATGCCAGTATTCTTTTTTTACTCTTGCCTACAGTTTCACCTGGCTCTAAATCTCGACTCGGCCGAGCTCCACAATTCATTTCCTTCTGCCTGACTGCTATCCTTCACTACCACTCCTGTAAGTCTTGCCTGTCGACTAGTGCCGGGTCCAGCTTGATGGGGACAAGGATGTTCGCAGTCTTCATCCCATTAACATCTACGCAGGACAGAATCCATTTAGGCGGTGGAGTGGCCCTGTAAGTTGGAAGTACAGCGTAACTGTCCCAGTTATTTTGAGACCATTCTTGAAGATACGTAAGGTAGCTTCAGCGAAAATGTTGCTTTGAGGAAACCTCGCACTAGAGGTGACGCTCTCGAAGCTTCATCCCTCCGTAAACTGACGGAAAGCTGCGCCGATGGCCCTATTGCGGTCCATTATAGCAGTATGCTCGTAGAGGTGACCGATTCCTTCCGACAGTGTATTTGACACCTGTTATGACTTATGCCGAAGTCAGTTTTGAAGCATATATTTTCCAGATGGCTGAAATACTTGTCGATGACCAGAAGATACTTTCTTTCTCCACCATTGAACAAATTCCTGGCTATTGGTTCCCATGGTTGCTCAAAAAACTGGATGGCATGATTACCTGGTGTCTATATGGCTGCTTATGGATGCACAGTGAACAGTGGCGGCGGATTAGTTCTTCAATTTGTGTTCAAATTCCCGACCACCAGACAGACTCGCAAGCTTTGCTCGGCGCTTCACAGTTTCATGATGGCCGTGTAGAATCACGTTAAGGAACTCTTTTTCACATTTTTTGAGAAATTAGATCACAGATGATTTCACTGGCAATGCGCTTTCAATTGTAATACGAGTATATAATGTGCGTTGCCAGTAGTTTCTACATGTGAGTGAAACTTTATTTAGACGGCTGTCTATTCATGCTGTACGCATTCAGAACATTGCAGACAGAAACAATTGATTGGTACTTCCGATTTTCCACCAGCCTCCTGTCAGTAGGAACAGTGGCAATAACCCCTATTACATTGGATGTAACTTCTCTCCCAAGGTCCCCATCATCGTGTTCAGAAAGTGGCCATCGAGACAACGTGTCAGCTGCAACAAAATTAATTGCCGAGACGATATGCACTATACATGCGTAAGAGAACCGCACCATGCGCATACTTTTTCTGTGTAATCGGGGTGCGATTTCTGCCAAGTTCTTGGCCTTAAAATGGACATTAAAGGCTTGCGATCGGTTTCAAATGTGAAGGGAAATCCAGTGACGCACTCGCGAATGATCTCACACGCCCAGGTTAGTGCAAGACCTTCTCCCTTGATCTACGCGTACTTCAATTAAGTGCCTGGCAAAGTACGGAGTATGGTAGGTATACTCTATTGGTTGGTATCCGCCATCTTCCTTCCCTTGTTCAAGAACTGTCCAAAGAACTTAATCCAAAGGCTAAAACAACAGCAGATACAACTCGGGTCAAATAATGCTAAAGCAAGTCTTTTCGCTAGTGTTTTCAGCAAAATTTTGAAACGTTTCTATTGAACTCAGATCTACACCAACTCATTCAAGGAACTCAGCAAACTATCCTATAAATGAGCCACATTGAATATCTTTGGAACAGAGAATGTTCACTTAGAGATTCGCTGCTCGCGCGCCCTAGAATTCAGTAAGGGGTGTTGTGTTCACAAGCTAGATATACATGCAGGTGTTAGCCTGGAACGTAATCTGTTGGTTTGTCTGAAATGTTATTTTTCATCTTCATTTATGTAGGCCGCGATTAAGGATAGTGAGCTTGAGCTCTCTACTGCCTACTCTTTTCTTCCGATCTTTTTGTTTCTTTTTCGTGTTTGGAGTCGTTACCAGCAGAACATCATTCTGATTTCCCCATCTAAACTATATTTTTTTTTACCTCCTCATCTATCCCCATCGCCGTGGAAAGCGTTCGTGAAGGCACAAAAATTGAGGACGGCTCAATTCGGTTAAGCCTGGATATGCGTAGCGAAAACTACCAAACGGATTGTGCACAAAGACCGACTCGAACGTTCTCTTCGCCGATGTACTGGCTGCAAACCTCATGGTGTGATCGGCAATTCGGCGCCTCTTCTTGACGTCTTCAAACTTTTCTTGCTCCATTTGACCGGCTTCTTCTTCTCCTTCCTCTTCTTTCTCTTTCCTTCTTCTTCCTCTTAGTGTGTTGCAAATCTTCTTTTTCCATTTGACCGGCTTCTTCTTCTTCTCCTCTCTCTTCTCTCACTTCCCTTCTTTAGTGGCTCGGAGAAACTAGTTGCCATGGTTACGACGCATGCGCAGTAGCGACTAGCGACGCTTACCCGAAATGCGCTGCTGACTAGTCGTGTGTATCTTTCGCTACTAAAACAAACTCGGTGCAACTTGCTTCTATGGCTACACCACATACTGCGCCGTCATCTACACAAGTATGCAAATCATATCGAAAGTAATTTAGGGGCTTACTTTCACAGCAGCACAGGAAAATAACCACAGATTGTGTTCGTTGGTGCAGAGTTTCGATGCCTCGTTATGGAGAAATTCCTGACTGAGCCCGCACAGACCGTATGCGAGCATGTTAGAAATGCCTACAAGGCGCCAAGCACTTATTTCCGGCGCGGATCGAAGTGTCCGTTCGTCCTTTGAACCTATGCGTCCTAAGGTTCCCAACGCTAATCAAGCCTATCGCGTAGCTAAGGTAAGGCATACAGCTGTTTTCACGAACCATGTTAACGTACTTCCCCGTCAAATGGGAAACCGTGTTGTCAGATTCGGAGCCAGCGCAAGCTCGTAGGCAGTACGAGGCTTACGACAGCCGCCGCGGAAGCCCTGAAGCAGTCTTTTATACGCTCTCATTTTCCCTTTCCAATCCTTTTTTTTTATCTGGCATTGGCCGCTCCTATTGAGTGATGAAGCCGAAGATTATGGAATGCGTTCCTGGACGCAGGACACCTCTAAAATGGGTCATGCTTTTTATTTAAGGAAATAAATGTTTATCCTGATAATCATCATGGAGAGGAAGACAGAGCGAAGAAGAACCAGCGGTGTGCTATACTGAAAGTTTGCGTTCTGCAAACAGCTACGTAAACAGCGCGTGTTATACCTACTGAGCCACGTGGTGTTAGCAGTGCTTCATGGCAGATGCATAGCGTGAATTCAAGTTCATTCTTCAAACTACTTAGTACCTCTTTCAGTAGAGTTGCACACGGCGTTACAAAGCATATGCATACTGTGGCATTTACAAATATCTTCTTTTAGCTTGCTGCCCTCTATATGCTGAAAGTATCGCTTCGCTGAGGCCCGCATCAAAGACCACTGAAGTAAGTCTTTCGGTTGGTACCGCCAAAGATGAGGAACATGAAGGCACACAGCACGTCTTAGCTTTGTCTCGCTTATTTCTAGACGCAGCTGCAGATCATTTCGAAAGAACGAGGCTTCAAAATCGCGTTTCTGCGCCTTCATCGCGTGAACCCTGCTGAACGCCGCTAGGCAGGGCACTTCGATAGAGACGCAATGGTGCATCACAAAATAATATAAATAAGCGCCTTAAAAGCGGATAAGAAACTGCTGAGGCGCTGTTTATGCGTTAGTCGGTACATCATACCTATTATGTGCGCTTAGAGCTGGCACCTCTCGTTTGTAGTTGTGTGCCAAAGTTCCTGCAATTAAAAAACGCAACAAATCAGCCCATTGTTAGTGTTCAGTGCTAGACACTGCGTTGCTAAGGCACTCAGTTAAACGTCATATGAAGCGTGAACATGATATTGAGATCTTGAGCAGCGATAGTAAAGACTTTAATCGAGGTAGACTGAGTACTATTCCGCATGACATTCAATTCGATAGTGCAAATACCGCTACGTAGAAGTGTTTTCGGAGTCCGCCTCTATTTCATCTCGTGCAGCTAATATATTTGTGCTTTGTCTTCGTGTTACAGTTGTTCTGTTCCCGCAACACCAAATCGAACGACAGAGAGATGCTAGACTCAAACAAAGGTTTGGAAAGAAAGATAGACCCCAGGAGTGAATAAAATTTGCAATTGAGGCTTTCGGCGCTGAGAGACCAAGAAGGGGAAAAACGTAGCATTCTCCAAGTTATTCACCAGCCTCCAAGTAAAAGCGTTCTTGGTCAAACCAGGTATGATCTCCGCCGTTATGCCATGCATACCGCCACATGAAGAAGGTCAAGGGTTGCTAAGTGACCAACGTCTCTCTAGATTAAGTTTGCAAGCAAAAAGACTAGGACACGATTCATGAAAGAAATAATTTGCCAACGGTGGTTTGATAGGCAAATTGGTAATCCAGGGTACTAATGAAGTGCAACGCACTTCTGTGCCAATCTCTGCGGCATTTTATATTCTTTAGGCTGAAGTGCTACTCCGCGTGCTTTTATGTTGGTTGTCCGCTGTGCTTCAACCCCATAAAAGACTGACTCACCGTAAAGGGAGACCAAGGACTCAGCTTCGGGTGCGATTCGATTGCGGTGTACGATTTTTCAAGAGGCGATAGTTCTTCTGACGAAAATTATGGTGATGGGATTTAAAATACGGAAACTCAGGAACGGACGAGTCACAGAAAAGAGACATACAAGACGAGCTGATACTTTTGGAGGTCACTGCTCGTTTCGTCTACCTCTCTTCAGTATCTAGTCCGTTGCTCGGTTTCAGTGTTTTAAACCATGCCATAGCAAATAATCCTCCTTCGTAAACAATCTCCTTGGATTGACAGGAAACCGAGTTTGCGCGCTGGAACGTGCCGACGCGAAACACGGAACTGGAAATCGATAACTGCCCCGCTGGAAGTACGACATCGGCGCGCACGGATGACCATGATTTCAGCTGGGACTGAACGCAATTCGGCGACATGCTTGTTTGCATCACCATAGCGGAGGATCGCAAAGCATAGAGTTTTGGTTGGCTGTGCCAGTTTGACGAAACCCGCCTACTCGAAGAGTGCGACGAGCTGAGATTTGCGTACTCGCAAAGCTCGTACGCTAGCCGAAAGTGCGCTCTGCTCTGCTATACTGATCAGATGGACAACCTCGCATGCAAATAGCTGCAGCGGCCAACGCTTTCACAGGCAGCATAGTTCCTTGTCCGTATATTAATGAAACAACGTGCGTCTGCGCAACATCATTATCGGTTTCGTTCAGGTCACAAGGGAGGCAGTGGAGACAATTCATCAACTTTCTCCAAATGCATGCCAGCGCACCTCTGTGTTGCCTCTCCATGTCCGCTGTGCAGCACGCGCTTCAGTGAGCTGCGCTAATTGGCTGCATTTGCCATTCGATCTGGCTAAGCGCCCTTCGCTAAAACGCGCAATGACTTTTCGAGCGCAATTCAATCGTGTTAGCAGATTAAAACGAGTCCATGCAGTTTACGTAAGGCAGATACCTGTCGCATGTAACGAGCCCCTGATGGAGTATGTGCAGCTAGGTTAGAGTGCACGTTAAGCGTGCACGCTGCGGGTATACGGGAGGCAGTGAAACCCGCTCCGTTAACTGGCGGCCTTGTTTAGTAAGTACCCAAAGGAAGGACGATTTGGATCAATTCAGCAGTCCCAGCATTTAACGAAGCCCTACTGCGACGCTCATTTGGTGAAGGAAATGGCTTAGTGAAGGGGCTACGGAGAAAAGTGGATGTGGTAGACGTAGCCGGCATAACAAGCAAAACTGTTTACTTATACATCAGGTAATGGCGCCCGTTTTCGCTCTGCTTGCTACGGTCGCCCATGCCGGGGTCTCCCGGCGGTCCGCCTGCTTCAGTGTTGCGCCAGGTGACTGTTGCATCGACGTAGCCAACAGTGGCTATCGCTGTCTGGCCTGGGCCTGTCAACAGCTGTTTCGTTGACTTGATGGGTCCCATGACGGTTCTGTCATACTGGTCGTGTGCGATTGCGGTCACATCCGCGCCGGTGTCGACCTTGAAGGTAAAAGGCAAGTTGTTCACGGTAGCAGTAATCTTCCCACTTTGATTTCACCTAGATATAGCTCTCCGAGATCTTTTGGTCGTTGTCGGATGCTCGAGGTCTCGTCCTTCGGCTTAGACATGCAGACGCGGGCGTAGTGGCCTTTTTTCCCACACTGGTTGCACGTCTTGTCTATCGCGGGACACTGTGTCTTTGTCTGGTCACGCACACCACCACACCACTTGCAGCGTTCGTCTTCCGTCTTGTGTGTACGTTGAGGGCGCGACTTGAAAGGCACCTTCGCTTCGTTCCGGCGAGTTTTGATGTTTGTCTGGCCGCGAACTTCTCCCATGTCGAGAGCTGGCTCTTCGATGGAGCGAATTTCCTTGTGTTGAAGTTTCACGCTCTCTGAATTGCGGGCAGCTGTGATTGCTTTTTCGAGAGTGAGTTCTGCGTCAAGCTGCAGGCTCTCGCTGAGCTTTACGTCTCGCAAGCCGACCACGAGCCTGTCCCGAATCAGTTCGTCTTTGAGAGTTCCGTAATCGCATCTTTCGGCCATCTTGAACAGTTCAGTCGCAAATGCGTCGACGTTTTCATGCTGCTCTTGTTTCCGAGAGTTAAATCGCGCTCTCTCATAGATGACATTCTTTCGAGGTAGTAAATGCTTTTTAAAAGCACTCACCACGGCGGAGTATGATGCCATCTGTTCGTCTGTCAGTTTCAAAGCAGCGAGCACGTCCTCCGCTTTTTCGCCCATGACGTAGAGTAATGTGTTGATTTGCGACGTCTCGTCCTGTCCTGTCAGACCGAAGATGAGTCGGTAGCGTTCCCACCTGCGGTGCCATCATGTCCAATCTTCGGGCTTGCGGAAATCGAGCTTTGTCGGCAGTTCCACGGCGAGCGGGTTGAACGTCGTTCTCGGAGTGCCGCTCGCGCGCTCTTCGTTCGCGCCGCGAGTGTTTGGCATGACGCTGCTGCCGCTTACGTCGGGCTCGCTGTCCTTCTGGGTGTCACGCTGCGTTGGTTATCCCGCCGTTGCCACCATGGGGTAGACGTAGCCGGTATAACAAGCAAAACTGTTTATTTATACATCAGGTAATGGCGCCCGTTTTCGCTCTGCTTGCTGCGGTCGCCCATGCCGGGCTCTCCCGGCGGTCCGCCTGGTTAGCTTGCCGCTTGGGACGCTGTCATCAGTGGCGCCCACAACAGTGGAAAAAAGAACTCACTCTACAATCTGCATAAGATCCTCTGACCTGTCATTCCGGACAGCACAAGTGCCTGTCTGGTTCTTTTAAAATCCTTTCTGTTAGCGCTGTTCAGTCCTTTCCATTAGTATGACCAAATCAGCCCGACTCCTTCTTCACGACTAATGCACGAACTTACGCATCGCAAAAGAAAAAAAAACTGCAGGGTAAGAATATTTCAAACATGCCGCAAATCTACAGCGCCTACGATTGCATAAACGCGGCAAGAGAAAACGAAATTCCCAAACACTGAAAGACCATTGCGATGATTTCGTTGAGGACAAATACACACAGGCTGTGATGATTTTTTTTTTTTGTTGTTTTTTTTTTCACCAGAAGGACGGCCCACTGGAACAAGATGCATCTTCCTATGTGGCCAAGTTATCGTCACCTAAATTCTTTTTAATTCCCTTCAGTTCTTGCAAATGAGTTCGATGCATTTACTTAGTTTATTTTATTCTTGCAGCGTTATTAAATACACTTTCTTTATTGAGTTTGGATGTAAATATAAAGTGCACTTCTCCGTTGTTTAAAAGCTGTTTTTTTTTTCTGCGGTGCCTCTTTGTACTTGCTACTTGGTATCTTGTATATTTTTATCTTTGTTTTACCAAGCGGCTTTAACCTTCCCAACTTGGCTACCGTAAGGCTGCCGACATTATACTTAATAAATAAACAAATCGGTATCATGAGAAGGAGCACACAGCCCCGTACTTTAAAGTTAGAGGAGTGTTAGCTAAGTTTTTGCGGCTCGAGACTACTTAAGCACTGATTTACCTGTGGTTAATCATTCTTTAAGGGCCCAGGTTTTCGTGGTTCGCGCTTTCAAGTCGAAGCTTGGCTAAAGAACACACTACAAACACCTGCCAAACCTCAGCCCTGAGACCATTTTATGCCTTGGAAAATCCTGTTAGGCCTCTGAGCCCCCCTCCCACCATCCCACCTTCCCACAACCCAGACCATGACCGGGCTCCAATCTCAGGCTTAACTGTCCTTCATGCAAAGACTTAGGCTTTCAACTCTGTCGCAGATTTCCCTGCGGCAAATGAGTTTTTAACACCATCGTGGTGTTGTCTAGCTATTTGAACGCATTTAGATGTGTTCTATAGCAGGAATAAAGACTGAGCTGCTTTCACGTGCACACTACTGCTGCCTTTTTTTTTTCTGATCTACCCTTTCTCCTGAACGCGAGGTCGTTTTATTTGTCATTTAGCGCTTGATGCAGGCAAAACACTGTTGGAACTCCGCACGCCCCATCTTCGCCAGGCAAGTCGTTTAAAGACAGCCGCAGGCTGTGAATCGACTGCCAGCTCATCTGGGTATATCCTTCAGAAAAGAAAAAAGAAAACGAAAGTGTCTCCTTACAAATTTGACAGCCATGAATTGACCATGCACAGTAGTTAATAGCGGTTTAGTATGGGCTGTCCTATTGTAAGATGCATAGCAGGGAGGAGTACTATAAGATATGGACATATCAAGAGACCATCATTTTATTGGCGTTCATGCTGTGCTTTCATTATTGAGGAGGGCATGGCGTCCGTGCTGAGTTACGATTTTGCAATGTAACGAAATAAAGCCCAGCAGTCCCTATCTGACGCAAGTTGCCGTGACTTGCTTATAATTTAAGCTTTCGGCTGCTGTTAGTCACGTCGGAAACATCCTTTGGCGCAATTCTTTCTTCGGTCGTAGCAGTCGGCCACTGTCACCAATAGAGCGGAGCCGACGGGCTATCGTACGGACTTCAATGGCTTTGCGTCACGAAGGCCAGCCCTTGAAAAACACGTTATTATTATATCGCTCTCTGGTCCCCTTTCGTCTTGAGGTTTCTTCTTGGCTCCTGGCCATGTGGGGAAGCAATTGATGGCATCACAACATCGATCATCCCATGTAGCCACTATCTCAAAGAACAGATCGCTAAAACGCCGCTGTCATCTACCCGCTGCACAACGACCTATCGACACTTATGATGACGGTACAGAATTTTATCGGCAATAGTTTATGGTGGTTCTCGAACCAAGCAAAATTAAGTGAACAGGCACCGTCTTTCAACACGAAGGAATAAAAAAACAAGTCCCGAAAAAAAAAAAAAGAGAGAAAGCGGCTACTGTTTTTGTCGCGCCTGAAGCCCATCCTTTGTTTCGAATGGAGTGTTTCAATCGATGCAAGATGGACTGGTGTGGATTCAGCACGTTGAAAGGCGTCGGAATAGTTTTTTTTTTCTCCTCGTTCCCCTCTCTTGATCGGCCAGCCTTTGGTGGAATAGATGTATCAATTCCTTCTTTCGCAGCCGGAGTGCAGGAAACGCAGCTTCTTCCTACGGAAACAATCCAATGGCGGCCACGTTCACCAAATTCCCAGCAGGCTACTGCTTGAATCCTCAAATATATGGGCATTGCGTATAGTAACGACTCGAGGGGTCTGCAACCTTTCAAGTGAAGTCTTTGTGAGCGGCATAGATCCCTAGAAACCTCGAATTGATTCTCCATGGGTAACAGATTCGTTTTCTTCTTTGAACATTTGTGAGGAATGCATGGGGACATGGCGAGTCCCTCCCTGCACGTGGTCCTTCGTAACAAACACGTCTCCTTCGGAAAATTACAGCGTGCAGAAAACACACCAGGTGAGGAGGAATGTAAGCGCACTCCGTTCTGATGAGCAAGCGGTGGGAGGTAGTGCAGTCGGATCGCGCCAGAGCTCAGAGGTGCGCAATAATGGCAGCTGTCCCTTAGAAAGTTTTTTTTTTTTTTTTTTTGAGGCTGTGGCAATAATCGTTCTGGGTGGCACTGTGAGATCCCCAGTTTAGTGTTAGCATATACAAGATCAACAAAGTGCGCTACCTCGAAGGTATGTATTCATGTGTGGCTTTAGAGTGCATTGAAAAAAGAAATGGCAGAGGCTTAGCTTGATTCAGCCGGTAGATTGCGAAAGCAATACCCATGGCTACGCCCAGGTTCAGCTGATGTTCGGCTGGTGGTGGTGCTTATGGATATGCTTGTTATGGTTACACTGTGGTGGTTATACAATGATTCACTCTAGATAGGATATGGCGTTACTTCTTCGGCGCGTCTCTTCCTTTGGCGTTCATTTTCCTTAATCCGCGACGGACGTTCCTTCTCAAGCCGCTCCTGTCGTTGTTCCTGGGTTTCCTGGGCACGTCGCAATCGTTTCGTCAAGTTCCAACGTTCATCACTGCTGAGACTACACCTGGCTTCTGCATCACTGTCCATGTCATTGAGCGAATCAGTAACATCCGTCACATCTTCCACTGTTTCCACTGAAGAGGTTGCACGTCCACGCAAAGCTGCATACTGAGCACGCCTCTTAGAAAGTCGTCTCTCGCGCTGTTCCTCCGTCTCTGTAGCTCGCTGCTGTCTCTTACGCTCATTGCGACGAGCTTCCCTAGGGGTAGGTGGCATCGTCGAAGCAGATGTTAAACCGCCAGTGGAGGCACCGCCACTACTCGCAGACGGCGCGAGATGGTCGCCCAGCTCTTCGGCGTGACGTCACAACACCTGTTGCGCTCCTGGCGGACAGCGCGGGAGTTAGGCCACCGGTGGTGGCACCGCCACTACTCGCAGACGGCGCGAGAGGGTCGCCCAGTTCTTCGGCGTGACGTCACACAGAGGTCACGTGAAAGGTCAATGGTGGCACCGCCACGGTACGGCAAAGGCTTGAAAGGGCAAGTAGTATTGCTTTCGCTATAAAAAAGAGAGAGAGAATTAGAGTGAGTGAGGCATGGGGTCCCATTACGAAATCATCCCCAGGAAAAGCATGTTTGCGAATCACATATGCCTCAGTACCGTCTTTATGCTGCATACAGCAAGCATGCGACGTGGTCCACGATAGTTCATCTAACGTTTTGTGTGAGTACGTGGTCCATAGTGTTGTAATGCACAAAAACCTTCTTTTAGTATCAGCGCTACCCCGAACCGAGAATGTTTATTATTTCTGAATGCTGTAGCAATCAAGTGGGACGGTTGGAAAGAATTAACCGTATCGAATTAAGTGTTACTGAACACTCCGTTCTTGAAAGAGAGAAAGCCTTTGTTACTTGTTATGATTTTCACTTATGGGAAAAGGAAGGAGCGCGTGTTCTTGTCCTTTCTGAAGTTGGAAAATTTTACCAGAAACGTCCGTCCGAGGAAAGTATACTAGCCTTTTGAACGTACTGCGGAGTCTATCATTACAGGCGACGACTGGAAGTCGCGTACCGAAGGGGAGTCACTGGTGACGCCTGTTTGCAAATATTTTCATGCATGTGATAGGACGACTGACTGAATAGCCAAGACACAAGCTTAGTGCGCGTTTAATATATCTCCCATTAGTTAACATTAGTTTTGGACGTAAATCCAGGTAAATTTCGATTACTTTAGACCTGAATACACGTCGTATACCCCGAATGCAGGGAAACCTTGGTCCGAACGTCAAAGCTCTCTCAAAGCTATGAACCCAGTCGAAAAAATCTACAGAACTTAGTCAAAAATACGACAAAACATCCTGTAGGTCTGTCGTAACCATCAGATTTTTCTGTAGTTCTGTAGTACCTTTCTGTAGTTCTGTAGTTTTTATGTAGTATATTTCTGTTTTATGTAGTTCTGTAGCACTTTTCTGTTGTAACTGCGGAAATTTCTGATTTTACTACAGAATGTTCTGTTGTCACAACAGGTTTCCCGTCAAAAACCGCACAGAAATTCTGTCGTAACATCAGAAAAGTTTCTGTAGTTTTTTCGACTGGGAATTGGCAAGGCTATGTTAAAGAACATCTGGCATTAAAAAAAAAGTAAAAATAGTTAGCAGTGGTTCACGCTGCCTTCAAGGAGAAAAAGAAAACATTGGTACAAAAGAAAGAAAAAGAGCGTCGGTGAATACTATCACTCTCGAAGGAGAGTTTCCAGTAACAGTATAGGAGGTTTTCACTTTGGTATTACGGTTCTGCTCGGGAACACAGTGAACAGTATTTAGTACAATTTGGAGTAAATTAAATGAAGAGGCGCTTGGCCTGAGATCCTTAGCCACGCTAGCCGTGCTCGCAGCAATTCATTTGATGAAACGCATGTATAGATCTTCATTCTAATCACTGAAGAAGAAGTAAAAAGGTAGCCGCGACAAGTCTGGTTGAATAGAAACCGATGTAACGAAGGCAAGTCGAAGGGTCCGTGCTCCACTCAGTGCCCTCATCAGTGCCCGTAACTCAACCTGAGCAACCCAGAAATTTCCCCGAAATGCCCTGCGATTCTTATTAAAGCTATGGCCTGCGAGCCATTCGCAGCGTGCCTGCTTTGATGCGCTGGACATTTCAGTGTATATATCTGCAGTTACATTTCGCGTTTTGTTGTCATAACGCTATCTTTAATTATGCTCTTTAGTGAAGTTCGAAGCAAAAGTGCCCCAGATAACGGCATTGCTCTTTTTTTTTTTCATCGAGGTTATCAGTTCTTAAATCGACTTCTAAATCTGCCCGCACCCGAAAGACGCCCAATCAGAAAATTTGCTTTGTAGCCGCAGAATTATACGCTACGTGTCTTAAAAACAACAATGTGCTAATCACATAAAGTATTAATCTAAGCTGCCACGCGCGCCACGTGGATACAAACATACGCACAAAAAGAACAATCATTACCAATTTGTAATTTTAAGTGTTCTTTACCAGTCCCTCATTAATTGTGCACTGTGAAAATTATCATTGGTGAATTACTGTTGGAACCTACAGCGCATCAGAAATATGGTCATTAAAAGAGTGGATAACATCTTCGCTACTACGATATCTGGAGGTCGCTCTTCAGTTTTACAGCGATAGTTGTCTTCCTCTGAGAAAAACGGCGTCTGACGTAGGGGTGGAAAAAAGCTCGTTGTCTAATTGTCTAAGAGGATAAGGACCCGCGTGGCCTCTCAATCATTCACTACAGGATTATAAGATTTTATTTAGACTAACGCTCCACACACACACACACACACACACACACACACACACACACACACACACACACACACACACACACACACACACACACACACACACACACACACACACACACACACACACACACACACACACACACACACACACACACACACACACACACACACACACACACACACACACACACACACACACACACACACACACACACACACACACACACACACACACACACACACACACACACACACACACACACACACACACACACACACACACACACACACACACACACACACACACACACACACACACACACACACACACACACACACACACACACACACACACACACACACACACACACACACACACACACACACACACACACACACACACACACACACACACGCACGCACGCACGCACACGCACACACACATACACACACACACACACACACACACACACACACACACACACACACACACACACACACACACACACGCACGCACGCACGCACACGCACACACACATACACACACACACACACACACACACACACACACACACACACACACACACACACACACACACACACACACACACACACACACACACACACACACACACACACACACACACGCGCGCGCGCGCGCGCGCGCGATGCTTGAGAGTATCTTCAGCCAATATACGCTTCTTATCCCTTTAGCAGCCATCGCAGCGATGTCTCGTTAAATTTGAGGTAGGTACGTTTTTACTCACACGAAGCCGAAAATGTGAAAAGCAAGATTTGCCTCCAGGTTTTTTTCAGAAAATACGAGAATGAAACTATGAAAATCCGAGCCACATAGAGTTCAGCTTTAGGCATCGCTAGCGTTGAGAAGAGAGCGCTCAAATTATTGTGATATACGGTGGGGGGACAGAGAAATCTGTGTAGCTATTGAAAAATATTCGCGGTTGACATACACGGCTACAGCTCGGAATAAGTCGAAGGGCCCCCACAGTTTCTTCTTTATAGCCGTTGCTTCGATATAGTTGTACGGGATCATTGTTATGTTGGTCGCTTATCAACAGGCTTACTTGCCTATATAGTGTCCCGTCGGTGTGCAGTGCGAGAGCCTTCAATCTACACAGTAAGCTCCCACCACGTGACTGAATATACTGTCTACGCCAAAGGACCCCAGGCCAGAGCCGCGGGCGCGTAGGCCACCGCCCACGTGACGTGTCAGCAGAAGCAGTGAGAGCCACAGCGGAAAGCAGAAGTCCATTCCGGCGTCGGCTTGCTAGAACAAACTTTAGGTTACGCAGCGGACGCTGCTCCAGATGGACAGACTCCTTCGTGTAATGGATGGGGACCCTATACATCAGCACCTGCATGACAATTTGCGCTAGCACATGGAGGTATAGAGTGCTCGTATATGAGCTGCTGACAAACGCCGCGCCCCCTACAGCCTCTGGTCGCCATGACCTGATGTTTCGGTGGCCCAGCGTGACAAAGTTGACATCGCGGGAAAGCGCAGCACTCTTCTCTGCGTTGTGCAGCAACTAACCGCAGCCGTCAGTTAGGAGGAACAGCGAGGTCACGTCTTCGTGCTCAACGACTACTCCATGACAAGTGAAAGTTGCTCGTTCACAGCGTGTGGCATTTATCCTTGCCCTGCATCTGTACAGCGCATGACTTACCAGTACTCTTGCGCCAAGGTGGAGCTTCTCTACAATCGATTGGGGATCTCCTGCTGATCCTTGTGCAGCTGCCGCACAGGCGGGCTCTAGCTGCATGCACTGCCGCGCCACCCTTAATGCTTACGAATGCCTGGTTGTGGTTCGTTCTCCATTGATCGGTGAGATCTATGTGCCCCTCGAGTACTTGTAGCAGCGCGATTGCGGTGCGTGTGCAGTTCAGTTTTAGTCTCAGTTTATTTTTTTTCAGTATCCAGGCAGTGCGAAATTTACGGCAAAGAAGAAGCCGACAAGCTCGCGACCGCCGCACATTACCTTCAACGTTGCCACTTTCCATTTGCACAGGAGGACGTGCGCGTGGTACCCTGCGACCACCTTCGACAGCAGCACCTGGACCTACGCATCATATGAGTGCAGCACATCATCAGCATGGCCGGTTGGCTGCATACTGACATAGATGCATCGTGCAATGATTATTTGTTGCATGCCGTTCGCGTGCGCTCGGGGACGGAGGGGTGTGCCACAGAGCAACGCCAAGCAATGTGAATGATGAGTGCGGTTCATGTGAAACTTGCTCCTTAGCTGTGCCGTGTCGTGAGATGGTCGCCGTTTTTTGGACGCCGGGTGTTATTACTGACACCTTACGGTGTCATATTGCCGAAGGGTAGTGCGCGCACCAGTGGCTGAACTATGGTGAACCTCTGCTTGTATTCCGAACAGACTGGGTTGACATACCGTTCATTCCTGTGCAGTGACATGAGGGTACTACATATACCTGGGTGCCCTCTCCCTGAATATTCTGTACAGTGTGCCCTGAAATGTTTTATGACGTGAACCTATGCATGAAGCGCATTATTAGCAGTCGCGTTTTAAGGCCAGCCGAGGTGGCCGTTCGAAATGGCCAGGAGGGAAAGGTAACAGAACAGAAATGGAAGGCGATATGGGAAAGAAGGAAGGTAAGAGGAGAAAAAAAGGGACGCTCACTGACGGAATTAGGAAAAGAAGAAAACAAGGCACGAAGTCCAGGAGCGTGAGCTTTCCCTCTTACCGCTCTCGCCTCTCTCAGTTGAGGCTGCATCTGACACACCATAGATGTTATCGCTGACAAGAGTGCCGCCAAGAGTTTAATAAAGCGAAAGCTTCACCACATTACGTAAACCCGAGGTTCACGTGTCTGATAACTTGACTTTTAAGTGACCTTGACAGATACTGTGCCTCTACTTTTATAAACCAATTTAGAACTGAAACGAAAGCTTCACTAGGCTATGTAGACCCAGTCTTCGTGTGGCGCTAATTTTCACCTTGAAGTCACCTTGACCAGAATAAGTGTGAGTGCCCACGATTCCTTATGCAATATCTTCTTTCCTGCCATATATTTTCCTTCCGGTATGGTATTTGAATAGACTATTAAGAAAGAAATTTGTCAGCCTTGGCAACACGCACGAGTACTGAAGGACCTTCAGCGGCCCGCTTAAGCACTGCACAGCGCAAACGTCGCTGAAGACTGCATACGTCAGAGCAAAGGTTTAAATGGTGGTCCCCTTTTGGTGAACGAGAAGTTTCACTGTTTTATTTTCCGCCGCTCAACCATGTGAGATTAGCCTGACGCGGATAACATCAAGTACACAACTCGCACTGCCTCATAGTTAAACTGTGCGACCATGCCGCATAAGTGGAAACAGAACTCCAGAACTAGATGTGTAGTGTCATGCTTGCCGTGAGTTGTCTACAATGAGCAGCTTGGAGAAGGGTGAACCACAGTTACTTTGGCGGGGAGGAATGGGTGGGCCACTGTAACCGTGCAGCATGACATCATTCAGCGGGCCGCATATGTTATTTTAGGTGAGGAAGAAAGCATCGAACCACACACCGTTATTAATAAATTATCCAGACAAATGCTCCATGCAGGATCTGCTTGCGGCGGAATTAGTCTTTTGCGTGTTTTTGCGATGCCCGACAGAGCAGGTTATCATGCGGAAGTTTCAGCTTGCCACGTGGAATGGGTGCGGAAGCGTTGCATCACCATCAGCAATCACATCATACTGACTACGCCCACTAGACGGCAAATGCCTCTACCGTAGTCCTCCATTTAACACGTCAACTTGCCAGCTACAGTAAAGTCATCCCCACAAACTTCCTAATCTCATCCGCCCACCCAACCATATATGGCAAAATTACTTTTGAAAAGGAATTAAATTACATTAGTAATTACTTTGCTGAACATCGCAGGAAGGTAATTAAATTACATTACTCATTACTGCTCCCCAAAAGTAATGAAATTACATTACAATTACTTCTAATGAGTAATTCAATTACTTTGAAATTACTTTCTAGTTTCCATAAATGCAAAAACTAAGTAAAGCTATTAAACAGAACAACAACTTGTTCTCCAGAGTATTCTAGTTGACTATAGTTCTGCTCAATTCTGTCTCCTATTGCCAATTCGTTACGCTGGCTTCGGATTGCAGCACGTCGTTCCTGCTTTCGCGCACTCTACTTTGTTGTCTATTGAAGGAGTAGTGGCGCACTTTAGTAAAAGTAATTTCTAGGGGAATTCATTACTTTGCTGCGAAATTACTACTAAAAAGTAATTCACTACATTACTAAATTACCACACTGGAAAAGTAACTCATTACATTACAAATTACCAAAAAATGTAATTAAATTACACTAATTTCATTACTGTAATTCAATTACTGCCATGTCTGCACCCAACCCTGTGCCGCTTCCTGCTACGCTTGCCTTCTCTTGGAATCTAGGTAGTCAATCTTAGCGACCACCTTTCCGTTGCATTACGTTCCTTTCCCATGTCCATTTCTTTTTCATTGCCTCATATCCTCCCGAGTGCATGAAATAAATGAAATGAAAATGAAAATGTTTACTCGGGCGTGTTTCTGAGGCCGACTCTGCTCTCGACATTTACCGTTGCACCTGTCATTTTTCTTTGCAACTTTAATATCCACTCACCTCCTTCCCCCAGTGCAGAGTAGCAAACCGGTTGCTTTTACACGTTAACCCCAATGCCTTTCCTCCTCATCTTCCTCCTCCTCCTCTTCCTCCTCGCTGCTTTGTCCTAAATTTGAATCAAACCCTTTCGATTAGCCTCGACGTTTCTGCCCTATAATTAAGTAGCAATAAGACACGGCTGTTATTTACTTTCGCCTTGAGCGGTACTGGTAAACTGGCAGTCATGACATGAGAGTATCAGCTTAATGTGCCCCATCCGTTTCTTATTCTAAAGATTTCACTCCCGTTGTCCGGATCCGCTGTCACTAGCTGCACACAGTATGACTTTACCACTTTATTTTCCACTCTTTATACATATATCTCTGGTTCCCCAGTAATCTATGAAGTTTAAATATTCAAGTTCTTTATATTCTGCGTATATTTATTCATCTTGATTATTTCTGCGAATGCGGCCTATAGTCGCGAAGCCTTTGCGAAAGCCTGCCTGATCCTTTGTATGATTAAAGTCTGTGGTCGTCGTGATTCTATTAGCTATTACCTTTGTGAATGCCTGATAGGCAACGGGCGTTAACGGGCTAAGTGCAGGGCTACGGGAGTGGCATTTGGCCTCTAGTGAGCGTAGTCAGTATGATTCGGTCTGTAATTGTTTCATTCATTGACGTTCCCTTCATTATGCGCGATTTTATAATGTTGCCATTCTGCAAAATTCCGGCTCACTCAAAGGCGTAAAGCATTGCGTATACAGTACGGTCAGTTTTCGCTATGCGATTTCTTCGCCGCCTTTCAACAGATCTGCCATTACCTGATCCTCAACAGCGGCTTTCCCACTCCACATTGCTACTATAGGTTCCTTCGTGCCGTTACCGATGGGCTGTCATGATTTTCTGCGCTATTGCTTCTCCCGTTATCGTCCTGCTCAGCTCGCCTACTGTGTACAATTCCTCGGCTACATTACATTTACGTCATCAAAATTGACAATGGCCTGTCGTGCTTGTCTCTTACTCTATACATTAAAGCTAGAGCGTTAAAGGCTCTATTGTCCAGAAAATCCAGCGATGGCGTGGTGAGATAAAAACTACGGGCGTGCCTTTGGCAGGTGATAGATGGCAGGTGACAGGGCTGGGCAGTGATTGATCGTCGCGTTTTGTGACGTTACGAGACAACGTGACGTGAGCTGCCAACTCGGGTAGTTCCCTTGCGATGGGGGAACAAGATGGGAATCTAATCCTTCCGTAATATTATATACCCGGTCAGACTCGCTGCCCCTAGGCTACGTGGGCACATATTTACGGTTTGGTTACACTATGACTATTGGCTTCACACATAATGTGCTTTCTTATAACCGCATGCTAATAAGTATATGTGTGATATTATAAGACATATATCAAGGAATTAGTCATTAAGCAATTAAGAAAGGCAAATGCTGAGAATATATAACAGCGACGATCGGTAGCGGGAACTTCGCTGGCAGTTGGCCGGCCTCCACATCGGCCGGGGTCCTTACTCCAGGGCTCATTGGCTGTCGCTATTGTGGGCTTCCTCTCGATCACTCTTGTTGGTTTTGTGCAATCGGGCTGGTCAGAACAGCCTCCCAAGAGGCGAAAATGGGGAGGAAAATGGGTGAGTGGTGTCCCTTTGGCTTGGCTGAAAGAGTTTTAATGAAAGGATGCTGCATTTTGGGAAGAATCAAGGGTATATGTTGTGGCATAGATTTCGAAATGTGTGCATCTGAAGCTGGTACCAGTGTATGAGGTTCGCTGTTTTGAGATAGTTATGTGGATGGGGAAGAGTGCTTCTATGGTGACTGTAGTAGTTAAGGACTAGTGTGTACATTAAAGGCTGTGAGGGCGGCAGTCCTGTTACATGACGGAAAGGGCATCTGAACCGACAAGGATTCATCATCCGTGTCTGTATGTGCGTGTGTCTTTCTTCTGTGCATCGTTGTCTCTTCAGTTTCCTTTTTTCATCATATGCATGCAGATCAACTAGCTCAACAATTCACTGTATTATTGGTCCCATTACGTTCTACCAGTCTTTTTTTATACTGCACATACTTTGGTATATTTGGTTTCAGGAATTGGAAACTATGGCTTCGAATTTAAATAACCTTCGCTATTTTCGGGAAGAGCGAAGGTAAACCTTCCGTTGCCGCAGCCACCTACCAAAAATCGTGGTCTGAACACACACAAACGAATTGCAGTGAGAGAGAAAAATACTTAGTGCACAATACTTGACAGGTTTTTACTACAGGATTTGATACAGGTTCTCTGCACATATATAGTTTCCTTATTTGTTCCCACGGTTGTACACTCTATACATGATTATTTTCCCAAAATATTAACATTAACTGACATCCTTATATAATAACGTGTGCGAGCTCGCGCATTTGATTTCTATTGGATGGTTTTGGGTTCTTCGAGGAATGCCATGATCATTCGCAAATGCTTGATTTTTGAGAGGTGGAGATACTCGGCGAGCGCGCGACGGCGCGCAAAATGCGCGGAGCTGTAATAACAGGTTGATCCTCCGACCCTATCCTCGGAATTCGCCTTCAGGAACTTCTAGCTGCGTTGTATTCATGCACCACTTAATATCCCCTCAAAACCGGCTTCGTATACGTTGCGCGGGAGCTGTCGAACAAGCTAATCTCACTTAGTTGCGTGGAAGTACTCGTACAGTGACTCTATAGTTGGATGGCTGAGCGTGTGCCCCGGATAAAGTGTGTTTTTCGGACGCAGAGGCTTTTTTTTCTGTGCTGGTAGCCTAGGGGAACTGCTTCTGCCTTGGTTTCTGCTTCTGGTATGCGCGTGTGCTGACTTAGAACGAGTCTCTACCTCCTGGCGGATGTGTGTGGGACAGTAGACGAGTCACTTTCAGCCTGCCCGTGGCGGGCCTACGCAGGTGAGAGGCGTCGTACAAGGAACTCGGGCGTTCGACTTCCGGCCTTGGCTCCGCTCGGCAGTCTGCGTGCCGTAACAGGAACGACTGGGC
The DNA here is from genome assembly GCF_055883805.1 of Amblyomma maculatum. Lineage (NCBI taxonomy): Eukaryota > Metazoa > Arthropoda > Arachnida > Ixodida > Ixodidae > Amblyomma > Amblyomma maculatum. The sequence continues at coordinate 65,270,778 of NC_139344.1, forward strand.
AGGCTTCATTGGCTTCGCAGCTGGGATGGAGCCAAGCTCAGGCGACGGGGTCCGGGCGTTTCTCAAGAGTCGTTCCGGTCAAACTGCGTCTTCACGAAATACGTGGTCAGGGTGCCTTTTCCGTTGACGTAGGTGGATCCCTGGCACTCGAATTCATAACCACACTCCAAGTTTCTTGGCTTTGTCTTCCGTCACCTGCGGGAAGGGAAGCAAGAAACAGAACGCTCAGTTGCATTCTGATTGTACAATGCTCGTTTATCGCCTTGTGAATCGCAACTTTTACTATTCCTTGCTAAGGTCTCGTGTCCACTCGTTGAACACGCCTATTGTCCGACGGGCAGGATTTCAAAACTGCTGTTTCGTGCTCCTGACATCGTTAGGGTGGTGCCACAGCATGGCAGCAAGCAGCAGGCGCCTCGTCTTTTAGAGGGCTCTCGTTTCTTGGTCACTTCGGAAGCGAGCGGCATGCAGCTAATTGTTGCACTCTGGGGTCCAAGAAGTTCTGCTAAGCGTGGCTGACGTTTTATTTATAGTTCTCAATCAGAGTCTAAGTATACCTTTATTTTGAAGAAATACAAGTGTACATTCAGCATTTCGGGCATTAGAACAGCATTGGTCTCTTTGAGCTTATTCCAGCAAAAGCACTGTTTAATTTAAAAGAGGCACTAAAGTGGATTTCGGTTAACGTTTATCGAGGGCCACCATCACGTGCCTGGTGAGCCGTAAGGCCAAATACAGTATAGCCATTCTTTTCAAGAGATTCAGTTCTGTTCGTGTCACCCCCTGCATTGGCCGGCAGATTCTGCCAGTAGTGAGAACGCACTGAAAGTGAGTCAGCGAGAAAGTGCATAACGATTGAAAAATATATTCAGGCTATAGTTATTGCATAGTGCAGGGCATCATAAAAATTCCGCTGTGGTCCAGAGTTCTCGTTTGTTACAAACGCTGAAGTGAAGAATTTGGCGGCAGTAGGATCTCGCGTGCCATAATGATTAACTGGGCATAACTTTCGCCATGTGGCGATGGGGTGGGTATAGACAAGAAGGTCTATTTGCAAAGAAAAGGGAAGAGGCTGGCCTTTGTTACGCTTCTTTAAATCGGTAATTTGAAAAATGGAGTGTGAAGAAAAAGGTGGACCCCTTCGCTGGACGCCGATAAAGATGAAGAAATTGGGGAATTGCCATCGCGGAGATCGTGTTGGTCTTGATTGCCCCGCTTCCCCGCCGACCTCGACGCCGTCCTCAACGTTCTTCTTCTACATTTGGGGAAGGTGCGGCCTGGTATTCTTGCCTCACGCTCGAGCTTCGCACCCGCAAGCTCCCGGTAACTCGTAAGGCTGATGATGAACAACCCCGGCCAGCACGATGACCCCGCCGGTTGTCAGCTCTGGCTCCTTACGCCAGCGAGACCCTGCGCTCTTCAGCGGGACTGACGACACTGACTGCGATGACTGTCTTGTTTCGTACGAGCGAGTGAATTCGTGCATAAATTGGGACGACGCCACGCAGTTAACAAGCGTCACCTTTTATTTGATCGGCGTTGCCAACTTGTGGTATCATAACCACGAAGCCGATATCACGACTTGGGACTCATTCAAGGCTAATCTTACAACCGTCTTTGGTCGTCCTGCTGTACGGAAGCTCCGCGCCGAACAACGCCTGCACGATCGACAACAGCGGCTTGGAGAAACTTTTACATGTTACATTGAAGATGTGGTCCATCTGTGCAGTCGCGTCAACGCGCAGATGTGCGAGAAAGACAAAATAAAACAAATCCTGAAGGGCATCGTACATGACGTATTTCAAATGTTAACATCCGGCGATTTGACTACTGCTGCCCAAATTGTCAACCGTTGCCAGAGCTACGATGAGTTGCACAAGCATCGCCTCATCACTCGACCGCCTCCCGCCCCTGTCGAATCACTTTCTGGTCTCTCCTCTGCATTTGGAAGCTCCATGCTGCTGCAGCAGCTCAAAGATTTCATGCGGGAGGAAGTGGCTCGCCAGGTATCACTGCTGCCCACGAACTGCGAGCTGTGCCAAAATTTGGGGCCTCTTTAACAGGTCATCGCTGACCGCGTGGCGGAGGCCCCTCCATCTATCCCTCCGCCAGCGACCATGGCTGAACCCGCACAAGTCGTTGAGCCCCTCGCATACGCCGACGTCCTTGTCGCTCCAGCATTGACATGCGCCCCCGCTCCTGTCGCACCACTCACGTACGCTGCTGTCGCTGCCTGATCACAGCCACCTAGCTACCCTGTGGTGTATGCTATGCCTCAAGGGCCTGTGCAAGAATTTCTTCAGGTCCCACAGCCTTTGGTTTCACCTCGTCCGCAGCGCCGCAATCCATGCCGAGCCAGTGAAAACCATCCGATCTGTTCATAATCATCATTATCATCATCATCAGCCTGACTATACCCACTGCAGGGTGAAGGCCTCTCCCATATTTCACCTATTAACCCAGTTCTGTGTTAGCTGCATCCAATTGACCCCTGCGACCTTCTTAAACTCATTCGCCCACCTAATTTTCTGACGCCCCCTGCTACGCTTTCCTTCCCTTGGAATCCAGTTTGTTACCCTAAACGACCATCGGTTATCTTCTCTTCGCATACATGTCTTGCCCATGTCCATTTCTTCTTAATTTCCGCTAGAATGTCGGTAACTTGAGCTATTTCTCTGACCCACTCTGCGCGCTTCCTATCTCTTAATGTTACCCCTACCATTTTTCGTTCCATAGCCCTCTGGGTTGTCCTCAACTTAAGTAGAACCCTCTTCGTTAGCCTCCACGTTTCAGCCCCATAGGTGAGTACAGGTAAGATGCAACGGTTGTATACTTTACTCTTGATCGATAGCGGTAAGCTGCTAGTCATAATATGCGAGTCTCATCTGTTATTCCTGCGGATTTGCTTGCCATATGTCCCGGCACTGCCGAAATCGCACTCCCGATGATTTTCTACCGCGCCGATTGTCAGCTTTCTGGCAGCCGCCCCGTAATCAATACCCAGCCGGTAATCCATATGCGAGTTCCGTCGCGGATGACCGTGCCACCTTTTCTCCTCGCCGCGTCGCCGTTCTATATCTCCTTTGCGACGGCTTCCCAATCTTGCGCAAGAGGAATCTTGCGTGGCTGAGTGGTTTGGGCGTCCGTCTCGACTGCGGGAGGTGGTTGGTTTGAAACCCACCGCCGTACACCCACCGGCAGAAATAGGGTACAAGCGAACTCCCGGCCTTAGCGCCCAGCTTCCTTAGGGGGTGAGCTTGGAAGAAGCTTCGCTAACCCTGCTGTGTCCTCCGGGACGGAATCAGTTTCAAACACTTCAACTTGTATAGGTGGTTCGAGAACACCATCGGTTGGAACTTGCAAAGTTCGACGATGTGTTGTGTGTGACCTATGTGGGACTGTTGGAACTTTCGAGAAGTTCAATGATGAGTTGACCCCAGGCTGAGGGCAGCTCGACACCGCGAGACAGGAGTTGACTCGAGACTTTGCGCAGTCGTCGAGTTGTGGACGGGCCCATGCAGACGTGCCGAGTAAGTACAATAATAGGGCAACATAATGGGCTTTTGCCGCACAAGGTGACTTATTGTTGTCCGATGGCGGAACTGATCACTGCCACATCGGAGCAACTATTTGAGACCTATGACCCCTTTCCCAAACATTTCACCCCAAAGAGCCGAGCACCAGGCTGGGGGAAAGCTTTTACCCATTTAAAAGCCGGTGGATACCCGGTGGCACCTGGGATCGAGCCTGGTACCTCCCGAACACTAGGCGGATGCTCTACAACAAGGCCATGCTTTGGTCTAAGAAGAGTAAAGCTCGCCAAACAGTAACCCCCGAGCTTACGTGGAATTACCCATGCCGAGCCCCTTCCCAAGAGCTAAGAACCACAAAATGGCGGACACCCAAGCTGGGGACCGCTCTTGTACAAGTTTACGTCTGCTCATCGTCGAGCTGCAAAACGAATCTTGACAGCTCTCCCACCGCTCGTGGCGGACTTGTCAACTACTGCCACTGCGTTGTTCGTGTTGTGGGTCGCACCTGTATCGGACACGTGTAGTGACTGTTATCAGTGCCGATGCGTATCAGTGATGCGCAGTAGAGACAGCGCGCGTGTTCGTGCCTTTATAAACTGTGCTGGCAATAAACGTCGTCATTCTTGCACTGACCGTGCTGCTGTACGCGTCGTCCCTTCGAGCGGCTACATGGTGTCAGAAGTGGCCCTTTGAGGCCTGAAGGAAATCGTTCCCGAGTCCGGTGCGCCATGGCCCTGCCGAAGACACCGGAGCCTTTGCGGCTGACTGGTAATGTAGCAGAAAATTGGAAGCGTTTTAAGCAGAAGTTTGAGTTATATCTGCAGGCGACGGCACCTACGGACCAGCCGGAAACAGAAGCAGCCAAGGCAGCACTCCTGTTGAGCGCTGCGGGCGACGACACTTTGGACGTCTTCAACAACTTCCAGTTCGAGTTGAATGAAGAAAATGACTACAGCACCGTGGTGAGAAAATTTGATGCCTATTGTGCCGAAGTTAGCAACGAAGTGCATGAGAGATACGTATTCCGTTCAAGAAAGCAAGCGGAGGGCGAACCATTTGAAAGGTTTATTCGCGACCTGAAAAAGCAAGCAGCACAGTGTAACTTTGGCACGTTGCAAGAATCAATGATAAGGGACCAGATAGTGTTCGGTACGCTTAATCATCGACTACGCGAGAAAATGCTTCGAGATAACCAACTGACTTTGCAAAAGGCAGAAGAAATGTGCAGAGCAGCAGAAACGGTAGCCCAGCGGAACGAAATATGGCGCAAAGGGGACGAATGTGTCGACACGATTTCGAAGCGCCCGGCTCCTGCAAATGAGCGGAAAGAAGTTAAAGCATCTTTTCATTGTAGTAAGTGCAACCGCTGGCACAAGCCCAAACAATGCCCAGCCTTCGGTAAGAAGTGTCGCTTGTGTCACAAGGCGAACCATTTTGCAAGTGCCTGTGCGTCTGCAAGGGTGAGTGAAGTAAGGGAACTGGAAGAAGAGGACTTTGACATTCTAGAGGTCACCACCGCAAGACGAGAAAGGGATTGGATGGTCAAGGCTCAAGTTTGTAACTGCGAGGTCAGATTTAAGGTAGACACCGGATCGCAGGCAAGCCTGCTTCCCATGTCTGTTTACAAAAAACTGCGGGGAGCAGAGGAGCTGAAGCCGACTAATTCGGTCCTGCGGGCGTATAACGGTGGCACTATAACGTGTTTTGGAACGTGTACGCTAGAAGTACACCAAGCGAACACGTCTGCTGTTTTTTGTGGTGAAAAACGAACGGCAGGCCATACTCGGACTAGAAGCAAGTGAAGCTATGGGGCTAGTTCAGCGTAAAGTATGTGCCATAGACAAGACTTCATACGACGCCCTTCTAAACAATTTCAGGGACGTTTTTCATGGCCTCGGTTGTTTGAAGCAGGCGTACAGCATGGTCCTTTCATCTGATGTGGTTCCTGTAGTGCAACCAGCTCGACGAGTTCCAGTGGCGCTAGAAGAACCCCTAAAGAAAGAACTTGAAAAAATGGTACGTGCTGGTATAATTGTCAGGGTGAACGAACCTACTGACTGGGTCAGCCCTTTAGTGTTGGCAAAAAGAAAGATGGCGCGATACGGGTTTGCATGGATCCAAGAGCTATCAACAAGTACATAAAGCGGCAGCATTTCCCGCTTCCTAGGCGAGAGGATTTGGAAGCCCATTTAACCAATGCAAAGTACTTCAGCTGTCTTGACGCAAACTCTGGCTATCATCAGATACCGCTCGATGAGCGGACTTCTAAAATCTGCACTTTTTCTTCACCGTTTGGGAGATACCGCTTTCTCCGTTTGCCCTTCGGCATTTCTTCCGCACCGGAAGTATTTCATCAAAGCATGAGTCAAGTATTTGACGGCTTACCGGGCGTACTGATATATGTGGACAATATTTTAGTATGGGGTTCCAGTAAGCAAGAACACGATGAGCGGTTGATAGCAGTGCTTAAGGCTGCCGAGAAAGCAGGCTTAACTTTTAACGCCCAGAAATGTAAATTTGGGTTGAATGAAGTGAAATTCCTTGGTGATGTCATAAGCCGAAACGGAATATCGCCTGACCCAAAGCTAATCAAAAGCTTGGTGAAAATGCCAACACCAACGTCCAAGAATGACATCCAGCGAATGTTGGGTGTGGTTAACTATTTCAGCAAATTTGTGCCACAATTGTCCGAGCGCACAACTCTTTTGCGTGAGCTTGTAAAATCTCGGTCAGAGTTCCAATGGACCGAAAATCATGCGCTGGAGTGGAAAAAGTTAACTCAAATCTTGACCACTGCCCCCCTACTTGCAATCTTTGATCCGCAGAGATAAACTAAGATTAGTTGCGATGCATCGAAGGATGGTGTTGGTGCAGCGTTACTGCAATGCTACCACGGTGAATGGAGGCCTGTAGCGTACGCATCTCGTGTCTTAACGCAAGCCGAAAAGAACGATGCACAAATCGAAAAAGAAGCGCTTGGAATATGTTTTGGCTGCGAAAGGTTTCACGAGTTTGTGTACGGAAGAAAGGTGCTTATCGAGACTGATCACAAGCCGCTGGTGGCGATAGCACGGAAAGAAATTGCGGACATGCCACCGCGAGTGCAACGATTCTTTTTGCGTTTGCTAAAATATGACTTTATCTTGCAGTACATTCCAGGAAAGCAGCTGCTGCTCGCTGACATGTTGTCACGGTCAACGGTGGAACAGGGCGAAGACCAAGCTCGCACAACAAATGATGTTGAGGTTCATGCAGTGCAGTCCTTGGGCTACATGGTCACCCCCGAAACACACCGGTCACTGCAGCTGGAAACTTGTCGACATGCCTACCTGCAGACAGTGATTGCATGCTTGGTGAGCGGGCAGCCGGTGACAGGTGAACTCAAGCCATTTTCGAAAGAACTATCTGTCGTTAATGGAGTTGTACTAAAGGGTGCAAAAGTTGTAATTCCGAAGAGTATGCGACGACTCATGCTGGAAAGGATTCATGCGGGTCACCTCGGGTTGCAAAAGTGCAAGGAGAGGGCGCGAAAACTCGTATTTTGGCCTGGTATGAATGGAGACATCGCTACCTGTGTAGAAAGCTGCGCAACGTGCAGAAAGTACGCGTACAGACAGCCGCAGGAACCACTTCTGATGCGACCAGTTCCGAAATGTGCTTGGTACAGGGTTGGAGTGGACATCTTTTCGTATGCGGGCAAGTCGTACGTGGTTGCTTATGATGCCTTTTCCAATTTTCCTGAGGTCGACATTCTAGAAGACACAACCGCTGAAACCACAATTGCAGCCCTTAGTGCCATGTTCGCCAGGTACGGTGTACCAGTGGAAGTCTGTACGGATAACGGACCCCAGATCTCGAGCCGCGAATTTGCCCTGTTTGCTAAAACGTACGACTTTCATCACATAACCTCGAGTCCCCGTTATCCGCAGTCCAACGGCTTGGCTGAAAAGGGTGTGCAGATCGTCAAGCGTATCCTCAAAAAGACCATCGAGGCGAGGGAGGACTTCTGGCTCGGTCTCCTAGCATACCGCTCTACACCACTCGAAGATGGCCATTCTCCGGGTGAGCTCCTTCAGAGAAGGCACCTTCGTTCTAACCTTCCTGACTTCGGCCGGGTATCCCGTCGCAAAGTGAGGAAACACCGCCAAGCCAGGGCTGGAAAGCCTTTGGCGGTACTACCCGGAGGTGCAACAGTGCGGCTTCAGGATGCTGCGGGTTGGTCACGCAAGGCGAAGGTCATTGCCGGAAGCGCTCCACGATCATACCTGGTAAAAACCCAAGATCAACGCATGTTGCGGCAAAACCGCCGGCATCTGATTACGACAAAGGAGCGGTATAGCAGTAGTGAAAGCGATGACGACGAGGAAAGTTGCACAGGCTCCCAGTCCCGGACACAGCAGCCTACGAGCGGAGCTGAACCAAGTGCACAATCCTCGGGAGTCTCTTCACAAAACGGCGTGGGATCGACGCTACCAGCGAGTGGCCGTGATTCTCCGCCGAGCATCCCATCGCCACCCCCTTTGAGAAGGTCAACTCGTAGCACCCGGCCCCCAAAGAAGTTACGCTATGACGAACAATTCAATCAAGTGCCATAGTTGTGATCGCTGCTTATATTTTTACAAGTGTGTAATTTTTGTTCGTCCCAAGGGAGGATGTATCGGACACGTGTAGTGACTGTTATCAGTGCCGATGCGTATCAGTGATGCGCAGTAGAGACAGCGCGCGTGTTCGTGCCTTTATAAACTGTGCTGGCAATAAACGTCGTCATTCTTGCACTGACCGTGCTGCTGTACGCGTCGTCCCTTCGAGCGGCTACAGCACCCACGTGCTCGGGCAGGCGGGATAGCAACACCCGTGGTGCACTTCCATGACGTGTACCCCTGCCAGACGCCTTCGCGTCCCCGACTTCGGTAACTCTCTTCGTGCTGCGCTCCACGCGAGAGCCCGATTCTTCCAAGTTTTGGTGAGTGTTGGTTTGGACGCCGGCCCCATTGCAAAATTCTTTAGGACCTACCGCCTACGTACCAGAAGCGCGAGTGGAGGCTTCATTACCCACCCCTATGGTCACACAGCGGTACTGCTGACAGACTATCAAAGGGTGCTTGAACCAGTTCTGCTTTCGCTTCGGCTTCACTCTCTTAGCCTACTGAGATGCCCGCAGGCCTCAGCGTTACCCAGGACGTCCCTGGGTTGCGCCGGAGGAAGAGTGAAGACAGTCTCTAATAGCGCCCCCAAGCCTCCTCGAGGGCTGGGTTACACAGGGTTCCCGGTACCCCTGATAACTTTAGTCAGCGGGGATTCCGCTGCGGCGTCCTTAAATAGATAGTTAGCCGGCGCAGCCCATCCCTGGACTGCACCGGCGGGTGAACGGACTCTTATTTGCCGCTACGAGGACTGGTCATCTCCAACTCCAGCGGCTTCCATCCTTGGATCACAGGGAGTCGGGAGCTCCCCAGCCTTATCCCTAGTCCCGTTTCTTGATAGAGCACATCATAGCTAAAGACTGTCATTTTCGATGGGCCCCACCGTAGCGGTTCATAAGCCCAAGAATCTATCCCACTCGGGTGGGATATACTTCCTCAGAGTGCACAAGGCTCCGAGGTTTCAGTCGGCCGTCTGAGCATTCACCGGTGTGGGCTCTCTCGATTACAGGAGCGCGCCATTGCTCCCAGCCTTATTCCTCCGGGCTTCATCGCCAATGGTTGCACCCTTCTCGATTACAGGAGGACGCTGCCCCTCCCAATGACCAAACAAAAGTCAATCCACCCATCATCGAAAAAACTGACTTAGTTTGCTCGATGACAAATTAATGCCACCAGGCTGACCTGTCCCCCTTCATCAGGTCACAGCTGGGTCCTCTCCGCTTCCGCGGAGGGCTGTCGGGTGTCTGCTCACCCGTGTTGTTGTCCCGCTCCAGCCACCCAGAGGCTTGGATTCACAAGTCCTCGTCAGACATGGGCCTGGCTATGGGAGGAAACGTATGCAACACACTTCCGTCCCAACACACTTCCATCACGCTTGAGGATTCTCGCTATGCAGGGCAAATGTCCATCCTGTAGAGCCTGTAGCGGTGTGCACAGCACGAGCCATCATTCAGGAAGTTGTGTACGCAATAGAGTTCGTCGTTTTGCTTTCCTTCTCACATGATCTTATCTTGGGCTGGGATTTTATCTCGCGTCATAATGCGGTGATAAACTGTGCTCGTGCTGAACTGGAGCTTTTTGCCCTTGACGAACCGTCGCCGGACATCCTTTTCCCAAAGCTGTCGTTGCCGAAGACATTGACCTCCCTGCGTGCTCTTTCGTTCTTGTGCCCTCTGCATGTACCTTTTCGCGCAGTACCGATGTCCTTTTCACACCATCGCCAATCTTCCTAAACTACAAAAGTCTTCCTCTGCCTTATGCCGTACCTTCTGTATCAACTGGCCTCACAGCGCTCTGGATTTCTAATCCGTTCTCATTTCCCGTATCCCTGCGTCGCTGTGAATTCCTCGGCGCCATCCAGCTCATGGATTCTATTCTCACTGCTGAGGAAACGCCCTCTTCGCAGCGCGCTGACATGGCTGCACTCACACCGTCTGTTCTTGTGCTGGACCAGTCTTCTGCCGACATTTTTCTCCGCTCCATCGATGCCAGTCTTCCTTGGCCTCAACGCTCTGAACTCCTCGCACTGCTTCATCAGTTCCGCTCTTCATTCGACTCTCATCAGCCTGCTTTGAGCTGCACATCAACTGTTGCCGAACACATTGACACCGGTTCCCAAGATCGTCTGTGCCAGCGCCCGTATCGAGTGTCTGCCACCGAGCGCCGAGTTATTGAAGCCCAAGTTTATGCTATGCTTCAGAATGGCGTGATTGAGCCGTCTAACACTCCGTGGTCCTCCCCTGTTGTCCTGGTGAGGAAGAAAGACGGTTCTATACGCTTCTGCGTCGACTATCGTCGCCTAAAAAAAGATCGCGAGGAAAGACGTCTACCCCCTTCCGCGTATAGATGATGCATTGGACTACTTACAACGTGCTGAACTCTTTTCTTCGCTCGATTTATGATCCGGCTACTGGCAGGGGCCCATGGCTGCGGAAGATCGCCCTAAAACGGCATTTGTCACACCCGTTGGCCTCTTGAATTTACCATCATGCCTTTCGGTTTCTGTAATTCCCATGCTGCATTCGAGCGTATGATGGATACTATACTGCGTGGCCCGAAATGGAAGACGTACCTCTGTTACCTTGACGACATTGTGGTGTTCTCGCCGGGCTTTGCGACCCACCTCTCTCGCCTGAAGCAGGTCTTGACATGCATTGCGAACGCCGGCCTGCAGCTCAACTTGAAGAAGTATCATTGTGCTGCTCGTGAGCAGACCATTTTAGGCGACGTTGTGTTCAAAGAGGGTATACGTCCTGATCCCGCCAAACGTCGAGCTGTGGCTGAGTTTCCGAAGCCTACTACCATCAAGCGATTAAGAAGATTTTTGGGCCTGTGCTCATACTTTCGGCGTTTTATATCGAACTTTGCTTCCATTGTCTCGCCGCTGACAAGCTCCCCTGCAATACCTCAGATATTTTTCTGTGGTCATCAGCATGCGACGATGCCTACAACACATTGAGCCTCGTCCTCACAACCCCGCCCATCCTGCGCCATTTTGACCATGAGGCGCCCACCGAAGTTCGTGCAGACGCCAGTGGTGTCGGCATCGGCACTGTGCTTGCTCAGCGCCCCTCCGGCTTCGGTGAATACGTAGTTACATACGCCAGCCGTACTCTCACAAAAGCCGAACCGAACTACTCTGCAACGGAAAAGGAGTGCTTGGCCATCGTCCGGACCCTCACACAGTTTCACCCTTACCTTTACGGCCGTTCGTTTGGTGTAGTCACGGACCACCATGCCTTCTGCTCGCTTTCTTCGCTCAAGGAACCCTTCGGCCGCTTGTCACGGTTGGCTCTTCGTCTACAAGAATATCACATCCGTGTTATTTACCGATCTGGTCGCAAGCATACAGACGCCGACGCTTTCTCTCGCTCACCGCTGCCAGCCGACCGTGGCAGTCTTGGACACCGCGGCACCTTCGGTCGACATCAGTGACATGCCCGCCGAGCAAGAAAAGGATCCATGGATTGCATCCCTTATTGACTACCTTTCCAACAATTCAGCGATTACCCCTTTACGCGCCCTTCGCCATCAAGCTTTCCACTATGAGATTCGGGATCACCTCCTTTACCGGCGCAACTACAACTCAAGTGGACGGAAATGGCTCCTCGTGATTCCGCGTCATCTACGGACTCAAATATGTACAGCTTTTCACGCCATTCCGCAGTGCGGTCTCGCCGGAGTTTTCAAGACGTGCACTCGAATCCGTCTTCGCTACTATTGGCGCGGTATGTACAACTCGGTTCTCGAATACGCTAGATCGTTCTTGACTTGCCAACGCCGCACACCTGCCTCTCACCGTTCGGCTGGTGAGTTACAGCCTCTCACATGCTCGCTTAGACCCTTCGACCGCATTGGAATTAACCTCTATAGCCCTCTTCCGTACACAGCTGATGGCAATCGCTGGGTCATTGTCGCCGTCGACCACCTGACGGGATATGCCTAAACCGCCGCGCTCCCAGCTGCAACAGCCCGAGCTGTGGCCGGTTTCTTATTGAAGAACTTCATTCTCCGTCATGGTGCTCCTCGTGAATTGCTCAGCGACAGAGGGCTGTGCATTCTTATCTGACGTCGTTCAAACCCTGCTCGCGCAGTGCAAATTCATTCACCGAACTTACACGGCCTACCACCCGCTAACAAGCGGCCTTACTGAACAATTTAAATGCGCCCTCGGTGACATGCTCGCGCAGTACGTCGAATCCAATCACACGAACTGGGACATTGTTCTTCCTTATATCACCTACGCATACAACACTGCTACGCAATCCAGCACGGGTTTGTCTCTGTTCTTTTTGCTTTACGGTCGGCATCCATCTGCTCCCCTTGATACTGTCCTCCTCTACAACCCTGACGCATCAGAACGTACCACAGTGGCCGAAGCTGCACAGCACACAGAAGAATGCCGCCCGATTGCACGGACATTCACAACTGACTCTCCGTGGCGCCAAAAATGTCGCCATGACATCAATCAGAAGAATGCACCCCACTTCGAGCCCGGCTCACTCGTGTGGCTGTGGGTTCCATCCGGCAGCGCCGGCCACTCAAGAAAACTGATCTCCAAGTATCACAGGCCCTACCGCATCGTCGAGCGCACTTCATCAGTGAACTATAATGTTGAGCCGCTTACGCCACCTTCCGATTTGCGACACCGTGGTCGCGAAATTGTTCATGTGCAGCGCCTTAAGCCGTTCTACGACCCCATTGTACCTTAGTCCCCTTAAGTCGCCAGGATGGCTCCTTCTTCGCAGGAGGTCATTGTGAAGAAGATCGACCCCTACGCTTTGACGCTGATGAAGAAGAAGCAGTAGTGTAATTGCCATCGCGCAGATAGGGTTGGTCCTGATCGTTCGCTTCCCCGCCGACCTCGACGCCGTCTTCAACGTCCTTCTTCTACAGGAGTTGCAATGGGTGACGATGGCATAGATGAATGAGGGGTGTCTAAATACAGACACTTACTCCAAGGCATATACAGTATTCGCCCAAAGCGGCAAAGCCGTGAGGAATGCTTGTGTCTTATACTACAATATGCAGCATTTAAATCTTGCACATCTGACATACTGCAATAACGTCATGAAGGAAGTCACTTGCCTCATTGCCGCATAGCATGGAACTCACAGGCGAGCATGGGGTTGAAAGTTGAAGCTGAAAATTTATTAGCTTATCCAAAGAAAGGTACAAGCATATACAGCGAGAGGGATAAGGTACAAGACCGAGAGTATCTTTATTATTATTATATTGTTATTATTATTATTATTATTATTATTATTATTATTATTATTATTATTATTATTATTATTATTATTATTATTATTATTATTATTATTATTATTATTATTATTATTATTATTATTATTATTATTATTATTATTATTATTATTATTATGAAATGTCGACAAAAGGGGATGCCGGGTAAACGGCACGTTGTAGTCTCGTGTTCGTTTCAGCCAGCGTGTAGAGAAGTCCGTTTGCTCAGATAAATTTAGCGGTGCTGGCGAGATATTATTGTGTGCTTTTATTTTTCAGTCGTCAGACTGCGTACATAATGCAGCGCAAAGAATATATGTTCAGTCACTTTCTAGGTCCTTAAACACGTTCTGCTATTTTAGTTCGTCACCTTTGTCATGCCAAAGAAAAAAAAATAATAAGGGCCTTTTCGGTTCGCTTTCGGCTTCGTGTACCTGAATCCTGCCGATGACTCCACAACTGTCCATTCGACTCGCCACGTTCACTGTGTTGCCCCAGATGTCGTATTGAGGTTTCTGAGCACCCACGACACCGGCTATGACCGGACCATGGTTGATACCTAAAAATATTTCACAGACTTTTTTTTTAATAATCTTTTAAAGACAGAAAGAAACGAAATCAAGCACTTTCATGCATAACAACGTCGCACAGTTGAGAAAAATTAACTGCGTGAAGTAAAGGGTGGCAGGCTTTGGTAACGAAAACAGTGATTTGAAAGAAAGGCAGTTCCAGCCATTCCGGACGCGAACATTTGCAATAACATCAGAAGTTAAAACCGGGAAACAAAATACACATTCTTGCAATTGGAACATGGCAACTTGAGCTGCTCGGAAGCTTTTTTCGCTCGGGTTTCTGCTCAGTTCAAATCAGTTTTGTAGGAGAAGCTTTTATGCTGTGGAGGTTCTCACGGGGCTCCAGCTGCGCTCTGAGAACCGAGGCCACGCCGCTAGCTCTGACCACAGCAGTGGCCGTGAAGAACGTCACACCGAGGCAAACATAGCCAGCGTGCCAAGTTGTATATTGGGAACGCCCAATGTTCTTCCTCGGTGTCATAGCAGCATCCGCGCGCTACGGCGTCGCGACTTCGTCCCTGGATGCTGTCCGCTGAGATGAGAAGGGAAGAGGAAGGAGGGGCCGTTCGCTCACCCCCGCCCTCTTCGCCACAGGGCCAGGGGAAGGAGGCCAGGTGGGGAAAGAAGAGGGCTCCCCGAGAGAAAGAGAGGGTGTTCGCCATGTCGTGCCGGCGAGGGAAATGTTGAATTCCCACAATGCATGTGTTCCGCAAAGTGTTTGAAAAGCCCTTGCGTGCGGGGTTTTATACAGAGCAAGTGCCATCTGCGTAAACTGGGCACGGAAAAATGGCTTTGTTAGACAGGACTGTCCTTGAGGACCCCTACTGTGGGGAATAAAGTTTTACGAAACCAATGGCGCAGCCGTGAATGCATAGCGACATTACATATGCTACGTGACCGAGGTTTACTTCCGCATTGTCGCCCAGCTGGAGCTTAAAGCCTTTGCTTTAATGGAGGCGCCTTCACGTACCGTTTCTGAGCTTGAATCGCTGGAATGATTCTCTGTTGATTTGCTCGAGAAGCGCCGTGAGGGCGATGGCGAACTCCACCAGGCTGACGACATTGTGATGATCGCGTAGCTTGCCCTGAAAAATGTTATTGGCCCCAAGTTATTTGTATGAAATGGGGCTGACAACAACTACGCATGGCATGCAGTTATTAAATGCCGTGGGAAAAGCTTCATGATGACGGAAGTCGCAAATGTACTCTCTGGGAGAAAAGTCACTGCAACACGCAAATGGCTACCAAAGCACATAGCTGTAGTATCGGGCAATAGTTCAAACCATAAATGTGGACGTGAAATTTGGATTTATCTCTGCCATGTGCGCAAGATAATAAGGCGATAAATGGTTCTCGATGCGTTACAGTTAGAAACCGTCATAGGCGCTTTCCAGAGTGTTTTCTCCCCGGTAGGGCAATGTACCGCAGTATCATTGCAAATAACATATTTTGCACTAGTTTATGAAGACGTCGGTTCTTGAAAACGCTTTGGAACGGAACTGGTGTCAGGTAGGGGAGTTTACTGCTGCAGGAAGAAAAAGTAAGGCTAGTTGACAAAAGTAGGGACGTAAAACGAAAACAAAATGCCCTAGGTGATACCTTGTAAGGAAGTTTGAAATTATTTATCTTGCGTAATTGCCACTGGCTGCCAATTTGTTTGATACCGAATTCAGAAAATGACACTTATTAAAGCTTTCAGCCCTGACGTCATATATGGCATTTATTAATGACGAAACAGGAAGGTACTGAATCAGAAATAAAAAAGACGTCTGTACAAACTAGTCTGATATCCACAAATACATCGTGTTTATTGCCGTTCTGCTTCACTTCATTTCGTTTAAGTTGTATTTATGAAAGCCTAAGCGTGAAGAAAGCCTGCTAAAGCGGATTTCTACGGACAGTGTAAATACAAAATTGTTTTTCCTGAGTGTGTTTCCTCTACCTTGACGGGACACTAATCGATGGAGTATATAGCAAGAGTATCGACTTGAATTTGTAGCTGGGCGGGGCAAAGACATGAGCTCGGAGCACAGCTTGACATTGCATCGATACGGAAAGGCATCCGAAATATTCGGGGAAACTGGATAAGTGCACAATTTCTCAGAAAACAAAAATTACAATCAGATACATTTCTGAGCGCATAGTGATTAAAACAAGGACACGGCGTTCTATTCGTTAATTTACAAATATATTGCAAGGACACGGCGTTCTGTGTCGTACGATAACGTACTTTAATTACACAATCATAAACTAACTAAGTTTGAGAAAGTGATTATTATATGTTTAGCTGCTGCAGTTGCAAAGAGAAGGGACGGGAAGGAGGAGCGAATGAAATTCTTCATTCTGAGGTATATGAAAGATAGTCGGATACAATGCAAGGTCGGAGCGGCACATACCCATCAAAAAAGGCTCTCCACCTAATGGCGTCCAGCGCGATTTTTGCGATTAATCTGGCCAGCAGCTTGTTCTGTGTCGCTACAGCTGAAGCTAGGCAGAAAAAGGAAGGAGACACGCCTTTGCCGTGGTGCGTATTGTTCGTAGTAGGGGTGTAGAGGTGGGAAGTGGGGAGTTGGAGAGATGCTCAGTAGGACACATCCTTCATGGGAAGGGGACAAAAGCCTGTCACCTTTTCTTTCCTGCCGGCCTATGGGCATTTGCGGCTCCGTTCATGAGTTGTATCCGAATATAGTACCTTCTTGTTGAAGCGCGCACAAATATTGGCTGCTACGTTATCATATATTAAAGTCGTCGCGATACCTTCCTGATCGTCAAGTTTCGTGGACCAGTCTGTGCGCCTTCTGGTTAGCAACTGGCGCTCTCCTGCCTTTAACACATCCTTTCTCATCTACGCTTTTACGGTTCCATTCTGAGCGATGCTTATGTCAAAAGCACAATTACCACGTATCATTGAAAACAGTCATTTTTGACGCCATTGAAGCTTCTGTTTTCGCTTACGCCGGTGGATTCTCTCAAAGTCTCGCGAGGATGGGAGAGGGGAGTTGAAGTACCATTGTTTATTGCAAAAAGGGCTGTTTTTGGGACGTGGCAGGAGCGTGATTTAAGAGACAGTAATGCAAATTTATTGGACTTAGAGAAGCAGAAGAAAATTATGGAGGGGGCGTAATCGTAAACTCATATCTTGGGAAATCGATTCTCGTTCATCCTCCTTCCACGTTCACATCCGTCCTCTCCTGCTCGCCTGTGTTTCTGTAAACAGTAGTGCCGTGCAGAAATGCATGTGCTAAATAACGCATGATTGCTCATTGTTAGTGGCAGATTGTTTTATGACAGATCCGGCGCCATCGGGGCGTTTAAAGGAGCCCAAACCTCAGCGCTTTTCGTCTATCCCCCCTTTTTGCGTCTTACATATCGACCATGCTCGTTATCAATGCTCGGAATATTTTTGAATGATTGGCGTAGTTTTCTGTTTCGGCATACGCACTGCTTTTTCTTTTCGGTCCGGCTGAAATCCGGCTGCAGCCATATATATATATATATATATATATATATATATATATATATATATATATATATATATATAAATAGCCATATATAAATATATAAGATATATTTCAGCCCGGTATCTGATAAGAACAAGGTGTCGCTGGCGTACGAACAGTACAGATACAAGTCAGAACGAAATATATACCGGGCATATTCATTAAATGTTGAGGATTAGCTGCCCAGAAGGCAGCCCCACGGGAGAGGAGCTTCTGTCGCTAACATTGTCCGAACTGGTCAACACGTCAGGTAAACTATTATGCAGCAATTCGACGCACACTTTATGAGAGAAGAAAACAAAACTAAAATTTTTGCGGTATGCGCATTCTACGTCGACGATAAATTTAGAATCAACTATCCGAGCTTCCGCAGTTGAAACTAAGGGTAAAACACACAGTTCGTCCTTTTTGTTGAGGATGGCATACCTGCCTGTCCAGAATGTGAAGGATGACCACGTAGAAGGCGAGAAAGAGGGCTGCGTAAGCACCGTGTGGAACGTTCGAAAGCCTGGAAGAGAAAAAGGCAGTCAATGATATCAGAGGCAGTGTGGAAAAAGGAAGTTGTCGAAAGTAACGCTTTCCATTTCTTTTCTGCATAGTGCTATTGGTTGAACACTTGTGACCGTTATATAAAACTAATTGTACTACTACCGCGACTTTTCGTTTGATTTCAATGTTAACAAGCAGCCTCATCAACCGCCTTGCTGCAAGAACAACTCACTGCGTGCTGTTAGTTTAGAAGCTTTTCTTTTTGGGTGCTTAAAAAAGTAGGGTGGAGTACCGTCTTTGCCAAACATATACCTAGGCAACGGTGTGTGAACCCTTATGAGTGTAGTGGAACACTTACTTCTCTCCTTAGGCTGTAAATATGCGTAAGGATATATACATATACGAAAACCCTTGCCATCAAATTTCTGCACCTTTTGGTCTTTTGGGCTCCCGTAAGGACTCCACGATATGACTGATAGTCAAACTCCGTTGCCTGGTTACTTTTCGCAAACACAATATGCGCAGCGATAACGTTCAGCTCTTATCTGACCGCAGCAAGATAGTATGCTTGAGAAACTCATGATGGCGCAAAACCAAGTTAACAGTGGAAGACATCGCTCGCAGGTTGGAGCACAGAAGTTAAGGGTCATAGCGAAAAACATTCTTGAAAAAGATACAATTTTTGACAGAGCACATATAAAAAAAAATCGCAGTAGACATACGTATAGTGCAAATACAGCACGCATAAGGTAATTGTTGTCGTCGAATTTGTCAAAATAAAAAAGACAAAACGTAGAATTAGGCACACTTTTCTGCTGATGTTTGGACGGATTGCTTATGGGAATATCGTTCGAGGAAATAAGAGAAAAATGATCCGAAGAGACTGACAAGTAGAATAATATTTCTGCAGATAATTTCGTCATAGAGCGGCTACCAGGGGCTTCTCGCCAAAAATTCCAAAAGCGCGAGTTGCAACGCAAGAACACACGGTCTCTCTAGTAGCAACGTACACGCCATATCAAGTTTGGATTCGAAATACCTAAAACTTCCTTCCAGCCAGAACACAGTTAAAAGAAAATGGGGCACTAAACTGATATAGAAACTGAAGAAACGACAGAGCACACACCTTTCTGGCTATGCATGTTCAATGTATGCAAGGAGGTGCAGGTAGTGTCTGTCCTACACAAATGAAATCGCTGTAATCAGCGCCAGTCCGTGCGCATATCTATTAATTTACGATCTATTAGAGGCGGAACAAATTCCGAAAGTTTAATCTCATAATCAATAGCTAGAGAGCCTGCAATGATGGGGCACGCCCGTCTGAACAGAAGTGCATTGTAGCCTGAGGTAATTAATAATACTAAATAATATAAGCGCTCTGTAAGAAGGCAGCAGACCAGGTAACAACACAAAGCATAAGAAGCGCGCGCACACACACACACACACACACACACACACACACACACACACACACACACACACACACACACACACACACACACACACACACACACACACACACACACACACACACACACACACACACACACACACACACACACACACACACACACACACACACACACACACACGCGCGCGCGCGCGCGCGCGCACGCACACGCACACACAAACACACAAACACGCGCACACACACGCACACACACACACGCACGCACACACACACACACACACACACACACACACACACACACACACACACACACACACGGACACGCACACAAGGACAACGCTGTGTGTGTGTGCTTCATATGCTTTGTGTTGTTACCTGCTCTGCTGCCTTCTTCCAAGAGATGTGTGACCAACTGGCTCAGCGTTCGACTCTATTATAAACGCTCTGCCTTAGCACCTTTAACTTTAATTGGTTGTTGTATCACAGGACAGGATAATCCAAACAAGCTTCATAATGGTTCACACTCACGACGTCGAACCATATAATTTTTCTGATATGTGTACTCTAAGGGATAAGAAGAGCCATAGTGTCTATTTGGAAGATACGCATGGAGCTGTAAAATTTGAACACACGACATTGCAGTCGGCAAGCTCTGTGGGCTAGAAAATGTCGGAGGCGGTGCAACCAAGCTAATTGCTTCGAGAATGATTATTTGCTGCGCCCTTATATTGGAAGAAGGATGCACCTCGCTTTAGTTATGAAGAATGGTACACGTTAGTATGAAACAATGTCATCACTGCTAACTGTACCACTGTCCCAGAAATAGCTGTGAATCTATATGAGCACATTGCGCGCGAAAAAGTTAAACCCATGAATTAGGATACATCACGGATATCGCTAATGCCTGTCAGCTCGCAACAGTTCAGAAGGATACTTTTGAAAAATTGGTCATAGAACATTATATCACAGATTACAAAATGGAGGAAATGTATGGGTGCGGTTGTCGTAAATAACTCAAGAACAAAGCGGCAGATGCCCATTGAAGGAGGGCCTACAGCCAATGGCGTCCACCGGTTCCCACGACATGTGGTTAATTCCCTTAAGCAGCGTATTCATGGGCTCAAGGCCGGCTTAGGGAATTAACCGCAACGTCATGACAAATGGACGACCCGGTTGGCCAGGTCAAAGGGTGTTTAGCCCTTACTTCTTGTGTTGTGGCCGATGATAGTTTAGCGTGCCTTAGAGATTCAGCCCCGCGAGGAATGCACCCCTGTAACGTAGGCTTCCCCACCCCCTTTATACAATTCAAAAAATATGGCAACATTATCTATTACCAATACTAGAAATCTCTAGCTGGTGATTCAGTCTCCCTTTGCTGCTTATATAAGAATACAATATACTGTTCAGAAGGCCTTCAGTGGAGGGGGGGGGGGGGGAACAGTAGCCTGTACGCAAATCATCAATGATCCCCCTATGACCCCGCCATCATAAATTTGTGACGCTGATTAAAAATATCGTTATTCAGTGAATCCATATGTTTTGCTTACGCACAAAGAAAAACAGACAAGAATCAGTCTACGTGACTGGCACCGACCGCTACTAGGAAGCCGGGTAAAAGCCATTTTATTTAACAGTTCATTTAGGGCGCTATTCATTATAGCTGTCTCACTGTACTGCGTAGAAATAAAATGTCATTTTTGGGAAAGTTAAATTATTGCTGTTTCTATAAGTATTGTCCTTAACGGCAGCTGTGCTAGCAAGGTAATAATATCGAGATAAACACGAGTCTAAAACGCATTAGGTTCTGCTTTTTTCACACATATATAACAAGATATTTGAAGACGCTAGTTGAACACTTTCGGTAAACTGTGCTCTGATGGGCCCGATTCTGGGCGTGTACGCCTACGGGGCATGTTCACTGCGGTCCGCGCCGATGGTTGGAAACTGAACTGAGGATGTGATGGCTTCGCAACACAACTGCTCACCCGTCATTCTTTTTACGGCATTCCGACTGAAACTCCACTTGTCATGTCGCCAATGATTGTAGTGTACAAGAGAATTTATTGAAAAGCTTATGCAGTATATACTTGTTATTTAAACTGAAGCGTTCAAAGCAGAAACAGTCGCCTGTAATTGGTGTATAGGCGGTTGGAGCTTTCATGCAACTAACTTGATCCGAGGCGATGGAGACGGCGTTTGTCTTTTCTTGGAGTACGGCACAAAATTTGTGCCATGATAATTTGCGCATGCCTGCAAGCAGTGTAAAGCGCCGCCCGCTCTGTGCACCACATGTGCGAAGGAGAAGCGGGCAGCGAGCAGGCCGCGTCGCTAGGTGCGCGGCTGAAGGTCGGCTGAAGATCGAACTGAGGCGATGGCGAAGTGCGCCGCAGCGAGCCCCATGAATATTTCGCTTCAAAAGGATCGCCTGTGTTGGGTGAGTAAGCCTAAAGCGAACAAGTTAGCTTTGCAATACATATTTCGCTTCAAAAGGATCGCCTGTGTTGGGTGAGTAAGCCTAAAGCGAACAAGTTAGCTTTGCAATACAGAGTTGTGCCCTCAAACGTTTTAAAGAACTGTTGCGCTTTCCTCCATGCCGAATTCCCTCGACAAATCATGCATGCGTTGAAGTGAAATAGGTATTCAGGTATGGAACGTTTACAGGAGCTGGAATGTCTGAAAGGCGTTTAAATTGTGGAACTGGTGCATCACAAAATTAAATAAGTCGTGAGCGACGGGCAGGGAGCAGAAGAGAAATATGAGAAAAAATAGTGAAAATAGTAATTTAATTTTCTGCTTGCATAACGTTTCACAGTCTCAAGGCAGCAGAGCGACGGTGATACGTGTTTACGGCAACTAAAGGAAATATAAGTCCGAGAAAAGTGGGTTGCCCCGAAGAAAAGCGAAATCTTAGTCTTATCGTAAAAAAGCCGGAACGTCTACGTCCTCAGTTGGAATTCTGTGGCGAGCATAACTGCACTGTTATGTGGGAAAATCTCCATCGCGCTTACAGCTGCTCTATAAGTGTGCGCCAGGCCCAACGACAATGTTCTCAGTGGTGGAGATCGGCACCTGGCGGCACACTGCAAGGCATGTGACTGTGGTTCACCTTGCCATTCGCTTTATGACAGTGCAGGGTTTTCATATAATCACACTAACCAATTGACGAGCTCAAGGGTAATGATGATTTTTTTGCAGACATCACACTTTCAATACGTGTATGATCCTGATTATGGAGTAAAACGCCAGTCGAAAGTTAGCGCTAGGCAATTTCTCGTCTCTCGCCTCGTCTTTTTTTCAGAGTAACGTTTTATTATAGAAAATTAGAAGAAGGAAAAGACAAAGTAAAGTTTAATGGGAGCAAAGGCAAGTAGTAATGTGACTCTTTCCACGCCATGGAAATAGGAATGAAAAGAAAGAGATAAGTGGTGTGCGAATAGACGTTAATAATAGTAGAATGAATGGACTACAATCAGGACAATGGGCAAGAGTGTACGGAGGCGAGGAAAAGTGATTATACAGCGCTGTAATTGTCCGCTGGGCTGTTTCCAATCAAGTTTTGCCTTTTGAATTTCGGCAGCGTAAAAGCATTTCTGAAATAAAGCGAAAATGTGTAGAACCCTGACCTTCATTATTCCCGCACGAGTATTAACGCGTTACTTAGGAGCCTTGACGCCATAAGCTTTAGTCGTTACCTTTCCTCGCAAGAGTGATGCTGAAATGCAGCGAGACTTCATTTCCCTTTAAAATTTCAAAAGCATTTAGCCTTTGGGATGATTTCTCTTGTTACTTACTAGCAGACCGAATGCTCCGCCTTTCTCACTACGTCCGATTCGACAGCTTGCGATGTGAAAGCTGAATAAAATAGCAATGCTGGGTGTAGGAATGCAGATGTGCAAGCACTTAGCGCTCAGACAAGATTCAACGTAGTCGTATTCTCTGTAATGCAGAAGGAAGTGAAATAGCGAGAACTCAATTTCCCGCTGCACAGCAATCGTAAGCTGAGCTGTTCTGAGAGCCAATTAACGAAGTGGGCACTTAACTGTTCTAGCGTGTACTTTTTTAATTTGTAGTCGACGAGCTAAAACGCAATTTCGTCGCTTTTATCCCCTTGCCCTCTTTATAGATTTGGTCCACTGTTTCGAGGAAGGAAGCGAACGCCTACAGCGCCCTCGGTGCTAGTGCCCAAAATTTTTAAACAAACGGTATTCGAGAAAGAAAGCAAACCTAAGGGCTCTATTTTTTGTATTCGTTCTTATTCAAAGACACAATACTGCATTTAGCAGGGAAAATGCGTCCTTGAAAGATCAAACAAAAAATAGCACGCCTGAACGGAATAAAAGAAGCATGGAGTGCTTGCGCTTGCAGGCAGCCTTTTGTCGATGTGACAGCCAAAGGGGAGGCTAGCGAATACTGATAATAGATTTTAATACGCAGGCTGCGTAGCCTCCTACAAAACAGCATTTGAGGCCGTCGTTTTTGCTGCTGCTATGCGTTAGCTCTATTTGAGAGATGACTTTCTAAGTATATTTACGAACAATCGGCTACAGTACTGAGCTCATTGTTTGGACTATTTCATTGTTTTTCTCATCCGGTACAAGAACTGGTAGCCGCTTTGAAAACCGCTGAGCGAAAGTGAGTTACCTTTGCTAACTGGCCTGAACACAAAGATAGCTTTTTTCTCAGTTTTTTTGCAGCCATTGAAAAGACAAAAAAAAAAAAAGCGCATTTATCGGGCACTTGCGTTACCCATTTTTGCAGACCATGTGTTATCCAGAGCACCGCGGCTTTATATGAATATCTAACCTTCAAAGCGTGATTAGCATGTAAGGAAAGCTAGTATTGAAACAAAAGTCAACTCAAATGGTAAGTGACGGAAAAAAGGCGAGAAAGCGTTTCTTTTAGCTGTCGAATGACAAAATAACCCAGACTAAAAAGAACGAAAAAAAGCTAAGAGAAAGAAAAAAAGACAAGCAGAGTGAGGAGCAGAGAGGAAGTATATTATGGTTTCTTTTTCAGTGCAGATTTTCCCTTCTGTCATGTGCTCACGAAGGCGCTAAAGTGAAATGAAGAAAAAAATAGATGACAGCAGATAAAAGAGAAATGTTATGAGCTCGCCACGCTACAGATGACCGGGCGACATATGAAACCTAAGCATAACAGCATTAGCAGGTCAACGAAAGAAGCGAAACAGAAAAACGAAGAGCTTTACCGCGTCGCCAGTTGAAACAGAATCACTGAAAGTAAAAGAGAACTGAGGTGGATGCAAAATGGCAATGGTTTTGGCTAAATAGTGCTAGGTACAAGGGTGTGCACTCAGCACCGAGTGCGGTGGAACATTTGCGGCTTCAGGCCGGCGCTTGGGGACGTGAAGCAGGTACACGATGACAATAGTAGTGAAGAGCAGTGCCGAGCCGAAGACGCACTGCGGCAACTGAGGGTCTGGCTGGTTCTGGAACTGGGACTCCAGGTTGCTGTCTACGAAGCGCAGCAGCACCGGATTGAGCCCGTCGGGAGAGCAACGCCTGCAGTTTGGGAGCGAATTGCAGCCGCCCTTCGGCATATCAATATTTATTTATGTATATATATATATATATATATATATTAGGGCTAACGTTTCAGCTTTTACCTCTCAGAGCCCTCTTAAGTTCTTTTTACGTTTGTAACGGCGGAAAAATCACGCACCCAGTATCAGTGAAAACACTCCTGTCTTCTTGAAATTATTACGAACACTCTGTGACTCGGGTATGAACGCTCGGGTATGAAGGCTACGGGCATGATTTGTTCTTTAGAAATATTCTAGAAGTACCTTGGCACATCAAACCGGTGCCCCCACAACTGATAGATTACGGTAGGAATGCAGGAAGGCATTTATTACGTGGGTATTTGCTGAGCGTGAATAAAACGTGTAAATGATGAAAAGAGAAGGCATTGGCCTCTATACTGGTGAATACGCCGTGAGTAGATTGTAGGTAACAGACATACGACACAGCATGCACTACATTACCCTAATATTGCAAGTGGTGATCGGTATAGAATGAGACTTGCGGAGAGTCATCAAAGTGACTGGCTCACAAAAATTTTGTCTTTTGACACTTTTTGGGCTCACCACAACTGTGTAGATGGCACGTTTAACATGCCTCTTGTGGTCCGAAATTAACTGACGAGTATGCAATCAAGAAAATATCATTTCAGGAAAAAATGCTCTAAGATGCCCAAGTTGAACAATAATGGTTTAAGTATGATCTCTCGAACCTGCACCACTACATACATAGACGTTGACTTACGCTTAAATTTTAGCTTCAGCTGTGAGCCTGTCAATATACCGGTGGGCGGCAGAGCGAGAGACGGCTGCATTCTCTGCCTGTAAGCTCTCGCTCGGTGGTTCTTCAAGATGAGCCTCGCACAAATACCGCAACGACTCCTCCATTGCTTGGCGCCAGGCTGCTTCGGATGGTTGCGTCAACCAACAAATAGCCGTGGTGGGGCAACCTAGAAACAGCGCTCTGACGCCAGAAAAGAAGCAAGCAAGCAAACTAGCATCCAGTTAGATATGACAGGTCAAATGCATGACATTGCTCGATAGCTCTCTTTTTATTTCAGGCTTGTTTAAAGTAACTTAAGCACCTATGGTTCGGTTCGTCTTCAGACCCGTGACATATGGCAAGAAACGCTACAAGAAGCATAACCCTGGTGTCTTCCCGTAAGCCTCCCGATGCGTAAGTAATTATTTGGAAGATTAGGGGCAATTCTGCATGCGACAGCTTTGCGCTCGCAAAGTAACATATGTGACGAGAAAATACATACAGAAACTACAGACGAGAAATACAGAAACTCTTACCCCACATAGAGCACTCTTTTGTGCGCCCTAAAGAAGCAGAAGCTTGACTTCACTAGGCAGTTCCCTCTGAAGTCAAATAAAAAAGTAATGCGAACGGTGATGACGCTGTCAGCTTCCTTGAAATGGCGAACTCTGGCATAGCTTCCGCTTTTGATATTGCGGCCGCCTTTAGGCGACGTTTTGTACACACTTGCCGCCTCTTTCTGAGGTGTTGTCTTCTGGACATTCAATATTCTGAGCGTTGCGTTATCAAGCGGATGTCAATACCCAGGTGCATATATAGATGAGTCTATTACATGTAAGAGGAGAGGAGGGTAGGCCGTAAACTTGACTATCTAGCCTGCTGCTCTGCCCTGAGAAAGGGGAAGAGTAGAAAGAGGGTCATGATGAGTGATGAGGGTGTGAGAAGAGCTATGAAATTTTGTATACGTATCATATATATCACAATTGCTAGTCGAGCCCCGGGTCGTCCGAGAAGCCGGCAAAAGCCCGCATTGCTCATAGAGCTTTTCGGTTTTCCGGCAAAGTGCCTAGTAATATACTCTCAGAGAGAGTTGCATGCTGACAAAATGCATATATGAAGAGGATTGCGTTAGCCCTCCGCTCGCCTGTACTGGACACACCACTTGCACATATTCTACAGTGTCAGCAGTTTGACAAATGTAGTGTTTCGGGGGAGTCCGCTTATCCAATAAATATAAGGGCTTGCGCTTGAAAGCTTCTTCTAAACGCAGTCTATGCAGCAAATATGCATCATCGCGCGAAATTCCCCACGGAACAAGAAATGTCTTTGCATGATCTAACCTTTTCAAACGGATGTGTAGGGCGCCTGGTTAGACTTAGTCGCCGTCGCACTTCTTGTACAACTCGAAAGAAAAGTGGTATTTGGTCCAGAAAAGGAAATAAATAATGGCTAAGCCGCTGCTGAAGGAGCTCTCTACTTCGGCATCGGCCTGCTGATTTCCATCCATAGCTTGAATTGTGCAGTGATCCATTTAAGCATTATTCTATGTCCTTGGTCACGAGCAGATGAAAAAAGCTCAGTGATGTTTAGTGCTAAAGACTAGTAGGCGGTGTGGCATAAAAAACGTCCCTACTCTTTGAGCTGGTTCCCAACAGATATGTCGAATCGGTTCCCGAATGACCGCAATAACAGCTGGCTAAATGTAGACTTATGCCCTAAAACGGACCGGCAAGTTGTCTTTGAACGGGTATCACCACAGCTCCAGTTGATGCTTGTAGTGACACAGATTGGTCAGTGTATACGTGAATATAGTTCTCATGCTCTGACCTCATGTACGCCTGAGTAATTTGCTCTCTAGTCCACTATTTGGAACAATGGATTTCTTCAGCATATTGAAAGAATACATGTACCGAAGCCTGAGGCATCACCCGTGGTGGTTGTGCGGGATAACATGGGAGGCTAACTGCGACTGATGGCAGAAGAGTGCACTCAAAAACTGCTGTCCGAACGCTTATTCAAAATTTTCATCAGTGTGTGACAACGGTGTCCTCTATGTAGGCGTAAGTACACAAGAATCGGTTGATGTGACAAGGGCAGTCCCTAACTCTACAGGCAACTTGATGTCAATGGCACAGCTTTTGCGATCTCGCAAGCAGATATGGGAGGGTCGAACTAAAGCCCAGATAAAGATTTCATCAGAATACGCACGAATGGGCATATTAGCTGGTACTTTTGCAACTAATGTCGCAATTAGTGTTAAATAAAGTTGGAATCCCGCCTTGGAATCCCGCGGCAGACCTGATGGCGAGGTGTCTCTCCATCAGGCTTGGTCACGGAAACTGAGCGGCCGCTGAGGCAGCTATCAATGCCCACAGGAAGTGTTACGTCATGAAGTACGTTTTCTCCAACGTTACTAGAGTTTGTTCTAGCAACGTTGGTTTTCGCAACTCCCATTGATGTCTATAAAGACAAAAGCTACCAGTCGGCGGCGAGCCTTTAATGTTTTCACTGCAGCAACGAGATCGATGACGCTCCCGAGGGGAAAGAGTCCCCGATTAAATCCAGTCTTGGTTCGTATAGAGAGCATTTCTATCTAGAAACTTCTATTCTCGCAAGTACCAAGTACCAAAAGTTTCCAATACAGCTTGCTGGGGCAACTGACCAATATGAAGTAAGTTCGTAAGGAGGCTTTCCAAGTTTCAAAAGAGCGACCAGGTGGCTGATCTTCTTTTGTCCTGGAACAATACTGGAAACCTATCGCGTTCCTACCATCTATGCCCAGGTGATATAGAGTGGATTAAGAAGTCCCGTTGGAACCATGTGCAGATGGACTACAGGGGCCAAAAACACTGTGTAATTCAGACATTGAAAAGAGCAAACCACAGTGGTCATTAAGAGAAGCAAAGTGGCGCAAAATACCTCCGAACTTGGTGCGCGTTCCATAGTTGTGCCCGAAACCATTTTGAAAAACTCTTCTGCTACACATGCTTCAGTACAGAATTGGCAAAGGGCCAGGGGACGGAAAGGGTGCCTTTCTTGCGTAGATGAAGGTAAGCTGCTGACAACATGTGAAATATGTGTTAGTGGCTTGTTAGAATCCAGCGATAAATACAAGTGTCCAGCTTTGTCTCCTTAACCTCTCGAGGTGGCATGCTATTTGACGTTCAGCTCGGTGACAAATGGCAAGATCGTACGCAAATTTTGTTCATTTATTTTTTCCTTTCGGCACGCCAATAGCCTATTCAATTCCACGTCAATAGTAGACACTGGCACAGGCGCACATATAAGCCGTGTGCTCTCACCGAGAGAGCATGTATAATAAGCTCATGTATTTTGTCACGGTGACGTGAATTCAACAAAGAACGTCTCCACAGATTTTGTAAAGCCGGGCCAATCTGTTCATGGCACATGAGACGAAGTGGCAGATTCGAACCACCGTATGTTAGTATGTGATCCCGCTCATCTGTTTCCTTATCGATGCACCAGTATAAAGAGTTGCAAACTCTTTGAAACAAACAACACACACAATCAGCTGTTCTACGATGTTGCGCGTAAAAATGCTGGTAAGCCGTCGTTTATATTATGCGTCCTGGGTGCGCATAAGATAGGCCAGGCATCTTTCAATTTAATTATTGCATTACCCTACCGAGGGGTTGAATGTTAAAATCGCCGTGCAACACAGGACTTATGGAGGTAGATATTAATGATCACAGCCATCTGTGGATGAAATGTAGACGCAACCGCAGAAAAGACAGGTCTTTATAGCATCTATGTCAAGAAAATATGATCCGTATTGTGTGGCTGTAAAACATGAAGGAAGTGCGAAATGTCGCGGAATATACGCAATAACACTTGGCTTGTTTCGTCTGCTTCTCTGAACCACAGTACGAGATACCCAGGAAGGTGGAATGCAGACAGCATGCTGAGCTCATAGATCACACTCGCAGGGAAGCGGTGCTTATAGACATTCTATTGGAAGCCATTCAGACAACCACGATGTCCCATTCAAAATTCCACTCTGCGACGCATGTGCATCGCCAAAGAGCACGTGTCAGTTTCTAGCGCCATGGTGAACTTACCGTATTGCCGCCAAGAGCAGCAGCATGCGACGGCCATTGTTAAAGGGCCACTGTCCAGCGAAGGCCCTTTGAAGAAAAGGAGCCCAGTGTTTCGATCAGGTACCGGAGATAGTCTGTGCAAAATTCTACAGCGACACGCGCGCCGCAAAGAATCGAAAATACAATTCAAAGCTCCCTCATGCTCTCCTTTGAGAAGCCAGCTTCACCATTTCCTGCGCTTGCCCGACGGGCCCCGATAATGACGTACGTACCGGGAACGACGTCCATTGGTCCATCTCGCTGACTGACGGGAGAAGGATGGGTGTCTACCGCTCGCAGCGCGCTTTTCCCTCGCAACGGCCAGACTGAATCCAGTGGCGCGCGCTCCCTCGACCGCTTTTTTTTTTTTCGCGCTCGCGGAGAGCCACGCCCCACCTCCCGCCAAACGCGGAGGAGGAAGGGGAATTTGTATTGCGGAGGCTAGACGACCTCGGGAAGGAGAGTGAAAAACCCTTGCGAGGGAACGGAAGGAGAGAGGCAGGATAGAATCGTGTGATTGCGGTGGCTGTAACTGCGTTATTAGTTACTCTTTTCAAAAACATTTTGCGGCCTTGTGTTCCAGGGGCGAAGTCTCACAGTCACCGGGGAAGAAAATATTTTCGACCGGAGGGTAGATAGTGGGCCTTTAAAGCAGGCCACTCAACTTCAGATGAAAAGAATGGATCCTGCTGCGTCATGCCGACCATGACGCGAGATGCGAATAGTGGCACGCAATGTTTGATATCAAGATATGAACGTCTATGTAATGGCTCGCAATAAAGCTTGTAGAGTATTTTTCTGTTCCCGCAGCAGCGGTTCCTATCCATCTTCCTTATCAGTCAGACGGTCTTTGATACAGAGAACAATACGAAAGCATCTGACTGAGCCTTCCGGGTAAACTATGACGCTGCTGGCGGCATTGTATTATTGGTTTTCGGCTCAAACAGCTGTGACAACTGAGCTGACAGGATCTGTGGCGTTTGCTCATATGACCTCAAATGTCGGCGTCGAGCACAACACTTACAGCGACGAATAGACGCAACCGCTCTATTTCAGCGACGTTGAGGTTACTAATTGGGCAGGCCGAAGTCTGCAGGACTGCGATCGCAGGGTGCAGGGGGTGTGCGCCAGGCATCCCGCAGGATGACGAAATAGCGTTTATTTCACAGCGGTGAAAAATGCAGAAAACTGGAATAACCGCTAACAAGAGAACTTTTGTACCCTCACTTCTTCCGCCAGCAATATTCAAGTGCTCGTCTAAGAAGCATGGCTGCTGAACGTACACTTTCATTCCGCTTTTTGTGGTACGTTTCGCCACTCGGCGAGTTCTGGTGGCCGTGGGCTTAACTAACGCGACTTGACTAATACATTAAGAACTGACAGTGCAGACATGCAGACACAAAAGATACCCGTAAGAGTGCCTGCATTGGCGCTCCCTGGCAAATATTCCTTCTTCGCGCGACAGACATGAGTCCACACAGTTTCACTGCTCCCACAGCCTGTAGAGGTGTTACTCAATTGCTCTAACAAAGATAAAGACGCCATTCGTATCCATGACAGCTTCAGTACGAATGCCGCGTCGGTTCAAAAGGGGAGTACTCCATGATCCCTTTTTCTGCACCCAATTACGCGAGGTAGGTTTTCAAGTATGCATTTTCCATGCGATACCATTTGCAAACACTGAAACATGGTCTGCAGTGCCACACGTTCGCTTTCCGTGCGTCGTCGACGATGGCAAAAGTATAGCCGGATAATCAATTGGGTCGCTTTTCTGAGAAAGATCGAAGTTTCGTAAGTTATTTCATTCCAGCAGTGTACATTGGGTGGTTCCCGTAATTGGATAAGAGAACAAAAGAGCTTCATTTGGAACGCGCTCAGAGGCGGCTAAGAGAAAGAGATAAAAAATATATTTCTTCATGTTTAGTTCTACGTGCTATACTGTTTGGTTCCTTAGAAAGTCGGTAGGCGCCGACGTGTCCGTGGCGCTCACGCTTTCATGTGTTTTCCACATATTTCCAGTTGCATTTCATAATGAATTTGTAACGTCAGTGGTTGTGGTGGTGGTTTGTGGGGTTTAACGTCCCAAAGAAACTCAGGCTATGAGAGACGTCGTAGTGGAGGACTCAGGAAATTTCGACCGCCTGGGGTTCTTTAATGTGCACTGACTTGCACAGCACAGGGGTGCCTTGCTTTTCGCCTCCATCGAAAAGCAGCCGCCGAGGCCGGGATTCGATCCCGCACCCTTGTGAACAGTAGTCGAGCGCCGTAACCACTGCGCCATCCCGGCGGGGTAACGTCAATGAGTGTCTATTTAGTGTTGTAAGTTTTTTTTTTTTCTTGTAGAACCTAATTCTGTGATGTCGAAAAGTTTGTAACTGTAGTTCCAGTTTCAGCGCGAGGTGAGCTTGGGTATTAGTAAGATTATGGTGCCCCTGATTCTGGATAATGAGCTTGGCTGAATGCCCCTGCCATCCTCTTTTACTTGCAACTGTTACGCTGCTCCATTGTGCACAATCATTGCAGTGAATTAATTGCAGATCGAATCAAACATTGCATTCACTTTGATTTTTGCGTTTCAAAACGACAGTTAGAAGTAGTGCACAAAGCACCAAGAAGCGAGGGTATCAATGTACGAGTCCTAATACTTTTATCTCCCTCGATGTGTATCATAATAACACGACGTTACCATTAGGCATCCGACCACCACAGTTATTATATTCAAATACAAGTTGCAGTTAAAAGCAATACTCATACGAAATCTATCCGAAGACTATCTTTCTCAATAGGGCGTATTTTGCTATAGGAAATCTATCTGAAAAATGTGTCTTGATAATTACACATGCCTTTGTTTTATTTTTATAGGATGACGCGTAGTTCGAAGCAGAAAAAAAAACATTTTTATTTCAAAGAGGCGTTCTTTATATTGAATGCCCCATGCAAGGATAACAGCCTGGGTCTTTAGGGCGTAAGCGTTTTATAAGAAGACAGATTGTTGAACTTCCTCCTTATAGGAGACGGATATTTTTGTGCGCCGACACGCCATTCAAAAACCTTCTCCACCTTCCCTCCGTCTTCTGTTTCATTTATCTCCCCCAGACCTATGTGCGTGGCGACCAACTGCACTCAGTTCAGTTTGTCAGTTCAGTTTCAGTTTATTTTCCGTTGGTAACCTTCTCCTTGGTTTTCCCTCTTCTAGTGTCCATTGCCCGTCTTCCAGCTCCTATCATGTTCTCTTTAGGAGCCTTTTAGATCGTTTAATATAAAGTGAAGCCTACAGCGGAGCACCAACAAAGAAGACACCAAGTTGCTCTTACTTGAGAAGTCTCCTCGAGAAAAGTGAACACAATGTGGGAATACTGCGGAGGTTTCCGTAGTGTGTGAACAAAGAGAGTAATCCGCTTAGCGGCCTAGGTTTTTTCTAAAGCGCACTCTCCCGCGAGAAGCAGCCGAGGGAAATCGTGCAAGCCAAGCAAGAAATTTCCAGGCAAGACTGACGCCTGTCAAGCTTAGCCGAACGAACAGTTGCGACCGGAAGGGAAGAGCTCGGCTTGCACTGGACGCCCAAGCTCCGCAGACACGTATGCATGGGACACAGATGATTGAAAAAAGGACCAATATGAAAGGACGCCGGCCAGTGACGAAGGCGTGGAAAGGCTAGGGACGCTGTGCCCCTGTCCGAGAGACCGGAGGCAGAGTTTTTCGGCAAAACCGCTCAGGCGTCGTATTTCCCGTGAGAGGCGGAAATGAGGAACCTTGATTCCGGCAGGCAGATTCCCTCCCCTCTTTCCTTGCTGACGCGGATGAACCGTCTCTACACTATTTCATCCGCGCTCGTCTCCAGGTCCCCGCGGAGAACGCGCGCAGATAAGGCGGCCCGTGCCGTCGCACCGCCTAACGTTTACGTGCTTTGAGCCGCGACGGAAATGAGGACACAAGCAGCGGCCGACGGCTTTTTGGGGCTTGGAGAAGGATACCTGTAAAAGAAGAGACATCTGGGCGAGTTGGTACCTGGCAGAAGAGGAGAGCACAGGCGCTGCTGCCCTACCCCCGCATTGTATGGGGCAGCAGCCTTTGACTACTTCTATAGCGAGTGGACTGGTATTCATTTCGGAGAGTGAACAAGTATCGAGCGGATGAGGGACTCACTCCCAAGTCCTTTATGTCCAGGAGGACATGTTCAGTAGGCGGTTTCAAATACAGAAAGCATAAGCCTCACAAAAACAGCCTCCGAAACAACTGTCGCTCAGTCGCGGCGGGTCGGCTGCTTGCGACCTACGACAGTGCACGTAGGTTATGTAATCTGGATTCTGGGGCACACGTAGGTTATGTATTCTTTTCACACCAAGGAGATGAGGCAGAGCAGTTAGTACAGCACTAGCGGCAAAAGATTTTTGTGTTTTTTCTTTCCTTATAAAACATTTTTGTAGATCTGCCTGCGCAAATCGGGTTCCTTTTAGCCTACACCAATATTTCTTTAGTAGCAAAGTTAATTGCTTTGTTGTCATCCAGGTTTCGCGCGTCCTCTTCATTTAGCGCTGTCAGCTCCTCTCAGCAAGGAAAGGAAAGACATCAATTTCAACAGAAGACATTAAGGCTATGTAAAGCACTGTGCTGAGCTTGATATTTCAACTTTACCGACATTTTATTAATGATTGCACAGAAAATAAGCTGGCTAAGCGACGTTAACACGCTCTAGAACAATAAAAAAAGCAGAAAAGCTTGTACATCCAAGCAAATCTGTTGAATAGTTTTCTAATACACAAACGCATTCGGAACGTTGAAACAAACGAATTTTCTCAAGCAAACGGTGGAAATAGCATAGAAGTGCCCCTTTATGCCGTGATAGGTATGCAGAGATGGCAGCCAGTGAATGGTGGCTCACATCTTTTCGAAGTGGCCATTCTTCGAAAACGGTGCCCATATCATATTGAAGGGTCACGAATCATTTGCTGTGCTAAAAAAAAAGAAATCAGATGACCTATAGCTACAATTTTGGATCTTCACGTCTTAGAAACATTATTTTTAATCGTGTGGCCTAAAAGAAGCGCCAACGTTTCTTTCTTTTTTGTGTTTCGAGCAGGGGCTCAGGTAACATGCGTACTCAACGTTCAAATTCAGTTTAGAGCAGTTTGGTTCAGCTCCGCTTCTGACGTCCCAATTATTTATTCCGAGTGAGAAATAAAAGCCAGTCCGCACTTTCGGTAGTGAATCAGGCACGTGTGCATAAAGGCCGCCTATAATACGTTGTCGAAATTTTTGTGATATTAGACACAGACGTAACGTAAACAAAATGAGAAATGGTTGCACGCTTACCTGGCTCATCCTGCACTTACATTTGTGGGCGATTCCTCTGCCCGAGGGATGCGCACGACAAACACACAGTGGGCCGTATGATAAACATCTTTAATCTCACAGGGATCGGGGATCGTCGAAGTCGGTGTCGTCGTCCGGGTGGCTGCGGGTCGTTGAGAGCGCCGGAACGAAGAGCCAGGGACCAAGGAGCCAGAGACCAAGAGAGCGACGGCGGCGCGAGGCTTCCTTTATAGCCCCCTCGCGCGGGACCGGTTACCCCCAAACGAGCGGGGAGAGGGAAACAGGCACCGCGCAGGGGGCATTGGGATAGTGGCGCGGCCTTTGAATGCACGGCGCGCCACGAGCCCTACATCTTCCCTCCCCACAGCGTCCGACCCCGGCTCCGCCAACAGCCGGTCCATGTCTATGTTCGAGCCCTGGTCGGCGTAAATTATGAAGGCTTGTCGCCTGGCTCTGGCGGGATGCCATCTCAGCTGGTCCGTGGGACGGGAGAGGCAGCAGGCATGGCGGGACTGTTCCGGCTGGTCCCTCTCCGGCAGCGGCCACATCCACGGCGTCACCGCGCAGCTGGGCTCGGCCTCGGATTACATCTGAAAGCGCGCGCATTACCCGTTTCGATCTCGTGCTGAAGCAAGTCGGTCCTGCCTGGTTTCTCTGTGAAACAATCCGAAAACGGGAGTAAAGTTTCTACGAGCCTTCGGCGCTGACTACCGGTTCCTGAGAAGGACGCGATAATTGCTTCTAATGGGCTACCATTCAGTGTCGCGGGGAGCCCTCTGCCACAAAAGCGTGAACGCTCGCTCGCTCAGCGACGCATTCCTGTTTGGGTGTGCTAACAAAGGGAATGAGGGGGGTGAAGGGGCTGTAGCGATAGCCGTTCTCCCCCATGTCAAGCACAATGCCTTCGCTCGAAAGAAAATCTCTTCCCAGAATAACTGGTATGGCTAAGCCGGGCAGATAGACGAAGCGATGCCTCCGCTTCCTGCCATCAAAACGCAGGACCAGACGCACCGCTCCTTCTGCTTTTGTCGTCCCTGCTGCTAAGCTCAAAGGGGTTTCTGCTGGCCTTACACGGATGTTACATCTACGGCAGGCCTCGAAAACATCATCACCGACCAATGACAGAGTTGAGCCCGTGTCAACGAGTGCCGAGTAGCTTTGACCAACTAACCGCACTAGCATAAAAGGGCTCGAGAGCGACTACATTCCTTGCGCTCTACAGGCGAGGGGGACAAAAGCCTCTGCGCCCCCGGGGCGGTCGCCCGGTGACGCAGCCTGGGAGTACATTTCCCATTTTCCGCCGTGGCTACCACGAAATTCTCCCGCCGACGGCGACAGGCTGGTGTTACCAATTATGGCCGCCGGCGGTCCGCGTTTCCCTGCGTACGCCTTGCTTGACACTCTCGTGCCACGTGGCCCGGCTGGTTGCAATTCCAGCAAAGCCGATCGTTCACCTGCCGCGCGGTCGGGGGATGCCGCGTTCCACGAAGCGGTTGGAGACGTATTTCCCCTCTCTCCGCGCCTATGCGGACGTCGCTGGCGAGCCCAGCTCGACGCCGCTGCTCGAACGCGTACGGGTCAAGAGCGCGAGGAATATCGGAGCCTTCCGCTGGCCTTTCCTGCCCAACCGTCATTACGTCTGCGCCCCTGGCGCGCGGCGCGGAGTCTTGGCCTCCGGCTCAGGCGCATCGCGGCTCTAGCGATTCGGTTGGCCTGGGGGGTGGCTGGTAGCGCAATTGAGCGAGTAAATCCGCCTGTACTACCTTCGCTTCCTCTGCTAGGGCCTCGAGGTTTGCAAAACCACGTCCCCGCAAATACGGCTTGAAGCGCGGATGGTATTGCCTCATCACGCGCGCGACCTGTTCAAGATCGGTTGCCGTGGGATCTGCCCTCTTGTAGAGCTCCTGCATTGCGCGTACATGCTCGAGGAGGCTCTCCTCTGGGTGCTGTGTGCGCAACGCCAGCTCCTCAAGCATCCGGCGTTCGTAATCGGGCGGCAAGAACTCGGCGCGGAAGCGATCTGTGAAGTCTGCCATCGACTGGAAGGCCGGCTGGCAGCGTCTCCACCGCGCCGCGCTCTCAACAAGTGCCACGGGGATTACCTGCGCTAGCACCACGTCGTCTGGGGAACCCAGTGCCGTCTGATAATCCTCGAGTTCTTGCAGGAACTCGTGGACTGACTTTACGTCCGTGTAACCGGAAAAGGAGGGAACCTCTACATTTATCCGCGGACGCGAGACTGCCGCCGCAGCTGTGGCTTGGTTGGCACTAGCCACCGAACCGAGCTGAAGGGTGAACACCGACAACACCTCGTTCATCTGCCTCATCAGGGCGGCCGCATCGGTAACCTGCGCAGACTCTACCGCGTCCTTTACCTCACTTCCGGACGCACTGGCGTCCGAAGCGGCGGCCCTATCTGGCACGTCTTTTCTCGGAGGCATTGCACTCAACAACTAAGGCCGCTCGGGAGCCTAAACGCGCACGACTACCACCTAGCCCGCATCAAGAGGCTAGTCACAAAGGCTAAACACTTCATAAAACTAACATATGCACAAAAAAATGAAAACACAAACCGCCCGACACTAACAAACACACGCATAACCCAAAACAAAATAAAACACTGTACAAACACTACTATACTACACTCCGTGTCATCTGCCGACACGATAGCCCTAAACTCAAAATGGCGTCGCGCCTAACATACAAAGGACCAGCCCGTCGTGTTGCCGTGCGCTGCCACGTTGGCAGAAAAATCGTCCACATGGGTGCTAATTCAGCCCCACGTTGGGCGTCAGTTGTGGGCGATTCCTCTGCCCGAGGGATGCGCACGACAAACACACAGTGGGCCGTATGATAAACATCTTTAATCTCACAGGGATCGGGGATCGTCGAAGTCGGTGTCGTCGTCCGGGTGGCTGCGGGTCGTTGAGAGCGCCGGAACGAAGAGCCAGGGACCAAGGAGCCAGAGACCAAGAGAGCGACGGCGGCGCGAGGCTTCCTTTATAGCCCCCTCGCGCGGAACCGGTTATCCCCGAACGAGCGGGGAGAGGGAAACAGGCACCGCGCAGGGGGCATTGGGATAGTGGCGCGGCCTTTGAATGCGCAGCGCGCCACGAGCCCTACACATTTCAGACCATAGGCACATCTCAGCGCACCGTAATGTCAAATGACGATTCCGGCCTTGTGTCCTGTGACCGGCACCTCAGCTGGAAGTAAAAACACAAAACTAGGGCATTATACGCACAATGCGTTTGTACTGAAAACATCGTCCTATTCAAACGTCTCAAGGCCATCAGGTTTGCCGAATGGGGGAGAGCAATCTTGCTCTGTGACGCCACTCGAATTTCAAAGGAACGTGCCGCCCCCTTCTAATGGTTTCTGGTGCTGACGATGCTATATAAGCTGAATTGTATTGCATGCACCGGAAACAAACTTGCTGGCTTGGGCGGATGGTCATCAACAAACGACGGCACATGCGGCAAAAGTGAATAATGCTGTACTTCATCAGGGATAACTAAATACTTAGAGCTCAGCTTTATAGGCGCCCGTTCCTATAGCGTGAGCAGCGTCGGAGTAACGAATGGACGCCTATGTAGCGTGGCCCAGTGGGTCATCCAATCAGAATTGGCACTATAGCCAACCTAGGGTGCATGGTTCTGCTCAGTCTCCCGCGACCCGCCGTGGTCACCTTGAGCAAACACGTCTTGGGCAGGCTGGTGAATTACAGCATTGAAACCCTGAGGGTTCCTATAGCGAGTGCCAAAGGGTAACTTGAGGAATGCGATTCTGCTAGGTCTCCTACAACTTGCCATAGTCTTACGGAACACAGAAGTTACGGACAGGCTGGTGACTTGCTGCATTAGAATCCTGAGGGGTCTAATTGAAAATGCCGAATGCCGACCTGGAGCATGAAATTCAGCTGGGCCTTCCACAACCCGC
Organism: Amblyomma maculatum; assembly: GCF_055883805.1. Lineage (NCBI taxonomy): Eukaryota > Metazoa > Arthropoda > Arachnida > Ixodida > Ixodidae > Amblyomma > Amblyomma maculatum. The sequence continues at coordinate 65,309,821 of NC_139344.1, forward strand.
CATGGTCAGATAGATGTCTAGGACTGGCTGGTGAGAGGTAGCATTGGAATTCTGAGGAATCTTATTGCGAGTGCCAAACGGTAACTTTGAGCATGAGATTATGCTGGGTCTCCCACAACCCGCCATGGATCTACGGAACACAGACGTCACGGACAGGCTATTGAATTTGAGCATTAGAATCCTGATTGATGTAATTGAAAATGGCGAATGCCAACCTGGCGAATGAAATTCAGCTGGGCCCTCCACAACCCGCCATCGTCAGACGTCTCGGATGTGTTGGTGAAAGGCACCAATGGAATTCTGAGGAATCTTATTGCGATTCCCGAAGGCTAAATTGGAGCATGAGATTCTGCTGTATCTCCAACAATACGCCATGGTCCTATGAAACACAGAAGTCACGGACAGGCTGGTGAATTCGAGCATTAAAATCCTGATTGATGTAATTGAAAATGGCGAATGCCAACTTGGAGCATGAAATTCAGCTGGGTCTCCCACAGCCCGCCATGATCCTACGGAACACAACTCACGGACACGCTGATGAATAGTAGCATTGGAATCCTGAGGGATGTGATTGAAAATGGCAAATGCCAACCTGGAGCATGAAATTCAGCTGGGCCTTCCACATCCCGCCATGACAGATGTCGCGGACAGGCTGGTGAGTGCAGCAATTGAATTCTGAAGAATCTTGTGGTGAGTGCCAACGGCGAACTTGGAGCGTGAAATTCTGCTGAGCCTCCCACAACCCGCCATGGTCCTACGTAACACAGAAGTCTCGGACAGGCTGGTGAATAGTAGCATTTGAATCCTGAGGGATGTGATTGAAGATGGCAAATGCCAACCTGGAGCATGAAATTATGAAATTCAGCTGGGCCTTCCACAACCCGCCATGATCAGATGTCTCGGACAGGCTGGTGAATGGCAGCAATAGATTTCTGAGGAATCTTATTGCGAGTGCCAAAGGCTAACTTGGTCCATAAAATTCTGCTGGGCCTCCCACAATCCGCCATGGTCCAACGGAACACAGAAGTCTCGAACAGGCTGGTGAATAGTAACATTGTAATCCTGAGGGATGTGGTTGAAATGGCGAATGCCAACCTGGAGAATGAAATTCAGCTTTCCCTTCCACAACCTCCATGGTCCGACGTCCCGGACAGGCTGGTTAATGGCAGCATTGGAATTCTAAGGGATCCTATTTATAGTCGCAAAGGGCAAATGGGGCATGTGATTCCACTTGGCCTTCTACAACCCATCATGGTCAGACGTCTCGGACAGGCTGTCGAATGGCAGCATTGAAATCCCGAGGGATCCTATTAAAAATAGAAAGGGTCAACCTGGGGCATAAGATTCTGCTGGGCCTTCCACAACCCGCCATGATCAGATGTCTCGGACAGGCTGGTGAATGGCATCAATGGAATCCTAAGGGATCCTATTAAAAATGGCAAATGTCAACCTGGAGCCTGAAATTCAGCTGGGCATTCCACAACCGGGATCATCAGATGTCTAGGACAGGCTAATGAATGGCAGCAGAGGAATCATGAGGAATCCTATTGCGAGTGCCAAAGGCTAACTTGGAGCATGACATTCTGCTGAGGCTCCCACAACCCGCCATAGTCAAGCGCCTTAAGACAGGCTGGTGAATGGAAGCATTGGAATCCTGAGGGATGGCACTGAAAGTGGCGAATGCCAACTTTGAGCATGAAACTCAACTGGACCTTTCGCAACCTGCCATGATCAGATGTGTAGGACAGGCAGCATCGAAATTCAGAGAGACGCTACTGAAAGTGGCAAAGGGTCAAATGGGGTATGTGACTCCGCTAGGCCTTCTACAAACCGTCATGGTCATAAGTCTCGGACAGGCTGGTGAATTGCAGTATTGGAATCCTCAGGGATCCCATTGAAAGTGGCAAAAGCCAACCTGGGTCATGAATTCGCAGGGCCTTCCCCAACCTGACACGGTCAGGCTGACGAATGGCAGCATTGGAAGCCTGAGAAATCCTATTGAAAATGAAAAAGGCCAAACTAGAGCACGAAATTCCGCGGGGCCTCCCACAACCCTTCATGGTCATCCGGAACAAAGAAGTCTTGGACAGGGTAGTGAGTGGGAGCATTGAAATCTTGAGGGATCCTATTTCAAGTGGCAAAGGCCAACCTGAGGCATGATATTCTGCTCAGCAACAAAACATTGCCATCTGGGACCGTTTGGACAACGGTAGCGTTGGGATCATGACAAACACCTTAACACTATCGTGTCGTGCCCTTAAAAGTGAATCTTAAGTACGCGTTTAAAATTTTGTTTACGTTCAAAAAGATCCCGTACACTAACGCAAAAAAGAGAAAAATTAGGGCAGTGGATTCGACCTTCCGCGTTTCGCTTTTAAAAAAGCAGAGTTGATACATTGCGTCATAGGCGTTTTTTTTATTGCATTTATTTCACAAAAATTATAGGCTTGCAGATTTCTCAATCATTGAGCCGGTTTACATGCAATATATTTAATTAAAGAAAGTTTAAATTGACCATTTTTTTTTCAAATGCATTGATAAATTTCGGCGCACATGACTGAGTTTTCCAAACATATCAATTACCCATAGGACGGAATGCCCAAAATGCTCTCGATTAGGGATGAAATGAAGGTCAAGGCGTTTTCAGACGCTATGTAAGCCTAATAGCATTATCATATCATACGGAACACAGCTATCATTTTCAACAGCTTGCTACTTCTCGACAGTTCTGAACTTCGGTTGCTACATTACGTCAGAGAACAGAAGTAGCGAGTTTAAAGGCGCTGTTATTTTTTATATATTTATAAAATATCAAATGTTATTTTTATATTTATAAAACATCAAATGGCGTGCCTTGCACGCCATTTGATGTTTTTTGGTGCACTCAATGTTTAGATAGTCCCCGCGTGCTGTTAGTGTCCTGATTAATTGAACAAATTCAATTAAAACCCAAGAGTAAATAAATATAGGGTTGGAGTTCGGAGAAAAATGAATAAAGCACTACCAACGCAGAACAGTCAGGGAGGATAGGGATTGGAAGGAACACCATAAACGCGCTTTTAATATTCGATTTCCGTTGTGTTTTGACTATTTTTCACCCTTTGTCTCTGGCTGGAGTGCTACCACACAATGACACCTTCAGGTCTGCTACACAATGCAGCAGATGGGCAAACGGAATTAATCTAAGGAGAAGAATCGTTCCATTGTACTCTGCTACAGATACACTTAACGGCCACTTTAGAATTCGTTTGTCGATGGCTGTTTCGCTTTGTAACGGCACTACTTACAATCGTGAGGCGATTCCATTGTGTCCTTCTGACAGCCCGTATCACAGCCAGAAAAAAGGAGCAGCTTTCAAAAAGAGCCAGTGATTCATTATCCTTATACGCGCATACGCGGCACGAAACGTTCTCACGCAGAATGAGCTATATATGGTTGTGATCGCAGAGAAAACGAAACATTCACTAAAAAAAAAAAAAAAAACACAGAAAAGCTACAGAGAAAAAAAATTAAGGAATGATATAGCGAATGCAATGAAAAGTTTTCGTACTTTTTACGAAATATTTTAAAAACTCGAAGAAAAAGAAAAGATGACCGTGCCTCACGTTTACGTGCATGCGGTATATGACACGAAAAATACGTGTAAGACTTAGCCCTGAAACCAGGAAGTGCTCGAGTTTTCAGGTTGTCCGTGTCTATCTTTTTCCTTTCTTTTTTTTTTTTTTTTGAAGAAAGAGAGGGCGAGAAAGAGAGTAGTGTTCATGCAAGGCCCTTCAGCATAACATACTGGCTGTCACTGCTTAAACGACGTTATTCATCATTACGGCTTGCGCTGGAACCACTGGGCTCCTTTAGATGGCTTTCTCTAATTCCTTTCCATTCGCTTCGATGAAAGGTTTGCTTTTGCGCCTGGCTCCCTCAAGGAGAGGGGAAGGAATGTGGACCAGTTTGTGGAGCTTTATATTAGCGCGAAAGAGTGCACAAGGAGACACAGGTGCAGAAAGCGCACTCGTCGTTTTCATGTCTCGTGTTCCCTCGTCTTCAATAGTGGTGTTTCACCCCAAAGCGTAATACATACACGCTGATTATTGTTTAGTTCGTATAGAGCTCGGTCTATAGAAAAATAAAAGAAAATCGTATCCATCGAATCGAAAGACCAGGGTGCGCAACTAGTAACACAAAATGAATGTCTCACTGCGGAGGAAGTGAAAGACGTCTTACATGACATAAAATCTCTTCGGTTTCGTTTTCGTTCGTTGTCAAAGTACAGTAACTACAGAGTCGCGCTGTTTACCGTGCTTAAATACGTCACTGTAGCCCTGGTATTTGGAAAACACATCTGTGCTCTCACTTTCGGCGTAGCCCACACTGCAAACACAACCTAACGTGAGCACCTGTTACCATGGTCTCGCTCCTCATCTTTATCGATTTACTTTTAGTCACCCTTGAAGAAAACATTGCATTTTCGCATCGGTCCAGTTATAATCACTGGCAGTTGTGCGCGCTAACATGGAGAAAACTAGACCATCACCATGCGTGCTGTAGATCTCACGCCCCGCCGCAGATCAATTGGCCTTCTTTTTCTCCATGAAGCCAGAGAGAGCAGCGTGCATGGCTCGTTAAATGCTGTCGCGGTTGTTATCGCGTCGTGGCACTATGCTGACTATATAAGCTCACCTGCATCAGCAGGAACTGTTGTGAGCACATGTGCTGAATAGACGTGTACAGACCATTCCATGTTGGTTTTTACGATCGTCAGCTTTAATGGAATGCTTTTCGACTATATATTGATAATGTCAATGGTCTCTGCCAGATCGCTGTGGGTGCGCATGGTCAGAACGACAAAAAATAATTATAGGCAAAGAAATCAGTTGGAAACACTGAACTGCCCTCTCTGCATGCAGTAGCGCTGGTACGAAACACTTCCAATTAGTGGAGTTTACAACTGAAAAGGAAAATTCAACTCTGCGCCAGAATAACTGTTCCAGGTTTCCGATCAGTTTCAGCCATCGAGATCCCTGGGCGCGAATGCACCTCACTCTGACAATTTAGGGCTTTCATGGAAAAACGAGTTCGAGTGCCTGGTGACGGAGGTTTTCTCGCAACAGTAATAATGTATAGTTACTGCGCTGACTCTGACGAGAAACGAACGCACTGTGTATGCGAAACCTTCACACTGCATATACGTGTCAGAGATGTGTATGCGCGTATTTCGTTCTTTGTGACACAAATTTTGCGAGCGCAAAAGTGTATAGCTGGAGAAATGTGACAGTTTGGATCTCGCAAGCAGTGCCATGCCCTGCAGTGCACATACCGTGAGGCCCATGTTTTTAGCCAAAGTGTTCTCGGAGATGTTGGCGAACGGCTTGTCGGCGCCTCAGCACTCAACCTGCTTGTACATCTTGGAAGTCGACCGACGCCAGTTGTCGTTCTCTCGAATCGCCTGTGGGCTCTCCTCGGAGGTCTCTTTCTGTAACACAGCGGCACCAGAACGTAATTAGTGGAGGCCATAGAGCCTAGGGGCTGCCCACGGAGTCACCCACGAGTGGCCCGTTTTAAACATTTTCATATCCCCGTGCAAAAATTACGCGACGTTAAAACTACTTCAAAACGCCGTCCGTAGCGCCATACTAACGTCTTTATACATGCAGATCCGACGATTTCGCGGCAGAAAACTGTGGCCAAACTCTGTTCATATATATGCCTGGGTAGTAATTGTATAATAGTTCATAGTTAAGCGACTCCTGTATATAGTAACGGCAGCCAACGAGACAAAAGCTAAACCATCGGCCCATCGCAGACCATTGTTATTCATGAACGGGATTTGTGAATCTAAATCCTATTTCTCTTAGCAAAGCACAGAATGAATTGCAGAACTTGACTTAACTGTCTTAAGAATTATAGCAGAAGGCATTTAATTATATGGTAAAATCGTTTAGCGCAAAATGTCTGTAAATGTACAAGGTGGGCGCGAAGATGACCCGCCAGACAATTCTTCCGCCCCGTTTCTTCCAGTACGCCCCGTCAAACACACCTGTCTGCGGTACTGCTCTCACCTTTTGTGGGGCGATGAGGAACGTCTCGACCTGGTTTTCCGCCAGGTACTGGTCCCGCTGGTGGCCATTCCCGGGCTCCGTCTCGAACTTGCCGTCCAACTGGTGGTAGGTGGCCTTCGTGATGTGAGTTTAGCTCTTTAACACTTATTTTGTCACACAAATTACGAACAGATTTCTTGTTTCCTCATCACGTTTTCACGAGACCACACTAAATACGCACGCTGCTTTATAATATCCTACTTCTCGATGCGAATTACCGGGCTTCGAGCCCCTTTTCTTTGATGGTGCGTCTCAGAATCGACGGACTGTAAGAATTTGGTGGACTTCGAGTCAGTGCGGCGTAACCGGCACGTAATATGCCGACATAGGAGACGAGTCGTTGGCATATGCTGACGGTGTTGAAATCTCCATATCCCATACTGTCCATTTTCAGTCGCTGGATTTGCTTTGAAATCATTGCAACCGCATCGACAGGGTTAATTGTCTTTACGTTAATACTGGATTCAAGTTTGAAAGAGCACTGAACAAGGGTAGAGGGGAGGAAGCCTCAGTTCGCAAGTTGAGCCGACATTTCGACAAGTGTACGAAGACAAGTCCACTTGTCGAGACGTTGGCTCAAATTGCAAACTGGGGCTACCCCCTCCCCTCCCCCATCCCCGTTCTTTTTTCGTTTGTCCAGTGTTCTTTAATACCTTGTAGCAATCTTCTTTCTCTCCTTATACCCTGGATTCAAGTTTGTGGTTTTACCTTCTGCATTAGCCACAGCCGGTAAACCGTACTCCGCATGAAATGGCTTGGCGTCTCATAGTAAATGCTGCCTCCACATTACTGGCCTGAACGAAACACAGGAAGCAAAAATCCTCTGAAATATATTACAGGTATTTTTCTTTGATCCTTTGATTGTGTCTTCAGCCTGCGGTCCAGACCAAAGCAATCCAAGCGTTGTGCCATATTCTTGGGCGCCCGCTTCCACGAAAGCCTTTCATGGCTCATGAGTGCCGTCCACAGAGGTGGGCCAAACGAGACAGATACAAAGTCAATCCAGCAGAAACCACATAGCAAACCAGACTAGAATACAACGCTAAAAAAAAAAAAATTGTCCTCCACTGGAAACCGACCTCCTAATCCTCTGCTCAGAAGCCGAGGGCGCTAACCAACTAGGCCATGCCGGGAAAGTGAGAAACATTCTTAATTCTCCCTCTTTAGCGTTTCTGCTGTCTCTATGGGAACGTAGGGGGCGTAGACGATGGATTTACCTCTGTCTTCAGGGGGGAGCGTGACCGGCCACAGCCGCGCGTCGAATACCGCGCACGCCATCTGCCCGCAGCTGTGAAGACCAGTTAGCACCACGACCGCGATGTAATATATCTTGCACCGTGACCACGACAGAGCGCCATCGCCGCCGACGGCCGCCAAATGGCTTTCGCCTTTAAAGGGTCGTACGTGCGTCGTAGAAGTTTCAATGTACATTACGTGGCTTGTGTGCGTATGCGCGCGCGCGCGCTAGTGTGTGTGTGTGTGTGTAGGGGGGCGGGCGGAGGCGGGGGCTGCGTGCGTGCGCGCAGTCCCTTCCACGCAATGTGGTGTGCACCTCACGCAGCTTTTTTGCGTTTATGAGTCATCAGCTTCATCAGCCATTATTTACCTCTCACTGCCCGTCCCCCTTGATTTTCTACAACGTGGGCTACCAGGCAAAACACAAGTTATTTTGACACAAGCACCTCCCCAATTGCTCCTGACGTTAAGGCTGCCTTCTATTACTCTGATACAAAACAAACTTATCGCTTCACAGCTAACGTTTTTCATCCTCACAGTGTGGTCCTGCGTCGCGTCCTAAATGGAAACGTGAACGGTCAACTGGCGAGGATTGTAATTCCGTGAAGCCATCTGCCATGATGAAACTGCGTTTAATGGTTGCAACAGTAGTCATTATGGAAGTAGAATGGAGACAGATGCGGAGTGCGGCCAACCTGTGGGTCAACCCTTTCTTCGAGTGTTCTTTTACAGTTAGTGTCCCGCGATTAAAACAAAGCCTAGTACACATGATCTAAGGTTACAGCACATATTTTTATAGCTAACGCTTTTTTACGGCTTGCTGATATCCATCACTCTAAGAAAAAAGGGTGTACGAAAGGGGTAAAAAGGGCATAGCATGGTCATTTACCCCCTTTAGAAGGCCTTGGGGGTAACTTTGCACCTGCTGGAAGCAGGTCCCTATTCACTTACCCCCTCTTAGAAAACTTGCACCCTACTGTAACCCTACTTACCTTCTCTACCAGCGTTTGTGTGTGTGTTCGTGCCCCTTAGACAGCGGTGTGATTAGTTTGGGCACATGTCACGATGGGGCGCTCGTGCAGAATTCTGTCCCATCATGTCTCGTTCCTGCACCGTCGCTTTCAGAGAGGGGACGCCTTTTGTGCCACCTTCGCCACCGTTTTTCTCTGGCGGCGTTTGGGTCCCTCTCCATGTTTACTCTCCACAGTCAGGAACTGCAAGCTGCAGGTGTCATGGTTTCTATGGGGTGACGTCATGACTGCAAAACTGCTTCTAAATTGTAATGAAACAGCAGATACTTTTATTTTGCTTGTGGGAGTAATGCTCTGGCAGTGCACAGCCTGTTTCAGGCTTATAGTGGAGCCACTCCGACTGCATAGCGAACTGTCACGGGCCGTTCTGCAAACGTATTTCCTAAGCTGCTTAATGGAAAGAAAAGGCACAGTATCTGTCACACTTCTTGGTAGAATCCTGAACCACACCGTAAGGGGAAGCTTTGGAAGCTTCGAAGGAAGGTGGATTAAAAGAAAAGAAAGAAAGAGGTGCTGGTTGTGTTCAGCAACAAAATTATGCACATATTTGATTTTACCTGAAGCGCATACAGCTCGTTCGGCCGAAAAGGCATCGCCATTGCCATGGTCGTCGCCGAAACTCGCAACTCGTGGAAAAATATATGCTCTGATTTATATTAAAATCTTGATAAAATCGATTCCTTATACAGCTTTCATGGTGGTGTCATATCCTTTCGCGTCACATTCAGCATCCATCTGCTAGTCATGTTGAAGGTTAGTTTGCGACAGAGATTGGAACCAAACTACATATGTACAGCTGCCGAAATCTTAACTGACGATCGTGACGGCAGTACTTTCTGTGATTCTGAACGTTACAGAGCAGCTAACCTGCGAAAAGTCAAGTATAAGAAATGGCTCACCAAGCTCTTGCGTAATCTTGATCATCTGTCAAGTATTGTCCTTATTAAGGCGCAGGAGCATAGAAAAGGAGGTCGTCATGCGCACGCCAGTTAAAGATTTGGGCGGCTCTACCTCCGGTTTTATGCCTTTCATTTTAAAGTTCGCCGTTCACCGAGAAGTGAGGCAGATACAGCACCTTCCGTTCCTCCAAACAAAGCAAACTAAAGGCGTTAATCATATTGCCAAACTCTGCGTCTCTTAACGGCAAGAATCCGCGGAATGAAAACGCCGTGTTAAAGGCGCTATCGCGTCTACAGCTTTGGTGTCATGCTGGCTTGAAATTATTTAATTTTATAGCGTTAACTAGAGGCAGGCTGGTGGGCAGCTGAAAGCTGTGACACTCGAGGACAAATTTCATCAAAAGTTGTTTCTTTCTACTCGTTTTTTGTTGAATGCGACCAGCTACACTGAAAATAAGGATTTCTTCACCCTCATTTACTGTACCGCGGAAAGTATGTCAGTCGGACATTCTTAGTTTACAAATGGACTCACACACACACACGTATGTATAATATATATGTATACGTGGCAGAAATGGCATTTTGTTGATGGTATGACTTCTGATCGAATCAGGCAAGTACGCCAAACAACTTTAATATTAAAAATACTAACGGCAAAATCCCATTCCTGTGCGAAATTTGAGCTGCGAGGATTTTGCGGTTTAGTTTGGAGGAGCATACTACAGCGCGCTGGTAATTGTGCAACGCCCTGTATATTCCTGGGTCTGCTCTTTTAGAGAGTTTTTATGCTTCTGCAAACGACCTACCTGCCTGTCTGTCCTATAAATACACTTTTCCACGGGCCATCCGAATACGGTAAATAACTCGTCTTGCCTCGACCAAGGTTTTCATTTGCTTGATCTTACTGTTCTACACACATGCTCCCTTCTTCATTCTTTTTTTTTTTTTCAATTTTCAAAAATGGGCTAATCAGTTTGGAAAGGGAAGAAAACAGAATGCGTACACCGTGTCGTCGTGCTCTGTATTAACATTGCAGGAGACGTTATTTTTGCATGTCATCATTCATAATTTTTTTATTCGTTCCGATTTCAGCAGGTTCTTTTAGTTTTAAGGTGTACAAACTGCCCCAAGAGCTAGCTCTATTGTTATTAGTTTACCAGGGCTCCTTTTTTTCGCAGTGCTTCGGCGTGTTTCGTACTTGCTGCACCAGGCTGTCGGGTGGTTCCAATCGCCGCTTCTTGGGCGCTTTTGTGATGAAACACGACGCATGCATGTTTTCCGCCACGCCGCACACCAGGCACTTCGCATTTTTCAATGCAGCACACATGTGTTTGCAGCAGCATTGTGCGACACGATGCCTTCGAGCATAAGTTGAGTGGAAAACTTACAAAAGACCAACTAGCTGGCTGCGGAGCCATGCACAGCCTGTAATACTTTCACGTGGTCACTTATCCTTTCTAGTTCCGAGAATTCAGGAAACTGGGCGTTGATTCCTTCGCTCGCCGTATGACACAGTGCAAAGGTGACGCATGCTCTTTTGTCCTGATAAGCTTGCCCCTCCAGTGAACATCAGAATTTTGCACACTGAATCTCAGGCGCCAATGATGGAGGTGGGGTAAGGAACAATCAGAAGAACCTGCTGCTCCCCGGAACTCTTTTCTTCACAGCATGAAGTCATTTTTCGCCGGACTTTCGGAAACCAGTTTGGCTGTAGCTTCCACAGTGCCTAGGCGGGGTACACAAGGCGGGGTACCCAGGGAGCCCAAAATGCGTGCCTCTTTTCGACGGCGAGCACATGGTGGCTGTGAACACATACTCTTCTCAAGGCTCCGTGGGGTCACGAGTTATTCCAGCAGAAGCGATGTCCTGTTCGGACGCGGAAGCATCGAGCGGTCTCATGCCGATGGGCTGCACTGCCCTTGAGTTGTAAATATTTGTATCATACACAACATGCAAATAGATAAGTGCGAGCAAAGTCCTTCGTTGTCACTGCATTGAACTACCCCCTGTAAAGACGTAATCCTAAATTAACTGACGCGGCAGAATTCTGTTAAGGGCACAGCTCACGACGACTCTGCAATCAGCGACGACATGGAGCTTGGATAAAGCAAGAGGTACGCATCTTCTAGTGCTGCAACAGTCTTGGGCTGCCCAAAAGCAGCAGCGGAGGAGAGATCACGTTAGCAGATTCGCTGGGCCAGCGTTGAGAACAAGTATGGACTTGAAAGGTTGCTGCTGCTGCGGTGGCGCCGTGTACTAGCTTCGGACTCCATTACGCATGTCAATGGTGGGCGACAGCAGCAAGTGCGGCGGCAGCGGTCAACGTAAACCGGCGCATGGTGCTTGTAAGTTCCATTTTTCAAACTTTTTGCTGCCCTTATTGTGGGTTTAAGCCGGTACTCGTTTAATCAGCATGCGTCGCAATAGTGAGCACAGTGTTGAGTCCGAGGTTCGAGTGGTCCCAATCTCTATGATCAGCAGGCGTGACTGCATTTGAGTGACCACCCATACGTATAGCATGTATTTCAGCGAAGGTGAACTAGAAGTTTTAAAACTGCTTTTTGTGATATTGAGGTGGTTTCAAATTGCAATTGTTTACATCAGGATACAGTTTAATCAAGCTAATTTGGTGGTTAACTAAACTCGTAACAATTGACTTCTTATGGCACTTACTTAATCAATATTCGTGGTTACCCAAGTTTGCAAGTGCGAGATGCCGGGCTAGTGGGTACTGCATTCTTAAAGAACAGCGCAAGGAACAACACCGAAACACACAGAATGGATGGACACTGCCGCTGACTATACTTCGTCTCACAAGATGCTTGCAGCACTGCGAAAGGCAGAGGCACCCCAGTGTAATCAGGATCACGCGCACTGCAATAGGCAATTGTGCTCCTACGCGGCTCTTGCCACCAAATTGGCGGGGGTAACAGTATAAAAGCACAATTCTCTATTATAGTGTGCAGGGGCGAGAGGCACTTCGGAGCACAATTGCAAGGACTCCTCTGTCTTTTGCAGTGCTACAGATAACTTGTGAGACGAAGAACAACAACTGAAATTTTATTACCGAGCAAAACATATATAAACATGCATACAGAGGTGGAGCCAGGGCGATTACTATAGACTGTTTTCGGTGATCGCACAGCATCAACTTGGCTTCACACCTTTATGCATGTTTATATATGTTGTGCTCCGAAATAAAATTTCAGTTGTTATTGAGCGCCTGTGTCCGTCCATTCTTCTGTGTGTTTTCTTGTTGTTCCTTGCACTCTTATTTAGGCATACCTAAGTTCGGTCTAGTTTTGGGACATGTCCTTCAGAGTTATCTGGCGTTGAAAGCTTGCGTTGTTGATTACTGTGTCATATCCTTTCTCCTCCAGTAAAACCGCTTAACAGAATCATGCACACAGCTTTGAACTTCAGGCCAGTTGGCGCAGCTTAATTTCATGTCTCATAATGGACATTTTTGCAGTAGCTTCCTGCGATTGCACAAAGCCCCCTTATCTACCATTTTTGATGACCATGCTAGCGAAAATGGAGAAGTTTTCTGAGCGTGATTTTTCACAAACGTCCCCTCAGTTATCGACGCCCTGGCCTGCTGCACAATAATGGACCTTTTCTCAGCTGCGCACCCCTCTTGTGACCGCTAGGTGAAGTACCCTTGGGGACGGCTTACTGAGGTTCCCTCGCATATTTCCAGCAAACATTTTTTCACAATAGTTGAGTGGGCTTATTTTCTGAGCAGTAGTTGAATGCAGGGCTGTCATGTATGAAGCAGGTCAAGTGCAGGGGGAAGGTATATGAGGGTGTGTCCACAGATGCCTCAAGCATATCACTACACATGCTAGCTGAAAGTAGCCCAGCACTTATATATACTGCTTGGAAAACAGGCCGGCACCACTACTGCGAAAGAATTTGTGCAGAAAAAATAGGAGCGATCCTCGGTAACCCGCCCCGTCAGATTTTCCTCGCTTGGCGGCCACAAGAAGGGTGCGATGCTGGAAAAATGTTCTCCATGCAAGAGAAAGCGCTTGCTGTATCTGCAGCCGCGACGCGGTTCCAACACGCTTCCATTTTTTTTTTTTTTTGCCGCGCCGCCGCAGTTTAGTCGCCGAGGTGTTCCCATCGCTTGCATGTGTATACATTGTGAATGTGTCTATTCCCTCCACATCTCATTTTTCTCTCGTTTTTCTCTCACACAGGTTCCCTCGGAGTATGGATTCAACCACGACGATGACAAAAGACTGCTCGGTTATCCTGCCATTTTCAAACGCAATAAAAAGTAAACCCTGCCTTCCGTTCTCATGTACTAATATCGGTGTGCAAACTGCACCCTGAATGGCTCCATGGCCCGTCACAAATATGTCGCTCTAGCACGAAGAAACCAACATTGCGGAAGCGAGGGCGTCTGTGACCGGCTGACGAAGACATCATACATCTTTTCACCAAACGTTTTTCTTCTGTATAGGGTGTATGTTAAGGCTGTCTAATGTTGCAGCGGAGGCAGCATTACCACACATATGCCAAACGGAGTCGCTTGCGTTGCAAATAAAGAAAATGTATGTCTCGTATCGCTTCGATAGCGCCGATGTCTTGTGACTGACTGCACAATCAGTCGAAGTGTGGTTGTTTTCAAATTACTAGCGTACCAGTGTGCGCCTATAGACTATAGTTAGAAGGGCGCTAACATACCCTTCGAAGGAAAAGAACATTATCTTAAATGATTGTAAAAAACACTATATTATGAATTTATTTTATTCCTTTGGGTGGTAATATTACCCTTCCAAACGAAGCATAAATATGAACGTAAAAGTGCAAAGTTACGCCCATTCATAGGGTGCAAAGGTGCACTTACAGGGTGCTGTAGTAAGCTCATTACGTTGGCATAAATGCAGACCCTGTGAGGGTAAGTTAACGCCTTATGATTACGCATAAGCTTTTTCCAGCTGGGAGCAAACATGCATCCGATTTTAGAGCATATTTTTGCACTTTCATGGCTTAACCTTTAGTCCTTCTGAGAAAGGGTAACATTACTCCCCAGAAGCATATACTTGCACTTCACCATATGGCATAACGTTAGCCTCGTTGTAGCGTAAACTTTACACCAGACACACTTAAGCCCCCGTCGAGGGTGTAACTTTGCACCCAAAGGGGCTCCCCAGTGCGGCAGTGGACTTACCCCCCTAAAGGGGTAAGATCACACCTTTTTTTCTTAGAGTGATGTCATCGCTGATTTTTCTACAGCACTTCACTCAACTTTGCATCCCATAATAGACTAGTCACATACTCAGTGGGCGGTTATTCCATCATTCAAGGGACATAACACCACATCACACCAGCCAAGAGTTTGCGTTCAACATTCACAGCGGCACCGACACGCATTGCATTCTTTTCTTGTTTCGATTATTTCGGGAAAGTACAGCGAAGAGAGCACTCTTCCATTCTTGCTTCTGCCGTCGACCGCATTCCTCATTTCGGGAAGGCTGTCAGTCAAATGTTTCGTTGAAACCGCTCCACTCGGCACGGGGAGTCGAAACGTGCCTTTGCATGTTTCGACTTGGAAGTTTGCAGGAATAAATGCATGCTTGCTCGCTCAGTGGAAGAATGCTGTTCTGCGGCGAGGAAGCTTCGCCTTGTCAGAGGGTCGGCCAGCGCCTCTTCGAAGAATTCCACGTCTATGAGCAGGCACCCATGGGGAAGGCAGCGCGTACCGAAACGACCGTGAGTGGGGTGTGACAGGGATCCCAGGCCGAGGCTGATGCGGATTCCACGCGGCGGCATTCCTTTGAGCGGGAGCGGCGATCCCGGTCCCAACAAAAACGGAACGTACGCCTAGATGCCGACGCAGGAAGGAAAACGCTAACCAAAATATCCTCAGTTCATCCAGCCCGAGATATTTGATCTCGGTCCTCTGCTCGCTAACGGTAACGAGATAAATCCCGCTTGGCGACGGAGGCCGACACATGTCGCCGAGCACATCCAGGGCTTTGTACTTAGATTACAGGGCGAACATATTTACGACCCACTGTAAGGTATTGAATTTTATAGCGCTGAGGAAACACCACAGGAAGAAAGACACAAAAGGACCTGTCCTTTTGTGTCTTTTTTCCTGTGGTGTTTCTTCAGCGCTATAAAATTCAAGATCATGTACCGACTAACCATCCAAAAAGTCCTACTGTAAGGTATTTGTCAGCTCCGCAATAACACGGATTGAATGTTTCCCCCAGCAATGTTCCAGCACGTGCATAGCGAGCCATCGCTTCTCCGGACAGCTTTTCATCAGCGCACGTGGAGGAATTGCATGGACAGATGCGAGCTGCCTGGCATTATAAACCACTCTTGCGCGCTCTCGCTTGACTTGGTGCGTGAGCCACAGTTGTAGAAGCGGGCGAAGAAAATGAGATGCAAAATGGAAAGAAAGCCTCAACGGCGACGACGCAACTATCGGAGGATCCAACGCCTGCGGGAATATCGTTCGCTATGCAAGGTTACTGCAGCCTTCGTGGCATATCGGCTCTGAGAGAACTAAAGGAAACAACCAGAGAATGGAAACTACTACATTAAGAACATCCAGGCTATAATGGCCGAATTTGGTTTTCATGGAAATTATATCCCAAGACGGCCCATTAGCGCCACGTAGTTCATGCAGGGTTTTGAGGCAATACAATGCCGCTGATACCTAGGAAATTAATGTATGCCTTTGTTCAAGTGTATTGTTTCTAGCATTGAAGCACAATCTGCGTAAAACACAAGTCCCAGTGGTGCGTCTACCTGCTCGTGGTTACGCACAACAGTACGAGAGTACTGTGTTTTTATTCTCATATCCCATTGTGAGGATACAATATCAGCTAATATTTATCAAAAAAGTTCAGATGCAAACCCTTCGTGACAAGACATAATTATTCGCATGAAAAAAAAACAAAAACAAAAAAAAACGTTAGAATGAAAGAGGAAAACACTCCAGTCACGTTATGTACGTGCACGATAGTCATATAAAAGCACATGCGTGGAAACAGTGCAGAAGTGTTTATATGCGAACTTCCCAAAAATGAATTGAACATAAAGTCCAGCTTGGTTATGTATTCTTAACTGTGTCTACACGCTTTTCGTTGTTTTTATTCTGTGTGACCATACGTTAACGGTTTCAACTCATCACTCTATCCAGTTCTATCAGATATTGCGTGATATTATATCAGGCTATGAGGAGACTGAATCACATACTTTTGAATGTTATACGGTCGCTACTAACTGAGCCGAGACAGATGCTTTATTATTCACCGCTGTGAATGAAGCTTCATGACGAGGCATTTAAAACAAAGGCGGAATTAAAAGAAAAAGTGGTTTGAAGCCACTCATCTCATTTCTGAGGGGACGCAAGCGTTGGCTCTTCCCTCAAGTACCCCGCCGGGGTGGCGCAGGAGTTACGGCGCTCGACTACTGTCTCCAAGGACGCGGATCGAATCCCGGCCTCGGCGGCCGCTTTTCGATGCAGGCGAAAAGCCAGGCGCCAGTGTGCTGTGCAATGTCAGTGCACGTTAAAGAACCCCAGGTGGTCGAACGTTCCGGTGTCCTCCACTACGGCGTCTCTCATTGCCTGAGTTGCTTTGGGACGTTAAACCCCACAAACCATATTCGCTTAAGTGTTTGTGTGTGTGCGTGAGGGGAGCGTTCTCCTCAATATTTTTATTAAATGACACAAGCATCCCATTTTTCCTACATTCACTGGCTGCATTACGTATGTTATGAGCAGGGTACTTTCACGTTTTTTCCCGAATATGAATTTAATTTTATATTGACTTGCAACAGTGAACGAAACACAGAAGCAGTTTACGGTAGAACGCGGAAATCTTCTCGGTGCTAAGTCAGCACAGTTCGGTGTGCACACTACTTATTATGAAAATTTGCCATCCTCAAAATAAAATCAACGGCGCCTACACCAACTCCGCTCTGCTATAGGAAGCACTAGATAAGAGGGAACAAAAAAAGGCGATGTGGTACTGAAGGCCGAAGGGATTGAAGTGGGTGAAAAGTTCCATGATACACATTTCGCTCGCGGACGAACACGAGCGAAGACAAAGCGAGGCAGGCGCAAGGCGGAGAATATGAGGTCTGCTTTAGAAAGTGATATAGCACAACCCTGCCGCGGGTGAAAATAAACGAAAAGGTGCGGCGAAAGAGCGCGGATTACTCTCGGATCCGGGCCGCAGAGCACCCTGAAGAACAAATTGAGAAAAGCGAAGTAAAGCAAGAATGAGACCGTGCCATCATTCAGGCCGTTTGCGAGCGAGACACTGCACGGATGGGGGGGGGGGGGGGGGGGGGGGGGGGGAGCGTGGCCGGAAATCGATCACATTCTCTCGCGAGCGAAGGGAAGCCACGCCAAGGCAGAGAAAGAGAGAGAGAGAGCTTTGGAGGTGCTCTGACGAGATCAGGGACGCCGCGCGCCGCGCACCTCTCAGGTGCTTGTCCACCCAAGCGACATCGGAGGCAGCAGAAAAGGCGTCCGGCCACTTTTGACCTCTACCCAAACATTGTGTGCACGCTGTAGGCTGGAGCGGTTTACACATACGCATGCAACGGCATGTAAAGGTGCAGCGGTATCGTAGCGGTAGAACATCCGTCTCGCATGCAAGAGGGCCGGGGTTCAAATCCCGGTGCCATGCAATTCTCCACCGGATAAAAAAAAAAAAAGAATCCGCGTGTTGATGGAATTGCACAAACAGGTTTGGGATGCGACCTGATGCCGGTGAACACCTCTCCGGCAACGCACTCCCTCACTAGAACAGGTGTTGGCCACCCTGGTGCAGTAATTGGCCGCAACCTCTCATGATAACCTCCATGAAACCCCGGCCCCTAGTCACCAGCGGCTGCGGAACAACTGACCACGGCGGCGCTCAGACCTGCGACTCAGCGGGGGGTGCTAAGAATCTCTGTCTCCGCTGGACAGGCCGCCATTGGAAACTGATCCTGGCAACGATTAACGCTAGAACCCTAGCTAGTGAAGCTAGTTTAGCAGTGCTGTTAGAGGAACTAGTATGAATTAAATGGGATGTCATAGGGCTTAGTGAGGTTAGGAGGCCGAATGAGGCATATACTGTACTGAAGGATGGGCATGTACTGTGTTATCGAGGTTTACAAGAGAGGCGACAACTAGGGGTAGGTTTTTCTTGTCAATAAGTACATAGCGGGTAATATAGATGAATTCTATATTATAAATGAGAGGGTGGCAGGCATCGTAATTAGGCTAATAAGCGCTATAAACTGAAGGTTGTACAGGCCTATGCACTCACATGTAGTTATGATGACTAGGCAGTTGAAAGCTTCTACGAAGATGTAGAATCGGTAATGCGAAAAGTAAAGACGCAGTATACTGTACTAACGGGCGACTTCAATGCCAAGGTAGGGAAAAAGCAGGCAGGAGACCAGGTAGTAGGTGACTATGGCATTGGTTCCAGGAATAGCAGGGGGGAGTTACTAGTTGAGTTTACAGAGCGCAGTAACTTAAGAATCATGAATGCCTTCTTCAGCAAACGGAAGAACCGGAAATAGACATGGAAAAGTCCTAACGGGAAGACTAAAAATGAAATTCACTTCATACTGCGTTCAACCCCCGCCAGATGTAGAGAATAAGATTGAGATGGAGCGCATTTGGCAAGCACTCGCAGATTATGACTAGCAGCTTACTGGTATCGCTCAAGAGGAAAGTATACATCAGTTGCATCTTACCTGTACTCACCTATGGGGCTGAAACGCGGAGGCTAACCAAGAGGGTTCTACTCAAGTGAGGACAACCCAGAGGGCTATGGAACGAAAAATGGTAGGGGTAACATTAAGAGATAGGAAGCGTGCAGAATGGGTCAGAGAAATAACTCAAGTTACTGACATTCTAGTGGAAATTAAGAAGAAGAAATGGGCATGGGCAGGACATGTAGTGCGAAGAGAGGATAACCGATGGTCGCTTAGGGTAACAAACTGGATTTGAAGGGAAGGAAAGCGTAGCAGGGGGAGGCAGAAAGTTAGTTGGGCGGATGAGGTTAAGACGTTCGCAGGGGTCAAGTGGATGCAGCTAGCACAGAACCAGGTTGAGTGGAGAAATATGGGAGAGGCCTTCGCTCTGTAGTGAGTATAGTCCGGCTGATGATGATGATGATGATGTAACGGCCCTGAACAACCAGATACCTTAGATTGCAAAGCGGTATCCGTATCTCCTCGATCACGCCCCCACTAAAAGTCAGGCTTTATGCACCCAGGCGGCGGAAGCTCAACACCTGCCCGAAAGGTCGGGATTTTGCTCTTTTCTAGCGGCGGATCACTAATTTTTCAGCAGCTACGCTTGCCTGACGGCGTCGGCGATAAAGGAGCAGCTGTTCATGCTTCCGCTGCTGCCGCCAGACATTTATAGCGGCAGGTTCCTGAATCTGCTTTTGTCGCTTGTTCGTCCAGTTATCACCGGAGGCAGTGTGACGTTGTTACGGCCGGGAAGCAAATAAATACGCTGTTGGGTCGTGAAAGGTGGAAAAACTGCTTGCCTCATGCTACCGTACTCTCTTGAGAGGTTGCTCGGCGAACTAACACTGTGGCTTGCTGTTACTCCTGTGCTCCTTCGAGAGCACTGGAGTGAACAAAGGCCACATTAGACTCTTAGCTGTGCGACAGCTACGCGCCTGAAGAGAGTGGTTCTCCTCAACGGAAAGGCCGTTAACGTTCGCGTTTACAGCACGAAAGCTTAATTTGGACACCGTAGATTCGTTCAGAGTCCATAATTGGGGCATGGACTTGGAAATAATCATGACTTACCCATCTAGCGGCTAAGTTGGGAACAATTAACAGCCATGCCGATACCGCGGCCTGTTCCACGGCCATCCGTGGAACAGGAAACAGGCAGCGCACATCGGCGTTTAGGAACTTTCGAAATCAATTTTTTTGCGTTCTGATAGCACCGGACTGAAGGAAAAAGTGATGGCGACTCAACTCGGTTAAGCCTGGATATGCGTTGCGAAAGCTACCAAACGGATTGTTCGCAAAATCCGACCCGACCATTCTCGTCGCCGATGCACTGGATGCAAACCGTATGGTGCGATCGGCGTTTCGGCGCATCTTCTTGGCGCCTTTCGATAATTGCTGCTCCATTTGACAGGCTTCTTCGTATTATTATTATTCTTCTTGCTTCATTTCACCGGCTTCTTGTGCTCTCCCTCTTCCCTCCTTCTTCTCCTTCCCTTTTATGGGTCGAAGCAAGTAGTTGCCAAGGTCAACACTTCGTCTTTATGCGCCGCTGAGTAGCCTAGTGTATAGTTTTCGCTGCAAAAAAAGCTTTTCAACAGCAGTTAAACCATTCGGGCCGGCCGAGGACTGCAAGCCCGATTACAATTCCTGTGTAACTTTTATGTTATACAGAAAGAATGCCAGCGCGCACCACTGGCCGCGAAGGCGGGAAAGAAAGCAATTCAGGGCAGCTTTCGATCTACTTTTTATCGTTGAAGGATTTCTAGAAACCGTGTATCGTGACAATTTCAGCAGTGAAAGCAAACGAACCGCTTCATGAAATTATTAGGAGCAATGCAAATCGCGCTACTTT
Organism: Amblyomma maculatum; assembly: GCF_055883805.1. Taxonomy (NCBI): domain Eukaryota; kingdom Metazoa; phylum Arthropoda; class Arachnida; order Ixodida; family Ixodidae; genus Amblyomma; species Amblyomma maculatum. The sequence goes on from NC_139344.1 coordinate 65,330,660, forward strand.
CGTTGGGCCCACCGATCATGCATATGCATTCTTATTAATGCTTGAGCGGCTGCAGCATGGAGTTTTTACAACGATGTTGGGGTTATAATCTATAAGGATCCATTGTCCATTTCGGATTCATTTCGCCTACCCTAGACGACTGTTGTTGGATAACAAAACCACGGCGTTCAACCGTCAATAGCACTGGCTGCATGACTCGACTGCCAGTTGGCCGGTGCGTGGGGCGAGTGCGGTGACTGTCGACGACGGCGGGACCCGCAATGTCGCTAGCTGGGTTCGTCTGATGCTGCCGTCCGGCGAGATGAAATAGGAAATGGATAATTGATACTTGCTGAATAATGGTCCATAATGACCTCAATAAGATGTGCTTTTATAATAAATTATTTTATAGCCCATTTGTTGTTGCGAAATTTGCCTATATTAATGAATGGCTGTTATTTTCACAATCTTATTCGCATTTATTATCGGCAGCAAAACCTTGCGAGATGCGTGTTTTCATAAACAAATACTGTAGCGCTCTTTCACGAATTAATAAGCCGTCAACTAAACTATTAGGCATAGTTGTATTCAAGCGGAACATGCATGTTCATTCATGCCTTCATAAACTTCAGGCGACTGTGTCCAAATAGTTCTTCTTCGCCGGACGACATCTAGAAAATTTTTGTCGTAAATAATACCATCCGCTTGTTGCCCAATGGCTACTTGTTGCACGGGTATTTGGTTGCTTCGGTCCCTTCTCTACCAAGAAAGCGTTCAGAACTCGCGCGAAAGGTTTCCAAGTTCGAACACTTCCAGTTGGTGCTTGAAATTCAGAGGCTACTCGTCTTCGCTGATTGGAAGAGTCGCAACAGAAACAGCTTACAGCGACATTCACGCATACCCAAGCTGTTAACATTATTATCTTCTGCCAATCATATTTATTCGGTTGTTATTCTCTCGTTAATTCTAACAACAATGTAAAGAAAACGATTTTGCTATCCGCGGCACTTGTCAGCACTTGAGCTGCGGCTGCCGGAAATGAAGCAGGCAGGGAGGAGAGAGGGGAAGAAGGGGGCGAAAGTAAGAAAGGATGTGTGGAGAGGGTATGCAAAAAAAACGCGTACAAAATATAAAAATATGGCAACGATAACCGCACTGCCCGCCAGTTGTTGTCGTATCAGTTGAGTAGCTTATACTCTTTTCGCCTATTCAAGACGCTTTGCGCGTGCGCTTTCCGCATAGTGTGCTCTGGCCATGCCCTGGGCGCTGCCCCTTTTCGAGGCTATTATCCTCCTCGCCGCAAAACCGGCCTATACAGACGCCTATGATGCTCCGCTTCAACTAAGCAACTAAGCCGTACGGGAATGCCTGCGTTGCCTATTCGCCCCGATAGTGTGGATCGGCAGCCGGCGGCGCTCGCAGAAACGTACGCAGCATAGGTCGGCTTCCAACTTTACGGCGGGTTTGGTGCCGAAGAAAACGTGCTTTCTGCAATTCATTAGCGATTCACTGTTTAGAGTGCTCCAGTGTTGGGGAAAAAAATCCGTGCATATGGCCAATGCTGCGGAAAAGTGCGCGAATTATAGAAAAAGAAGGTACGCAACACACCCGTCTTTCAGATTTACTGGCATCGATCTGCACGCCTTTTGCATTGTACTGCGCTCATGGGCTGAATATTTCAATTGTGCACTATTTGCCTAATGACAGCTTTTTTTTTTACCACCTTTGCAACAGTGTACACGTGTCTTATACGAGTGTCAGGCAAGCCAATTTAGCGTCAAGCCCACGCAGATGCAAGGTTCGTTCTCTCACCTGCCGTAATTTTGAATAAATTGAGACACAACCTGGTTCATTATATCGTACTTGACTCCATGATTAAGCTGGTTAGATGCAGCACTGAGAGCCAACTGTCCGGCGGTTTGCCGTAGACTGAGTGCACATCAACTCTGGCTATAGACAACAATTAGGCCCAAGTATTTCCCAAAAATGAGATTACGCCTAAACTGTACAGGAAATCTCGCCGCACAGGAAAGCTGGCTGTTCACGTATAGAGCGCTGAGTAGATCGAATTCGCCGATCTCACAGTGACCCGAATGCTTCTTGCGGCCAATGTCAGAGAATCTGATAGTGTAGCACTGCGCCATCGACTCTAAAAACTTTTCCTGAAAACGAGGAAAGTAAAGGAATTTCTGATGAGTGTGATGTTGATAAATGGTAAATTAGTATACCGTAAGAAGTTTTTACATTGCCAATAAATTTATTTTTGTAAGAGAAGTTTTACACACTTGACAAAATTTAGAACTATCAGCGATTAATTTTCAGTAAAGGTAAAGTCCGAGCTACATACGAATCAGTCGCTGAGATATCATAAAAAAGCTCAGCATGCATGGGCGCTGTAATATTCTGGCAAAACATTTTGAAAGGCGGAAGATTTCTTTATTAATGTATTTACTGCGCAGTGACTCAATCTCATGTGAAGCAAAATATTAGGGTGACATTTGCGCAAAACTGGGTGCCGAATATAAAACTACATCTTATCATGCGACAATAAAGGTGCATTTATTCCCTAACTAAGCAGGGCTAGTTAGGCCCGCATGAAGCTATTTTACTTCCCTTGTCAGAAATAACGAGTTTGTCCGGGAGACAGCAGTAGCACTCATAGACGAAAAGAGATTATAATGGGCTACGAATGAAGTACATTGATCTAGGTGTATTATGTAATTTATAGTGCAACAATTAGCTGCTAGAAGATATATTTTTCTCAAACATTTCTCCAAAGCACAATTTCCTCCCTAGCCCTGTTACGGATGCGCAGAAGCCTTCAACGGCGAAGAAAAAGAAAAAAAAAAGCATATGGGGTTTAACGCACTAAAATGACAACGGCTATGATGGATGATGTAGTGGCGGGCATCTGTGTCGTTCACCAGCTGGGGTCGCTTAACGTGCAGTCAGATCGCACAGCAGAGGAGCGCCTTGTGAAACCGCCGCGATTGAGCCCCTCGTTCTCGAACTCAGCAGACGAGCGCCCTACCACTGAGACACCGCGACGGAGGGTTAACAAAAGCAAAAAAGAAAGGTATATTCAAACCACTCGGTCATGCACACAAGACACAGAGTGGCCTGTTCAAACTGCATTCTGCTATGCAGCAGTCTGTGGTCGTATGCTTCAGTAGCTGGGGTATTCCAAACAGATTTCTAGCGTTTAAATTAAATTGTATTGACGGCTGCGACCTGTTTTACTTTGGCACGGCGCCTAACGATAGCATCACTTCGTTTGAGACGCCGCGCGTCAAATAATCTCAGCGCCGAAGACCGACTGATAATGTCCTTAAGCAGCATGGCACACACAATATGGACAAGTATTTTTTTTTTTTTTTTGAGCGTGGGATGATAACGGGTTCTATTTCTTTTGCAAGAGGTAGATAGGTAAGTAAAAGCGCACAGGAACCGTGAAACGAACAAAAAATACAGGTATACACGCAGCACGCGTTGGCTGGCACACGACGCGAACACGCATCCACACTGAGTAAGGTTCACCGCTGCGCCGCATTGTGACAACTCCTTGATCTCGAGGCCAATAGGAGTAGCGTCTCTTACTCCTCGCCTAAAGTTCTGGCAGGTTAGGTTCCCATCTAAACATCCCATATCATAAGAAAAGCCCAAACTGGCCGCGCCTGCTACGTCATGTAGTCTCCTGACGTCACACCACCCGCCGACCAAGCATGCGCTGCTATTTCACCTGCCAAATACCACGGGTCAGGCCATGTCCGTCGTTTCCCACTCACTGCGGCGACAACGCCGGATTTTCTGCGTAGCGCTGCCTTTAACGCTCCCGTGTTAAAAACCTTTTTGTTTTTTCATAATGGTTATCTTTCATATAGAACGACCCTGTGTCTTTCATCCTTGCTAATAATGTGATTAGTGACAGCGACTAAGAGTCGTTTTCATAACCGAGGTACGAGAATAGCTTTAACTAGGGAGTTGCACAGGACAATATCATTCACCCCTAACTTGAATTGACACTACTTAACGGCATAGCGTTATATAGAGACTTTCAGTATAGCGTTTGAACTCTTTCATTAGATAAACGCCAGCAAATTAAGGGACGTTCGCAGGGCTTGGTTGAAGTAGGACTTTGCTTCTGTGTCAGGTGGTGCTGCACATAATGAGGTAGCTTACGACTGTGTCCTAGTGAGGATTTGTGCGCTGATCGTGGTGAAAATAAAATACTAATGAGGTGTTCAGTAACAAAATGAATTGAAGTGAATGCTGATACGCAAGGGGAACCAACAAATGAGAAACATTAAGATGTAACGTAAGAACCCTTTCAGGCGTAGTTCCAATTCTTTTGTGTGAACCAACGTGTGTTTCCAAGAATGGTAAGTCCATAAGAGCAAAATGCTACCCCTCTTGTGCTCATCCCTGTGTTCGGACACCGTGAAATGGCATTCGCGGCCAGTCTCGAACTCCTGTCTCCTCACTGCAATCTCTCTTCCACTTTTTTTTCCTCTTCAGACCTACACTTCTGACAACAGCCTGTTGCTAATTTCATACCTCAGCAAAACCTCGAGTGCTCACTCAGGCTCACACAAAAACATTTGATGACCCTGCGGGATCACACAATCTCAGCAATGCTCGGGCTCACTGAACCTATGAATGCAACATCATTTAGACTCAATCCTACTTCCTCCGACTCACGCCTCATTCAGAGCCAACCACTCACTGCAACTCACGACGCACTTGGGCTCACTCACTCGACTCACGACTCACCTTGACTCACTCATTTTGGTTCACTCAGTTCGCTGAAGGATCATGTGACTCAGTCACTGTGTGATGAGAAATTTCTTCAGCCAGAGCGCTCTTGACCAAGAAAATAATCTTTATGTAGAAGGGTTGGTTTTTGTGCTTGGCTTGGTTCATTATTTTTCATACGAGTGAAGCGCAACATGCAACTTTTATTTTGTTGTAAAACACAAGCAGTGTTTAATTCTATAATTTGTGCGCAGGCATCAACGAAAGTCTCGAAAGGCTTGACTAGGCCTCTATCCACCTTAAGTTGAATATGAGTGGCAACATTCCTCATTTTACAAAATGCTCTAAATACGCCAGGAAGGGCATGCAGAAGGACGTTCCACAGATGTCTTTCCTCCGGTTACCGGGAGACGTTGCCAAGTCACCGCGTACTCCAGCCTCTTTTGTCACGGCTACAAATATTTCCTGTTCTCCGCTGTCACCAGATGTGATAAAAAAATGGCGCTGACCAAAATAAAGATTATGATCTGAGCCTGAGCCCGAACTCGCGACTCAGAATGGTCTGTACTTGAGTCTGGGCTCATCTGGAGGTGAGTCCGTACTCACTCACCACTCAAATAATGATCCAAAAGTGAGTCTGGAATCCCTCCCCACTCAGCAGACCATGATCTGAATGTGAACATGAGTGAATACGAGTCTAAATCCCATGGAGTCGAAATCCGTCGAATAGCCGAAAATGATTAGGCTTTTTTTTTCTGTTTTTTTTTTTTTTTTTTTTGTAAGACCAGTACTGATATTTTACTACAAATAGGAAGAGAGCAGAGTTTCGGCACGAAAAGTGCACTTGCTGCTTCGAAGGAGCATTTGAATGCTGCACAACAGGTGTCAGGATGGATAGGATGTGTTAATTAACGCGAAGGAGGAAACTAAAGCACAAGAAAAGCCGGCTGCAGTGGAGAGACTCCAGAAGCGCCTACACAAGGCGATGTCAGCGTGCTGAAGACTTCTTGAAGAACCAATAATGAGATGCTCTTTAGCCGGATAAAATATTTTTCTGCCCAGACTGTGAGCGTGACGACGGGAAGTGATAGCAGAGCAGGAGCTGCCTGCAGCTGTACGCGTCTCCAAGTTCTTGAGACGCGAGCCCCAAAGATGGTGCTCCGCGTTTGGCAAGCAGCAAGAGTGTTGCTCCGAGAAGAGTAATTGGTGGCGCGTGCTGATAAGGCTCGGTATGCGCCTCAACCGAAGCCGTCAAGCTTTAATACTCTCTTGTTTCCCCCTTGTCGGTGAAAGCCGCCCATAAGCTATATGGGCGTCAACAAGCGCGTATAGGCACGCTTGGCTTTCGAGGATGCGTACTACTGGGTAAAAGTTTTCTGCACAATATATATGGAATTCAATTTTTTTTTAGTAGGCTAGCTTTTTAGCAACTATTGCTTTATTTATATTTTAACCATTTAAATTTTCTTGGAAGTCAAATACGCAGCATGCAGAAAGAGAGGCTACGTGAATTTGGTGTGCCAGTGAATTATTTCTCCACCTGATCCGTAGAGATAGCCTACAGTTTTTCGTCTGGCAGAATTATCGTGCACGAAGACGCATCTTACCATTCTTTTCCGCCACAGCGCATGTTAGTTCAGCACGTGATTGTGGTAAATGAATCGAATCACGTACTACAATGTCAGAGGCGAGCTTGTGGTGTTGAGATGGTGTTTGCGTGTATACTACATTAGTATACAGCACAGACAGGCAGAAAAAGAGTAGGCGACTTCAACAGGTCGGCACAAATAGTAGTAATAGGCTACATTGCGCTGTTCGACCAATGCAAATTTTTTATTTCCATGCAACCCCTTTCAGACACCGTTCGTCTGTTCGAGTCAAAACAACCATTTTTCGAACTATAGGGGATATGCACTAACGTGCCGTGCGCAGTGCATTGTGGGTAATTGTGGCGCAGTCAGCCATTTTTGTGTCCACGAAACGAAGAGGGCGAACGTACGTATCGAGGTCTGTCGTGCGGTTCTACAAGCAGTGGCATCCGCAGCTATATGTTGTTTATTGAGCTGTCGTAGACTGTATTAGACGCGTACACAGTGTAAACAACAGAAGCTGAAGAGCTGCGCGAACACTTCGGCGTTTTAAGGTTCCGGAAGTACACACGAACAACTCCACTCGAACAAAACACCTCGCCGAGATGCGACGTCACGTATGGCTGGCACGGCTCAACCGCACAAGCATCATGGAATATGAGAAATGTACGTCAAAATGAGCTGGACTGGAATCTTCCGGATGTGCCCTAGCAGCCAGCTCTTGTCACTATCCGTGCACGACTGTTCTTCACGCAGTCGGAAGAGACATTCCCGGTAAAAGAGCAGCGCGGCAATGTATCGCTTCCAGTCATGCGCATGAATGCCGCGCCGCTAACACCTCCTCGTCGTGTTTTGCTGCAATAAAATCCTTCAAAGAGGGCTCGCTAAACTTTGCGTTTGCCGTACTTGCCTCATTCGATCAGAAGTCGGATGTTCGCATCGCCTGTGTCGGCTGCGAATAAAATCAGACCGTATGCTGATTCGGCGAAGGAACGTAGGCGGGCAGAGTTGTTTTGTAGTAGGTTTGAAGGCCTTTATAAACTTATTTATCTCTAATAACAAATCAAGTTTAGCTTGGCCAAAACTGCGCTGTATTTCAAGAGTTTTGTTGCAAAAAGTTATTTCGAGCCCGCAAGGCAACGAGGTGGCGCCACCGGTGTCATCGCTGTGGCCAGCGGTTTCTTTAAAGAAACCGCTGGCCAGAGCATGCAAACATTCGACTTCTTCTGATCGATTGAGGCAAGTACACCAAACAAGTTTTGTATAAAACATACTGACTACAAAACGCCATTTCTGTGAAGTATATCAGCTACAAAAACTCAGAGGTTTAGTTGGTATAAACGTTGGACGGCACGCACGTAATTGCACAAAGAGCGAGTTGGTCTGCTTCAACCGCGGCTCGTAACCCAGCCGCTTGTAACGTAGTTGCGTTTATCGAGTGGTCAGTAGGCTTGCGATTGCTTTCTTGTGACGAAGCTCGTCCGTTGGACAAGAAATTCATGAATGTAGCACATATTTATGCGTGGGCACAGGCCGACGCTTACCGTGCAGTTGCGCACATCGACTGCACACGGGTCGGCACCAAAGTTTTGCTTCGTACAGGTCTCTGTCCGCATCGCGCGCACGTTAACGATAAATCGAACTGTCACTCATGATACCGATTGAGCTTTTATAACAACGGTGTTGGCATGAGGCAGAGTTATAGAGCAAACTGACGCGCACGAACAGCTAGGATAACCGTCGCCCCGTACTAGTACCAGTCAGAACAGGACGCAAAGATGGCGTCGGCGGCATACTGACGTTAACTGTGATGTCATGTGAATACCCCCTATAGCTCCTCCCGATGCTACTAAACTTACGTTTGTGCTCTTTATGACGTGATAACAGCTAAATAACAGCCAGAAACAAGCTGTAGCGCCTCTTCAACCTGAAGCTCATTTGATCTTTCAGTCAAGAGATGAGGTGGATATCTAAAATTTTCTGCCCTGTGCACCAATGTATAAATAGTACCGCGCATATTATTACGGAGCGCGAATTGGCTATCAAACTCTTCACGCACCTCATGTAGCAAGAATTAGGAACTACTCGAGAGACATCGTAGACCAGGCCAGTGATGAACTCGCGGACGAACCGAACAAACCATATTATAGCTTCTGCCCTGAAAGTGTGAGAAAATTTCAAACGCTGAAGCCTGCTCCGTAATATTTTGGCTGCAGCTAAGCAGTCGATTTTCATTTTAACAAACACGTTTTACGAGGGAAGGCAATATGCGCACTGTATGTGACGCGTTTGCATCAGATGCACGCTTTTTTTTTTTTTTTTTGTAGGGGGAGAGCTACATTTGGCTACGAGTCGAGCATTTCGCTATGTAAGCGCTCTGGAATGTGTGGAATACACCGCGGACAGGAGGAGCAGGTAAGAGGGGCATGACATCAGAGCTTCGCTGCCGTGTGCGGCCGCCGCTGCCAAGCGCGCCGTCACGCGGATGCCACGTGCTAGCTATGCACATACTTGCGCATGCGCAACTGCGCGCATAACTGCAAGTGAGACACGCCAGTCGGAGTACAGTTGTTTCGCATGGAGAAGGAGAGTGGGACCGCTGCTCAGCGGCGTCAGTTGCCGCCTAGCAATGGGCCATTCAGTAGAGAAAGAATGAATATCGAAAGCCCCAGGGAGCAGCAGAGCCGCCTGAAAAGAGAGAACGTCTAGCCAAACGGAGGCTCTAACCTATTGAACCATTGAAAGACACAGAAACACAAGAAGAGAAGTACTGTCCCGTGTACTTCTTGTGTTTCTGTCTTTCGCTGGTTTAGTATATGTCAGACTCGCACCAACTCGCCCAAATGGTCACAATGTCAAGCGGAGACGCCAGGATGCAGAGCGTAACATTTGGCGCATAGCAGTTCAGATGCAGCCTTCAGATGATCAAGGGGAGCCGACGACAGCGACAGAAGAGGATGTAGTGGCCCGTCGTGTGACTTGGTTGCTGGTGCCATTCGTCTTAAACCAAATAAGAAAGCCACAGTCAGCATCTACGTCAGACAAGGTGTCGCTGCTGTCAGACATCTGCCTTCGATCGCAGAGAACAATGGAGAAGCCTGCTATGTTGGACTTGTGGAGAACAGCATTGTCATACAAGGAGCTTACGTGGCGCCACAAACATCTGTCAAACACACGAGTAATGTGGTTGCCACCTGTGCGTCAGCTTGCGGCATGGTTTTGTGCGTCACTTTGGGGGACTTCAACAGGGGGAAGGACTAGTTTAGCAATCGTATAAAACAGAAATTCATCTTTATTTTGGCATCGAATCTCAACGTCCCAACCACGCAGTGGGGGACTGCCTTTGATCTTTTGATATATGAGAAGATTCTATGCATTCAAAATTCTGCAAACGTTCAAACAGAACGGCCGCGTGTTACTATACTGATCATCGGGCCGTCTTTCTTTCTGCACATGAAATAAAAAAAAAAAGATGTGTGACAATCAATGTATCTGCATTGCTTATCAATATAAGCTCAACGAAAGGCTCAGCAGCATGCCGAAACCAGCGGAAAGTAGCTCTCTCTACGTATATCTTAACATAACCGAGCTAAGCCACTGCCACTTTTTTTTACACTTCCTTCTGGCTAGTTCCAGACCCTCCCCGCAACATCTCGCTTGTTTTGCTTTTTCTACCTCCGTCAAATCACTGGCAGGTGCAATCTCTGACTCTGTCGCACCGGGGCGCCGCAGCTGCGCAGCACACGAAGCCCGAGTAGCGTGGGCCTAGGAGCTGGATGCGCCTTCACGAAGCGCGGCCGCCCCACGGGTTGGCGCAGGCGACAACCTGCACCTGAATGTGCGGGCGGAAGCGCATCCGCGGTGTGCCGCGCGGATAATGGACCGGGGCCAGTGAGTGCCCGTTCCTTTCCCAGCAAGGGCACGCATCGCCGACTCAGCGCCCGACCACGTGGGCAGAAATCGGTGGATTCATCGATCTGAGCGGTGCCGGGCTGGCGCGTACCAACCTCGAAGGCGGCAGCTGTCAGCCGTCAGGGGGTGGCTTCCGTGTCAGGGCAGCCCGTTAATTTCGAACTACTCATTGCGCCTGGAGGAGAGAACGCTTTCCGCCGCTCACGGCTGGGTTCACGCCGGGCTGTCAGCGGTCTCCGAGTCGTTCACATCGGCGCATCGAGCGCAAGTAGCGCCACTGCTTAGAGCCGCATTCTCGGAACGTGCTTTCGGAGACCCTATTTAGCAGGCAAGGCCGCCATCCGTTTTCTGCATCCTGTAAACAAACGTGCTCGCGAGAGATGTCTTTCACGCAGTTGCGCTGTTACTCGACGCCAGTAAACAAATAGAAGCTTCAAGCTCGTACAAGAGATGGCCACACGCGGGCACTTGTTGCCGCTTTGCATACCACGATTGCGCATTTGCGATAGTCTGCGTGTGTGAACTGATAACACTAAGGGCCTGCATGCAACTCCCGGACCCATAACGCGTGATATATATTCAGGAAACGTGGAGGGATTACACTGCGTGTGAGGGAAGGTGAGTGGGCACACTTTCGACGTGGTTGTACGCGTGCCGCTCTTCGCGGCTAAGCGTCCGCCTGTGTCGCTGTAGCGCAACATTGTAGGTGAAATATCTGCCTGTCGCGTGCTTTTTGGGGCAGGGTAAAATATATCGTTCTGCTTGGTTTCCCTAGCCCGGGAAACGGCACGAAAGCAAGGTAGGAGACATGAATTAACTAACTAAATGAGAAAGGAGGGCAATGCATTGCGTAATCCTGTTCCGCTACAGGCGTATCCACCAACCTCTAAGTATGCGCGGCGTGTACTGGGTATCGCTGCTGTTGTGAGCACAATGTACACAGGCATTGTTTTCTTCCCCTGCTTCTGTGGCAACTTGTCTCACTCTCTGAAGGCACCGCTCCTATTGCTTGAAATCTTTCGCTGTTTACGAACACTCGACAAGACGATCATTAGCGCCTTCTTGCGGCAACGTGCGCATAGCGCAGCGATTCGCACGGGTGCGATGGTGAGCGGCTCCGCTTGCCCAACGCGACTGCAAGAAGAGGCAAGAAACTTCGTCTTTTCATTTGTGGTTTTCATTGGGTTTAATTAAAATGTTTCCGTCGCAAATTGTATTTGACGCCTAGATTTACTCTGATAGCTGTGGTAGCTTCATCGCGGTGAGCCCAAAGTAGAAGTATCCTAGAATGCAATAAAACATGGTGCTGGGTTAGTCGGTGAGTCATGCTTGTAAAGAAGAAACTGCAAAAGGAACGAAAAAGAGAAGACGACACAGCAGATAGAACGCTATTGTCAGCTGACTTATTTTTGTCTGATCAGATATGAATGATGTCATTACCTCTTTAGGTACCTTCACACCAATTTCAGAAACAAAATAGCAACAAAGAGGGTAATGATGATGATGATGATGGATTTTAATGCCGCAAGGGCATCTCAGGCCAAAGAGCGCCAAACACAAGGAGAACGCTGTACTAAAGTTGACAAAGAAGGTGGTCCGTCAAGCAGCAGAACATCACTATCGGATTGGCACGAAAGTTCTTTTAGCCTTATCTTTTATCTTTATACATATTGCTCCAGAAAACCACTGTCTTGTGAGTGCAATCTTATCGAGGAATCGCTGATGCACAGGTATACATTATCTTCTTTTTGGAAAGCTTCGAGTAAAACTATTGTTTCTGTGCTTGCATTCCTGTACCGAATATTCACTTCTTTAAAGCAGGGTACGCACTTGCATGCCATTACATGCGAAAGTAGATTCGAGAGCTGATCTTGTTGCATTAAGCCCAGGGAATGTCCACCTAAATTTTCATTGAAGCAAAGCCCCGTCTGCTCGGTATAGCATTTTTCGCAAGACAGGATATCATATAAATGACTCCTAAGGTGAATTTGACAAATACTTCCTGATATTGCCTTTTGCGACCGCGTTCACCCTCACCGCAGATGCGGGGGCACAGCTTAGCAAACTTATTTGGCACAGGGTAAAGAAGAGCCACATTTGCCTGCTGTCCTCTTTTTTGTGGGGTTATGCGAAACTATATGACCATGAGGCATCACCTCTGGTTTTGCCTTCGCGTGTTCAGAAGAAGCTGCCTTTTGCGCGATCCAGATTTCATTACGAGAGCTTCAGCAACTGCCGTGAGTACTGAGCGACGGAAGCCAGTGCCCAAAAGCCTACGTACCTGCTGGTGAAAGTTTAGTTTCGCATCTAATGGCAATCGTATGCATACCTGGGTTTAGGCAAGAAAATATTCTAGGCAGGAGTGCAAACACCAAAGCAAGAGTTTTCCTCGAGGTTTTCTACACAGAAAAGAGATTCCTCGATAAGCTTGTACCTCGCCCGAGCGTAGCTTTCTGGAAATGTATGTATAAAGACAAGAAGGCTAATAAACATTTTGTGCCTGGTCCGCTATTAATGTTCTGTTGCTTGACGGATCGCTTTCTTTGTTGTTACTTTGTTTCTGACATTGGTGTCAAGGTAGCTAAAGGGGGGATAAAATCATTCATGCCTGTTCAAATTCGGTTTGTCAAAGAGAGCGGGCGCTGTCCAAGTGTGACATGTGATGCGAAAATCTATATAAATGTAGCTAATAGACCAAAATAAATCACTTGTTATCAGTGTTGTTTGCGTCGTCTTCTCTTCTGCGTTCGCCCTTTTTGCGCTGTCTTTTTAACAAGTATCCCAGAAAACTAGGATACTAGTTTTCGCGTTGCTCAACCGCTCGAGGCTCTAGAGTGGTAAAAAAAGGTATCGGCTAAACTAGGCTATGGCTCAATTAAGTGATTCGGCGAGAGCCATAATTCGTGCAATACTGACGAGCAAGCGGCGGCAGCTTAGCGCCGGCCGCCTGCACTCTCTACGCTTTCACTAATGCACTGTCTTCCAACACAAAACACGTCCGAAATTAGAGCGCAAAGTTCGCCCTCTAAGGCGAAGAAGCCACGATCCATCTGTCTGTCCCTCTCCTGGTGCACGACTACCCCCTCCCCCCTTTTACACTCACACACCTTTAGTTGATAGAGGTAGCCCTCGATCGATCACCTTCCGGACCCGAGAAGTATATCCTCTGGAGTGACTCCGGCGCTGGAATAAACTAAGCGAAGTGCCATGGTCGTGTCCGTATAACGGATCACGTCGAAAAAAAAAAAAACAGCACCCAAAACATTACCGAGCTATCATCTGCGGCCTGGATCTCTCCATCCCATGGCCGGCCTCCTGCTCAGTAAGGACACACTTACGTAGTGATACACGAAGTGAAAACACGAATAGAAAGGCCAGAGCCGCGCTTTTAAGGCAGGGAAAATTCCTTTAAGACAAGGAAAATAATGCTCGTTGGAAATCTTTGATAGCACTGCAGAGATCTGCATTGAAGAAATGCGAAAGTATGTGTGTTGGCTTCTCTATAGTAGCTCCAGTATTGTCAGGAGTCGGCAAGTTTGAGGGACATGGCTCAGCGCTTTTGAGTGTCATGACTCTGCACTTTTGAGAAATGACTAAACAGTAGTCATGGCCATGACTTTGACTTACACACGCCATGGACCCCATAGTCATGCGCATTGGATCTCTGGCCTGAAAGACCCATGACAAGTGACTGAGTACTCAGGACTGAACTATAATGACTGATATGGCATGAGTATGCATGACATGGCATTTTTGTACCACTTGTCACTACGTAGCAGATAAATGAAGGGGAAATTACACTTACACACGTACACATTCATGACTACTAGTCTCGTACTCCCGTGACGTCATATCAAAGTCACATTTTGCCTCCATGTTTTGCGGACACGTTATCGCAAACATAGCTAAGTAAGGCCGCCTTAATAACCATATCGCAAAAGGAACCGTTGACTGTTCGTACCACAGCACGAGTTCTCGTCAGTGATGATGCCAGAGCAGAGGCCATAGCCACAAATAGTCTTGGCTTATTCACACGGAGAGCATCGCTCGTTTACCCCTCAGCGACTGGTGATGATTAAAGCATTTTCTCTACCTCTCTCGCTGAGTGCGTGCGTAAACAAACTACCCGGAAACCTATCGGTTGTCGGCTCGGCTAATGCAGGGCATATATAAAATCGCTATCGTGTTTTGCTTCCCCGTTCAGCAGGCTGCACTGGCAACATGTGCGCATGCGTGGCCATTAACAAAGTCTGCCGCGCATGCAGAGATATTGGCCTCGAGATCGAGCAGAGTCGCCACCTAGCGTCATAGGGACGAAACCTACACAGTGTCGATGCATGTTCAAGTCGCGTGCCAGCCAGCAGGGATTTACGTGCGCGCGTGCGGCGTATACAAGAGTGATTTTTGTTTCTTTCGCGGTTCCTGAGCGCTTTTGCTTACTTATCTGCCTCTTGCAAAAGAAATATTAAAGGGCTATTACCCCACGCTCCATTAAAAAAAAAAACAGCATAATTTTCTATATCGAGTATGTCACGCTGTAAAGGACATCATTAGTCGTGGTCTTCGGCGCTGCTGTTATCAGGCGCCGTAAGAAAGCAAAACACGTTGCTGCCGTCAATAGAACGTAATGCAAACACTCGAAAATTGTATATTCTTGTTTCTGTTTGGAATACCGCAACTGCTGAAATTCAGTTTGAACAAGCCGCTATATGCCTTCAGTATCCACGATAAGTTGTCTAAGTACTTTATTTATCTGTTTGTTATTGTTATTATTATTATTATTATTATTATTATTATTATTATTATTATTGTTATTATTATTATTATTATTATTATTATTATTATTATTATTATTATTATTATTATTATTATTATTATTATTATTATTATTATTATTATTATTATTATTTTGCTGTTAAGCCTCTGTCGCGGTGTCTCATTGGTAGGGCTGCTAGACTGCTTATTTCGGGAATGGGGGGGTTTGACCCTGGCCGTTTCGAAAGACGCTCCTCGGCTGTGAAATTTGACTGCACGTTAAACAATCCCACGTGGTCAACGACACCGAGGCACGCCCCTACATCATCCATCAATAGCCGATGTCGCACGTTAAACCCATATATGCATTTCATTTCATTTTTTTTTTTTCTGTTGAAGGATTCTGCGCATCAGTAACAGTGGTAATCAGCACATTTCGCTTTATAGACGTGCTCGAACGTTTGAGAAGAAAATCTTCGTAGCACCTGTTACACCAAACATTACATAATACACATAGATTGTCAATGTAGACTGGTAGCCCATTAGAATTATTAGAACCCCTTTTCGTCTGTGCCGTCTCTCGAGCAAACTGGTTGTTTCTGACAAGGGGAGCAAAATAGCTTCATACGGGCTTAACCATCGGTGTTTAATTCGGGAATAAATACATATTAATAGTTTCATGATAAGATGAACTCTATTTCTTTCAGGATAGTTTTATATCCCGCACCTGTTTTTGAAGTAAATGACAGAACCGCCCGAAGTCACAGCTCAACAATAATTACAACAATAAAGAAATCATCCTTCAAAATTTCGTGCCAGAGCATGACAGCGACCGCAGTTTTTACGATGTCCTCGCAGCTACCGACTCGTAGCTTGCACTTTAACATTACTGAAAATGTATCGCTGATAGTCCTAAATTGTCATTAAATAAAAATTACATTACTATTTTATCATTTATAAGCATCACACACATCAGAAATTCCTTATACTTCCCTCAGTTTCAGGAAATCATTTAGAGTCATTTCACAGTACAAAACCAGATTATCTGCCGCAAGTCGTATCCGCCTGGTTGTTAGATTGGCAAACTCAGTCCACTCACCGCTCTACATGTGAGGAGTCAGCTTTCTTGTGCGGCGAGATTTCCTGTAAAGTGTCCGCGTAATCTCAGTTTTAGGGAATACTTGTGCCTGGTTGTCTAGCCAGAGTTGATGTGCGCTCAGTCTACGGCAACCCGCCGGGCAGTACGCTGTCAGTGCTGCCTTTCACCTGCTTAATCTTCGAGTGAAGTACCATATAATGAACCAGGCTGCATCGATTCTATCTAAAGTACTGCAGGTCAGAGCACGAACCTTGATCTCCGTGGGCTTGACACTAAATTTGCCTGTCTCACACGTATAAGACACGCGCATGCTTTTGAAAAGGCGATAAGATATGTCATGTGCAGGCCCAAGTATCAGGCCTGTGAGCGCAGTACAACGCAAGAAGCGCGCAAATCAATGCGAGTAAATCTAAAAGACGGGTGGTTGCGTGCCTTGTTTTCCTAAAATCAACGCATCTTTTTTTTTTTTTTTTTTTTTTTTGCTGCATTGGCGAAATCTACGAATTTTTTCTGTTTTCTGCAATCTTGGAATACTATAAACAGTATATCGCTAATGCACTGCATAACACACGTTTTCATCGCCAACAAACCCGCCGTAAACTCGGAAGCAGACATACGCCGCGTGCATTTCTTCGAACGTCGCCGGCTGTCGATCCTCACTTTTGGAGCGACGGTGGCGCCACCTCTGAGTCGATCTCGCGGCGAATAGCGCCTGTCCAGCCTGTATAAACGGTAGCGAAAACACGCTGACGATCATGGAGGAAGGAAAGAACTTAGGGGAGGCCCTGACGTCATTTTTTTTTTTGAAGCCGGCGCGGCCGCGCCGCGACCGGACGCTGCAACGTCGCTCCTTCTTTAACCTCCGCATTTTCTTTCTCCGCGACGCTCACGAACCTTGGGCCCTTAGCAACGCTGTTGCTAGTGGCCCGAGTTTTCATAGCAACTGCGTCGCCGTTGCTAATGGCCCGACTTGGCTAACGGGCTAACCCTAAATTTTTACGTCACTTCCGCCACACTTTGTCCAATGCATTGGGAATGACAAGGGCCTCTCCTTTGTTTCCTTCCTCCATGCTGGCGATGTTCTATAGCTCTCTGTCATCAGACATGTTTTCTTTTAACGGCGAAAACTTTTTTTGTTTACTACCAAATCCTCACCCAGCAGAAGCCCATGGATCACCGGAACGAAGACGCGGCGGCGGAAGAGCGCTGTGCAGACACCGCCGAGATGCGATGGATTAAGAAAGCTCCGCCGATGACAGCGCTAATGAAGCGGCATTCAACTCCTTTCTCGCGCGAGGTTCTTATACGAGGGGGTCGCACTGCCGCGGTAGCGTAACATACGCCAGCACAAAGCAGCATGCGCAGCCGCGTGAGGACAGACAACTTGCAAAGAATTGTTTATGTCATCTTTCGCGCAAATATTTCCACCAACAAATAGAAACACATCCTTGCGTTTGCAGCATCTAGTCTACGTAAATGAATAAACAAATACAATGCGGAGGGGGTGAGCGGAGCACAAGGAGCGATTCGGTTTTCATTGCGATGTCCTTGAAACTCGTGAAGCAATATTAGAGTCTAATTTACCTTTGTTTACTTTTTAGTATTAGCTAGAGACAGCGACCTGTGTGGGAAGGCACCATTTTACGTCTTCGACAGCTGCCCTCTGCGCGCGGTCCTCCACATCCATCCGGGGCTGAGGCTCACCAGCTAGCAAGGCATCACCCACTCTCGGTTTAGAATGAAAAAAGAAGGAATAATACAAGGAAAGGGAGTGGCTCATGGCTCTTCGCACTTTTGTATATGGATCGTGCAAACAAGTAGAATCTGGTCTTGGTTGGAAAGCATCTTTACGGTTCAGTTGATTAACACAATTTTGCAGGGTTTCAACTGCTGCTAGTGATGGCCTCTGTCCAGTGTTTTAAATCAGCAGTAACCTAATTTCTTAGTTTTTTGTTTTTTTATTAATCTGCTCTTCATTCTTGCGAATCGAGCGCCGCGAATTAGTTTGTTCGCAGAATACCGAGCTGCTCACATTGCATTCTTTTTTGTTGTAAACGGCGCAGTCCTGCATATTCCTCTCAATATTTTTTGCTTATAATACGACTAGGCGGACATCGCAGGGCTACAGGATCGAAATATTCATCAAATAATGTTACGCGGCCAATGCTATTGGTCCTTTCAAGTTTCTGCAGTAATTTATAATGCCTTTTAAAGTTTTGAGGCTATTATTTAAATGCATTCGCCTTGAGATTCTTTTCGTGCAACATTCTCTACAATTCTCGCAAGGATTTATTTATACTCAACAGCCCCTGCACATTGCACGCGATGACCGACGAAAGACGAAGGTGCCCTCAAGCGCAGAAAGCAAAGTTTTAGAGATCGGCATACACATACTATGTGGAGCCCTTATACAAGGGCCGACAGAACAAAGCAGGCAAACATCGGAGGCGAATGAGAGCGAAGGTCGCTATCGCGGCAACCAATTTCTGCAGCCTAGGTTATTCGCTAATGTATCGCGCGATTCGTTCGCGTAATTCCTTGATCGCCCAGAGAGCGGTACTCGGAAGAGAAGAACCTCATTTGCATTTTTTGCCCCACCATGTTCCGGAAATAGAGTATATACACTGTCGGAAAGAAAAATATGAACCCAGTTCTTTAAAAATCTGGCGGCGTTTAGGTTGAGATAACAGAGTATCAATTTATGCAGCTACGATTACACAAAACTATGGTAGTCGTCCATCAAGTCTTGAAAAACTGCACAGTTCTCAGCCTGTGCCATCCCTAGTAAAGATGCGCTTAGTACATGAAACAGCGTTCGTGAGTACGTGGGCACTTAAACAAGCACGCCAGAGACAATCATTATATATAGGGCTTACGATGGCGATACGCACCAAGAAATGATGACCGAATTCCGAAAAAGAAACCCTGACATCGTTCAAACACGCACCATGGGAAGAACATCAAAGTCCCTCCTGCTTCACTTCGACGCGGACGAACTCCTAGATAGCATCGTCTACTTCGGAGTCCTGTACCCAGTTTACCCCTTCATTCCAAAAGTAGAGGCGTGCACAAACTGCTGAAGAGTCGGCCACAGAAGAGACGTATGTCCGGAGCCACTGCAACAACGGTGCCCGTACTGCGGCAACCAACACCTGAAAGAGGAAGTATGCGACCCGGTCTGCATTATCTGCGGAGGAGGGCACCGCACAGGCGATAACAGCTGCAAGAAGCGATTTCAACGACACCAAACGAAAATGTCGGAGCACCAATCAAGACCCAAATCACGGACATGTGACGACCCAAAATCTACCGAAAGGAAGGACCGCTCGAGCTCCTTCCCGTCTTTGGACAGCGGACGCAGCAGCAGCCGTAGCGGACGGAGCAGCAGCGGCGGACGCAACGGAAGCAGCAGCAATGAAGGAGGCGCCAGCACTTGCAGCCGGACTCAGAGCCCCGGGCCGAAACAGGTGAGCTGGGCAGGAGTGGCCTCTCATGGGAAGGGGATGGAGCTGCAGACATTACAGTCTAAACTAGATCAGGCACTCCACCACATTGAAATTCTCGCGGATCGAATCAAACACTTGGAGGAGGAAAATAGTAAACTAAAAGCACCCGCCATATCTAAGGACTCACCTCCGAAACCACTCCCATTGCCGGAAGTCACACAAATGGAAACTACTGTGACCGCCTCAGTCGAAACCCCAGTAAGCGTAGTTAGCAAGGAAGAAACACCTCGCAAAAAACGAGCAGTAGCAGCTGACGTAAGAAATACCTCAGTGGAGGATAGAGTCCCAAAACTCGAACAAAAAGTGGAGGAGCACAGCCAGAAACTCGATAGTCTAACCCAAAGAGTTGATAATTTAACACAAAGACTCGAACAACACATACAGGATGTTAATCACAAGTTCGGAGTAATTGACACCGTTTTACAGGAACTTTTACACCGGCTTCCCCCTTCAGCTCAAGGGGCGCCAATCGATCTATCCCAGCAAAATGGCCAATCCTAAAACCGTAACAATTTGGCAGTGGAACTGCAGGTCTATGCGCAACAAAAAAACAAATCTGCAGTTACACGTTCAATCGCAATCCGAAAAACCTGACATTATAGCGATTCGAGAACCCAGAATGTCTCGACTAAAACTGCCAGGGTACCGGGCGGTTCTGCCATGTCACATCAAAGAACAGCCTTTAACCACTACGTTGGTACATAGAAATCTTACCGTGGTTAACCACGAGATTGAAAACGTAGAGCTCGATTGTATATTAATTGAAATTCTGCCTAGCAGAAGAAACTCCTCTTCTCTGTTCGTACTAAACGCATTAAGCCACCCCAGGGCACCGGCTGGACCAGCGAAAGCCGCTATACTCAAAAGCCTCCAAATCGCAGTCCAAAACCCAACCCTAATTGTGGGCGACTTCCACGCTCAACACGTGCAATGGGGACACGCAACCATATCAAGGAAAGGAACGGCCCTAATGGATTTTATCCAGCAAAGAAGGCTCTTAAGAAGGGAAAATGTTTGGGCGTGTTGGTTCATCGTCAATACAGCGAAGCGCTCAAAATCACAAAGGACGAGGAGGGCTATTGTCCTGTTCCCTCCTCGGCCTTGGTGATTTTGAGCGCTTCGCTGTATTGACGAAAAAGAGGGCTCATCCAATACACGGACCCCATGCAACCTACTAGGATAGGCAACAGCGTGACCAGGGACACGTGCCCGGACCTAACGATAGGCAAAAATCTCCCAGACTTAAGCTGGAGCAACACCAGACAAAATCTGGGAAGTGACCATTATATCGTAATGTCTAAAATCACCATTGCCAATCTCAAACCCCAACCCAGAAAAAACAAAATCACCAACTGGGACAAACTTAGGACTATCCGCGACCAAAATAACGAACCAATCATAGACTTCGAACACTGGACACAGACCCCCCTATCGGATGTGGGAAAGGCCACTAAGGAACTAGTACATGACTTAGGCGTAAATACGGTTGACAGCCGACTTACGCACATGTGGGAGGCAAGGCAGAGCCTAGAAAAAAGATGGCTTAAGCAAAAATATAACAAAAAACTTGGAAACAGGATCGTCACACTCACGAAAGAAATTCAACACCACACCGCAGAACTAGCGAGACAGCAGTGGAACCATATCTGTGAAAATGTGAATGGCAAGCTAGGCACGAGGGAGACGTGGAATCTTCTGCGGCTTCTCCTTGATCCGGAATCCAACAAAGCTACCACTCAAAAGGAAATCACCAAAATTTTAAACATAGACCCAGGCACGGATAAAGATATTATAGACACGCTACAGCAGAAATACTTCTGCACAACCCGTGAGACGAAGTCCCTGCCCGATTATAAAGGAGAGCCTAACTCCATCCTGGATGCTGACATAACAATGGCGGAAATAAGAGCAGCCCTCTTTAAGGTACGTACAACATCCGCCCCAGGAGAGGACGGCATTAACAATAAGACACTCAGAAATCTAGACGACGCTTCTATCACAGCCCTCATTAACTTTGCGAACGAGTGTTGGAGGGAGGGAAAACTCCCAGCGTCTTGGAAACATGCCATCGTTAAATTCATCCCAAAACCTGGCAAAAAGCTCGCGCTCGAAAGCCTCAGACCTATTTCGCTTACTTCTTGCATAGGAAAACTGATAGAGCACGTCATACTAGACAGACTCCAGTCCCACATGCAAAATGAGAATTTATATCCAAACACTATGGTCGACTTTAGACCACATTTATCAACACAGGATACGATGCTAAGACTACCAAACGAAGTCCTATCTCATGAGCAAGAAAGGAGTACCAGGGTAATCCTAGCCCTAGATTTAACCAAAGCCTTTGATAACGTTAAACACAAAGCAATCCTAGAATCTCTTTCACTGCTGTATGTAGGCGCAAGAACGTTTAACTACATCAAGGACTTTCTCTCCGATAGGACGGCTAAAATTCAAATTGGCACTATCAAATCCGACACCTTCACTTTAGGAGATAGAGGAACTCCGCAAGGATCGGTCCTCTCCCCCTTTTTATTCAATACAACCCTAATCAAAATGGCACACGAACTCGCGAAAATCCCAGACCTAGAACACTCTGTACGCGGACGATATCACCCTTTGGACCACCAAGGGGAGTATTGGCACGATACAAGATACGCTACAACAAGCGGTAGACGTAGTCGTAGAGGAGGCGCAAGCCGCAGGACTCGCGTGTTCCCCCCAAAAATCTGAATTACTCATTCTACACCCAAAGCCTAAAAGAAAGAATAAAGCGCCTGCGATCAAAATCTACGCGGAAGGTGCAGCCATCCAAGAAGTGGAAACACTAAGAATCTTGGGAATGCTCATACAGTCAAACCAAAAGAACGACACACTAATTAAGAAACTGAAAAACACCGTCAACCAAATTTCCGTCCTCCTCAGACGAATCGCGAATAGGCGTGGAGGAGTTAAAGAAGCTGAGACCGGGAAACTAGTAGAAGCCTTCGTTCTTAGCAGAGTTATCTACTCTACACCATACGTCACCCTCACAGTTAGAGAAAGAGACGACCTGGATTCACTAATTAGGCAGTCCTATAAAATTGCGCTTAACCTCCATCGTCATACCCCAAATGAAACACTACTAAAGTTAGTAATTCATAACACCTTAGCGGAAATGATGGAAGCACACCTCATCGCACAATACGAACGACTATCAAGCACTGAAACGGAACGTTTCATCCTAAAATAAGCAGGAATACAATATGAAGGGACCCGGGCCCACACTTTGCCGATTCCAAGACACGTGCGTGAGCAATTAATAGTCCGTCCTCTGTCTAAAAACATGCATCCAGAATACGATACGGACGGAAGAAGGGCTAGGGCACAAAAATTACACGAAAGATTTTCAGTACAGAAAGACAGGGCGCACGTGGACGTGGCAGAACATGCGGACAGAGATGCCTTTTCCCTGGCAGTTGTCGATCATCGAGGTTCTCCCCTCGCATCGGCGACAATCAATAGAACAAAATTTCCGGAGTAGGCCGAAGAGGCTGCCATAGCTTTAGCCATTACCTCCACCACTGCCAAATACATCCTTAGCGACTCTAAAACCGCAATTCGAAATTTAGCAAAAGGAAGGGCCCACTTCGCAGCCATCCAAATCTTACAAAAAATCTCCCATACCCGCCTTATCACATTGATCTGGATCTCTGCCCATTCGGACCATCTTGGGAACGAGGCAGCGCATCAATTTGCCCGAGGATTCGTAGTTAATCGGTAGGTGCGCTGCCCTGAGCTTAGGTCGACAAGGGAGCGGATGACAACCTACAAAGAAATCACTACCCACTTCAAGAAAGAAAGACAAATCTTCCCAAAACCACGTCGATCTCTAAGTAAAACACGACAAGTCACCTGGCGGCCGCTTCAAACAGACACTTTCTTTAATCCGTACATGTACTCCATATGGTTCCCAGAGCAGTTCAGCCCTGTCTGTTCTCTCTGTGGACATCAAAAGGGAGACACACCACACATCCTATACTCATGTAATCAAGACAAGCCATCACAGAGTCTGCAGCTCTCTACCCAATCTCAGTGGGAGGCCGCACTGCTCAGCTCCGACCCGGAGGTTCAACTCCGAGTCACGAAGCGGGCCGAAGAGGTCGCCGAACGACATCGTCGGTCGGCCACCTGGCGTCCGGCCTAGAAGAGGAGCCCACCGCGGGGACGGGAACGCCAACCCACCCCGCGCCTACGACCTCTTCTTTAAATAAAGTTTACCTCCTCCTCCTCCTGTAATGGTTTCTAGCATTAATAAATTCTCATGAACATGCTGATAAAAAATACAAGACACAAACGCCTAAATACACAAGAACGCATAAAATTCAATGTTTATAACTCCTAATTCAATTTGTCGCAAAGGCGGACAGCTTTCCCGAATTTTCAGTGATATTAATGTGATGACTGGTTAAAATGAATGCGGTGCCGGTCATATATCCCAAGAAGGCATGTAATGAACGGAGAGGTATGTGATTGATGTTTATACCATCTAAAAAAGGAAAGTGATTTTCGCTATACAGTTCGGCTTCGCGGTTACGTTAGTAAAGTTGAAATCGTGGCAGGAAATCTGGAAATACGCGACTGCTAGCTGATGGCGCGTTCAAGTTATGCCGATTAATACTTGGATAACCAAAAAAGTAACAAATTTGCGAAGAAACAACGGCGCAAGAAAGACATCTGCGCCACTAACAGGATCGTAAGGTAATATATATTGCAGCACACAACTCTGCCAAGCTACCAAGAGGAGTTTCGTCAATGCGATTCTCAGTAACATACTCTGGCCATGACCTCCTGCTAGAACTCAGAACAAAAAAAAAAAAAAATGACGTGATTTATTGGCACAGAGCGAGGAAGCAGGCTTGACTGGTCGAATTATTGGATACAGATTATGTACATGTGTACATGAATTGCGCCACAGTATGTGCATGTGTGTGTAGGAGGAGAATGGAGGGAGGGGTGCAGTGGAAGGAGCTCTGATTATAGTCGGGAGAGGTAAAATAAATGGAAAAGTCTAAGAACGGTTGCAGCTATCATAAAGCTACTGAGAGACGAGAAAAAAACAACGCATTGGATCGTGGGAGAACATGAGGAAGAAGCCGTTGATATAATTCTCGAAGATGGCGCGCGATAGCCTCAGTTGCTTATGTGCCACTAAACCCAACACAACACGACACAAACTTTACAGATCTAATCCGCAGATGATTTCCTCATTTCCGGGTTGCCTAACCACCAAAAAACTAACACAACGATATACGACGAGCCTCTTTATCATCGGCCTCTTCTTAACTAATATTCGATGCGCCAGTATACGCTGATTCTAATGATGTCTTTATTTTTGTTCCCAGCCCTTCTCATTTCTTGTCCTCACATCTGGCTATCAAGATCCACCAAGCTCTTGTTCGCGTTAGGCAGCGGTCAAGTTGTCAAGCGAAACGTTCATGATTATACGACGATGGCCTACTGTTTACGTTACAAATTTATTCAGCAAAAAATTCCGTTCCTAGATTTTTTATCATGTATCTCGCTCTGAGATATCCTGGGAGGCTCTCGTAATGCAGAATTTACGCCGAGCACGCGCGTTCAACGGAGCTTGAGCCCGAGACATAACCTTATTAGTTTGCTCCGCGCGCAACACAGCGGAACCGCCGTTTATGGCGCCTTTATCACTAAACATTCATAGTTGCGAGCTCCTGCCCTACAATTACACGGTCCCTGGAAAGTCACACGCCTGCCCGTCGAGAGCCTAGGCGCCGAAGTGATGAAGCCGGCAACGAAAGAAGATTCGCACGCGCCACTGCTGCGCGGGAAGCAACACATTCATGACCCGCGACAGGAACGGCAGCAAAACGCTACGTGACGCTTGGGGAACCTTATAAATAATTCACGCCGGTAATGATGCTAAAGCAGCAAAACTGAAAATTCAGCATAATGCTGCCCAAGAGGCTCTCGTTGCGCTTAATACCGCGCCACGCCCTGAGAGCTGTCTAAAGAAGCGTCATCGATCTCTAAAACTTCACAGCACGATTTGTTCCGAAAAAAAAAAAAAAAAAGAACGCAAATGACAACTTTATCGTGTTCACTATCCTCACTTCCCTTCCGTTGCTCATCTTCTTTTTAGCTCAAAATTTGAGTACGATCCTTGTCAGTTTCTTTTCGCTACTTTAGGGCTAAAATTGTATGTTCTAAATTTTTCTCTCCGCGAGTTTCACTTAGTCTGTAAAGTTTGGTTTGGTTTTATGGGGTTTAACGTCCAAAAGCGACTCAGGCTGATAGACGCCGTAATGGAGGGCTCCAGAAATGTCGACCACCTGGGATTTTTTTAACGCGCACTGACATTGTACTGTACACGGGTGCCTTGCTTGTCACCCTAATGAAAAAGCGGCCGGCGCGGCCGGGATTCTATCCCGCATCCTTGAGCAGAGCAGTCAAGCGCCCTAGCCACTGCGCCACCGCGAAAGTTAATGTTTGACTTTGAATCCACTGTGAATTCCCCTTCGTAGTTATGTGCCATATTTTTCAGCGTCGAACAACAGCATTACTGAAACTGATACAGGTAGAAGAATATGCAACAGCTGAACACGCCTGAGGAAAAAGAAAGGTCTATTTTTTTTTTTTTTTTGTCTCGTTCACGTCGATAAAGGCGCTTTCTTGACGTATCTTCTTCGCTTTCCGTTCTGCTTGAATACATGTTCGGCAAGCAGTTTCTGGAGCAGGTTGAGGAGGAGTGATAAACTATTTTGTTCCGGTGATTAGCAGTGTCGGCGATGAGCTACTTGTGACTTATTAATCCATATTGTTATGTATTCCTTTGATGCCAAAGGTACTAAATTGTATATATATATATATATATTTTTTTTTTTTTCAAACAAGCATTCTGCGGCGCAATTATTCGGTGAGCTAATTGCACCACGTTAACTTTAAATATATTGCGGCGTGGGTGGGAATAATGCATTAACTGGAATAACAGGTAAATCAAGTCAGTAGAAGGTGAATGATTTGAAGAGTGTGGCTTACCTTGCATTGAAATTTCGTTTCGTCGTCCTCGTGTAGCTCCTAAGCGAGGGATTATCAGTGAATCATTGTAGACTCCTGCTTACGTTGTCGAAGGTAATCTCAGAAATGTCGCATTTTAAACTGAGTAAATGTTCTTATGTAAGGAAGGCAACACAATTTTTGCTATTCAGGAGCACCTCGCATTTGGTCTTCCATGTATAAGGCCCTGTTTTAGGAGAGATGCTCAGTGCACTGGTCTCTGAAGGCACGCAGAATCTTGACAGTGTATGAGTACATCATCAATTTGCCCCGTCGCTTCGGAATGGAGGATTCTATGCACACTTCTCTCATGCAGCACAGGTAGTTACCAGTTGAAAGCCACTCCGCAAGATATTCGTTTCTTATGTGCCATGCCATGAGTTAAAGTGCGAAGCCAGTTTGGCATAGAAGGAAAAAAGCGTACACCTGCCGCATGGCTTCAACCACCTGAAGGCCTATCCTGATGCAGTTGTAGGCGTGGCTTGGTCGGGACACCCGATGTCCCGACACGCAAGTCTCCAAGGATCTTGATCCGCATGCAATGGTTCTCCTGCAAGAGATCACGGCTCCTTTGCGGTGGCTGATACGACTTCATGGTCTCAAGAGTGACCTTTAAGTGAACCGGGGAGCTCAAGAAAATAAAAAGAGGGCAGGGTGTGGGGGTGAATACACGAGAGACGAGCCGACGACAAATTTACACATGGAATGGATGGAAAGATATTTTGTAAACTATAATGAACAGCGCATGAGAATTAAGTTTATGGGGTTGCTGTCAATTCTTTATAGGATTAGTGAATGTCTTGTGGTGTTATAAGTTCGAAGCCTACTTTACGATACATTATTATTATTAATGTTTGAAAAGAGCGACTCTATATGCTTACCGCTTTTGAGATTCAAAAACGCAGCGCTAATAAATTGCTCCACAGAAATACCATGAGGTAGCGCGTTTAAATGCGCTCGCATTCTTTTTTCATAAAATTACTCCGCTTTGTCGCTAGCTGTAGCTGCTGAAACGGAAGTTGTGGGAATAGCGTTATAATTCGCCTCCATAAAATTTTGCCAATGGGCCACTAGGTGACGCTGCTCAGCCGAAAGCAAGGTAGAATGTGGGACTGTATACCGTTGACAGAAAGGATGCATGCTTCTCGGTCAATCCGCTGCGACGAACACGCCAGGTGTTTTTGCGGCACGCGACCCTTACACTATCGGCGTATCAGTTCCTCTCCTTTGCAACTCTTTCCACTGCTGTGACAGCCTCGCGAAACACTAGTATATTCCACCTCTTTCAGAGCCAGTCGTTGGTGCAGCAAGTACGACATATCACCCTCCATTTCTCTCACCACAATTTTTTTTTGTCAGAGTAAGCGGCAGGGATATGAGTGCAACATGAAGAACGAGTATGAGTGGAATATGAATTGCGCTCAATAACCATACATGCCCACATTACTCTCTGAAATGCGTTGCCTTAATATATCGCAATATCAAAAGAGGAAAAAGCAGGGTTCAAATTTCGCATATAAATCGGCAATGTTGTTTGTTGCAGAGGCATTACATTTGTGTCGGACCTGAAAAGACAATCACCTGATTTTAAACGGATATTCTCTTCGGTCTTCACATACTTTAATTCGTAGTTGTGGTGGAGTGGTTTATGAAGCTTAGCATCCCGAAACTTCACAAGAGCTGTGTAGGATGTGATAGTGGAAGGGCCCGGGTAAGTTTGACCATTTGAGGTTTTTTTCACGTGCACTAACACTGCACAGCTCTGGGATGTTTTGCGTTGCGCTTCGTTCGAAATGAGGTCCACTAAGTCAGTATTTGGTTCTACGATCCTAGACCCAGAAGGTAAACGTCAATGTCACCAAGCCACTTCAACAGGCCCTGTTTTCAGGTTTGTTAGACCCCTCAGAGAAGACAAGGACCTGATAAATATGTAGTGAAAGAAAGAAAGAGATCTCCAGTTAGAAGGTTTTCATTGGGAAATTTTGATTGTTAAGAGCCCAGCATATACGTCAGCCAAAATTTCTGACAGCGCAGACATGGGCTCCCAAATCCCTCGGTGCAGCTTTCGTTTCATTCTGCTCCTAAGAACCAAGCGACAAAAGCTATAGAATGCATTACGCGGACTGTATTTCCGGTCAAGTTCCTGTCTCAAGCTGTTTATCTGAAAACATCTTACTGTAGGCGTTTTCGGTATTGTCTGATTTGGTTAAGCTGTGCGAAAAAAACATACAAACACATGATAAGATAAGAGACAGGTGTGTGTGCGTTTTTTTTTTTGCGCAACTTAATCACCTCAGACGAATCACACAAACAATACCCGCACGTTCTACTCAATCCTATTTCAGGTATGGTGTCGCACTGCGTGTGCAATAGTGAAATGAAAACATCTGATTAGTTCCTTCGCAAGCTGGTGACAGCGACGCTCTTTGACATCAAGCTTAGCTAGCACAGTGCTTTTTAAAGGAACACCTTTGATTCTTTAGGGGCTTGACTTCAATGCACTGCTTAAAGGGCGGTCATGTTCCCCTCACTCGGATTCTTTTTTTTTTTTTTTTTTTTCAGTGTGCTCAGCCATCAGTAACTGACCGGGTTGCAGCTTTGTCCAAATAACAACGTCATCAAGGAGTGTACCATTCTGTAAAGGAAAAGAAACAAGAAAAAAAAACACTGTCGAGCAACTGCTCCCTAGAGTGCGTTTTATGCATTGGGGTGGTAATTTAGCGGCAAGGCTTTCAAATACGATGAGCAGCGCTACATGCGCGTCGCGTAGCCACCACTCCCTGGCGCACGATTTCTGGGCTAGACGACGGGCAATTAAGCGGCACTTGCTCGACGTGTCAGGACTCCAAAGCGCATATAACACACGTACACGTTTCGCAAGGCTGAAGAAACAAGTAACTGCAATCAATTGGGCTCCGTAGACGGGCATCGTTGCACTTGCCGCAAGCGCTGAGCGCATATGCGCCTCAACCGCAGTGGCTTTGGAGACGAGACCACCTTTGTAGAGCGTCGATCCATCTCTATCTCCGCAGCTCTAGAAAATAGCCTTAACTGGAAATTAAACAGAAAGGGGCGAATCTTGTCCGCTAACTTGAACAAATTTAACAAACGGTAGTTCGAGAATTGTAAATGAGTAAGAACAAAATGGTCCATCCTGTGCCACATAGTGACTTTGTGGACGCCTAGCATGTACAGCACCGATATCCGTTATCATAGACGGGAGGCGCGATCAGTAGGCCCCGTCGCTGTTTTCAGGACCGGCCGCAAGAGGGATTTCTGTGGCGCACCGACAGGCATCGTGGCTCGGGTACTCAACACGAATATGATAATTTCAAAGTATAGCACGGTCATTGCGGAAGGGTATTGTGACACTGCGTCGCACCCGGAAGATTTCCGCCGCAAGCCACTGTGACCGCTTACGGAGCACACGTCACATTTTTAGTGCTACAATGAGTGGATTGCGTGCACAATGTGACATCACGTAAAGAAAAAAAAAAGTGACACCAGGCCACGCAGTCATTTCAGTAAGAACGCATTCCAAAACCTACAATGAAGCAGCTACTAGCTGGCAATTTCGTCGTGAGGACATTTTTTTTTCGAGTACCGTTAGCAGATTTGTTTTCAATTTTCCTTTTTGCTACAGACCACGTTTTTCTCATTACACGTTGTTTTGTAACCCGAGACATTTTTTCACGAACTTTTAGGCGTACATTATTCGTTAGCCGCACTAGCTGTGCTTGCGAGACTTAGTAGGATATTTTTTTGCTTATAGCATTTCCACACCCTTCATTGATGACATATTCTGCATTCGATTTCACAAAAGTCGGTAACAACTGAAGAACAAAACTGAAAACAACCCTCAAAAGAAGGCCTTTAATCGATGGAATCGACGAATTTATGACATGGCGTAGATTTACTTAGCATGACATGCAGAAAATACTTCCGTACGAACGCTGCAAAAAGCCCCTGGGTTAAGTCTAATTGCCTTCTTTTAGGCGCCGAGTACGATATTTGCATTTGTTTTAGGTGATGCATGTGCCCTATGCAAGGCGAGATTAATTTATGCATGATTGAAATATCCCATGAAGGTTTAAAGCTTATGTTTGGCGGAAACTTAAGCGCCGTCATCTAGAAAGGAAAGTGGCTGAACTTAAAAGCTTTCTTTCAGTTAATCTCCTAGCCGCGGCCACCTACGTATATTTAATCAGAAGTGATCTAACTAAGACCGGAGACTTGCACTGCGGCGTCGCGCAGGCTGCGATGCGCCGGTAAGAATTACTTTGGGCAGTTTCAGTCCAATGCATATTAAAGCTAATGAGCCTCAGCCATTAGGCTCGAACAACTAAATATCATTATTCTGTACACCTGGTTTTTTTATTTTCTCCGTCAGTGCTCGGTACGGGTGTCCATTGTGAGACAGTTACAGCGGCTTTCGTTTCCTCCTTACGTCCTTACTACGCTTTCACTAGGACGCAGGAAGTTACTGCTCAGAACAGTAACGTCGTAAGTCAAACTGCCACGGCTACGGACCTGGATTCCTTTCTTTATGGTATAGGCTTTCTTCGACTCGTTAAAATTCACTAAACTTTGTTTAAACTTTAACTGCAATTGAAAACTTCAATACGGAATGCTTTGGTTTTTACGAGAGAGGGATAAGTTAAATAAGGAGCACTGTGAGGGCTTCTTGTAGCATTTGCGTTAATACTGAGCTTTGGAACCCTGCTCAATATTTGTTTTGTGGAAGAAAGAGGTAAAATGTTGTATTCAGTTTGCGAAGCCTGGGGCATGACGTGTGCATTTTCAAATACTCTTGCAATGTTAGGAATGGGGCGGATTTTTCTTTTTATTTTTACAGCTGAACGCATGAATAATTAACACGAAGCTTCCCAAACAGCGAAAAAAGAACACAAAAATATGAAATGATTAAGTACACACACCTGACGATGACCTCGAGTTTTGGTGATTGACTGTAAATTTAAAAATATTAACCTTGCTTGTCATGGCATAGTCGCCAGCTTTCAAGGCTCTGGTTTTTCTGAACACCAATGGTCGAACACGTCCGAGTAGAATTCCACAGCCTCACAGGGCTCGTAACTCAAAGTTCACGGCCACTCCTCGTGAACTCGATGATACTCGCATTTCAAGTCACTAGCGGCTCGCATGGAATTCGCTTCTGGAGGATTGACGAGCTTTGGAATCGTGGGAGGGGAGGAGGGAGGCGCCGCGCGACACCACCAGAACGGGGTGAAATATCGACGAGCGAATATTTCGGAGCCTGCTCCGAAATCCAAATCACCAGATAAGGCGGGCGCAGAGACGCAGCCCTCTCCCGCTCCGCATTTGGGCAACCGAACAAGTTTAACGTACGCATCAGGGCGGGACAATACGGCTCGATTTAGGATTCTCGCCCATTACCTTCATCCCCCACCCCTCCCCTCTTCCCTTGACATTTTCACTTCCGTCTTCTTCTCTTGGGCGCCGCGTCTGGGTCACGCGTAGGCCCTGGTGTGGAGCGCTCTTTGCAATGCATCGAATCCGCTTTGGGGTGACGCGTCCACACTTCCTCACACTGTACGGTCTACAGGCACTGCTGCCAGTAACATGCAGGAACTTGGTCTCGCGCGGCCGAGATGCTGAGATTGCATGAGTCCTCCGTTAGCATCTTTCGAAAAAAAAAAAAAAGAAAGAAAGTACCTGTGTGCTATGTACTGCGATTTATCTCGATGCGCTCTCTTCGTACTCTCTGCCTCCAGTGCGGTCTAGACCGTCAGGGATACGCAATGCAGAGCCAAGAAAGATGAAGGCGCAGTGTGTTCTTTGTCGCCTATGAAGTCCGTGAAGATATAAACTACGTAGTTTTGTTAGTTTTTGTATTCGTTTGGTTTCTCGCCGAGGAATAGCGACTGATGGCTCGGGAACACTATCTCGAACTTTCAGGCAGATTATCCGGGAGAAATAGACATGTGGTGATTTTACACCAAGCTGTTTTCTTTTTTGTATTAACAATTCACCAGAAATGCCTCAAGAAATATAAAAAAAAAACGAAAATTACAGAACATTCAAGCCGAGTGAAACCAATTGAAGGTTGTTGAGGGTCGCTTGGCCAGGTCTGCAAATTTTTTTCCACAAAGTAATTCATCATCATCAGCCTGACTATACCCACTGCAGGGCGAAGGCCTCTCCCATATTTCTCCACTTAAGCCGGTTTCTAATTCGAATTAATAAGTTTCTAATTATTGTCTTCGGGAACCGAGTATCAGTTCATAAGTTGTAAATCGTTTTGAAAAACAGTGGACTGAAAACATTTGAACCAGTCTACTGTTTAAGCAAAGCAGTTTGTTCAGCGACTTTAAAAGAAAACACGCATAATAAAGAAAAGTTTCAAGTGACTGCGGTGTCACTTGATTGCTCCAAGACGCGTCTCAAAGAACAACATCCGGTTTTCTGTGGACACTCCGTCAGGGCCTGGAGCCGACTTCGTTTTAAGTCTTACAATCTCCGCCCTCACTTCCGCTTCTGTGATTGGGGCACCCAGCGCCTCGTTAGGCGCTCCACCATAGTCAGGAAGTGGGGTTCGTGAAGTTTCCCCCACATACGTCTCAATTAATTTGCTCATGAAATCAACAAAATACTCAGGAACCTAGATGATGACTCCATTAGGTATCTAACGGAGTATATGCAGGAATGTTGGGAAAAAAGCGAGCTCCCACAACAGTGGAAGACGGCAAGCATTATTTTAATACCGAAACCAGGGAAGCCTCCTCAACTGGCAAATTTACGACCAATTTCCTTAACTTCATGCGTGGGAAAATTGATGGAGCACGTCGTCCAGACCAGACTAATGAGTTTCATGGAGCAGGGTGATCTGTGGCCACATGAGATGGTCGGGTTCCGTCCTCACTTGTGTACGCAGGACGTCATGCTCCAAATCAAACATGACATAATAGACTCGGAGTCTAAAGATGCGAAGCAATTTTGGGGCTCGACCTCACGAAGGCTTTCGACAACGTAAAACATGAGGCGGTCCTGGAAGGGCTGAACAAGATTAATGTAGGTACCAGGACATATCGGTACATCAGGGACTTTCTGACGGGTAGAACGGCCTGCATGAAGTTCCAGACGCTGGAATCCCCCGCAATAGAGCTAGGGAGTAAGGGTACGCCCCAGGGATCAGTGCTGTCCCCCCTACTCTTCAACGTGGCTATGAGGGAACTCCCCGAGCAATTGGCAAAGCTCGAAGGATTAAAATATAGTATATATGCGGATGATATCACCCTTTGGGTCAACCGGGGAAGTGATTCATGCGTCGAAAACCTGCTCCAAGCCGCCACCGACATTATAGTCGATTACGCGGCAGAGAGAGGCCTAGCGTGCTCGCCGCAGAAATCAGAATGGTTTATATACAATCCGAAGCACTTAAGGTGCAAGGCACCGTCGGAGATCAAAATTAAAGTGGCGGGTAACGAGGTACCAATAGTCGAGCAAATCAAAATCTTGGGCTTGATTCTCCAGTCGCACGGACATAATGGCGAGACCATCAAGAGGCTGGAGAATCACGCAAAGCAGACCCTGAGCCTAATTAGGCGGGTGGCCAACAGAGGCCGAGGGTTAAAGGAAAAAAATTTGATGAAACTGATACAGGCCTACATTTTCAGCCGAGTGAGCTACGCAACGCCGTACGCAAAGCGGTGGAAAAAAAAATTGAGTCTCTAATGAGAAAATGCGTAAAACGAGCGCTGGGACTGCCCATATGCACATCCACAGAAAGAGTGATGGCTCTAGGGGTACACAACACATGGGCAGAACTGGTGGAAGCGGTGCGAACCTCTCAAATTGAGAGACTTAGCACCACGAAGACAGGAAGAGTCATTTTGACGAAAGTTGAAATAAATCCGGATAGGGGTCCCACGGTCAAGGTGGAGGTAGCTAGAGAAGTCAGACAAAATTTGGTAATTCCCCCGCTGCCAAAAAACATGCACCCGGAATATAACAAAGACAGGAGGAAAAAACGAGCCGAAGCATTAGAAATTAGATTCGGCGAAATTTCGGAACATGAAGTGGCCTATAGTAGACGCGGCGGGAAGTGGTGGCAGTTTCACGGTAGCAATGGTCGTCAGCGGCCGGGGCAATCCTGTGACAGCTGCCACTTTGCGCGGGCGGAGCATAGAAATAGCCGAGGAAACTGCGATCACGTTAGCTTGCGTCGGAACGGAAGCGAAGTTTGTCATCAGTGACAGCAAAACTGCCATACAAAATTTTAGCAAGGGCAGGATCTCGCCCTTAGCAGCCAGAATCCTAGGTCAGAAAAAGTTGCATAGGAAAATTCAAATAATTTGGACTCCTGCGCACGAAGCCGTCCCCGGCAACGAGGCGGCCCACAAGCTGGCTCGAGATCTCTACCGCCGAGCCGCTGCAGGGCCACTTGATGACCGAGGAAGCGGAGAGCGCTTGCTAAAATATGGGGAGATCACGCAGCACTACAGATTGGATCGTAGACTGGTACCCCCACCAGACCCGAAATTAAACAGCAGACAAGCAGTGGCGTGGAGGCGACTGCAAACTTATACATATCCGCACCCGGTTATGGCGAACCACATGTTCCCTGAGGCTAGGAGTGACAAGTGCAATCTTTGTGGGGCGAGAGGGACCCTCGACCACATAATATGGGAATGCCCGTATTCTCCCAGGAGGACGAACAATATAGGCTGTAGAGACACCTGGGAGGCCCTGCTGCGCAGCTCGGACCCTGAGCTCCAGCTCCTACTCGTCCAACTGGCTGAAGAGGCTGCTGGGACCCAAGACCTCCCGGCCTGCCTCTGAGGCGGCGGCACCCGCCCCTTGACCTGCGTTTCGGGGGGTGGGTAGATCACCTTATCTGTTGGACATTAAAGTTTAGTCCATCCATCCATCTGTGGGCACTCCTGCCCGACGGTATTTTGTGTGTGCTATGTATTAGAGATATGCGCCACCAGCAGCTGATGTGTTAGCTGTCTTTAGGACGAATGAATAAAGCTTCGTAAATAGCGGCTTGGTGGAAACATTTCAGCCAACGGGTTATCAAGACAATCCCCAACTCTTGGATTTGCACATTGTTCCTGAAGCTGATAATTAAAATGACATTTAATTATTGTTATATTAATAAAGCAATTAAAATATAAAATTTTGCAGACTAGGGCATTTTTAGCGTCTCTCAGATACTGTTTTATTGGGGCTATGATGCTTCGCCTTTTTCGAAACCTTGGTTACATTTGTCCGAGAAATCGGGCAGCCTTTATTCGACGTTTCTGCGGCGCACCCTGTTTCCGGTACTTATTCAATCAGTACTGCGCCCATACGCCAGAATTTCATGCCACATATGCAATGCAAGGCCTGACGGAAAGATTATAGAACTCCACGGAAGCGAACAAAATAACACGCCATGTGCCTAGACCCCTCTGTATTTTAAGCGATTTTCATCGAAATAACATACATGTCAAATTATGTTGACCGTAAGAAGGAGGTTGCACTAGGGCGTGCATTTGGATTCCGGACTGCCAATTACGCTCAGAACAAGAAGCAGTGCGCTACCACCAAATTACAGTTTCTCGATACATCACTCTTTTCGGACGAAAAAATTACCATTGACGCCAGCAACCATTTAGCAACAAACGTGCAGAACAAACAAATATTTTCATCACGAAATATTAACAAGCAAGAACTTTGTTCCGTCACTAATTTCATGGGCTCAGTAGCAATAGGGCACAAAGTCGCTGAGCTTGAGGACACCTATTCAATCCTGGCCACAGCGGCAGCATTTCTACAGGCGTCAAACTTAAAGGGTGCCTGTATACTGTGTGCAATGTCATTGCATGTCAAAGTACACTGTAGTGCTCACGTGCCGGCCTTACCACGTAAAAGTGCATTTCATGACTCTAACGAGGTAAGTAGCACAAAGTGCTGAAAAAACGAGGGGAAACTTGGTGCACCAGCCGTTCGGATAAACGAGGCCCAACCCGATGAAAGTATGAATACACAGGCTTACCTAACGTTGCAGACATTACACTGCAGGCTGAGGAGTATTTTGTATAAAATAGCAGCGGGCTAAGTTATTCCAGCGCCCATTCTCTTTCATCTCATCATCCACCAACGACTCGATGGCGGTGGTTATGACCTCTCTCCCTTAATATGCCAAGTGAAGACGCCTAATTGTGAATAAAATTCCTCCCAATCGTTCACATGGTGCTTCTTATAATCTTTATTATGCAGCCAAGGATACGCTAGTGTTCTCCTGCGGTGTATACCTATGTGTTAGCCTACGGAATGACAGATCTTGTTTGCGTTGATCTGGAATTTTGCACGAAGTGCCAAGCAATATCATGCAAAAGCATTGTTGTGCTATTCTGAATGATGTAATCTTTTTTTCCTCTTTGATCCTTCGCTTGGCTATCCGTTCACACCAGGTTCAACTGTACGCATCCGTTTAGGCGACTTCCCCGAGGTGGAAATCTCTAGTGCGCCTCCTCCTGTACTGAGCCGACTGCAGGCGGTGGCAGGCCTAAATGGACCTTCTCCGGCTGCCGCCTGCTACAATGCGGGCAAAGGAACACCAAGGCCAACACGGAGCCTGGTGTTTTGGTCGTCGCATCACCCGGCGGCCAGGGTACGGAGCTGCTGCAGACAAGCGATGCAAGAGACGGGGAAAGAAGTCTTCTCCTCTGGCCCAGACAGCTCCGGCGCCAGAGGTGATCGGAGGCCCCTTGGAGCGTGAAACACGGCCACATGACATCAATGACCAAACAGTAAGCGATTTGCTGTCCACTTTCAGCCTCCAGCATGCCCGCCCTGATAATGCACCGTTGGTGGCTGTCAAAATAGCGGGGTTGGAAGTGCCCGCTCTACTGGACACAGGTTCCACTGTTTCTGTTTTTGGCGATGAGGTGAAGCGAGGATGCGATGCAAGACATTTGCAATCACGAGACGTGACCACAAAGCTTCGGATGGCATCGCCACAGATAGCGTCGGCAACCTCGGCAGCACGTCTGACAGTTACCATGAGTGGTCGGAAGATAAGGCAGCGCTTTCTGCACCTTCGCGGACTATCTTGTCCGGTAATTCTTGTCCGTAACTTCATCTCGAAGGCAGGAATCATTGTCGACCTATATTCAGGCAGCTACCGATATGGCATTAAGGCAGAATCACTCAAGTTTAATACAAAGATAACAGAGCGTCACTGAACTCTTTTGGTCGCAGACCCCCCCTCAGTCGGAGTGGCAGAGAGTGGTGCTCTCACTATCCTGCAGTGTTTCACAGGGTAACAAACGGAAAGATCCAGAATCCAGGCGACACTTGAGCCCTTCGCTGCTATGTTCACGGAGGCTCCTGAAAAAGCTAACATGCTGACGCACAGGATTGACACTGGCAGCTCCCGCCCGATCCGTTTCAACCCCAGGCCATTGAGCGTTCACAAGCGAGGACTGCTGGATGCCGCTCTAGATCAAATGCTGGCTACCAGTGCAATAAGACCCCCAAAGAGCCCTTGGGCTTTTCCCGTTGGTCTTGCGCCTAAGGAAGACGGCCCAGCACGCTTATGTGTCGACTATCGGCGGCTGAACGTGTAACAGTCAGGGATTTGTACCCTTTTCCGTCAGTCGACTCTGTCATGTATATGCTTGGATCAGCAAAGTTCTTCACTACTCTAGACTGTAGCAGGGGGTTTCTGCAGATACCGATTGACAAGAGTGACTTTAATAAAATTGCATTCACTTGCCATCGGGGATTATTCCAGTCTGTCCGACTGCCCTTCGGTTTATGCAATTCACCTGCTACCTTTCAGCGCGTGATGGATATAGTGCTCGGAGACGCGAAATTCAAATATGCAATGGCATACATAGATGACGTCGTGGTGTTTTTAGAAAGTCTAGATGAACATCTGATCCATTTAACCACTGTTTTACAATGAATGCAGGCCGCAGACATCACCATTAACCTCCGCAAAGTGCAGTTGGTTTCATGTAGAATCAACGTGCTTGGTTTCATTGTTGAACAGGGCACAGTCCGGCCTGACGAGGAGAAACTGCAGGCCATATTGCAGCTGCCACCATCGACAAACGTCAAGGCCCTGCAGCGAGTCTTGGGAATGGTGGGTTTCTACCGCCACTTCATTCCAAACTGCGCGGACCTGGCAAGACCCCTTCATCAGCTTCTCCGGAAAGGTGTCCGTTGGTCCTGGACATACAAGGAGCAGGGATCGTTTCGGACGCTGTCAACGGCAATCGCCGTTACTGCTCATCTGCGGCTGCCGGACCTGAACTGGCCCTTTACAGTGCATACTGATGCAAGTGAGTATGGCATTGGTGCTGTTTTGCTTCAGGAGCACGAAGGGAAGCTTTGCCCCTTGGCATTTGCAAGTTGCACTCTCGCATCGCCGGAGCGAAACTACACGGTAAAAGAGAAAGAGGGCTTGGCAATTGTATTTGCGCTTATAAAGTTTGACATGTATTTGGATGGGGCTATGTTTACATTTCAGACGGATCATCAGGCACTGTCTTGGTTGTCAAAGCTGTAAAACCCAGCCGGCCGTCTAGCCTGCAGGGCGCTCGCTCTTCAGAAATATAATTACAGGGCGGAGTACAAGAAAGGCACCTTCAACAAGGCAACCGACGCCCTGTCCCGAGCACCGTTACCTGCAGATGGCGAGCAAGCACCGCAAGTCCTGGTGATCGCTGAAGCCGCTGATGCCCGGTGCACGCCGGTTTCCCGCCAATAGCTGCTCGAAGCTCATCTAAGCGATCCTCAGTGCATCCAGATACGAAAAGGCCTGGACAGCGCCAACCCTGCAGGAAGCACAGCGCCTACTGGCAGCTATGACTGCTACCTGGAAGCAGAGGATGAACTTCTCTTGAGATATATACCCGCTGCCGACCCGCTGAGTCCCCATTTCGTGTTTTCGTACTAAAGAACCTCCGCAAGCTCTTTTTAGAGTATTTTCACGACACACGCCCTGAAGGCCACAGCGATGGCAAGAAAACATATGAAAAGTTGGGTCGCATCGTGACTTGGCTCCGCATAAGAAAGGACGTCGGTACATACGTCCGTACTTGTCCTACATGCCAGACAGCGAAGGCTAGGGAGGGTAACCACCGGGCTTCTTGCAACCTGTGGAGAGCCGTTACCCGTGGGAAATTGTTGCCTGCGACGTAAAGGGCCCTTATCCTAGATCTGTGAAAGGAAACCGCTACTTGCTAGTGGTCACTGACCATTTTTCTGAATGGGTTGAATTATACCCGCTGTGTAAACTGGACTCGAAGGTAATCTGCGATGAACTCCTAGACGAATTCACTCGATTTGGCTTCCCGGCGCAGCTGATCACTGATAATGCGACATATTTTACGGGCAAGATATTTGCTGACACCTGCAAAGCTCTTGTCGTGCAGCACAAAAAGACTATGCCCTACCATCCTCCACATCACAGAGCGGGTCAACTGAAACCTGAAAAACAGGCTCGTGGCTTTCAGGGAGCGTCACAAAGACTGGCATTCGCGTGTGCAGGAGATGGCTTTCGCCACAAGAACCACAGTAAATCGGTCGACTGGTTTTACGCCGGCGGCTATACTTCTTGAGCTTCGATTTACCATTGAACATGCCCTTACCTATGACTCTGAATTACAGGCTCCCAGTTATTCCAGGTTCACCCAGGATCTGTCCAGTCGTCTCGTCTCGCTGGAACCCTAAAGGAGGCCAGGGAGGACTTGGACCTCGCCCGCCTGGAGCACTGCGGCCAGTACAACAAGGGCGGGCGTCCTTTGCAGTTCGAAAAAAAGCCGCTCGCACCCCCGCTAAGTGATGCCGGAAAAGGGTTTGCCGCCTCTCTCGCTCCTCGGTGGACTGGTCGTTTCATAATAATAAAGCGTCTTTCGCGGCTCGCCTACATGCTTCGTCATGTGCAGGGTGGCCGGGAGACCGGACCAGTCAACGTCGCCGACCTCAGAAAGTACTACGAGCGGCCAGAAAGTACGTAAAGGCACTCGGTCTATCAGATATGAGCCACCTGGACCATCGTCTGATGAATGCCACCAAACCAGTGGATGCCTTCAAGAGGGCAGTTCGTCAGCAGCAGCATTGTTTTTGTACTCCTCCCACTGCCTTCATTTCGTTCTTTGACGTCTCGGGAGGTGTCCCGTCTTGAGAGGGGGGGGAGTGTGGGGCTCCGCAGCCCCTTTAAGAGTTTTAAACCGCGTGCGCGTTTTCCTATATGTATTGTGTTTGCGCGGGCAGCGCGAGTACGCATGAGTGAGCAGGTAAACTTGAGGGCTGGATGTTAACGGCGTAAGACGAGGGTAGATAAGCACGTTAGAAGCAAGGTGCGGGGCCTTTTTGCCCCAGCGGGGAAGCCAGCGAGGGGAAGGCATCGAGCGTCATGGGCCAGCGAGGTGTGCGCAGACAACGGAAAGAAGACCGGCGACACAAGGATGGAAGGAGCGCCTGCAGAAACGGCCTAGGCGTATTCGCGTGAGTTGCTGTCAAGCGAGGAGCAACGCTTCTTGTGCCGCCGTTAGCACTTTGACCATATTGCTCGCCCTTTTCACTCCGCAGTGTTTTGTCTGGCCGGGGTAAAGCCTGACATTTTTCCCGCTTCGGTATTCCATTGCCGTGTGCATGAACAGCATGTTCTCAGCGCAGTATGCCTGATGTTATTTCTTTTTATTATTAAGTGCTTTTATGTTTATCCGGAATAAACCGGCGTTTTTAGGAGACTGGATCTGTCACTCGTCGGGCGAAACCAAGGCTTGCGGACCCATTTCTTTGAACCCTTTTATAAACTTTTGCGTTAAATTGGGATGTCAAATCTGCGTGTTATATTTACGAGCCTTAGTGTCGGCTAGCGTTTAGTAAACAATCTGAATTCTCAATATTTGTGCGAAACGAGAAAAAAGGGTGACAAATTTATATACAGTGATACTAGGAATATGTGAAACCTTTTGTCACTGCATTTTTAAGCTTGGCAATCGCTGTATGTATGAGCAGCTGCGACTAAAGGGGAGAAAGTTACTCTTTTGCTTTTTATTTCATAAAGAGACGGACCCGACCCGAAAGGAAAGCGTGCGTAATAGTTTAGCGCTCCTTTCTTTCAACAGCATCCGTACTTCGAACGTTGGTGATAAAAAAGAAGGATGAAGAGAAGACAGCTTCTATGTCAGCAGCAACGGGCACCTGTTTTCCATCGCTCACTTAGAATTGAGTATTGATCTCTCACGGACGTCGTGTTTCTGGCGGTGAGGATAATAAAAGCAACAGCAGGTAATTCATGTTTGAAAGGTCATTCCGAAGAAATCAATGAGTCAGTTCCTTTTTAAAAAACAGCCTCACTGATGTAAAAGCTTTAGTTTTTTCACAAACTTCCGTACATTTTCCGCCGTTTGGAAGCAAGTGTGCTGCGTGCATCAGTGATTACCAGAAGCGTCCGCAGAAGTGTCCTGGATTCCTTTTCGTAAATATTCAGGCTAGAGGTTCAATGGAGGACAATTTAGCATTAGACAAAATGAGTACGTGAATGCTGGCGTCATTTGTAAATACGTAGTATAAATGAAATACACGTCTATATATGCTAAATAAAACCAATGGAAGACAGGATAAAAGAAATCAGATTGTTATCGCAATTTCCCTTGCACCATGGGATTGGCCGAAAATAGCTTTTCTGAGCTATTTACTCACGAAATTAAGCAAAAGCCCTGAAAGTTGTGATGATTAAATTCCTATTGTCCCACCAGGAAAAAAAAAGAATGTTCTGAATGGATGCACGAATGCGCCTAGCTGCAGTATAAGAGAGGCAAGTTTCGACCAGTCCTCGCGTTATAGCCTTGGCATATTCTAGTAGTTTCACAATTCGAACAACTTTATTCGGTGATAAAATCATATATAGCCAGATTACTATTCAATCAATGTTCTGCAAGAGATGATATACTCGGTCTTTAGCGGAGGAAAACAAGGCTCACGTACCGAACTCAGCACCTTCCCTTATCCCTGAACTATTAAGCAGAGTTTGAAGAGCGCCAAGAAAGAAATGTTCGAGTTAATTTTTCAAAAACACGTTTTTATTTTCCAAACTATTTTCAAAGTGTGAAACCGATAACGAGGGACATACTTCTCAATGATGAGCACGATCGGATATACAACCTTCAGTAGCCGGCTCCTGCATGCAAAAGCCGCACCAGAGGTGGTGAAAGAAATATCAGAATAATTTCCAGTCAATGCCAGCTTGTAGCCACATAATAGTTTTTGTAGAGCACCCCACCTTAGACCGAAAATCAAAAGACCTCGTGTTTCGTCTGCCCAGAAGCATTAAATAGGCTGCCATAACCATGTGTACTTCTACGTGGAACTCACCGATGAAAAGAGTGCTCTCATTTTTATTACGCACCGTTGGACGTACGCAAAGAAATTTGCGGATAGAATAAAATCTTTACTGATATAAAACAAATGTTCCACTCCAAGAGAGAGAGAGAGAGAGACAGAAAAAAGATCCGATTTTAAGAAGTCTACTTTAGAATAATTCTCATTCGTATCTTCAGTTAGCTCAGAGGCAGATACGCCGAATATAAAGGAGCAATCTACTAATATGCTCTCTTGTAGATTGCAGAAGACGGCCGATAGCGTTAAATCCTCATTTGTCATGCGTAACCACGAAGTGAATGCAGCGTACGCCGGCAAGCATGCACTGACCACAATCGTCCTTATGGGTTAGAATTCCGTTCAGTTCAGGCGCCCACCTGACTGTGTAAGAGATTAAGAGTACCCTCGCTGTGGCTTAGCGGATATGGCGATTAGTTGCTGAGCCAAAGTTCGCGGGATCAAATTCTGACCCCTGCGGCCTGTCAGAGCGTCTCTCATATCCCATTTACACCTTTGCACCACCACACCACACTACATATAACACTCTATACCGATTATAGGCATTTTCTTGCAAGTTCGTCGGCTTTTCCTGAGGACTGAAGCTAGCAAGAAGAGCCGGCGGACTGTTGCGAACCAGACACTTTTGCTATAGCTTTCTCTGCGCTCGAGTAAAGCAATAATTCTGGGCGCTGCAATATTATTTTCCAAAATAAAGCTTTGCTCTAGATAGATAGAGGGATTTATTGAAAGTAAAGGCAGAGAGGTCGACTGGAATAATTCAAACCTGGCCTGCTACTCTGCACTGGGGAAGGGGAGAAGAAAGAAGATCATGATGGTTGAAGATGGGGGACAAGCATATGAAATATATATACAGGCACAGTAGCTTGCTTTACAAGCGCGAATCAAGTCCGTTGGCGCAAAAAAAAAAAAAACCGGCAAAGAGCACGCACTGCCTGGACACCCTTCCTTTTCCTTCTTCCCAAGCGCCCAGCAGCAGTTCCTCCGACAGAGGCCTCTTGTCCAAACGCTTCAAGGTAGCTGCTAGCACACGTTTTTCGCGCGCATACACTGGGCACATCAATAATATATGGTCCACAGTCTCGGGGTTGCCACA
This sequence comes from Amblyomma maculatum, assembly GCF_055883805.1. Classification (NCBI taxonomy): domain Eukaryota; kingdom Metazoa; phylum Arthropoda; class Arachnida; order Ixodida; family Ixodidae; genus Amblyomma; species Amblyomma maculatum. Next base: position 65,374,805 of record NC_139344.1, read on the forward strand.
AATTGAACACTCCGGCGAGCCCACCTGTCCAATTAAATGCAAGTACTTGCGCGTGAAAGCCATGTTTAAACGAAATCTATGTAGCAAGCATACCTGATGACGCTGAATATCACGCGGAACATAAAATTTCAATGTTCGATCGAGCCTTTTCAGATGAATATGTCGGTAGTCTGGCAGGGCCCAGTAAGCGGCTGTAACATTCTTCATACAACTCGTAAGAAGGCACGTCGAATCACCTCTTGAAAAAAGGCACAGCTGTATCGAGGACATTTCTGAGTGCGCTTTTCGCTTCAACATCGGCCTGTTCATTCCCATGGAGCCTGCAGTGGGCAGGGATCCATTGAAACATTATCCTGTAGCCTTGCAGCTGGGAAGGTGTGAGGAGCTCCATAATGTTTAGTGCCAGGGACTGGTAGGCAGTGTGGTGTAAGAAGTTTTCCAAAATTTGCAATGCAGTCTTCGAGTCTGTGAATATACGCCATTTTATCAGGTTGTTCCCCACATATGTAGCGAATAGATTCACGAATGACTACAAGTTCAGCAGCGGTGGATGTAGAAGTGTGCTTCGAAACGAAATGTAGAGTCGTTTTCTGAGCTGGTATGACCACAGCTGCAGCAGATGCCTGTGCTGAGACAGATCCGTCGGTGTGTACGTGAATATAATTAGGATATTTTCACCAGATGTGCGCCAGAGTAAGTTGTTTGAGTCTCCACTAAGTGGCACCATTCATTTTTTAGTATTCCGGGAACACGAAGGTGCACCAAAGGTTTATCCATCGTCCATGGCGGTTAGACGGGACGATACGGAAGGGCATATCCTGTCGGTACTTGCGACTGATGGCAGCGGAGTGCACTTGCAAAACTTCAGTCCGGCCGCTCATCCAGAATCTTGCTGAGTGGGTGAAAACAGTGTCTTGTCATTATCATCATCAGCAGCAGCAGCCTGACTATACCCACTGTAGGGCGAAGGCCTCTCCCATATTTCTCCAATTAACCCGGTTCTGTGCTAGCTGCACCAACTTGACCCCTGCGAACGTCTCAACCTCATGCGCCCACCTAACTTTCTGCCGCCCCCCTGCAACGCTTTCCTTCCCTTGGAATCCAATTTGTTACCATAAGCGACCATCGGTTTCCTCTCTTCGCACTACATGTCCTTCCCATGCCCATTTCTTCTTCTTAATTTCCTCTAGAATGTCAGTAACTTGATTTATTTCTCTGACCCACTTTGCACGCTTCCTATCTCTTAATGGTATACCCCTACCATTTTTCGTTCCACAGCCTTCTGCGTTGTCAACTTAAGTAGAACCCTCTTGGTTAGCCTCCACGTTTCAGCCCCATAGGTGAGTACAGGTAAGATGTAACTGTTGTATACTTTCTTCTTGAGCGATACCGGTAAGCTGCTAGTCATAATCGGTGAGTGCTTTCCAAATGCGCTCCATCCCAATCTTATTCTTCTTGTTATTTCCTTTCCATGGTCCGGATCTGCGGTTACTACCTAAGTAGACATATTCGCCTACTACTTCCAGTGCTTCGCTAGCTAACATAAACTGCTGTTCCTTTTCGAGACTGTTGAACATTACCTTAGTCTTCTGCATATTGATTTTTAAGCCTATACCTTTCTACGTTTCCTGTCTAGGTCATCAATATATATTTGCATTTCATCCCCCGAGTTACTTAGCAAGGCAATGTCGTCAGCAAATCGCAGATTACTGGGGTATTCTCTATCTAACCTTATCCCTAACTGCTCCCATTCTAAGTCTCTGAATACTTCCTCTAAGCAAGCTGTGAACAGTACTGGGGAGATCGTGTCTCCTTGCCTATCACCTTTCTTTATGGGAATTTTGTTACTTTCTTTATGTAGAACTATGGTTGCTGTGCAGCCACATATATATCTTCTTCGGTGCCTTATAAGTGCTCGTAAATATACACGAAATGGTTCGTGTGACAAGTATATTGATATTGGGGCGAGTATGCGCCTCTTCAATCGTGCCTTTGTTAGCGGTGCATCTGGGCAGTCCAAGACTTACTTTCAGTGCCTGCGCTTGCACGCTTTCTAAAGTCCACAAGCAGAAAATGCTCCTATTAGAGAGTACTGGGAGATTGTACGGGATGCAGCCAGGAAACAGAGTCTCGTAAAGCCGCATTAAGGAGCGCTCATTTGGACTCCATTTGATGCCAGCTATGAAACCAAGTACATGGCAAAAATTAATTAGCCTTTTCTTTACCATAGTAATATGTGTCGACCAAGATAGTTGGTGGTCAATAATTGCTCACAAGAATCTGTGCCTGGAGACGTACGGTATTGCGATTCCATGAAGAGTAATCGGGTAGCGGCTTAGACATTTTTTCCGTAAATGCGGTCGCTGCACACGTTTCTATCGCTAAAAGTAAACCTTGACGCCGTAAGTACATCGATGTTGATGACACAGCTCGTTGCAATCTCGCATGTAGTTGTGGGCGCGTCGAACGAGAAGCCCAGATGGAGATGTCGTCAGCATATGCACTGATGTGAATGTTAGTTGCCAGTTCACTCACCAGGCCAATTAGCGCAACGTTAAAAATGTTGCGCAGAGGACTCCTCCCTGTGGCACTCCACGACCGATCTGATAGCGGGTAGTATCTCCTTCAGGCGTAGTCAGGTAAACAGAGCGGCCACTGAGATAGCTCACAATCCACAAGTTCAGCCGGCTACCAACTCCCACGTCGTTAAGTCCATCAAGAACAGCATCATGGAGGACGTTGTCGTATGCCCCTCAATATCTAAAATGACGGCAGCTTCTAGTCGACAGTGACTGTGAAGTTCGGTGAACTTTCGCGCCACTCGGTTTCGCGTACAGAACGTACGAACCGATGTAGATACTTTGAGGTGTGCACCTGTCCCCGGCCGAAGTGTTACCGAATTGGTGGAACCACAGACGCACGACCGAGGCGCGGTGGCAGCTCTATTATTGTTGCCGGCGCAGAGCGCTCCTTCCCTTTGTGCAGTGTTCAGAGTTGAATGTCATATCAGGGACCTGTGGACGTTTTCTTTTGTATGTATTCTCGTATTGCTACGTGCGCGTCTTTCTCTCTGCGCATGTGCATACAGTCTTTGTAGGGTAGCAGGTGTGCGGTGGCTGACCAGTGCGCAATGAGGCGCAATGGGTCATTGAGCCAAAGGTGTTCACGCGGCATACGTTGGTCCCGCATGCATGTGTGCGAAAGAAAACAAGGGAAGCAGAGGTTCGGAATGTGGTGACGTCAGTGTCCTTCATATGTTTACTTGGGACCCCTTCTTTCCTAAGTGTTGTTAGTTAATACCCTTTCCCCAGTGTTTGATTGGCGAGAAAAGTTGCCTTATTCGTTATTGGTTGCTGTCCCCGCCAAGGGCGGAGACAGATGGTTTAAAAGTAAGCGCTCTGGATTAAATCAGGGCTGATCTCGTCCGACCAACGGGTCAGTCATGTAAATAGTTTTCTCTTGCTTGTGTCTTCTTGTTTTATTTAGTTGTAAGTAAATCGTTACTCTTTCTGTCGTGCCATCAAGTAACGTGATTGTTGCGAGTCTGAATCTTAAATTTATTAACAACATCGATATCACCAAGTGTTTCTTCACCTGGCCACCTGAAGGGGAAACTCAACTGTGACGCTTTTCGTTTTCTACTGTCTCCACAAGGTCAATGACGCTGTCGATGGAAGAGCGTCCCTGGCGAAATCCAGTCATCATATTCGGATAAAGATCATTACTCTCTAGAAACCACTAAAGTTTTGAAAGCCCCATTCGCTCCATAACTTATCCGACACAGCTTCCTAGGGCCACTGGCCGGTATGAGGTAAGCTCAATAGGGGGCTTTCCAGGCTTCAAAGGAGCAACCAGGTGGCTAATCTTCCAGTGTTCAGGAACAATACTAGAAGCCCATATATCATTGAAATAATTAAGTATTGCAGTTCTACCATCCTTGCCTAGGTTTTATAAGGTTGAATAAGTAATCCCGTCAGGACCAGGTGCAGATGGATGCCCACAAGAAGCAAAAGTGGCGTTTAAATAAGCTATTGTAAAGGGCAAGTCGTATTGATCCTTCGGCGAAGGTGGCGCAAACACCTCTGAAATTGGAAACTGTGCCTGGTTTGTGACCACAATCATTTTACAAACACCTTCAGCTACGTCAGCTTTATTGCGTCGTTGATAAACCACCAGAGCACAAAAAGGGTGCCTTTCTTGTGGAGGTGTGCGCAAGCTTCACGCAACATGCCAGATACGCGACAGGGGCTTACGGGGATCCAGTGATGAGCAGAACTGTCTCCAACGTTGTCGTCCTAACATCTCCATGTAGCGCAAAACTTGTTTAGCTCGGTGAGAAAGTGCGAGATATTGTGCGGAGTTCGTTCTTCTGTACTTCCTTTAGCCCGCCGACAGATCGCGCGAAGCCGCTCAAATTCCACGTCGATGCTGGACGCTGACGCAGGCACACAAACAAAGCCAGTGTTCTCACTGAGAGAGGAAGTAATGAAGCCCTCACTTGGAGATGGGGACTGAAGGCCCACGCTGGAAGTCCCCACCGATGCCCTAAAGGCAGGCTAGTCTGTGTATTGCACACGCGGCGAAGTGGCAGGTGTGAACCATTTGATGCATACGTACGTTGGTACGTGATCACTTCCATGTGTTTCCACATCCCTATATCAAGCACCAAGAAACAGATGGATGGAGGCTTCTGGAAATAAACGCCACATCGAAGGAGCTGCTGTAGGTTGTTCGCGCAGAATCTTCGGTGAGCCGTCGCTTATATTGACGAGATCTTGCGTATGTGCCTAATGTCTGCCAGGTCTGTTCCTCGATTGCTCATTATGGCACCACCACACTGAGGGTGGTGAGCATTAAAGTCACCCACAATAACACGAAGAGCTGTACAACACTGGATTGTTGAAAATAGATAAGACTTGTCCAAGTAATCCCTCGGGGGAATAAAAGCGCCAACTACAGAACATACTTGCCCTTTCAGGATTAATGCCAAACAAATGTAGTGATTCATGTTGTGGGGCTGTAGAGAATGGCGGACGTGCGCAATGTCTTGGCGTACACACATCAGCACTTTGCTTGTTTCGTCTGCTTCTCGAGACCATAGCAGAGCATATTCAGAAAGGTGGAAAGCAGCCGGCATGTTGGGCTCACAGATCACAATCACAGGAAAGCGGTACTTCTGCGCCCGCTGTCGGAAGTCACTCAGACGACCACGCAGGCCTCGGGCATTCCATTGCATCACTACACTGCGGTGCAAGTGCATCGTCACAGAGGTGGCGTTAGTTTGTTGCGCCATTGCGATTATTGCAATACCGCCAAGAGCGGCTCAAATGCGTCCAAAGACTGAACAGTTAACTTTGCAGTTTGCGTGTTGATGCTAGAGAGCAGCATCCGCATTGAACGAACAAGCTGTTGCAGCCTTTCTTTCACCTGCTGGATGTCGGGGCTGTCGGTATTTTCAGCACGCGTGGCAACCAAACTAGGATGAGTCCTGGCGATGGCCTTTGATGGTAGAGCAGGCCACGCAACATCAGAGGCGGCAGGTAATACAACAGCTTCTGTCTTTAAATAGCGTGACTCCTTATAGGTGTTTCCGAACGGGGATCCGTAAGGGGAGACACAGACTGGAAGCCGTCAACTTCATCGCGCCATACGCCTAAAGGTGGAGCTTAAGTGGCCCCCCCCGATTTGAAGTGTTACACGTAACCGTTTCAAAATCCTCGGCACCATATCAACTTTCTGATGGCAGTGCAGTATCCTGAGCTGAGGCAGACATAAGTAGTATGCGGCGGGAAAAAGCGTCTTCTACGGGGTACAGCTACCAAGGCTGAAATATAGCCTCAAATTCGAAGCTCCTTTTCATTGCCAGCCCTTCTGGCTAGCCTGTCTATGGACTGATTGTGTAGGTTAGTGAGACTCTCTATGAAAGAAAAAGAATTGCTAATGTTCATCCCGGTTGAACCCAGTGGGTCGAGCGATAGCTCAGTTGACCCGATTAGACGTGGCTATTGAAATTTTTGGTCAACGTGTTCAGACTTTGCTTGCCCAGCAAGCCGAGCATTCGATGAAGGAAATAAGTTCTTCATCCGTTTTAGTACCTGAGTCCGCTGCTTTGATTTCTTCCTCACCAACTCAACACTAACAGCCTTAAAAAACATCTCATTCTAAGTGTGATTTTAAACTTGGCGACAGTTATTGAGGGGCAGTATTTTTAACATATGTACACAATTCACTTTCTTTCCTCTCTGCAGTTCACCAGCACAACAAGCGGATAACACTATCTGCTGACTGCCAGCTTTGACTTGGCATGAAAAAAGCGAGTAACAAATGGCAAATAGTAAAAAAAAAAGTTTTCTTAGGTGCCAGAAAGCAATCAAGATCATTCGTTTTCTGGCATTCTTTACCTCTTTCGATGATAAAGATAGATAGATAGATAGATAGATAGATAGATAGATAGATAGATAGATAGATAGATAGATAGATAGATAGATAGATAGATAGATAGATAGATAGATAGATAGATAGATAGATAGATAGATAGATAGATAGATAGATAGATAGATAGATAGATAGATAGATAGATAGATAGATAGATAGATAGATAGATAGATAGATAGATAGATAGATAGATAGATAGATAGATAGATAGATAGATAGATAGATAGATAGATAGATAGATAGATAGATAGATAGATAGATAGATAGATAGATAGATAGATAGATAGATAGATAGATAGATAGATAGATAGATAGATAGATAGATAGATAGATAGATAGATAGATAGATAGATAGATAGATAGATAGATAGATAGATAGATAGATAGATAGATAGATAGATAGATAGATAGATAGATAGATAGATAGATAGATAGATAGATAGATAGATAGATAGATAGATAGATAGATAGATAGATAGATAGATAGATAGATAGATTGATTGATTGATTGATTGATTGATTGATTGATTGATTGATTGATTGATTGATTGATTGATTGATTGATTGATTGATTGATTGATTGATTGATTGATTGATCGATCGATCGATCGTTTAACCCACCCACCAACCTACTAAGTGAACTGCCTGAATGGACTGAGCGACTTTACTAAATGGACTAGACTGATGGAGTGGAGTGACTGACGGACTCCCTTGACTGACTAAAGCACAGACTTTACAGCGTTGGCCGACCGACCGACCGACTAGATTAACTCAAAGGACTGACTGACTCGTCTGACTGAATGGCTGGGCTGATTTCACTGGACTGACTTTACTAGACTAAATTTATGAACTTAGCTGGACTGACTTTTTGAGACTGACTGACTTTATTGAACAGACTGAAAAAAACTGTCGCCACGAAGAATGATGCAAGTTCTTATATTTGACACTGTCAATGCTAGCCTCCATTTCGTCGGAAGTCTTTTAAAACGGCCTTCAAAATTTTAAATATTTAAGGCACTTGAGCCTTTGCCTTTTATCAAAACAGCCGCTGGAAACCCTTAGTTTTATCGATCCTCAGAAGTGGATAAAGGAGGGGGGGGGGGGGATAATGGCATTGGGGTACCTCGCGTTTTTAAAATAATCAATCATGTTTAAATAACTCCCCAGTATACACACAGTGCCTACCAGCTACAGTGAGTCATTACAGCGTTCTCAGCTGAAAAAACCAACAAAAATAAACGCTTCTTCTCAATTGACAAATAAAGTTATTTCTGCTCCTCCTCTTCTAAATTGACGGCGCTAATGAGGTTCGATTCTTAAATCCCTTGAAACATACGTACGCTGCTTCCTTTATCCAAGCTTTTTTTTAGCTGGATTTGCTGAGGACACGATAAATAGAACAAGTCCATTTCATCCTAATGTTATTCCAGAGCAACAAACGCCTCGAAAGGAGTGAGTGTAAAGGAACGTTTCTGACAGCATTGATCGTCCTCTTTCTCATAAGCCCTTTACAATTTTGCTTTTCGTTTTCGCAGATTTAGTTCAGGTGGTTCCAATTTTATCCATAATTGATCACTCCGAGTAAAACTTCTGAGTTGTGCAAAACGAGAGGAAAAACACCTTGAAATAAAAACTAATTATTAATTCAGGGAGAGAACTTTCAGGAATTCGTAATTAAAAATGTGAAGACTCGAGAACAACTCCAGCCTTTTCCCACGAGAGGTTCGTTTTTATTCCAAAAGAAGGAGAAAAAAGAAGGGGAGCAGGGCTAAAGGCAGCAAATACGATCTCAACCATCTTTTTTTTTCTTCCCCTCCGAGTTCGTTTCATATGATGAATGCAAACTGCCGGACGGCTCATGCCTGTTTGTGCAAAAGCACAAATGCGCAAATCAGTTCTTAATGACACGTGGGAGGCGGACGTAAGGAGGCAGTGGGGATTAGAGAAGAAGTCGGACACCTTATCCGGGCACTATTTGAAATCGTCACAAATGACGTTGCATTGCTGAGAGAACTGGACCCCGACGAGCTCACGCATTTATCATGCACAGAAGGCGTTTGTTTGGGGGCCACGATTGATTAAACATTAAACCACTGATTAATTTCTTTGGGCCACGCGTCTTCAATTCATTGCCGGAGTGCAGACAGACACTGCCCAGGGATCCCCGAAAGCGGATGTTTGTCGTAAAAGCGATACAAACATCAACCGAATCACGGCCCGGGCCTTAAATGATTCGCGAATAAGCCAGCGTCTCTCTTTCGGCAGTATAGTAATATGTGGCCATAGCCATCTCTGTACATTAACGTTCGTAGACAACTCAGCAATTACAACTGCAAACCTTCATGTTCCATAATGAGCCAGGCACTGCACAACGATTATTCGTGGATGCCTTTCTGGTTAATGGGTGGTGGTCATTTCGCCGTACAGAGACCTTGAATTGAGTAGAGAAAGATAGGAAGGTTTCTCTACTCAATTCATGTTCAAAGGTCTCGTGAATGAGAACCCCCCTATTTGTGAATGGCGAAACGGTGACATTTCACGTACTTTACATAAGGCGTTACACTTTAGCTGTGTTAAGTCACGATGATGTTGCGTTATATGGCGAAGGCTAGCTTTCTGTATAAAAAAAATCTGTAATTTGTTATTTCATCATTTCGGAGCTATTAAGCTCATGAAACGTTTGTTTTCACTAAAAGCGTCAGTTATTAGTTAGTTGTTAGCCATTATTCAGTCATTCTGTCGTTACTAAAAACGCATATATCAGTGATGTTTCAGGGAGCCTTTAAGGAAATATATAAAGTAGCTTGTTCGTGGTGTAAAAAAAAAAAGATATATTTTCAGAAGCAAACGCTTTGCCATGACGGGCAAAATACGCTGCAACTCTCAGTTACGTTTGCGGGCTTCGCCCAAAGCAAGATTCCGAAGGGGCGACCAAGGTCCAGAGGCAGCTTGGCGCTGGCTGATTTATGATGGTCGCGCAGGCGGCCGCTTCTCGGAAGTGAGCCCAGAACACATGGCAGCGGGCGACGCTGCCGGCTTTGTCCGTCCCGTGCCACGAGGTAGGCAGGGCAGTGCAAGTAGAAGGCACAGCGTAAGCGCAGTGGTTGTAGGTTCGGCGCCAACTGCTGTGTCTCCCGGTTCGAGTGAAAAGGGCGCGGAGGCCATAAATCCCGAAACGCAGCGTAACACGATTCCCCACGCCTTCGCCCGAATTGTTTAACTGGCGCAGTCGAGATAGGATCGGCCCAGCGACTTCCTACGGAGTGGCGAGAGATCGACGACGCCTCGGACTGATGTAGACGGAGGGTGGCACCCTCGGTGAGCCAAGGCTGACCAGGTAGAAGTTTGAAGTCGAGGTGCCCCGGGATCGACGCTACCGGTCCAGAGAGGCCGCGACAGTGAGGCGACATCCAAGCGAGAGGCCTCAGAAGCCAAGGCTTCATTCAAGACGGCGCCGGCGAGCAAGAGGCTGCCGTGAAAAGGAGCGGAGCGCTGCGACAACGAGACGACGGACCCTGTTCAGTGCGGCACCTGCGTGTGGGGACTTCGCATGCTCCTTGGTTGACAGTGTCGACAACTGACTTTCTCCGCTCTCACTTTACTTGCCTCAGCGTATGCGCATGAGTCGCAGGGTTAATGTAAAGTAACGCACAATGGCTACATTGGGTTGGTGAAGTGATTATGACTGTGCATACGATGCTTGGTATGCGCCGATGTCAGAGGTTGAGCGGACTAAGGAAAAAGAGGAAAGGGAGAGAAGAGAAGCGCAGATCCGCGATCGCCTGCGGCAGATAGCCATAGCCAAGGAAGAGCTAAGGCAGGAAGGGCAAAGGTTGGAGGAGGAGCGCTTACGGAGGGCAGCGCGTGAACTGCCGGAGCCGGTGTAAATTCAAACGTACACTCCCGCAAATTGCTCTGATCAAACGTTCATCGAGGCAGTTGGTGAGGTTAGCAGCAGCAATAGCCTTAAGTCCGTTCTTGCAGAGAACATAAAAGAGGAATGCCAGATTCCGGCGGAGAGTGTTGTGGTTTGCGCTGCTGCTGAGAGAGAAGTTGCAGTTCGCGTTGAAGAGACGCGAGTTGTGGAATCAACCACAGATGTTGAGAGAGAGGGGAATTCTCCTATCCCTGAGGTAGAGGTGGGCTCTACGGAGGCACCTGTGACATTGAATGTCACCGATCAAAATGTGCAGGCTGAGTCGTGCAAAGCAGCGGAGAGTGCTCACGATCCTAACGACGCAAAAGAGAGCAAAGATGCGAATTGCTTGGTTGGAGCGAGTAGTGAACTTGTGTTCCCGACCGAAGCGGCAGAGTGTCAGGCAGGCTGTGTCGAGAGCGCGGCAGTCGAAACAGTGATCGTGACATAAGAGTAGCATCTGAGGAGCCAGTTGCACAGCTGGTTAGGCGAAGCGATCCCGAGCCGGAAAACACGGGTTCGTGTGAAGATGCAGATGAGCGCAACCTGAGGCATGGTCTGAGCGATGGAGACGGAAATTGCGTTCCACGCATTGCAAACAGAGAAGGAACGCGGCCGCAAGGAGCGATGGGCAACGACCAGTGTTGGCACCTCGGTGCGAATCAGCGTAAAGGAAGGACCGCTAAGGCGGAACCTCCTGAGAATAAGTTTTTTGAGATAGGCACGATAGTCTCAGAGGCATCTTTCGGGTGCATTCTTGTTCGGGCTTCCGAGGAAGCGCATGGGTCGTGCACGCAGGCAGCTAGCGTCTTATGCGACGCCGGAGAGCGGCACGGCCAGAAATCAGGGCACGTGCGATTTTCTTGAATGCTGCGGCTCGTCTGTGTCATGCGAGCCGTCCAGCCATTTGATGACGGTGGTAAGCGCTGAGCAATGTTCGCAGTTTTAACCCACTCTGCCAAGGCCAGTTTGTGACAGGCATAAGGTCCCCTGTGGCTCAACCACGCGCTGAGGCATTGATAGGGAGGGGGGGGGGGGGGGTACGTTGACAGAGCCGAGAGTCTTTGAACAGGGAGTGGACACTCATTCCTGTGCGGGACATGTGTCATCATCATCATCAGCCTGACTATACTCACTGCAGGGCGAAGGCCTCTCCCATATTTCTCCACTTAACCCGGTTCTGTGCTAGCTGCATCCACTTGACCCCCGCGAATTTCTTAACCTCATCCACCCACCTAACTTTCTGCCGCCCCCTGCTACGATTTCCGTCTCTTGGAATCCAGTTTGTTACCCTAAGCGACCATCGGTTATCCTCTCTTCGCACTACATGTCCCGCCCATGCCCATTTCTTCTTCTTGATTTCCACTAGAATGTCGGTAACTTGAGTTATTTCTCTGACCCACTCTGCACGCTTCCTAACTCTTAATGTTACCCCTACCATTTTGCGTTCCATGAGCTCTCTGGGTTGTCCTCAACTTAAGTAGAACTTTCTTGGTTAGCCTCCACGTTTCAGCATCATAGTTGAGTAGAGGTAAGATGCAACTGTTGTATACTTTCCTCTTGAGGGATACCGGTATGCTGCTAGTCATAATCTGCGACTGCTTGCCAAATGCGCTCCATCCCAATCTTATTCTTTGTCACATGTGTCGTATGTGAACTTTTGCTTTATGCTTTATCATGCTGTGTTTGTTGCTTTGTGTGGTGTCGTATACGCCAAGCAGTGTCGTTTAGAGTTTTGGCACATGCATTAGTTACCGTTTGCGAATGCGCACACGGGGTATTGTCATTCAGGGAGCGCATGCCTTTGTACGGAGCATTGCACTATTGTTTGCATGCTGCGTTGGTTTGTTTTGTTTGGTGTACGCCACACCACAATGTCCCCCCCCCCCCCTTCAACCGTTAGAGGAGTTTTATGTTGAGCGTACAGCAAGTGTACCTGCAACATTCTCGATGGGGAGGAGTTAAGTTTGCGGGCTTCGCCCAAAGCGAGATTCCGAAGGGGCGACCAAGGTCCAGGGGCAGCTTGGCGCTGGCTGATTTATGACGGTCGCGCAGGCGGCCGCTTCTCGGAAGTGAGCCCAGAACACATGGCAGCGGGCAACGCTGCCGGCTCTGTCCGTCCCGTGCCGCGAGAGAGGCAGGGCAGTGCAAGTAGAAGGCACAGCGTAAGCGCAGTGGTTGTGGGTTCGGCGCTAACTGCTGTGTCTCCCGGTTTGAGTGGAGAGGGTGCGGAGGCCATAAATCCCGAAACGCGGCGTAACACGGGCCTGGGGAGAACGCGCTGTAGAGATTTCTTCACGGGAAGAACCCTGTACGTCCCTTTGAATCCGCCGCCCGCGCGCAACCGACCAAGGGCAGGGATAGGAATGTTTGGGCCTGAGGTTTGCGCGTGTGTTTATATGTGTGTGCTTTCGGAAATGTAACCGTCGACGCCGTTCGTCTTTGCGATTGCTTGGCGCCTCTTGCCTGGGAGGATTTTGGAGAGGGAGTAAATCGCAGATGTATGTGTTTGTGTGCGCAACCATTCGCCGCTTAGTGCGTGCTGTGTGTTTGTTTTACTTAACATGCATAGGAGAGGGGTATATGTGGCACAATGATTGCCACAGAGTGGCTAGTCGTTGATTGGTCAACGGACTAAACTGGAATTTTGAGCGCTAAGGAAGGAGCGTGGAGACAGTTGGGCTCAGAGGAGGTTGGGCTCGGACGAGAGTCGAGGGCAGACGGGTTGTTCGAGGAGGGAGGCTAGGCTGACGAAGGTCTCAACGGTACTCTGGCCTAAAGGGTAGCAGGAGGCCAAGTCCTGATTATGCTAGCCTCTGACCTCCGACCGTTCACTCAGTTGCAGTTAGCCCTCCATGTTTGACGTCGCATCCGACGACATTATTGTAAATACGTTGATGTAAAAAGTGTAAATAAATGTGTACAGTTGAGAAAAGAAGTCCTCATCTCTGCACCGCAATGTGTCGCTGAGCCACGGACGCCAACCCCAACTCTGTACGAGCGAAGGCAGAAGAAACAGCAAGAAACACCTGCTGTACAAGGAAGCCCATCTATGCCCCACGCCCTTCGCACGAATAGGTTAACTCTCTCCTCCAAGTATCTAGCCGACGAAACCAAATTAACGTTTTAATTATCACATTTGGATGAAGCTGTGAACAAGACGATACTATATCACTTTATTTTTAGAACGAAGAAAAATTCGTTTTCTCAACTACTGCAGCTCGAAGAAATGAGACACTTTCGTGATACGAAACTGAAACAGAGCATAAGACAAGCGCATGAAGTTCTGCACAGAAGAGACGTCCGGTGGCGACGCGATGCAGCGGCAACGGCGCCGAATTCGTACTGGCTGCTCTTGTGTGGCGTGTCTTGCACTTTATTTCGCTTCGTCGCTGTTTAATGTAAGGACTCCTCAGGCAGCAATGACTGGCCTTTTCTTTGCACCAAGCTGCGCGGCAAAAAAAATGTATATAGCACGGCGCAAACCATTTCCATTTCGAACATAACGCCGCTACCACTGGTTATGTCATGATTGGATGTCGCTTCTGTAATAAGCTTCGTGAGCATCTGATGAGCTCAGTTTGAGTTTCGTACGCAAAGTAAACAACAACAACAAAAAAACGGAATTTCTCGCACTGCAGGACCTCAGAAAACGAGGTTTACTTCGTTTAAAAAGTGTCTGTGGCATCGTCTCGTTCCCGGCTTCGAACTCCCCATAGGGACGAATGCCCCAACAGAGAAAGGTAATTAATGGGTTTTATTTTATTCTCGGGATAAGTATATTAGCAATGTTATTCAGCATATTTACACTTTGCGACACACAGTTTGCTCCTCCTATTTTTGTTCTATTTTGAGCCCGCTATTTTTAAAATTACTTAAAGTCGTCCCTTAAATAGCTCGTATAAAAGTCTCAGTAATTAAACTGGAAATGACAGGACTTCTAACCAACATCATACTGAAAAATTATGCGCATTATAAAAAAACACAGTAGTGTACTGCGAACCGGAACTTTTGGCCATGCATTCTGAATGCGGCTTCAGGCTTTCCTGACCGCTATTCCATAGGGCGTCTATTTGTTTTTGGGGATGAATTATGAATTAGTAGACGTTGTTGAAAGACGCGTATCTATTAAATGTTTTGCTGGCAACTGCAACGATTTAAAGAGGTAGTAGCTGAAAATGACCATATTTACAGTGATCCATTGAAGCAATCGCAGGCTATTCGAGGCTTTGTATCACGGTAGACTAGGATAAAAGTGTACCGCGGTCTATCACAAAAAAAGTTTAATAAAATGATAGCTACCTGAGAGAGTTTCTCGTTTGGAAATCGACTTGGTATCACATACCTCCGACGATTATACGTCGGAAATGAAGAAGTTTTGGATTTTTAAAGAGTATTTTGAGGTGCTTTTAGCAGCAGCAGCTAAGGTCGCTGCGTGTAATGCTCACTTTAGATTCAGACTTGAATATGCTGCAGTGAGGTGATCGTTCAATTGATGTGCATTCTGAAAAACCGGTTCTTTCTGTTTATGATAAATATACCAGAACTGCGTATGCGACTATGCTAATGGTACATAAAGCACTAACTTTAAAATTGCGGAGGAATATAAGCCGTCAAGTATGGCTTCATAGTTACATTTTAGGCAACTTAATACAAAGCTGCCGAATTCAATAAAATGGCCAAGCTGAGCGCCACGTTTAAGTGAGCTTTCGTCAGTCTGAAGTTTCAAAGAAACAACTGATTTTACCTGATTATCCCACCATAGGTTTCCCTTTGATGAACCTCATCATTTTTGACACAATAGTAATATTACGTATAACTGAAAGGCTTAAGGTGTCCTCATCCTGTGGGATTGAGAACATAAATTCGAAATTTTTGGAAATACAAAGGCGTACTCGTCCACCATCCTGTCTAAACTTTTTGAGCAATCCCTTGTTACAGGCTGCGTAACCGATGACTGGAAGGTTGGAAAGGTAATTCCTGTGCATAAGTCTGGCGATATACACTGTCCTAATAACTATCGTCCCATATAGCTCACCTGCATACCATGCAAGATCATGGAACCCGTCATCTTCTCTCATCTTGCTACATTTTTAGAAACTAATTCTTTTTTCAGTAATTCTCAGCATAGTTTTCGAAAAACATTCTCCTATGAGGCCCAGCTTTTATGTTTCACTCATGACCTCCATTGCATTGTTGACGATGGGTCGTTGGCAGACTGCATATTCCTGGACTTTTGTAAAGTTTTTGATAAAGTCTCACATGAATTACTTCTCTTTAAACTAAGCAGATTGAACTTAAAGGCTAACGCGTGCTTTCGTAGCTCAACTCTTTTCTTGCTAATCGACCTCAGTTCGTAGCAGCAAATAACACTGACTCTAAGTTTTCCTCAGTTGATTCCGGTGTGCCGCAAGGTTCAACCTTAGGACCCCTGCTTTTCCTCATATACATAAATGACTTGCCGGCAAACCTTACTTCAACAATTTGTCTCTTTGCGGAACATTGTGTTATCTATCGTAAAATTAACGATCATCATGACGTCTATATATTACAATCCGATATTAACAGCATTTCTGAATAGTGTCAGCGTCGGAATATGAAGCTTAACACGAACAAGTGTAAACATATGCGTGTCACTCACGTTAGCCCACCAGCTCCTTCGTACTACCTCAACACTGCTCCTCTTGAATCTGTCTCTTCATACAAATATTTAGGTGTTCACATAACTAATAACTTGTCATGAAAATTGCATGTTCATCACATAATTAATAATGCTAAGCAAACTCCTGGCGGCCCGAGAAGAAACTTTTCACATTGTCCTAGTGCACTAAAACTAATCCTTTACAAAACTTTGGTTCATCCAGAACATGAGTATGCCACTTCTGTCTGGGACCCAGGCGTCATTTCACTCATTACTGAACTAGAAAGTGTGCAAAATCGCGCATCTCGCTTTATATAGTCTATTATCGCACTTCTAGCGTGACTGCCATGAAATCTTCCCTGTCATCGTCTCTTCTAACGGAACGCAGAAAAAGTATTTCGGCTACATTTGTTTGATAAGATGTTTCACTATAATATATATCTCAGACAAAGACATCTAACGCAACCGTCCTACATTTCATCACGCATTGATCAGCGTCACAAAGTAGGAATTCTGTTATGTCGCACCAAATACTGCCATGACTCCTTCATTCCAAGCCCTTCTAACAGTTGGAATCGCCTTCCTCGTGTCGTTGTTGAAATTACAGATGCCATTTCTTTTCGTACAGCTGTTACTAACCTTTTTTGCTCCAATGTTTAACACACTTTTGCTGTCGCTTTTAGGTGCTTTTGCTTGTTCAACATCTACTGCTTGGTTGTGTTGCTGCTGATTTTGTATTTTTATTTCTTGTTGCGCAGTCGTTAATATTTACTGTAAATGACCATTCAGTTTTGTGTTGTTTTTTACTGCATTGTGTTTTACTTTCTTTAGTTCACCCTCACTCCCCTCTGTAAGGCCCTTGGGCCCTGAGGGTAAATGAATAAATAAATTGCATTAAAGTACAGTTTTACTCTCCGGCAACTGTTGGAGAGTGGCACTTTCTTCCGTCCAGGGCATTTCAATCGAAATGTCTTGCGAAAGAGCGGTAAGATTTCTTTAATAGCTCTCAGAATTGCTGTAATGTTATACCCGTTTTTTTTATCCAACTACAATGCCCCTCCTGCTTGTGCCAAAAGCAAAATAGAGACGCTGTTTCAATATTTCAGAACCAGTCCGTTTTTTTTATATAAAATAATAGGGACGTCAAATTGTGCAGCCGTTGAACTTTAGTCGGCCTATATTTAAATAGACATAACCATTTAGAGTAACCATTTGGATTTCAAGGTAAGGTAAGCGTAGCAGGTGGCGGCAGAAAATTACGTGGGTGAATGAGATTAAAAAAATCGCAAAGGTCAAGTGAATACAGCAGCACCGGGTTAATTGGAGGAACATGGGAGATGCCTTCGCCCTGCAGTGAGTATAGTCCTGCTGCTGCTGCTGCTGCTGCTGCTGCTGCTGCTGCTGCTGCTGCTGCTGCTGCTGCTGCTGCTGCTGCTGCTGCTGCTGCTGCTGCTGCTGCTGCTGCTGCTGCTGCTGCTGCTGCTGCTGCTGCTGCTGCTGCTGCTGCTGCTGCTGCTGCTGCTGCTGCTGCTGCTGCTGCTGCTGCTGCTGCTGCTGCTGCTGCTGCTGCTGCTGCTGCTGCTGCTGCTGCTGCTGCTGCTGCTGCTGCTGCTGCTGCTGCTGCTGCTGCTGCTGCTGCTGCTGCTGCTGCTGCTGCTGCTGCTGCTGCTGCTGCTGCTGCTGCTGCTGCTGCTGCTGCTGCTGCTGCTGCTGCTGCTGCTGCTGCTGCTGCTGCTGCTGCTGCTGCTGCTGCTGCTGCTGCTGCTGCTGCTGCTGCTGCTGCTGCTGCTGCTGCTGCTGCTGCTGCTGCTGCTGCTGCTGCTGCTGCTGCTGCTGCTGCTGCTGCTGCTGCTGCTGCTGCTGCTGCTGCTGCTGCTGCTGCTGCTGCTGCTGCTGCTGCTGCTGCTGCTGCTGCTGCTGCTGCTGCTGCTGCTGCTGCTGCTGCTGCTGCTGCTGCTGCTGCTGCTGCTGCTGCTGCTGCTGCTGCTGCTGCTGCTGCTGCTGCTGCTGCTGCTGCTGCTGCTGCTGCTGCTGCTGCTGCTGCTGCTGCTGCTGCTGCTGCTGCTGCTGCTGCTGCTGCTGCTGCTGCTGCTGCTGCTGCTGCTGCTGCTGCTGCTGCTGCTGCTGCTGCTGCTGCTGCTGCTGCTGCTGCTGCTGCTGCTGCTGCTGCTGCTGCTGCTGCTGCTGCTGCTGCTGCTGCTGCTGCTGCTGCTGCTGCTGCTGCTGCTGCTGCTGCTGCTGCTGCTGCTGCTGCTGCTGCTGCTGCTGCTGCTGCTGCTGCTGCTGCTGCTGCTGCTGCTGCTGCTGCTGCTGCTGCTGCTGCTGCTGCTGCTGCTGCTGCTGCTGCTGCTGCTGCTGCTGCTGCTGCTGCTGCTGCTGCTGCTGCTGCTGCTGCTGCTGCTGCTGCTGCTGCTGCTGCTGCTGCTGCTGCTGCTGCTGCTGCTGCTGCTGCTGCTGCTGCTGCTGCTGCTGCTGCTGCTGCTGCTGCTGCTGCTGCTGCTGCTGCTGCTGCTGCTGCTGCTGCTGCTGCTGCTGCTGCTGCTGCTGCTGCTGCTGCTGCTGCTGCTGCTGCTGCTGCTGCTGCTGCTGCTGCTGCTGCTGCTGCTGCTGCTGCTGCTGCTGCTGCTGCTGCTGCTGCTGCTGCTGCTGCTGCTGCTGCTGCTGCTGCTGCTGCTGCTGCTGCTGCTGCTGCTGCTGCTGCTGCTGCTGCTGCTGCTGCTGCTGCTGCTGCTGCTGCTGCTGCTGCTGCTGCTGCTGCTGCTGCTGCTGCTGCTGCTGCTGCTGCTGCTGCTGCTGCTGCTGCTGCTGCTGCTGCTGCTGCTGCTGCTGCTGCTGCTGCTGCTGCTGCTGCTGCTGCTGCTGCTGCTGCTGCTGCTGCTGCTGCTGCTGCTGCTGCTGCTGCTGCTGCTGCTGCTGCTGCTGCTGCTGCTGCTGCTGCTGCTGCCGCCGCCGCCGCCGCCGCCGCCGCCGCCGCCGCCGCCGCCGCCGCCGCCGCCGCCGCCGCCGCCGCCGCCGCCGCCGCCGCCGCCGCCGCCGCCGCCGCCGCCGCCGCCGCCGCCGCCGCCGCCGCCGCCGCCGCCGCCGCCGCCGCCGCCGCCGCCGCCGCCGCCGCCGCCGCCGCCGCCGCCGCCGCCGCCGCCGCCGCCGCCGCCGCCGCCGCCGCCGCCGCCGCCGCCGCCGCTACCGCCGCTGCCCGCCGCCGCCGCCGCCGCCGCCGCTGCCGCTGCTGCCGCTGCTGCCGCCGCTGTGCCGCTGCCGCCGCCGCCGCCGCTGCGCCGCCGCTGCCGCTGCCGCTGCCGCTGCTGCTGCTGTTGCTGCTGCTGCCGCTGCCGCCGCCGCCGCCGCCGCCGCCGCCGCTGCTGCCGCCGCTGCGCCGCCGCCGCCGCCGCCGCCGCCGCCGCTGCGCCGCCGCTGCGCCGCCGCTGCCGCTGCCGCTGCCGCTGATGATGATGATGAATAAATTAGCACGTTGTTTAAAAGGGCAGAAAAATCGCACGTCTTACATAATCAAGCAGCCGTTTAGGACAGTTCATTACATTGATTAGGTGTGACGCCAAATAAATGGAAAGAAATATTTCTATTAAAGGTGAGAATACATTGCCAAGCCGTATGATGGCATGAGATAGAACTAGCTGCTTAAGATAAAGTTAATGACATTTTGCTAGCATTTGGATATGCATCAGCCATACGGTGCGCCACTTCTCTGTGAGAATAAAGAATTAGTGGCCTCGTAGTCGTACCCCGGCAGATGAGCAGTTTCCCACTGGCCATTTAGCGGTAAGCAACAGACTACTTACGAAACTGCTTTTTTTTATATTGAAACAGTAAGTGTCTTAAACCGTACGCTTAATTTGGCAGGTGAAGTAGAAGATGACTCTTTACAGATCATAGAGGCTGATTATGTTTAGAAAGATAACATACATTAACCAAGCACATGAAAGCCAAGGCTTAACTGTAAGGACCTAATAGCACTTTGTGAGTGACCTTGTCGAAGGCAGACTCAAAGCCTCCGAAATTTACAACGTAGGGAATTTTTAATGAAAACGCTACAACTCATGTCAGTAATATGACGTACAGGCCTAATACAGCAGAAATCTTTCAGAGAAGCTTGCTAGTTAAAAAGAAAATACAGAACTCAGCTGTCAAAAATTTTATGTCTAATGAGAAAATTACACGCTCAATTATTTTGAACAGAATCTAGTGATGGACATCATCATGACACGTGAAACGCTTCGTACACCTATGGACAGCCTTCTCCACATCATATAAAGTACACCTCCGGTCTGAAGACAGTTGTGAAACGCGCTAAAGAAAGGTGGTTAGAAAATTTCCATCGTGTTAATTACAGCTTGTAAGTCAGGGCCGTCGACACCATTTGAGGAAGTTAGTATTAGAGATTAAGTTGAATTGATTCTGCATTAGAATTGCATGTGGAATGCTTTGGAGGGAAACGGCTAAATAAGAAGTACGCCTATTACACGTTAGAACATTTAATTAGTTAATCATAGGGTTGTTTGTGAACATGGTAAAAACGACAGACCTGAGTATTTCATCCACAAAGTAGAGTAACACAGGTAAATTTTGTTCGCCATACGAATATTTGTGCCACGGATTAGGCCGCGTAGCATTAATGTACATTTTAAGCTTGTTTCGAAAGAAAGATGGCAAACCGTGCAGAAAAAAAAAAGACATAGCGAGGGCATAAGCAGCAACTGAGAAAATTCTCTTTTTTGCTACTCCGGTACTTATCGCATAGGCAATCCGTGCTTGAGTGTTTTGAGGGCAGGGCACGCTTATTTCTTTTTAAAGCAATATATAAAAATGGTAATAATATAAGTGGTGCTGAAGTTCGTTTAGAGATAAAATTTAAAGGGATGCCCGAGCTGACTAATTCCCGCGCTTTGATTTTAAATATTCATCCGCTAGTTTAGATGCAATAGTGCGCAAAATATAAAGAGTTTAGAACATTAGCAAAGCTTTATTCATACTTGTGCAGCCGTCATTACTTGTGCAGCACAATAACTTGTGCAGCACAATAGCACAATTAATACTTGTGCAGCACAATAACGTTCAGCAGTGACAATATATAACTAACTATCCCAAGGCCGTGGGATCGAATCCTGGCCTCGGCGGCACCTTTTCGATGGAGGCGAAAAGCAAGGCGCTTGTGTGGTGTGCGATGTCAGTGCACGTTAAAGAACCCCAGGTGGTCGAAAGTTCCGGAGTCCACCACTACCGCGTCGCTCATAGCCTGAATTGTTATGGGACATTAAACGCCACAAACCAACCATATATAACTGTATAATCTTTGCTCTTTCTTCCATTCACGATGTAAGCGCAAAATTTTGAGAGTAACTGCGCTTCCGTAATTAAGATGATGCGGCGGCTCTTGTGAAAAAGGACGGTGGTTTGTTTATGCTGGGCACGAAGAGAAATAACAGCGAAGATGGTCAAATTACAACTGCTAGGCATCAAGAGATTATAGTGTCTGGGAATGCATGTTGGTTGTTTAACGTACAGTGGGCATAAAAGGTGTACGCTAATTTTTCGCGTGCTGTAACTTGAGCCGTTCGAGGTTAACCCAGTTCTTTCATTTTTTTATAGCATTAGAGAAACGCCAGGATAACGACATGCGCTTTATTATTTTGTTGTCTTTAAGTTATTTGATTTTTGGTCGGAGTTAAGTTCACACAAATGAACGCGAGTTTTAATAACAAGTAGCGCCTCGCATTTTTTATTTTCCATCCCAGGAAGCTATTTCATATTTTTTTTGACGACACATATATTTTTCTATTAACAGGAGTTCAACATTCCTCAACATTAAATAACTATGAAAACATCTACTCGGTTTCTATAACCGAAATTTTATTGCCGGTTGTTTTTCAGTTCAACCTCAAACACGTTTCTATGCAGCTTAGCTTCGAAGATTGCATACAAGAACTAAATGACGGAAGAACCAATATGGGTTTGTTCATACGCTATTGCATTAACCAAAATTTCTGAATATTGTCTTGAGCGTGTAGCAAAACTGTAAATCAAATAAGCGCAATATTTTGCACTTACTTCACTTCACATAAATAGAGAAAAATATGTAAATTTATACTTACCGTACACAAACGATTACAATTACAAAGTAATTAAGATCACTAAGATAGATTATAAGTAATCTAATATTAGCAATCAATTACATACAACTAAGGCGGAGAGAGCCCTTGTGCAGTGGAGGTCAATGCACGTTGGAGAACTCTAGGTAGTCGAATTTAATCTGGAAACCACCTTTGCGGCGTCCCGCCATGGCCGATGAGCAGAATCGTTAAACCTCACGTACAACGTACCACGAGTTATCTACATTTACTCTTAGCCCCCAGATGAACAGTAAAGTCCCTATGAAAGTCCCCTCCCCCCTCCCCGGACAAGCAGGCTTGCACTTGTTATCACCTTTCGAACTATACGCCCACTGCGTAGGCCTTACCCCTGCAACCTTCTCCTGTAGCAGCTCTGACCGCCGCATCCGCACAAATTTCCTAATCTCCTTTTACGCCTCAACTCTCTTTTAATACCTGATGCGCTTGCCTTCTCTTAAGGAGAATTGAGTCCGTTACCCTTAACGACCATGATGCAGAACAACGCTACGAACTAGGCGTGCGTCTCTCATCGTGCAAAACGCTTTCTAGTTGCGTCGCGCACTCTGCGCGCAGTATTGTCATGGCATCCACGTATTTAAAGCAAAATTGACCAAAGAGCGCTCCAGTTTGTGTTGTCGGCTGAGCTGGGGACAAATACTGCGAATCCCGTGCAGTCAAGGGGCACAGTGCTCTCCTCCCTGGCGCTGCGCGCACTCTTTCAATGCGACATTCTATCAGCTATGCCATCCTTTAGCCTCCTTTCCCGAGCGGTGCCTCTCGTACTTCGCGGTTTATCCCCGGGACACGCGCTGAGGCCAACATCACGAATGGTAAACTATTACCCTCGTGCTATACACCTTTCTTCGCTATGAAAATAAAACTCACAAAAATGTTTAGTTGAGATTAGTTAAGCTCAGTTTAGTTAAGCCTATGAGAGTTAAAGTCCAAAAGCGTCTCAATTTATGAGAGATGCCATACAGGAGGGCTCCGGAAAATTCACCAGCTGGGAACGTTCTTCAACGTGCACTAACATCGCACGGAACGCGGGTGCCTTTTTCACCTCCATTGAAAAACTGCCGCCACGGCTAGGATTCGATCCCGCGTCCTATGCTACAGCAGTCGAGCGACCCTAAGCACTGAGCCACCGCGGCGGCGCTGACAAAAATGTGCCGCAGATGCTGACAGAGTCGTGATCTTAATTATTAAGAACGGAACATCGTTAGCCACGCAAAATGGGGCGTGCCAACACAACCCCTTCTCCCCCATATTGACAAGTGCATTAGAGGTGAAGAAGAAGGAGCGCAATCGGTGGAAGTATAGAGGACGTTGAAGTGCCAGCTCGTTCCTGGTTCAGCCCTCGTTCAGCGGTTGCAGCAATTCTTTAGTGTAACAACTGTTACAATATCTGTACCCCTTCGCAAAGAAATAAGAAGCTGAGCTGACCAGCCTATCTTGACGACCAGCGACAACTGGCCTAGCGGTCGCCATAGGCGGTGGGCAGCACTCGATCACTGGACAGCGCCCCCTCCCCCTTCGTGCTTAATTTATCTGCATGCCAATAAATGTCGGTTACTACTACTATAGTCAAACAGATTCCATGCCTTTTAGCAGCAGGTAGCGCTTGAAACGGCGCATTTGCTACTTATTCATCATCAGCTTTCAAAGGATGACACCTGCGAGTGAACGGT
The DNA here is from genome assembly GCF_055883805.1 of Amblyomma maculatum. Classification (NCBI taxonomy): domain Eukaryota; kingdom Metazoa; phylum Arthropoda; class Arachnida; order Ixodida; family Ixodidae; genus Amblyomma; species Amblyomma maculatum. The sequence goes on from NC_139344.1 coordinate 65,398,610, forward strand.
GCAGCAGCGGTGACTCTTCACGACGCTGCGACAACATGCCAAGATGATACAATCCAATTGATGACGTTCGTTCAAGGTGCTATGCGTCTGCGATAGCTTCAAAACGCCCATACGAGCAAGTAATACGCAGAAGTAGCGGCCAAAGTCACGCGGTGACGTAAGCAAACTCTTCGAAAAAAAAAAAAAAGTCGGCATCAGCGCCGCCTTATCTTGAGAGGAGAAAACTGCTGACTAGCATGCTGACATGCTCGCACCTTGTTTGTGCAGAAGTTTTTACGACTGTCTAGTGTTCTCAAATTTACAATATTAAAATATGCACGTAGTGTTACACAGTGTTCGATAAAGGCTTATGTACAGGAAGCGTAATTCTGGTGCCTGAACACGTCTGTGACGCGAGTCGTGTCACGAAAGAGAAAGCGTGAGAACCAGAAGGGAAAAGGCCACATGGGATCGAGTCTAGTTGCCGCCCTGCTGTGACTGTGTTCTGCCGTTCTCTCCTGCCTCTTTGTGCTTGCATACCTCGTCTGCCTGCCTGCATATGCACTCTGGCGAAGCCGTTCGACGTTGGAATTGATCAGAAGTAGCTTCTGTAGCGAAAGATAGGGTTCATGTTCCCATAGGCCTTCGAACGATATCGCTAGCCTCGCTAGGTGGGGGTCTTGGCATTGGCGTATTACCGGTGGTGTTTGTCCCAATCGGAGATGCAGCTCTGAAACAAAAACAAAAATCGAAAATGACCAGGAGCAGCTAAAGAATGTCACCAGCCTTTACTTAAACATCTTTGAGGTTCGTACTTTCCGCAGCAGGGCAATTATCTGCAGATCCTCCAACCTGTAACGTGTATAGGACTTGCTGCAATGCGCATCGTTTGCCTCCCTGCCTGTGAAACCTTTCATCCCTGAGCAACTTGCTTGTTCAAGAGACATCGTACGCAGCGTGAATCCATCGCCTTCTCCCCAGGAAATGCTTGAGGAATTCAGCAATGCCAGCGTGGGCGTTATTTCACTGTTCCGCGGCAGCTGAGATGCTGATGGGTTCCGAGTGCCGACAGAGTACATTACTGCAACATTTTCTGGGGCAAATTGTTCATCAAGGGTTAAGGTATGACCTATATGTTTCGTCCCGATCCACTTCAACCTCGTCCTTTACTGTGCAAAACTTGCTGTAACTTTGGACATAAGAGCAAGGATTGCAAATCTGAAACGCCTTGCCGACTACGGAGATAATCAATTCTGAGACCTTTGCACATCTGGTACGGCTATTTGCAGTCTATATTCCGGAGCTCACCGGACTAATGGTGCCAACACCCGAAAACGCTCAGATGAGCGAAGTTTCCTGGTTATCATCCAGCAAAATATGAGCTTTAAATCAGATGCCTATGCGCAGTTGGATAGAAAGCGATATTGCAGGCTGTGCAAGGACAATCGGGGGTGATGTAAAAGCAGGTTAAAAAAAATTGATTGTGTCAGCTGCTGAGAAGGCGCTTGAGCGTGCCATGGAGTGCGTGTTGGCCATCATTGGTGACATTTTGACGAAGATCATTTCTAGGAAGTTTGCGTCTTCCCAAATTGCAGGTTTGGAGGTTGGTAACCAAGGTACAACTGAATACCCTGTTCCTATTCTTAATGGAGATTCTATTCAGTCGCCTTCTCCTTCTTCATTAACGAAAATGCTGTTTCTAGATCCTGGGGATACACACCTGTCCACAGTTTGCTTTTCGGATAAAGAGATGACATGTCCTTCCCAGAAGCGCCGCGCTGCTTCCTCTCCCTCGAAGTCCGCCTGTTTTAACACTCAAAGCAAAAACGGTTCCTCAAGTTTACAGCATATGTCCGAGGTCTCTCTGATTTTAAAATAATCATGGAGGGGTTAAAAGTACTACAGCGAAGTTGGTGCTCACTTGCACCTTCATTTCACGATTCACCGAAGCTTATCACTAAATTCAGCCCAGACGTGACTTTACTTCAAGAAACTTGAATTTTACCAAATCGGCAATTTTCTTTAAAACATTTGCGTACTTTGAGAGCCGATCGCACTAGCGGCGGAGACGGTGGATTGCTAACGTTAATTCCTTCAAAAACATTTCATCGTGCAAAGATGCCGCAGAAAAGTCTACTAAGAGACTGCGAACTGTTAGCAGTTGATATTCCGATTCCTCAGTGTGCTGTCCTTGCTACTGCGAATTTATACGTCCCAGCAAGTGCCCGTAAGGCAGATTGATTAAATAATTTATTTCTCTCTAACAAAAGAGTGATTATTGCTGGCAATTTTAATTCTCATCATGTTTTTTGAGGTTACCGTTCAGATGTATGTGGGTAACTTCTTCGGAACTGGATGTCTGGAAGTGGCGTGAGTTGCTGCAACAGTCGAGGCATAATCTACATGTGTGACGCTTTTAGGTAAGTCATTGATTTAACATTGGCAGTGAATGGCGTGAGTGTCTTATCATGGGCTACAGTGAATTGTGGTACATACACCGACCACTTACCAGTTACGTTTAATGTAGTGCCTTGTCCCCTTACAGTGACTACTTCTGAACAGAAATTCGTCAACCATGAACTATTCAAAGACCTTGTGGATTCCCCTTTCTCCTCCATTGATCTGAGGACTCCGACCGTGCTTAACAAACACTCTCTTCTTTATTAGATTCCACTGAACACTGCTATCAGTAAGCTGGTCAACAAAACAAGTGACATGCCGGTGGTGAAATAAGAATATGAAAAAGCATACTGTCATAGAAAAACTGCCTGGAAGCTGGAAGAGCCTGCTCTATAACTCTAGTTCTAAATATTGGATAAGTTAAAATTTTTTCCGGCTTCATTAAAAAGAATTATTAGCACAGCTGAGTACGGACTACAATCCTAATGAAATAATCAGAAAGCTTGTTATATAGTTGTGGAACGCAACCACAGTTCACCGGCTTCTCATGCAACAGTCAGTGGCGTTAACAGCCAATAAAGCAAAAGGTAACTTGATCAGATAGCAAAAATTCTTATTCAGCGCTTTCAAGCGCAAACAATGATTCCGTTGTTCGACCTGCTCCATGTGCTGATTTCATCGTGGCGTTCCCATCTGGGTTAGATTCTATAGCGTCTGGCCTGAAAGCTCCTGCGTGCGACGGTGTTGCAGTCCATATGCTAAACAACCTCTCGGAGATACTGAATGGTGTAAACAGTACCCCGGATGCAGCATGGCTGTCGCTAAACTTACGCTAATCCTCAAAGATACCAGGAAAGATAAAATTCGGCTGATTTCTTTAACATCAAATTTAGTCAAACTCATTGAACGCATAGCTCACGCGGCCTCAAAGACAATTATTATGTAGAATTACAAGTAGAATTATGGTTGCAATGGAAAAGAAAAAGGTCTCGGCATTGGTGACTCCGGATATCGTCAAAGCATGTGAAAGCGTAGAGCACTCAATACTGTTGAACAAGCTAAACGAAATTGCGCCACTTTTTTAAATGTTCGCATGCTTACAGGAATTTTTAAGGAATCGAGAATTTTTCTATGCGAGAGTTTTACTTCCGATGCTTATCAGTAAACTAGAGGGGTGCCTAAGATATCGCTCCTGTATCCATTACGTTTAATATACTAATATGCAATATTCCTTTAAGTCGTAATATAATAGTGCATATGTATGCGGATGATACCTGCCTTTTTCGCATCTGCGAAAGATGTTAATTCGTACTACCAGTTACTGGCGCTGACTAAGGTAAACTGAATTCTCAACGTGAACCAATCCTCTTCACTTGTTTTCCCACCGGCATACCATGTTTATGTCTCCCTTGTGTATTACGCTTCACAGATATCACAAGTTGAGTCCCTAAAATACCTGGGAGTAATTTACCACTCCCAATTAGACCGGCGACCTGAAATCAAAAGCAATTGCCTGAAACATGACCATACCGTCGCCCGTTCGATTAAAATTAGCAATGAGAAATTCGGTATCCGCAGAGACACTCTTCTGTTCCTCTATAAAACTGCTTTAAGAACAATTCTGGAGTTCTGCTGCGTGCTTTTCTCTGCTAGTCCTACCGGCAGGTATAAAGTATTACCCTGTTTCTTTTGGAGAGGCAGGCTTTACAGCTATGTCTTGGTTTTCCAAAATGCCCCGCCGGGGTGGTGCAGTGGTAAGACGCCCGACTACTGTGCCGGAGTTCCCGGGTTCGAACCCGACCACGGCGGCTGCGTTTCGATGGAGGCGAAACGAAGAGGCGTCGTGTGCTGTGCGATGTCAGCGCACGTTAAAGATCCCCAGGTGGTCGAAATTACTCCGTAGCCCTCCACTACGGCTCCTCTTTCTCTCTTTCCACTTTCATTCCCACCCTCCTCCCTTCCCTTACGGCGCGGTTCGGGTGTCCACAGAGCAAGTGTGACAGTTACTGCGCCTTTCCCTTCCTGTGAACCAATTTAACTTATTTTATTTTTCCAAAATCAATTGCTAATAGTGTCCTCTATTTAGGGGCCGGCGTATGAGATTTGAACTCTCGATTTGAGCTTCTCATTCTACGAGCCTTTTCACGAGCACTCGAGCTTCTGCCTGGAGTGGCTTCTCCCACTTTTATGACGCAGTAAGCTCTGTTTCTTGATAACCATTGGCCGCAGTACAAGCAACCACAATTTGTATTTACCCAGTCTTTGTTGTCTAAAATTGCAATATATCTTAGGTCAGCACAACGTGTCAGTAATGTTCACGATACTTCAGCCCAGTTCTTTGACCAGTCGTTACCATTTAACGCAAAGCACTTGACTACTAAAAAGATTAATGGACTACTGGAGTGTTCCCTGTTGCAGCACCCAAGACACCGAGCAATATTTAGAGATGCCTCCGAAAGTTATGAACCAGCAGCAATAGGTATTTATTCTTAGGCACTGGGCTAAGCTGTTTTGTCTGGATCTCAGATTACAGGTCAATATTTATTGGTGAATGAATTGCAATTGGTTTGGCCCTTCAAAACGTTCCCTGCAGTATCACTCATTGAATTGTACTCTCTGACTGCCTGTCGGTCTTAACAGCTCTAGAAAGCTCGAGTACATGTCTTTTGGAGCAATCCCTTTAGTTGTTCCTTACTGGGCATGTACAAGAAGGGCGTTTTCAGTAGGTACCTGGGCACTGCGCGTTTACTTCCATTGGAGTGGCCTATTTCTTAGCGAATTCAGCTCTCAATGAGCCCACTGCCAGTTTTCACCCAACATTAAGTTCTGAAAGGTTCCAAATGCGGTACTATATCTGAGTCATAAGCCGCTCCTTGCGACTGCAGACTTCGAACATTTAAACTTTCCTTCGAATATCCGATATTGTACCTCAAGGCAATGTAAGGTCTCCATGATGTTGTTGCGTTGAGAATTTCTTACCTTTATCTTTATTTATGTCATTCTAAATTCACCACGTGGAATATTTGTACGCCATTCGATGGGACGTGGTAACTATGGAGCATTACATCCTCTCCTGCCGGGGGCATGTTCCTCAGAAAAGGAGTTACTTGGAAATTCTTCTTGCTAGGTCGCTAAGGCTTGTCGTCTCCAATTCCTGTTCTCATCTTCTTTGGTGCAATCGTCAAAGGGCATGCCCTAATATCAATGTGTGAGCTACGTTATAGGTATAATACCGGGACAGGAAGATTTGTTTGCTAGCACGTCTCTGCCTTGATTTCACTTAAAATTTTAGGTTTACTTTGTTTTATGCTTATTCATTGATTGCTATCCCTGCTACCTCAAAATGCTTTATAGAAAGTTTTCACTAACACTGATTCCTAATACTAGTAGAAATAACTCACATCCTTGCGCAAGATTTTAATAATTATTTAAAACTGATACGCTCTTTCTAGATTTATCAAAAGCTTTTTATTTAGCCCCGCATGGAAAAATAGTTTTCAAGCTTGATAATATACTCGGAGATGTACCGATGATACGCTTGTTAAGGAATTACTTGACCAATGGGAAACAATTTGCTCAGCTTGCTGAATATTCTTCCGATGTTGTTCCAGTTGTTTCCGGTGTGCCTCAGGGCAGTATTCTTGCTCCACTCATTTTCTTAATTATATATATTGTATCGCTAATGAAGTAACGTTAAAATCTGTTTATTTTCAGATGACTTCGCACTTTATGATGAAGCTAAGAATAGTGATGATAAAATCAAACTTAACAAAGCATTGAAGAATGTTTGGCACTGGTGTAATGACTACTAGATGTCAATCAAATTAGAAATAAATAAAAAATTTCAAAGTTTGTTTCAGAGAGAAGAAAAAAGAAGAAAAAAAGAAAAAAAAGGAAAAAAAAGGAAGAAGAAAAAAAAACGAAAAAAAAAACGAAAAAAAAAACGCGACTATTCCAAGTGTGAACGAGCATGGTTATTATGAAGTCATCAATTCGTCCGACGTAACCTAAGACAGTTCATGCACAACAAATAATCAGAAAAGCCGTGCAGAAGCTATTTTTTTCTCAGGGGAACCTTGAAACGATCAACCTTAGAAATAAAACACCTGGCTTACATTGCATTTATATGGCCGATTTCGGCATACGCAAATATAATCTAGTTTCTCTGCACAAAATGTAGCATCTACATGCTCGAAATGGCGCAGAGGAAAGATGTTAGTTTCTTTTTTTTTTTTTTTTTTCAAGCGTTACAAGTGCACGAACACACCTACTGAACTTTCACAATATGCAGACCTTCACACTCTGGATATTCGAGCTAAACTGAAACATTTATTCTTCTTAATTGTTTCAACTAGTTCGTAACAGATTTAAGCTAAATTAAGAAGTTTTTATTAAACTTAAATGCACTCGCCAGACTCGACTTGTAACCCGAAATGGTTGAACGAATTTTTCTGCAATAATAACTATTTCTTCTACTCCTACTTTCCACAATCTGTGTGAGAATGAAATGAACTATATCCGTCTATTAATCTACAATATGTAGATTAATAGAAAGTAATAGAAATTAATAGAAACATGGTCGTTCCAAAGCATGTGTTCAGAGAAAATAACTCCAAGATTTTTCACGGAGGCCTCTATATTAATTGTTTATGGACCAATAATGATGGTTTCAGGCATTTTCAGACATGTACTGGGTGCTCGAAACAAACTACATCTTGTTTTCAAATCATTTAATGAGAGGTTGTTTTTCTCAGCCCACTCCTGCAGCCGAACACAAACTGAGCTTGCCAGTGGTATATTATCGGTCATATTTTTTCCACAAAAAGTATGTTACAATCATCAGCGGAGATTATGAATTTGGACAAATTATTGATTAGCACTATATCATTTATATAAAGTAGAAAGAGAACGGGACCAAGAATGCTGCCCTAAGGCACACCACTTTGTATGGATCGTATTTGTGACTTATGAGGATAAGTATGAACGGATTAGTCGAGTGCGCGTACCACGGAAACCATACTTTTCTAGCTTGTCTATTAATAGATTGGGATTAACACGATCAAAAGCTTTGTTGAAATAAATAAAGATTCCCAAAGTCATTAGTTTCTTTTCTATGCTTTCTAAGATATCTTTTTTTGGTGAAGAAAGCATTTTCTGTGGAACGCTTTTTCCTGAATACAAACTGACATTCAGTAAGAGACTGTGTTGACGATGCCGTCCAGGTCAATCGCGGGAGATATCAGTCTTGTCGTCGGGGAAGCCACGGATCGCCATGTCGGGCGTGACCGTGTACTAGCAATCAGTGAAGGACTTCACATAGACAGCCAGTCGCGTGTGAATGCGTCACACTTACTAAACATTTGGTGCAAAGCGCCAGCCAAGACTCGCGATTTAGAGACCGCGGTTTGTGCACGCTGCCAGACATGATTTGCCATTGGGTACTTCCCACGCGACAAACGACTGCGATATACCGAACGTCAGACTGATGCAAGGTCCCTGCTAATGGGTGCTGTTGGCTGGCCGCTTTTTTCTAAGAATAAAGGAAATAAAACCCTTCATTATTCGATAACAAAGGTGTATATACATCTCATGCTATATACAGAGGGTAAGGACGAAAAATAAAGCAAATCAGCCGTTGACCTGGATGCAAGAAAGGGTGCGGCAGTATTTTTGCCCGATGACGACACATCATCCGGCCTAGTCTACGCTCTCAATCCTGTGAGCGTGAGCTTAGACCGCAACAAAGATCATTTTATACCCATTCCTAGCGGCAAGACGCAACGACAGTGCCTCCCGACTGCATCGTCCGCTCTCCTTTGTGTTTCGTCGTCGCCGGTAACTGCATTGTCTGACGCATATGTATTTATTGTGGGACTTTCCGGAAAAGGGCGCGCATTCTGGGCCTCCTAAGTCCGGTACGCGGGTCGCTAGAGGCACTGCGACGTCCAGTCCCCGCTCCCCCTTGGGCGTCTCGGACCACGCCGGCCCGTGTGCGGGAGCGCGTCGCCGCCGAGAATCTCGCGTGCGGTTCGCCGGCCAAGCACTGAGCTAGAGAAGGCGCCGGCGGGAGACTCGCTCCAAAAGCCCCGTCCGGCTGCTTTTATTTTCGAGTGCATTTTTTTTTTGGTATAATGTGGCGCTTCGTATTTGGTTGGTCGGGTGTTCGCCGTTGTTTCGAAGGCCGTGCCGTCGCAATAGATGAGATGGGACCACCGGCATGCGCGCGTTGCTATTCGTTCCGAGTCATACTCTCCGAGAGATATTATAGTTGCGCGCTGGATATGCTTGCATCGCTACGCAGTCGCTTTCGGGGGTTCGTATTTTTTTCCCTGGAGAGCCTCGACCCTCTTTTTTGTTCCCCGATACATTGGAGCACCTGGGAACAAAGAAGCACTGCCCCCCCCCCCTTTTATTTCCAGCTATTTTTGCAGATTGCCGCCTTACCGAGATTTGATTTCCGAACTTTTACCCCTAATTTTCGACGGAAATATTTCTTATATATGACTCCGTGAGTCGTGTTTACAATATTTTTTAAAACTTTGTAAAGATTTTCTTGCGGTTTGCGTGTGTGTATAGAAGGGAATTATGAAGCCGGCGAGTGCGGAAATGGAACTAAGCACTTACGGCGCGCGGGGAGACTCTCCAGGTTTTCAACGTGAATGCTTGAGTGCCCCATAATGAAGCAGCCCAGCATGGAGTCGTCAACACATTGTGCAGCACAATAAATGACCCTCTTCTACCATTCAGCTCGCGTGGCCTCGTTGGACGTCTCTAAGTTTACTTAAATAAATTGCAATTTTGATTTTGAATTTGAATGGTTTTTACCATGGATTATTTTTGTGAGAACTATGAAACAAATACGTCTGAAGACACCCAGTCCATCTTTACATGCCTGTGCTGTTGCGTACTGTCATCGTGTACTTTATTGCAATTCCTTACTGCGTGGAGCTCGCAAGGAAAACGTTTAAACGCACTTCTTATTTTAACGCGAGAACATTCGTACCTCTCCTGCCCGCAAACATTCTGCGGTAGCGTCGGCGGCCTCGACTGTTGGAAGCCTCGCAGCCTCTAAGAACCACGAGCATCCCTTTGACAGGTTTCTAAAGCAAGTATGCTACTACCCTCATGTCGGGAATTCTGAACATACCTCTGGCATGTGGTGGTCGGTAGTTAACAAGCACTGCGACCCTTACACCCCTTGTTAGAAGCATCGCAGCCTCGAAAAATGTCAAGCATGCCTTTGACGAATGGTGTTGACAGGAGAGATGGCCTGTCAGTGAATGGCGTGCGGGGCACTCACGCACCGACGCTCATTTATCCTTCACTCATCGAGGCTGTCGGTCGTGCGACTGGTCAGCAGGTTGCGTGACGTGAAGAAACCACATGGCATGGTCAAGTGGCCGCTACCGAATTGATAGCTCCCGGGTGCTACCAACTCGTTTAGTTCTGGTCATATGGAAGGGTGCGATGGGTAGCGAACATGGAATCGTACTTTGGCAATCCTGACTGGTCAGAAACATGCAATGACGTCACAGCCACATAACTTCCCGTGGGAATTTCAAACATGCCACAACGCTCACGTAAAACTTGACGTCACGCGTGCAATAAAAAGGATTAAAAACACGATATGTAATCTGGAATAAAGATAGCCTCATTCTCAAATGATTTACCTTAATGACAAAGTTTATATCGCAGAAAGAAAAGCTTCAGGAATTTGGGGAGGAATTCAAACCTACTAACCACGGGTTGCGCCGACTAGAACGCGCAAGGCGCCCTCTTTGTTTATCCACCTCTTTCGCTGCTCTTTGTGACTCATGAATTCAAAGTTCCCGAGCAATTTCTTTTTCTCCTTGTTTGTCTCGCAGTATCTTGTACGCGAATATCGTCAACTTCACAAGGCTGTCCGAGCAGCTATTAGCATCTGACCTCGTGCAGACGCTCAACGAGCTCTTTGGCCGCTTCGATCAAATTGCGCAGGTAAGAAACAAAGCATGCACTCATTGCACCTTCTGCCGAGAAAACTTACTCAGTGGTTCAAGCAAAAAGCATCGACACCGCAGCAAGCCACTGGATCAACGCATTGTTGCCAGTAGTGTCTAGTCATTCTCTGCCTACGTCGACGAGTATTTCTGGCGCCAGGATACGAATGTGGTACGACAAAGCAATCGAACGTAAGGGACGCGAGGCCATTGATTGGCTGCGCAATTCTCGTGTCTGGGTGTTACCCACAGGTGCTGGCGGCCCCCGCGACCAGCGTCAATTAGCGACATTTTAGAGAATTTAGTGAAAGCAAGAAAAGCGCATTTAAAAGCGTGCACTACTGACGTTGCTGTGGCTCAATGGGTATGCGCTACAGTTTTGAACACTAAAGACATCAGCTCTAATTAACCTACGTCGTCTTTCTGATTCTGCTCTTGCCTCGTTCTTAAACCTATAACAATAATTTAACACATTCCTTTGGTGTAGAACACTATTATGCATTTCAATCAAAATTGACTTTAAAAAAGCTTCATCGGAAGGTGACATCGCATTAGCTGCGCTGTAAGATGACATCGATTGTTCGAATAGTCACAGCTGACAGCGTACAATAATCACTAATAACCCGTAATAATAACCCGTAAATCACTTACCGGCTCCTCTGAGTATGTGTTACCTCACAATTTTCAGCCGAAATAGAAATTTATAACACAGGCAGACAAGGGACGATAAAGACGATGTTGCAGTAATGACCACGTACCCGCCGCCAGCCTTGAGTGTAGTGCATTAGAATATTTTAGAGCACCATACCTTGAGCCATAGCCGCCGATAGCTGCTAGTGGCATCTTATTCTTTGATCTTTACACATGGTACATACCAAGAGCAGGAAATTGACCAGGATTTAGTGCAGAATACTTGATTCGGACTTGGGATATATATTATGTAAATTATGCATTATTTCTTTCCCCCGCCACGATGGTGCAGTGGTTAGGCAGCTCGACTACTGCGCCCATGCCGCGACGGCCGCTTTTCAATAGCTGTGAAAAGCAAGGCACTCGTGTGGTGTATGATATTAGTGCACGTTAAAAAACCGCAGGTTATCAAAATATTCGAAGCCCTCCGATACTTCGTCTCTCGTAGCCTGAGTAGCTTTGGGACGTTAAACATCTGGAAATCGAGAGCAGGAAACTGAACCGAATTATTTATTTTAATAAACTGTCAACCACAGTGGGGTTATACAGGAGTGGGCATTGCAATAGATTAGAATACATCAGAGAATACAAAACAAATACGCTGAGCATTTGACGCATAAATTTCAGAGATGAGAAAAATAAAGTACTGTCTTTTCTGGTGTAAGCCCTCCTGGTGTAAGCACCCCTTCTTGTATACCTATATCCTACAACCCCTAACCCTGCATTTTCTATAGCTCCCATGTGCAATAATACGGTATGAATAGGTCCCACATATATAAATTTTTACATTAGGGTAACCAAGGTAAATGCGTATAAAGCCTAACCGACAAAAATTAAACCTACGTGGAGTTTAGGTTAGGATTGTCGTAATTACGCTTTTCTAATCTTTATTGCGTGTCCTAGTCCTAGTTAGGCCTAGTAGGCCTAGCTAATCTTAGATGTCTCTGAGATAACATCAGAGTAGCACGTTTTCTGAGCTCACATAGGAAGTAATTGCACCTTCCTAAGCCTAAATAAGCTTGCTAAGGCTTAGTTAAGCCTAATCACTTATAGTTTTTGCACGTTTTTGCTAAGCCATGGGAATACTGTTGTAATTTTTACTTCTTTTGATATCCAATTATTCCACGTGGTTCAGGGGAGGTGTAGCAGATGCAAACAATGAGGACGTTAGCTGTGGCACAGGCAGGCTGTGAGGCAGCCAGACAAACAAAAACTATCAGACAATAAATAGAAAAAAACAAACGTTCTTGCTGCAAGTACGTATGGGTGCGGACAGTAACATGCGCGAGAGAGGCTACAAACACAACAAAAAACGCATCATAAAAAAGGCGTTATGTGTTCCCAAGTGACAAAAAGGAACGTTTAACGTTTTAAAGGTTTTTCTTCTCGCTCATCTCGAGACGGCCTTGTGCATTCTTCAAAACGAAATGTTTCTCTTGTATATGGTGTCTCTCGAAAATGTTTGCTAAAATGTTCGACGCGAATGCTTTATCTGGTCTCTACGGTTCGCATTACGCATTCGCTACGTCCATCTTTATTAGGCTGCAGGCACTGAGGCTTTTTGACTATGGGTAACGTGCTAGTCTCGTCATCCAAAGGTTCTAGATAAATTTCCACACAAACTAAGTCAATCTTCTCAGTTCAATTACTTTTCTTTGGTGACATGAGCTACCCTGAGAAATTTGGTGTCAATCAGAATTTTGTTTTACATGTTTCTGAACTCACGTGGACCAGCTTAAATAGCCGTGTCCTGGCGCTGTGGATGGACGGATAGACAAAGTAGAAATGTAGCCACTAAGAGCATTCCTGCATAAAAAGAAAATTAGTGCTTCATTGAGAACTACCACTTTTGCTCTACCAATTTACAAAGCCTTCGCCAGCGCGCAACGTCGTTAATGACAGTTTCTTTTTTGTTCCCATTAGAACGTTACGTACATTGTTCACTAAAATATTTACCTGAATTTTCGTGTCGTATTTACTCGTAATACGTACGGGCAGACAGACTTGTACCTTCCTCACAAATTTCGCCAGGCAGACCTTGTTGCAGCAGTGCGAGTTTGCTATGCCTGCAAGACACTTACAGCCACTTCGACTAACGATGTGCAAGTTGATGCCATTTCTTGCTGTTTCATTCAGCGTCGTTAGTTGTTTGGCCGAATTTTTCTCCTTACAGTAGCCGTCTCCTAGTGTGTACTTAAATATTTCGTGCCAAATGAAAAACGCTTTCAACGTGTCAAAAATGCGGAAAAGAATGGCCTCCCGTTAGAATAAGTGACGCCTCCGCCACGTTACTTAGCGCAAGGGACAAAAACGTTGCCCACGCTTGCGAGGTATTCCAACTGCATGGAAGCGTGGGAGAAGAGGTAGCGGGGGAAAATGTGAGAGGAAGAACTCGAGCACTTGGTGAAAGCCAAGCTCGGCTGGAGCGAAACTAGATTACTACTGTTCTTTTCTGTGCTACGCGGCAGATTGCAAGTCGAGTTGTGTAAAAAGGGACTAATATTGGCTCCCTGCGTTTTATACGAAAACACTCAGGAGTGCTTTGTCTGCAGAATGAAAGAGAACGGGCGCAGTAAATGCGTCGATGACCCTGGTTTGGCATTCTGGAGGGCGCTGAAGAATGCTTTAGGTACGGAAATCGCTTCAGGTCACTTAGCTAGGCTGTATGTGGAGCCTCATTCCCGCTACTACTAAGTGTTACTACTACTAATACTACTACCTATACTAAATGTCTATCTAAAGTGTCACTACTGTGGAACCCGAATGTATAAAGTCCGGATATTTCGCATTATTTGATATATTGAACACACAGTGAGCGTCGCTTAGTGGCGCAAGCAGTGAAGGTGTCAAACATAACGATGTTTGACGCTTTCGCTAGGTACGTTACCCGCCAGAAAAGTTTTCCCGACGCAGTGAGCTTCATACTATTCTGTTCGTGACTCCTAGGTATGACAGGTTTAAACTAAGTTGTACAAAAGAAACATTTGCTTTGTTATTTCTTTAATAAAGCTTGAAACCTTTGGATGTTCTATGCCAAAGGAACAGTAGTTAGGAATAGGTAGTTTATAGTGGAGGAACCTGTAAATGACAGCTGCCTCTCAACTTGATGCTTGACCGGAATAAATTGCATTTAAATGCAAGCCTTGGTGCAGTCAGGGGCGCTGGAAAGTTTTCTTTTGTATGAAAAGTGAAAGCTAATAAAAAAAAATAATTTATTGTTGTCCGGCACACCGCCTGAGGTCTTGTAAAAGCTGCGCATTATACCGAACGCGGTGAGCCCTCCTCGGCATGCTTGCAAAGCAGGAATCGATAGAGTAAGTGAGGGCCTTTACGCACGAAGCGAGTGAATAAGCACTAAAAGATACACAGCGTTTCCGTAACTGTGAGCAAGGAGAAGCTCGAAAAACTGCGTCTAACTGCGCGAGCTGCATTTTTGCACCTCGTAGTAGAACGAGAGGAAAAAGATGGCTTACACGGTATGAAAGAGCCCTGAACAGGGTATAGGAGGGAAAAGCCTCAGTTCGCATGTCGAGCCAACGTTTCGACAAGGGTACTTGTCTTCGTCTGGGCGCCTAGTATTATGCCTAGTATTTCAAGATTCAGCAACCTGGTTTAGAATGTCGCTGATGATTGTTTGCACGCCCTAGTACACATCTTTTGAATAGTCCATGACTATGTCTGCGAACACTGACGAGCTTCTTAGATGCTCGTTTTTTAGCGTTGCGGCACCATTATCTTTATATTTTTTGTTCCGCATTTAAATTTCAAGTGCGCAAGGCTTCAAAATCTTCCGACGGTGACATAGCTGCTATGATTCTCTTCGCCCACGTTATAAATGAAGCTACGATATTCAGCGACAAATTAAACCCAACTGATAAATCTTGAAATACTAGGCGCTCGAGGGTTTCTTACGTAGCTTGCAGTCTTGGGTCAGTTCGTCTTTTTAATTTCGTCCTTAAAGCCGAGATGCAGCACAAAAAACTTAGGCTGGAATACGAATGGTTTTCAGTTATGTCTATGCTGTCCTTCTCGATCAGCTGAATTAATTCTTTTGCAGGTCAACTTTGACCAAATTATGCTACGCGCGCATAAACAGAACAAGAAGTAAAAGCAACATCTTTTTCAAGAGTGATCATTCTATAGCGATGCTTTCTGGTTCGTTGAATCACGTTACATCCTTTCTCCCCTTAGGTTGTTCGATCTCAGCCCATCAGGAGTATTCCGCGGACGCCATTTTAGCGTAATACACTTCCCTTCCTCTGTCCGCCAAGAAGCGATGACTTTTACAGCTGCGTCGACGCACTTTCTGAATGTCCGTTCTAATGTGAAAACTATTAATGGCTAATCGTTGTCCGTCCGTCGGCAAAACCTGTCACACTGTAGTTGTCAATCATCTTGCGCGTTTCCTTTGGCACTTCCTCAAATGTCTCACCATTTAACGTTTAAGAAAAAAAATCATACTCCAGCGGTAATCCAACTGCTACCCACCCGATAATAGAGAGCCTTATTTTAGCGTTAGCGTAAATAGCGATGCTAACGGAAATAAAGTTAGCATGCCGCAAAAGGCACCATCAGAGCACGTTTTAGTATAGCGTTTAGCAAATGGTACACACACAGCTACGAAAATAAATTTAGTACCACGGTCCACCCTACGGATCAGCCATGCCTTAAATGAACTATAGGGCTAGATTGTCGACGCACACTGGAAGCACATGCGGCCTTTTAGAACTCGCTGCATTCTATAGAGCATGGCTGCATTACGTAAGAGACAAACAGATGGCGCTGCTTGTAGGGGCTTGGCGTTGAAAGGCAACGAACCATTGGAAAGATTTTCAGTTTGCTTCGAGTGCCCCCATCTATTTCGAGGTTTTTTTGGTAACAGCTTTGCAGGTTGTTTTACATAACGAGCTCAGACTCGTCCAACTTTACCAGCTGTCCCAAAAGACGACGATTTTGCAAGGCAGCCAGTGGGGCGCCTTCCTTGTATTACACGGGTCTTTTTTTTTTTTTTTTGTGAGAGCTGGATCTTTCTACACTGCCCGCGCGCCAATCCCGACCACCCCACAGTGCACAAGAATCATGCCACAACTGGTGTCCATCATTTCCCTTTATTGTACCCACATTTCTGTGATGAGCTTGAAGTTTGAAGTTTGAAGTTTATTGTATTTCAAAGGTTAACAAAACATGAATACAGAAGGAGGTCCCAAAGTCAAGGACTGCGGAACGGGACCTCCTATAATGATTATTGAAAAGAAATACATATTGAGCAGTTGCAGAAATTATACAATGTTTCGCATCAGTGGGTTGGGGCGAATGAAACATGAATTAGTACAGGCACTATTGATGTAATAACAAAGAATAAACACCTAATCACATAAAGAAAACATAGGAAACAACTCATAAAAAGATATAAAGGATAACACTGGAACAGATTAACCTTGAAAATTACGATAAGTGTGATAACAAAAACTGACGAAGAGCGGATTTAAAGGCAAAAATAGTTAATGATTGTTTGATAGTTGTAGGCAATGAATTCCAAAGAGTTGTAGCAGAAAATCGGACTGATTGTTTCCCATAATTAGTGTTTGGTTTAGGCAGCAAGAAGTTGTTGTTGGAGAAACGTGTGTCCGTACGACGGACACACGTTGCATAGTTCTGAAACACTACTATGCAACTAAGGACAATAAATTCACCGTTGGGCGATGCCTTTGTGGACGATTTTTTCAAACAGGCGACTTACGAAGGTCAAGTGTGCCCAGAGTCCACTCTAAGGCTGATTGCCCCCGCACATAACCGCTACTATCACCCTCCCCACCAGCATCATCCATAACTAGTCGAAGGCATATTTTTCTGTGTGTGGCGTTGAAAGCGTACATTGCTGTAGGGTTGTTCACCGCAATCACTGATACTGACCAAGATAACATTTTCGCTTATTCTGCGAGCTGCTTTTTATTTGTGCTCAACTTCAAGGCGCTCGGCCGGCTGTGACCTCTATCTCAACACGTACAGAGGGCACACATGCATCTGTACACTTGCATCTTTATTCCACGAAAACATAGAATATAGTCCAAACTCGATAACTCGTACTCGATAGGAACTGATCATTTGCTCGAATAACCTGATAATTCGTATTTACGCAGTTAAAATTACGTGTATATCGCTTCAGGTTAAGGATCCCAAGGTGGTTCAAATTAATCTGCATAATTCCACTACGGCGTCTGTCATAGCTTGAGTCGTTTCGTAAACATGCCATGCGTGACGTGACATGACACAAAATAAATAATAACATATCGTTATATAGCATACAAATGTATTTGTCGGGCAGCATTTCAAATTGCCAAATAGCGCTTTTTGCTTCTACATTAAATGTTCGAGTCCTTTCGAATTGGATATGAAGAATTCACCCTAACTGTGGCTAAACATCTGGTCAGCACTTTGTTATCGAAGCCTGGCTAATGAGATACGAAACTTTGAAACTCTGTCAAGAAACATGCACTCCTATAGTTAGTGCGTAAACCAGTTTTCCAATTGTCTTCTACAAAATGTCAAGCAAAATACAAAAAAAAAAGACTCTCACTGAAAAGTCGGAGACTATGCATCGCTGTCAACATTGCCCTATTACAGAAGAATTACATGGCGTTACTGCGGTATTCCCTATATACTGTATAGAGTGTGTTTTTTTTAGCCTGTCTTCTATAATCCGCTTGTGATCCTTATGAACGTCAGAGTGTGGTCGCTTGGCGCACGCTCCGCTCTTTTACGCTTCTGTTAACTTGAATGAGCTTTGCACGAACTAATTCACTCAACAACTGGTTCTGTATATCTTATGAAGCACGCAGGACGACCGACCGTGCATATTTTATAGAGCATAAAGAAAATACACCCACTCCCCAGTAGGTTGCTGAAGAAATAATACTACTCGTTAGTTTTAAGTGGGTTGGGTTGGTTTGTGGGGTTTAACGTCCCAAAGCGACTCAGGCTATGAGAGTCGCCGTAGTGGAGGACTCCGGAAATTTCGACCACCTGGGGTTCTTTAACGTGCACTGACATCGCACAGCACAGGGGCGCCTTGCTTTTCGCCAGCGAAAAGCGGCCGCCGAGGCCGGGATTCGATCCCGCGTCCATGGGAACAGTAGTCGAGCGCCGTAACCACTGCGCCACCCCGGCGGGGCTTTTAAGTGATTTACGCATAGGCTGCGAATGCTTCGAGGAACAGTTGTAGCGCAAACTTTTGGTCGCTTTACTTGTCATGTTTCTTGCATAACTGCACTGTGTCAAATGAAAAAATAAACAAGAACACGAACTCTTAAGCTCCTCATCTACCTGTATGGCTATATTCTAGGCACTATAGTATGGCGTTACAACGTTAGTATATTCCGTTTGCCAGCTGTACTCGCCTAATTACTAATCTTTTAATTTGTGTATCTATTGGTCCACACATGCACATTAGCATAAAGTCCTAAGAAATCGCATTACACGAGAGACCAGCTGATAGATATAATTCACTGCTTTAACCAAGGCTTTGAACGTTTTTGCTTTGCCTATAGGCTCCGTGCCCACCTAACTCCAGGGCGACGAGCGCGCCACCAGGGCCTACAGAGTAAGAATGGGCCCCTAAGAATATATGTAAACAGAAGCTTTAAACGCATTTTTACAATTTCGCAGTGCAAGTACGATGCGGATCCTTTATGATGAGAAGCCTAGTACACCCCAAAACAAAATGCAAAATTATGAAACCTCTTTTCGAATTCGATACATATTTAAAGCATCGCAATAAGTACGCGTGGAGTCACCGCTGGCCATCGGCATCGCACGGCAGCTTGGCTCGCAGAAACAAAAGAACCAGTTTTTCTCGTTTCATCATGTACTCATCCCTGTAGGCAGTCATCCGTTTACAGTTAATGTGTGATTTGAGAACAGTGTGAAAAAACATGTGTCGACATTAAGAAGCTATATTTTTGAAATGACACGCTGTGTATGCGTTGTGAAGCCAGACCTACCCTTGAACAGGTGTTCTAGCTGTGAGCTGGTGTTTTTCCGAGTCGCACAAGCTTCTCCAGGAGTCCAAACGTGCTGTTAGGTAAGCTCCGCTGATTTATGGTAGTCGTTGAAATTGAGCAGCCTAGACGCTCTACGCGAAAACTAACTCTCAGACAGCATGACAAACGAGCGAAAACAAACTTCACACCGTTGGAGACGACGACACAGACGACACCCCAGCCGTTTATAGGGAGCTTGAATGAAGCTATGCATGCTGCTTAATCTGCCATGATGTTGTTGTTGGCAGCAGACGACGCAGCACGGCACTGCCACGCAGCCTCGTCTACATGGTCGCGTAGTGCGCGCAGTCGATTCTGGAACGATCGAACAGGCCGACTGCAGGTTCTTCAGAATTCCAAAAATACGTCTACACGAGGGCGAGAAGGGAAATGATTCCTCTGGCGACGCCGACGCGATTGGCTCGAACGGGCCAACACGCGAGTTCGTCGCCAATCCGGGCAAGTATTAAATTACTCGCCAGAACTGAAATCATGAATGTCGGCGATGTCGACGGGCGTCCAGGTCCGGAAGCACAGTGCAGTCAGTCATTCGCACTTGAAGGGCGTAGCTTGAACAGGTCCGCGTCGCACCAATGCATTTCTCCATAGCGTGCCCAGTTTTTCGGGCACAGTGCCGACGCGCACGTTCCTCAGGAATCTGGCGACTAATGCACGCACGTAAGGGCACCGCACGAAAAGCCGCGTGTTTGCTCGGTGGACCATCGAAAACGACAAGGAACTTGAAATTCAGCCTGGATGCGCTGCCCGTCGTCTGCTGCCTGCGACATCATCAAGGAAGATTACCCAGCATGCGTCTCTTTATGCAAGCTCCCTATAGACCAACACCGTGTTTACAAACAAAGGGGGCGCTCGCGGCGCCGCAGCCGATTGGGGGTGAAAGATAGGGTTAGCGTCCATAGGAATACATGGAATCGAAATATTTCAAAGCAGTTTTCTCATTTCACGGGGCACCTGTGATGTCGTTATTCGATATAAAGCAACTATGAACATCCTAGAACAGATCGTCAAAATATAAAATCTCATTACCGAGGCGAAGTATTTTTAAAACACCGCGAAACGTATGCGGGTGCGAGTTGGGAGGGCGACCCATAGAAACACATGTGAACACAACTTACCGCAGCAATTTACTCGGTTCAGCAGCGTTGAACCCTTCTCATTTTCTGATGAACGTCTTGTATCACGCTCCGACATCATGTTGCATGGCACACTACATTCCCTTGCGAGTACTGCAAGTCTGACGACTTGCGAGACCGTTAACAGCGCGATAAACTGATCGCGCACAGTTGCAGACGACCATATGCATCACCTACGCTGTCGCTAGCAGACGCTCCGGAGGTGGAGGCGGCCGCGGTGGGCATAGCCAGCTGCGCTGTCGTCTGCTGCAATGCGCGAATCTCGTTCGGTTCATATTGTCGTATGGCGTTTGACAACTGCTTTTTAAATGTAATTCTGTCTAGCACGTATCACTGGAGCGACAGTATTATCAAGTTTATTTACCCTTTGCGGCAGCATGTCAAACTGTAAGCAAAACCGCGCGATTCACTACACCCGGTTTGCCTTTTGGCGGTGTCTGGATTGAGAACACAGGTCATTCGGGGACATTTTAAAAGTAGACTGCCTCCATAATGACGCACCATACTTTATCAAACACTTCTTCAAAGTGCTGGTCAAGGTTTAACGACCGGCCACCACTACTGATGCTCTGCGAAATGAGAAAAATATCCCGGTAAGTTGTGTTTACATGTATTTCTACGGGTCGCCCTCCCAACTCGCACCCCCACATAATTCGCGGTATTTTAAAAATACTTCGCCTCGGTAATGAGATTTTATATTTTGACGATCTGTTCTAGGATGTTCATAGTTGCTTTATATCGAATAACGACATCACAGGTGCCCCGTGAAATGAGAAAACTGCTTTGAAATATTTCGATTCCATGTATTCCTATGGACGCTAACCCTATCTTTCACCCCCAATCGGCTGCGGCGCCGAGAGCGTCCCCTTTGTTTGTAAACACGGTGTTGGTCTATAGGTTGCTCGCGCAGACAGCGGAAGCGGTCGTGGTGTCGTCTGCGCCGTCGTCTGCAATGTGCAGTTTGCAATCGTTCGGTTGTAATGCCGTTTGAGAGCGCCATTGGGTCGAAAGGAAATTGGAGGGACACTTAAAGCTCCTCTTTAAACGCATACGCCTAAATAGCGTTAATGGGTCCACTCAGAGGCCTGGGGTCCTCTTTTGAGACCACTTCACTGACGTGCACGCAGTATTTCCCGTTTAACACAGAACATACAAGGCCTCCTTTCAACCACGTTGAACGAACGTGCCTCTATATGGCCTAAGGGTCGAGTGTCTGGCTTGCGACACAAGTGTCATAGATTCGCTGCCCAAATGTTTACGCTAATTTTGTTTTCTGCGCAAATTATTTACTTTACATAATTACATCTCATGAGGACACTTCAGTCAAGTTGCGAACTTATCTTCACAAATTATATGATATTTTAATCATTTTCAAGTGCAAAGCCAGGACCACCTGATCAAATCCGGATTCTCTTGGTGCGCAAACTATACGATGGCGGACTGTCTTTTGGGACCCTTACGTTGGCTTCTTGAAAAAAAGTAATTAACCATCGATGGTTACAGCCACGAGCCAGTCCTAAGCAATAAATATTCATGAGCTGAATTCCTTATCAACTTCCACTTCGCTTTGTTCTTGGCAGTCAGGATTCTTACATTATACCAATTTCGCCCCGCCGTGTATCATAGTGGCTACGACGCCCGTCTACTGTACCAGAGTACGCGTGTTCAAACCCGACCGCCGGCGGTTGCTTCCAATGAAGGCGAAAAGGAGTGGCGTTCTTGTGCTGAGCAATGTCAGTGCACGTTAAAGACCCCAGGTGGTCGAAATTTCTGGAGTCCTCCACTGTAGCGTCGCTCGCAACTTGAGTCGCCTTAGGAAGTTGAAACTTGCAAACCAAACGAAACTATTATTCTCATTTTTTTCCGAGGCCATCCACCCAGTGCCCTGCTGAAGCAGCAAATGCAATCGGTTGCGAAAGTCTCTAGACTGCATGAGCAACCATATCACACCACTAAATCACTTTATGATCCAACATTCTGCTATCGGAAGGGAGCTAGGCACGTTTTTTTTTTTTTTTTTTTTTTTTGTCCTTGCTTACGCAGTCGTTCAACAGCTTCATCTTGTGCGCCTACCATTTCTTCCGTTACATGCAAAAGTGAAGAAATTTTAGTACCGTGGCGCTGATCAGAATAAAGTCAAATATGATGCTGATAAGAATAAAGTCAAATATGATGATGAGTGCAGAATCTCATGGAGAGAGGGACATTCACATGTTATCAAACACATCAGCTGTTTGCCCGAGCATAAAAATGAGTGTAGGTAGCGCCACCTCTTGCTCCAAACTATAAGATGCGAACAACCACGTACCGCTTCTCCCGTAGACAGAAGAGAAACAGGCTGAAATTCTTTCACGTAAATACTAATACTATAAATGTATAGATAAATTTGAATATATTCAACCTCCCCCCCCCCCCTCCTAAATTGTAAGTAGCAGGTGGGAAGGATCATAAAACAAAATTAGAAAAACCCTACTAATTTAACGGCCACATTTTCACTTTCTTTGGTCCATCTGTCTGTCCATCTGTCCGTACTTTTGTTCGTCCGTCCACATGTGGAGGAAATGATTACCTCAACTGGGTGACAATCACTGGCGCCTGCAGACAGAAGCGAGTTGAAAACATATATGCGGAAAACATAGAGGATTAAACTAGTCGCATCGAAGAAAACACATCCATGCACCTACGCGATAGCTTCTGCGGCAGATGCTCCCAAATACCCTAAGAAAAAGAACAAAGAACATGTGCGTGGCAACAAAGACAACCAACAGCTAATCCCACATCCGCAGAGTCACCTCTTATTCAGGTAATATATAGGAAACGTCTTTGTGTAATGGTTAGTTTGCAGTTAGTACGGTACTAACAACACCAGCGTTAGTAAAAATAAGCGCCAGAGTTGCGCGAAGCGAAGCTCAAGAACGACAGCAAAGAAGTATAAAAGAGATACCACGCAGGAAGAAAATTGTAAAGCCCATGAACGCACAAATACTGACGTAATAAACAAGAACAGACTTTTTGAAAAAAAAAAAGAATGCTGCAGGCTTTCAAAGCAGTGGCAGCGTACTACAACGGCACCTTCCACCCGACGGCAAAGAAATGGGCAGCTAGACATAGATACGAGTTGCGCTCATTGAGGCTTACCTGGTCGCGGCAAAGAGATACGCATACTAGGCGGCACCTACTTGTGATTGCCAGATGAACGAGCCTTAACCTTTCAATGCGTAAAATGATTCTGGAGAACATTCGATGCCAGCACTTCAGAAACAATGAGACCAACGTTCTCAAGACAATGCCCACAAACGTAACGCAGGCGGAGCTTCGTTGTCGGAACAGACTAAACGTAAGCGGGAAGCGAGAAGCCGGAGCCCTATACTCGCGGGGGAAATAACACGCTCCAAGACGCTGAGAACTGGCGGGAAATTTAAGTAGGCATGTCGTACACGCTACATTGTTGCTGCTGCAAAGCGGATATTTATAAGTGACGTAACGAAAAGAGCATAAATGTTCCTTCAGCGGCATCTTTCATAGTGCGGTTGCTTGCATATGGTTGAGATCAAAACACACAGCAGCATGCATGCATTCCTGTAGTGGGATGGTCTATATAACGTATTTTTTTTTCGTAAAACTGCATACAGTTACCCTCCCAAATAGAATATCTGAGTGGAACACATTTTCAGGTAGTATATAGTTTCAGCTGACAGTGCTTTCGTAGTGTTTATGAAGTTTAACGTCCCAAAGCAACTCAGGCTGAAGGAGGAATGTAGTGGTGCGTATCGAATAATTTCGACGAACTTAGGTTCTTTAACATGCACTGCCATCGCACGGTACACGGGAAACTTGCGTTTCGCCTCCACCAAAACGAGATCGCAGTGGTTGAAACAGAAACTGGGTACCTCGGCCCAGCACTCGACTCCCTAATCCCTTGCCACCACGGCGGGGCTCAGCTGGACAAAAGTCGCAACATCTAGACAAAAAGTATATTGTTTACGGTAGAGCTATGCTTGCACTGTGCTGTTGCAAATTGCTTGTACAATGCATTAAAAGCTTCAATGCTTTGCGTATGCCTGTCTTGCCTCCAACTTTTCCGGTGCATGGAGGCGTTGTTGGGTGTTATTTTTGTTCGCACCCTCCTGCCTTGCAATGATTCAGCGCTGAAGGGCACACACCTGATTAACAAAAAAAAAATTTGCTCAAATGCTGAAGCTGTAGGATGAGGCGCGGCCATGCAGTTTGGAGCCTCCTCGCATTATGAGTAACATCTTGCGACCGACTGCAACACGCATGGGGCCGTAACTCCACCTATTATCCGGCAAATTTATCGCTTGGTATGTGCGGGAAGCTGTGACAGATTTTCTCTTCTTGGGCGCCAAGATTACCTCGGAAGAAGACTGCAGCCATGAAATTAGGAGACGCCTGCTTCTGGAAAAGAGAGCCATGGCTAGCCTTGACCGCCTAGTAAAAACAAAAAAATTAGTCTGCCAACCAAGATCCGTATAACTCGTGATATGGTCTTTCCAGTTGTGATGTATGGATGCGAGAGTTTGACTGTGAAGAAGGCTGACCGCCGAAGAATTGACGCGTTTGAATTGTGGTGCTGGCGGAGGCTCTTGAGACTCCCTTGGACTGCCAGAAGATCAAATCAGCCGATATTTGTCGACCATAAACCCTGACTGCTCACTGGAGGGTTAAATTCTAAAGTTAAAGCTCAGCTACTTTGCTCATCTGATGAGAAGAGAGGAGTCGCTGGAGAAAGATTTGATGTTGGGAAAGGTTGAGGGTCGCAGGAGAAGGGGTAGGCAGCGAACGCGATGTTTAGATGGCATCCTCGAGGCACTGCAGATGAAGTTATGTGATGTTAGGAAGATAGTGAGAGACCGGAAAGCGTGGCGTGATATGGTCCATAGGGTCACGAATAGTCGGACACGACTGAACGACTGAACTGAACTGACTGATGTGCAGTTGCCATCAATCCACCTTCCACTAGTGGACCTTACCTTGCTAAGGAGGTGGCGAAGCGTTTGCTGACGAATTTCTCGTGTCATGTTTTGGGGTGAAGAAAAAGAAAGGATTTTCGGAGCTGAAAGAGGCAGAGGGAAAACTTTATAAGACAGAAGCAGACTTGTGCGCCTAAGATTCTCTCTCAAAACGTACACTCTCCCTTTTCTCCCGAGCGTGGCTTTTTTATTGTTGTTGCACGAAAGAATTTTTCAGCTTTTTATTTTTCATTCAGGTGTTTGCCCGGTGCCTTGCTGTACTGGATGTACTGTGTTGTGAACAATAAAAATACAAAACCGGCAAACAATTTTTTTCTCGCCTACAAAATCTCTATTCGGTGAATACTTGCTCGGAAATATTGTTTCGTTCCATGAGCCTAGGCCAGTACCTGATGACATGCACCCACTGTTTTGAAGCAAAGAATTTGAAGCAGAAACAGCGTCGGCACGCGAAGGGACAGCGGAAGCAGCAGTGACCGCTGTGAGAGGGCCGATGGATTACAGGCAACAGATGCGACCGGGCTTGTCGAGAAATACCCATCGCTGGGTAGAGGAGCTTCCCCGGGTGCTGATCAAGCGCAGGATTCCCATCTCCCCGTTTTTTATCGGAATTCTTACTGTCGCCGCTGCCTGTCTCGCCGCAATCACGGCCGCCGTACTTTACAGGTCAAATACTACAATGGACACGCATTCGAACTTGACTCTAAGCACGACTCCTATGCTGGTGGTGTGGCACGATGGCAATCGCATCCCATCGAAAATTTGGTGGTGGCGAGTGAAACGCTATGCAAGTAGGCTCAAGTGGCAAAACAGAAAGTGCGTCTTCTTCTGGTCGGACCGGCTGCTATAGGTTCACATAGACATGGGTTCAAATGGAGCTCGAGGACCATATATATTGAGGCGAAAGCCTTTTTAGGTTCATGGAGCGAAAATCTGTGCGCGTGATCTGTGCGTCGTATCTGTGAGTCGCATCTGTGCGCTGAAGTGTCTCTTGCAAATAGCGAACGTGTCACAAGGGAGATTAGGAATGAAAATGATTGATGGAGATAGGTAATGAATAAAAGTTATAGAGACATCGATACAGTTAATGACTAGCGCTAATGATCAATAATGATTATTAATAATGTCTAAATGACTTTAACGACCAATATGCGAAATAATGACCTGTAATGAGAGCAACTGATTGGAAATGAGTAAAAATGCTTAGCTATGAGTGGTAATGGCTACGATGACTATAGGCATGGCTCATCATGACTACGAGACGACCAGTGTGTCAAATGGCCACTTGAATAACCACAACTGACTGTAAACGTGTAAAAATGCTTAGCGATAAGTGATAATGACTATAATGACTAAGCATGACTCATCATGACTGTTAATGACTGCATAAGACCAATATGTGAAACTACAACTTGAATGACCGCAACGGACTGGAAACAAGTAAAATACTCAGTTATAAGTAATAATTACAGGAAAGAAAAAAACGGAAGAGAAACAAGCAAACGATACGACGAAAATGGTAAGAGGCAAATAATGTGAGGCAAACAAGTAGGGGCAACTAACAGGAGAGGGAAGGTAGGCTTTCGCTGTTCTCGTCTTAAGTTACACCTAAGAAACGCTCTAATTTTTGTTTTCTCATACATTAGTAACTACCGGGCTTAAATTTGTGTCATCTGCGATGAACCTTAAAAGACAGGATCAAAATTTATTACTGCAGACAGCTGTAGGACGTCTGAGACTTCCCATAGAGGGTCCCGTTAGTTCATATATTTAGCTCAACAACATTTAACAAAGTTCAGTACGCTTCTTAAAAGCATTAAGGTTACATTCGTTATTTAGAGAGTGCGGCACAACGCGCGCATTGCTTACCTTTACTTGATTCATTAATTTCCTGTTCACGTTTATCAACTTTATTAGAGAGGAGAACAGAGCATTGGGGGGAAGGGAGGTAAAGGGCTGCTCAGTGGTAGTATTTCTGTGGCGGAACCTACATACGCTGCTTTTGAGCATCGCGTTATCCCGCATCAGTCGAGAGAATTAGCGCGGGTGCAGAAACTTCGAAAGCAAGAAAGACACCGAGGGGAGAACTGAGGTTGTTGAAGAAAGCAAAGCTGAACGGGGCTACAATAAGGCTGCTGCGCTTAAGCAAAAGGGAAGAAGAAGAACGAGTACAGCTACCCTAGCTAATTGTCTACGCCGTGCAGGGATTGCTGTAGACTGCCACCTGTCTGCGCACGTTAAGGGCTTTTATCTTTTCCTTAGTCCAATGAGCAGCGTCCACGACACCGCCCTCCTTTCAAGGGGTGGCGCTACAGGAGCAGACGGTTTGCTTTTCCCATCGAAGCCCAGCATGCCATAAATAGTATACGCACAGGAAGAAAGGATGATTGGGTATCACTGAAAAAAAGCATCTGTCCTGCACAAGACTTGACCTCTACGATGAAGAGACTAAGGGCAGGGCACGTAGAAGTTAGGCCATGCGGACTAGCCAACGTGTAGGTAGTTATCGTGATTCCAAAAAGTATCTTATTATTCTACCGAAATGCAGAAGACATGTAATTCTGAAATTAATTAGATTATAATCACACATAAGTAAATGAAACGACCGCTGTTACTGCGTTGGAATATTTGTGGTATTGTCTGCCGTTTCTATTCATTAATTTAGTCCTTTGTCTGGGCCTTGTCAGCTGTTCCACATAATTTTCAGTGATGTGTTGTAGGCTTCTGCGCAATGAAAACTGCCAGTGGTCCCAACATTAGGCATTCATTTTTGATTTAGCCCTGGTTCTTCTGTGGAAAACACAGAGGTCCGATACTGAGTTACTCTGCATAATACGAGCAGCGATTCTGTTAGTAAACGTCTGCGCAGCGCAGCATGGTTTTTTCAGGAACCTTGCTGTGAACGCTGAACAGTACTTGGTTGGTTGGTTTGTGGGGTTTAACGTCCCAAAGCAACTCAGGTTATGAGAGACGCCGTAGTGGAGGACTCCGGAAATTTCGACCACCTGGGGTTCTTTAGCGTGCACTGACATCGCACAGCACACGGACGCCTTGCTTTTCGCCTCCACCGAAAAGCTGCCGCCGAGGCCAGGATTCGATCCCGCGTCCTTGGGAACAGTGGTCGAGCGTCGTAACCACTGCGCCACCCCGGCAGGGTGAACAGTACTTGGATCAGGTCAGCTGTTGAAGCCTTGGTCTTGCATGTCTCGCTCGCAATAAAGGCTATGCCATCCATGCATGCGCCCATTCGTCGTAGTAAACTAATATGCCCGCAAATTTCAGTATTCATGTGCGCTTTTGTTGACGACCTTTTATTTCCGTAATAATTACACTGCTACGAGGACAGCGTAACTTTGCATGAAATGGCACTTTCGCGAGAGATCTACCAAAGCTCATATCTGCCTATCGATGCTTAATTAGAAAGCTGTAAGCGCCACTGATAATTACAAGACTAGCGCCGTTCTAGTACACGGCGTCCGTAAAGTATACCTCCGCGGACGATACTACGGGACAACCGCACACGAACTGACCGGTGAGGAGGGCGCCGATAAGTTTGTGGTGCTGCCCGACCCGATTCAAGGGGGTATGCCGTCGCATTTGCGATTATACGATCTGAAGGGCACAGCGTATTCTGCCTCTACAACAACCGCCTAGTGGAGTGGCAGCCGACGATAAGATTCATCATCGAGGACCTAAAAGTGTAGTATTGCGACGACATTGTCTACGGCTTCGTGGGCCTTGATGGCACGGTCACAAGCATTCTTAGCAAGCGCCCCAAGTATGACTTCTCCAGGACGGCCTCAAGAGTTGCGGACAGCCACGGTACACAGCGGGGTTTACAACTGGTACGTTTAAAGAAATGGTCTGAGGACATTAGCACAACAGAAAGAAGTCGTGAAACTACAGCTACCCGTGGATGGAAGATGCTGCCTGCCCACAGCATATTTTTCTCAAATGGCGCATTTTGATCTTTCACTTGACAAAAGAAAAGACGTGCACCTGTTCTGGCTTACTGCCTAATGAGTAGTTGTGCAGATAGACTACTAACAAAAATAACTGGCCGACAGAAAAAGGGCAACCAATACGAGGACAATAAGGGATGCGTTCGGAAATTTCGTTTTCAGTTTTCCACATGTCCGACGCCTTTCTTCCCGTAGCCAAGCCCAGGCAAGACCTATTTCTCCAAAGTGTCGTTTTTTGTGACCACCGGAGGTCGGAAAACTTTACTCTAGCAGTGAACGCTTCACCGAGAGGGTGATAGAAAACCAAAAATAGGTTTGGCGTGCTCGGAAGAACTAGAGACATCGTAATTTTCTTTCTACAAGCGTAGTGGGCAATTTTTCTACTGTTATCTTTCATTTGTTCTTGATCAAATTGCAATTACAAACGAAGTCACGCTGATACTACAGCACGAACATGTGCTGTTTACAGGATGCAGCATGGTAAGCATAATAAACATTCTCCTTTTTGTATTAAGTGAGAGTTCATCTGTATCCAAAAGTAGGGGCCAGGTAGGAGAACGTCCCTGAAACGAGTCTTTACACATGGAGTTTCGTATTAGCTCTGTATAACACTTTCTAACATGTGAGGCTCCAAGCACACGAGATATAGGAGTCCGCAAGTAACTTTTGAGGTAGTTAGGGACCCGCCGAGAGGGCGCGGAGATGGAGCCTCAGGCGCTCCATTTTTGTTTTTATGCGATGTAGCCTGCATGGCATGCTGTATCTTCTGGAGCTATAGAAAACAGGCTAAAACTGTGAAGGGCATCTGACTCAAAATCTATTGCTTTTTTCCGCCGATTATAAATGTACACTGCTCAGAAGAAAATTAGGCATTGTTATGTGCGTTTTCCGGCTTTTTCTTGTCATTCATTAAAAGCTAGCAAAAAAAAAATAAAAAAAAGACGGGCATTTGTTATCTGCCAGCCAGTGGGCTAAGTTGAATGCGTTAGCGGCGTACGTGCAATTGGTCAGGATGGACAGCTTAGAAACATCTCGTCGCAAAAAGCTCATTTGCGACCGGGAGGTGATTCCGCATAGAACACTGGGAAAAACGATGCTCAAAACGTGCGCTACCTCGCACAATTCGCGCATCCTATGCAGCAAAAACAGCGCCTTTCGTTCAACCGTCACAGCTACACTCGAACCCTGGAGCACGTGCAGGGCCATAAATTTCCGGCGTCATTCTTACGCGTTTATGTAGAGTCTTTAACCACATTGCTTCTTAATATATCAGTATCCTGTATGTGGCACATATGGACGAAGAAGTTATAAAGCATGTTTCCTCAATTTTATAAGTTCGAAGTCGCAGCAGCACAGCTTTCAAGCAATGGTCATTCTATAGCAATTTGTTAAAGCGTTTCTTGGCATAAGTACGGCTAGGTACCATTTATTCATCCTTTCTCAATCATTCACTTATGGGTTTGTTTTCAGCATCACTGTCTCTTGAAGAGAGAATCGTCCCTCAACGGAATGAAACTGCCGACGCAAACGGGTACAAACGAACAACAAAAACACACAGACACACAGCCGAGACCGAATCGCCTCCCCTTGTTCCGTACTATGTGAAACTTTAATCACTAGCCTCGGCGATAGCGGAGACAAAAAAATGAGCTAAGGCTAAATAAATAACCCTAGGGAATCGCGTCATCGTTCAAGCGAACTGCAGATGTTACTCTGACGAGCCCTGGATTGAATTTTTCAGTGATGCCATAGCCCGATATAAAATAATAGCTAAAGAGCGCCTGCCGGAGGCTTATTACCCAGCCAAAGAATTGAATTCCTCGGGCACAAAGTAAAATAATACCGGACTTGCCTGGTCTGCGTTCTTTCCTTAGCAGTGCTGGCATCTCAAGTCGCGGAACACAGCGTCCGGGTTCGCCGCTACGACGAGTCCGCGCTTCAGGCTAAAAGCAATAAATATGCAGAGCCCTTTCGGAAAACACAAGTGTGTTTTCCAAAGTAGACAATAGAGAAATGATCACTTTGCCACTGAGAAGCAATATTTATGCCACATTCTTGGGCGGCGTCTCGTGTGCATTCGTTTTGAAGCGCCCCTCGAGTTTCAAAACGTTAAACAGGCGGCGAGCTCACCGAGTCATATTGCATCTCTTTTCTGCCATTATTTACATTTAGCCAGTTTGTTTGCTGCTACAATGGCGAGAATAATTCTTGAGTGCGAGTGCTGCTTCGCTTGGCTATAATTACACTTTTGTAGGCGTTGGATTGACTGTATGCTGGCTAAACTAGCCATAATTAATTTTATTTGGACAGTAACTCCTGATGCGTAAAACAATGGGCCACAAAGCAGCAAATGACACGCTGAGGACAACTTACATTGAGGTGACAGTGCGGTCATGTCTGAAGTAATGAAGTTATAACTTGCTTCCGCGAAAGTCCTACTTGCATTAAATGCCGGAGATGGTTTTGATTTAAAGGAGCGCTGTTCTCGAACTTTTGTCACGTTCGTTTCTAACTGGTGCTTCAGAAAAACCACCGTACGATGGATGCTAACAACTTTCATACAGCGCATGTGTACTTCCGCACGTGGAACGGTAACTTCGGTGTTAAATGCTCATGCTTGCTGATCTTTGATGGTTAAGCGCAGTGGTTACAGTGCAGGTTGGTTAACCTCGCGCTATGCATTTTTCGATCCCGATGTGGCAGTTTTCGTTTCTTTCTGCTAATTTCGCACGTCATTCCTTGCGGCCCAACAGTTTCGAATAGAACGCTCAGTTAGTTTCGAGATCATATCTGCCGCTGCGTAGTGTAGCTGTATTTCACAGCGCAATACTATGCAGGGCGTCGCACAACTACTTCCCCCACTTCTAAACAGGGTTTTTAGTGTTATAAGGCCATGTTTTTCAGTATAGCATTTCCAGTGGTTTATGCACAACGATTTGATCAACATGTGCAAACTAGGAGGCCTGTGAACAAACATTTAATAGTTATACTATCAAGATTAGACTCATGTTTTTGAGAGACTTAGAGCCCATCGTAAGCAATTTTAAATATCCGCTTTTGGAATTTCAAAAATGCCATTCGGATCGGTGCTTCAGCATGGCAAATTATGGGGTCTCACACGGGCAAAAGAGCAACCGTGCGGCTGCTGCAGCACCAACCACGCCTACCAGTGCGCATGGCACAGCTGCGAGCGGGTGAGTAGCTACATGTGCGGTGCTGATAATGATACCTTTGATAATCTATACAAGACCCCTCCCTTTTTTATTAGCGTAAAATCTTTGGGGGAACATCCTGCATATATACGAAATGAACTCCGTCCATCCGTCTGTCTGTATCTCTTTGGGCAGTAAAGCCTCACTGCTCCATAAGTGCCACCTACCTGTCACTTTTAACCACATCCCTAGAAAGGGGGCTGTCCACATACTGATCGCCACCCTCGATCGGACTCCTCACACCACCCCCGCCCATCACCCTCCAAGGCGCACTCCATCACCTACCCACCAAACTCTACCCTCAAGAACAGCCATTCCCCGAACGATATCCACTAACTAGAAGCTCACACAGACCTAGAACAAAACAAAAAGACAGAAAAGCTACATTCAAAGATGCGGTGGCACTTTCAGCTGTCCTTATGAAGAAATATTGATCAACCGCCTTCCCATCCAATCCTTAGGTAGGGTCTGCCTTCGGTCTGCCACCCATTTTCCGCACACTCTACCCATCTCCTGATTACATATCCTCCCTCCAGAACCGTCATCCACCACTCAGAAACACCCAAATTCATCTGCTTCAACCTTCCGAAAAACATCTCTCACGAGTGTGAAAACTAAAGCACTTAGTTAGTCAACGATGGTACCTTAATTTACCAAGAATTTTTGCATCAAGTCTTTGATCATCCAGTTATAACTTTATTCTTATTTCCTCCCAAACCCTCTCTAGAGCAAAACTGATTTCTGATTATGCTCACCGCGCTTGGTAACCTGTAACAAATAACCGGGCATGGCAAATCATCCCCACCCCGTACTAAATTTCTTTCGGAAATGTGGACTACGTACCTTTATTTGTGAACACAATTTTATGCAGACAGGCACTACATCACATTCACGTATACCAGCCACGTAGGTTTGCGGTAGTCATTATGCTACCAAGCGATCCTCAAGTCGTCGCCTGGATTTGAAGTGGAGACGTCTACAACTGAACTAATAAATGGGCCCAGCTGTCACAAATTTTAATTTCTTTAAAGAATGGGGAAAATCTGAAGCATCACGCAATGTCGTATACTGCCTGAGACATATGCTTGTTGGTCACGAAGATCCCATCCACTGAGCTTCCTTCGTCGTAATCTGTTGAAGATTTCATACAAACTAGCAGGGCAATGAAATGTGGTGGAAAAGAACCTCAAGGCATGCAGCCAGCATTCTGGCAATATATAGACGCCTTGCACTGATGACAGGGCTTCAGTTAGGAGCAGTGTCAGTCCTGCCAGAACATAGGCTGATAGAGTTCACCATACTATCAAAGGGATCGCCTGTGTAGCTTTTACCAGCCTATGAATCCTTCAGTTATAATGCGTGGAAGGTAGGGAGGGGGGGGGGGGGAATTTACTCCTTTGCGTAAAATCTTTTCAATTTGGATGTAACTTGGTCAACACCAGTGCGTTTGTTTCAGGGAAGGACGCAGTAGTACTGGCGCTTTGTTGAAACATACGGCAATTTATACATGCATTACTCGGGAGAATCTATATATATGCTCACAACATGAAGCCCTGTTTCATCGATTTATACAGCGGTTATAAAATGACGGCTATATATCGTCACCTAAAGCGCTCTGCCTTTTTAAATGCGTGGTCCTTTGGATGCGCTTGCTTAGAAAACGATCACAAAATCTAGGTTCAAAACATTTCACGGATGATCAATGCGATTGATTCGTTGAGGAATGCAATATCAAATGGTTTTCAATTTTTTGAACGAAATGACTCATGGCTTTCTTTTTGCGCTGTGATAATTCAACTAGCACGTGCGCCAAGAATTTGTGGTACCCTATGTGCTCAGCTGCGCAAACTGACGCTTGCGGTGCGAGCACACAGCGAGAGGCTGGAAGGTTGAGAGAAAGGCTACGGCGATGGCTGAGTGTATGCCAAAGCAGAGGCAATCAAAGGATGCTTTTTTTTTCTGTGGATTAGACATCCGCTCATAGCTGTAAGTATGACACGGTCATTTTCTCTGTGGCTTCCGAAAACAACACCTGACAATTTTTGCTGACAGGTGGCTAGGGTTCTTATGCTAACGTAATAAAACAAGTACTAATGAGTATGCTTCCCGAAACTGCACATTTGAGTGCTGCGTTTTTGGAACCTACATACCATTGATGAACACGCATTCTTGAACAGAGGCGGCTGTGGATTTCGGCTTCGGCAGTGTGCTGAACCCTTACTCGAGCCGTACGTTTCGTGCCAATTGTGCGCAGACAGTAGCTTTCTAGCAGTGCCCCTCCTCTATTGCGCTTTTCTCGTTTATTCTTACCGTGTTAGCCTCCGCGCCTTATATTCTTTGCCCCGCCGGGATGGCGCAGTGGTTAGGAATCACGGCAGCTGTCCCCAAGTATGCAGAATTTAATCCCGACCGCGACGGCCGCTTTTCGATGGAAGCGAAAAGCAAGGCGCCGTGGGGTGTGCGATGTCAGGGCATGCTAAAGAACTCCAGGTGATCTAAATTTTCGTAGCCCTCCACTATGCCTTCTCTCATAGCTTGAATCGCTTTGGTATGTTAAAACCTATAAACCAAACAAAACCAGTCTACTTCATTCACTTTCTGCCTTCTACCTTCTGCGATATCGCGTTTCAATATTCCTATGTTGCGAGTGTGAAAGCGAGAGCGCTCGTCGTTCGCTAGACCGGTAACATGACGGGGGACATCGCCTAGGCTCCTACCAGAAACGGGCGTCCAAGAGCTGTACGATACAACTAGGAAGGGTAAAAGTTAAGTGGTTCGCAAATGAGCTTATTATAAGGAATCAAGACATGGATTTCCAAATGCAATTTGCTGGATAAAGTATCATGTTGGTGGAGTTGATAAAGGCTTCAAATATTTCCTAGCTAAATTGCAGACGTAGACACAACACAAAAGTAGACAGAGCACTCAAAGGACGGCGAACTTTGATTATAGCCGCTGTACTGTGTTTTGTCATTTATGTCGGCGTCTGTAGGTTCTCAAGAAAACATGACATTAAGAAACTAATTGCTCTTGAACACCAATTGTCATGTGAACACCGACAGCAGATCCCCCCCCCCCCCCCCGCATATTTTTGGTCGCTAGGATCGCTGGTCTGAAGCGCTCGCAGCCGCCGTTAACCCCGTGAGCATGCCTTGGAGGAAGCTGCGAGGACGGATCGCGGTTCGCAACGCTAGTCAAAGGACTGCGCACACAGGTGACATTCGTGCGAAACTCGGCTGAAAGGCTTCGCCGCAAAACCTTTCAGGGGCTGCTGCTCTACTCGAAGCACCCGGGGCAGGAGCACAGGGTTATCATAAGCGTGCTGCTGGCTGATTTGCGCAACGCCTACGCGGTAGATAATCTCCTCGTATCGGTTGTGCTCCCTCTAAATACACGGCTGCTTGCAGTCTATCTGCGAGACCCTGGACGTGGTGCTGGTGGACGGCCACTGGTCGGTCGACCCACGCCGCTTCCCGCTTGCCACGTGTGGAATCCCGATGCTCACCCTACTTCGTGCCTGGCTCCAGGGTCAGTACAGCCTGCAGCGCGCCATCAATGACATCGCCCTCGAGACAGACGACTTCCGCAAGGCTGTGCTGAGCGTGTCCTTCGCGGGTGTCTCCTTTACTTTGCGCCACAGGAGCCTGCACCGTGCGGCGCAGCGGTGTCGGGATCCGGAGTCCTGGGCCACGCACCAACAAGTTCGGACTTCTCAGCCACGTCGAGATTCAGGAGCGGCTGCGCAAGGAAGGCTGGAAGCGGAGTTACCACCACTACTGTCGCTGCCCGTTTGTCAGGAAAGAATTGTAGTGGGTCGCCTACGAGGATGAGGAGAGCCTGGGTGACAAGGCAGGCCTGGCTGAGGTTAGTTCAGGATTCGCAGTATTGGATGCTGACATGGACGACTTCGGTGGCCTGGTGGGAAAACCGTGGGCGTTGTTACGCAACGTCCATGAAGTGGTGCACGAAGGAACATTGCATCACCGAAGTCCCAGCCCCGTGAAGTCGTACATAAAGTTCCTTTAGCTTCAACAGGCAGTGACGCACGGTGGCGTTGATGGCCTGGCTAATGAAATTTTCCCTGCTGGATGTAGGATTCTCTAGCCTCTTGTGCATGACAGACTCGGAGTGAGAAGTGACATGTACCGCCTTTGCGAAAAGTAAGAGGTTGCATGGTGCGTTTTTCGCTTTTATAGCCAACATGAATTTCCAGAGGATCACAACAGGTTAAGAAGTGAGGACAGGAGCTCACCTTTAGTTTGCACACATTTACAGCTTCAGAAGTGGTACAAATTTTCTGCCACCCAACTCAGGAGCGGAGCAGGCAGCCTGGTAACTTTCGGCAAAGACAGTACATATAAGACATTCTTGCATTTTGCCGGCGCATAAATGACACCATGCCAGAGGCCGAGCGGGTTCGGCACGTCCTTAAAGGTATTGGGCCACTCACCTTTAACGCCCTGGCCGTGCAGAACCCTACCACCATCGAGGCCATCATATCGACTTGTCAACGCCTTGACGAACTACAGTCAATACACCTGCAGCCTGATCCCACTTCCTTTGGCTCGACTACCGACTCCGACCTCCGTGCCCTTGCTCGCGGATTATTTCGTGAAGAGCTCTCGGCTCAAGGTAATTTGTGCCGCCCTGCATCTGAGCCACATCCTTCAAGTACCGGCCTGCGTAGCATTGTCAAAGGGAAGCTGGCCTCAATGACTTCTCCCCCCCCCCCCTCAACACCGGTCGCTCCTACCACCTGTCATGTGCCAACGTACGCCCAGGTCACGTCCTTGCCGCCTGCAGTTGGAGCGCCTACGCCACCGACGTCTATTACTGCTCATGTCGCCGCATGGGCACCACCTGCCGCGGCGCCGACATACTATCCCACCTTGCGCCCAGACCGCCCTGTTTGTTATTACAGTGGGTACCGAAGCCATATTCTCCGTTTCTGTCGTCGCAGGCTCCAAAATGAACGCCGCGGCTACGACTCATTTGAAGCGGACTACCCTCCTCGCTTCTCCGGCTCCAACCATGGTTCATTCCCTGATTATACCCGACGTTCAACACCCCCACCAAAAAGTTCCGCTCCGCCTGGTGGTTACAGGCATTCAAGACACCATTCTCCTTCGCCTTATCGCCGCTCAACCTAGCCGCTACGCCAAGCTTCTCTGACGACTCCCCTTCTATCAGAAAACGGACCTGCAGTTTTAGGAGGGAAAACTGCACTCTTCGACCATCCCAAAAATCCTGCGGAATGTCCCTCCAATATGATTTTAGTTTGGGTTGAATGTTTACCTGTTCAGGCTTTGGTTGACACGGGCGCCGCTTTTGTGTAATACACACTGACTTGTGCTCCCGCTAGCGAAAAGTGAAAACGCCTTACGATGGATCTGAACTCCGTGGAACTAATGGTGCAATCATTCGAACTTCTGCAAAGTGTACTGTGCGAGTTTTTGTTGACGGTGTCCGCCACCATGTACAATTTGCCCACCATGTACCCAATTATTTTTGGCTGGGATTTTTTGTCTGCCGCATCAGCCAACATTTCGTGTCATGACAGGGTCGTGTACATGAACGAGAGCGATCCGTCTTCTTAACTTCCCGAGCCCCGTCATCGTCTGCTTGCCGCTACTGACTCGGTGTTGCCCCCTGGATGCGAACTTGTCACGCTTACTTCTACTGACATTGATAACGGGGATGTGCTAATAGGGCCTTCTGATCGCAATCTAAACAGTGGAATCGCGTTGACACCAAGTCTTGTTCGGTTTGAGCACGGCAAAGCGCTTGTCGCTGCTTTGAACACTTCCCCACAGCACATTGTGCTGACTAAAGGGACAGTTTTCCTTGTGCCCGGTGTCCCTCACCGCCCTTACCGCCCCTCTTCCTCACCAGCGCTTCTTTCGATGCCTCTCGCTGTGTGCTCTTTGGCACCATCAATCCTGACCTTCCTGAGGCTCACTGCCAAGCTTTGCAGGAATTACTTTGAAAACCCCAAGCCTCCTTTGACGTCACTTTTCCGACCTTGGGCCGAACTTTTACTGCACAGCACCGCATCATTACAGAAGGTACTTCTATTGTGAGCCGCTGCCCTTACCGTGTTTCCTTATCAGAACGTAAAGTCATAGAAGATAATGTGAATGATATGCTCCGACGAGACATTATTCGGCCCTCAGCTAGCCCCTGGTCATCTCCAGTCGTCTTGGTAAAAAAACAAAAGGATGGGTTCGTGCATTTTTGTGTTGATTACCGCGCACTTAACAAAGTCACTCGCAAGGATGTTTACCCTATGCCACGAATTGACGACTCCCTCGACTGTCTTCAGGGCGCCGAATATTTCTCCACTTTGGATTTGCGTTCCGGTTACTGGCAGATTCCGATGCAAGAAGCCGACAAAGAAAAAACCGCATTCGCTACTCCCGATGGGCTTTACAAATTCAATGTTATGCCTTTTGGACTTTGCAATGCCCCCGCTACGTTTGAGCGCATAATTGACAGTGTTCGTAGAGGACTTAAGTGGAAAACATGCTTGTGCTACCTGGATGACATAGTTATCTTCTCTGCGACTTTTTCTGATCATTTATACTGTCTTGATCAAGTATTAACTTGCCTGGTATCCGCCGGTCTCCAGCTGAACACAAAAAAGAGTAATTTTGCCAAGAAAGAAATCAAGATCCTGGGCCACCTCGTCAGCCGCGATGGCATTCGATCCGACCCTGACAAGCTTGCAGCGGTTTGGAACTTTGCACGCCCCCAGCGGACTAAATGATCTACGCAGTTTCCTTGGCCTATTTTCATACTTTCGCCGTTTCATTCGCAATTTCGCTACCATTGCTGCCCCACCGCTGCGATACCGACCGTACTACTTTAATTTGGTCCGAAGAATGCGAAAAAGTTTTTCAAACCTTGAAGACAGCCCTCACTTCGGTCCCTGTTCTCGCTCACTTCGGCGACACTGCTGCCACCATTCTCCACACCGATGCCAGCAGCCTCGGTATCGGCGCCGTACTTGTGCAACGTGATACTTCTTCTCGTTAAAAGGTGATTGCATTTGCCAGTCGAACTCTAACGCCAGCGCAACGCAACTACGTCATTACTGGGCAAGAGTGCCTCGCCGTCGTTTGGGCAGTTCAGAAATTCTGCCCCCACCTCTACGGCTGCTATTTTCACGATCGTTACCGATCACCACGCCCTTTGTTGGTTATCAACCCTCAAAAATTTGACTGAACGCCTGGGCCGTTGGATTCTGCGTTTGCAGGAATACCCCTTCAATGTCACATACAAGTCGTGTCGCAAACATCGAGAAGCCGATGCTCTTCCCTGTTGCCCGCTTCCAGAATCACCATCTAGTGCTTCTTCGCGCCTTACTGCGTGAAACCTCGACCTCCCAATGTCGTCCAGAGCTCCAAACATCACCAGTGCTCCTGCTGCCGCTGCTCCAGATCGCTACGCCATCATTTAACACCAGCGAGCAAGTCCCTACTGCCGTTACCTAATCGACCTTCTTACCGGTGCTTTTCACCCTCCCACCGCTAGGATGCGCAGGCAACTCCAAAAGTTCGAACTTTACAACGGCGTGCTCTCCCGTTATATTTATTGCTCTGAAGGCACCCGTTGGGTCCCCGTTATCCCGAAAGAGCTTCGCACCCATATCCTGGAGGCTCTCCACGATGATGCTACAGCCGGTCACTTAGGCTTTCACAAAACTTACTACTTCTGGCCAGGCATCGCCTCAAGCGTGGCAAAATACGTCGCCTCTTGTCTGCCATGCCCGCGCCGCAAACGGCTGACTTCTCCTCCTGCTGGCCTACTACAGCCGCTACCTTGCCCTGCTACTCCTTTCGCCATTGTTGGCATAGACTTATACGGGCCACTTCCATTGTCCGCACGAGGTAATCGCTGGATTGTCACCGCCGTCGACCCCCTAACACGCTACGCTCAGACCGCTGCCGTGCCTAATGGCTCAGCGCCTGAGGTCGTGACCTTTCTTTTGGAATCCCTCGTACGGCGCCATGGGACCCCTGAAGTACTTCTTAGTGACCGTGGTCGGACATTTCTGTCTACGATTGCAGTCGAAGTTCTTGAAGCCTCAACCACATATCACAAATTGACCTCCAGCTATCACACACAGACCAATGGGTTTACTGAGTGGTTCCACCACACGCTTTCTGACATGCTGTCCATGTACGTCGACCAGGACCACCGAAATTGGGACGTAATACTTCATTTTGTTACGTTCGCCTACAATACGGCTGCACAGCGGACCACAGGTTACACCGCGCTTTTCCTCGTTTACGGCCGTTCTCTCGCTGCCCTTCTTGATGTCTCTTTTCTTTCTACACAAGCCAGTTCCTCATCTTCTCTTTCTGACCAGTTCATTTTCCGAATGACCAGATCTCGCCGGCTTGCTCGCATCAACACTGAAGCTAGCCAGGAAGACCACAAGTGCCGCTATGATGCAACCCACCGCCAAGTTTCGTTCCGTCCCGGTGACGAGGTGTTACTTTGGACACCATTACGCACTCCTGGCCTTTGTGACAAGTTCCAGCGTTGCTACATTGGTCCTTACTCAGTCCTTGCAAAAACCTCCCCAGTCAACTATCGCGTCTCCCCTGTTTACCCTCCTCCGAACAGTCGTTACCGTGGCACCGAAGTTGTCCACTTTTCACGCATGAAGCCTTTTATTCGACGCAATGCAGCGGACTAATTGCGGCCAGGCTGGCCGCTTCAACTGCGCGGGCGAAATAGTGTGAGCACTGCGTGGCGCTTCATCTTTCACACGGGTAAACGTATTGCTTCATCTTCATTGTTCTCTCTCTTGCAGATACCCACCGTCATCGCGGAGTGTGGTTCGCTACAGTGTGCGACCAGGGCTTCAGATCTCCAATAAATCCTGATTCGCCAAGCCCGACCTTCTCGTAACTTTACAGTGTATAAAGCACTGCTGACGCGATGGTAATCGGAAATGTTTCCCGTTTTTTCTACGCCAATACTCCACGTAGACTTGGTCTCTCAAGCAGTATTGGGAAAAGGAACCGATGAATGCAGTGAAAGCTTGTCATTGCTGCACTGAAATTTAGTTTACCGGCATCGTTTGCGTCCTGAATGGAATAATAACATCAAAGCCGCTTTCACACGAGCAGCACAGATTTAATAAAGGTTGACGATATCTGCAATTGCTTATTAGAGTTCATGAAACAGTCTATTGATCTAGCGCAGCTAATATCACGAGTAAAATATTTTACACATCACATTTAATGGTCCTCAATTGGTGCTTTTTTAGGTATTTTCTAAATATTTTGAGAACTTAAAAGGCGATTACTCCAAATTACACGGAACAACGATTTCAAGACACATGGGCGCACACGTGCTAGGATAGTGCAGATTGGGACACTTGGCAAGCGACAGCAGAAGCAAGGCTGTTTCGGTTGGAACACCGCAAACTATACCTGCTCTTTGTTGATATCTGAAATGTCCTGGGGGACCTATCAGCTGCGGCAGAACATCGGTAATAAAACCATATGTAACTGCTAGCATTCGTTAGAGCGCGGGTGTCGAGGACTGCCTTCGAGGGAAAAATGAAGCGTGCGCTCGCCTCCTGCGTGAGAGCAAATGCATGCACTGACACCCACCTGACGTTGTTGTGGCCTTGGACGTACAGCTCGTGGAAGCGCTGGCGGCTCCTTTTCGCCGAAGTCTGACACGCGTCGGCCATTTTGACCATGATGCTGCGCTTCACCTCGGCTGCGATGTAGGCGGGGATGACACTCAGCAGCAGCTGCTGCTCCTGCGAAAAGAAGAACCGCCATGTGGCAATTGGACACGCCAGCGAGTGCTTTTTGCCGCCAATGGATGAAGTTACGCCAGCCAGGCATTGTTCGCGCTTCACTAAAGAAACAAAATGATGGGGAACATGACAGCGAGCATCGCTACCTCCTTGCGTCACGACCAGCTGTACGTGAAGCGTTAATAAATACAGACGTTGCTCGAGTGGGGACACTGGGGCAGACGGGGCTCATTATGCGACATTGCGTTATATTTTCCGGTCTAAACGGGAACAGCGTGCAGGTTCTAGCATCATTCTGTGGAGGGACACTCATTAGGCAATGTAGATATAAGGTGGAATTATTCGTTCTTTGTTCAATATGTCAGAGGTTGATTTAAACTACCATATCCTCGCTCGCTATAATTTTTGTTTCATGGCCTTCCTATGACTTATTTCGAGCGTTTTTGTTCTTTAATGCGAGGTTTAATGCATCAAGGAATAAATAGGCATAGAGTATGTTAGCGCTATTGTGCTTCCAGGCTTTCAAAAAAAATGTCACCACTTCATACACGTAAATTTTGTTGAAGACGAGAATGTTAAGCTGGTTCAGAGTGACCACTTCATACGCGTACGTTTTGCTGTATATGATATAATTTTGAGCTGGTTCAGAGGGCCTGTTTCTTCTTTAGGCTTGCGTGCGCTGCTTTTTTTTTTGTTTTATTTTTGCGCTGAATGCCTTCAAAAGTTGGAATATTTGAAATTCGAAATGCGAAGATTGTTTTCTTCCGAAAAAAATTGTTTCAAAAAAAAAAAAAAGAAGGCTGCTGCTGTGTTGGAAGTCGTAATTTCTGTAACGGCATCGTACTGCATAAATCATCAAACACTGTCTGATGTCCACTGAGTCGCATTTGATTGTTTCTAAGAGAAGTGTGAGCAATCTTGATTCGAGATTTGGAGACAACGCTTAGTATCCTACGTTTCGGGCTTTTAAATACTAATTACATTAAAAGCGTATGGGATGCGTTGTGCCAGAACACACACAAAAAAAAAAAATGTGCCATTGCTTACCGCTGGATGCAGATTTCATGTACACTCAGGCTTAAAAATGTTTTAGAAAATTGCATTACATGACTTCACTGAAATAACTTTTTGGGGCCTGCATTCCAAAGCCTTTTTCCTTCTGATAATACCGTATTATCAACCATTGCTGAATTTCATTCTCCCACTCGGCAAAAAAAAAATCAAATATTGAATCAATGCATTCCCGTATGCAGTAATATAATAATAATAATAATAATAATAATAATAATAATAATAATAATAATAATAATAATAATAATAATAATAATAATAATAATAATAATAATAATAATAATAATAATAATAATAATAATAATAATAATAATAATAATAATAATAATAATAATAATAATAATAATTTATTGCCACAACACATTGGGATACAAGCAGACTCGGGCCTGTCAAAGCCAAGAGGAGGCTTGCAGGATTAGGCCTGGCAAAATCGGCGGCGAAATGTAAAGGCAATAAAATATCATGGTAAGTACACACACACACTGAAATGCAAATACTAAGGAAGATACATTGTATAAAAGAGAAGAAAAAAAAATGAAAAAAAAAATTGAAACTTCCAAGATTCCTGCGTCATATCGAATTAAAACTTCACAGATTGGAGCATTTGTTTTACGGTGGCTTTAGAAGTAGCGGACAACACCTGATCAGGAAGCATATTGAATATTGTAGGGACATACACACATCGTCTTGCTTTGCCGTACATGGTCGCGTATCTGGCGACCGTGTAGCGCTGACAATTCCGTAGTGTTCTGGCAGAAACTGCTCTCGTCTTGAAAGCAGGATTCCAAAAGTGCCGAAGAATAACAGTAGTCTTATATAAACTTTCAAAGGACGGAAGACCAAGAAAATTAAACAAGTTTACTTGAAAGGGAAAGGAATGTTCACAGGCGGCACTTTTCAACATATATTTTAGAAGAGCGTCTACCCGATCATGCCACCTTTACGAAGATTGCGCAAACACTGTGATGCCATATCCTATAACA
This sequence comes from Amblyomma maculatum, assembly GCF_055883805.1. NCBI lineage: Eukaryota > Metazoa > Arthropoda > Arachnida > Ixodida > Ixodidae > Amblyomma > Amblyomma maculatum. The sequence goes on from NC_139344.1 coordinate 65,442,854, forward strand.
CTGTATGCAAGTGCATGCATGATTGTCTTTTTTACCGATAAAGGAAGCGAAGATTTAACTGTAAACAGTAACCATGCTGCTCTACGTAATCTGCCAGAAACGTAAGTCATGTGGCTATATGCCATGAGAGATCGCTATCAAAGTAAATCCCTGGATATTTTATACAATCAACATTTTCGACTGGAGTACAATGGCAGTCTTTATCATTGCGCGAGTGCAAAAAAATCAATTCACTCAGTACAGTTGTTTTCAATGGGTTTCTAAAACAGACCAACTTTGTTTTTTGTTGGTTTACTAAAAGGCCATTCATGGAAAACCAGTTCATTGCGATACAGATATTTTCTTGTAGTAAAGCAACAGCACTTTTGTAGGAAATATTCTTCGTAAGTAAAACCGTATCGTCGGCGTAATGAAAGACCAAGGCATTTGTTACTGCTGACGCGAAGTCATTGATAAATAAATTGAAAAGCAATGGTGATAGGATAGACCCTTGCGGAACCCCAGCCCCCAACATCTGACGGCTGCTAACGGCTGTGGTGGAATCAAGGGCTACGACTTGTGAGCGATCTTCTAAATAACTTCTCAATAGGTCATGAAATAGTCCCCTAAATCCAAGCAGGTATACTTTTTGCAATAAAGTTTTATGATTTGCTGTTTATGATTTATGATTACTTGGCAATATCTAGAAACAAGCCACATGCAAACAGATTGTGATCATTTGCAGATGTCATCTTGCAGATGCCGCGAATGGTGCCCCGCTAGGATTTCTGAAAGCTCCGTCGAAGAAAAGCCAGGGAAACATGGAGCCGGATTAACAACGCTTTTTCAGCTCATGATCGAGAAGGCTGTAGTTCTTTTTGCTATCCCAATCACCTTGCACACTAATTGCGCCCAATTAACAAAAAAAAAATCTTTTAAGTTATGAATACGCCTCCTTCTGCACAATTGTACTAATGTTGTCGACATCACAAAACACGCTAATAATGCTCAGCAGTAAGCTGGGTAAAGAATTTCTGATACTAACCTTTTTAATCTATTGCAATCAGGCGTCGATAAGCAATATAAGATTTCCACACGGCAGTAAATAACACCTGTACCGAGTTTTAGAACATCAAAAATTTAATTACCCGCAGCGATGTGGCTGAACAAATTTGGAATATCTCGCGCCAAAAGACGCGCGCGTTACCAAACGTGACTAAAGATAAAGCGAGCAGGAAACACACACAAGAGACGCAGACACAGGACACGCGCTCAAGCAATGCACTATCTAGCCCAATTTCAAGTTTTGTTACAAATCGTGACGCTCTATAGCAGTGAACTCCTCGCCGATCAATGGCGCAAGTGCGTGCATTTTCTCTGTCCCACCTGCGCTGCGGTGCTCGCCGCAGCTTGCAGCTCTAGCTAAACAATAGGTAACAAGAAAAAGCCCTTGAACGCTGTCTGGCAACTGCGTTATGAAGGAAGAAAGACAGTAGCAAGAAGATTAGGTTTTGTTTAGTTTTATTTGGTGTGGTTTTGTTTGGTTTATAGCGCTTAACGCCCCAAGGCGACTTAGGCTATGAGAGACGCCGCAAGAAGACTAAACCTAGCTATTACTTTATTATTACTTGCTAATGCACTACTCATTTCGTATGGCTACAAATGTTATAAAATATGAAAATAAAAAAAATGTAACATCCTTATCTATACAAGCAACACGAATGATTGGGGCAATAAAGGACTGAAATCGACACCTAAAGCTAAAAAAAAAGAAAGAAATACTCTATTCTGTGATGTTATACCATGCATAAACAAAAAATGCCGTTTTTATCTGAAGCGCGGTGATGTATGCTCACGTAATTTCATTCTTAATATTGAGAGCAGCCCCCGAATTTTGATTAGCCCTCCCTCTGTTTGCGCGCCCGTCCAGCTGACGGTGGGAACAAATGCTGATAAAAACTCGGCTGCAGCTCGGAATATTTCCCTCACACAGGCGAATCCTCTTCAGAAAAACTTTGAAACTGTTACAGGTTTTAAGTTCCCGCACAAAACACGCTATCTCGAGTTTTCGTGCAAAACATTATATTATCAAAAAGCCCATTTCCGAGAGGGGGGGGGGGGGGGGGTGTACCGGCTTCAGTGCGACCCAATAATTACAGACAAAATATAAAAGGGCCGCAGGCAAGAGAAATAAAATTAAGCCAATTGATTCCAATTGATTGACTCTGTCAATGAAATAAACAAAACAGCACTGAACATATATAGCATTCATACTTAATACTTCGCTTCGGCTGTCGTAACCCATCAATGTTTTCGCAAGCCTGGAGTGAGCATGCAACCGAAATGAAAAAATAACCATTGAAACATTTGTTCTGTCACTTAGTTATCTTTTCCATCTTGTTTTTTTTTTTTTTTTGTGCTGTTCCTTCTTTTATTAGGCAACTCACTCTTGTCCTCTTCTTTTTTTTTTGCTAAAAAAATGAGTTTTCGCTCAAGGTAAATATTACGATCAGCTCTGGATCACACACGAGATGAAGTCAAGGTTCGTTGATCCCAGCATTGCGCCGCCACAAATGTATTTAAAGAAAACGTACTAAGTTATTATGCGTTTAGGACTCAACATTAAGCACGTAATTGCAATATGTCGCAAGTAACAAAAATATTTTTCTCGTAAACGATGCTTAACTGCGCTTAACTGCGTTTGATGGTCGGTTTCAAGAAGATCATACACCAAAGCTGCACGCAGCACACAGACACGTTGTTTTTAAAACTGAAGGGTTAACCAAGGGTCTTTCGCAAGGGTATAACAGTACTCATATTTGGCATTTTTTTAAATTCTCTTAGATCGAAGAGATTGGAAAGATTAGAGTTCTGACCACAACGGCTTCAACATTAAATGCGCGACAAAATAAATTTGCTATGCAGTGATTAAAGCATTATATCACGAAAGCATGCTCGTAGTCAATCCAGTCTACGTGCATGTTTGTGAAGATAAAACGAGTCAAAATAAAACCAAAGCACAGTTCCCAGACTTCAGTGCCTGGTTCTGCGATGAAGCCGGGACAAGAAGAGCTATCCTCACTTCGGTAAATATGACGTGCCTTTCTTCTGGCTGTTATATGTGCGCGAGCAGTGCCGATTACCTAAATTTGAACGAGGAATATTTTGCAGGAACGCGGCTATGAAAGTGGCAGACGTGAAGCTCGCTACAGTGACTTTCTTGATTGCCACATGTGCCTGTGTGTGGGGATGGGGAGAGGGTCATCACTCCTGCCATACGTACGCTTGATGAGCTGAATAACAAGTAAATGTTTCCATTTGCCCGATACATGAAAAGTTGAGGAAAGAAAAATAAGGTCGCACTACTTGTATGTTGCCTCCATTAATTTTTTTTTGCAGGAAACCTCTCAGTAAGCCTAGAGTATAGTGCTCAAAAAATGGCCAAGGGTTGGCGATATTTCAAATTAGTACAAAGTAGAATTGTTTCTGTACGTGCCTAAATAAAAGAACTTTTTTTCTGTTCTCACCAGGGCACTCGCTTAAATGTTTTTCACTTAGAGTGCTAACCCTTGACGCTTCCCTGCTGAACGCCCGGGGTCCGGTATGCTCTCGATTGACATACCAAGACAGGATGTTGATTTTGTGTGTGCCTTTCTCTTCATTGACTGAGCTCGATTTCTTTAGAGTAACACTAGGCGAAAATAACTTTTGTAGTATTACATATAATATCAGTCGGTGCGTTCAAGTTAAATGCGAGGCAACATTTCCTAAAAAAAGAACAATTGTTTTGAATACAAAGCGTAACGGCCAAGATTTATTTAAACACTATGATTCATACAATCATTATTAGTCAAGGAATCATGAACTGAGGCTGATGCAATTGTTTTTATCACTTTATTGCTTTCCGTTCACTTTAAACAGCAAAAGTACATATAATGCACATATATTATTTGATGTATTACATGTACGTAAAGGGAGGGGGGGGGGGGGGGGCAGCGCTGCAATTTATGGATTACAAAATCTCGTTTGCTTTGACGGTACATTAATACTTGGTATCGTGCTCAGTAGCACAAACTCGCCATAGCAACGAGCGACTCTGGACCCACTCGTTGCGGCAATGGCTTGTCGGGGCTGTCTGAGTTCAGTGTGGCGCCAGGCTGTCGAGCCTGCAATGCGCCTGAAGTCTGCTAGTCAGAGCTGGTTAAAATATTGCTCGCGTGCACATTAATGTTCGTCTCTCAGTTACACTAACAAGCGAGTCATATTTACCAAGACCTTATGTATGCCAAACCTACAAAACATCTTTTAACAGCGATCCCTTTATTTGCTTTCTCTTTATACAAAGCTGCTTAACAGACAAAGCACGCTTTACAGGAAAATACCCGCTGGCAGGATTGGGATTTAGAGGCGAGCTTCACTATGTGCGTTTCCTGAGAGTTCGGCGCTATTTCATTTTGTAAAGCGATTGAGCTGATGTGCTTTCAGCAGCATGATTGACAAGATTCGTATGCTAGCAGTGTAGAGGCAGACAGCACTGTTTCGTAACCTGACGTTTTCTGAATATGGCTCAGTGGCCCAATGTCCCCTGATAGAGAAGGACATGCAAACTTCGTTCAGGTTTAATTCTTGAATGCTATAATGTAAAAATAATAAACCGTTGTTAGTAGCGTAAAATATATGGAAGTAAAGATCTGGATGTCGTGAACTATATGCCTTAGGGTTAGTGTGTTTCACCGGTACCACGGCATTAAAAATGTTCGCCGCTCAATAATGCAGCGTAATAATACCAAAAACTTCAATAATAGGACCTAGTAAACGATTAATTATTGCAGCGAGAAAATATTTAATAAAATAATAATATGGCTATGCACCTCTTCACATTTATTTCAGTATAGTAATCAGGCTACCTCGACGAGGCTAGAAATGCGCTTTCATTAATATTCGAATGAAATATCCTCAGCGCATAGGCATTGTATTCCCAGTTCCAAATTTTCACACAAGCCAACATTGATTTAACCTTTTGTTTAAGAGCAGTTCTTCCCCAGGGAACTGGTTCTCACCAAAAAAAAAAAAATCTAATGCTGATGACACGGGTAGAAACATAGGATAAGTGCGGAATGCGGCTTATACGGATAAATAAATGTTCCTATAAAAAAATACCTAACAGATTCTACTCTTTCTGCGCCTCGAAGCCTGAAAACAGGAAGACTATTAGTCTGCAATTACAACAAAAAAGTGTACCCGGTGAAGAGTATTTGTTTTCGATCCATATGTTTGGTTTTTGCGGTACATTGAAGCAGTTAATTGAAGGGGGGCGAGGGGGGACATCATTTGCCTCACGCACCCAGGCCTTCAGAGTTTCCAGGACACCGCAAGTGATGACTGCGCGATTGAAAAGTGAATCGTGTGGTCTCAAAATATTTTTAGCGAGGCCATGCATTTTTTACCAGGAGCAGCGCGAAGAAAATACTGTACATAGACAAGAAGTAATGCACTAACATTCAAAACGTGTTTTTGTTTTGTTTTCATCCTTGATTGTTGTTATGCTCACATTTCATTTTTTTTTCTAAATTGCTGACTTCAGTAAATAGCCGCCGATATGCAGAATGCCTAACATTCACGGAACGTATGCTTATGAGCAAATATAGCATATTTTGCTAGTGAATATGTGATTATATATCACTGGTGCCTTTGCAGATAAACAAATAAATCTTTTGTAGCAGGAAGCTACACCTTGGCTTGTATAAAATGCACTGTGTTCAGATATTGAAACGGCTAATAGGACTGTACTGCTAAAAGGTAGAACCTGTGCTGTAGGGGGTGATGTTCTTGAAACACACGAAAAATTTGTTTTTACTAGCCAAGAAAGACTGTCTTTGTATGTCGCGATATAATCGAACTAAAAAGCAAATTTGTTTCGGTTTGTCTTTTTTACTGTGAACATGTATGTATGTATGTATGTATGCCTGCATGTATGTATGTATGTATGTATGTATGTATGTATGTATGTATGTATGTATGTATGTATGTATGTATGTATGTATGTATGTATGTATGTATGTATGTATGTATGTATGTATGTATGTATGTATGTATGTATGTATGTATGTATGTATGTATGTATGTATGTGTGTATGTATGTATGTATGTATGTATGTATGTATGTATGTATGTATGTATGTATGTATGTATGTATGTATGTATGTATGTATGTATGTATGTATGTATGTATGTATGTATGTATGTATGTATGTATGTATGTATGTATGTATGTATGTATGTATGTATGTATGTATGCATGTATGTATGTATGTTAGGGAGGAAATTCATTATCAGAAATACTTCAATACGGCGAGGCGCACCGACTGCAGAAACTTGAGTTCATGTGATTTGTTAATTTCACACTTTATTTTACAGTTGGTTGCGAATAGCAAGATGGCACTTATAAATAGGTGTACACACAGACATAATAGCCAGCGTAATTGCATAACATGCAGGAAGAAGGCGCTGATACTAAGTATCGCTGAGAACACCTCCTGCTTTCGCCTGGCTCGTATCCCAATTATGTGGACACAACTTCATCGTGCTCCCCGACTAGGTAATGAAGTTACCGCTCCATTGAATTATCCTGGATTCTGCACTTTCAGAGTCCGCGGCAGCTGCCTACAGCTATGCTTTGGCTTTTGTTTTCCCCCTTAAAGGTGAGCCCTTTTGCAGGGCAGCAAAATGCAAAAAATATCAAGAACAGGGAGTGGCACTGCCTTGCAGGCACGGCTCGCATAAGTATGGAAGCTCCCACCTCTTTTCACACATTGCAGTTCTTGTCCACTGAGTGATGCTATGTTTTGTCATTAATAACTCATATTCTAGCACTTGCGCCTGTGCATTGATTCCCCCTCCCCCCCCCCCCCTCCCTACAGACACACACACAAAGAAAACCTTACGGTAAACTTGCGAATCCTGGGTGAGTGGAGAAAAAGAAGGTGGGACAACGCCTGCTCAGAAATGGGCACTGTCTCGAAGGTTAAGGGCATTGGATTGCGGGCCCGCGTCACCACTGCATTCAGCACATTTATAACGCCAGTCTATCTAATCAAGTACCGTTTCGTATTAACGCGACAGCCTGAAGGAGTTTGTGTCGTCGAAAAGCCGCCGTCATTGTCGGAGTCTTTTGCCTAAACTAAAAAATCCTGACCGGCCGACAGCGCCATAAGTGTCAGCAGAGACACACGTCCTCACGCATGAATATTAAATAACGTGCAACGCTCTTGTTAAAGGTTTAGTTTGGTTTATAGGATATAACTTCCCAAAGGGGACAACGCACAGGAGGGTTCCAGAAATTTCGACCACCTGAGGTCGCACAGCTCACGTTCACCTAGCTTTTCGCCCCCATTGGAAAGAGCCCACAGCGGCCGGTATTCGATCATGCATCCATTGGTATAATAGCCGAGTGTCATAACGACTGACCCACCGTGCCGGGCCCGCTCACGTTAAATGTTACGCCATGCATTGAGAGTGAGAGTGAATAAAATTCTGTCGCCGCTAGTAACGAATGATTTAATTTTAAAAGTAAATAACTTCGCTCAAATAATATTTTCAAGAATGATAAGTGCTAAGCGCATTTGGAACCCACAGTCCTTCGGTTGTGAGCCCGACTTGCTATCGACTAGGGCACGGGAGGTAAGCTCGTACGGCTAGTCAATAAGCGGTGGTTTTATTGTTTTCCTAAGGCTTTTCACATGAAGTGTCTTACGACTGTACGCGAAGGAATATTTGTGCAAGTAAAGAGGACCACAAACCGCTATCGCGCCATAGTCTTAAGGGAGAGCGTATGTGTGCCTGTAATTCTGTAAATATATTTTTGCGTTAGAGTGCTAAGAGGTAACAGACCTGAGAAGCCCCTTATATGAAGATATGCTGTGCCATATGATACTCTCTTATCATTTCTGTAGAATAGGCGTTTTACCTTTGTCATATTACTTACTACCTATTCTCTTTGTATCTCTTCAGCACATTTTTATAGCAAAGTTTTTTTGCGTAGAAAAGCTCACCTAATCTGTTGAGAATGGTTTTGGTTTGAGGGGATTAAAATCTCAAAGCGACTGCTGCTATGGGACACGCCGTAGTGGAGGGCTCCGGATATTTCGACAACTTGGGGTTCTTTCACGTGCCCTGACATCGCGCAGCACAAGGCTGCCTTGATTTTAGACTCTATCGAAAAGCAGCCGCCGCTGCCAGCGGAAGTAATCTATTGAATGTTTGTCGTCTCACGTTACTTACGAATGGTATTGACATGTTCTCTTCAGCTTTATGTTATGTTTCGCGTCTTGTAGCAATGTTGTTAATCACGCTGCCAGCCTTTGTGTTTATTTTTTTCATTAGTGGGGCCCTCAAAAGCTGGTGCCCACTATATATGATCCAGTCCTTACCACAAATGCGTCCAACTGAAAAACGCAAACCAATAAAAGTAGTCTGCTCTGCCTCTCCGCTACGCGGTTTGCTATGTCGTCGCTCCGATTTACGCAGGGAACGAACTTCGGACTGAGCACAATAATATGGCATTGCTCAACTAAGCCCAATATTTACCTTCCATTTGTTTCTTCTCGTTCGCAGCAGCCCAAAGCTATAATCATCACACGTACAACGACGGTGAAAATCTGGCCTGCGGCCAAAAATCACACTGCTACCACGACCGCTTTTCTCTCGAGGGTAGAAGACAATACAAGCCGAGTATTCTGTTGATTCTGCGTCTTTGGCGTCAAGTGGCGAAGTCAGACAAGGGAGTTCTGAGCAACCGGAGCGGAGCGAGGTGCTGCCAACAAAGAGAATACAGAAGCAGGTATGAAGCTGCGGCAGGGAATGAAAGTGGCAAAGTAAATAGAGGACGACGAAATCGGCTTTGTTCAGAGGAGTAAATAAAGTTTGTATAATGTTGAGGAAGAAGTATGCGTGGAAAGAGCGCAGAGGACGAAGCCGTCGCTTGAAAAGAGTCTTTGTGGAAGAGGAATGCGTGTCGGTCATATAACCACTAAGCTCGACGGACGCTGGGGCGCCGAGTTTTCTTTGCTCGCCTTTTTTCACGTGCTGTTTGTTCAATGGCCCTGCAGGGTCAACGTTTCTCCTGGATTAAAACGTTCTGTGCGTTGTTCACGGAGTGGAGACAGAAGTGCGCTGTTCAAATCGTAGTCACGAAATGGCCACCGAAAAAAGCTAAGTGTAGGAAGGTAAACATTCAGTAAGCATATTTCTTACTGGCTCCGTGTCTTGCGCGTTGCGTTTAAGTGCGAAAAAAATTACTTTATTGTCAATTATGCGCCGCACGTAATAATAAGTAAGCAGGCGTTTTCTCCTATCACGTAGCGGGAAAAGCTCCCTTTATTTTCAAGCAGAAATCCTCGTGAATATAACAAGCCACCTCAATCTAAGCGTAGAAAACGTTAGAACCAAAACATAGGTATCGATCACAGGTACGGGGCTCAGAGCAAAGAGAAGCATTTGGCGTTTCTTTGTTTACTAGCAAGAAACTCTCCCATTTTCCTCGAGACACGCAGTGGGCCTCAAATACACCCTCATGGTTTAGCTTCCTTCAGTCTTTAGTCCAGTGTGTGTGCATCCTATTTCTGCAAGTTTCCATCCAAGCGATAGTTTGCGGGCTCGAAAAGATGTTTTACGGCGGATTTGGAACCGCGCACTTCCAATGAAAAAAAAAAAAAAAGGTTGATTAGATGTCTAGTTTTTGCCCACCTTGAGAGACATTTCCAGGACCGCACTTGTTTTATCTTGGAGCGAAAGTGTGGCAAAAAAAAAAAACCTATCATATAAAGGAGAAGCGTTTGCAGTTTGGGAGAGAATAGCAAGAGGGTCATGAGCAGCCTACCTCCACGAGAATAACGAACAAATTTAACTTTTTCATCGTGAAAAAAACGTGTCACGTGTGCTCTACTCTGGCAAATACCGCTTACGATACAAGCTTGAATTGGCTGGGAATTATGAACAACGAAAGCATGTTAAAGGCCCCTATTTTTAATCCAGTTGCAAAATTAAAAAAAAAAAATGAGTAATGCATTTTCATTTCGAAATAAAATACCCGTCACAAAAACTGAAAACTCGGGCTACCCCTAAGCATCTGAGGATTTTTTTTTTTTTTTTGGTGCAGGTAGAAATCGGTGCGCCCGTTTAAAATGTCCATGCGCTGCACGCAACTGCTGTTCTATAAGCATCGTGTGGATGGTTGTGAGCTACTAGAAGCAGCTTCGCTGGTGTCCTGCGTGTATTGGCAGCAAGTGTGCGAGCCGACTGGGTTGCGACAAGGATATACTGATATTGACGGCGCACTGTATGAAAGCGATTAAGGCTTTTTTACTTGTTTTTATTGAATTTTCAAATGTTTGAGCATTGAACAGAATCGTTAATAGTGAGTACACAGCGCAGGAATATAACCAGCCCTTATACATAGCATTCATTGATTACGAAAAAGCATTTGACTCAGTTGAAACCTCGGCGGTGATGCAGGCATTGCGAAATCAGGGGGTAGACGAGCCATACGTGAAAGTGCTGGAAGATATATATAGCGGCTGCACAGCAACCATAGTTCTGCATAACGAAAGTAACAAAATTCCCATAAAGAGAGGTGTTAGGCAAGGAGACACAATCTCCCCAGTACTATTCACAGCTTGTTTAGAGGAAGTATTCAGAGACTTGGAATGGGAGCAGTTAGGGATAAGGGTAGATGGAGAATACCTCAGTAATCTGCGATTTGCTGATGACATTGCCTTGCTAAGCAACTCGGGGGATGAACTGCAAATAATGATTGATGACCTAGACAGGAAAAGTAGAAAGGTAGGCTTGAAAATCAATATGCAGAAGACTAAGGTAATGTTCAACAGCCTCGGGAAGGAACAGCAGTTTACATTAGGTTGCGAAATACTGGAAGCAGTAGGCGAATATGTCTACTTAGGACAGGTAGTAACCGCAGACCCGGACCACGAAAAGGAAATAACAAGAAGAATACGATTGGGATGGAGCGCATTTGGCAAGCACTCGCAGATTATGACTAGCAGCTTACCGGTATCGCTCAAGAGGAAAGTATACAACTGTTGCATCTTGCCTGTACTCACCTATGGGGCTGAAACGTGGAGGCTAACCAAGAGAGTTCTACTTAAGTTGAGGACAACCCAGAGGGCTATGGAACGAAAAATGGTAGGGGTAACATTAAGAGATAGAAAGCGTGCAGAGTGGGTCAGAGAAATAACTCAAGTTACCGACATTCTAGTAGAAATTAAGAAGAAGAAATGGACATGGGCAGGACATGTAGTGCGAAGAGAGGATAACCGATGGTCGCTGAGGGTAACAAACTGGATTCCAAGGGAAGGAAAGCGTAGCAGGGGGCGGCAGAAAGTTAGGTGGGCGGATGAGATTAAGAAGTTCGCAGGGGTCAAGTGGATGCAGCTAGCACAGAACCGGGTTAAGTGGAGAAATATGGGAGAGGCCTTCGCCCTGCAGTGGGTATAATCAGGCTGATGATGATGATGACACAGCGCAGGAAAAATTTCAGCGTGAAAATGAAAGAAAGAATAAATAATTTACAAAACAAAACGTGAGCAGAGCCGTATATGTCCAGAGTTCTTATGCGCAAGTTACAAGTTTTATCAAAACTATTTGAATTATGTATAAAATAATAAACAAATAAAGAGAATGTCTCCATCAGGCACACGCACCCCACCAGCAGGCAAGCCCTCTAGCAACGTAAAATTTGAGGTTCCTATAGAGAGGCGTGATTTTAGCACAGAGCTCGATTGGGGGTAGGAGAGAATAATTTCAATTAGCTACTGTATTTAAAGTAACTGCTTCTACTCAGAAAAACAAGACAGATCAAAAACATGCTGAAACTACCGTCGCAGTCTGTACTAGCACGGAAAATCGGTGATTCTCGACAGCCGTCAATTGCGCCGGGATCGCAACGTATAGCAATGTGAAACGACAGTCGCCCTCGGGTGTACTTCATAAACGACACCACAATAAAATAGGCATCCGTGGGGACATGTCCATAGAATATGTACGCATCGGCCAAGCTATGCCGTCAGAATTCGAACGAATGCATGGGCCGCATGTCTCAGTACAAACAAGGCAGGTTGTCAGAAGCCACATTTCAGCCGGTTCGCCACAGTTTCAAATTAAAACAGACGGCATGCATTGCAGCGGCAAAGGGAGCAGGCACGTTTAATGTGCAACACGCAGCACCAGACGTGGTGAGTGCCGCGAAATGTCGGTACCTGCAGAACACTTGTTTTCGTTCACTCCGTAACACAGTACCGCGACGATGACGAAGATTGCCTTGAGAAGCGCTCTCACGCAGATACCAGTGATTAAAGGACAGACATTAAAACCCGCCTCTCCCGAAACACTGATTGTATCTGACAGAGATGACAGTACAAGACTGGTAACTGGGGGGAGCACGAAATTGATGACAACATAGCAACGCCCTGAATCAACACCTAACGCTTCGATGAATCAACACCTAACACTTCGTACTTACCAAGCAAGCCGAGGATACCGAGGCGTGCGTTCCTTAAGAAGCTCTGCTAGTAAATGATAAGCCAAAAAGATATACTTTTCAACCCTTCCATTCACAGTGATCGTGCGATTCCCTTACACTAAAATAGACAAGTTTACGAGACCAACATTCAAGTTAGAAACGCTTTCTGTGAGTCCTGATTGGTGTTTAAGAATTAAATTACACTTTTCTAGTTTCATTATTGAGAAAAATTTCCTGTCCCTTGCAGCAAATAGACGCATATCGCGCATAACTACGAGTACCCTTTTAGGAATTTCTACCCCTTGCCTGTGCGGGTTGGTTCAGTCTAGTCTATTCGCGGCGAAAATTTGGCCAACAACCATCAAGGACGCAATGTAGATGGTGCAAGCGCATTCCCCTCAATTGCTAAAATCCATTCAGTGCGTCCGATGAAACAAAGGGAAAAAGGGAGCGCGAACTACGGCCACTCCAACAATCAAAACAGGAACAAGCGGAACGCCATCAACGCTATCAACGAGATGACCTCGACGCTTCAGGAATACGAGCGAGCCTTATGGTCAGCATTGACTCGCCGAGGGGGGAAGAGCGTGAAAACGCATATATCACATAGCAGCTGAAACGCAATCGGCCGATCCAGCAATTTTTTTTTTTTCTTTCAGTTTCTCTAAAAGGACAAGCGAGGTGGAAAACATGACGGTCGCACAACATGGGATTTCGAAAAGCGTGACCTGCATGCGACCACATCGGGGACACGCTAGCCGCAAAAGTCGATAAAAGTGAATAATAAAGGAAGGAAAACAGTGGAAAGGAGCGAGCGATAGCGGGAAAGAATCGCAGAGAGCAGCTATCTCCTCCGCCACGGCTGGCGCCTCCGAAGGCCATATTATGCAGCGTTGCAACTAGCCCAAGGTTCCATTTTATTTCGCAAATCTACGGGTATTTTAGGGCGCGCTCTTTTTCTGTGGATCTTCCTCCTCGTAAATGTACTTCATCATGCGCAGCGTTATCAGCAGCTCGTGAAACAAATGCAGGTTGCAACCGCACTGTTTTATGCTTCAGGAGGCTCCTCCATTTCCATAGTGTTCACCAGAGCCGCGAGGCAGACATCGTTTTTTATGGCATCTTCTTCCGCTAGCAACGCAAGGCTAGCCCAGTGATGTTGCACATGGCGTGGCCTTAAATAGGTGCCTCAAAGGAAACAGATAGTTCTCTGGTCTAACCGAATAAACAGAAGTATGGAAGAATTCTATGTCACTCGAACTAAGACCCCTACACAGTTTACACACTCTCGTCGAGGAAATCTGATCTCTACGCTGGATCCTCGTGCATTTCCCGGTCATTTAGGATGAAACGGTGGAGCGTAGAGGGTTCTTCCGATTCTGGCACCACTAAGCGGCTCGTACTAGATGCGCGCCGAGTCGCATATTCATGGAAGGCGAATGTAACGACGAGATTATCGCGGCTTTCGCCAGAGGCGTATTTCTAACTTGAATGTTTGCCACAAATAAAGTAAAGGAGGTGAAGACATTTGTTATTATTATTTTTCTTGCTCTTCGCAACACAATGGTCTCCGGAGCTTTTTCGGGATCGAAGAAAAAAGAGGGAGGGACGAGAAGAGAGCTTCTTTTTCTTAAATTACTCTCGGTTGTTTTTTTTTTTTTTCGTTAAACGGGGCGTATGATCACGTGGCAATATTTCAGCGACCTGCGCATGCACCAAGTCTGGTAGTACTTATATCGCCTCCTAGGGGAATACCATATCACTGCGGATGTAGCCACGCAGCGTGGATTTAGAAACTAAACGTACAACAGCGCATTTCGGGTCAACCACGGACTTAAGCTTTTCCCGAAGCTAAAAACACGAATAAACTCCGCCGTGGTGGCGCAGCGGGTAGGACGCTCGATTACAGTGCCCAAGGATGCGAGATCGAATCCCGGCCGTGGCTGCCCCTTTTCGATGGAGGCAAGAAGTAAGGCGCTTGTGTGCTATGCGATGTCAGTGCACTTTAAAGAACCCCAGGTGGTCGAAGTTTCCGGAGTCCTCCACTGAGCAGCTTTGGGACGTTAAACGCCATCACGACTGAAACAAAAATGCTTCAGAAACATGTTGCCCTTTGAGCAGTCGTTCAGAAAATGTGCGAAATTAATATTTGGCCGTTTGCTATGCGCACAGTCTTCAGAGATGGTCAGATGAAATTTTCAAACTGAATCCAAGCGTGGAATGTCTCCGTCAGGGCTGGCACTGTTAAAAATATTATTATGCGGTTCTCCTTCCGTGTGGATGGGATCTAACAACGCTCTAAGTGTAGTTGCTTCACACCAGCCCAAATGCATAAAAAATATCAGCACGGGTGGAGCATGTAACGAACAGAACATGGATAGGATGACCGTAGACGACGCTGGCCAAAACCAATTGGAGCTTAGCGATAGTTGTCTGCTAACCTGCTTAACAGTTGTGCTGGCTATCATAATGGTAGTTATGATTACTACTGAGGGTGGCAATAGTGGAACCTCTGAAGTTTGCTGCACATAATGGAGATACGGGATTGAACGCACACCAGGAAGTCACGCTCGGCTGTTCCAACGATGTACGCTCTAATTGCGGAGGCCACCGTGACCTAGTGCAGCAGTCTGTTTACTGCTCCGGAAGGGACTGTCCTCTCCTACTACTAAACCTCACAGCGAGCACCAAATGCAAGATAAAACCTTAGGTGAGCAAGTATTTGATCCCTGTTTGCAACCCGACACAGCCAAATCCGACGAAACGGGCATGGAATATTATCGCCAGAGGGTCGCGATGTATCTGAAAAAAAAAAGCGGCAAGTATCGAGATTTGAATGCGCCGCTTATACGTTGCCGTGTCGAGTGGCTCGCCTTCTGCTATCAGAAGAAACGGCCTTCAACAAAATATGGGACATGATAACGATGCAGAACATTTCTTTTTTATCGCACAAGGCCACGATGTTACTAATTCTCCGGCGAAAGTGCCAACCCTAAAAGCTGAGATATATGAACAAATTAACTTTGCGGTTTCTGGTTGTTCGTGTCTGTTGCATGAGTGTTTAAAACAAAGCTTCCATTTTCGAATAGTTACAAGTAGCAAAAGTGTCTGCAAAACTCTAAGTTTTTCATTTAGCTCAATAGGGGTTCCAATTATGCGCAGTCTGGGTAATAATTTCGTAGAGCAAGTTGCTCATTTCACCACGTCTTTCGTATATATATAAAAAAGGAATACTAAAAGTTTTAAAAAGTTCTTTCTCAAATATTCTAATGCTGCTGAAAACTGCTTCTCCCAAAACATGTTTTCGGGGGACCACAAACCAATTGTTGAATCTCATAGGGGAGTCTATGCGTACTATCTTTGATGAAAATGCAGTCTGCTGAAAACTACTTCAATAACTTTTCCCGTCAATGTAAACCAGCGGTGGAATTTCGTGTTTCGGTAAAAACACCCCGGAAAAATGCTTTTCCTGAGTAAATGTTCCCGGAAAAAATGTTACCATTTGAGAATTAGGAGCGAATGTCCCCCAACTGCCCAACGGGTGCGCTCTAACGTACCGTAACGTCAAGCTTTGGATCGCCTGGTTTGCGTTTCAGGGGTGAAATGATTTTAACACAACACGAGTTAAAGGCCTCGCTCTGCCGACATTTTACCGTTGTTGGCGTTATGAGCGAGAACTGAAGTGGCAGGTAACATGGCCGAGCAGTGTTTTTTTTTTTTTAACAATATTTTTAACGATTTTTTGAACGATGACGTGGGAGCGTGGGACTGCATGCCAATAAGAATGCGTGAGATATTAGGGTACAAATTAAAGCATTGGTAATTAAGCGAGCAGAGCCTACATGTATACGCGAACAGAGAATCACAAGGGAAACCGCAGACAGCCGCCATTTACGCTATAGCGTCATAACCTTAAAGGCGTAGCCTAAATAGCCCCCATGCATTTTACTCTCACCGAATCCTTCACATCGTCTTTTATGCTTTTAGCTTGATATTTTGCTATCGTTTTGATTTCTTGCCATTTTTCTTTTTAAATACTCTTCATTGTGCTACAAGGCGCTGATTAAATTTCCCCGCGGTGTGCTGCAATAATGTAGGTTAACATCACTGGTCCAAGTGTTTTGTACTGGGATTTTTCTTGGCATGACCAGTGCTGCATGATGCCATTCAGAGTGACCGTGGTCAACGAACGGTTAAAGCTCAATCAGCGTTCCCTAGGACAGGATCTCCATCCCCACCTGAATTGCATCTAGAATTCTATATCATCGCCACAGGAAGGATAGACTTTCGTCACCAGAAGATCTGCGAGGGTGTTCCAGTCATTTTTGTTGTGTGTGGACTTTATACAACTAGCCGTATGGCATGTTAAGGTCGGCTATTGCTTTATGATTTTTGCTCAATTCATTTTCTAGTGCCCCCAAACTTTTCAGGCACACCGAGGACCCAGATCACACACAATGTTTATATCTATACTCAAAGTCAAGAAAGAATCCAAAAATTTTCCAAAATCACTGCAGAATCTGAACTGGATAAATGCGTAAGCCTAAGCGTTGCCGTGTTGTCTGCGAGATGTGTCAGCGGGATTCCGCAAGTGATAGGCAGAGCGCCTTTTCTTTGCTGTAAACCAATTATAGAGCGTCTGTGAACTTTGATGTGTTCAACGGAATGCTGGTTGTGTTCCACAAGGGGCGCACGATGTACCGTGTGCAGCACCAACGCTTTACCTTTAGCATTTCTGCACTACAGATTCTGCAGTGCTCTGAGATTTTTTCAGACTGCATTTGATTGATTACCTTTTTTTTAGACACTGACCAATCCTACCCATTTCTTCACACAAATCACAGCCTTTCCTGCTCGAAAGTGTTCCAATATTTCAAATTTTCCACCACCGGAAATTAGGCCTACGTCACCGGAAGTCCAGTAGCAGTGACCCCCTTTGGACATCGACATTACCACTCCTGGCTATTTCAATGTCTGATTGATTGATCGGCTGTAATTATTTACCTAGGTAACCTACACCAACCATTTTGTCCCTTGCATACCTTTTTTTTGATGCTCTTTCCGATGATACCATTCTTTTCCCGATACATCACCTAGCTCCTCTTTTAGAGCGCAATGTCATGCCCACGCAAAACCCGCCTACATAGCCATACAGTGCTTACGCATTAGTGAACAAAAGATATTTTGTGAAGATTTGATGGAGGCGAAAAGCTAGGCACCCGTGTGCTGTACGATGCCACTACACCTTAAAGAACCACAGGTGGCCGAAATTTCAGGAGTCCTACACTACGGAGTCTCTCAAAACCTGAGCCGTTCTGGGACGTTAAACCTCAAAACCTAACCAAACCATTGTTTGTGAAGTGGGTTTCAGAAGGATACGTTCTCATGAAAATTTTGCTTTGGGGTAATTGTTTCCAGGGGCCTGCGATTTTCCGGTGATGTATCTTCAAGGAGAATTTTGCCGGGGTCGTTTTTAACTGCAACTGACATTTTTAGCCTCCATCGACAAGCGGACCCCGTGGTCGGGGTTTGTTCTTTTGTGGAAACAGCGCGAAACGCAACGGACAGGAAAGAAGATAGGACGAGTGCTTCACCCCTCCCCCCCTCCCCCCCCCTCTCACCAAGTCCAATGCATCAGAAGTTAAGCCACTATGCCTGGGCTGAAACGTGATTGTGGCCCTGCTAACAAACTAGACCGTAAAATGGCAGTCGACGATAATTTGTGGACGCGCAACGCTTACTAATCTATTCATGATTTAAAGAGAAGCACTAGCTGCGATAGACAAATATCGTGGAGGTGGTATTGCTAACAAAAATATTGAATGGCAAACTAGCACATCAGTACACTTTCTGCACTTATCAAGGACTTGTCTCTGTAAATTTATGTCTTATAGTAGTCACCTAGGTCCCAGGGCTGCCTCAAGAGTTTGCAGCAAATTCTATTTCGTACGGGGCATACAAAGACGATTTACGTTTTGGTAAAACTGAGATAATGGTACTGTAGGAAGTGAAAAATTAGGTGGAAATTAAGCAATCAAGATCTACTGATATACTAATTAAGTTCGGCTCTTTTTACTTTCCTTCGGTTCCGTCATCTTCTTTTCTAAAATAAAACAAAACAAACAGATATGAAGAACATTAAGCCTTGAAATCGCAGAGTTGACACAGTCACCTGTTTTCTATTGCTAATTTATTGAATCAATCTATACCACAGGGATATTATGCTACAAAAAAAATCACTACACTTTATGAGTAGGTTACCCCTCTATCGAACATTTATTTCTTTCGACACATTACCTGCCTCTCCAAGCCTACGCCATCCCCTTCAACGCGCGCCCCACGAAAGAGCGTAAGTGCCGGAACAAATGAGAGTATATGACCTGCCCGCTGTTGGGAGTTATATATTCCGACACCTGCTACATGATGTTAGGCGCACGAAGAACACCTGCTCCTTTCTCCGCAGCTTCTGACGCATTTAGTTTCTTTAAATGTGCCCATTTTTTGCTTGCGTGGGCTAAGCGTCATCGTAGCTCACAAATTGCCTGACGACTTACGCCCAGTAATACGAGCCAACCTGACCCGGAGTGGTATTCAGCCTCCTTCTTCTCTTTGCATATCATTCTGCGTATTGCTGAGGAGGCCGTTAACTACCTTTGCTTCTCATGAATTGAAGCGGAGAAACAGAGAATCTGCAAGAATAACAAAAGCAGCAACGCCATGGTAAAAACCGGAGCAAGACGTGTTTTCCGCATCAGTGGAGCGGTCGGAGCTGTTATGGCGAAGCAGATTTGTTAGCGCTGTTTCGGTTCACTGGTTCCACAAGCACAGGAGCTGATTAGCAGTCGGGGCACGAAACCAAAGTTGGTGCCGCCAGGCCAGCGTCAAAGTAACATAGCCTGTGGAGCGCGTATCTAATTGATTGCCCCATCGACGCTGTGGGGTACCGCCTTTCAAAGGGAGGAGGGCACACGCCAAGAAGCCGCCGTCGTAGGCTCCGGCCCAGAAGATTTCCCGCTAATTAACGCCGTTGAATCGCTTTCTCGGCTTCTCACGGAAGCCGGGCACTCGATCGCACGCTGTAGCAGCGCGTAAGAGAAGCGATGCTCGCTCGCAGCAACCTCCCCAATTCATTTTTTTCTTTGGGCCCCGTGCCGCCTTTGTCTCCGCCGTTTCCCTCAGAGCGCGTCCTTTCTCCGCCGCTTGCCTCCTTGGCCCCGGAGCACGCGATAAAAGCCGCCATAATACCGAATGTTCCGACGTCAACGTCGGGAAACGCGAAGACGGATCGGCTTGAAGGGCAGCGGGCGGCTAGGGCAGCTTTAATAGTGGCTGAATTGTGATGTAGTTGCGATCGATGAGCAGCACGCATCGCTCATTCATCGAGCGGTGCATGTAGTAAGTGGTCAGAACACCAAGGAGATCTGCGGGCGGCGGCTTGTGACAGGAATTTAAGTACCATGTATAAAATGCATTAAACCATCGATGGTGGGGGGGTGTCTTACCCTGTTTACGAAGTTCTATTGCTACTTCTAATGTCACACTCAAACCTCTTTTCATTTCGCGCCTGTATATATTACGTGCTTAAAAAAAAGTTTCACTCAAATTGGGACACCCATATTATTTTTCGATTTCCTCCCCCCCCCCCTCCAAAAAAAAAAAGAAAAACACTCACGTTTATGCGTTATGACAACCACCCGCCCTGATATACGTTAAAGAAAAAATATGAAATAAAGCTAATCTGCCCTTGTAGTTCGATACACCAACCTTTCTTTGCCGCATTTTGTCATGAATTTTGCTTTTGCAAAAACAAAAAAAAAAAAAACACTTAACAACCTGTACTTGGTGGAACACTCATCCTTATAAAAAAAAAGCGCCTACACGCGAGGTGCATATAACAGAGGCAGCCGCTATATAGATTTAAATCACACAACGGATTAGCCTCCAATGGATAGATTTTAACTGATACAAGTAATAGCCTCAAAAACAGCCACCAAGAAAAAAAATTATAATTTCCTCGAGAAGGGACAGGAACGACTAGGCAAAAATAAGCATTAGGGTGTTGCGGAACTGTCCACTTCATATAGCTTGCAACAGGAAAAAAAAGCTATTCAGGCGGTCACCTTAGCGTAAAACACTATAAGCTAATTTTGAAACAAAAACAAAGAGGGACTATAAAGTGCAACCGCCGCATGCACAATACACAAATATTTTTGTTTTTAAATTTATTGATGTAAAATTCTTCATATGGGACAAGTGGATACAGGTGGATGGGCCGCATCTAATTTATTGCCCCCATGCACATTTAAAGCTGAGCTGTGGTCAACCGGCACAGTGGTAACACTGCCTTCGAAACATGGCCACCAAGCATGACAGCATTTAAAGCCGCGCATAGAGGTTTTGCCCACGCTTAGTATTGCAACAGCCAAACTGGACAAGAAGCACAACTTCAAGAAAGCTCGCTCTATTGACTTGCCACGGGAAACACGAGTGGCGCTTTATTCAAGCATGTGCCGGGCATGGGCTAGGAAACGGTTCGTTTCCAGCTGGAAAGCACCCAATGCACTTATAAAATAATGACCACAATGCTGGCAGTAAAATTCTCCAAGCTACGCAAATAGTGATAAGACATTGCAGATATTGCACGAAAATTTAGGTTCTTGAATGGTGATTAGTAATAACAGGGGTGCTAGTCCTACTTGCACAGGATTTGTAGACAAGCATACATTTTCTTTAGATTTCACAACGTAATGGCTGTTAGAGGCATTATCAAAAGTTTTAGCCAATTCAGTACCGGCCCTGTACCACTGAACAATGCGCTTTGAATGCAGTGATTACCGAATGAATTAGCTTCTAGTCATTATTATACTAACCTGCTTTTTATGGCGAGGCCATTGTAAACACATTTAATGAAACAGCCTCTGCCTGCAGCTGTTCTAACCATGTGGTATAACTAAATGATCATTTCAACAGCCACACGAGGAGCGACACACCCATCTGTGGTAGAGGGAATCGGCCAGGTACACCGGCAGCTTTTCTGTCAGTGGCCAGGGGACGAATCTCGGAGAAAACTAGCTTAAGCGCTTCAAATCATGCGTGGGGACCAAAAAGCTGACCCACTAAATGTAGTGGTACAAAAACGACAAAGGGGTTGAGCGCTGAGCGCAGTCAGCACCTTCACGTCGTTGGAGCGTGACTAGAGAGAGGACGACGCCGATATTGCGTCGCGTACGTAGACTGCTTTTGTTGACTGCGCAGTTCCCTTCGCTATAGCAGCATGCTGCTGCGCCGCGTGCCTTGGTTTCCGATGTCGCAGAGGTTCGATCAGGGGCGTTTACCGAAATTGCTAATAAACGTAAGTCATAACATCTTTGCAGCGTTGGAGATTGAACGTGGAAAAGTTTATCACACTGTGTCAGCGTTTTCATCTATGCTCTCAAACACTGCAGTTTTTTTTCTTTTTCTCTTTCTTGCCCTTTCTTCAGTTTTTTGTCGCAGATGCTGGATTTGAGCAAATACTAAGAATTCTGGTAGTGAGGCATCAGCACAGCAGGGAGAAACACGAGAAAGAAAAAAATATGTACACATAACGATCTAGATTTCGTATCCGCTCGTCCTTGGACGCAGCCATCGCATTTTTCTTTCCTAGATTTCATGCAATAATTTGCCAGGCTGTCTTCAATTTTATAAACAGATCCCTTGTTTCAGTTATATAATTTTCGTTTTATATGCGCCACGAGGCAATAAACAGCGCCAAAAAAAAAACAACAAAAAAAAAACGAGGGAATAATTCACGTGGCGAAATTATTCACAATCGCCATGTGCTCTTCACGTAGCTCCGCGATTTTCTTTTTTTTTGTTTGCATATTCGCTTTTCTGCCCTTTTCATTAAATGCACCATCAGAATAAGTCCTAGCAAAAAATTTAGCATGTAGGCTCCTCATATCTTCCTGTAAAAAATCCTCAAAAAATCGCTTCCTCAAAGCACCTGCCACGGTTATTGCAAAACTGTACATTACCTGCGAGGGCATTAGTCAAGTGAGGTTCTTCGTGTTCTTTAGCTTTTCCGCACCTCTTCAGGGAGCTCGTCGACTTCGCGGGCGACGTGTAGTTCACACACACACGCACACGCACACGCACACACACACACACACACACACACACACACACACACACACACACACACACACACACACACACACACACACACACACACACACACACACACACACACACACACACACACACACACACACACACACACACACACACATGCACATACACGCACGCACGCGCGCGCGCACACGCACACGCGCACGCACGCACACGCACACACACGTGCACGCACACACGAAGGACGACAAACTTGAAGAAGCCAGACGAAACTTGACTTTATATATCAAAAACTCGAAGTACAGAAAACGTATTTACAAAAGACAAAGAGGCGACTACACTTGACAAAATAGACTGAACGAAACCTAAGCGCAGCTCCACACGCTAACTGCAGCATGAGCTCATAGCTCTCTTTACGACTTCTCTAAGCCTGGGTCTATTCCTATGGTAGCTTCGTCGACGACCAGTTCCGCCGGTGGCCACGTGGTACGCTATCAAATAACCGGCGCCGAATATTTGAGATCCGGAATCCGGAGAAGGAGCCAAAGCAGCGTAGCTCTGCCAAAGCTATGCTTCCCTCCTCCGGCTCGCTAAAAAGGCCTGGAATTTGCTAGAAGCTATGGTCATCACGCGCGGACTTCTCAATGACACGAAGTGAGGAGGACCAGGTCCGCGCGGTTCGTTGCATGCGTGAGTAGGCGTGCCTTTTCGCCCATTTTGACGCGGGCAAAGAGGCGCAGCGCGATGGCCTGAATTGCGCAGTCGGCCATCGGGAAAGCCGCTCGGTCTTTCCATCTGCGCCGCTTTCTCCAACGAGAGCTCCGAAACATTGCAAAGTGGACCACCGCGGTCTTACAGCATTTTTGTGCGCAACGCATATACTCTTCCTTCGTCAGTATGCACTGGTTAAATTATGCCATGCGTTTGGCTTTCCTTCTTCTCAGCAATCGAGGTTCAACTCAACTTAATACTGAACACCTTGTGCATTTGGTGCCGAAATTGAAGCCGATAAAGACGCGAATTTCGATAGGAAGTTTAGCCGTATACACGAGAAATAAAATAACACCCCTTGGAAATCATAAATGGGATCACATAGACACCAGTGCGCAGCCAGTAATTCACACACCGGACGGTTCAGCCTACAAGGCTTGTTCAGGGGCTCTATTCTCGACACGAATGCCCTCCGTTCTGAGTCATGTTGTTTCTCTGAATGGTTTTCAATATAGTCAAGTGTTTAAATTTTGTGGTACGAAATTGTGAGCTGTCGAAATGCCTTTTTTGCGGTGACGAAAAAATGACGTGACCTCAAAAACTGATTTTAGCACAGCTATTCATGCTGCCTGTATAGTAAATATAAGTAACTGTGCAAGGAAAAAGAAGTTATAGAGGGTAAAAAAAGCACTTGTGCGTGTATTAAGGAATGGGTGAAATGAACTGCTTTCTGCCAATGGGCGCTTCCTCAAATCTGATAATCTGACGTTGAGTAGAGGGAAATACATCATAGATAAACATCATACGGTGGTGCCAAAATGACGTTTCGTGACGTAGAGGATGTGCTGCCATTGATGTAAATTACAAAATCTGGGCACCACGTTTGAAACCCATACTAAGGCGACAGCATAAAACATAGAAAATGGTGTCCAGTTTGGTGGACACCTAATTTGAATGGGGAAGTAAGCTGAGACATCTTAACGTAATGTAAGAAGGCCCTGAAACGACGTCATAAGGCTACTTTTCAGCTGCTGAATCCTTCAGAGGGCTAGTAATGAAGACCCAAATTTACAGCCGCACTGGACACTAGCCGTCCTCCCGTTGCAAATGTTTCGCTTTCATCAAGAAATCTTCGATCCACGCCGTTGTTGCGAAGCGCCTCAGTGGCGGTCTGCAAGTTCCCTAGCTCAAGCGGTTTAGCTACGCGAGACTGGGCATTTCGGAGAGCACCGCTATGCTTTCGAATCCTCTGTTTTGTACGGTTCGTGAGTGCGACAACCTAAGATGTGATATGGTGCACTGGATGTGCGTGAAAATTCGCGACTAGAGGCAGTGAGGTATCACCAAGGACTGCCTTAAACGTCGAAATTTATGTGAACTGGTCGTTTCTCAGGTCAGCGGTGTTTCACGGCGTGATCGCTGTGGTGAAGGTTTGGCTGCCATTTGTTTAAGTGCTACCCTCTCAATATACGCTTTCTCTGAACTGATTGTAAATTACGTGAGCAATGACGGTTAGGCAGTAGAGTTGTCTGTCTGCTACTGCTTCTGTCCCAGTAGTACATTTCCAAGTTTACTACTGCTGTCTTCATTCTTCCCTCTCAAATACTGTGCTGTGGGCCACACCAGACTTGAATCTCTTGCCTTTTTTCTTTCTTATTATATCGTTGTGATTTATTGTGTTTTTCTCATTATGCTACTGCCTCCATCGCTGCACTCTGACTGCATTAAATTCAAAGAAACGGATGCCGATTTGACCTGCTCCCCCAATTGTCTTTGCTAAATTATTCTAGCAATTGAAAGAAATGAACTAAATAGAATAACTTTTGAATATTTTAGTGTCCTTAGGTTTAGCCGCTTCTGCTCTTTTCGAGCTCATCATTGGTGCTATGTAGTTGTATCTGAAAAGAATATGTGCACGACCACCTGAGATGCTTGGCTTCAAGACACATGTTGAAGTATTACAAGTTTCGATTGATGAGTAGGTGTACGTTAAAAACATAATTACTTGCATCATGCAAATAGACCAGGTATCGTGCCTCAGAGCGATTGTTTCACTGCAGTATGGCATTGCCACCCATCATCATTCTACCTCTATGTTCCTTCCTTTCCCAAATGAAGGAGGTGAAAGCCTTTTTCTGTTGCCGACGTCACCTTTCCTGACATCCTGCAATAAACTTTACTTTATTATAAAGAACCGTGTTGTACTGCACTTTATCACGCATGGAAAGGAGCTGCCTGGTTCTGTGGTAGGTGCACAAATGTTTTCAAGTAGCAACTGCAGGGCTATGCCTGACTCATGATGCTTATATGGAAAGTAGGGCAGGCAGGCTGTCTCTGAATGCACAAGACAAAATATTGTTGCATCTCACATTAGTCTGCCCTTGTGTCACACGTGAAGGGTAGCTGCCTGGTTTTGGCTAGCACTGTGCGTTCACTTCAATGTTTTGAGAGAAAATGCCTTCCAACGATGGAAAATGCAAGAAATTTAAAGCCACATTGTTTTACTTTAATGAAATAATGTATGTGCCTTGCAAATGACACATGTTTACTTGCCACTTGTGATGTG
Organism: Amblyomma maculatum; assembly: GCF_055883805.1. NCBI lineage: Eukaryota > Metazoa > Arthropoda > Arachnida > Ixodida > Ixodidae > Amblyomma > Amblyomma maculatum. The sequence continues at coordinate 65,468,755 of NC_139344.1, forward strand.
TTTTATGTACAATTTTGCTCAGATATGCACGAAGGCCCACCATTTGCTTATTTTTCACAAAGCAAAAATAAGTACTCCACAGCCCGTTTTGAGGATACGCTCTAATCTTATGATTCTTTTAGTCGACTTTTTGTTGTGCTGGCTTTCTTTATTACAACCAGAAAACGTCTCCAGTGTCATTTTGACAAAAAAGGATACGCGCTTTAGTGCCTGCAGCATTCAAATGTCGCTGATAAGTGAATGTGAGATATCATCGGCGCGTACGAGATCTTCTCCTCCCATTCTGCGCCATAGGAAACTTCGAATATCCTGGTGCCGTTCTTGTTCTGCAGCTGTAACGCTGCTCTCTCACTTCGTACACTCGCTCGGCCACTCCGTCCATAGCTGCTGCGAAATTCCCAAACACGTGTATGTCATAATACACTGAGACCCCAACGCTGCCACGAAGTTCACTTGCTCACAATGCAACTGGAGACGTCCGCATGGCGGAAGTCCCCGCAGCGACTCCGTTCCTGGAGCATCGTCATTTTTCATACTTGGCTACAATACATAGTAGCAGTCGACGGCGCTGTTTTTCAATGCTGTTTTTTTTTTCCTTTTCCGTTAAAATGTCCAACAAGATTGTGTGCTTACCTAACCTGAAATCACCTTATTGCAGACGTCACGCGTACGTCACAGTTTGAACAAAATGGCGAATTGTCAAGCATGGGTCTTATTTCGTCATCATCAGCAAAGACCCAGAGAGGTGATGGAAGCATTCTACATTGCATCATATGGTAACTGTGTAAGCAAGCCTTCGGTTTCACTATCGAAGAGAGAAAGAGGATATCTGCGAAGATTTTGACATTGTTTTCTTCTTCTCCTGGATTTGTTAACTGACTGTATCTTTTGTCGATTATATCATCATTATCATCATCAGCCTGACTATACTCACTGCAGGGCGAAGGCCTCTCCCATATTTCTCCAATTAACCCGGTTCTGTGCTAACTGAACCCACTTGACCCTTGCGAACTTCTTAACCTCATCCCCCCACCTAACTTTCTGCCGCCCCCTGCTACGCTTTCCTTCCCTGGAATCCAGTTTGTTACCCTAAGCGACCATCGGTTATCCTCTCTTTGCACTACATGTCCCGCCCATGCCCATTCCTTCTTCTTGATTTCCACTAGAATGTCAGTAACTTGAGTTATTTCTCTGACCCAATCTGCACGCTTCCTATCTCTTAATGTTACCCCCACCGTTTTTCGTTCTATAGCCCTCTGGGTTGTCCTCACATTAAGTAGAACTCTCTTGGTTAGCCTCCACGTTTCAGCCCCATAGGTGAGTACAGGTAAGATGCAACTGTTGTATACTTTCCTTTTGAGCGATACCGGTAAACTGCTAGTCATAATCTGCGAGTGCTTGCCAAATGGGCTCCATCCCCAATCTTATCCTTCTTGTTATTTCATTTTCATGGTCGGGATCTGCGATACACTACCTGTCCTAAGTAGACATATTCGCCTACTAAGTCGATTAGACACTTGTTCATATTTAAGAGTTCGTATTTTTCCCAATAAACCAGGTGTGAAAACGGCGCTTGTCTTGTTGTATTCTTCTCTGTGTCCACGTTCCCTCTGCGGCCTCTTTACCACCATGAACAGCTTTCAACTAGCCCAACTTTCCATTTTGTCAAGAATAGAGCTCCAGGAAGGCTGAAATCAGTGTTGCCTAACAATATGTATAACAAGTGGTTTTTGCTTTGGTTGTTTACCATTCCGATTTCTACTTTAAAACTTCCGAGCTTGGTGCCGGCTATTCGGTTGGATTTTCGTACATCAAGGCGAACATGTGCGTTAAAGAGCATAATAGTTGGATGATTGAGAAAAACCCACTTATCAACATTTTTTTATGATTCTTAATTGAGAAGTGATATTATACTCAGAATGTCTCAATACAATTTCTCACAAATTATCAAGGTCATAAACGGCAAAGGTAATATCCATCTGTAAATTTTGTTTATCCGCAATGTCAAAATTACGCATGTGAAAGCTCGCTAAGTGGTATATCCCATTCTGCCATAAAAAGTCGCCGCGGAACGTGGTATTGTCGCCAAAATTATGTGGAATTCTATATCTTGCAGCATCTGAACAGTGTACGTATTAAATTCCTAAGAAATGCAAGCGGTGCTATATAATAAATCTTCCGTGGAAAAAATCAATCTCACGTAAATTTCAAACGCGTGTTTTGATATTCGATATTTTTATCCTGCTGCCTACTGCGAAAATTTAAAACCAGGGCTCAACTTTGATGTTGACGGCCTTCAATCTCGCAATATAGTACAGCTCCTTAATATGGAAAATTCAAGAGTTGAATAATTACTTATAAGTTATTATTCGCCTAATAAGTAAGCTGTATATCACATGCATTACGTACGCGTTGTTATTCAGTCCTTCTGCACAGGCTGCAGAGATGTATTTATCAAAGCTGTTAAGACGCAAACCTTTAAACGCTAAAATAACAATCACCCGGTATAAATGCACTTCTTTTGCTAGAGATTAGGCGGCCGAAATAAACGACGTTGCATAAGCCACACCACTGGCAACCACTTGCAAGGGCTTGGGTAGTCACAAAGATTGCAAGTGGCATTGCTTTGAGGACTCTGGCCGAGACTGGGCGAAAACGCAGGTGGCGACGCGTAGCAAAATGAGAGAAAAGGAAAAGCCCCCAATCATAATAATAATCGGTCACACCTGAAACCGTGTATACGATCCTATTGCATGTCCATGCTTCCCACGGCGGCCGTGGTGCTAATCTTGAGTTGTTGCGGCAGGTAATCTGAAAGAGGAAGCATATGGGAAATCTGAAACGTAATGCTCGCGTGGCAGTCGGAAGAAGAGCGCTTGAATGATTTCCATCTTTAAAATGGGCAGGATATCAGGCGACACGTGCCCTTTAGGGTGCACCTGTCTCGCCTGGTGGATTGACACTTCTTCCGTACAGCTGCGGTGTTTTACAAGTTCAAGCTACAAAAGATAATGAGTAAAGTACGAGGTCGAACCAAAGAGAGCTTCAGGTGAGGAAAGAGTGGCCTCCAGAAGAGACCTTTGACGCACGCGTGCTTGGACATGACGTCACGAGCTGCGCTTCTAACCCCAGTAGCTCTATAGCTGTGTGTTATCCAGCACTTTATGGCGCGGTGAAATGGTGCGTGGCCAGCGCAAATACAGGGGAGAAACTGCGCGGTCGGGGCTCAGCGTCGCATGACGAACCCTGGCTGTACCCTGCCTCGGAGCGCTCGACACCACCGGGCGCTATCGGATCTCTCGATAGCCCTTTTACTAAGCAAATGTGAAAACTTGTTTTGCGCAATAAAATGTGGCTAAAAAGCGCTGCTTTTCGTACCGATTACAGCACTCCTCATAAAGAACGAAGTACGGGAGGGTTGTTGTATATTGTACGCGTTCGACATTCAGCTTTTCTATACGACCACCGCAACAGAGAGGAAAAAAAGAAAAAAAAGAAACAAAGCCTCAAAGACGCGTCAAGCGTCCTCAGGCGAGCTCCAAAGTCCCCTCAACCAGCTACTTTAGAAATAACCATAAAGTACAAAGAGCTTCGTACCCGACCGGTTGCAGCTACTTGGATTTTCTATTTCCGCGCAGAGAAAGAGGTGAAATCACTGTCGCGCCATTCGTTATGATTACTTTTTGAACTATTATTTCTTCGTCGCTGCATCGGCCAAAACGTTTTCTTAAGTGCGCCTGACATGCGCAGCTGGATTTTTCGAGAAGACTCACGATCAGGTGCAGACAATTCGGCGCTATTCGAGAGCTTCCAATGGAGATTTAAGCGAGTTGTATATGAAGTTCCTAGCCGTCTTTAAACAGAGCGCGCTGACAGCGACGATCATCCTATCAACCATGAGGTTCCTCTATAGGATCATCATCTCGTGTAAATAAGCAGTTTGCCGAATCTGCGTGCTCCGTTTCTTAGAGCCTTTTGTGTCTACGTCACAGTAAAAACAAAAATAAGCAAAAATTAACGCTCATTTTCTGGAATAACGTCAGTGCTACGTGAGATATGAAAAACAGGAATTTATAATAAGCAGCAAGTCACAAGTGTTTCTTTTCATTCTAACAAAGCAACACTGGATGCTCAAATTTAGATTTTCGGGGCACTTAAACCTAATAAAAAGATCACTACAAAAAATCTGTTTTCGTGAATAGGATATGCGATCAGGTGGACGCAAACTGAAAATAATTGTCATCATGATATCGATAATTACCTAAATGCAATAATAACGATTTCTTCGCTGCAGTTGGCATGCATGTTTACACTGAAACTTAGTAATAGAGGAATTCGATCATTATGCTTTGTAGAAATTTAATAATTCGCCTTTGTCCCGCGAATGCACGTCCAAAACTTCAGCCAAATCCGGCTAATTACGCATTTATGCGCAGGCTGTATTTTTAACGGAGTAACTGGATGTGGGGGCGTAAAAGTCCTAAGGGGCAGAGCAAAAATGAAATCGATTTCATACTGTGTTCTAACCTCGCCATCATTCAGGATGTAGAGTTAATCGGGAAAGTGCGATGCAGTGTCCACAGGATGGTAAGGTCTCAACATAGTCTAAATCTGCAGAGGGAACCACGCCGATAAGTAAGAAAGACGTCCATCAAGGAATTAGAGGTGAGGGAGAGGGCAGCAGAGTTCAGGATCTCGCCACGGAATAGATATTCAGCTCTAGCCGAGCATGACGACATTAGCCTAGAAGCAATGAACGATAATTTCAGAGATATCAGTAGACGGTAGGATATTTAGAGAGGATACCGGTAAGCTGTCTAAGGAGACGAAAGATCTGATTAAGAAATGACCAAGTATAAAAGCTTCCAAACCAACAGACCAGATATAATTGGCAGAGATATCAAAGCTAATCAATAAGCGCAAATTGGCCGATATATAGAAGTATAACATGAAGAAAACTGAGCATGCTGTAAATAACGGGGGAAGCTTTAAAGCGGTGAAGAAGAAATTGGGCACAGGCAAGAATCAGCTGTATGCGCTAAGGGACAAGGCAGGCAACGTCATCACGAATATGGACAAGATAGTCAAAGTAGCCGAGGAGTTCTATACTGATTTCTGCGGTAGCCAGAGTAGTCAGGACCATAATGAAACTGGCAGTAAGGAAAAGCAGTCAGACGTTCCGCCAGTGACGAAGGACGAGGAACTATGAAATGAGTGTTATAAACTATAAAAAGGAGGAAAGCAGCTGGAAAGGATCAGGTAACTGTAGATTTGTTGTAAGATGGGGGGGGGGGGGGTGATATCGTGCTAGGAAAACTGGCCGTGCTCCGTGTACACGCAGTGCCTGGTGTCATCGACGGTACCGGAGCCATGTAAGAACGCAAACATCATCTTAATTCATAAGAAAGGAGGCGCTAGGGACCTGAAAAATTACAGACCAATCAGCTTATTCTCTGTTATGTATAATGTATATACTAAGATAATCGCTAATAGAATCAGGATAACCTTATATAGACTGCAATCAAACAAAATATTGTCACCAACACACATAGCAAGCAGCACAACAACCGAGCTGGTACTTTTTAATCAAGCGAAAACTCGAGAGAGAAGAGGATGACGCTTAGCCACGTGCCAAGACATTCGGCCACTTGGTGGCGCCAGAGTGGCCGAATGTCGCCAGAAGATGGTCAGTGGTGTGGCAATATCTAGTAGGTTTTCGGAAAGGTTATTCTACTATCGATCATATCCATACTGTCAACCAGGTGATACAAAAATGCTCGGAATATAACCAGCCCTTATACATAGCATTCATTGATTACGAAAAAGCATTTGACTCAGTAGAAACCACGGCGGTCATATAGTCATTGCGAAATCACTGGTTAGACGAGTCGTACGTGAAAGCACTGGACAATATAAGTATATAGTGGTTGCACAGCAAGCATAGTTGTACATAAAGAAAGTAACAAAATTCCTATAAACAAACGTATTAGGCAAGCAGACATGATCTCCCCAGTACTATTCACAGCTTGCTTAGAAGAAGTATTCAGAGACTTGGAATGTGAGCCGTTAGAGGTAAGGGGGGATGAAGAATATCTCAGTAATCTGCGATTCGCTGATGACGTTACCTCCGTGAGTAAATCTGGGGATGAACTGCAAAGAATGATTGAAGAGCTAGAGAGAAAAAGCAGAAAGGTTGGCTAGAAAATCAATACGCAGAACACTAAGGAAATGTGCAACCACCTCGGGAAAGAACAGCAGTTTGCGTTAGGTAGCGAAGCAATGGAAGTAGTAGGTGAATATGTGTACTTAGGGCAGGTAGTAACAGCAGATCCGGACCATGAAAGGGAAATAACAAGAAGAATAAAATTGGAATGGAGCACATTTGGCAAGCACTCGCAGATTTTACTAGCAGCTTACCGGTATCGCTCAAGAGGAAAGTATACAACAGTTGCATCTTATCTGTATTCACCTAAAGGGCTGAAACGTGTAGGCTAATAAAGAGGGTTCTACTTAATGTGAGGAGAAGGGAGAGGGCTATGGAACGAAAAATGGTAGGAGTAATATTAAGAGATAGGAAGCGCGCTGAGTGGGTCATAGAAATAACTCAATTTACTGACATTCTAGCGGAAATGAAGAAAAAGAAATGGGCATGGGCAGGGCATGTAGTGCGAAGAGAGGATAACCGATGGTCGTTTAAGGCAACAAAATGGATTCCAAGCGAAGGAAAGCGTAGCAGGGGCGGTAGAAATTTAGGTGAGCGGATGAGAAGTTCGCAGGGGTCAAGTGGATGCAACTATCACAGAACCGAGTTAATTGGAAAAATAAGGGAGAGACCTTCGCCCTGCAGTGGGTATAGTCAGGCAGATGATGGTGATGATGCTGATGATCCAGGATGATGAGCAGTGCATGCTACTAAATCTAACTGTTACAGATCACAGTATTAAAATACGCATGTGGGCTATCACTCTCACCCCAGCACCAGTCCGCAGGAGTAATAGATCTAGCTGAGGCAACGAAACAAGTTTGACTATATGGGGCAGAGAACGAGAAGGAAAAAGTTACGAATAACAGCTACGTGTTTTCAGTTTATGAAGTCATTATGCAGAAAATGCGTTTTCCTCCATTAAATGAAAAACCTGCTGCATAATGGGATGTTAAACAGTTCAGTGACAATAAATAGCAGCGCGGTTACCAATAAATTTGAACCACGTTTAGAAATCAGTACAAATTTTACAATTCTTCTCTGTTTTCTGCCTGTGTTCACAATTGAATTATCCTTTTCACGTTCTATTTGTCGTGGACGTTAGCAGCCCTCAAATATAGTGCGAAAGCATTCATCCAGCCGCCCTATCTCGAACAGGAAAGCTGTGAAATATCTTGTGGCTCAGTAATAGTTGCCGCAGCAACGATGCTTTCTTAGCGCGCGTCCGGCACCCAAAAAAACAAAGATTCAGAACGCAGTGGATTCGAATCCAGGAACTCCTCGTAGGAAGCGATAACAGAACGCCGCAAATTACGCCGTTGACAACGCGGTTTCTCTTTCTTTCTTTTTTTTTTGCCGCGCAGATAACGCCGCAGCCGGTTATCCTGCATGTTAAACTGAAACATATTAAGGCGGAAGCCATTAAAGGCTTTCGCCTGTTTTCTGCCTGTGTTCACAACTGAATTATCTTTTTCACGTTCTATTTCTCGTGGACAAAATGTGACCCGCTTTTGCGGCGGCTCTGATTGGCCGAGGCGGGATGACGTCATAAAGGTCTCGACCAATCACACAGCACCACCGGAGTATACGTAAATGCGTTTCTTATATGGCGATATGTCAGTCAATGACCAATTCTAATTATTGACAAATTAATGAATTATTTACTAATTGAACAATAATTAGGTAATATTTATTGACTAAACAATTATTTACATTACTAATTAGTGCCAGTTGCGTATCAGAATGCGGCACTCAGGCTTTCGCCTTTCACTACTGTAGTAGCTAAACACCTTCGTAATGTTTTCTCGCACAGGGCATTACGCGTCATCGTCTCTGTCAGCTCCCGCCTTTTTAAGGTATTCTAAAATGTTAACCTTCTTCAACCAGAGAAGCGTTTCTGGGGAGGATTGAAGAGCGCGACCGGATCACTGACTGACATTGATTGATTGATTTGTGGGGTTTAACGTCCCAAAGCGACTCAGGCTATGAGAGACGCCGTAGTGGAGGACTCTGGAAATTTCGACCACCTGGGGTTCTTTAACGTGCACTGATATCGCACAGCACACGGGCGCCTTGCTTTTCGCCACCATCGAAAAGCGACCGCCGAGGCCGGGATTCGATCCCGCGTCCTTAAGAGCAGTAGTCAAGCGCGGTAACCACTGCGCCACCCCGACGGGCCACTGACTGACATGGGACGCTGGATAAACGACATCGCGGACGAACCTCAAGCACGGGAAATCGGTGGAATGAGTCACACAACAGTAAAATCATCGGATGACCCTCGTTCATTAATCAAGAAATATCCACCTCCCAAACAGGTAACGCACACGAAAAAGGCACGTTGCAAGATTCCTAAAGTCCGCTCGTTGCTGCTCGTTTGTATGGCACGACGAAAACCTCGGCACTCTGCACAATAGCTCTGCAAATAGGAGGAGACAAACCAATAAAAAAGTGCCTGTCAGCGAGAGATCTGCAAGATATCGTAACGATTGCTTCGAACAGTGGACTCCTGCTCGTAGGCGGTGCGAACAAGTGGCCCCCGCTGGGATGACAGGCGCACACCTTAGGCCGACATGCCGACGAAAACAAGATTAGAGGCTCCTTCGCGGGCAGCTGAACCCCTATACGCAGCCGTGGTGCGGCAAACGCTGCATTAGTTCCTGCCGCGAATCGTAGCTTCCGTTGTGCATCCCACTCAGGATCCGAGCGAGGAGAAAACGCGTAATGAAAAGAGACCGCGGCCCGCCCGCGCCCGACGAAAAGCAATCGCTCTGCCACGCTCGTCAAACAAACTCCAGTTTGCACGGATTTTGGCAGCCAAAGCTGAGGTAAGCCGACTTTTCCGAACGGCTTAGGCTGGAACCGGCTTCCCGAGACAGCCTCTTAGGGCTGGAGCCGTCAAGGTGCCGGCAGGCGAACCCGAAAACACAGCGGCTTTCGTTCGAAACCTCTGGCAGCCTTGTTTGCTCACGTCATAGGAGACAGCTTTCGGCAAGTGGGAATACCTTGTGGCGCCTAACGATCCCTTTTTCTGCAGTGGTGCATAAATACGGTTCGAGTGGAGGTATTCGTTTGATATATTTAAGAAACACCACCAGCCCGTTGCATGTTTGCTGAGCATATGCTCCGTACTGTCCAGTCGGAGCTAACCTAAGAACAGAAACGAAGAATTGAAGACAGTCGTGATAGCGTGCCAGTAGTACGCTCGCCATGCACTGCGCCCTTAACGATTCGTTACAAAGGTGGAGAGGGCGTGGTGACGGATATCTTGAAAGCAAGAAACAAAGTGAAGGGCTGAAGGAAAACTTCCAGCTTTTGTTAGCTAGCCAACATTAGGCAAAGGGATTTGTGGAAACTCTGGGCAGCGAACTGAAGCTTCCACTCAGCCCTTGTTCACTTTATTTGCTACAATGTAAAGAAATAGGCGCGATTTTTTTTCTAATTTTACGGGAAATTTAAAGCTTTCTTATATATTTGGTTCCTGTGCGGCTACGCCTCGTTATGGCTCCTTTCAGTGTAGTTATTTTTTTCTTTTAGTAAGCGTTGTATTTTTCCTTCATTGCAATGATATACACACTTCCCGGACGAACATGGGGGAAACCTCGCCAAAGTGTTTGCCAAGGTGAAATAAAGTCCAGGCACGTCGGTTTCTTGAATACCGCTACTTATTCCTTGACGATAGGCATTCACAAGGCGTGTAAGAAATGTTCGTTTTCTGCTTCCATTTACAACGGAAAGATCCCATTCACTGTACCCTGAGTCTTCTTTTTCCTCTCACCTTATCTTAAACCTTTCTTTTCTTTTACCTAAGTGCATGTGTTGCGTAGCATCGCTCCTTTTTCTTTTTTATTGCCTACAGCATCTCGCGCTTGTAAACACGCGTATAACCCGTTAATTTGTACCAGACGTTCGCGTTGCTCCTTCTCTATTTTACATGTAGCTCTTTCATTAGTATCACAACGTACAATTTTGGCGTCTTTTATTATTCGTTGGCTCCTGTGTGAAATCGGGCACACTTTTTTTCACTTGTCATGAAGCCAAACAAGCGATTGTCAAAAGTACCTAGTCAGTTTTTGCTACAGTAAAAATACAAACAACTTACCTCTTAGGCACCAAGTAAAATGGAATGCCGGTCATGTCATAATGGTTAACATGATCTAAATTTCGCAGCATCAAATTTTGTAACTAGCCACATGGGAAGAAAAACCTTACGCTGTAATCTAAATGCCACAAGAATTATCCACAATTTGCCATATTACTTTCCTGTATAGATTCATAGGAAATATCTTCTCAGTAACAAAACTATATATCTCCTTTTACCACGCTCGACAACTTAGGCAGAACTACCAACGCGAAGTTGAAATAAAATAGGCAGATATGCTTCGATTGCTAAGGTATGCAGTACCTCCAAAGGCAATACTCAATTGTTTTCAAAAGATAAAAAAAAGATTGCATCCTATAGACTTATTTGGCCATTGCGAAATATGTGAGAAAGCACTTTACGTTTGATTCGTTTTCAGTTCCAGGCATTCAGTTCCAGGTCATTCCTTCTCAACTATTGGAATAGGTCTGAAAAACACTCACGTGTTGTAGACATTAAATATGAATGCTTGTCATGTCATCAGATAGGCACATATTATTTCAGCGGCATATTTTATGGAGTGCCTACATTGCAGAGGGAAAGAACAAAGAGCAACAAAACAAAATTGCGAGTTGTAATTTAACCACGACACATGGGCACCGGCCGCTACCGTGAGCCTTATTGCTCAGTTTTTGTGTTTGTTTTTTTACCTAAAAGAAACTGAATTGTCTCAAGGGGAAACGCCTCCCCGCAGCCATTCGATGTCGCCAAGAGCGAGAGTGCTGCACGAGGGGTCTTGTGTTGCACGAGGTGTCGCTGTTGCATTGCTCAACTCCTTCCGCCCTGCTCACAAACGAAAGAAACACGGGACTCCAGTTCGCAGTGCACTCTCTTCGCTGGGCAATGCAATTCGTACAGTTTATATACGTTGTTGAGATGCCATCGTCTTTGAGTGAGTGAACCGATATCGATAATCGGGCCCGGGATACTCGTTCGGTTTGGGACCAATACTCTTTGGCTTGCTTGGCACGCCCCGAAAGCGCCTTGGCGGGACTTATCTGCGCTTCCAAAACCAATGCGCGCACGGCTGATACTTGTATCCGTCTTACTTTTGTCTTCCGCCACGTTCGAGTCACCGCGCAGTGAAAACGGCGATCGGGGACAGGTCGCTGTAATGTTGAGTATACGCGCGGAGCCTTCTCGTTTTCTTTTCTGTTGAGGAACGCTTCGGTCGCAGCCAGTTGTGATGGCGCTCCGAATATGGGGCTGCCTGCTCCTTAATCAAGACCGACGCAGAGGTCGACAGTCTTCCGGGCGGAAAATGGGGTAAGTGCGCTATTAGGCATACAGCCACGCCACCCGAGAATGTACGAAGCGCCACGTTGTCCTCACCAACGATGGGGCCGCGAAATCGAATCACGTGTCCAGCCACAGCGCCTCGCGCCAAGCAGCTCATGAGCTTCGCTGCAGCACTTCGGCGACGAAACCATTACAGTAAGTCTTCATTATATACGATGCATCTTAGAGCGCGTATGCATTTTACGTTTTTTTTTCCAATTCAGGGCTCAAAGTTGGATGACTGAGTTGCTTCGAACGCAGCTAAAATCATCGCTCCTGGACGTCACATCATGCCTCTCAGCAGAGTGATGGAACGCGACAAGGCGCGCAGAAAGCAGAATACGTAAAACGTGTGTCACGACGCGATAAACAGAAACAAAGTTCAATTGCTGTTCAAATAAAGAAAAATGTGCCGGATAATATAGCATCAAAAATCCACGCACAACGCTGCAGCCATGCACGATATATAAAAAAAAAAGGAGGGTGTGCTTCTAACTTTTAGAAAAGACCGCAACATTTGTTACTCCTCCATTCTAGGGGATGCTGAAAAGTCGAGTTTCGTTTTTCATTGCAAGGAGGGGAGAGGTGCTTGAGGCTGTGGGTGAGGGTGGGAGGGTCGCTTTTCTATAACAAGGCTGGCGCCGTAAACAGGCGATCGGCGGCTGGTCCGCGACGCTGAGGTTATCTCGCTTACTTTTCATATTTTCACGTCGACACCTGAGGAGCATAAATCGTGCTCAGTAAGCTCGGTATTTTCTGCGAGTTGCGTAAAACGAGTACAGGGTTGGGAATGAAGTCAAATTCACACGATGCTTCTGCGGTAGAGTCCTCCTGTTGTAAAGCAACACAAAAAGTGACTAGTATCTTCTAACACGTTAAGAGTGACTAATCGATAGATCATGGTGTGAATCGACAGCGAGTAGCAACGAGGACGAATTATAACCCCACACTTCAAGCGCTGATTTTGAGAACATTGTCAAAAGTAAGCGTTCACAGCAGACGCTCACTCCGTTGTTCTTCTTCCGCGTTCATGACGCGCATCAACCGCCTACTGTTCACTACATTTCTTGCTCTACTTAATCTGTTTTTTCTAGCCACGGTGTTAACATCGTGCTTCTGTGTTTTCTTGTTTTCTTCTTGATTTTGTGCTCCCAACGAACGACCATGACCGCACTCAGCCGGGCCGAAACTACATCTGAGCTCCCCAGGGAAAGTTAAAGTCAGTTATCTACGCGGAACTGCAGCAACCGCGAACGCTCGAAGAGCACGCGGCACGAGCGTCGGCTCTTGTCCGCATGCCGTAGATGCCCAAACTTTCGCTCTTCCACGCGTCGTCGGTACAGCCTAGCGTTCGTGAAGGTTAGACGCAGATTCTCCCGCCAGAACGAACTTCGGTTTTCGCTCCCTTGCGCTTGACTGCATGCGCTATGCGTAGCCCTGATCGTTGAAAATATGTATCAGCTTGTTACGCTCTGTTTTACCTTCCTGTCAGGTCTTAATACTTTTAAGGCGGAAGCCTTTATAACCTCATCGTTGGCGTCGGCAAAAGTGTCACGCTTTTGCGGCGGCTTTGTTTGGTCAATTGACGAGATGACGTCATGGAGGTCTCGACCGATAACAGAGCACCACTACAGTATACGCAAATGCGTGCCATATATGGACATATTCCAATTAATGATTAATTCCTAACTAATGACTAGTTGATTATTTAATAATAATTGGTGGTAGTAGCGCAATAAATAATTAATAATTTCTTAATCACTGAACACTGATAACTAATTATTACTAATTACTAAACAGTCACAGTTGCGCAATGAGCTAATTATTTACTAGTAAGTTAATTATTTCTTAGTACTAATTGATATTTATTATTGCGAAAGCTTCGCTACGTTTACAGATTTCTGTTCACAGATCGTGTCCGCAAAATCGTGTCCTCAGCAGTTATGTGTCATTGAGAAGCGTTAGAGGTTACGTAGGGGTGTCAATCGATAGAGGGTGATGTAATGTTGTGTCGAAAAAATAATTAGGCCAATATGTCAATTAGGTAAATAATTAGAATAACTGGTTCACAAAAAAAGGAAGAGCGCAGTATCTGCCACACTAGTTCTGTGGACACCTGAACCGCGCCGTAAAGAAAGGGAGGAAGATGGGAGCGAAAGTGGAAAGAGAAAAAGGGGTGGTCAAGGACGCCACGTCACGCAACCGGAAGTAGAGACGAAAAAGGGCATAGGAAGGGATTGGCGCGCATTTTGAAAATACCGGACTAAAATGGGCAAACAAGAAATGATTTAAGCAACTAGAAGCAACCAGAAGCAACCAACCGCAGCATCAGTGCTTTCGCAATACTCCAATGCAGATTCTGCAGTGCTCTTTAATTTTTGCTACTTAATTGTTTATTCAATGACTGATTAAGTAATTACTAATTGATGACAAATCAATTAATAGTTAGTAATCTGTTACAGTGCGTAATCAATTAATTATTAATTAATGGCGCCTTATACGGCCATACTGCAAGTAATAGGCAATTACTAATTAATAACTAATAAAGCAAAATATGTTGCAGCTTGCTTCACCTTCCTGTTTTTAAGAGCTCTTAATACTCTCACTTCCAAGGTCGCGCTTGACTGATATAAGGTTGAACTAAGGCAAAAACTGAATTAGATACCACGGGCTCAAATGAAGGCACACAGCAACAGTGATTGCACAGCTCTTCGAACGTTAACCATACCCACGATTCCTTATATATGTGCCAGTATCTCATCCATCTAAGTGGCACCACCCACAAGACCACAATTTGGATAGCATTTGAGGGTCTCGTCTGATGCAGAATATTAAAGTTGGTGTCAAATGATTCGACACCTTCCAAAGAATAAAACTTATAATTGAAAGTAAGTATAAAGTGTACGTGAAAGTCCAACGACGAACTTTCTGCCCCGAAACCACGAATATGGCGGATCTTTGGGTGGCCATTACGGCCAATCTGTTAGTCACGTAGGGCTCCCGATGGTGTCAAACGATTTGTCTCATTGAGATATACTAGTTTATTTGATGTAATACCTGATATAACGAATAAACGTACCGGTTATAGCGAATTTACTTTAATTCACATTATTAGTACTCAATCTATATAGTAGATGGCGCTATATGTGTATTAAACAGGATGTTTCCCGTTTGACACAGAATGTTCGAAGTAGTGTTGAATGATCTGGGACGTTCCGGAGAAAAAATTAATAATTGAAATTAAACCCATAATATCTGTAAAATTCGCACCAACCACCTGTCCGCGCCTATATTTCGAGGAGTCTCAACGGCTATACCATATGCCCCACTGGGGTGGCGCAGTGGGTAGGGCGCTAGACTACAGTACACAAAGATGCGGGATGGAATCCTGGCCTCGGCGGCCGCTTTTAGTTGGAGGCGAACTGCTAGACGCCCGTGTGCTGTGCGATGTAAGTCCACGTTAGAGAACCGCAGGTGGTCAAACTTCCGGAGCCTTCCACTGCGGCTTCTATCTGCCTGAGTCGCTCAAGTACATTTAAACGCCATAAACCAAACCAATCAGACGAACATACGGCCAAACAGTTTTACGCAGGAGGTTCTGATTAGTTCTAAGCGACTCGTCATGCTGTGATGCACAGGTTTACAAAATCCAATGAGTGATAGAACGAAGAAATGTACCGGATATAGCGAAGGTGACTATAATTCGCAATAGTATAGTGCAAAATACATGAAGTAAATACCGCTGCTTGAGCTCCGGTAGCGAACGCCCGTAAGCCGAAGATTTTGTTTCCTGATGACGCATTGCCCTGTTCGGTGAGCAGCATGCAATGCTCCATTTCACAGAATGCCATCTTTGAGTTTCCAGCTGCACTACGGTGGAGTGTGTCGGGTGCTAAAACTGCGTGCTTGCTTCAGTGCAACGAGAGTGTAGCATAACATCGACAACCTTACGATGGCTCGAGAGAAAGTAAATATTTCAGTAGACGCCCGACTAATGTGCCGGAGTTCCCGGGTACGAACCCGACCGCGAAGGGTGTGTTTCGATGGAGGCGAAACAAAGTGGCGTCCGTGTTCTGTGTGATATCAGCGTACGCTAAAGATCCACAGGTGGTCGAAATTACTCCGTAGCCCTCCACTACCGGCTCCTCTTTTTCTCTTTCCATTTTCACTCCCACCTTCTTTCCTTCCCTTACGGCGCGGTTCAGGTGCCCACAGAGCAAGTGTGGCAGATACTGCGCCTTTCCCTTCCTGCGAACCGATTCTTCTTTTTCTTCTTCTTCTTCTTCTTCTTCTTCTTCTTATTATTATTATTAGTAGTAGTAGTAGTAGTAGTAGCTGTAGTAGCAGTAGTAGTAGTAGTAGTAGTAGTAATAGTAGTAGTAGTAGTAGTAGTAGTAGTAGTAGTAGTAGTAGTAGTAGTAGTAGTAGTAGTAGTAGCACAATATTACTGCTGGTCAGGCAAGGAGACTAACTACTTTTTAAATCCTCCTGACTCCTCATTCCTTCAGCTGTCGTTGAGACCAACTTCCTTGGTATTTAATAAATGTGCCGGTGGATTTTGGGGGATCGAATCCTGTTTTCCCTCCTTGGTGGTGGTACGTCCGACTAACAATATAAAGAGAAGATACTACGTGATATCTTACGCTGTCGCATGGGATACTTTGTAGAGAAAGCGATGGGGCTCCGGCGCAGTCGCAGCCTAAACGATCGTTAAATGAGCGGTTTAGTGCTGTTGAAAATGTTGTGCGCCCGGGATGCGCTATGAACTCGGCTTTCCGTTTGTAGCGGCTACCACTGAGATGGCCTAACACATCTTCGGCCGCTTCTATTTTTGCCACCCACGATGCGCGAAGATCTCAGCAATGAACAGCGTCCCTAACGTCACAAAGTAATGGTACGGAACTCTATCGGCCTTGATGGTGACGTGGAAACGACAATCAACCAGACCCTGCCAGGGCGCCAGCTTCCGGGCGGAAACTCGAAGAACAAATGCGGACAGCGGGACTCGGTCGGTCGAAAAACAATAGGGTGTCACTATATGTCGCGGCTGCACTTGCCCTTCTCACAAGTTTTTCCAGTAAAATGCCCTGAATCGTCTACCTGTCCTTCTAGATGCCAGCTGCAGTATCATTGGAGTGCTGATGACGTTATAATGTTTAATCATTCATGGCTAAAAAGATTACAGCCGATTTAGCTTAGTTGGTCAAATGAGAAGTATGTGAGGCAGTGCATCGCGTTTCACTTCGCTCTTGGTTCGGGGCTTGGATTTTAAGGTCGGACTTCAATGAAACTTCGGCAAAATCGGTGACTGGGAACGTTATAGTGGGTGGCTCATTATAAATTTCAAGACCGCTTAATGCACCTTATAAGAGCGCGATGCGATAGCAGCGTGTTCTGGATCTATTGCGCGCGGATTGAAATGGGTGAAGACGACGTCATGTAGTGTACTGCGTGAAAAAAAAAAGGCAATAAAACACGCGGGGGCTTCGACTACTGTACGTTTTTTCTTGGAGCACCTATGCAGTCTCTGTAGAAAACAGATGAAAGTTCTGAATGAGACAATATTCCTGTACCGATGTATTGGCAGCCTTATCTCGCATTTCTTCGCAACAGTGTATTAAAAAGAGTGCAACAGAAGTGTGTTTAATCGGCCGCAAACACTTTCTTTTTTAAACTCTAGACGTGGACCTTTACCTGTAAAGACGTGGCTTTGAGCTAAAGGGATCTTTGTGCCATTGTCAGTGCAGTGATAATAACTTCCAATCAAAAACGATTGTCCAAAGAACCTATTCATCTATATCTCCCATTGGATTATCTTTATCTACCCGCTATACATATGTGGTGGGAGGAGTCTGTCTATGGACTCTAACATACTAAAAATGCCCGTGGAGTGCAGCCTATGGCAGCAGCCAGAGACTATCGATCAATTCTTGTGTTTTCTCGTGATGCGGAGGTCTTTAGGGGCATTATTCCACGGGCTCCAAAAAGGACACCGAGATCATGCCCTAGACTATTAGATTCTTGCCTGCAATGGAGGCTAGAAGGTTCCGTGCTGCCGTTTTATACTCGTGAGACGGTTTAACCCGGGAAAAAAACCGAATGATGGATCATCACGCGAAGCCACCACGTTGAGTCTGTACTGATAGGAGTGTGCTATAGTGCGCGGCGCAAGACCGACCGCCTGCGCGGTTGGCTTTGCTCGATGCTTATGTGTGCATATCGCAATTTTGATAAGTGGACAGAATGTATCAGGCTGGTATGACTACGTATGACTAGTACATGAGATCTGACCTGGTTGGATAAGGCAATATTGTGCCTAAAGAATTACCACAGACGCTTAGGCTGATCTGCTTTATGGGGTCTCACGAGCCAAACCGATTCTGGTTATGAGGGACGCTGTAGCAGAGGAGTCCAGATATTTGGATTCCCACCTAGGGTTCCTCAAATAACACTGAAATCGCCCAGTAGGCTTTTCGCCTCCAAGTAGTCGCTGCGGCCCCTGATTCAATCTCGTGTCCTTGCGTTCACCAGTCGAGCTCTCTAACCACTGAGCCACCGCAACGAGGCGCATTTCAGGCTGCACACGTATGGGAATATTAAGAAAATATATTTCTCGGAGGCCTTCACGAAGACCTTCAGTGTGACAACATTATGTCTATGTTTCTTGCGTTGGAGAATTGCATGTAAGATGTTCCTGCTGCTGTTGTACCATGTCGCGTTGTTGTGTTCTCGTATGAAATCAGAAAACACCATTCAGAACTTAGTGATGAAAAGCAAAGACGACTCAAGTGGTTAGATGTGATGACTAGCATGAGATACACCTTTTGTTTTACCTCAAAACTCACAGCAGCAACTGGAGTAGAGCGGTAAGCTGGAATAGTTGGTGGATGTGCATTGTATAAATATGGTAACTACGTTAAGAAAGGACTACACGGGCCTTCTCTTTCCCTTCTGTTTGGCCATGTTTTTTTAGCGCAGTTTTCTTACTCCTACGATGAGCAGCAACTGACGCGTGAAAAGCCGCACTCTCCTTTCTAAAACTGGCGCAGCGACATCACGTGGCCAGTGTCATAGTGCTCTCCTCCCTCACAAGCGACACTTGGCACGCCCACTCCCATCAGGCGATTGTGTGTTGTCGATTGCTGTTTCGGCGTTGTGCACGTCAGGAGGCCGCTATATGATGTCATCTGAGATTTGGTACGAGGTTCTTGAGACAATGCATTTCGCTCTAATCGGGCATGTAAGGCTTTCGCTAAAAACGAAATGCGATGGTGCAACGCTTTAGTGCAATGGCCAGCCAAGCTGATCTGTTCACAACACCGCGGTGTCGAAACCCTTTTGCGGCCACAGTTATTTTATTTCTTTGCAGATCAGAGGAACCGCGCAGGCAGATAACGGATTTTGGGTTGAATGGAAGCCTTCAAGCCATGAACGCATGCCTCTCTCGGCAGTCCGTTGTGCGCTGCGGTAAAGGTGCTTATAATCTTAGATTTTTTAGGCGCTTCATCTACGACTAGTATTCGATATGGAAGGACTGTGTGTAAGCCTTGGTACAAAAAGCTGATACTTTCGTGGCGCTGGATAGCCCCTCATGTCAGGTTTCCGCAGAGCGCTGTACGTACTAGCAGTTTCGATATGGAATGACTGTGTGTAAGCTTTGGCATATTTAGCTGATACTTCCGTAATGCGCGATAGCCGCATATTGTCACGTAGTGGTGACAAGGCCGTTGACACCAAAAGAAGACACAAGCTTGATGGTACTGAAATTAACTCTTTATTGGGCTGACTTATGCCCGCAAAAGAACTAAGCAACTCGGCGGCGGCGATAGCAACTAATGTGCTCGTCGATCGTCGCACAAAGAATGCCCGTCGCACTCGTCAACGCTCAATTTAAAGGCTGCTCAGAACAATCTAGATAACGTCGCAAACTGCTACTAGCACAACATAGAACATTGTAGAAACATACGCGAGTGGTCGGAATCTTCGAGACAGATCTCGGCGCATCGTTCGCGACAACGAAAATGATAGCACGTCGTATCGCGACAGCGAGCATGAACAAACACGTGATACAGAATTGATAAGTGCGCCAGAATATCAATGATAAGGCCGCATGCCAGCGGCTGTCGAACAGGGACAAATAAAGATTTAAACAGTTCGCGGCAGTATGTTAGATTTCCGTGCAGCGCTGCATGTACGATCAGGTTCGATATGCAAGAACTGTGTGCAAGCTTTCGCATACTTAACTGATACTTTCGTAGCGGTACATAGCCCCATATGTCAGGTTTCCGCGCAGCATTCATGCACGATCAGTATTCGACCTGGACGGACTGTGTGCAAGCTTTGGCATAATTAGCTGATACTTTCGTACTGCCGGATGGCCCCGTATATCAGGTTTGCGCGCAGCGCTTCATATAGGACCAGTTTCGATATGGAAGAAATGTTTGTAAGCTTTGTCATAATTAGCTGATACTTTCGTAGTTCTGGATAGCCCCATATGTTAGGTAGCCGTGGAGCCGTGTACATTCAGTATTTCATATGAATGGAGTTTCTGTAATGTTTTGCATAATTAGCTGATACCTTCGTAGTGCTGGATTATCCTCACATGTGAGGTTTCCGCACATCGCTGCACGTATGATCGGTATTCAATATGAGAGGACTGTGTGCAAGCTTTGGCATAATTAGCTGATACTTTCTTAGCGCTGCATAGCCCCATATATCAGGTTTCGGCGCAGCGCTTCATGCACGATGAGTATTAGATGTGAAATGACTGTGTGCAACCTCTGGTGGAATTAGCTAATACGTTCGTAGTGATGCCGCGCAGCGCTTGCACGCAATGGCGTCCCCTTGACAACCTTTCCACAAAGACATGCCCACGAGCACCGTCAGTAATTCACATGAAATCGAGACACCTATGACTGCATGCTCCTTCTCCCCAAATACATTCACACGCTATAGGACAATGAATCATTGAGCAAATCTACGATCAACGGACTTTGTTGCTAAGGATATAAGACAGGTTGATGCGCTGAGAGTATACGCTTCAATCACATGAATTCACGCTCGAATAATGGCATGAGTCATGCTGCGCTGAAGTTTTTCAAAACTCAATTTACGCACAAACAGGAACATTGCTTTTTTTATTTTGTTCTTGTTGGTTGCGTTCCAGATGAGATTGCTTTTCATGGTACACGCTTCCTGGCGTCCTGACTGTGTTGTTGCATTCTCATAACCATTGTCTCCTTTTGGCGTTCCCTCGTAGTGTCGAGAGCAGGAAAAGTGCCAAGCTCTCTATCTCTACCATCTCTTCAGAGCTGGTCTTTTTCTGCCGTGGTTCCTGCGACGATCAATACAAGAACACCTGTGAGCAAAACAAGCTTCGGTTGCAGTTGCTCCATTGAGGTGTCAAGCCTCGCGGGAGTACAGAAGAGTTTCTTAATGAACGCGTAACGAATAAACACCTTGCTGGCTACTCAAACTCATCTGCCGTGCCTTCCTCTGTGATTACCCTGGTTGCTCTGCAATAGTTTTCCCAAATTACGCTCCAAATGTAAAAACAAAACCTTCAGTGCTTCCGATTGCTTTGAAACCTTTTTTTCGTTTCGTGTTTCTCCAGTTCATTAGCAGTTCGTAGCTCCCACAAACTTCTCAAGTGAGCCTACTTTTCCTAGAGCTTCAGCGAAAAAGCCTACGCTCACTATCTGCAGTTCCCAGAGGGAATTAGGTTTTGATGCCACGCTTACCTGAGTTTTATGCTCTTGCGCTTGCTGCAATATCCTGCATCCCCGTTATGTGGCCGTTTGAATTACGGCATTCAAAGGTTCGCAGTTCGCAGACCGTATGACTTTCAGGTCAATTAAAAGCATTAAAACTCAAAAACACTCAGTTAACAAGACAAACATTTCACAGCAGGTCTCATATATATCGCTCATTTCGACAAAGAGAGACCAATGAGCCTAAGGAGCAGAAGCTGCGCAATGACCTCCTCGAGGAGTGATTTGGTCGACCAATTCACTCCGTCACAGAACCGCATCTCTTCTCTCCGAATGAAGGTGGACCTAATGTATGCATTCCCTTATGACTGTGAGCTAATGTTTAGGTGCATCATTAGAAAAAAACTAATTACGGAAGTGATAGTTAAGCGAGTGGTAAATCATGCATTTGGGCCTCGACATTATCTGTAGGAGTAGGATGGCTGTAAGACACTGACTTGGATGTACGATCGGTATGTGATTATTTTTTAGAACAAGTGTATAAATTAAGAGAAGCATTGAAGCAGCAAGACTCTGTGGATGACGTTTTGAGTCTGATGGACCAACTTGTTATAGTGAAGGTTCATTAGACATGATTTTCGGCCAAAAGGCATGACAACCACAATTTCTTTTTTACTGTATTTATGCAAATACGCAGAACATTTATTGTTTATTTATTTTCTTCAGATTTTCGCCCTACAATCACAAAGCCGACACCGCCTTTTCTGCGACACAAGGACCTTAACGCTATACCATAATGTAAGATTTTTCGGGAACGGACAGCACCCTACAAAGCAAGAAAAAAAAAAGACGAAATTTATTTATTTTTTATTAGACTTTCTGTATTAATGGATGGAGTATTTCTGACTTAGCTCACTGTGACACCATTTCGATGTATTGACTTGTTGAAGGCGACACTCAGTAGAGCTTGTAGATTCCACACCGGATTCACCGGCTGTTGCGCTGCGCCACCGCCTCCGCTTTGGACGCCGCTGGCGGCAACGTCGGTGTGGTGGATCCTCACGCGCCAGAAACGGTCCTGTTTGCATCGCGATGTTTCTTTGCGTGAACGGTAGATGCTTGCAGTAAACTAGTTCACCTGTCTGGCGTCCTGTGCTCCTACAGTTTGCGTGAAACATGAAGTATCAGACTTTTTACTTTTCGAAAAAAAAAAAAAAAGAAATAGGTCCCAAAAAAAGATCGTACAAGCTGGTGATGGGAGGCAGCTGAGAATGTACTCTTCCGACATTTGGCGCCTTGTTCGCTTTGAGCAGTGTACATTGGAAAATGGTGCTTTTTTGAAGTATCTGGGTCTGAACTGCCTTTACGCACCGTTAACCTTGAAGCAGCCGCTCAAATTGCCGACAAAGAGGAGGTCGTTTAACTCTGGTGCACATTCACCAAGCAGTCCTTTCAGCTATTTGTGCCCCATATAAAGCTGCGAGTGAAGGCCTGTGCCAAGGTTTATTGTCACATTCAACAGGTCGTAAGGCGAGCTAGGGCTTGATGCGAGTATTCCCTCCTCATACCGCATTCGGCCCCCCGATATAGCCACACTTCTTTCTCTACTTTATGCAATGGAAAAACGTCGCTATAAGATCCTAGAAACGGAGAACAATTCTTGGCATTTTTTTTTTGTAGGTTGTTATTCGATCATACGTATTAACTTTGTGCTTGGCATTTCTTGTCCGCTTTTGCGCCATAAAAACAATACAACTAAGTAACGTGCGCATTATTGCCACTTGAACCACATGACGTTTACGTCGTGATATTACCTACGTGTTACCAGTATTTCCCACGATGAAAAAAAAAAAAAACGCTGAGTCTCGTTTATCCGTCAGCCGAACGTATACAGGCCCGTACACAAATAACAGCGAGAGCCAGTATCATTAGGGCTGCACTGGCTACAAAGATTGTATTATAGTTTAAAGAGACCGTTCCGGAACAATTTCTTCGAAAATAAACTTGTTTGTTATAACATCAAATTATATTCAATCAAAATATGGCGCGCTGATAACATATCCCATGTTTTTAATAATAATAATAATAATAATAATAATAATAATAATAATAATAATAATAATAATAACAATAATAATAATAATAATAATAATAATAATAATAATAATAATAATAATAATAATAATAATAATAATAATAATAATAATAATGAAGCAATCTTTATTCGTAATATAATAAAAAGGAAATGGACTCCAGACGAAAAACTACAACGCAACAGCTAGAAAGTGTCTAAGGCCCAATACAGTGACATGGCATACATTATGTGGCCAGGTACGCGATTTGAGTGTTACCGAACACATGCATTCGCCACAGCTCTGTTTAAGGAAACGGCCTAAAACTTCATTGTTAATCAGCTTTCTTTCCGTTAAATGAGCGATCGCTTCGTGAATATCGTCATATGTTTATCACAATAAAAGGATCAGCCACATCGCTAATCGTATACGCAAAACAAGGAGAAAAAAACATAGGCAACAAGCCTTTTGTTGCACATATATGAACAATACACTGATAGCGTATAAACCAGCAGCCCAAAATGAGGTGGAAAAATAGCAAATAATGTCTGATGACATCCATACGGCTGTATCGCGTTGTGTTTTACTGCAAAATGGTGTTCGTCACCACGATCACCCCATGCCCTGCAGCATATCCAAGCCCTCTAAGCCCCATATCTGCCGCAATAAGCACTGCGCCTCTCGAAATTCCCTAGAGACGCCATTTACCTGGATGTAGTAAACAAGACGACGTAAAGCTACTTCTAACAGGTCTGACTTCAGTCAAGGCACGAAGTGTGCTTTCGTGCACCCGACGATGCGAAGGACGGCAACCAAGATGGAACTTGATAGCTCCTGATAAATGGGCGCAGGTGCAGTTGGCTTTGTTAATTCGGTATATTGTACAAAATAAACGAAACAGCACTAGGCAAAAAATATTCCAGGCGTTGTGGCAAATAACGGCAAACGCTCCGCGATACTAGCGCACGAATGGTTTTCCTCCCTTCACATCCTCCTTTACCTTGTAACGTGATGCGCCCCCAAAAAGATTCTTGATGTCACTTAAGGCGAAAGCTGACGCGGCTGCACTTCATCCTTCATGGAGAGGAGCTGGAAAGCCAGGAAGGTGTGTTTCCGTTTTTGCACGGCTATCTGGTGCACAAAGGGGGATTCAGCCGTGAAAAACAAGTTTATAATCGAATCAAACGTATGTAATTCAGTTAAGATTTTCATACTAGCCTAATATTTGGCCTAATTTTGCTACAAAGTGATAAACTTACCCATGAAATAGTTTAAACTGTGCACATAGGAGACCATTGCAGCGCAGCTGACAAGTCCAAATTTAGAAGAAAAGAATGCAATTGGTTTTACATTTATTTTAGCCCTGACACTGTGCTGCTGGCTAGAGCAGACAGCGCGTAAGAGGCAGACAGCTTTCCACAATTCTCAAATTAACGGCCTCCGTCAATTAACACTTCAATTGTTATTTCAGGAGGTATGTTGTATTTACATGATTGGAGCTTGTCCATATAGCCGAGAAAAACATTCTTACAAAATCGTATCGGGAGTACAAGGCCCGCAGAAGTCATCCTGATTAGCGGTTTCACATCGTAACACACTGACAGCCCACCCGTGTGATTCCAGGTTACTCCACCGAAACATTTCATGACTCTACTAGCATGACTGTAGAGTCAAACGGGCACGCTACAATTGGTTATCAATCTCTCTTCGACCGCCGCTTCTCTGATAGCCGCCGCGCCGGTATCCAATAAGCGCAGTCATTTTGCTCGCAATTTGGTTTCAAAGTGCCGAGGTGGAGCAATCAACGCCGGACGGGCCCGCAGCCGCTGTGTAGATTCGCCTGTAAGTACGATATCTGTGGGCACTACCTACATTACCTACGCACATACATTATTGTTTTCATTTTATTTTTCTCGCCGATACTATCTGGAGGCCGAACTCCAATTCTGCAAATACAACGTCTGCTAAAATATAAATTTAAAAAGGCAAATAACGTATTTGTTCAATTAGCGAACTATTCTGCCACTTATCTGGTGTCCGCCGTAGCCCACAATATAGCCCCCAAGCTGAGGGAAATCTGAAGCAAGATCTCATCTTGCAAAATTTTGGACCCTCTAAAACAAACACCCTGTACACCGAAACAGATTCCACGCATTGTTTGTCCCAACAATAGGAAAGCCAAATACGAAACCTTGTCGCAGCGGCATTACTGCAGTGGATACAGTGCTTGTTAAGAAACTCGCATAAACTGGAGTGCTTGCTTTTCCTCTACGCAATTCTGAGCCTGGCCAGGAAACCTGGCGGTCTCCGCGAGACAGTAGCCGTCATATTCTGCTTTCTTCCTCCATAGATATTCGATACAAAATTACGCATACTCTATCGATGCTGCCTTTTAGTTAGTTTCCCATGGTCACGCATTTTTGGCTCTCTGAGCCACTTTTCATTGCCTATAATAGTGGTATTGTCGTTTTATTTTCTTTTTTTCTCGAAATTTATTACATTCAAACCTGCCAGAGGACGCATAGCTAGCAGGCATGTCTAGCCGCTTTTATTGCTCCGTTACTGCGAGGTTGCTGTCGCGAGTCTTGTAATTAATGAGTTGAGTGCTTCAGCGCTGGAAAAGCAAATGAAGTCGCTCTTGTGTAGCGCGGTTAGGACCTGATACGAAAGGTTTTGCGGGTAATTCGTGCATTGCTATCGGGTATATATAATGCAGCTATCAGGTTTGCATGTCCGACCCAGCACTTGTCAGAAGCGCTCACGAGACCGAGGAGTACTTTGATATGATACCAGAAAACACGCGCTAACGTCTAGGTTTTAGGACAAGCCGTCATATGACCAGTAAAGTTTGTTAGGATTAAGCAAGGTGCTCGTACGCCGTTACTTCGAAATTAGGTTCGGCTCTTCTCTTAGAATCACCGATATGCATCGTCAACACCGAAGAGGCATGGCAGCTCTGAAAGCTTGTGCAGGGTTTCGATATAGCAGCGCACATTTAAATAAAATGCATGTAAAGAGTATGTATGACCTCTCGGTTATATTTCTAACAAAGCATTATTATATGTGTAAATTTGTTATTTTCTTTTGTTTGAAGCATGATCCGCTATAGCTATAATTTGCAGTATATAATTCTCTCTCTCTTGTTGTAACTCATTTTCAGGTGTGTCCGCAAAACGATCGAGTCCAGATCAACGTGCTGGAATGGCCGCCGAAAGAGGCTGACATAAACATTCTAAAAAAAAGACGGGGGGGGGGCTGTTGACGAAGCACAACTTGTCAGGACGAGCCGTTCACATTCAGAACAGGGATCGTATCGTTTGCTCTTCAAGAAGAGTAGGAATGGCTAAAGCCCAATCCACCTTTTATCTGCAACTTGTATGCTTCTCTGCCAGACCGACTAAGAGGCATTGAGGCTGCAAGGGACGGGTTCGCTCGCCCCTGACCAGACATTCCATGCAGACCGCAGGAGTTCGAGCTGGTTGCTTCAGATGTGGGCGTGTCTGTTGTGTTTGTTTGTTTTTATTTCGGTGCGGATAGCATCACAGGTTTTAGTTGTTCATTCCCTGCCCATGAGGACTTAAGAACTGCAGGTGATGTTGGTATTTGATTCATTTTTTTTACCTCAAAGGTATAAACATAAAAGCTGCAGATTTAGAGTGCTAGCAGCGCTCTCACAGAACCAGTTTGTTAACAGACCTGCGGGATATTCTAGACCGACAAATTTCGTTCGCATCTTTGTTGTGGTCTGTATATAGAAATGAATGTGGTCATTTTACAGGATAACTACTTACCTACAAAATTTCCCCCGAGCTTTCAATTTTTTACAAGTCAGGTTTGGCACGTAGTAGTTTTTACGTTATGGAAAACAATACAGATATAAAAGTGCTATTAGATTAGGCTACAAGAAATGAATTGACGCTGTCAACAGAATTCAGGGCGTTGACTTCGGATCGAGTGTAGTTACACTGATTTCGTGACTAAAACTTCCACTCACCGTGGGATGTAACGCCAAGCTTTATGAGAGACCAAGAAAGTAAAGTTAAATGAAAAGCATAGAGGTTAATTTTAAGGGTGGTACGGTTGGGTACCCTGCAGTGGGGAAAATGGTTAAGGATATAAATGTTGAAGAGGAAAGGAGGAGATGTGGCTGTTGATCGCAGAAGTGAGTCCCTCACGAATGCAAACAGAGGGCTGTAGGCATTCTGCGTCATCGAAGGCTGTGGTGGCGGTTCCGTTAGCGGAATATGGTTCGACCAAGGGCAGAGCGCAGCGTATGCCTCTAGCGTCCCGTGCAGGATAGTCACATAGCAGATAGTGTATTGCCTCATTAGAGCCACATATTTTGCGAACAGGGCTGGCTGACATGCCGAAGCAGAATGCGTATTTTACAATAAAAGCTACACCGAGCCTGATACCGCATCGCATTGTTTCTTCGTAGTGAAGGCTAACTGAAAATTTACACACGTATGCCTTGAAAACGAAATGATGAGCAACTAACTATTCGTTGAAGATTTATAGCATGCAAATGGAGCGCAAATGCTGTAATAAATATATTGTCTCATTTTTAGGTATAACTTTGGTCATCAGATTGCTCCTCAGCGCAAAAGTAACAGTTAAGACGTTTTCAGTGTGCTAGTACTACAGCGCTCGTTCGTGTATTCCACCAACGTTTATCAGCCTGTCTCTCTGGAGCCGTTGTCTGGAGCAGCCAACTCCTAGGAAGCACTTTTGAGGTGGGTATATGGAACCATCAGGACCTTTCAGTCCCGAGTTAGTCGCGCTACTCCCAGGGGTGGAACTGGAGGCTTCTAATATCGTGACCCAAAGTTTGTCCTCCTCACCGCCACTGCCACCACTACCCCCCCTCCCCTCCCGCTGGAAGGTGGCAGCTGCCAGGTGACATGGCCGGACACTTACTGGCCGGTGGACTTTGTGTCGCCACCGAAACACATGTCTTGGAAGAACTGGCTGGAGCTGCCACCATGGCCTGCTCGTCTGACTTAAGAATCGAGACCGTCGGAATTAAGCCATCGATCTCGAATCAGGCTCGTTACTTCTAGGCATGCAAGCCCATTCACACAGCTTAGTTAAAGCAGGGCTTTATATCTGTGGAAGGTGACATTTCATATAATGTGGCACGTAACGACAGAATGCGATATGTGTGGCACGAAACCAAAATTCTTGCGGCTATCATTCGCAATTGGCCCTACGAAGCTAAATCGGCCGTATTTTTTTTCTTCGATATTTGCTAAATTTAACTTATGCTGCTCTCGAAGCGAAACAATGTTTTGCGCTTCGTTCCGAAAAAAAAAATTATTTCAAAGGGGTTGGAGAAATACTGGCCGATTGTAGTTGTTGCAGAGCTTTTGTTTTTGTTTTTTTTCTTTTTGTGCAACTTAGACAGTGGCCTTGTTTCTTAGCGAACATGTTTACAGTCTCTGCGACCATGAAAAGCTGAATTTACGGCTCATTATGACGGCGGAATGACAGGTCACGGCAGCACCTCCTTTATTTTTACAATGCATGCCGAATACGGGTGGTGGTGGTGGTGGTGGTGACTATGGTTTATTTTTTGGGGAGGGGGTACTGGTCACGTCTTATGTTAGCCATCTTTGTGGCATCACTCTTGGTGACCAGGGGGAAGGGGAAGTTGGGATTAGGGGAAGGTTGGGGAGGGGAAGGTTGCTGACGCCGCCTATGTCGCCACCATTTTCGCACGAAGCACTATAGGCCCATGCAGGCCTACAGAACAGAGCTGAGGCCAGACTCCTCCAGATAAATCAGGAGGAGCCGGTGAGCAGAAAGTTGGTTCCGAGCTGGGAAGAGCAATTGCCCTTCCGTATCAGCAGGGAGACCAAGATTCCGATAGCCATTCAGAAGTTTCTGGCGATGGCCAGCGGAGGCTGGACACACGAGGAGCAAGTGTCCCAGTGTGCCAGTATTGCCGCAAGAGGGACAGGCTGGGCTGGGAGCTCGGCCACAGGCATACATGCGGGACGGAGTTCACGTGCAGCCTATTCGAAGTCGTAGGAGGAGGGATTTGTCCTTCCGTGGAAGTTTGTCAGAGAGCCGTTGGAGATGTTCACCAGCGGTAATACGACGGTCAGAATGGAAAGACCTTATCGACCTTCTCAAGAGGGGTCTTGAAAAGTCAAAAGGTGTGACAGCCTCAGTGACTGGGGCGCCGTTGTCGTGCGCCGCTTTGGCCGGGGCATCCGCCTCTTCATTGCCCTGGACTCCAGTATGTCCTGGAACCCAATGTAGGGCCAGTTGATACCCTGAGTCCTGAAGGGCTAGGAGACGGGCTCGGAGAATGTTCACCGAGAGGTTGGTGCCGTGGTAGATAGTCAGGAGCTGCAGAGCAGATCTGGAGTCGCACAGAACATTCACAGGTCCAGGAGGGACACTGGAAGCGATGAACTGTGCGGCTAGATGTAGACCGGCCAGCTCAGCAGCTGTTGAACTGGCAGGGAATGACAGGCGGCAGGACCTAGACTGGTCTAGCTGCGGTGCTGTCATAGCAGCAGCTGCTTGGAAGGTAGCTGGTCGAACCGAGCCATCCGTAAAGAGGAGTGTAGATCCTCTACACTCCTCAAGGAGCCGAATACGGCCTATCCGACAGTCCACGGCCCTCCCCTGTCCTCCTTCCTTACTCTCCCCTATTGGTTAGCTTCCGCACCTGCTTTGCTTTTGTGGAGGAGAGATACCAGTTGAGCGTCGCCACATGCCGGAAAGCGGGAAAGGCAATTTTTCGTAACATTCGTTCTTCATGAGCAGTGCTCTACGTCCCTCATGGTTAGGCAGCCTACATATTGTGCCGCCGCGGCTCCATGTAGGCTCCCTACTCATGGTGACCAGGCTGCATCTCAGATATTGCCGCGTCATAGAGCGCGCCGTTCGTGATGCTGGTTATCGTTGAGCAGCCGTAAGCGCTGGCATACCTTGACGCTGGTTTTAAAATGAGCCCAGATAGTGGGGTGCGCAGCGGCGTTGGCTGTGAAAGCTGTGGTGGCTTGTTTGAACCATGTATGTCCTTTAACTACAACCTGGAACATTTAGACAGTACAGAAATATGATATAATAGGACAGAGGTAGTTAGTGTAAAATTAGATATTTTAGGTTTCGATGCAGGCAAATTTATTATGCAAACTCGATGAAGGAAATGAGGCGTGATAAATCTTAAAATGAATTTTTCGAAACTACCGGGTATCAATACCTTTGATGTCGCAGCTCTAGTTTTGCCAGGATAAGCTATGGTCATTACGGCGACAAAAATTTTCTTCGGACCGCGATAGCCTACCGCTACAATTGCTTCAATGAGCGGAAAGTGAATTTCTCGAATGCATGGCGCTGCAACTCATTCCAAAGCACTTACTGGCTACCAATTAAGTTATCGGCTTTTGCGACTGCTGCGCTGAGAGAAATAATTTGTGATCAGGTCAGACTAGTTGAACTGCGCGAGCGAGACGCTTTTGTGGGAGAAACGAACGAACGTAACCTCCACTTTATTCTTTTCGCAAGGAATAGACATCAGCAACGGAACACTTGAAACAATGCCTCAAGTATACCACCCGCCGCAATGCTCAAGTGATAAGCAAAACTAACGACGCAACCATTTCTACAAACGGCGAGCAAAGCTGCCGCTCCATCGATTGACGTTTGAGAAAGCTCCATGCCACGAATGAAGCGAGAACTACGCCAAAATGGGCAGGGAGCAAGGATCTGGCAGGCGCGGGGTGTATCACTAGGAGCGAGTGATGACCAGAACGCTAGCCCCGCGCGCCCGGACGCAGGTATGGCGCGAGCAGTCCTGCATGGTCCTACCCTATGATAGCACCACATATGGCAACTCATTGATGTGAGGCGTACCGACGCATTCCCTTGCAATGCGGGTGATTCGGCTGGCATTGTAAAGGTTCTGGTCACAGTAAGCTGGAACTATTCTTTCGTATACTGTGCTGATTCGACGCTGTTGAGGGACACGAAATATGATGTACTGCCTGACAGTGAGCAAGAAAATGCCATCTATCTATACCTGTCAGACCGCAATGTATGTGCTGGTTACCGCTTATTGGCGTTTCCTTTGCCGAGGATAACAGGAGGCAGTTGCGAATCAAACGCTAAGACGCGATTACTGATGCAGGCTCTTAGACATTGATGTGGTGTAGCGCGTGGTATGCGCCGGAAATGCTCGTCCGGGCATCTCCCAAGTGTGCAGCTTCTTCATGACGTGATGACGCCTGATAGCTTGCCGCGCTTCCTTGAAATAACTCCTGCCTCTGTACTTGGCTACTTCCTTCTTAACGTGTTATGATGTGCGTTTTCGTAAGATTTGCTGATTTGCTGTAGTATTCTGGAACAGTCTATTTTCTGCAGGTACATCAGTATACCGAGGCAAACCAAGAAAAAACGATAACTGCGCGATTTGATGATATAGACTTCGAAAACGAAAGGAAGAGTGAGGCAGAACAAGCGTTTGTCCTGTCCCTTCTTGCTGTTTACTTGTCTTTCGCTGTGTATTCTGAAGATGCTAGTGCCCTCTGTATTATTACAACAGGCTGACTGCATCATTATTCACGTAATAGTGCGTGAAGGGAAGCTAAGCCTGCAAATGCGTACAAATGCGCGTAAAACACCCAAACATGGTCGTGAACTTACAGCCAGCAATGTTTATTGCCGGCTGCCATAAAAGCTGACTGCCACACATACAATCCAAGCCCCTTGCCACCGGGCAAAAAGAAGACAAAATGAATTACAATAAAATGAAATATTAGGGAATGGCGATGTGGCGTAGCATGCAAGACCAGAAGATCCAAGTCATTCGCACAAGAATTCGTGTACGTGTGTGCGATGTGTTTGAAAGCACAGATAAACATCTCTTTAAATGTGACGGAATGTAAAGCTATTTTCATCTATCAGAAAATGAGCATAAAATAAATAAGATTTTTTTCGACTTACTCTTATTTACAAAGGAGCTTTTTTTTTTCCTGCACTGATTCCTTCTTCACGCTAGTTTACTATAGTGCCGCCTCTCCAAGGAAAATCATTTAATGTATCTGGTCGGAACGTACAGTCTTTGTCAAAAGTATACAGACTAAGGGCTTTTGTTCTAAGCCCAGTAAAGAGGCTTGTAAAGCAACTCTAGCGTTCTAAATCTCACAGATGACAAATCTCGCTGTCATTCTCCTCTAGGTTACATTCATATTACAGTATTGCTCCCTGCAGCCACATTACAGTGCTCAGAAGCCAACCTCTTGGACTGTATACTTTTGACAAAGACTGTACATAGGAACTGATTCAGTGATGGGTGGTTATGGTTGGATTATGATTTATGAGGCTTAACGTCCCAAAGTACGGCTATTAGAGACGCCGTAGTGGAGGCCGCCGCGGCCGAGATTCGATCCCTCATCCTTGGGCGAAGTAATCGAGCGCCCTAACCACTGCACCACCACGGCGGGGTATGAGGGGTGGATCCTTCCTGCTCACAAAACCGCAGGCTGGGCGAATATTTCTTCATCAAAGCATATCTGATACGCTTTGGCAGCCGACACATTTGTACATGCCAAATAACTGCCGCTGCCGGGAGAAGCCCTGCAGTAAAAGTACAGCGCGAACACAGAGATAACATGCGTGCATAAACACCGACACAGAGAGAATATAGAGACACAAATTCGCTCACTTCATCATCGTCGTTCGTGTCGATGTAACCGTATTTTTGAAAGCACAGTAATTATTTTCAGTCATAAAATAAATTAGCAGAAGAAATTAGGGAAGCTTTTTTTTTTTTTTTTTTTTACAGAAACATGGTGATACCTGCATCAGTCGTCCGTCTGTGATGGTGCTGCAGAAGGAATCAGATTCTTTAAGAACTGCTTATTTCAGTGGATAGATTAAAAATGTGTGTTCAATGCGTGTTCGTAAACACATGCGTGTTGTTGCGTTGGACACGTGGATGCTAGTTCGCTGCGTGTTTGCCGGGTTTTTGTTTTCGCTTTTATGTAAAATATTGCTTTTTTATTTTTGTGTATTTTTGCAATCCTTTGTGACTTTAGTGTTTTTCTCATTTTCAACGTAACTGTATTGCTCTGTGTATTTGCTTCCTGGAATTAAGAAGAAGTTAAAGCGAGCGCTTGTTGTGTCCCTACACTCTCCCTTTCTCTGTCTGTGTTACGAGCTCATGTTAGCTATGTGTGCCTGCCAACTCGACCGGACATCTGCGTTGTGCAGCGTGAATTAATAAAGAAAGACAGATTTATGCACGCCAGCAGTATACCGTCTCAAATGGGTGCACCAGACCATGGCGGAGAATCGGGGTGCCTCCTTACCACACCTTACGTAAACGGCATCATCGGTGCTTTCCGTTCAAAGCTCCTTGCGTCTGTACGTACGCGTGAAAGTGTACATAAGAGAAGCAGCGCAGCTTACGCAAATAAACACGATTGAAAAGTTTTCGCTCGCACAGAGTTCTTAAACAGATTAAAACTTTAAACCCTTTGTGGTGAGATCAGCGGTAGGAGCATTACGATCAAGGCAGGAGATCTCGCGATGTGAACGGCATAATTAGGTGCAAACAAAGCGTGAACTAAGCACAACAATGCGACAAACAAATGAATATCCAATAGCAGCATTGAAACCGCCAGACAGGACGGCGACAGATGGTCATTTACGCATCGTGGGTATTCATTTTTTTTAAAAGGTAAGAGCCAATAAATAATAATAAAGGCTGGGATTTAGTTTGCCCTCTTCTTTTTTCTTTGCCACCCCAAACAAGAGCAGCCCCGCCGGGGTGGCGCAGTGGCGCTCCACTACTGTTCCTAAGGATGCGGGATCGAATCCCGGGCCTGGCGGCCGCTTTTTGATGGAGGCGAAAAGCAAGGCGCCCGTGTGCTGTGCGATGTCAGTGTACGTTAAAGAACTCCAGGTGGTCGAAATTTCCGGAGTCCTCCACTACGGAGTCTCTCATAGCGTGAGTCGCTTTGGGACGTTAAACGGCCCACAAACCAAAACCAACCAAACAAAAGCAGCAAGACGATGAAAGCCGTTATTAAAAATTTGGCCTACTTCAAGTCGTGATTGCTTAGACGTATACAAACAGGATACATAACTTAGCGATTTTGGCTTGACTCCTATCGCCAGTGGTTACAACAGTTAAGGAGCACGAGACTTCGAAGGAGAGACAAAGCCATGAGGCGAATTACCTTTGTTCACGTTAAGAACTACGACGCGTCTAACAAAGAAGCTCGTGCCATTGCGCTTAGTATCACCTAGCCTCGTTCAGGGGGCTGAACGCGATAAAGTTATCGTAAAAAAATTATCTTTATCTTCACTACACCTTCTAGTGGTGTTTGAGAAATTGGCAAAAAGCGATAACGCTGACAGCGACTTTGAGATGCTGCGATTCTTGTGCTACATATTTGGCGAATGCTCATTAACGCTGCTCGCAATATTAACATGCACCTTCACACTTGCTCAGGCAGTCGTTTGCAGTAACATACAAAACAATTCAAAACTAATTCAAGATCAGGATTTCCGCTAAAAACTATGTGGCTTGCAAGCAAATTTCACGAGAAATCATGGCGAAACGCGGCAATATATACATCTCATGGTGATGGCCACTGCCGCTTACCGATGCCAAGGTATCGATAGTTCTAGGGATAATATAAATAATTGAGTCACGTTTGAACTATCGATAGTAAACAAAACTAATACTATTAATAAAGCGCTATTTCTTTTGATAGTGCTGGAGATTCTATGAAATAAACTTCGTGCACTCAATGAGTGTCCTACGGCGTCCCTCACAGCCTGAATTATTTTGGGACGTTAAGCCACATAAGCTAGGAACCCATGAAGGTGTCGCAGATGTTTTTACAATACCACTGGCCAAAGACTGAATAATTATTGATAGTCTGGCCATCTCACCGAAAGTCGTATTTTCGATAGTATTCTTAACTATAGCCTTACTATCGATAGCAATATTATCGATTCCACTATCGGTCTTTCAGATACACTTGAGCGTGTAGCGCCCTCTTTGGTGGCGCCGGGACCTCGGATATCGCGCTGCCCGGCGAAGAAAATAAAGACGGTTCCTGGTCTTGGCGCGTTCAGCCTCTGCAGGCAGTCTTGTTCGGGTGCCAATCAACAGCAACCTTGTTCCTTCGCTCCTGAGGCGTTCGGCCTTCACGTGGTGACCTAGAACGAGAAATAACCGATTCCGCAGCATCCATGAAATAGGACTCGCGTCCGCAGGACGTCTCTTCACTGCAGGTTCGTCTCCCACCGTTCTGGCCCCAGAACACGCAATTTTGGTTCCACCAGATCGAGGCGCAATTTTGCCTTGCCCGCATCAGCTAAGAGACGATGCGATACTACTATGTCGCCTCGTGCATTCCTCCCGACGTTGCCGGCGAGCTCTCCGACGTTCTCTCCGCCCCCAGGGGTGATACAACATATCAGCACCTGAAAAACAAGATGCTGGAGAGTTTAAACCGTCGGAGCGCTCCCGCCTCCAGCTGCTCCTTACCGAAGAAAACCACAGCGATCGCCGCCCTTCTCAGCTTCTGCGCCGCATGCGCCAGCTTCTCGATGAGAGCGATACCTCCAACTACTCAGCGCTGCTTCGACAGCTTTTTCTCCAACGCCTTCCCCAACCTACCCGACTCACCCTTGCTGCGGCCAGTGACGCCACCCTCCATCACCTGGCTGAGTTCACCGATAACATTAATGAGGCGGCCTCCCCATCCGTCCCTGCTGTTTTGCCGTCTACCGACCCGGCGATTTCGCGCCTTGAGGCCCGTCTTGAGCTTGCCGCCTCAGTCGCCGCACTCTGCAGTCTACCCCAGGAGAACCCGCCCTTACAAAAATAGATATTGAATTTCTTCAAAATATTAAGTCCAAATTTTATGAATGCAGTCAGACATAAGAAGCAAATAAGTTACCAACGTTACCAGTTCCCGGAGTGGCCGAGTGGATAGCGTAGAAAGCTACGGAGTAAGAGGCACGGAGTTCGAATCGCGCCAGAGGTGCAGCTTTGTTTTTTCGCATATTTTATTTTTATTTTAATTTTTAGCTTTTTTAATATAGTTGAGGTGCTTCGCTACGTTTTAGCTTTTACTTTTTATCCAAAAGTGAAAGCCATCAGGTGCTCATTGGTCAACACTCATGAACAACACACAAGAAATGCACACATTAGGTACCAACCAGAAACACGGTGGCCAACTTTCTTGTGAAACTCATCAAAAATGCATCAAGAAAATGTATAGAAATGTTAATGTGCATGATGAGAAATGTAATTAACATTTAATCAGAAACTCATTAAGCTTTTTTGTAAGGGCGGAGCCTCGTCTCGATCATCGCGCTCTTTCACGCACATGTCAAGCTCGAAGTCTCAGTCCTCCGGCTCTCTGCTGATACCACTGGCGTTTTCGACACCGGACCACGAAGTGTACACCACCCTGTTCTTGGTCGGGAAACGTCCGCCGAGATCACTAACGGCGGCGTGTGGTCCCGCCAGTCGTCCGAGCCGCCTATTTATGGTATCTGACACATACTCCGGCACCCGGTTCCTTATACACACGGGCGCCGAAATCAGCGTGGTTCCACCAACTAAGTCTGATCGTCATCAGTCATCAGGGCAGTCTATCCGTGCTGCCAACGCCTCGTCTTTAGC
This sequence comes from Amblyomma maculatum, assembly GCF_055883805.1. Taxonomy (NCBI): domain Eukaryota; kingdom Metazoa; phylum Arthropoda; class Arachnida; order Ixodida; family Ixodidae; genus Amblyomma; species Amblyomma maculatum. The sequence continues at coordinate 65,505,824 of NC_139344.1, forward strand.
CACGTATGGACCAAGATATCGCACCCTCGACTTCGAGCTTCGCCGCACTTGTCGATAGGTATTCGTCATCACAGACGTGGTTCACCCAATCATGGGCTCGGATTTCCTCTCATACTTTGAATTGGACATCAGCGTGGGGCGTCATCACCTTACTCACGGTATGACTCGTATCTCCATCTCGGGCGTCTTGACCGACCTTGCTCCTATGGGAATCCGCATGCTGATACCTTCCTCCAAGTTCGAAAAAGGGCTAACGGATTTCCCGGAGCTGACCAAGCCATGCAACCTCATTCAGGCGCCGGAACATACGATGACATACCGCATCGTCACCCGGGGTTCACCCACAGCTGCTCAACCATGCCGCTTGTTTGGAGTCCGCCTCGCTATTGCCAAACGTTAGTTCGACCACATGCTGTAGCTCAGCATTATACGCCTGTCGTCAGCGCGTGGGCGATCCCGGTGACTGGCATCCCTGTGGTGACTATAAGGCATTGAATGTCAGGACTGTCTACGACAGCTATCCGCTCTCCCACATCCAGAACGTTGATCTTGTGAAGGCGTATCACCAAATTCCCATCGAACCCGCCGACGTACCTAACACCGCCATTACGACGCCCTTTGGTTTGTTTGAGTACTTGCGGCTGCCTTTTGGACTACGCAGTTCGACTGAACCCTTCCAATGGTTCATGGCTGAAGTCACGCGGGGCCTTCCGCCTGTCTTCGCGTACCTGTATGATGTCCTCATCGCCAACCCTATGCCTGAAGATTATGAGCAACACCTACGTGCTGTGTTCAAGTGCCTACAGCAGTACGGTCTGGATGTGAACTTCTCTAAGTGTGTTTTTGTGCCTCTGAGCTCGAGTTCTTGGGTCTTCACATATCCTCGGAGGTTATCCACCCTCTCGCGTTCACCGTCCAGGCCATCAAAAATTATACCCAGCCTACAACACCGCGCCACTTACGGCAATTCCTAGGGCTGGTAAATTTTTCCAGGCGCTTCATCACAGACTGTAGAGAGCTGCTTCGCCCGCTCACTGACCACCTCCCGACAACAGCTGGCCCGTCGTCCGCCATTTCTTGGTCATCAGAAGCCCGGGCCGCCTTTACTGCCTCAAAGCAAGCAGTCGCGAACGTCGTGCTTCTTGTCCATCCGTACGAGATTGATGGTGGATGCCTCCAGCGTGGCAGTCGGAGCAGTCTTACAGCACTACATTAACTCCGAGTAGAGATCATTGTCTTTTTACTCTCAGAAGCTACTTTCTGCTGAAACCCGCTACAGCGTCTTTGGCCGAAAGCTTCTGGCCATCTTTTCCGCGATACAGCACTTTCGGTATTTTGTAGAAGGATGCCAGTTTCACGTGCTGACCGATGATAAGCGTAGTATTCCGCACCAACTCCTCGAAGTACGTCTCAAGCGAACCCCGCCAACTCGCTTATATCTCGGAGTTTGCTACCGACATTCACTATGGGCAAGGTGCCACTAACACTGCCGCTGATGCCCCCTCTCGTATTGCCGCGGTAGACACACCCATCTCCCTTCGTCGACTGGGCCGCATTTTCTGCCGCACAGCAGAATGACCGTGAGCTCGCCGCTTTTCGAGAGAATCCTCGTTCCTTCCGACTACGGCTTATGCCCCATGCCTGCTCGCCGGAGCCCTTGTGGTGCTATGTGTCAACAGACCTTCCCCGCTTTTTTGTTCCGGCTTCGATACGACGCCCTATCTTCCATTCTCTACATGACATATGCCATCTAAGCATTCTATCAAGTCCACTCAGCGACTTCTCATCCAGCGCTATGTTTGGCCCGGAATCAACGCTGATGTGCTGGACGCGCCTGTATTTGCCCTGCCAGACGACAAGGTCTGCCGTCAGTCAAGAATTCCAGTCTAGGCGGGGGTTAGGCGGGGATACCCCTGTAGCGCCCTCTTGGATGGCGCCGTGAAACCGGATATCGCGCGCCGCCCGGCGAAGAAGATAAAGACGGCGCCTGGTCGTGGCTCGTGCAGCCTCAGCAGGCAGTCTTGTTCTGATGCCAATCAACAGCAGTCTTGTTCCTTCGCTCCCGTGGCGTTATGCCTTGAGGCTGTTCTGCTCGGTCGACACTGTAAAGGTCAAGGTCGACTTCTTTAGAGTGATTCGGTCCGAAATGCGTTATCGCCATCAAGCTCACAATTCAGATGGCGGTTAGGCATCCTCACACTTCTTTTTCTCTAACCTACATAATTACGCGCGGTATCTGCCTACATGTGCTAAATAGTTTAGCGTCATATTTTATCTTATCTTGTGGTCCCTGTCCATTATAGCACTTTCATGATCAACATGGAAAACCAACAAGCCCGAACGCTGGCCAAACGTTGAACGAACATGTAAACGCCTTAACTTTAAATGTTTGGTGGAGTATATGAGCGGCGTGCAAAATTCTAGCCAAATACACGACTTTAGTCTGATTGCAAAGGTGTTTTTGTGGTCCCTGGTTAACACCATTGCCTATCGAAGTGGCATCTCTCACTCTATCTACAAAGCCCAGAGGGACTCTACATTCTTTCGTACCTTGATAACGTCGATGAATGCGCATACCCTCATTTGACAAGCCGCATAGATTACGAGTCACACCGTAAATGTAAAGCATAACGCGAGGAAAGATTAAACCTTCAATTCGTTCCAGGGTAGAAGCGAACAATACAAACCCAGCTCTCACGGGCGCAACACAACAAAGCTCGATCGCCGGTGGAGCTGTACCGCGGCGCTGGACAAACAGCCGAAGAGAAAGCGAAGCTAACGTCAGTGGACAAACAAAAGAGGTCGCTGTCTGTGAACGCTCAAGGCCAAACTCTTCTGTCGGAGGCATACTCAGCACAGAGGGAAAACAAAAAATACAGCGCGGTCCATACACCGATGACGATCGTTGATCGAACGCCCACTCGGGCTCCTGTGCAAAAAGCCGCAAAGTCGTCCCTCTCGTCGAGCAGCGTTGCGGCTGCTCTTTGGTTCGTTTGTTTCTGTTTTGGGCCAATAGCTCACTCGGCTGCCGTGCCAGCTACTGCGCAGTCGCCTCCCTACGAGCTACTGGCCGAGTGCGCGGTATGCACGCACCTGCTGGCATCCACGCGCTGTGGACGCCAGTGTGACGCCCGGATGCCACACGACACACTACAACATCGGGGAGCTCTGGCCGGGCAGAAGTGAGAAGTTTACTGCGGAGGAATCTATTGCCAGTCACATGGGATGGAAGAGAAAAACACATATTCACTGTTATGAGCGTATCCATTCGATGCATGAATAACGATTCAACATAACACCCGTGCCTATTGAACATGTGACGATACTATCTGCTTTTTAAAATGGCGAGAATTGGGCCTATAGAACGACACACGTAGAACGACAATAAACACAACATCACGGTGGTGTTGTGTTTATTGTCGTTCTATGTGTTAGCGCGGGGAACCATTATCTGCTCTTTCTTTCGGCTGTTTTCATCATCTGCTGTTTGAAAATATTCTCGGAGGTGGATATTCATAACCAGTACAAACGGCTCTGCTTAATACGCAGTGGCGGGCTTGCTGGTTCATCATGCTGAAGACTACAGCATCTGTTTAAACAAGCCTGTTTAAACAAGCAAAATGGTTAAATACAGATGACTGGCCACCACTAAGGTTATATAAATTACGCAGTTATTTTAGAGCGCTCGGCACGCATAGACTCCTTTATAGAGAATACGCCAGGCTGGCTCACCAAAAATATGCATCCTTAGATGCATATGCAGCACGTATGCTTGTGCATTAACACCGGCGGCAGCGATTTTGGATCATGGCTGGCGTAGCATAATTTGAATTGAGGGCTACGTCGAGGTCTTAGCGCATACACGGATTAATTATCCTCAACTTATTCACATTGGGAGCTTGAAGTGCAAGTTTAGCTAGCGTTAAGCCGCTTCATAAAAACAGCAAGTGAAATATTCTTCTCCCTGCTCCCGCGCGACTGCGTAAGTGCATTAGTTTAGCTGAACAGGTAGTTGTATATTTACATTACTACCGAAGACAGCTTATTCTAAATGTGCGTTTTTACTTTGAAAGTAAAAATGATGAAAACCTGCTAATTAGAATGCGTTAAGCGGGACAAAATGTACGCGCGAATATTTGATCAATCCTGCCACTTAAAAGCCTCTCTGCTGTGTCTCAATAATATATGGTGTGGGAAATATCGGCCACCATGAACTTGTCCCCCCTCCCTCCCCAAACTGTTCATTCTCCGCCTTAGGTAGTAAACTTGGCGATAAATAAAATATATCCAGGGTGAAACACGCAGGACGACGCGCTTCTCAGCTAACAGAAAGTTTAACGTGCCTTAAATTGTTCCACTTTCAGATGCCGAATTCGTAGGTCTTCGGCTCGTAACGAGAGCTTGTAAAAGGTTATATGTAAGTCGTGTTCTCACGGCTTTCCTGAGCACTCATCCGGCGAGTACACAGGCGGGCGGAGTGAAGGTAATCAATCATTTCTGTGTTCGCACTTTTGTTTCTCGTCGTCTGCCTGCCCCCGCTGTTTTGCCCAAGCGCACACTATAGCGTCTCCTGTCTTTGCTCGCATCAGCGCAGCGCCCGCTTAGTGGCGCGAACAATGGCCTTTCCTAAGCCTAGAAGGCGCCCCCCCCCCCCCCCCCTTTACCTCTGCCGCCTCAGGTGAGGCATGCATCCACTTCAATCGCGCTATGCAAATTTGATGGTAATGGACAAACGAGGCGGTGGAAGGAACAGCTTTCGCAAACAACGCGTGATAAGCTCTCCGTCACGCTGAATTCTTTATACACACAGTGGCAGCAACCAGGGGACCACGTTCCCTGCGCCTCAAGATGCTTCGGCCGTACGTCAGCGACGTTTCTTGAGAACGATAGATGGGATGATGAGATTAGGGGCCGAAGGCGTCCCAGACTACACAGTATCCCGTGGCAGCGTTCTCGATATGCAATGTTCTTTTTTACTGCCGTCATTACATTCTTCATGCCGTCCAGTGAACGAATATGAAGTCTGTGTTGGGAGGGAAGCAGTCATGGGGGTCTTTACAGGCAGTGACGTTTCACATGACGCGCTTCTTCTTCTCATTTATTTGCACCACTACCTATTAAAACGTTGGCCCAGGTGACGTAGGCATCTGCGCAAAGAGCGGTCACGTGACTGGCTTGGTCAGTAGGTCAAGTGACAGATGGGTCACCTGACCCCTGCAGTGGAGGAAGTGCTCGCCATTCTACCTCTAACTTGGCGTTTTGCGGAGACAACGATGTTCCTACAAAATAGCTTAAATGGGGGCTTTTTACCAGGCTGGTTGATGTATTCCGGTATGCTTCCGTTTCTAGAGCTTATAAGAATTTTGAACTGCTGACCAAACCTACTGGCCGGGACTCGTAACGAGATTTCAAGAACGTGCCTCTATATTGATCCGGTGTCAACATTTAGAAAAAAGGGATCTGTATACGTAAGGTTCAGACAACCACCGCCCTTTCGTAGAAATGCTGGCACTGGACTGTTGGCGCCGCTTTTTCAGTTTTTCAGCTAACTGTTATAAAGATTCGTCTTTTCTTTCGCAAACAACGTCAAGTGACGTTCGTAGTGTCTGTACTGAGGGCGAATTGTCGCGATCTCTGTCGAAGCTGGCAACTAAACAATGCTAACAAAACCTGCAGTTTGCTTCTCCATACCTGGACTGGCGTGCGCCTTCAGGAACAAATGCGGCTTCAGGCATTTTAGCCTCTTCGCCTTGTAAGCTTCTCAGAGGACGAAGTATATGTAGAGAAAAATTATCTCTTCATTTACTTATAATTATTGTGTATGAGAGTGCATGGCATATGTATTTCCCCGTGCAGTATAGGCACAGCCGAATGTTCTGAATAAAGTCACGAAAATAATAACTAAAGGCAGAAATTAAAAGCCTTTCTATTAGCTGTGAAGATCTCGCCAACCTTCTCCGAAGCAAATAAAACACTCTCATGCTGGCGTTTCAAAGAGGACTCATGACTAGCCATGAATCCTTCTTTTCGTTTTCAGTGAAGGAAGAAATTTTCCTGAACAAACGCAATTCAAGCGTGTAATTTGGTGTTTATTTGTATCTGTCTGCTGAATTTAACGATGCGAAAGACTTTCAGGAGTTCTTTGCATTGTAGAGCAAGAAAGTATTTAGTCTTTTCTCCGCTTCTGTCCTTTTTTTTTTTTTTGCTCGCAAATAGTTCGCATTCTTTTTTTTCTTATTTCCGTTCCAAACTCAGCATGCGCCGAATTTGGTTCCAGACAACTCGCTCAATGGTAGACCATGCTCACTTAGAGTGCTTATGAGACGTCCATAAGTTCTTTCTTAGGCTAACATGCTCGATAAATTCCGCGTCTTCGCGGCATTTACTTCGGGCCTTAAACGCAAAAGCAAAATATCCGTCAGTATAGGAAACGCGTCAGAAACAGAAACAAAGCAGCTGTATGATGAAAGCCGTCTTGTGGGTCCTGCAGCTCCTAGAGTGATCACCAGTGTTCTAAGGAGGCTTCGGAGTAAAACTAAAAAAGCGAGCTGACCAAACCCCAACCACGAGTTTTGGCTACACGCGGGTGACGTCATTCGCAATGGCTACGTGACTTGCATTAGAAACGTGGACACTGTGCGGGGCTCCTACAAGTAAGACGTTTCCCTGTGAACTTTAGTGCAGGCGGAAGAGGCGCTTATTCAGTCCCTGGGGGCAAACTGCGAGTGCGCGACTAAGAGAACCGCCGAGACTATCTGTACTCATTATTGTGCACGGGCACGTACCGCTACATGGCGCATTACCAGATTTAATCCAATTATTGTCCGGTCCTTATAATAGCATTGTCTGCACAAGAAAAGAAACTATTTTCGGCCAGAACCCTTTGTCCGAGGCGCCGCAGCGTGCCTTGAAAGAAAGAAAAGAGAACAACCACTCTCCAGGGCACCGCGATAGTAAATGCCCAGGGGACGATACATGCATGTGCCCACCAGGCGGGTGCGGCAGGGCAGACCCGAGAAAATTGCTTGCTGAGCGTTCTTCAGGCCACGAACTTCGGGTATTTTCAAAGGCTTCGCAAATCGCAGAACTGTACACTTCAAAAAATAACCTCCCATTATCTCTAAACGAGCGTGCTTGCAGCTATCGCTTTTACATTTCTTATTCAATTTCAACATTTATCATTCGCTTTTTTTATATAGAAGTGTGATTTTGAGAACTTTATGTGGATCGCATTTGTGCAATGCATTTGTGTTCCCTCTCTACTGCCTGTTCTGTGATGCAAGTCCACCTTGCTGTCGCCGAAAGCGCTTTTTCGTTCGCTCTCTACGTTTTCGTCCTGAGATAAAAGGGTGCCTCTCTCACTGCTTTCAAGGCACCTTGAGCCTTTTTTCTCCCCCCCCCCCCGCCCTTCCCTTGGCCCAAAACGAAAAATATATGCTGGCCCACTTTCCTAAAATGCCTAGACTTACTATAAGCTCGATCGCGATATCTCTGAGGATATGAGACTAAGGGCCGTTATTCTTGCGTCATACGTTTTATAATAGGCCACCTATCTTTCAGTCTTAAGCGTACTATGTATGTTAGGATAAAGTACAATGTATTTCCGCTCCATTTTTCTCAATACGCCCTGAAAGGGGGCCCTTTAGATATAAAAGTAAATCGAACTGAACTACGAGTGGACAATTCTGGTTATGACACTATAGGAGACACAGAAAATGCGGAGCTTGCCGCTAGTATACGCAGTCATTCTGATATTTATTTTTTGAGGAGCTATAGGCGCGGCTAGACTAAAACGAACTTCAATTACAAACCTAAGGTTGACAGTCAGAGAGCGCGCGGACTGCGTCTTGTGGATATATATATTACCGCAAACCTTCATCAGCGTCGCGCTCATTCCGAATAAAAAAGTGAGAGAGAGAGAGAGGGGAGAGAGAGAGAGATAGATAGAGAGAGAGAGAGAGAGAGAGAGAGAGAGAGAGAGAGAGAGAGAGAGAGAGAGAGAGAAAAGAAAAAAGAGACCAAAGTGAAACTGAGGGGCTGCATATGGCGTGTCCAAGGTCCACAATATGGATTCTGATTCAAAAGATGGGTCTGGAAAGTTCAACAAGAAGGATGTGTCCCGCTTTGCGCTTGCTTAGCCATATGTTGGCAGCGCATTCCCACTCTGGGTATTTTTGTTTTTACTTTTTATTCTCATAAATATTTTCTCGGTTTTCTCCTACTCCAAGTCTCATAGACACGCGCTTTCTTCTCCGTTTTTTTTAGAACTGTGCTGCTTGTGTAGTTCACGCAAAAATATAGCCTAGCTTCACTATAATTATGGGCATATTCATGAAGGATGGTCTCAGTGGAAACCCCACGACAGTATCCCATGCCCGGAAATTTTTGACTTTCTTTGCAAGGACCTTACGACCGTAGCACGTTTTTTTTTTCTTCACATATTGTATAACACCATGATAACAGTCAAGATATGACCATATTTTCCCTTGGCAGGCTTAGAGATTTTTCCTATTAATTTTCATTAACGGACTCCATTGGATTTTTTGTCGCAATCTCACTTATTCTTTGCAGGCGCAAGACAAATTCAGAACAAAATCTTGATACGGATCGGAAGTTCAGACCATTTCTGTCAATATGCATTTGCAAAGTATCTTACAATTTTCCGCAGTTGCCTCACAAATATTTTCAAAAAGGCACCTCATTGGTTTTCTATGGCGGATTTACGTACTCGCTACGAGCGGAGTAAAAACATTAAAAGCATGTGCTCGCCCCGCATTGGAAGCTTGAACCATTCTCACGAACTTGTGCATAAGAGTATGTTACGTTCCGTAACTGCCTCACAATCAATAAGTGTCACGAAATCGTGGAGTTGTGGGAAATCATTCTCCGAAAACCTAGTTTGACGGTCGTCCTTAGGAAAACCATGCATTTTGACCGGTCAGCAGAAGCGTCAATAACTGTGCTGCGACATTTGAACTGAGGAGGAGCTACGCATTACATTGCAGTGGCCGTATATTCGTCGAGTCGAAATTCCAGTCATGTGATGTAACGAAGCTGTAAGGGTCCCATCAATCGCAGCCATGATAGCAAACGAATTGGAATTAAACCTAAACAAACAAGCCAACAAGAGTGTATAGGTCCTAGCTTAAAGTTGAGCAATTCAATAAAAGTCATTTGACGACAGCGGAGCTCTCCAAGAGCGGTCATAGCTCAATGTCACCGAGATGCCAGGTGCATCCCGTTGACTTTCCTTGCGACGAAAGAGCGGCACTATTAAAATGGCGCCGAGGACGAATAAAAGGCAGCCATTGTTATTAGGATCCCCCGTTCTTATTACCACTACCGCCCAAAATGTTCCTTTAGGAAAAGAACGAGAATTTAAATACAGCTGTCACCGGCCTCTAAATAAGTGCGGTATAATCACCTTTTTAGTTTAGGCTATCGTCACGAGATTGAACTGAGTGCCGGGAAATTTTTAAATGTAATTTCATCATCCGTAGATACGTCTCTTGCAATCGGAATAAACATAAACAGAGCCAGAATACAGGCCTTTTCTTGGAATACTGCTTGAAAGAATCGTCCACAAGAAATATTAGACTACGCAACACGCCTGACACTTAGAAGATCAAAGATCACCAACTTCTCAGATTCACATGGGTGCGGCATTTGAGGTACGCGTTGTTTTCGAAGCTCAACAGCTGGTAAAAAAAAAAAGAAATAAATGTCAAGCGTACGCCCATACAAAACACGTGTATACTTGGGTTGCGTGGCATCCTTTCCTCCTTTCTTGTCATTATTTGCAGGCGGACACAACAGCAGATGCAAGAGGACAGCCAACGGCACTGATTTTATTGTTGGGTGTGACTACTGTGCAAGATTTCTTTTTTTGCTTATTTGATAGAGCAATCAATCCTGTGTTTAAAACTTCCAGAACTTTCTGCTTCTCCCTACCCTCTTTGTAAAAATATGCGCAGCATCCACAGGGGCAGCGCATATACGGGCTTCAGCGTTTGAAATAAAATCAACCCCCATCCCTCGTGCGGAATGCTCTCGTAGTTCGGTTCAAGCAGCTGCTCGGATCTCTTGCTTATTGCTGAGCGCAACGAATGAACGCAAACACAGAAGAAATTTTTCGCCATGAAGAACATAGCCACGATTTCAGTAAAGATCGAGAAGCGGACTCGTATCTCAAAGGAGTTTTGGTTGAAGCTTGAACGTATAAATTTGAAAGCTCATAAGAACCTTCCTGCGCACAGGCCAACAGACGGAGTCAGCCCCGAACGAGCAGCATTCGGACTGCCCTGCCACAAAGTGACGCGGGTAAAGCGTGAAAGACAGAGTGTCAGAACGCATGGCCTATTTTTTTTTTAAAGCAAGGAAATTAGCGGGACAGACGTTTTATACATCGCACTCCCACACTCAAGAGTATTTTGTGATAACTTGCCGCTTTTCAAATAGAAGATTTTTCGTTTTCAAAGTAATTATTTTTTCCTGCTCTCCCCGTTATTTTTCTTTTTGAACATGCAGGCATGTGCCATTTTGCTGCACTAATAGGACAGGTTCCTGCTGTCGATTTTAATGCAGTGTATTTTTTGCACACAAAAGAGAACGAGAGGACCTAGCGTTTCTTGTTTTTTTTTTTTTTTAAACCCAAATTTTATTTTGCCTAGTTTTATGCCCATAAAATAAAGTTCTCAATTTAAATTGCTATAAAGTGCAATTAGGTTCCCTCGTTTGAAAGCCTAGGTCATCTGTAGAAACTAATAACACAGAGCCTTTAATTAGCGCGATCAGCTGAAATGTTTAAATAGTATTTTCATTTTCTGTTGACTGTATATCTGTCATCTCTTCGGCATTTTCTTTACTCATCACCTCCCTCCCCCACTCCCCGTCGTCCTTGTTTTGGCCAAAAAGAAAAGGTATATTTCACGGTATAATGAAGCTGGTCGAAGCGTCATATTTAGAGCATGGTCTATTTCTTTTTCGGCAACCGTAGCTTCTTTTTAGGTTGCGCAGTTCAGATTGGAGACCGCCTCAAGCATCGCAGACAGATGTGCCTTAGGGCCTGAGTTATTGCTTATACTTTTCTGGCGCTGACGTCGTGCGAACGAGGCCTGAAGAGGAGACGGTCGTCTCAATTTTCTGACCTCTGTCTCAGTGCACCTGCGTTAGCAATCATTATTTTGTAATCAGGAAAGTTTTCCACGTGCTATTTGTTGCGACAGGGACTGAAGACATCAAGAAGAAGGAAGAATATGTGGAGATTTCAGTGACATCGCTTCACATTTCTACAAATGAACGCGTTCTGCTTGTACCGTTTGCTCATTGTGTAGAGTCTTTTCCTTGACTCTGTGTGTGCGTGTGTGCGTGCGTGCGTGTGTGTGTGTGTGTGTGTGTGTGTGTGTGTGTGTGTGTGTGTGTGTGTGTGTGTGTGTGTGTGTGTGTGTGTGTGTGTGTGTGTGTGTGTGTGTGTGTGTGTGTGTGTGTGTGTGTGTGTGTGTGTGTGTGTGTGTGTGTGTGTGTGTGTGTGTGTGTGTGTGTGTGTGTGTGTGTGTGTGTGTGTGTGTGTGTGTGTGTGTGTGTGTGTGTGTGTGTGTGTGTGTGTGTGTGTGTGTGTGTGTGTGTGTGTGTGTGTGTGTGTGTGTGTGTGTGTGTGTGTGTGTGTGTGTGTGTGTGTGTGTGTGTTTCATGTTCTGAGATTGGGGTATCCTATAGCCCTACGCCACGCATTGAAAGCTTCAACGAGCAATGGTTATGGCTCACTAGGAATTTCCAGTAAGGCATGGGCAGTACAAAACTGAGCCCTCTATAAAGTACTATTTTTCCAAAGACCGATACGTGCTTGGTGGAACTTAAGCGGCTAAGTGGAAGATGGGTTGCGCTCGAGATGAGTTATGAGGAAGATATAAGCCATATGAAATGGGGAAAAGGGGACAATTGTCGACGGCGCAAGTTCTAAAGACTTGTCGTTTTTTCGAAGCTGTGCAGAGCGAGAGAGGCAAATTATTAGTCCGAGAAGCGAGTCTCCTCCGCCCGATTGCCAATAGTCCGCCCTTGCGTCTCAGGCCAAGGGCTCTGCAACTCCCAACACTCCTCAGTCGGCGCCTGTTGTCAACGGACGAGCGAGAAGAAACATACGAATCTGCCGCAGTCAACATTGGTGAATGTTAAAGCGTTTTAATTAAGCACTAAGCGAGTGTAACGTTAAAAATACGCGCGATACTATACGGCTGTCTATACGCCCTAGTCCCTCACTATTATGTAACGCGGGGCATAACTTTAGTGAGGTATTCGTTTCTTAGGCTGGACGCGTGCAGGTCATTAAATTGCGTATTTGGTAAACGTGTTCCCTCCCTATTGCAAAAACCAGTGCCACTGTGTCCCAATGCCCCAGCGCCATACCTGATTATGGTCCCAGTATGACTCTGGAAACTGGGCGCACTGGGACGCGGCATACTGAGACGCTCCGCACTGGCGGCACTGCTCAGGCGGTGAGATACTCCGACGTAGCGCGCGCGGCACGGCGACGTCACGTCGGCCAAAACGCCACCTGCTACACTCCGGCGGCCATTTCCTTCCTCCATGCCGACGGCGCTCAGCGCCGGCGCGTTCGGCGGCTTCCGGCGTGGTCCAACGGCGCCCTCGGTGCCATAGAGTTTCTTACTCTTACCTAGAGGGAAAGCTGTGCTGCCGTCTATGGGCGTTTACATGGAGTTTCCAGACGGCCAGTTCAGCCACCATGGGCGCTCAAAGCATCATGGGCCGGTGAGCTACCGAGTGCAGAACTACAACTTTTGGCCAAAACTAATGCAAAGATAAACGTTGTTCTACCATAAATAATGCCCTAAGATTGAATATTGTGACTATAAATTGTAAAGAGAGAGAGAAACAGCATGTCAGTGTGATATTTATCCAATATAAGCGATGGCTCTTTCTCCTATTGGCTTAGTTTTGAGCAGCACAAATACCAATATTTCGCACTTAATAGGCAAACTTTGAAATAAAAAAAAAGTTATGAAAATATTTATCGTTGCGCCATCACTTAAGGAAGTTTGTAGTGGCATTTCGGGAAACAAACCATTTATTGGCGACGTGTGCTTTTGCGCCTTCGCTACTATGGCTTTCGCAGTCTATGTACACGCCTTCAAATGATGATGATGACGAAAAAGAAACATCGCAGTAACGCCACTCCACGTACCCGAGAAACACCGACTGTCCCGCAACAAGTAGCACACCGGCCCATGATTCTTAGCGCGCCCATGGTGGCTGAAGTGCAGCGCCCTCAGCTTTCCCTCTAGTTAGTGTGAGGAACTCTATGCTCGGTGCTGCTCGGGGAAGGCCGCACGTGCACCCTCTCCCCTCGTTGCTTCTCGCCTTCTGCGCATGCGCCTGTCCAGCTGCAGGCGTCTCTCTGCGGTGGAACCGGTTTCACTGTAGGGAGCCGGTTTCGTGCCTGATGCGATGTCGCCGTCTTGACGTATCCGACTTCGACCGGCGCTTGCCTGCGCGCCGAAAACGTCGGAGCATAAAGCCTGTTTCACATGCAAGCGAAAACGCTAGCGATTTCTGCCGCGGCGGCGCAAAAACCTGCTTGGAGCGGCGGGGGCAGCTTCTGCGGCGCGAGCGGCGAGGTTCGGGAAAGTTGGAATCCCATCGCCGCGAACGAGCGGCAGCACCGCTTGTCAACCAATGAGACGGCCGCGCGTTGCCACGTGACCAGTGCGAAACTTGCGCGGGAAACCCTGGAAATGAGGCTGTGTTTATTTCCTCGCGTGCTGCTGGTGGTGCTGGAAAAAATTATATAAACAATAAAAAGTAATCATGATCTCATTCTTAGAACGCAAGATTTGCATTTATTTATACAAATGTTTAGAAGAAGTGACGAAATCATATTTAAAACTGAGCTTGTTCGTTCTTGCAAGTGCTTGCAAGCCACCGAAACCAACTGCGAGCGTGCGTTGTTTACTAGCAACGTTGGTTTTCGCAGCGATGCGCGTGTGAAACGAAGCCTCGCGAAAAGCTTCGCAGCGCCGCGCCGCTGTTCGCTCAGTTCGCTCAATCGCTTGCATGTGAACCGCGCTTAACTCCGCCGTTCGCCCGAAAAAAAAAAAAAGGCGGGGGATATAAATTAAAAAGTAAAAATCAAAAAGTTAGGTACATAAAAAAACTTAAAAAAGTAAAAAAAAATGAGAGCACCAAGCGCGCTTCGAACTTCTATAAGGTACATATCAATCACTAGCTCACCACGCTAACCACTCGGTCAAGCCGAGAACTGGAATTCTTTGAAACATTTCTGCATTTTATGCCATGACCCGCATTTATAAGGTTGAGATTTCGTGTTTCGCAGGTAGCGTTTCGGGTCGGTAAGGTCTTAAGGTCGGGCTACTTATCTTGCTTCGTGTCTTGTGGTCAGGTCTGGGGACTGGGCAGGGGGAGAACGGCGATGCCAGGCTGAGTCGGGCAGGCTGGGAAGCAGCCAGCTGATGCGTCCCAGGAATTAGCTGCCGACGACGGAAGCAGTGGGGCGCAGAAGCTTCGGACCAGGATGATGTAAGATGAACGTACCCCGCACGCTCCACCAAAATGTTACGGTGCGGCAAGCCAATGAACACAAAGAACAGAGAATAGAGAGATGATGTCCGATGACTGAGAGATGATTTAGTGAATCGCGGTGGGCCTAGCGCGAGTGCGCCTGCATGCGCCTGCCCGCTTCTTCCTCGTCCGTGACAATATCATGCTCACAATTCGAGGAACTTAGGAACAAATATTTTAATGTATTTCACCATGAACACATTCCATTCCTTTCTGCTGTGTCTTTAGGCCAACAAGCATTCATCGATTTTTCTCTTGTATTTGCGTTTCTGAATAAAGCCAGTGTTTTAAATTAAATATAGGCATTTTAACATCTAGACGCTCAGCACAGCAGAGTATCTAATCTTGTGTTTAGCCCATAGTGGCCACAGTTGCATATGGGCCACAAAACTCTATATAACTAAGTAACAAGTAGGCAATAAAGGCATATATCGTAGAGATATGTCTTATTTACAGCAACGTGAATAGGTTATAGGAAAGTGGATATCTTCCCGATTTTAGAATTAAATTAGCATTCAGAAAAAGGTGCAATTCATTGCGCACAAAAGTGAGTGAGCAAGGTGGCCGTGAACTTGTTGCGACGACTGAAGGTGAACGTGGTTTCCGAAACGGCATATCGATAGTGGCAACTATATGCCGCTTCCCGCGTCCAGAATGTACCACGCGCAGCTATGACCAACAAGAAAATATAGAGTTTGAGAAGCCGAGGTTCGTGTCGGCATTTTCACGCTTTTCATTTTTCGGGCCTTATAGAACAATTTGCGTTCAAAAGCTGCCCCTAAATGGACGCTTCGATAAGATTCTCACTTAGAGTGATGTGGTTTCTTTTTGCGTGTTGAGCATACATTTTCATTTTGTATGGTAAACGAGGTTTATATCATGCGTTGCGGCCAGAGAAAATTTGACTTCGGAAAGAAGTACGTAAGTTAAGCTGATTTCCCTTGCCTTCCTTCGTCCTTTTCCTTCTTTTTGCACTTTGTCTATCGCGAAACCATTCGAGGCTTTCCTAATTTCCTTGTTTATCTCACGGTGGCAACCAGTGTTAGCACTGAGTGCGCACGACTCCACATGGCCACTCGCTATTGCCCCAAACAGCAGCACGGCGCAAAAGTCTTAAGGCTCGACAGCGGCGAGGTGCAAGGGTTATCGTCACTTCCCCCCTGCGCCTACAGTCGAGTGGCGTAGCCGGAAATAACTGGAGCGGCGTGCAAACCCGTTCAGCATAGGTAATGACCTCAGCGGAGGCATTCCGGCACCGGCTGCATCATCGTAAGCAAGGTCCATTCTATGCGTCGGAGAAAAACACTCCACGCTTGTATAGAGAAAAGACCAGGTTTTTTTTATATTTGTTTAAAGGTCTGCTCGATCATCGCAATCTAGGGCATGGTTCTAAGACGCATACAAGTGCCAATGTTTTTACCATGCGAATTGTTTCCCGCGAGCGTAGCTTGCATACGGATATTATAGGGTGGGCGCCTAATGAAGGAATGAAAATAGTTGACTTTCGAGATCGATCGGCTCCAAAGGAGTTCTATAGACTCCGACCTGGCATCCGAAGTGGCGCGTATCCCAGTCCGCCAACATCGCCGTGGCGACCAGCAATCCGGCCGAGGTCCCCGGGCCCATGAGGAGCGCGGTGATTGACCGCAGCGGCAGCATAACGTGCAGCAAGAAGGCGGCTACGAAGGCCGGCGCCAGCGGGTCCACGGGAGAGATGTGCTCCTTGGCCACCGTCCAGGCGAGCGTGGGGCCCGCCAACAGCAACCATCCCACCAGGCCCAAGGGTAGCGCCCACCGACTCAGAGGAACTTCGGCCGGCACCAGCGCCAGCAGCACCAGCAGCACCAGCAGCACCAGCGCAACCAACAACGCCACGCTCAGCACCACGAATCGCCGGAGGTCCTGGGCGAAGTCCTGCGTCCGGAGCGTCGCGCCTGGTAAACGAAAGGCTCAATAGAGTGGGCGCTGAAAGCTCGATCTAGCCACTTAACTTCTAGATAATGTGTTACGAAATACCAGCAGCAGCGGTAAGCACACGCTTCGTTCTCACTGCACTACATTGGGTGCATATTGCACTACGCGCTCCATTCTTCCATGTACGCCAATAAAACGAGTGTTACTATTAGTAAATAGAGCAGCTTTTTATTCCAATAGAGCGGATATTAGACCCAGTAAAAGGTCAACTCTACACCCATGCGCGAACCGTCGGTACGAGCTCCAAGCCGCATATTCTTCATCTGTAAACACCACCTAAGCACCAAATATGGAGCGTTTTGCGTATACATCTTCAAGAAGGTAATTATTTTCTCTTATATATGTCTTCCTTTAAAGAATAGGGCGCTTTTATGCTTTAGAGCATACAATAAAAACACGACGGCGATTACGCTATTTTTTTACTCATTTCATTACAAGTAACGGTTTTACCAGCGAAAGGTCGATTTGTCATTTTCATCGTCCTTGTTGATTTTATGTGGACAAATAGTGGAAAACGTTTGACACAATGACCAGGTTGTCACCAAAATCGAATAATATAGAGTACCTTTTTCTTTCGTAATTAAGGCTGTTGGAATGCAATTTTTAGACATGTTACGAAGCGTATATTTTTTATTATAACGCCTATGCGGTTGGCTCAACACTTGTGCCAAAGCAACGAATATTTTCATAGATCTACGTGACACTTTTTTGCTTCTAGGGCGCTGACTCTACTGCTAGAATTCTTCAAGGTCGCATTATTCTGAAATTTAACCTTGAGAAATAGATCGCGTAGCAGCAGCGCGTGCCACGTGACCTCGGTTGAAACGAATTGTGCGCCGCCAGCTGCCGTTTAGAGAAGTGAAAAGGGTAGTCTAGGGAGCCCCTATACGAAAGCCGTTCTTAAGGTGGTACAAAGAAAAGGAGCAGCATCTGTCACACTTCTGGGTGGACAAGCGAAAAGGAGGACGGAGGTAGTAAAAGAAGAGAGAGCTGTCATAGTCGAGGGCTTCGAATAATTTCGACCACCTGAAGATCTTCAACCTGCATTGACATTGTATCATCAGCATCGGCGTTCGCACTAGGAAGCCTCCAAACCAACGCCTGTCTTAGGGTGGTGCCAACTGAAATATGAGTGGCTCGAGTGGGCGCTATAATTTAGTGGGCCAGCCACACTGTGCGGACAGTGGCCGCTAAATTAAGCGGACCATCGCCAATTTCCGTAGCAATGCACTATAGCAGCTCTTTCTCTTTCTTGTTTGAATCCCTTTTTTCCTCCTCCTTTTTTTTTTTTTTTTTTTTTTTTTTTTTACGGCATGACCCATGTGTCATCCCTGAAATATGACAGATACGGCACCTTTCTTTTTTCTTGACCAAATTAAATTTCACTCATAGACATACAAATCGCGGCAGTTTAATCCAAAGAAATCCATAAAATGAACATTGAAATCAGCCTTGTGCTTTATATAAACAAGGCTATCGCTCGACATTCCGTTCAGCATTCGTGAACCCCTCAAATATTTTGTCATTGAAGCAAACACCTCCTTCCCTCCATGAACATATGCACACGTAGGAAATGCACGGTTTGTGTTCGCGCTCCTAATAAGCTTTTCTGCTTTTTTTTTTGTACTTCATAAGCAGATAAAGCCAAAGGATAAAAACAGGCGTTTTATCACTGACACTTCTATGAATATATAACCGCTCGCTTATGTTTATATATATATATATATATATATATATATATATATATATATATATATATATATATATATATATATATATATATATATATATATATTACCATCCTATGTGTATAAGGGCAGTATTGTCCTTGTTTATGTGGATGCGTGCATTGTGTGCCTCTCCTGTGTGTCGTCGCCTACTCTGAAGCGTGGGGCATTATGTTTGTATACTTTGGTCTTATTGCTATATTAAAATATGTGGCATATATGCAAGGGGAGATAAAAGGCGTGTAGTTTCTGAAACAAATCCAATTTTGAGCCCCTAATGTGAATACGATTATGAGTCTGTTACATTCGATTCACTTACTTGACATGTGCATATATACCGCTGAAGATTACATGTCGGTAATACAGCCGATACGTAACACGCCATGAAAACACGACGTCTACGTGTATGCCACGTTCCGATTTTCATTGCCCATCAAAGCTCCTTGCCAAAGTCACCTTTCGCGGCACCTTTATCTGATTTTTTATCTTGTTTTCGCACACAAAGGAACGCACCGAAACGGAACCTTCTGCAGAACAATCTTTTGCACTTTGGTGTCAGCCATTTCACAGCTTTTTTTTTCTTTTTTTTTATTTTACTTTTCATGCGAAGTGTTTTGGGCAGAGCTCATCGCAGCTGCTTACTTCCATTACGGCCTCACAACACGTCTCAGCGCAATAACCTTGATCTCATTTGCCCCGAAGCTGTCGACAACTCTAGTTGTCGTTAGTCCATTGATCCTGCTCGCTCCGAGAGTTGCCATATATTCTCAGCTTTTCTTGGTTATTCAGGGATCCCTGGCGTAACTCTCAGAAAACCGCGAGAGAGCACCCGATAGGCAGTTCGATACAAAATGTGCCTGGCGGGTACTTTCTGGTCTCATGGAACGAAATCCCGTGCGCAAGAGCTGTGCCCGAGAACTGTGAATGGAATCTGTGCGTTGATGTGTCAATTTACGATCACCCTGATGACGTCAACATAAAATTAAAAATCACGTCTCCACCGGGAATCGAACGCCCATTCCTCGGATCCCCAGCCGAGCGCTTTAACGAACTGCGCCACGTCCGGGAGGTTTTTCTTTATTGCATGGGAAAACTTCCGTAAAAAAAAAAAAAAAAAAAAAAAAAAAAAGGAAAAACTCCGCTTCCTTAAACTTGTCCATGTTTAAAGTTACCGGGCTGCTTAATACGATCCCACCATATCCGTAGCCCGACAATGCACCATCATCAAAACATAAAAATTCTAGGAGGCAAACACATGCATCTAGATGCGGCATTCAGTTTGGAGGTTCTTCGCGTGCAGCATATGCACTCCTCACCAAAGCACACTGCTCCTGAAGCACAGATTTGGACGATCTTGGTGGCTCGGCATGCCTGCCCATCACACGGCTTTTTCAAAGACTGAACAGTCCCATCAACACAAATAGATCGTAAGGCACGACAGAGTTTTTGTCAGCAGGCAAAAATCTAATAGTATATGGTGTAATTTGAACGTCCTCTTTAAGAGTTCTTTGTAGTATGTTGCAAAAGAACATAGTATCACGGCACAGAATAAACCAATGATCAGTTGTCTCAGGCACGTTACAGAGACGGCAATTCACCGTCTAAGGCACAAACATCTCCTTATCATGAAGAAATGTCTTGACAGGCAATGTCGCTGTGTGTAGTTTAAAAAAGAACGTTTTTGCAGCTGCCTGAATTCACATTTGCATAACACGCTTTAGAGCAGTGGTGTCCAAAAACACCAGATAAGGCTGCCGATACAATGGTGTAGGAAACAAAGCCTGAATGAGAAACTGGGTCATTTGCTTACTCGGGAGGCTATACAGGTAATCTACAGAGAAACGCACGGTGAGAAAATTGAAAATGTCAGCAACCTCCTTAAGGAATCCCCATAAAGGCCTCTCACGAGCCTGCCTAGTCAGTGCGAATAAGTAAGGCACGCCGTATTCAAGAACTAAACTTAAACTTAACTTACAAGTTAAGTGACTCATCGGCACTTAACGCGTTTCATGAACAACACTTGCACTTAAGCCACACTTGAAACCGCACTTATCGGCCCCAAAAGTTAACTTTCCAAAAGTAGCTCCCTACCTAGCTTAAGTGCAGCTTTTTCGCATTCAAAATGGCCCCACTCCTACCGCTGCTTTTCCGATTTCGTCGACTACTGCGCTCGCGCAACTGAAATCGCCGAAGACAGAGCGTACAGGTACGCACGCGCACAGCGGCCAGTGCTCAGGGATCGGCAGAACCCAATGGAGGTATACAACGACACCGAATTCCTTAGCAGGTACCGCTTTTCCAAGGAAGCGGTACTGGAGCTGCTTGGAAGGCTTCCCCTTCGCGCCAACAGCGACGAACGCGGTCTCCCCGTGCCGCCGCTGCTGCAATTACTTGTGGCCCTGCGGTTCTACGGAGCTGGAATCTTCCAGGTTGTCACCGCTGACCTTGTGAATGTGTCGCAACCAACAGTGTCCCGCATAATAGCACGGATTTCGTCTATGATCGCCGGCACTTTGTTCCCGACGCTCGTCAAGCTGCCAAGCGCCACCGAAGCCCCGGCGGTAATGCAGCAGTTTTATGCAGTGGCAAACTTTCCCGGTGTCACCGGGTGCATTGACGGCACCCACATCCCGATAAAAAGCCCGGGAGACGAAGATGCGGAAGTGTTTCGGAACAGGAAAGGCTACTTTTCCATCAATGTACAGGTATGTCTCCAGCGAAAATATTAAATTTCAGCGAATCGAGGAAAAAAAAAAAAAAAACGCAATATTTTTTGATAGCTCTGAAGGAACTTCATGCTTCATTCATTACCAAGATATGAAAAGAGTGCGAAATGTACCGTTGTTTTTCGATACGTTCATGGTAGCTATAAACCAACTTTAAAGAGGCTTGCGAGCCGGTAGGAGAAGCCAGCTTTTCATTTTGTTGACTGTGCCAAAAGCAACGAATTTTACAGTAATTGCAGAAAAGTAGGGGTGATAGCTGTGAACTATAGTATGCAAGCATAATTCATGATTTTAAGCATAGCTAACTGTTTTCACCATAACTGCCTGGCAATAAATAAAGTAATCATTAATTTTCACTGTTTCACATACAAAATTTAACTTATTGCCGTATTTTCTTGGTTTTCATATGTTGTGCATGCTTTCAGCAATACAACAGGCTGTTCACAGTTCGTGTCAGTAGACATCGTTATAACAAAACAGTACTATACGAATTTCCCGTGTCGTTGTCACATTTTTGTGCAGTGACTTAAAATGTATATAAATCTCTTAAAACAGGCAGTACTTGGGCTAGTGTGCAAACGTTTGCACTACGCAAGTAGCCTTAATTTTTATTCATCTGACCACTACTGTTCTCGTATATAGGCCATAATTACTGGCAGCAATGCGAGTGGAGTACACGTTGCAAGAGCCAGTTTACTTCTTCTTGCAGGCAATAACAGGGCCCAACCTCCAATTTTTGGACCTGGTAGCCAGCTGGCCTGGTTCGGCTCATGACAGCCGTATTTTCGATAACAGTCGAGCCATGGTCCTGTACGAGCAGGGCAATATTCCTGGTGTCCTCCTTGGTGATGCGTGCAGGCACTACCTGATGACACCTTTGAGAGATGACGTGCAACAAGGGAGTCCACAGCACAAGTAAGTTGAAGCTGTAGCTTTAACAAAGGCAAGTGCAGTGGCTCAATAAAGAAAAACTTTTATTTTTCTGCAGGTACAACAAGTCACAAACACGGACACGCTGCACCATTGAGAGAACCTTCGGGGTATGGAAGAGAAGGTTTCCATGCCTCGATATGACGCTGCAGATTAAAACAGCTACAGTGCCTATAGTGATCACAGCATGTGCAGCACTGCACAACCTGGGCAGGCTGCTCAAAGACCCCAACCCCCCAGCTGCGCAGTATGATGCCACTCGTGACAATACTCCGCCTATTTCTAACTCTGGAGGAGCTCAGCCGTCCCCCTTGGTGCCACTGGTGGATACAACAAGTGGTTTCAGAATCAGAGAAAGGATTATTGCGCAGTATTTTCACTGAGCGGCATCAATATGCTAGACCCATATCCTTTATCTTTGATTAAAGGTGGGAAACACAGGCAGGAGGAAGACACGACTGAGCAGCTCACAGCTGCTTTATTTGCAGATAGAACGCACCAACATACAGCCGTCATATACGGAAGGAACACAATCTCATCACTGAACTGAAGCTCTTGATTGAATCTTTTGTGTTCCTTGCATGTGTGATGACAGCATATTTATGCTTTCTTTCTGCCAACCATGAAGTTCCTTTACACTGATTAGCTGTTTTGCGACAGGATGTGTAAAGAAGAAATTTTATACGTTTGCTCTTATATCCCTAATGCATAATAACCTCTGTACCCCCGCATCATTACAATATTCCAATGTCCTGCTTTGAATATTATTCAGTTTTATAATTTGCTTGGTATTTCAATTTTTTTTTTATGCCAATGTTAGAAGTCTTCTGGTGAAGTTAGACCACCTGGGGATTTATTAATGCATTTGGTTTGGTTTGCATTGCCCTAAAGCAACTCAGGTTTTGAGGAACACAGATGCCGAGAACTAGTGCAGCCATTTTTTCATTGCTCTCGTCGACTTGTTTCTCAAGCATACCGAAGCCCTCCAACTTTTTGTCAATTGCATCAAGCTTTTGGTTAGTCGCTGCTCTACCTTTCTTTATTTCCTGGATATCCAGAAATTTAAACCACCTATGGCTCTCTAACATTGCACAGTATGCCAACATGAATAAAACACCATAAGCATCATACTTCCTTGTTGTATTTCTGCCTTCATTGGCCGTGAAGCAACTAATTTTCTTGCTAAGTAATGCCGAAAGTTGGGCGAGTTGGTTAACATTCATGATGGAAAATATTTTCCATCATAATTTTCTTGTTCCTGCATATATTTCGCTTTGATGGCGTCTTGTGCACAAATTTATCGTGAACAATTGTAGCCATGCTTGACTGGTTTCACACTGTTCTAGATCGTCCTTGTTGCCTCTGGCGAATTTGTCACAATGTATAATTCCTTGCATACCGGTTTTAATCTGCAGCGTCATATCGAGGCATGGAAACCTTCTCTTCCATACCCCGAAGGTTCTCTCAATGGTGCATGTATAATTCCGCGATGGTTAGATGGCATTCTCGAGGCATTGCAGATGAAGCTATGTGATGTTAAGAAGATAGTGAGAGACCGGAAAGCGTGGCGTGACATGGTCCATAGGGTCACGAAGAGTCGGACACGACTGAACGCCTGAACTGAACTGATAATTCCTTGCAACCGCTGGACGTCGACGGCAGTATTTTCACTTTGTTTTTGGCTAACGAGACGCCTCACACACCTGTAAATTTAGAAATTATAGCTCGACTTGAGATAACCAAGTTGCAAACAAGAGTTCACATGACACAGTACCATTATGATTACAATTGATAAAGATGATGTCACACATTTTCTGTGTTCAGAGTGGCTTGTTGCTATTAACTGTGCCGAGGTGTGCCGCTTGCCCTCAAAGTAGACTGGAAATGGGCCTACAGCAAGGGCACCAGTGTTTCACAAGCAAACACTAGACGTCGACAACAGTATTTTCACTTTGTTTTTGGCTAACCAGACGCCTCACACACCTGCAAATTTAGAAATTTAGCTCGACTTGAGATAACCAAGCTGCAAACAAGAGTTCACATGACACAGTACCATTATGATTACAATTGATAAAGATGATGTCACACATTTTCTGTGTTCAGAGTGGCTTGTTGCTATTAACCGTGTCGAGGTGTGCCGCTTTCCCTCAAAGTAGACTGGAAATGGGCCTACAGCAAGGGCACCAGTGTTTCACAAGCAAACACTAGACGTCGACAACAGTATTTTCACTTTGTTGGTGGCTAACCAGACGCCTCACACACCTGTAAATTTAGAAATTATAGCTCGACTTGAGATAACCAAGTTGCAAACAAGAGTTCACATGACACAGTACCATTATGATTGCAATTGATAAAGATGATGTGACACATTTTCTGTGTTCAGAGTGGCTTGTTGCTATTAACCGTGTCGAGGTGTGCCGCTTGCCCTCAAAGTAGACTGGAAATGGGCCTACAGCAAGGGCACCAGGGTTTCACAAGCAAACACTAGACGTCGACAACAGTATTTTCACTTTGTTGGTGGCTAACCAGACGCCTCACACACCTGTAAATTTAGAAATTATAGCTCGACTTGAGATAACCAAGTTGCAAACAAGAGTTCACATGACACAGTACCATTATGATTGCAATTGATAAAGATGATGTGACACATTTTCTGTGTTCAGAGTGGCTTGTTGCTATTAACCGTGTCGAGGTGTGCCGCTTGCCCTCAAAGTAGACTGGAAATGGGCCTACAGCAAGGGCACCAGTGTTTCACAAGCAAACACTAGACGTCGACAACAGTATTTTCACTTTGTTTTTGGCTAAGCAGACGCCTCACACACCTGTAAATTTAGAAATTATAGCTCGACTTGAGATAACCAAGTTGCAAACAAGAGTTCACATGACACAGTACCATTATGATTGCAATTGATAAAGATGATGTGACACATTTTCTGTGTTCAGAGTGGCTTGTTGCTATTAACCGTGTCGAGGTGTGCCGCTTGCCCTCAAAGTAGACTGGAAATGGGCCTACAGCAAGGGCACCAGTGTTTCACAAGCAAACACTAGACGTCGACAACAGTATTTTCACTTTGTTTTTGGCTAAGCAGACGCCTCACACACCTGCAAATTTAGAAATTATAGCTCGACTTAAGATAACCAAGTTTCAAACAAGAGTTCACATTTTCACAGAGTTCACAGAAGTTTGTGCCACTAATCATACAGGGCTAAGGTACATGTATGGCAAGGAGCATTGTTGGCTGTATATCGTCTGTATTCACTAGGTCACGCTCATTATGAAAAGAGACCATCACAAAATTTTACAATTTTATGTATACTACAGCCTTTCCAACATAACAGCCAACCTTTTCCATTCATTTAATCATTTACTCATCCTTCATCTCATACCCTACTGATGTCCTCAGGCAATCAGTATTGTTACAAAAGGAAGAAACTCCTTATGAAAAGAGACCGTCATAAAAAACTCGAAAGTAACTTTATGTATATTATAGCCTTTCCAATATAACGGAGTGGAGAATGGTTATTTGGTTTCCAGTATATATCTATAAAAAAAACTTGCAGTAAAGTTTTTCATTTAGTGATTCTTTGGATTTAGTAGATGTTACATGCTTATACGCATACGGTTAGCATACGCATGCTACATGCGTATGCTAACCTCCTGAAGCATCAGAAGGTGTCATTGCCCAATGTGCATTATTGCGATGTACTCATGACAGCGGCTTCCAACAAACTGTGAGGCTGAAAAATGCATATGGTTAGCTGTCAGCATTAGTGCGTGCTGCCACAGAACCGAGATGTATTTTGATGAAATAGACAAAACTTGATATTTGCTGCAAAGCTGATTTACTGCACTTGCTTTTGTAGCAACTGAAATTGCAGCTGCAAAATGGCAGCTTTTTGCTGTGCATTTTGCAGCTTTTGCATGTTAAGTACTTTTTTCTCTTTCCTCTCAGCACGCATTAAACGCATGCGGAGAAGGTGTTCTTTCTTCCTCTGGTTTTTTTCTTCCGACACAGCTTGAAGCCTTGCTTCGAGCTCTTCCTCAATAGCTGTGCGCCGTCGATTCCCTCTAGGCTGCGGGGCTGCGCTGCTGTTCTTGGTGGTTGAGCCACCGTTCTGCTGGCTGGAGTTCAAGGTGTTTGAGCCACCGTTCTGCTCTGTCCCTGAGGCTCGAGCAGGTGGTTGCGGAGATGGCTGCCGCAGTGTTGGCACTGATTCATCGTCTTGGCCTTCGCTGCTGGGCCAGATGTCGGTATCAGCCTCATAAAGCAGTTCACTGGCATCTGGAAAGGACAAATCTTGCTGTGAGCACTTTGAGGAGTCATGAGGAGTCCTTTTTTGTTAGGGCTAACCTTCAGTGATATCAAAAACACAGTATCACATGGTAGACTGTGCCATGACAGACTGGCCATGGAGAAACCTGCACTGGCAGCATCGGTCATTTCTATCTTTTTAAGCACTGGGTCTGCATAGATGTGTCAAAGGCCCCATCTGTCCCATGGTTATCTTTCACGCATTATTAAGGTATATTCATACAAATGCACTATTTACTTTAGTCTGCAATACACCTTTAGTTAGTCATTACATTATTAACATGTTAAAGCAACTATGTATTAGCAAGTATATGTAGAAGCATCCCATTAAAGATCAGAATTCATATTAAAAGGCAGAATGACAAAGACATCTGAGAAGCTTTTTCTCGTCTGTGGTTTTAACTCTGACAGGACTTAGCCAATATATTTGTTCTCAGCTCCAACAATTCTGTGTTTATGGGTCTAGTTTAGTGCACTTACATGTTGTATGTAGATGCATGACCACTGCGTATGTAAATACTGCCATAGTGCGACATTTTATTTTTCTCATTCTAGTCCATGTATAAGAAATTGAACATTATTCACTGATAATGAATTAAAACAATGCAATCATATGCTGCCTGCACAGTTGACAATGATAAATCAATTCTTCCCCCATGCTGTCTGAAACGAGTTTACTGCTGTGTACCCATTATGTATGTTACCTTGAAATAAAAGCGTGTTTGTGCTGCCTGAAGTCTGTCATAAAGAAGCAATACTCTTCACATTTATTGATTTTCGCCACAGTGGCTTTCAAGCTTCTTTCGAGAAAAACAAGCAAAAAAAAAGTCTAGCTGCCAGTGGGTCTCGAACTCGGGCTGAGAAAGATACCACCTTTGCCGGCAACTGTGCTACCTTTCCCTCATGTTAATTTTTTTTTATTGTCAGGCTTTGATATTGTTTGAGAAAAAAAAGTAAAAGCCACCAACTACTACGAGTTTGGCTGTCACCCTGAAGTTGTTCACTTCTCGAGTCACTCTCACGTTCCACAACAGTGGTGCAAAAATTTAATGAAGGCTGCATTCTTTTTTTTTTTTTTTTTTTTTACTACCGACTTTGGTATGGGACAGGTACACAATGTACTGACAAAACACTCTCGCTGTTGGTTTAATATCACGTTTTCATTTCGTCAGCCAGGCATACCTATTGTAAAACAGTGCAAAGCTCGCATAAAGCGCAGTGAAGAGATACCCTTACCTTCATTTGCACTGAATGTAGAGACTGCTCCAGTTTGCATTGGCGCCAAAAGCCGCGCCACAGCTGCTGTGCACTCGTCGGCGGAGGCTGCGATCGCCCCGCTGTGCCGCGCGCGGTCGCTGTCGTATGTATTATCTAGACGCACAGACATGTGCGAAGCCACCGCGCCGACCCTTTCCAGCTCCTCCGTCAGTGTTGACTGTGGTGCTGAGCCGCCGCCTGAAAACGAGAGAGCAAATTTCATGGATACATTTTTCTTGACAACTGCACTCGACAGTAACTTCGCGCTCAACAAATGCGCAGCCGTTATCGAATCTTTGTGCAGTAGCGATAATTGCATACGATAAGAGAAGGCAGCTTACCTGTGCGGAACAACTCCTTCGTTTCCGTTGCCTTACTTCGACGCCACTTTTCCTTGAGATTCTCCCAGCATTTGCGGAGCTGCTGGCTGTTGCGAGGCCGCACACCGTGTCGGCTATTGAATTCGAGCGCTATCGCCTCCCACGCTTTCTTCTTTTGACTTACGGACACTGCGTCCGTACGCTTGTTCTCAAATATGGCTTTTCTTTTGTTCACCAGGTCAATAAGTACCGCTCTCTCTTCCTCGGTGAAATTAATCTTCTTCCTTTCCGATGTCATTGTTACAAAAATAAACTAGACAGGCTGCGATATATGCATATAAAAACAAATACCAAAGCAGCGAAATCACTTGACTTCAGGAGGAAGAAGAAAAACAAAAGCTTCAGATCAAAAGCACGTGCGAAAAACGACCAAAAAGCAAGAACAGGAACAACAAAACACAACAACGGCGAAAGAAGGCAAAAAGGGTGGCCAGACTGTGGACGACAGTTGGCTAAATATAGTGTTTGCGGTTTCCAATTTGGCGTTAAGCTTCAATGAATGCAATAATCAAAATGTATTTCACGTTTGCAGTCGCTAAAAGGTGTTTGCGAAAAAACTTGCAATTTATTGTGAAAAATTGTTTCTAGCCTCGTTCCCAGACTTTTTTCCATTGCGATAAGTGAAACTTTCATAAGGCTTACTTTTGGTGCATTAAGGCAAGTTTTTGAAACGCACTTCGTCTTTGCCTCAATCTTATACTTGCCGTATACTTATGAAAGTAGCACTTTTTGCATCAGTATAAGGCCCGTTTCTGAATACGGCGGACTCCTAATGAGCACAGCTACAAGAAACGGGTGGTTTGCCAATTTGAAAAAGAAAAAACGGTGACCGTGAAACGCACATCATAATTCTCCTTCTCTATTGTGAGAATGACAGTAGCGATGACATTGACGCTGTAATTAGTAATAATTACAATCGTGCAATGATAATGACAGTGGCACGGTGTCTCACTAGGGACATCCCGACGCATTTCTAGTCCACCTGCGACATGCTAATTCGGGAACAGTGATGATAGGCTCGTAGGAAAGTCTGGTGTATTCTTCAAGTTCGGAAAAAGCGCACCACACGCACGGCTTATTCTTTTCGCCGGAATGTCGAGGCGTACACTAGGTGTCCTTCCAAGAGCGCCAACACGCTGGTATTGCTGCGGGCGCTGTAAGCGACACAGCTGCGCTTACTCGTCGGACAACTATCTAGTGCGCCCTCCCTCCTTGAACAAAATGGTGATGCTGTTGCTCCTGCTACTTCTGTGGTCGACACGCTGCACCACCGTGCCGCCAAGTCTTGGGTGGTTTATACAGCGAGAATTGGTGGTCGAAGTTCTCGGTCAGTCTAGCACTAGCCTTTCTCTGTGAACAATTGGAGAAGCTTTTGCTGAAGCCGACGACATGCGACACCGCCGCCGCATTAGTGGTTCATAGGGCGTGGACTAATAGATGTCTTGTCGATTTTTCAAATGCTAGCGAACGGCTATATCAGTACCTGTCTCAATGTCCAGAAAACGTCGAACAAAGCTCTCCAATTTTAACCACACGTTATCAGTCACGTGTATTGACACCATGAAATGCGCTTTCGTCTTTCGCCCAAATAAAACCGAGGCAGAAGTTGATCAGAGATCTCCGGGTCGCAGCCTTGCGCCAAAGTCAATAAACATCACGCAAATAGAAAAGCAGAAAGCATCACAATGTTGCCACTAGCAAACCAACACGAAAGAAGCAAGCACAGCGAACCCAAGTAGAGTCTGAATAATCGAAAACGTAAAGCGCACTCGTGCCAGAGATTTGCTAAAAGGTACCCTTTCCATTTTCACTTCGCAGACTACGCAATCCTCCTCTCACACAAAAAATATATATGCTGGCGGGAACAGGCCCCTATAAACATAATGCGGAAACATATGTGGTACCTGAAGGTGTGAACTGCAGCTACATGCCTGGGACATGAAAGGCGTGCCCGCCGTGCTAATATAACGCATTCTACTGAACGAGGCTAACAGCACAGGATTGCATTCTTCGGCGATTATTGTGGTTTACTCGTGTTCATCATCATCACCCGCCTGACTATACCCACTGCAGGGCGAAGGCCTCTCCCATATTTCTCCCGTTAACCCGGTTCTGTGATAGCTGCATCCACTTGACCCCTGCGAACTTCTTAACCTCATCCGCCCACCTATAACTTTGTGCCACCTCCTGCTACGCTTTCCTTCCCTTGGAATCCAGTTTGTTACCCTAAGCGACGATGGATGGATGGATGCAATATAGGAGCGTCCCCTTCGAAACGGGGTGGTAGCAGTAGCTATCATGATCATTTTTCTCCCTATATTTTACTTATTCATTTAGAATGGTTAACTAAACCATCATTCTATTGATTACATTTTGTTCCTACATTACTAACACTATGGTCTGCTTTTAAGCCACCAATCTTCCAGTCGTTTTTTGCTAGTTTCCACCGCCGGTTTATTCACCCGGCCACTGTTATCTCTAAACCCCAGAGCTTCAGGAACAGTGATTGCGCCTGCACCAACTTCCATCGGTTATCCTCTCTTCGCACTAAATGTCCTGCCCATTCCCATTTCTTCTTAATTGCCACTAGAATGTCAGTAACTTGAGTTAGTTCTCTGACCTACTCTGCACGCTTCTTATCTCTTAATGTCACCCTTACCATTTTTCGTTCCATAGCCCTCTGGGTTGTCCTCAACTTAAGTAGAACTCTCTTGGTTAGCCTCCACGTTTCAGCCCCATACGTAAGTACAGGTAAGATGCAACTGTTGTATACTTTCCTCTTGAGCGATACCGGTAAGCCGCTAGTTATAATCTGCGAGTGCTTGCCAAATGCGCTCCATCCCAATCTTATTCTTCTTGTTATTTCCTTTTCATGGTCCGGATCTGCGGTTACTACCTGTCCTAAGTAGACATATTCGCCTACTACTTCCAGTGCTTCGCTACTTAACGTAAACTGCTGACCCTTCCCGAAGCTGTTAAACATTACTTTAGTCTTCTGCATATTGATTTTTAAGCTTACCTTTCTACTTTTCCTGTATAGGTCATCAATCATTATTTGCAGTTCATCCCCCGAGTTACTTAGGAAGGCGATGTCATCAGCGAATCGCAGACGACTGAGGTATTCTCCATCTACCCTTATCCCTAACTGCTCCCATTCCAAGTCACTGAATACTTCCTCTAAGCAAGCTGTGAATAGTACTGGGGAGATCGTGTCTCCTTGCCTAACACCTTTCATTATGAAACTTTTGTTACTCTTTGTATGCAGAACTATGGTTGCTATGCAGCCACTGTATATACTTTCCAAAGTATATAAATGCCAAGATAGGAAAAAGGCAGGCAGGAGACCAGGCAGTAGGTGACTATGGCACTGGTTCTAGGAATAGCAGGGGGGAGTTACTAGTTGAGTTCGCAGAGCGCAATAACTTAAGAATCATGAATACCTTCTTCAGCAAACGGAAGAACCGTAAATGGACATGGAAAAGACCTAAAGGGGAGACCAAAAATGAAACTGAGTTCATAATGTGTTCAACCCCCGCCATTGTGCAAGATGTAGAAGTAATCGGGAAAGTGCGATGCAGTGACCACAGGATGGTGAGGTCCCGAATTAGCCTAAATCTGAAGAAGGAACACAACAGATCTGTAAGAAAGAAACCCATCAACGAATTAACGGTGAGGGGGAGGGCAGAAGAATTCCGGATCTCACTACAGATTAGATATTCAGCTCTAACCGATGATGGCGATATTACCCTAGAAGCAATGAACAAAAATTTCAGAGATATCATTACTGAGAGTGCGGTAGAAGTAGGCGGTAGGATAGTTAGAGAAGATACCGGTAAGCTGTCTAAGGAGACGAAAGATTTGATTAAGAAACGCCAGAGTATGAAAGCGTCCAATCCAACAGACCAGATCGAATTGGCCGAGATATCAAAGCTAATCAATATGCCCGAGGTGGCCGATATAAGAAAGTATGACATGGAGAAAATTGAGCATGCTGTAAAGAACGGGGGAAGCATTAAAGCGGTAAAGAAGAAATTCGGCATAGGCAAAAACCAGATGCATGCGATAAGGGACAAGGCGGGAAACGTCATCACGAATATGGACAAGATAGTCAAAGTAGCCGAGGAGTTCTATACAGATCTCTACAGCAGCCAAAGTAGTCAGGACCGTAACGACATTAGCGGCAGGGAAAAACAGTCAGACCTTTCACCAGTGACGAAGGACGAGGTCAAGAAGCATTAGAAACTATGAGAAGGGGGAAATCGGCTAGAGAGGATCAGATAACTACAGAATTTCTAATATACGGGGGGGGGGGGGGGGGATATCATGCTAGAAAAACTGTCCACCCTGTATACGCAGTGCTTGGTGTCATCGACGGTACCGGAACCATGGAAGAATGCAAACATTATCCTCATTCATAAGAAAGGGGGCTCTAAGGACCTTAAAATTTAAAGACCAATCAGCCTACTGTCTGTTACGTATAAGGTATTTACTAAGGTAATCGCTAATAGAATTAGGACAACCTTAGACTGCAATCAAGCAAAGGATCAAGCAGGTTTTCGCAAACAGTACTCTACTATCGATCATATCCATATCATCAATCAAGTGATAGAAAAATGTTCGAAATATAACCAGCCCTTGTACATAGTATTCATTGATTACAAAAAAGCATTTGACTCAGTTGAAACATCGGCGGTGATGCAGGCATTGCGAAATCAGGGGGTATACACGAGGCGTACGTGAAAGTTCTGGAAGATATATATAGTTTCTGCACTGCAACCATAGTTCTGCATAAAGAAAGTAACAAAATTCCCATAAAGAAAGGTGTTCGGCAAGGAGACACAATCTCCATAGTACTATTCACAACTTGTTTAGAGGAAGTATTCAGAGACTTGGAATGGGAGCAGTTACGGATAAGGGTAGATGGAGAATACCTCAGTAATCTCCGATTTGCTGATGAAATTGCCTTGCTAAGCAACTCGGGGGATGAACTGCAAATAATGATTGATGACCTAGACAGGAAAAGTAGAACGGTAGGCTTGAAAATCAATATGCAGAAGACTAAGGTAATGTTGAACAGCCTCGGGAAGGAACAGCAGTTTACATTAGGTAGCGAAATACTGGACGTAGTAGGCGAATATGTCTACCTAGGACAGGTAGTAACCGCAGATACGGACCATGAAAAGGAAATAACAAGAAGAATAAGATTGGGATGGAGCGCATTTGGCAAGCACTTGCAGATTATGACTAGCAGCTTACCGGTATCGCTCAAGGGGAAAGTATACAACAGTTGCATCTTGCCTATACTCACCTATGGGGCTGAAACGTGGAGGCTAACCAAGAGAGTTCTACTCAAGTTGAGGACAACCCACAGGGCTATGGAACGAAAAATGGTAGGGGTAACATTAAGAGATAGGAAGCGTGTAGAGTGGGTCAGAGAAATAACTAAAGTTACCGACACTCTAGAGCAAATTAAGAAGAAGAAATGGGCATGGGCAGGACATGTAGGGCGAAGAGAGGATAACCGATGGTCGCTTAGGGTAACAAAATGGATTCCAAGGGAAGGAAAACATAGCAGGGGGCGGCAGAAAGTTAGGTTGGTGGTTTAGGTTAGGAAGTTCGCAGGGGTCAAGTGGATGCAGCTAGCACAGGACCGGGTTATGTGGAGAAATATGGGAGAGGCCTTCGTCCTTGAGTGGGTATAATCAGGCTGATGATGACGATTACGAGACGATGACTTTCACGTACGCCTCGTCTATCCCCTGATTTCGCAATGCCTGCATCACCGCCGAGGTTTTAACTGAGTCAAATGCTTTTTCGTAATCAATGAATGCTGTGTATAAGGGCGGGTTATATTCCGAGCGTTTTTCTATCACCTGGTTGATGGTATGGATATGATCGATATTAGAGTACCGTTTCCGAAAACCTGCTTGATTCTTTGCTTGAGTGCAGTCTAAGGTTGTCCTAATTCTGTAAGCGATTACCGTAGTAAATACCTTATATGTAACAGACAGTAAACTGACTGGTCTGTAAATTTTAAGGTCCTTAGAATCCCCTTTCTTAGGAATGAGGATAATGTTTGCATTCTTCCATCGTTCCGGTACCGTCGATGACACGAGGCACTGCGCATACAGGGGGGCCAGTTTTTTTAGCATGATATCCCCCCCTTGTAATAGCAAATCTGTAGTTATCTGATCCTCTCCAGCCGATTTCCCCCTTTCCATCGTTTCTAATGCTTTCTTGACCTCGTCCTTCGTCACTGGTGGAACGTCTGACTGTTTTTCCCTGCCGCTAATCTCGTTACGGTCCTGACTACTTTGGCTGCTATAGAGATCTGTATAGACCTTCTCGGCTACTTTGACTATCTTGTCCATATTCGTGATGACGTTGCCCGCCTTGTCCCTTATCGCATACATCTGGTTTTTGCCTATGCCCAGTTTCTTCTTTGCCGCTTTGAGGCTCCCCCCGTTCTTTACAACATGCTGATTTTTTTTCCATGTTATACTTTCTTATATCGGTCACCTCGGGCATATTGATTAGCTTTGATATCTCGGCCAATTCTATCTGGTCTGTTGAATTGGAAGCTTTCACACTCTGGCGTTCTTATTCAAATCTTTCGTCTCCTTAGACAGCTTATCGGTATCCTCTCTATCCTACCCCCTGCTTCTACCGCGCACTCAGTAATGATATCTCTGAAATTACTGTTCATTGCTTCTATGATAATGTCGCCATCCTCGGTTAGAGCTGAATATATATGCTATAGCGAGATACTGAACTCTTCTGCCCTCTCCCTCATCGCTAATTTGTTGATGGGTTTTTCTTACTAATCTGTTGTGTTCCTTCTTCAGCTTTAGGCTAATTCGGGACCTCACTATCCTGTGGTCACTGCATCGCACTTTCCCGATTACCTCTACATCTTGCATAATGGGATGAAATATCGTCGCTGTGATTTTCAAGCCCCAAATGTCCGTAAAAATCAAGCTAGCTCATAAAATAAATATTCAGGCTTAATAATTTGGTATCAAACTATTAAAATTAATGCTGTTTTTGCCATTAAAACCTTCTACAACGCATCTCTCCAAGAATTAGGCATTGATTGTGACGGTCTGGGAGATGTTTCATGCGCCAGGGGAACTTATCAGTAGGCTGCAGTTTCGGAGTGTGTCAATCTGTCAAGCCTTTTTCTTTTATTGCAAAATGACGCTTCAGGTTATGTTTGGCCTGTGGCTACAATGTAACTTTTTGTCTTCTGTCGAAGCAATTAGCGAGGCTAAACTATTCGGTAATGGGGGCGTTGTTAAGGTCAGCACTGAGCCCGTTCAGGCTAAGGACATGTAGATGGCAGACCTGAGAATTTAAGTGACGGCCGACTTAGCGCGGGTAGACAAAATAATAATTAGCTGTGCTTCCACTTTCGTTTTCCCTTGTCTGTTTTGTCAGACGTGCTCAATAGAATGTAATCGTAATTTACCACATCGCGAAGAAGACCACCCAGGTATAAAGGCCCGCTTTAACCAAGCCATACGGGCGTGGCTTCAGGGCGTATAAGGGTAGCATGCTTGACTTGGATTTCAAACTTGGGACTCAAAAGGAGCTGCCCGAGTTGGCAGCTCCTGCCAATTCGGTCACGACATGGGGTCTCGCGACGTCATACAACCCACCGACGCAGATACGAGCGCTTTACACAAGCCTTGCTGCAGCACGAGACTGGAGGCTTCTGACATCGCGCAATAACGGCTAAATGGCGAGGGGAAACATCTAGCGCTAAAGCACTAAAACCAACTCCTGTACGCTAACTGGCATTTGACATTTCAGGTACTGAAATACCTTTACTCAAAACTTGGAAGAGAATGCCTACACAGCAGAATCAATAAAATACTAATAATCAGCGCCGCATCCTAGTCTTAAGCTACATGTCTGAGGCCTCACGAGCGGGTCCTTTATGGGCCGTGATCAGGTACAATGCCTTAGGCTGAGGGCATTGCAGATGTCTGAGCGTGAACATTTCGTAGGTAGTGTCGGTGGTAAGTGAGATAACTATTATGAGCGCATATAATTATGTGCATGATCGCCCCTCCCTCTTACGCCAGTTCGTTTAGCGAGTCAATAGGAAAGGTCGAAACGCAGACGGTGGATGCAGAAGGCAGAAACGAGGCTTTCTTATTTAACGCAAGATACCGAGCATGTGCTCATGCCGACAGCACATCCTTCTGCCAAACGTAGATGAAAGGGGAAATGTGAATTGAAAATGATATTGCTGCGTGATGAGCGCAGAATAAAAGAAAATAACACCTGACGGTGACGTATAGCCGATGTTGTCTGTGCATGAGCGACATGAAGAAAGCGCACAGCATCTAAACGAGTTTAAGAAGCAGTAGTAAATTACACTCCCTGCTATATTATTGTCTCTAGATAAGCGAATTATTTGATTAATTAAGACTACATTTTTCATTTTACCATACCAGATTTCACGGCCATTCTCAACGGGCATCACCTTTTGGCCGCCGCATAAGTAAACGGGAATATCTTAACCATGGAGTTTTGAGATAGGGTCCCAAAGGGCCCCACTCGGCTCTTATGTGAAGAACACAAATGCCGTTAAGAGGCGGCTTGTTTATTTCAGCATCATTTCCGGACCGAGCGAATGACAACGTGAAAAGATCGAGGCAGACTCGGCGAGCGGCAGGCAAGACACATAATAAGACGCATAGAGAACAATATGGATTCGGAAGGCAAGCCTTGCCTGGATAAGACATCTTTACAGTTAACGTCAGCTCAGGTGCCAAAACAGAGGGAGTCTAAACCTGTTAAAAATACTCTGGCTGCAATGTCACAGGCAATGTCACAGGCCAAGGATCAGACAGAAGCTGTTGTATTACCTGCCGCCTCTGATGTTGAGTGGCCTGCTCTACCATCAAAGGCCATCGCCAGGCCTCATCCCAGTTTGGTTGCCACACGTGATGAAAATGCCGACAACCCGGACAGCCAGCACGTGAAAGAAATGCTGAAACAGCTTGTTCGTTCAATGCGGGTGCTGCTCTCTAGCAACAGCAAAGTTTGCTGTCCAGTTTTTGGACGCATTTGAGCCGCTCTTGGCGGCATTGCAATAATTCACAATGGCGCCACAAACTAATGCCACATCTTTGACGATGCACTTGCGCTGCAGTGTAGTGATGCAATGCAATGCCCGAGGCCTTCGTGGTCGGCTGAGTGACTTCCGACAGCGGGTACATGGCTTTCCTGTGATAGTGATCTGTGAGCCCAACATGCCGGCTGCTTTCCGCCTTTCTGGATATGTTCTGCTATGATCTCGAGAAGCAAACGAAACAAGCAAAGTGCTGGTGTGTATACGCCAAGACATTGCGCACGTCCACCATGCTCTACAGCCCCACAACACGAATCACTACATTTGTTTGAGATTATCCCTGAAAGGACGAGTATGTTATGTAATTGGCGCTTATATTCCACTGAGGGAGGGTTTGGACAAGTCATATCTATTTTCAACAATCCAGTGCTGTGCAGCTCCCCGTATTATTGTGGGGGACTTTAATGCTTACCACCCTCAGTGTGGTGGTGCCATAATGAGCAATCGAGGAACAGACCTGGCAGACATTATGCATATACGCAAGATCTCGTCAATATAAACGACGGCTCACCGAAGATTCTGCGCGGAACAACCTACAGCAGCTGCTTGGATGTGGCGTTTGTTTCCAGAAGCCTCCATCCCTCTGTTTTCTGGTGTAGTGATGTGGAAACACATGGGAGTGATCACATACCAACGTACGTATGCATCAAGAGGTTCGCACCTGTCACTTTGCCTCGTGTGCAGTACACAGACACAGTGTACTGCCACAGTGTGCAGTACAGTGTGCAGTGTGCAGACACAGTGTGCAGTACACAGACACAGACACAGTGTGCAGTACACAGCCTTTAAAGCATCGGTGGAGACTTCCAGCGTGGACCTCCAGTCACCATCTCAAATAGAGCGCCTCATTACTTCCTCTCTCAGTCAGAACACTCGCTATGTTTGTGTGCCGACGTCAATGTCCAGCATCGACGTGGAATTCGAGCTGCTTCGCGCGATCCGTTAGCGGGCTGAAAGGAAGTACAGAAGAACGAAATCTGCGCAAGATCTCGCACTTTCTCACCGAGCTATACGAAACGTTTTGCGCCCCCTGGAGAGGTTAGGACGACAGCGTTGGAGACAGTTCTGCTCATCACTAGATCCCCGTAAGCCCTGTCGCGTATATCTGGCATGATGCGAGAAACTTGCGCACACCTCCGCAAGAAAGGCACGCTTTTCGTGCCCTGGCCCTTTACCAACGCCGCAATGAAGTTGACGTAGCTGAAGATTTTTGTAAAATGGTTGTGGGCACAAACCAGGCACACTTACCAATTTAAAAGATTTTTGCGCCACCTTCACCGAACGATCAATACGGCGTACCCTTTACAATAGCTGAATTAGACGCCGCTCTTGCTTCTTGTCGGCATCCATCTGCACCTGGTCCTGACGGGATTACTTATTCAACCTTATCAAACCTGGGCAAGGATGGTAGAACCGCACTACTTAATTATTTCAATGCTTTATGGGCTTCTAGTACTGTTCCTGAACACTGGAAGATTAGTCACCTGGTTGCTCTTTTGAAGCCTGGAAAGCCCCCTCTCGAACTTACCCGATACCGGCCAGTTGCCCTAACAAGCTGTGTTGGAAACATCATGGAGCGAATGGCGCTGGCAAGACTTGAGTGGTTTCTATATAGTAATGATCTTTATCCGAATATGATGACTGGATTTCGCCGAGGACGCTCTTCCAGTGACAGCGTCATCGACCTTGTGGCGACTGTAGAACGCGAAAAGCGTTACCGTCGACTAGTAGCTGCTGTCTTTTTAGATATAAAGGCAGCTTATGACAACGTCCTCCATTATGCTATTCTTGATGAACCTGACGACGTGGGAGTTGGTGGCCGGCTGTACTTGTGGATTGTGAGCTATCTCAGTGGCCGCTCTGTTTATATGACTGCGCATGAAGGAGATACTACCCGCTTTCAGGTCGGGCGTGGAGTTCCACACGAAGGATTCCTCAGCCCAACTTTATTTAACGTGGTGCTAATTGGCCTGGTGAGTGAACTGCGAACTAACATACACATAAGTGCATATGCTGACGACATCTGCAGCTGGGCCCCTGGTTCGACGCGCCCACAACTACGTGCGAGATTGCAACGAGCTGTGTCATCGACAGCGATGTACTTACGGCGTCAAGGTTTATTTTTAGCGGCAGAAAAGTGTGCAGTGATCGCATTTACGGGAAATTGTGTCAGCCGGTACCCAATTACTCTTCATGGAGTCGTAATACCATACGTCTCCTGGCCCAGATTCTTGGAAGTGATTATAGACCACCGACTATCTTGGTCGAAACATATTACTATGGTGAAGAAAAGGCTAATTAATTTTTGCCATGTACTTCGTTTCATAGCTGGCATCAAATGGGGCCCAAGTGAGCGCTTCTTAATACGACTTTATGAGTCTCTGTTTGTTGGCTACATCCGGTACAGTCTCCCAGTACTGTCTAGTATGAGCATTTCCTGCTTGCGGAATTTAGAGAGCGTGCAAGCGCAGGCACTGAAAATATGCGTTGGAATGCCCAGATGCACCTCTAACAAAGGCACAACTGAAGAGGCACATGCTCGCCCAATTATCATATACTTGTCTCAAAAACCATTTCGTGTATATTTACGAGCATTTACAAGACACCGTTTTCACCCACTCAGCAAGATTGTGGATGAGCGGCCGGACTGCAGTTTTACAAGTGCACTCCGCTGCCATCAGTTGCAAGTACTGACAGGATATACCCTCCCATATCGTCCCGCCCAACCACCATGAACGATGGATAAAACCTTTGGTGCACCTTCGTGTTCCTGCAATACTAAAGAAATCAATGGTGCTAATTAGTGGACTCTGGTCAGCCACATCTGGTCAGAATATCAGAATTATATTCACGTATACACCGATAGATCTGTGTCAGCACAGATATCCGCTGCAGCTGTGCTCATACCAGCTCAGAAAACGACTCTACCTTTCCTTTTGGGACATACTTGTACGTCAACCTCTGCTAAACTTGTAGCCAATAGGGAATCATTCGCTACATATGTGGGGAACCACCTCAAAAATGGCGTATATTCAGACTCAAAGACAGCATTGCAAATTTTGGAAAACTTCTTACGCCACACTGCCTACCAGTCCCTGGCAGAGGTGGGCATTTGACCTCAAAAACCTCGACCTCACCTCAAACTCAAAAAATATTTGGCGACCTCACTCAACCTCAACCTCATCAATTGAGGTTGAGGTCCCCCAGGCGACCTCACCTCACTGTTCAGGTGACCATTGGCGACCTCACTCAACCTCAAACTCAAAATGTGAGGTTGAGGTCGGGCGCTCAACATCAAAAAATAAAAATTAAAAAATCATTCGATTAAACCGTAACACAAAGCAAATATACATTTCTCTGTAACCCTGGAATATATAGGCAAGCCAGATTTTTATCGTATGAAGGCTGTATTTTACTCTTATTTTTATACAACAATACCCCGGATTAAAGCAGAAAAACTCCAGAAACTACATGTCCATGCTCTGCACTGAAGTGGCAATCATTTCCCCCTCCTAGCCTACCCTTTTGTGGTCGGTTTCGTTCTAAGGCCTACATGGGTACCACGTTACTATGCATAGGCCCATAATGCAATACAGAGTGTATCCCATCCGACCCACGTGAATAAGATTCGTATTGGAAATAAAACGAGCCAGTTCTTACTATATACTGAAAAGACAAATGCTGTTGACCCTAGTGACGATGACAACAATGGCGATATGCTCTTTTTCTTAATTCGAAAAAGAATTGATGATTGCCAAGCTTTTTTTTTAATACACTGTGCATTGTCTTGCGACCGAATACATTAAATTAAGAAAAAATAGGAATACAGTCGTGCCTCGTTAGTATGGACGCTTTGGTTTCCGACCAAAACTGTCCATAAAGCGAGTCATCCATAATGACGAGTCATGAATAAAAACGAAAGTGTATAATTGAGAAAAAAATTATAATTAATGGCTGCTTTTTTACTTAAATTTGTAATTAAAAACAGCCGAGCTGTCGATGCTACCCCCTTCTCCATGAATTCGTCGACCCGAAACGTCATGTCTGTTCTTAAACCTTGTCAGCCATCCTCTTGAGTAGCTGAAGTCAGCAATGCCTTGACAGAGCATAGAATAATATTTCTGACTAAACATCACCCTGTTTTACTGAACAAAAACCCATAATGTTGCCGAGGCAGCGAGCCTTCTTTTGAAGCATTTCGTCGCTCACGACAGCGCCATTCGCGCACACATTCCCGGGATGACTCCATTTCTTCGAACTGTGCTTGGCGCTGTCGGACGGTGGCTGACGCTGCGATGCCGATGTTGAGTCATTTATTGGAGTCCTGTAGTATATATGCTACCGTGGACCTGGCAAGGATGAGGCCTAGTTGAACTTGGGTCCAGTCCTTCACGGCTTGGATTGACTGAGATGGCTTTTGCCGCTTGTATGCACAGATTTCCCGCTTCGCGCCCACGTTCAGCTTCGTTCTTTTGCGTTTAACTCCCGGCATGCCAAAAGTCAGACTAAAGTTGAGGGTTACAGGCTCCCGATTCTTTGCACTCGGTTTGCCTAGTTAACCTCCCTGCCTTGCCGTTCTTCTGATTCTCTCATTTTTGCCTTGTACTGTTTCTGTAAGGAAGCGAGGGAGTCAAGTTGGAACGCTACTATGCAGAGGGCTATCGAACAGCCCTCTCCTGTGCCGTTTGTATGTATGAAACAAACACTGCAAGCTGAAGTACAGTTTAGAACGACGGCTAGCCTATTACGAAGAGCTCAGACCTTGTCAAGGCCGCATAGTTGACTCAAGGCGAAGCCGACATGCGGACCTCCCGGGGTGCAAAATGGGGCAGTTCGGCAGCCCAACAGTGACGAAAACCAGAAGCATGAGAAGGAAGGGCGTCCAGGACGGGACGCCCGGTCCTAGTTGCGTGCTTGTCGCTTTCTTTTGTCGCTCTACTTCGTGAGTGCGTCTTAACCCTGGCCGAAAAGCGTTAACGGCTTCATGGAACACACTTTGTGTTCTGGGATAGAAAACTTCGGTTTCCACCCCCACTTTTGGCGCTTGTCTTTCTTCCCATTATTTCTTTCTTACGCTTTTACCGGCCTCTCTGCTCACGTTTAGCAGAATTTATTGCGACCACATGTTGCTGTTTTCCCGACTGAAGCCTCTCATTGCGGCGCTGCCGCTGCACCCAGAAATCTCCCGGTTCCCTCCTTTCGGGGGTCTTTCTTAGCTGACCCTCGGTTTGCTTTGTACGTTCCCTTCCACTCTTGCCCCCCCCCCCCCCCCCCCCTACTTTTCCTAAAACGACTACACGCCCGCTTTGGTTCTTTCCAACTCCGCAGGACTCGTTCAGGCATCCGGCCGTATCGGCTGTCGCATAGGTTCCCGGCCCGCGCACCCTCCTTTAACTTGCGTTCGGACTCCCCTGCTTTTTTCAAACGATGTCCATATTAACGAGACAAAAATGCATTTGCCGAGTGGGCTGTGTGCATTCTTCCCCTGTCCATTGTTCAGACAGCGAGTTTCTATATTAAATAGGCATAAATACATTGAAAAAGTTTCGCTCCCGGAAAAACTGAAAAAACTGCCCGTAATTCGGGTCGTCCATATTAACGAATGTCGTATTAGCGGGGCACAAATTTTCCATAACTGTCACTCATGAAACGGCTTGTCGTGAAGACTAAATCCCCAACAAAACAAACAAAAGACGAAAAGACAGCAGCACACCAAATAATCATAAAACTCGTTGGCCGAGTAAACTTTCAGAAAATTTCAAAGAGGAATGCTGTTTATGCTATGATGTCTTGTTTATAATTCTGTGATCCTGTGGCGTATTGCAAGAATTGGCGAAATTGCTTCTTCGAACACCACGCTTACATTAAAAAATTACTAGGGTCGGAACTGCTAGGAGAGAAGGCTAAACGTGAACCACTTAACTGTCGCGAACATCGGCTCGCCCGTCAACTTTCGCCGGAGCAAGATGTCCAACTCCCACCCGCCTCAAAAAAAAAAAAAAAAAAAAAAAAAAAAAAAAAAAACGATATAAATACTTGTACGTCCGAAATGAATACTGGATACCATTTCACCAACAAGTCTGGGACGAGCTTCTCTGTGGTATTCACTTGTTTTCGTTTAAAGACTGAACTAATAAATTGCATGGTGGTGTCTCCGAAGCTGCTTCGCCGCATGCACCGTAGGTGCATCCCCGTTAGTGTCATGTAGTTACAGCACATAAACGTAAAATAAAGACAAAAATAACAGAAAGGAGGCGAGCAAGCAGCCCGGAGGGACCGCGCTTCCTGCTGTACACGCGCTTCTGCCTTCGCCGTCCGTCTCTAGGCATATGGTTTTGCTCATACGGTGAATGCCGAACTGTCACCAATACACACCAAAGACAGTGGCGTATGCGTGTCAGCTCCGCTTTCAGAGAGTACATCGCGCTTTCCAATACTTGCAAAATAAAAAAAGAGAAAAACTAAATGACCATGCCGGTAAGTGGAACGGAGGGTTTGTTTATTTCAAATACCGTCAGGGTACAAATGTACGTTACAGAGGGGAGGGTTAATACAATAAGCGTACAAATCTCTGAAAAACAAAGCACATAAAAAAGAACAACGAGGGATATGGGTTGTGCTATGGACCTCTGAAAAGATGCCAAAGAAAGAGTCAAATGCAAGGGAAGAATCCTGTTGTCTGTTCGGCAGTGCTAGAACTTAAATAACATAGAAGAAAATATATATAAAGAAATATGTTGACGAAAGTAATAACAAATGTCGCACATTAAAAACAGAAGAGAACTGCGCTTCTCAGAGCGTATAGAAGGCTTGAGACATCAACTTAGTACTGAATTCCTCAATGCTAGCATGTAATTCGTTTCATTCACATATATCTGAATTGATGTTTAAAGAAAAAAACGAATGTCTGAAATTATTATTCCGACATCTGACCACAAAAATTTTCATCCGATTGATTTGTCCGTCTTTAACAGACTGCAGCATAAAAGAGACACGCTCAGTTTGCCACGCCAATTCATCCGTCTAGACACCAAGATGTCAAGCCGGAAGCCATCTCAATACTTTTTAGCTCATAAAAACATGTAGCAGAACGCTTTTCTCTTTTTTTTTTCTGCGCCTAAATAAGAGATTTCAAGAGAGACCTGATATATGAAGGTAAGAATCCCTTACTCTCCTCCTTCCTCCTGCATTGCTTGGTTTCACTAGAATTTGAGAAACAAAGGCCTTAGCGGTGCAAAAACTTTTTTTTTTTTTTCATTGGGGCTTAAATGCATACAAGCCCCATAAATTTTTTTTTCTCTTCTATCTAGGCAAATGGTCAACATGCGCAGGCTTCTTTCCTGTATACCAGCTGCGTCTTATAAGCTGTGCCGTCCGTTTCATCATCTTGC
The DNA here is from genome assembly GCF_055883805.1 of Amblyomma maculatum. Classification (NCBI taxonomy): domain Eukaryota; kingdom Metazoa; phylum Arthropoda; class Arachnida; order Ixodida; family Ixodidae; genus Amblyomma; species Amblyomma maculatum. The sequence continues at coordinate 65,550,256 of NC_139344.1, forward strand.
GTGTTTTATCGCTACATTGGTTATATAAGGAACGCTAGCGCCTTCATCCCATTGCAGTTATTCGGGGCCATCTATGAATCTGTTAGAAGGAACAAGCAGCACAAGACCAAAGAGAGGTTATTTTTGAGATTATAAGAATATAAATTTACAGGACCGGAATATAGAACGATGGCGTACAATTCGAAAGGGAGGACCTCGATAAAATGCTGAGACGGTATTGTGCCGGTTTTCCGGGTTTGTTCATGTTTTCCTTTTTTTTTTATCTGTTAGTATCACGTTCTCTAACAATTTCGCTGCAACATTTTCTGTCAAGTTTCCGTGTAATGTACAGCGGGATCGAATGTAAGGAAGCAGCCGTGACGTTAGCACCTGGAAACGGGCATGCACTCGACAAACAGTCCTGCTCCGCAAAGACAATTTGCTTCGCTTTTTAGTTTTCTTGTTTGTTTGCGGCATCCGACAAAAGCACCGCGGGTCACCGTGAGTTATGTGCTTTCGCGCTCCTTGGTGTTTGAGCTGGCGGCACAAACAAGTCAGAGGAAACGGGGGTGGCGGACGGGAGGCACGAAAAGTTCGTGAAGTAAAAAAAAAATCTCCTTCCAAGAAGACCAGAGGGAAGCGTCCTCGGGTCGCGGCATCCGGTTGTCCGAACGGGGGTAACCGAACACCAAGAGTCGGCGGGCCCACCGCGGCAGTACGCTCGAACTCCGCGTCAAAAGGGGCGCTCTTCGAAGTAAGCCATGGCAACAGCAAAAAGCCTGGACCTCACAATTTCGACCTCACACAACGACGACCTCACTCAACCTCGAACTCACGCGTGAGGTTGAGGTCCAATTTCGTGACCTCACTCAAAAAATTTCGAGCTGTCGCCAACCTCACCTCAACCTCACCTCACTCCGTGAGGTTGAGGTCATTTTGAGGTTGAGGTCGACCTCATGAGGTCGAAACCTCATGAGGTTGCCCACCTCTGGTCCCTGGCACTAAACATTATGGAGCCCCTCACATCTGCCCAGCTGCAAGGCCACAGGATAATGTTTCAATGGATCCCTGCTCACAACTGGCTCCATGGGAATGAAGAGGCTGATGATAAAACGAAAAGCGCACTCATCAATGGCCTCCAAACAGCTGTGCCTTTTTCAAGAGCGGATACGCCGTGCCTTCTTACGATTTGTATGAAGAATGCTACAGCAGCTTACTGGGCCCAGTCTGACGACCGACACATTCTTTTAAGAAGACTCGATCGAACATTAAAATTTTATGTTCAGTGTAATATTCCGCGTCATCAGGCATGCTTGCTACATAGACTTCGTTTATATGTGGCTTTCACGCTCAAGTACTTACTTTTAATTGGACAGGTGGGCTTGCCGGAATGCTCAACTTGTGGCATCCCAGAGACTGTGGACCATATATTATTGGTGTGCCCAACGTATGCGTGCGAAAGAAGTCTGCTAGCCGCTTCTTTGAAGCGTTTGGATAAGAGGCCTCATTCGGAGGAACTGCTGTATGGCGCTTGGCAGGACAAGGGGAAGGGTGTCCAGGCAGTGCGTGCTCTTTGCCGTTTTTTATGCGCCAGCGAACTTGATTCGCGCTTGTAAAGCAAGCCTCTGTTTCTGTAGATATGAATCTCATGTGCCTTCTCCCACATCGTCACCCATCATGATCTTCTTTCTTCTCCCCTTCCCCTTCCCCAGTGCAGAGTAGCCGGCCAGATTTGAATTATTCCGGCCAACCTCTCTGCCTTTTCCTTTCAATAAATCCATCTATCTATCTTGCTACGTATGGCGCGCGTTCATGTGACTGACGTGCAGATACCGCTCTTTTCATGTCCGATGCCTTTAGCACAAACACAAAAGCACATAACAGCGCAATTATCATGACCGTAGTCGCCTTGTTTACAGCAACATCTTATCAATAAAATGCTTCTTGCGCTCTCATAAGCGCCGCACGGCGCCATGCTCAGCGCAGCGCCACGCAGTAATGGTGGCAGACGTAAGAACTATAAATGTTCGTCCAGACTTCCCTGGCCGATTCAAGGTGGGCGCTTTGTTCTCCAAAACAAATATTTTGAGTAGAGTAGCCCGACGTTGAGGAGGTATTTTCCCATTTGTATTCAGATACGACAGCAAACGTTTTTGTTTTGTTTTGTTTTTTAAAGAAGAGGAACTGCCTTGCAACGAGGCAACCGCTCGCCATCTTGTGGGTGGATCATTAACAAAAAGCGACCAATTCATTATTTCTAACAATGATACATAAGTAAAGAAGCCGGTGACATGCTCGGTTGTAATCGAGTATTGTCCATGCTGTAATACATTCAGTTCTGTGCTGTTCGATTAACGCGTGCGGGACAATTTATGAACGTAATTTTTTTCCTTTCTCTCAGTACGTTTGGTATCGAGCTTGTCTGGAATTCTGTTGTTATATATGCGGCTTGTGATGGGTCGATTTTGGTTCTAAGCGAACTTCCCAGATCTTGATGTCGGATTCCTGCAGTAGTCCGTGAAGGTCAGCACTTTGTTGATTCACCCGTAATCCATCAACAACTATATTTCGCACGTGCAAGAACTGCATTTGAAAGAGCGCATGTCTCTTCTGATAAAGAATCTCTCCCTCCTCCCCCGCCCCTTTCACCACTGACACTCTTTAAAGCTTCGAAAAAAACAAAAAACAAAAACGCATTTTACTGTACATACAGTACTCCTCAAAAGTGGAAAGACCACGCAAATTGACAAAACTGGATGCCAGCGTTTTCAGAAAGTGAGCGGCTTTTTAAAGATTTTCAGAGTTCCGGCCGTAATATGCATGCCTTGTTTTCCCGAGTGCTTCTGTCTGGCGCGCATTTTTATAGAAGAAAAAGAATAACAACCGTAGAAAAATGCGTCCTCTCTTTACTTTTGTTCAGCAGTGTGCGTCTTGGACACAAGACGTGAAGCCAGATGCTCTCCTCTTGAACCGCATATCATACTTACCCCGGAGCCATTAAAGATCAGGGGGGCTTGAAATGCCAGGAGATGGCTTTTTGTCGCAGCAGAGAAGCTTGCTGCTTGAGGTGCGCTACATCAAACATTCAGCCCACAGCAAGTGAACTCTGGTCGCAAGGCTTTTGCTAGGAGGTGAGGAGGTGGGCATTTTTACACGAATTCTCTCTTATTGCGAAAGCAATACTATGCCAGGTTTCAGCTCGTCGCGTAGTCCGTGGCCGCAGTCACGAATGAACTTGAACAGCCACGAAAAAGAAGAAGCAGACGAAGATGAAGAAGAAGAAAAAGAAAAAGAAGAAGAAGGAAAAGAAGAATGCTCGCTCACTCGCAGCTATTGTTTTCGCTCCGCATTCGTTCAGCAGCGTTGAACCTTTCTCATTTTTCTTATTTATTGAGTTTCAGCTTCTTGCAAATGGTTGGCTTCCACTTGTAATCATATTCCACTTGCAGGAAGTACACCTTAGGAACCCTCCAGCTGCTATTCGTCAGCCCGAGTCCCCCCGCCGTACTTTTAGCGGATTTGAAGCCAAGCTTTATCAGCAGCTTTTGCTTCGCCCAATCCAAGACAAGTCCTTCTGGATAAGTGCGGCCTCATTGTGCATGGACACACAGCATTAAAAAGAAAACCGTTGCGTAGCGCAAACAACTGTTTGAATTAACCCAAACTCTTGTGTGGTTGTTAGATGGTGTTTCTTGCATTTTTTTCTCAGCAGCCTGTCCCAAAATACGCGCAGAATTGAAAGCGAGAAAGCTTCTTTTGACGTAAAACGTCAGTGTCAGGAAAGTGAGGAAAAAAATAAAACAGAACAGTTGTCCGGAAGTCGGTAATGTCAGAATCTAGCAAAACTTAAGGAGGAAACACTTGAGGCGGTGTCCTGCGTCGAAAATTATCACTATGCAAAATGTTTCCGTGCAGTCGGCCCAACAGCATTACTTCAGCGCGGTTTGCCAATTCCTGTCAGTGCTGCTGACACGCCATGCATGGCGCGGCTTTACAGCTTCACCTCACACGCTGCGTGCGCTACGGGCATCCGTCAAGAGCAGCACTCACATGCACACACAGAAAAGACAGTGCTTTCCTGTAAACCCCACACAGCTCATAAAGAGTAGTAAAGAGGCCTAAGCAGCATTATGCTCATCGTAGCTCACGCGTCGACTCCTCTACTCTTAGCTATAAGCCTCAGAATAGTACGAGCAGGCTCATATATCCTCACCAGAGCATGAACTGAAGCTCGTGCCAGCCATGTCTGTTCAAAGAGTGTCTGGGTTCGCAAATCGATATCTAATATTTATTTCCCGCAAAGGAGGCAGTATAATCAGTCACCAATGTCGGCTGACGTATACAGTCGGCCGTTGCAGAACGTGTAACACGCACCCCGCACGCCATGCCCGTCACAGCTTTAGAGCTAGCGCCTGCATAGCGTGCCCTTCCGAGGGAGGTTTTCGCAAGGTCTCTCGCTTCCATGCGACACGTGCCTTCCCGTCTGGCTTGGGCCGCCTGTTGCAATTTTCGACCGCATCCGTTGATGTAGCGCGCAAATGCGAGAATAAGGGCGCACCTCGCTAATGTGCAGATTTGAATTGAAGCAGATTTTCTCATTAAAATCTCCTGCCATGTTTTTTTTTTGTTTTTCGCTCTAACTTGTACCTAATTCTAGACAACCCCTCATGTAAACAATCGGTTAATTCTGTATGAAGCTTTCTTCCCCCTTTCAGTAATGTTAGTGTACTGGCAACCACAACAGGGCGTGCGCTGCCCGTTCACCCTAAGAGATTCTCAGAGAATGACGCGAAGGGATATTGTGTATTCGTCACTTTCCTTTTTTTTATTGTAGTGCCATCTTCTAGAGCTGTTTTTTATTGTGGTATAAAAAAGGCAGCTTACAAGAAAGTTCTGCATGCGCTACATTTTATGGCACATGACCAACTAAGGCTATCGTGCGCCAACCACGGCAAGAAATGCTGCCAATGATAGCATTTGCGTACGAAGCCAAACGAGTCGTATGAATTCTATAAAAAGGTTAAACGCGGCAGAGACGAGGAAATGAAACTTTAGCGGAGCATCAGTTCACGATTCATCCGGTTTGAACCAAACATTTCTTGTGAGTTTGTCCCATTGAGAAGAGCACCAGCCGTCCCATGGCAGGACAGGCCCATTATTACCCTGCACAAGAGAGACACCGGCTCATGAGACAGGAATGCAACTAAGTCGTCTCAAGATTGCGTTTTCAAGAGCTTGCCTCGCGCACTCCTCATCTGGCGCGCACTTCATGTCTCCCTTCTGCCTCCATGGTTCTTGAAATCGCAGCCACCGTTCAGCACGGTATTCACATTCTTTTATGGGCGAATTTAAAAACTGTATGAAAATTATGCTGTGTCAAGAATATCTCTAAGCTAATAACAGTCCTCCTCTAATATTTCGATTCCTCGAGGACCCATAATAACTAATTACGAGTTGATTAGTAAATCTTGGATATTATTATTTTCAATGCCATGTTACACCTGCCCCTGGACTAACTGAGCTGAAAGTCCGTGATGTTGGATTTGTGTCTACCACTTCTTTCTCCTTTCAATTGCTTTTTATAGCTAATACTCAATATATCCGCTCTTTGCGCCAGTCATTGTGTCATTGTCCATAATATAACAAGAAGCTCCCTTCTGCCGACCCCTTCAATAACATGAGATCGAGATTAGCTAAAAATACGTCACCGGACAGAGCTTGGCATGGCTATTCCGTGCCGGTGCGGCATTCATATTAAGGTGAGAATACGCCAAGATTGGCGACTTATAGGTTGCAACATTCATTAGTGTGCATCTCAATATTGCCGATGATCTAAAGAATTCGGAGAAAAGGCGACAACCCTTTGAACGTAGCTGACGTTTCGCTGGCGGACTTCCAAAAGGGTCATTTCATATCCGTGCAGACTGAGTTACGTTGTGGCCTGAGTTTTGGGTGCTACATGTGTGAGGACGAAGGATCAAGTAATTTGTTTTTCTTTTTGTCGTGAGAGGAAGTGCTCATCAAATATGCCTTTTTCTTTTTTTTTTTTTTTTACTAGCGCACGGCGGAATTTCCAGAACTCGGACAGTTACCTTCATCGAACTCTGTTCTGCCGTGCATTTTCGCGATAAATCTCTGAACGTGACAATACAAGCACAATATAGCCAGAGCCAACCATGCTTACCAAGTCCTCTAACATCTTATAAGTGAATTGCATACAAGTGTATACATTAAATACGCGTTCGTTCTTCTTAGAAGCTGAGTTCTCAAACACTGAGTGATTGCCATTTATTTTGAGCGGAGTACACATACATTCCAGTCTTCTTTCACAAAGGTCGACAGGTAGCATTATTCTGACAGAATAATTTTTCAAACGAGCGCAGGCTAAAGGCTTCACTGCCGAGCTATTTAGGGAGAGAGGGTTCAGCTCACTTAGAACAGTTTCACTTTGGCGCAGTGATATTCGGTTTCCAGACCTTTTAGAGATTTTATCCCTCAACATACAAAGCAATTAAAGTTGCAACAAAGAAGCCACTAAATAAATGTATTATAGGTTTCAGGGAAAGGTCAAACTTCTTAAGACGCGAAGTAAACGACGCGTTTGTTTTTTTTTTCACGTTCATATATCCGATATAGGCACTCCTGTCGAAAAAGGGGACTTTTGCTGGTACTCTGAAAATAGTAAAATTGTTTTCCATAGCTTCTCATTTGAATAGAATTTCAAACTTGATGTCACATTTTTCTAAGTATGCCGGTCGAGAATATAATTTGCAATGCACAACTATTTTGGTAGCATTGTTGGAAATTTTGAATTTTATAGTGATTTCAGAGCCTGTGGCGTGGCTTTCAGGATTTAGTCACTGTTTCAGGATGGCGCGGTTTCAAATGTCAACTCTACCACTGGAATAAAGCGGAGGCGATTCTGGGCTGTTGAAAACAATGGGCTCAGTTTTCAAGGCGCAAACAGTGGCAACCAGTGAAGTGCGAATAGACGCGTTATTTATTGGCGAAAGGTAAACAAAATGGTGATTTCACCAAATGTACGTACAGCTCTTTTTCTCACATTGCAAAGAGCACCTAGGTAAAACCTTTTATCTGCTGTTGGACGCTGCTGTAAGTATATAGTTATGCGAGGTTTCTGAAAATTGAATGACTGCAAAAAGATTTCATGATTGATTTGCTAACAGCAGTATTGCCCGAGGCAATCAAGCTGTGTGGTATCCAGTACATTGCATGCACCCGTCGCCTCACTAATTAGACATACACACTCTAAAGGGGAATTTGTGCCCTTATATACCGAAATAAAATTGCCAGAGTATTAACGCAGCCATCTTACCGCCGTTCCCGCTTTCCTTTTGCAATAATGCTTGCCAAATCTGGCGACCTGATATTTGCCAACAACGGCTCATTGCAAAATGGTGACAGGCGGTGCAGCCTGAAAAGTGAACAAAGTGTCTACTTTGGAATAATTCAGGCCATCATCTATATATGACGAACTGAAAACACGACTTACATTCCCATCTCATTCTGAGCTGACATCAAACGAAAGTTTCAAGTAGTCACTAAGCCTGCTCGTCCGAAGCGAGATTTTGACGCATTTTCCGCGTGGCAGCAAAGTGCAAATGCTATGCTGCAGTACGACCCATATATTTCATTCACAGGCGCAGTTAGACTGAAAGCATCTCTCAGTATCACATTTTTAGTGCATGGTGCTAATGTGTTACTTCAAAGCGATGGCGGAAACTGTGGCTTACTCTTTAACTTTCGTTCTGCGCATCTCTTGATGCGCCGGTAATCAACGTTAATCAACTTAAGGCTGTGTATCCCGCGCTGCCGACAAACGAAATTATGAACTGAGCAATACTGAACGCTGCTACATGATACAAGCCTGACGCTAACTTCATTTAGCATTTGTCGAGAACTTTTTGGTGTTCATCCCTAATGAACACAGCAGTAAGCGCGCAGCATGGTAGTTGACGCATAGAGGCGGATTCAACTTCGTACTCTTTTAACTTAGTGCGCTTAGATATCAAAGTTTCACAGAATAAACTCAAAACGCAAAGAAAGTGCGGGAGGCGCTTCTTATGTGGATGTAATTAGGAGCTGAAACTAATGCGGTGAAAAGCTTTTTTTTTCTGTGCACAGTTACTACGTAAGGTTTTTTTTTTTGTTTTTTTGCTTTTTATTGCAGAGTGCTCGACACTGAATAATTGCTTTAAGGACCATCCAGGTGTGACTACTGCAATAACTAGATGACGGCAAAGAATGTAACGAACAAATACATTTCAAGGATGACGTTCATATAGCGCGATTTCCTTTCCGATAAATCACTTGCTCAGTAATTCAGCGTTGCAAAGCTCGTAAATAAAGATGTTACTTAACGTAAGTGGTGTCATGTCTTACAGTCTAAAGGACGACGGTCACAATGAGCCCGGAATATACATTTCTTGCACTGATCTCAAGGCTTGCAGCCTGCTCTGAGTCTAGTCACGGAAGGAAAGCAGCCGCCTCGGCGTTACTTTAAAAATAAAGATGGACAGTTGTGCACACTTAACAGAGGAGCGTGCGACTAACACGGCCTCATCTTGCACGCCACAGGAAACTGCCTTTGAAACACGGTATGAAAGAGCACTGAACATAGGTGGAGGGAGGGGGGGGGGGGGGAGCCTCAGCACGCAGGTCGAGCCAACGTTTCGACAAGTGGACTTGTCTGAAGTCGATAGGCGATGGTCAATCCTCCCCCTGGTGGAAAAGTGGATCAAATTTCACTAGCGTTGACCATCGGCCACAGCCGCCGTCACTGCTGCCGTTTCGATGTTGGCCCTCTTCCGCGATTGGTAAGCTATTCGGCAACGGTTTAGCCTGACTTCTCGTTCTTCGATGGCCTCGGAAGCCTGAATGGCGCGGCTGCGGTTTCTGTCTTTAGCGAGATGGCGTATGCGTATGGCGTATTTACAAAGGTTAATTGAAGGAGCGGAGCAGATATAACTTGATGGGTATGAATATGGTCAACGCACAGAGCGAGGGAGTGTTGCAGTTTTACATGAGGCGTGATGGGCTGCTGCGATAGCATAGTCCTCTCGTGCCTGGGACAATGATGATGTTTGCTGCACAGCGCGAGAGTTCGATGTCGAAAATGTTCTGTCCATTGACTTTGAGGTTTGTGCGTGGGAGAAGTGGAGCTAACGCTCTAAGTAGCGCAGTACAATCTGCCTTATAAACGAGAAAGACCAAAACCTTCCTCGACCACGAACTCTGCGAAACAAATTTGTGCGACTATATCGCGCCAGAATGGAATTCCAGATAAAGATACCAAACACACTATGCATCCTTTGAACTTTTACGCGTGACATGAACTTCGCTTGCAGTATCGTACTGCAAGTGAAGCTTCTGAACTAATTTCCGCGATCAGGCGCCTGTATTGTCTAGAAGATAGCTCGGGCTTTTATAGAACCTGCGTTAAATATGCACCCCTGCTCCCTTCTGTACCAATGGGCCAGCAACGTTGTAAATATCAGACACGTATTTATCCAGTGTGTTTTTATGGTCATTCATATCGTCCGTGTAGAACGCCTCATTCAGATCATTTCCGATTTCGAATGGACGCACATGGAAAATGACCACGCACAACCCTTGACGCTTTTCTCTGTACTCTCCAATTTCTTCGCGTCATGGATGGTTTGGGGAATTCTAATCCAGGCTATGCTATATAGTGCCGCGAAACCTTCCAAACTGTATTTGTCGTTTTATAACAGCCGCCGGCATGCGGCCTTATCACTCTGATTTTGGATCGCGTAACAGGTCTGTGTTCTTTGTTTGTTAATGCTCGATGTCGCGGGACGCACGTTTATCAGTTTCGTTGTAGCGCAAGATGCACCGAGATCTGTCTCGAAGATTTCGGCCACTCGTGTGTCTTTATACAATGTTCCAGCTTGTCCTTGTAGCAGTTCCGACGTTATCTAGATTGCTCTTAGCAGCCTTTAAATTGAACGTTGACGAGTGCGACGGGCATTCCTTTGTTCGATGATCGACGAGCATGTTTGTTGCTATCGCCGCTGCCGAGTTGTTTAGTTCTTTTGCGGGCGCAAGTCAGCCCAATAAAGAGTTTCTTCAGTGCAATCATCGACTCTTCATTTGTGTCATCGACCCTGGTCACCACCACGTGACAATATTCACACGTATAAAACAACATTTGGAGTTCTCTGCGTTGGAAGCGTCCGAAGAAACTGCTGTTTCGTATTTTAATCCTTTTACACGAAGTATTAAATAGACTTTTATACCAGTGAAGTTCCTGAAAAGAGAGCGGGTTAACTTTGAAACTGATACCCTCATCGGTGGCTCCTAATACCTTGGATGCGTTCCAGTTCCTCGTCAGTTTTGTTCGCGCTGATATTACGCTATCTGTATGCAACATATTTAAGTGCGCTGTTCATCTGATGCTTCCAAGACGTTTCGAACATATTCCATCGCGTTGTTAAAAAACTGCAGTGGCAAGCATACACCGCCGGCTTAAGGCCCACCCCTGACCTGTGAAGTAGTGCACATCGCCTATCTGGCCCTGAGTATACCGTGAATGTGAAAACCGGTTACGATTATAGCGATAAGGCCCTCAACCGGACGACCGCCACTTCTTTAGTTAAGTCTGGGGATGAACTTCAAACAAGAAAACATTGCCGAGCGAGGGCAATGAACTTTAGCGCGTGCAAAAAGAAACTTCGCTAAAATCTCACATGGTGCGAAATCGCTTGGCAATTACGTTTTGTAACTTTGCGAATTCGAGCCTTGGTCAGAGCCCGAGCTTTCGAAGAAGTAAACACGAGTCGTAACACGTCTCCCGCGTTGATTCCCTTGCAGATCTCCCTCTCTAAAGGCGGCGTCGGTCAAGGACATCGGCGCAATTTCAAAGGATGCAGGCACCTTCGCAGCCCTCTTCGAGCATTCCCGAGAGAAGAGAGGGCAGTGGCTGTCGCACTTCCTTTGGACACGCCGCTGATGAGCTCCGCTAAGTTTGCTTTCTGGCTGAAGGCGCTAATCCTTGTGGACCGCGCATTGAGGGAGACCCGATTTCATCAACGGGCACGACGCTTCGGGCAGCAAGGGCAGCGCTTCTGACGCCATATTAGAGCCTACAGCCACTGCAATCACTCACGAGTTTGAACTGCACGCCAGAGGACCTCCTATCTCTCCTGCTTCGCAGGCCGGTGGCCTTTTTCGAAGCCAGGGACCTATTGCGCCACCAGTTTTCCAAAGGCTTCGAAGCGATTGCTTCACTAAACCGTCCTGCGTTCTTCTGCGTTACTGGCAGTCAAGCACTGTAAGAGTGGGTAATAGTTCCTCCACAAGAAACAGAGCGCATGATTGAAGTTGATATTCGAGAAAGTGTTAAAAAACGGACACGTACAGATTAATCGTCGGAGGAAGCGTCGTGTTGTGTAAACACCCACAGGACTGCATGAGTTGTTGCCGTGCCGCTATCCCCCCGCATAGAAATGGGTGTTGAAAATAGTAGCGGCTTATTAAGCCTATTATCTCATTCTCTTGCTAATTTATTGTATTGGGTTACTTGCTTCCTCCGCAAATAATACGGCACTCGGAGCCTTTAAGGGCAAATAACAGAAGAAAATAATATATCAGCAATGAGATGACCTCATCCTCGTTCGTAGCATTTTTCTCACGCAAAAACGCGATTTGAGACACTGCTACGCTCTCCTAACCGATAGCCCCATTATAAGTCGTCGAAAAAAATCACACGTAGCTACGAAACGTGCGTACTAGAGCTATCAGAAAGTTATCAGAATAAGGCGAGAAAACTTCATGCAATCGCAATCTTTCGCGCAATCATTACGCCACCTCCTGGTGTACTCAGCAAATAAATTTAGACGATAATCTGAATTATCTTAAATATTTTAAGAATTAAAATTTCGCCCTAATGAAAATGCTCCGACTACATTGCCGAAGATCATTAACTTAGGTAAGCATGGCAAATCAAGTGACAACGCACTCAGAATCTGTCTGTAGCCGACCGCTGCGCTCACAGCAGCAGAAAAAATCGCGCTATCTTCAGTAGGAAAGGGGGTTTGCCTTGCGACCTGGCCTCAGAAAGCAAGCAAGCGTGGCGCAAAGCGACGAACAAACTGCAATCATTGTTTTTATGCAGTCGTAGAGGTAGCAGTCGATTCCTGTGCTGTGCACTCATTTGCGGCAGCAAGTCTCGCTTTTCTTGGGAGACCCATTGCTGCTCGCCGTGTTTTATCATCAGCGATAAAGTGTGTTCTCGCCGAGCATGAAAGCCACAGGCCAAGCAATCCCGTAGTCTACTCTCATTACAGGTTGACTCAAAAGTGCCAATTAGTCCAGCCTTGTAGCTTTGGCGACACACACGAAAACAAATATTAAGAAAGGGAACAGCTCAAAGGCATTACTGCCACAGCAAGAACGAAAGGAAGAAAGAAAGTGGACGAGCAGTGAGAGATACGCAAAGAGTTTCCCGGCTTAGCAGGAGCACGACTTGTAGGGTCGTAACTCGTAAGGAAAGAGCGCGAGTTTTTTTCAGCGAGTCTAACGGCGAAATTTAGTCGCTCTGTCCAATTCATTCTTGTTCAAGCAGCCGAAACGAGGAGCGTTTAGAAGACAGGTTCTTCCATTAGGCGGTCTGTCTTCCGGACGCGAATGAACTTGTCACAACGATCTTGACAGCCTTAGCCTCGAAATTCTCAAGCGTTATCGTCAAATTTGACGCGCTGAATTAAAATGAAATTTAGCAGGCAAGAAGGCTAATGCATTAACTATACCGCCCTTTTAAGTAACAAAAATGAGCGGACAGAAAGGCGATAAGAAGGACTGGATGCGTTCAAATAGAAAGTAGGAGTTGCCCGGCAGGAAAGGAAAAAAAAAAACTAATCGTGTGCCATGTTGTCATTTCGCAACCAATCATCGGAGAACGGCCATTCAAGCAATCATTTAGGTTCGCCAGGGGTCAATAGGATCTTATTCGAATGCAGACGAGAGTCGCGTTGGTGTTGTCTTGGCCCAGAACGGGGGAAGCCTTAAAGCGGTAAAGAAGAATTTGGGCATAGACAAAAACCAGATGTATGCGATAAGGGACAAGGCGGGCAACGTCATCACGAATATGGACAAGATAGTCAAAATAGCTAAGCAGTTCTATACAGATCTCTACAGTAGCCAAAGAAGTCAAGACCGTAACGAGATTGGCGGTAGAGAAAAATAGTCAGACGTTCACCAGTGACGAAGGACGAGGTCAAGAAAGCATTAGAAACTATTAAAAATGGGAAAGCAGCTGGAGAGGATAAGATAACTACAGATTTGAAGAACGGGGGGGGGGGGGGGGGATATCGTGTTAGAAAAACTGGCCACACTGTATACGCAGTGCCTGGTGTCATCGACGGTACCGGAACCATGGAAGAATGCAAACATTATCCTCATTCATAAGAAAGGGGACGCTAAAGATTTTAAAAATTACAGACCAATCAGCTATCTCTGCTATCTCTGCTATCTCTGCCAGCATATCTCTGCCATCCTTTCTGCAACGGTTTTAGTGCGGCTTTCGACTGGAATGGATGAAACATTCAAATCAGGAAGGATTTATTCGTCTTTCCTTCTTTTTTATCTTTCTTTTCACGTAACAAGTCATACTACCTGATGCCTTATACGGCTTGAATATACCAGATGCTTGGGAGACGCTCATCATAGTTAAGTAAAACCTCGAGATAAAAGGATGACTTTATTGGCAAAATATTAATAATAGTAGGGGATGCCTGAAAGCAGGTGAATCACATTGCACGAAAACCTGTACGTAATTAGACGTTTGTAACTGACTATTATCAAAAGCCATATCAGATTTTAGAATTTTTAAAACGTGATTACTGATGGCATTGTGGCAGAATAAAGTTAATTTATTTCTCACGCAATTGGAAAATCGCTCGATACCCACCCGTGGACGCCGCTCCGCGGAGCCTGCGTCACGTGCCGTTCGTCCCCTCCACAGCAAGAGCAGTGAGTAGCGGAGAACAGGTCACGTGGTCCGTGCACAATGGAGTGCCCCGTTTGGCTTACATACGTCGCTGTGTACGTGTACACAGCTGACGCGCGATTTACGAACTTCGCGGGAAATGACCAATCATCTTTTAGCCACAACAAATACAATTTCGTTTTGAGAATTCTAAAAAAAAAGGAAAGAAAAAATCAGATGCAGGTGCAACTGATGGCCAGCTGCAAATGTCTGTTTTCAGCCAGGTACCTATCTGTGACAGTTAAAAATTAAACGATTGGAGTTCAGCTAACTAGCTTGCTAAGCACTTTAACGTGATTCACCTGTTTCTTAGGTGCGCAGCGCTGGCAATACAGTGTCGAGATGCCTTCTTTTTGCCTCTAAAAGCGAATTTTTTAACATTGGTGCCAGGTTTACCTCCAACACCTGTACGTTACTTATGAAACAGCGAATTTTGAATTATGCACTTGGTAACAAAGTATGAACATTTTATTTCCTTTATTATACAACGTCCCATTCCAAGCGGCATATATTTTTATGCACCTATAGAGTTGCTTCCTTTGGACTTTAATGATGAAGTTACGAGCTATAAGCTGGGTAGGATTTAAGAGTAGAGGGACGCTACGGAGGGGGTGGTGGTGGTGGTGAAAACAATTAATGCTCAAAAGAGAGTAAAAACTATCTAGCCGAAATTTTTTGAAATCATACTGGAGAGCTGCGATGTCGCAGAAATGGGTAAATAAGAGGACGTTGATTCCACTTTCTTCAGAGAGAAAGCAATAGCCCCGCGAGAGACAGGCAAACCTCCTAATTTGTCGCGTCATCGGGAGCAGAGTCAATGGAGCACATTTTATCGCTTTGCTGCACCAGGTTGCGGCTAATGGCATGGAAACTGCCGAAGAGGTCCACGTCGTAAGTAAGGAAGAGGGGAAAGAACACGAAAAAAATCAGTTGAGGATAGGACGTGCAACTTGGGCTCAACGCACGTATCGCACGAAAATGAGGTGCATGCTATCAATTGCGAATATTAAATTTGAGCCACCGTGCAATATTCAGCTGGTTGAAATAATTAATCCTGCAGTTGGGGCTCGCAACTTGAACGCAAAAAAAAAAAAAAAAACCCGATCGGCGCTCCCTGCGTCGCCGTTAGATTTTTTCGCACCTCCGATACGTAGACGCGTCGGTTTGTAGAAGGGTGTCAAAGTTAGGTGAATATTGTTCTCCCGCCAGAACGTCGCTGTATCGGGAAATACAGTGGAGAACAAAGCTGGTCACACCTCAAAGTTGTCCACATCCGAAAATCTTGGAAGGTATAACTTCACAAGCAATCTTCACCACTGTATCTTTGACCCTTCTGATAGGGGGGTTGAAAAGTCATTTTTCAAGCTCAAGGTGCAACTAGCCAGGAGCAACGAATATAAGGGGACCGGAGAGAATCAAGACAATCGACAGTGACACCAGTACATCCATCTTGGCTACCGCATTCAATACGCGATAATATACGCTAAATCTCCATAAATTTTTTTTCTTACAGAAGTATAGGCTAGGAATTCGGTCTGTGCGAGACAAAAAGAATGTTTGAAATGCATCTTCCACCTCTGTTTGTGCTCAGCCGCCACCCAGAATACCAATTGTTTTATTTTTACTTTTCTCGCAAAAATGTATATCTTGTCCGGAAGCTTAGTGCTGCGATCTACTTTTGTGGCACGGGGCTTCTAAAACACATTGAACCTTTCCACAGGTATTGCATTACCTAAACTTTAGCATTTGACTTCACGCCCATGCGCACAAACGTGTACGGAAATGAATGGCGTGGTCTCTTATTTGATATTGCTTCGTTTGCGAAGGGGTCACAAGAAAAGACCCACTGCTGCGTACCTGGTACGCCTGTAAAGTTGGATACAACACGAAGTCTTGATTTTTGTTTCATTGTCTTCCCCTCACTCAACACTTTCCCTGGCAGGTGAATAAAGAGAAAATTCGAAACATTTTCTTTGTCCGAGTCAGAGGAAAGTTAGCGAGAACGCTGTTACTTAAGCAGAAAATACAGCCACCCGAGCGTTATCTTCCGGCGTCTCGAACACCAGCCCAGAAAGACGCCGTCGTAAGCCGTAGTCCGTGCACCGCTGCTGGGGCAGGGGTGACGGAAGGCGACGTCCACAGCTCAGTATCCGACTCGTGCGGCCGGTGTTGCGGGTGCAGAGGATCCTACAGCAAATGCCGCGAGGCTTTGAGCTGGCGTCTCCGGCATACGTCTTGATTACTACCCGCCCGAGGCTGTTTTTCTTGTGGAAACATCCTGTGTTTCGCACATGGGAGCCGCAGAGCGCCGCGTGTTTTATGCAAAATAAAGTCGGAGGAGCGAATTAAAGGGGCATCACGCGAAGCCCTGCATCACTCGCATCTTGCATATTTTTGTTTCGCTTCTCGTCGAGTGGACGTTCGAAAGACAACAAATGAAAGCAGCGCACCTCGAGTCGAGCTTGCTCGTTCGTTCCGCCGACGATACAAGGCGGCAGAAACCGGGAAGACGAGAAATGCCGGGAGCACGAACCGTGCCGGAGCCAGGATGGCGTGCCACACGTGCATGTCTGTGCGGAATGCAGAGAACGCTCCTTCCCCGCAAAAGGCCTCAAAGGAATGCTTTATGCGAAGCATGCTGACGACCAACGAGGGGGACACAAGCTTTGAAGCTTTCAAAGCAGGAGAATTCGAAATTGGCGGTGCGTGCTCGAGCGCATCAGCGCTGGTTTGGAAAGCAACATTTGATCTCCACAGTGCAACGCTCCGAGAAAATGGTCTCCCGGCCGTATTGGAAGACTACAAACTCGTATTTTGCGCCTTCCTTTCTACCAAAACGTTATTTATTTATTTATTTATTTATTTATTTATTTATTTATTTATTTATTTATTTATTTATTTATTTATTTATTTATTTATTTATTTATTTTTATTAATTTATTCGAAAGATGAAAGAAATTATGGCCCTTTGACCTGTCCCGAAAGTAGACCCCGAATGCTGTCCTCTCCAGTCATTGCCCAAGGGGGCAATATATATACTCCACTCTGCTAAAACATCGCTCGTATTCGCTTGGCAGTGTACTTTGTTACTTATGCTGCTGCATTGTAGAGTAAATTGGGGCTTCATTAACCCCTGTTACGCTAAGGTATTGAATCCTGCGCTAAGTAAGAAGAGCTCAAGCTATTCATGCAAAATAATCTCTGCGTGGCAGGTAGAGTTCATCCTCACCCGACATAACGTCCATTAAAAAACATGCGTAGGATAAAAGACGTTCTGGAGCTTCATCTGATGTTCCGACCTCCTAGTTTGACCTGAATAGACATTCAAGTCGCTAAAACCTTTCGGAATCTTTAGAATTAAGCATAAAATTATTGAAAGGTCGTATCATTTTTTCTGTTTATTCAGGCTTTAAATCATTTGATGCAGTTAGACTGAAATTGGATTAAAACACTGCATTTAAGGCTTACCGTCACATAGAGTATTCCTTGAAAATATTCATTCGCAAAAATTATTAATCCGAAAGCATTTCTCGGCTCATGAGTGGTGTGGACAGAGCATGTCATCGGAAGCTGTGGACGCAGCGTATTCTTGACAGTCTGCGACAGGACGTGTACGCACGAACTGTCAATCATCAATCGCCATCGTGATTAATGAAGCACATGTGTAATTACTAAGGACAATATTGAAGTCAGTGAACGTTTAAAGGCTTAGTTAATTAAGTGAGCGAATTAAACTGTGGATCGAAAGAACGGTAGATAAACTGCATCCACAGGAGCTGTTATCAGAACATGTCCTCACGAATAATCTGATCATCGTCATCGTCGTCGTCATCATCATCATCATCATCAGCCGGACCACTGCAGGGAGAAGGCTCTCCCATATTCCTCCAATTAACCAGGTCCTGTGCTAGTTGCGTCCCCTTGACCCCTGCGAACTTAACCTCATCGGCCCACCTAACTTTCTGAGCCCGTTGCTACGATTTCCATCCCTTCGAATCCAATTGTTTACCTTTAGCGACCATCGGTTGTCCACTCTTCGCACTAAATGTCCTGCCCATGCCCACTTCTTCTTCTTGATTTCCACTAGAATGTCAGTAACTTGAATTATTTATCTGACCTACTCTGCACGCTTCCCATCTCTTAACTTTACACCTACCATTTTTCATTTCATAGTCCTCTACGTTGTTCTCAACTTAGAACCCTTCTCGCTAGACTGCACTTTTCAGCCTCATACGTGATTACCGGTAAGATGACACTGTTGTATACTTTCCTCTTGAGCGATACCGGTAAGCTGCTAACAATAATCTGCGAGCACTTGCCAAATGAGCTCCATCCCAACCTTATCTTCCTAGTTATTTCCCTTTGGTGGTACGCATCTGCGGTTACTACCTGTCCAAACTAGATATATTCTCGTACCATTTTGAGCGCTTCTCTACCGATTGTAAACTACAGTTCCTTTCCGAAGCTGTTGAGCATCACCTTGGTCTGCTCTACGTTCGTCTTTACTCTTTAATGGTTGCTCCTCAACAAAGGATTTAATTTTGCTGATCACAAATTATGCCCTGCGGCAACTGCGTGTCCTTACGCTGAGCGTTTACTTCGCCTCTCGTGAAGTGCGCACATTTCGGGCTGCATTATTCCTGGCACGTTCTACAGGCTTAACAACGGTATTTTACGTGGGGCAATAGCTTGTTGGTTAACGAGAACGACAACTTGATTCGCGTCAGTTGATCAAGAGTCCTCTCCTGTTCGCATCTTCCCGGCGGTTGAGCTTTGGTATCAGCGTTTAGTTTCTCCTTGCATAATGTTAAGGTCCAGCGTCTTTTCTAAATACCTCTCACCCTCTTCATTTACAGGCATTGTTTTCGAGAAATGTAGCCAACAATTCTCTATGACATTCGAGAGTGGGTTTTCCTTCACCAAGATGTCTTGATGGCTCCTGTATATACCACGCCATAACATGCACGAAACTGCAATGTCTTGCACATACTTCTCGGTCGCTTTCAAAGCATTGAGATAGAACACAGCTTAAAAAGGCGCTTAATTTGTTGATCCTATTATTTTTTTATTTATTTTCTCCGCATCCTCGTGGATCAAGCGAGCGCGAATCACATATTTTCATATCTCCAAAATGCATTTGCATACGTCTGTTAGATATGACAAAGCTGACAATGACACTGCGAACAGGGCCACTTCCTTAGAGTGAAACGAAGATAAATTAAAACATCAAAACATCTCATCCTCGTAAAGCGAACAAGATGGCAAAAGGCTACGAAAAACTGACACGTGACTGACAAATATGCTGCGAGTTCAGCACTTTCTGACATTCTCTTCTAGCCTTTTCTGAACAGCAGCGAACAGCGATGTAATATGATGGCATGTTCTCTTGCAGTCGCACTATCAGCTAAAGAACCATCGTCCAACATAGCTTATCGTGTGCACAGGTGCTCCTGGGTGCACACCAAACACTGTGAGACCGTCCAACATCTTTCGCATGTCTACTGCAACAAAGTACTCAACTGGTGAGTGGCGCAGGAAACCGCGACTAACTAGTTTGTCAAAAATAATGGAGCGGCTGACTACACATTTGCAATGAATAGGTATTGCTATGCGTGTAAATGCCTAATACAGGCTCGCACAAACACCAGTGCATAAACATACAGTATCAGCGATATTTAGCACATACACCAGTACAGGTTAAACTGTAGTCATGGTGAAATTGCGCAACAAACACGACACAAAAGTAAGAGGGACACGTAGCACGGGACGAGCGCACGTCCCGTGCTACGTGTCCCTCTTACTTTTGTGTCGTGTTTGTTGCGCAATTTCACCATGACAACAGTAGACATTCACCAACCAGCCCGCCAACAGCTCCTGTTAAAACAGTTTAAACTAATGGCCAAGACGCCTTGAGCAAAACATTTTTTGTTTCCTGCGCAGCAAATAAGCGTTTGTTTTTTAACAACAACCGTGTATGGACGAGAAATTACTAGCCAGTTAGCGAATGTACACTGAAGTGAAGCGTATAAATAAGCGGCATTATTACAGCATGACGCCTCGTCGACAGCCTACACTAGAAACGTTGCCATTTACAATCCCTTGCAGGGAACGTCGAAGCCAGTTCGGCAGATGCCAGCGCAACAAAGCAGCCGAAAAAACGCCTGCGCTGCCAGACCGTAAAAAAAAAAAAAAAGAAAAACGACCAATATCAGACTAGTGGGATAGGTTACCTGCTCAAATGAAGAACTGAAAAAACGATGAACTTGCCTACCTGGGAAGAAACAATTTTTTTCTGGTGGAGAAACTGACCCATGGTATCCAGGGCTCGTTTCAAACCACTCTGCCGGCATATCACATTTACAGAAAATTGCTTTGACAAATCAAAACAGCAATGTTGGCGGAAGACTGCACAGAAAGTCACTCTATTCTAAGCATAACTGCAAGCAGGAGGGTTGCGCGAGAGGTAGTTCGTTCAAAGCTGTTGCTATCTTATCTTACGTTATCTTAGGCGGCGGCCTAAGATAAGCTATGCCAGCCGACGTGTCCGAGGTATTTTCGGTGTCGGTGGCAGAGTTGCAGTTCATCGTCGCACGCAATTATTCCACAAAGCATGCAGTGCCATTCAAATGCAATGTACAAAGAACGCGACTTTTAAAAAGGGAATTAGAGGAAAAAGGCATTATTTACAACGCAACATTCAGGCGCTAAATATTCAGGCACCTAAAAGAAATAAAACGGGCGAGGAGAATTTATACCGAAATAAAAAGCGACAAAGGACAAACCAAGAGCACTACATGCGCACAATTCGGAGAAAAGTAGAAATGTCTGATGCACAAATGCTCCGAGAAATGCCTTCGTCTTTCAATGGAACAATCTATTTGACCACGCACGGATTACTGCCAAAAACAAGATTCTTGGACTTGCACGACCGTTACACACATGACTGACACGAAGATAGACGACAAGAAACAAGCTGCGGGAGGAGCAACTCTGACTACACTTTGCGGCGAACAAGCTCCAGTGCCATTCTGCGCGGTACAATATACGTGAAAGATCGTGGTGACATGAGTGTCGTCCGCCGGAGACAGCAATATACGCTCGCGATCTCGGCGCCGTACGGAGACAGCCTTCTTGTGGACACTTTGAGAGCTGCTGGCCTGTGCCGACAGCCGCTCAGAGTCGTTGCGGACTGACTTGAGTGCTTCAGGTCATAAATTAAAACGGGGAAGTCGCAAACCCTGGGAGAGTGGGTACGAACCTTGACAGCGACGTCAATGTTTGCCATCCTGCTACCTCGGAACTGCTGCGGTCTTGCTCACTTCTTCGCCGCTGACACCTCAGCCTTCAAAGCTAACTTAACAGTGCCCGCCCCAGCATGAGTATGAAATCAGGCCCGTCTAGATGAAACTTCTTCTGCTCAGAAGGTGGCTGAATGACTGCGCGCTTCAGGAAGGTACGCCGTTGTGTTGGCAGACAGCGGTTGAGTACGTTGCTATCGTTCGTTCGTTCGCAATATGGTCTAAATAAGATTACACTACTTTATTATTAACTGCACTCTAGCAGAGCTGCAAATGTACATTACAGACTCTCAGCAGAGAGCGTGGATAAATAATCCCAAACTTCCACTTTTCCAAGGCATAATATGTTGATACTGAAGTCACAGATTTGGTCCACTGAACTCCACTGTCGCAAAGTTTCACTAAGGTCTACAAGAATCTTGGAAGGCTGCACTAGGGCAACCAATAACGTGATAATAGGTGCACAGAAAAAGACCGCTTACACACTTTGACGAAGAGAGGTTCCGCATGCACAAAACAAGCATCAGCTTAGGGTATCAAATGTATGGAATAGCCCTGGGAGCTAAACGCATCGAGGAAAGCCTGAGGAGCATCGATTTCTGTTACCACAAAAACATCTGCAATGACAGATGCCGACTCAGCTGTAAACTTACTTTTCCAGTATCTACGCAGACTTCAAATATTCACACTCGCAACAGTGAAACTGTCTTCAGAATTGTATCCAAACTCTTTTTTAAGCTAAAATCCGGTAGTTCACAGAATGAAAAACACATGCTGAGTAAACCACGTTTTCCAGTTCCCCTTGTTTAAAGGTTCCAACGAAAGGCGTTGTTTGATTCTTGTTCATAAATTCACAAAAATTTTCTCCTTTCATCCAATAAAAGTTCTACCCTTCCTCCCATGCCTTCGTTTTTGTCTTCCAGAAGGGGTCACAGTGGGAATGATTTCTGCTTATGAGTCGATTCAGCTCTTCGCGTGCTTCAAATGATTTTCCCTTCCAAATCGCTGGAGTAGAGCGAACCAAGGCATCAGATGTGCCGTTAACTTTCGTTTCCAGGCGGTGTACAGCCGCATTGTCGTCAGTCGCAAAGCTTGCCAATTCCAGTATTGAATCCGGTTGCATGAGTGTTTCTTTAATATTTCGCAGCTATTATCTGGCAGAAAATGAATTTTGAGATTCTTTCGCCTGCTGTACCGCCCAGTTTCATAATAGTAAAGTATTATTAATAATATTATTATTAATCATTCAATCTTTATTTTATTGTGCGCAGGGACAACTACATGGTATTGCTACTTCAGCACAAATAAGAATAAAATAAAACACACACACACACACACACACACACACACACACACGTTTCACACATACAGATAGAAAAAAAAATAAACAAGTGACACATGAAATTTAATGATTAAATAAGTAACACAGAGAATGAAATCAATGTGGCGCCTGTCTTGAAGAACTTATCACAGCGAAGCATTCAAGAGACCCCAGAAAGAACAAAATAGAGTGAAATGCAATGAATAAATACAAACCTTGAAAGCGATAGCAAGTACGAATACAAGTGTTAAGGTCAAAATATAAATAAAAACATGCGAAAACAATGCGCAAACCACAAATAATAATAGACAGGAGGAAATGCAGAAGGGAAATATATACAAAATGCTTGAATAATAATAATAATAATAATAATAATAATAATAATAATAATAATAATAATAATAATAATAATAATAATAATAATAATAATAATAATAATAATAATAATAATAATAATAATAATAATAATAATAATAATAATAATAATAATAATAATAATAATAATAATGATGTTTATTGCCACTTTGTAGATGATACAATATGGTTCAGGCCCGTCATAAGCTAACAAGAGGCTTTTGGGACTGGGCCCGGCAGTTACGGCCAAGACTACAAAAAAGGCAGTAGATATATATAGCAACGCTTCTCGTTACACCCAAGCGAGAGCTTGGGTGTAATAATAATAATAATAACAATAATAATAATAACAATAATAATAATAACAATAATAATAATAACAATAAGACTTGCTAGTGGGAGGTATGTGCAGCCAAATCCGAAAGGCAGTAACCCGTACACTGATGCGTCTGCGAACGGCCTATCCAGGACGTTAGGAGTAATGGAATTTTACCTGCACGGAACTATGCCTGCAAATGTTAGGCACGTAGCAGAGATTGCCAACAGCGGCTAATGAATGGCATTAGCTGTGCTCGATGTTGCTCGTCGATGACCCGCTTTGTACTTAATAGGTTTTCTGTTACCAAGATGCGTTTCACGTGAGCATTTGGGAGCTTTTTCATCTAGCTCAAAAGAAAGCAGAAAAAGAAAGATAGCTCAAAAGGAGCAAGATAAAGATAACTTTGCGCTTTGTTCCAAAATTAACTTTCTTTACCTGTGCTCTAGAAAATGATATTTTCTAGGGAAATGGACGCTTTGCGCTCATTTCGCTAGAGCACATCATTTGTAGTAGCGAAGTTAGAAATTTTCAATTTGAAGTGCGCAGGCTATATGCGTCTCACATTGTGGCGGCCTTGTAACAGTTCTCGCCATAAGCATTCTACGATTGAGAAACTGCTGGTCAGCACGCTACAATTAACCTTTGCATATAAACCACGAATCACAGTGATGTGCACTTTTTCAAACACAGCAGAGCCACGAATCACCGTCTGCAACTAGAGCGACCTCGCACAAATAGCCTGCGTCGCAGGCTGGCTGAGTATTTCCTGCTTTGTACGCCCGGACTAGACGTACAAAGTCTAGTCCGGGCGGTACTCACGTGCGGGTATAGAAGGAGCACGAGCAACAAGAAGGCCAGGCCCAGCATCACCAGCGCGGCCAGCAGGGCGAGCAGCAACGAGTGCCGCAGCCGGCCTGAGTAACGCCGCCGAAGGTCCGACAGGTCCACACTGCCGGGTCCCATGTCCGGCCGGGCCACGTCGGTGCCGGCCCCGTCGGGGTCCGCGGCGCGCGTCGCCAGCGCGTCACCCAGGGTACCGTGCAGGCCCTGCGCACAGCGAAGGACACAGGCTGTCAAGCCCCAACGCTGTGCCAGCACCACCACTGGAAGAGGAATGGGGCAGTAGACGCAAATTCTTAGACGCAAGCACCTTTTTTCCGGCTAACAAAAACCTCCGCTCTTTTTAACCCGCTCGATATCTTCCTGAAGCAAAACGAACAGCGAGAAAAATAAAATGTATATAGGAACTGGAAGAGAACTTGCTATATATTTTACTAGAACTGGTCACTGTCTAGCGGATTTCATAGTGTCTGCAGAGTGTTTGGCATACCCCATCGCATCAACACCTCATGCCATGCAAGACATCTACCTGCACCAGCATGTCCGTCTTTCCATAACAGCGCCAAGCTTCGCTGCCGCTTCCACAAGATGCATGGGCTTTCGACTGTGTTGAACATGCTGCGACTCCTTGTTACCCCCAAACGGTGATAAACGCAGAAACACATTTATACCCCTGTCGAAAATTCTTCATGGACAACGTTTAGCGGCAGTTGAGGGTGTCCAAAAGGTCTGCAAGCGCTGCTAATATGCAAGAATGTAGCGCCGAATAATTCCCAATTAGAGAAAGGTAATGCCTCGACATGACATTCGATAAGCCTCACTAATTATTTCTTCCCCTGACGCAGCAGGACCCACTCGTCAGCTACGCAAGGAGGCTACGCATTTTTTTTTTTTTTTTGAAAATCACAAAGCTGCTTAAGATATGCAGAGCAGGATTGGAGCATAACGTGTTTGTCATGATCATTGTTCCGGGGGCTTAGCCGCAAAAGCCTTAGGCGGATTTGTTAGAATATTGCAGGTTACCAAACCCATCAGCCGCACCACTGCACCCATACTACCAGTAACAGCGATTGTTTTTAATATTTCGCTTCCCTGGCCCCTTCAAAACTAACCTTTCCTTCTCTTCATGCACTCGACTCCCGAAGAATTGTTCTGCACACGCGCTATTCTGCCCAGCGGTATCAGAAGCCCGAGGCCCGAATCCACTTCCATCCTCTTGTGAGTCCGTGCATTTTGCGCTTTCTGTTCATATATACTTTAAATCCGGAAGCCTATTAAAATTAAATGTCTCCTTTTCGAGCAGTGCTCTTCATCTCTTGAGGTTCAGTTATTGCATTTACGTGAGAGGATAACCAGGGCCTTCAGCGCTGTTTTATTTCGAGAAAAATTCTTTTTGCGCGGCGCGCCTCTCGGCAAAACGATGTGGCGACTTAAAACCTCGACAGCGCGTGATATTTAATTACAGCCAGCGGCGGGATCTTTTCGTTTTGACCTTGATGAAATTTGTACCTGTTAAACTCCCAGTTTATCAGCCCTGTCTGTAGCAGCCTCATTTCTGGTATATCGACGAACAGTTGGGCCCAGATGGAACCATGGTTTTACCGAAGCAACAATAAAGAAAGCATCTTTAAGTGAATACATCATACTTTCTCAGTGACAAAGAATAGAAAAGAAAAGCGGAATGAGAAAGAAAAAAATGAATGCCGCTTTTGTAACGCGGCAGAAGCATTATTTGCTTTGAGATCTCTTAAGATCGACGAGCTGCTGACTGGGGACGTCTTTTTCGTCTGTTTACTGTCTGCGAATTCAAACAGAACAGGGAAATTGCGCGGGTAACTCTGGCTCCTTTTCGGTGCAGAGTCAATAACATCTTTCAATAGATGCCACCAAAGCCGGCTTTGACGTCCCGGCAAGCCGAAACAGAAGAAAAAACGAACCTAGCAAAGCCACCTACGCAGGGCCCATCTGAAGGGAAGAGCAAAGTTGTGACGACACAGTGTTTGCCACAATAATGCAAGGAGGGAGCGAGACGGTGCTGTAAGATCAGCTCTACGTGTTCTCGCTCTGTGTGGTGCTGTTGTTGCTTCGGTGGAAGCAAAGAGGAAAAAATACACAATGGGATGCTAAGCTGTATTTTCTGTCTCAGGAGCCGGAAATGCCATCTCCTCTTTTCGCTCTTTCTTAAGCGATCAAGCAAGGCGGCGTCTCAGAGCTTAGCGGAGGAATATGTGAAGATATGAGTCTTACTCTTACATACCATTATTTCTCTAATCGCTGAGAGGCTAGATTTTTTATTGTTCGACGAGTATGCCTTTCAGCGTAAGTTAACGTGTGGGTCCGGGAATAGCTAACAGAAAGTTAAGAAGTCAGTTTTATCGACAAACCTCCAGGCATTAAATATAAACGGACATATGGGTTTATATATCCACCTGTTAATATCAGAGGCATAGTTTTATTGCTCAGGCATGACCGCCTATAGTCGGCCATGTCTGCCTAACTGCCACAAAGTCGCGGCGAAATTGGCAGAAACATTTCAATCGCAATATACTCATGTGCCAGGCTAAAAGATATCGAATTCTCCCAGCGGGATTACAGCCAGCGCCGGAACGCTGCACATGGGGAAACTGACCTGACCCATTATACCACGCGGTTATCGCGACGTTAATGAGCGCAACTCTGCACCTGTAACTTGGTAACATACACCCACCCACGCACCCACCCTAGTTGATATGCAGTGCCCACCTGCGATCTTTCCTCCCTTATTTCGCCATCATCCTTCGACATCCGTGTTGTTTTAGCGCCTTGAAATATGTCATACGTGGCCAACTAGCTCGCTACATTTCAGTGATCCCTCACATCCCTTTCCTGTGGACGTTATTCAGACAGCTACCTTGAATAAGGCAACATTTACGGTGCCTTTCCTTTCCACATAACCGTATCCTCTGTTTTCCCTTCCTCTCGCGTATCATTCGCAAGAACTTACAACGGCGTACAGATGGCGTAGTTTGAAGAATTTTGGCATACCAATGGCGCTGGCGGCGACACCAAAGCAGTCACTATGAGTACTTGGTTGCATTTCGTTCGAAGAAATCCTGTACGCGAAAACACTCTCGTGCTTAGATTTTGGTTCATGCTACAAATAGGTGGTATAAGCTAATATCCTGCTTATCAGAAGCCCTATTGTTGGCTTGAGAACATAAATTCACAAGATCAATGAACTGAGTAGTGCATCAATAATTATTTCACTCAATAGATCAGCCACTAACTCGGTAAGTGAATCAATATTGCTGTAGATCTAGAACAGTGAAAAATTAATTTGAAGACCAGGGAGCACGATGAAGACCTTCTCCAGAACTGAAGCGCAGTACGCATAAGTCTTAACAAAGGAATATTTCAAATTACAAATTGATTTACCATATCATAAGTACTGATATAATGTGGGCATTAGCCGAACCGAAAAACTATTTCCCTCTGAAAATAGTGATTTTGTTTTCAGCACCCCCTGTTCTACATAACAAACTCTTCTTGCTGTTTAGGCCTTGGTTAAGAAGTAAAATAGCGTATCTTCGTGCTGTAAGCAACGGGCATACAAGCTGAACAGACCAGGTTGAAAACAGATTAAATGTGCGTACGTCGCAATTCATTAACGTGAAAAATTATGTTCATTTAGATTTTTTTTTTGCCAAGGAAATAGTCATTCTGACATCAATATTCTCAGGCCCCACAGCGGTGGTTTAGTGGTTAAAGCCCTCGAATACTGAACCAAAGAACGGGGGATTGAATCCCGGCCTCAGTGACCGCTTTTCGATGGAGACGGAAAGCAAGACACCCATGTGCTGTGCGATGTCAGTGCACGTTAAACAACCCCAGGTGGAAGAAATTTCTCAAGCCCTCCACTATGGCGTCTCTCATATCCTCAGTCGCTTTGGGACGTTAAACCCTGTAAAAATTAAGGACCTAATCCAATATTCGCAGGAAGTAATTTTTTCTGCTGCACTGGCCAGCCTGCTCTGGCTCATGAGACAATAAATGCTTTCGCGTTTAAAGAGGAAAATTTTAAATAGTGTTAGCTTACTAACATCTACTGCCAGCCACACATTTCACCGTGACACTTGAAAGTCATTCTAGCAAACGCTGTGAAATCTGCAATAAAAAACAGGCAATAAACAAGCCGGCAACCTGAGAGCACGATCCATCACATCGTGCTGTACGGCTTCGTTCTTTGCCGAAGTTTTAAATAAGGGCGGCAGCTGCTGATTCCAAACCACCACAATAAAAATAATGTCGACTTTCTGGAACGACCACATCCGGTTCGTTGCGACGACATTTAGCGCTGACTAGCTACCTTCAGTTATTCCTCGCCGTCTCCATGAATTCCTTGCGCCTCGATAAATGGGATTTGCATGTGGTCCCTCGTATAATGAGCTGACCAACGCTGCAAACTTAAAGCGAGAACTGAAGTCTTGCAGTGTATGAACAATAAGAGCAGAAAACCACTCCGACCGACAACTGCGAGCGTGGAAGACTCGCGAACGCCTATCATTAGGTTCCGAAAGTCCCATTGAACGCCTCTCCAAAGCAGGAACAAATGCAGGGCAAAGTTCCCAGCCTCAACAACTCACTCTTTTGATGGTAAACCGAAAAGGAAGGAAAAGATAACAAATTGAGCACGCAGCGAGAATTGCAGCTTATGAACCTAGCCTGGTCATAATAGCAGGTTTTTGTTTGTTTTTTACAACTATATAGCAACCTATTTATCGCATACTAGTCAACACTGCCCGGTGTTAACTCACCTTTCTTTTCATTTCAGACTTAAAATAAGGTAAAATAACCTGCTAGAGCTGTGAGGTTCATTGCCGACCACGAAGCGCGAGCTTTGTTATGTGCTAAAAAAAAAGATAATTATTTAGAGCGATGCAGAGAGAGAGAGAGAGAAATAACGTGATCGTTCCATGGGTTAAAGGGACACTATGAGGGGCATGTAATGTCAGGCTAGACTGAGAGATTAGCGTCACCTACTAGAAGTATAAGGTGTAGACAAAAAAAAAAGGTTCTATAAGCCAGTAATTTTGTACAACGAAGTAAACATGGAGTCAACATAAGCGGATCCATGTTCGCCATCAGTAGGCATTTACCGTCAAAACAGGAGATAACAGCACAGTGAGCGTAATGGCAATGCCAAGTGTGTCGTAAACATTTGCACGCTTGTAGAGTACATATGTACAGGCGGACGGTAAGACAGTTCTTTCTTCAACCGTGCAGTTATTTTGTGCAGGCTGTAAGCATGATAGAATTGGAGTATGTGTGTGCACATGCGTGTGTGTGTGTGTGTGTGTGTGTGTGTGTGTGTGTGTGTGTGTGTGTGTGTGTGTGTGTGTGTGTGTGTGTGTGTGTGTGTGTGTGTGTGTGTGTGTGTGTGTGTGTGTGTGTGTGTGTGTGTGTGTGTGTGTGTGTGTGTGTGTGTGTGTGTGTGTGTGTGTGTGTGTGTGTGTGTGTGTGTGTGTGTGTGTGTGTGTGTGTGTGTGTGTGTGTGTGTGTGTGTGTGTGTGTGTGTGTGTCGTGACGCTGGGGCTAAGTCGACCCGGCCTTCACTTGGTAGCGTGCAGAGACTCCGGGTTCATGAAGGATTGAATCTTCGAAGTTGGTAAAATATATACAAGCAGGTTTAATGGCACTTTGAGAAAACTTATTTACATGATTATTTACATGAAAAAGAAGGGTACATCAGCAAAATGGCAAGCGTTAAGAGTTCATAGCGAGAAGCGACTGGATGAGCCGTTTACCCAGGGCTCAGAGCGACATTTCGTGCTCTGCAGCGTCCTTAAAACCCCCTATGTCCAGCCCCTCTCTGAAGATGCTGACCAACCAAATCCAGGGCACGCCCATCAGATATCGGCATCCAATCGAACACATCACTGCACTGATGGTCTGAAGCTCTGACTGGTCCGGCATTGATTCGTTGGGCGTGATCACTAGTTGGCGGGAAAAGCTTGGGAACGGCGAGGAGGTACATTTCTATTCTTCAGCCAAGAATCGGTAGGCTGGTTCCGGCAAGTGGATTTACTTCTCAGAAACCCAAGTGCACGTGCGCGCCGCATACGGCTCCCAGCATTGTCCCTTTCCAACAATTGCAAATCTTTCCTGCATTCCCAGGAAATCCTCTAATGGCCGTATGCGTCATGCTCCTTTCTTGTCCTGCACGTCAGCGGACGTGTCACTCTGTCGTCTCCTTTGTACAGTAGGCATTCCTCACTGGACGATAGGGCTTCTCGACGGGAAGGTGAACAATTGAACCAAAGCACTTCCTGCTATTTCCCGCAGGGGGACATTTCTTTGTGTTTTTCTAGAGGTTCTCTTGACAGGGTCAATTTGGCATTTGCAGGGTGTCCACAAAGCAAAACAGGCTTACACAAAAGGATTCCTGGAAACAGGCTCGCTTAGCGCCCTTGTACCAACAGCACATATCCACAGCACTTATCCTATGCCCACAGGCGAACAATAGAGCGCGCAAGTGCGGATGATGCACGGTCGTAACAGTGTGTGTGTGTGTGTGTGTGTGTGTGTGTGTGTGTGTGTGTGTGTGTGTGTGTGTGTGTGTGTGTGTGTGTGTGTGTGTGTGTGCGTGCGTGCGTGCGTGCGTGCGTGTGTGTGCGTGTGTGTGTGCGTGTGTGTGTGCGTGTGTGTGTGTGTGTGTGTGCGTGTGTGTGCGTGTGTGTGTGTGTGTGTGTGTGTGTGTGTGTGTGTGTGTGTGTGTGTGTGTGTGTGTGTGTGTGTGTGTGTGTGTGTGTGTGTGTGTGTGTGTGTGTGTGTGTGTGTGTGTGTGTGTGTGTGTGTGTGTGTGTGTGTGTGTGTGTGTGTGTGTGTGTGTGTGTGTGTGTGTGTGTGTGTGTGTGTGTGTGTGTGTGTGTGTGTGTGTGTGTGTGTGTGTGTGTGTGTGTGTGTGTGTGTGTGTGAGAGAGAGGACTGGGGGTGTCGTCCCGAGTCGAGGTCGAACAGCGCGGCCTAAGATCAGATCAAATAAGAACTGAAAAGCGAAAGAACGCTTGTGAGATATTTCGCTACTTTTGCCAATATTTGCTCTAGCGACTATTCACGTGAAACAGCGAATCACTTGGGGCGATTTAGGGCGGCTCTCCAGAAGGCACGCAACAGGAAGTCAGTAATTTAACTTTGCGAGGGTCATGTTATGCGTCTTGGAAAGTTGCATAATGCCAATGACGACTATGAAACTAGTGCCACGTCTCAGCATAGGTATAAAAGGAACGAGATTTATGATCTATGGCTTTCGATGCCGAGCGAGAAGGCCGAACTTTATAATCTCGCTTTAACCCCGTAATCCGTGTCGCTCAGTCTTGGAGGCCATATATGGATGAGCATTATGAAAGCCTCTACACCCCGGATTGCGCCTTGGGGTTGAACACACCTTACCGGGCATAGAGATCGCGGCAGCATGGTGTTCAGTTTCGGAGTAGGTTCTGTTTTTAAAAGTAGTCGCGAAAGAAAACTACGCCGCGCCCTACTCGAGCTTAACCCATTCATCGAAAATCATTGTAGATCTTGAGATCGCATTCAGTCCATAGATAGCTTCGAGCTTGAAAAGTTTTACTCATTCACTGAATCAAAAAGCAGGGCAGTCGATACAGTACTCAGAACGTTTGAATATTTTTGTACACAAGTACTGCATGCATGCACTATCAGGTCTCATTTGGCTCCTTCCCAAGTACTGACCGAACCTAATGCTGCTTAGCTTCGGTGATCGGACGAGAACTGACGAGGCCGGGGCAGGTAGGTTACCGCCGCTTGCAGCGGGGGCTAGCCTTCCACCGACGTTTTACGTGTTTTAGGCCGTAATTGCACCCGCCACCCTTTCGGTGGTGGACGACGGCTGTTATTGCGGAGCGCGTCTTTTTCTCCCTCTTCCTTTTTGTTTCTTCTCTGTTTTCTCTTCTGTCTGGACGAGGCGGCGGAGGTGGCTCAGCTGCAAGGCCAGTGGCAGGCCCGTGCATTTTCTTTTCCTTCTTCAGCCACAACAACAACTCATTTGGCTCAATAATAAAGGTTCCGCAGCCCTCGTCTTATGCATATAGTGCGTGAGGAGCTGGCACGCATGGCAGGATTTTAGCGCTCGTGTTTTACAGCTGCATGGTTCTAGCATACAGATGCGGTATAAAGCTAAGTCAGAATTAGCGGTACCCGCGCTTCAACGAGAAGAAAAATGGCCGATGTTCACGTTAATTCCTGAGGCGAAATTTGAGCGCAGCTCATCAGCTGTTCAAACTTTTCGATAGATTGAGGCATGCGTTTTGGCTCGTGGGGTGCCCATATCAAGATGCGCCACCACCGATCGGGCGCTCGGATTGCTGCCGCACAGGGGTCACATTGGAGGAGCAGCGAAGAGAGCAATTAAGTTACTGCGAGGTCGCGGGTGGCAGCCGGAGGCCGCGCGTGGCCTCAAAGGAACGTTGCGCGGCGAAAGGATAGCGGCGACTGACTGATACCGTTGACGCCGCTAGCGAGTTAAGTCAACCTGGCTCTGCGTTTCGGTTGGGATGCACGCACTGTGATTTGCTGATGCCGAGCCGATGCATCTAACTGGAGAACACAGTCGCCGCCACGTAGGAAGAGGAGGGGGGGGGGGGGGGGGGTCACGCAGCGGTGAACGGTGGCGGCAGGAGCTGCGCGCTGCCCCGGCTGCGGAGCTGTTTACGAGGAACAACGGCGACGGCGACGCGAATCGCAGGAACGGCACCAAAGCGCTGCGCTCTAAAACGTTCGGCCAGCTGGCGTATGTTCGCCAACATGATACCTGGGGCCGTATTACGCACCGCTCTCAAAATCGCTCTCAAGTTTGAGAGCGTGACGTCAAAATGACGAGGCTCAGACATGTGAATTGTGATGACATCACTGCTTTAGCCAATTGCAAGCAGGCTAGGGTGCTTAATAGCAAAGCCCTACCCCGGAAACTCTTATTTTCATGATAAAGGGGCCGTGTACAAACATTTTTCGTGAAAACGCCGCGAATAAAAGTATAAATGTTCTATTTACCTAAGAAACATTGTTCGAAGCTATAATACGGCCACTAAAAATAGAAACATTTTCAGTACTACAATTAAATGTGCGCCTAGGTAACGATTTTCGCCGCGAGGGTCAGCTGACGACAGCGAGGCGTGGACATGGCGGCCTGCAAAGAAACAGCTGATTTTCCCGTCTAGTTGCTGCTTTTTACGCGTAGTTTAAAATCGAGGTCCTCTGCGGATGTTGTTAGTTGCCGGAAAAATCTGACTGAAAGCAGTAAAGGCTACGAACCTGCAGTGAACAGCTTGGTGAAAGTGTTTGTCACGAAAATAGCTTGCTGAAGAGTGTTTTTCATCAGTGCTTACCAGCGATGACAAGAGCGACGAGCGGTAGCCGTCTGATCTAGTGTTGTTTCTTTGGAAAATACAAGAGGAAAATGAAGGCTACACTATTACTTCTGCCGAACGATGGAAGCTGACAGTGTCAGTAAAGTAGGTGTCAGCCGCTATGCAAGAGCTCGCGACTGCAGTGCGGGAAACGAGATCCGACGCACGATCCTTCACCACTGACTTGTCGTGCAAGCCGCAGTGACTCGCTGCTGTGCTTCGCAACCAGTTGACTTCAGGAACATTGGGCTCGGTTCTTCATATTGCGATTGATGCTACTGCTGCTCCATTCCGTTCATGTTCAGTAGCTGATGTTCTGTGTGAGGTACAGAAACCGGCGTTTACGCTCCGTTTTGGTTTGTTCAAGAGAAAGAAAGCACTCTTTTTTTTTTTTTTTAATTGTCACCGAGGCGAGAACGAGTTTGTTCTACCAGACCTCAGTTTAGAGGCGATAAAGGTAGGCCTGAGCAGAGATGTCTAGTATGTTGCATTTCGCGCAGCGGTAAGAGTGATGGTGTTGGTCGCACATTGCTGCAAGGCCTCTCTGACGGTGTCATAGTTTCTGTTCGTGCTAGACGGTGTCCACTCTGTCGGCAGGAAAAGCAAGCGTATCATGCATGTTATGCCTCGAGCGAGCTCGAAATCGGCTCAATTTCTGCGATCGCACTATGACAACTAGCTTTCAAGTGCCTTTATATCCATCAAAGAGTCTTTAGTGCTTCAAAATATGTTCATTTTACACTCACTACGCATTCTCTTTCAATATTGTGTGAATTATGTACAAGCCTTTTCTATTAAAATATCAGTTTGAACAGAAGGTGAATTGTTTTGGTTATTTGTTGAAAAGACAGAAAATAAATGCCAATGACAAAAGTAGGTGTGCAAAATGTGTATATCACACATTTATGGCGCAGTCATTTATTAGATGCTTATAGTTTAGCTTCCTCTACTGTCTTCAAGCTGTTTAGCATTCTTCTTGACTGTGTTGCACGTTTTATTAGTGTAAAATAACCATTCTTCACGCATAACCCCAGCAATGCATTTGTTATGATTGCAGTTATTTTATTGTCACTAAGATTTTTGTTATTCAGCAGTCATTCTGGGCACTGAAGCCAAGTAAAATGCACTATTCTCCTAGCAGCTGCTACAGTAGAGCAGCAGCTACAGCTTTGTTATATCTGATATATAAGCATTTTGTATACTGCACCATGCATACAGTACCTATTTGTATAGGTAGCTTCAATATGCAATGGAATGGCTTCTTTGAGCCTAGTAATTTATTCTCGAATGTACATGTTAATGTTGTATGGTCAGTGTATATCAAGGTACAAGTGCTTCTCTATATGCTGCCTCTTTTGCAGTAAAAACACTCAAGTGAAATGCTGCTGCCAAGAAATAAGTGTCTCTACTGAATATAAGTGGCAGTAAAAAAAAAAGATCTTTGTTGGTAGTATTTTCTGATTACAATCAGCATCATGAACATTACTGCCTTGCTGTAATACTGCACTTTTCAGTTTAAGCATGTTTACACCACAGTGACCACAGCCAACTGTACCAGGCTGCAAGACGGTAGCAGAGAAGAGACAGAGAGCTGGGACTGGGATGGCTTGGCGCTGGTGTAATCAGCCATGACTTCAGTGGGTAGTTGCCGTCTCATGGGTAACCAAAATATGACATCCACTTAGGCCCATCTTTTGCTAATCTCAACAGCTTTTGAGCATGCTTTAGCACTCAATTGAAGATCCATACTAAGTAGCCCACAGCCAGAATCGTAAACATTCGCAGGAATGCTTACAACGTGTGCCAATGTTGTTTAGGCAAGCATCATTGTAAGGACAGCCTTGTAACTTGGTATTGATGATTACCTGCATAACAGAAGCACCCAGATTTCTTAGGCAGCAAATAAATTTAAACACTATAAATATTTGTCTCCTATTGCTTTTGCCATGAACAAAATTTCACTGGAACATGCATTCTTTGGCATACAGCCCGCCTCAGCATATTCAGGAAATGTATCTCTTGCCGAAGCCGCAATCTAAGTCAGTCTCTCCCTGCAAGGCTTGTTTTCAAAAAAAAGAAAAAAGTCTTGTCCTCAGAAAAGACTCTCGCTAGGTCATTTTGAAGACAACTGTTAAAAAACAATGCACGAGTGGGAACGAGACCTTTTGGTTGGAAAAAAAGCCTTGCAGAGAAGCCGACTTACAACAAGTGGTATTTCACACATCAATGCATATAATCAAGATCGTTCGATGACCAACACGGGATTTTAGAGCTTAATCAGGAAAAAGACGCAGGTGTTCAGCAGACCTTCGATCACCTCTCGGTACACAGGAGTACCGCTATCAAACGTCGCAGCGCTGGCAGACAAGGACAAGACTAGGGACATACACAACTGCACTGAACTTACAACTTTATTTTGAACGCTTTTGATTCGCGCATATATAATTGACAGAAGGATGAAATGAAAAGAAGCAGGCGTTTTTACGGCTCATTCACAAACACTAGACGAACGCGCCGTGGAGGAGGCGTTGGTTCGGCGGGGCAGCCAGGGTCACGAAATGCGCGTGTTCGCTTCGCAGATCTGAGATAAAGCAGGTACAATACAAGTTTACTATGATCTTCAGAACTCTTCGGCAAACACACGCAGTCAATAACAAAATCTACTCACTATTGTGATGTTCACAACGTGCGTAGAACCCCTTGCCTAGCGACTTGTTTCCGTATCCTTGACGGCAATCATCGTTCCGCCCGATGGCTTCCGCTACGGACGCACTGCGTGATGCAAATGATCTTACATTCCCTACGTACGTTAGAAGCACGGTATAATCGTGGTTGGAAGCCTCTGGTAGCAAAAAAATGCGGTGCGCTTGCCGCCGCGGTGACGACGCACTCGCCCGTAAGCCGCCGTTCATCGATGTTCATCGGCAATCGTCGCGCAGTCACCACACTTTCTGCTTGTTCCCGAGTTGAACAGAGCCGGAGCAACTTGACCGGCAAGTCAAACGCGTCCTCGTGCTTCATTCTTCACTGTGGATCGCCGATACAATGCCTCAAAGCGGCGCATCGCAATTTACGCGGCCGCCATTTTCACTCTCAAACGTTTGAGACTGCTTCTGTCGCTCTCAAAAAAACGCTCTCAATTGGCGGCCATATTTAGGTGCTCAACGTCATCATTTCTTTCGTGTTCATGACGTCTGATGACGTCCACCGGTGACACAGAACTGACCGGTCAGAACTGACCAATAGGACATAGGCCTTTGAGAGCGATTTTGAGAGCGATCCGTTTGAGAGCGGTGCGTAATACGGC
This sequence comes from Amblyomma maculatum, assembly GCF_055883805.1. Classification (NCBI taxonomy): domain Eukaryota; kingdom Metazoa; phylum Arthropoda; class Arachnida; order Ixodida; family Ixodidae; genus Amblyomma; species Amblyomma maculatum. Next base: position 65,587,104 of record NC_139344.1, read on the forward strand.
CCCTGCATTACTTGCAGACTTGCATAGTCGGCCGGCAGTCCACTACATTTGGCTGGACACTATCAGGATTATTCTCCGCTTACGGCACACCGGAAGAAAGGCCCGAACGCAAACCTTGAGAGAGGGGGGTGGAGGAGGGGCACACCTAATCTCAGCCTTGAGGGTATGGCGCCAACGCGTTAAGGCACCCGTCCGCGGCTACCCTTGCGGATACTAGTTGGAGCACATGCGCTTTACTAATCGTTTGATTACTAAGCCACGATTTGTGGCTCTTATCTCAGAAATAGTCAGCAGCATGTAGTCATAAGCTACCAAAGTATAAGACCAACCCCACCACACAAATATAAACCCCGCTAACGAAGCCGTACGAACATACCTGCGTGGCCGATAGGGGTAACGTGTCTGACTCTGAACGCAAGGCTTCAGGAAGTGCGATTTCCCTCACCCTCCCATTTGAAAGAAAAAGCCCGAATGTCATGCCAAATAAGCTGTGTCACGTGGTCGCGTCACGTCGCACAACACAACAACCAACCAGTGCCCGGCCATGTCAGCTGCCAATCACCATTTGCCAGAGCCATGTCCATTATTTTTCGCTCACAACGCCGACGCCGGATTTTCTTGAGAGCGAGTACTTAAACCTATCCCGTTAAAAAATGTCATCCCCTCAACTGATTTTATCGCGGGTCAAAGACGACCTTTTTGGGCCCTATAATGGTCCCAAAAAGGACGCATATTCTGTTTCAGTTTCAGTTTATTTCTTGCTACGGAGGGCAGTGGGCCCCGGGAAAAAAAAAAAAAAAATACAAAGCCGCAACTTGACAAGCTTCCGAGGCCCACAACGTTCAGAAACAGCGCCGCCATTGGTTACATGAAAACAAGAAAGACATACGTAAGCCTAAGGCATAATTCACAACATATGAATCAACAGCAGAAACACAAAGTAAGCGCGCGATATAACATAAAGGAAAAGTAACATACAAAATGCAAAGCGTGCACTGAAAGCATTATTTAAGCATTATATATACAGAGATTATAGCACTTAATTTTACTGTAGTAAACACAGTGGCAACGCAAAAAAAAAAAAAAACAGTATTCAACATACATGAATGACGACAACATGACCTTGGCGTACTGACGGGTTGCACTAAGCATTCAACGAGACTACATATTTCGTCCTATATAGAAATACATAACAACCACAAACCATAAAAAAACAACCTTTCTAACTCTCAGCCTAAGGCAACGCAATGTAACAAGAAGATCAGCGAAAGGCAGCAAAGAGGAAGCACCGAACAAGAAATCACAAATCTACTGATTCCGAGGCTGTTTGCAGCCATCAAGGCACTTGTCCGCGCTAACCCTTCGTCAGAAGGACTCCCAGACGTAGAAGCTGTTCTAGCAATGGAGCCGTTGCTGTCGGTCTGTTACGCTCCGCAGGGGAGTAATATCACACATCTGTAATCATGGCTTCGACAGGAAGAGCCTCACCACAGCTGACCATCCACAACATCTATCGCACATGCACCATTTTCCAGTGGAACGCTCGTAGTTTACGCTCGAAGCTCTGATTTTCGGCAACTTGTGCGAGCGTACCACTTCCCTTTCATAGTCATCTCTGAATCGCGCGTGGAGGAAACTCAGACTACGCGGATACTATTTTCATCATTCACAATGACTAGATGACGTTAGCAGATTGCTGATAGGCTTTCGCAAGGATATCCCGGCCTCCTTGGTTGAAGTTCCGCCTCACAATGATAACGAATATGTGTGCGCCATAACAGTATTTGGGAGACAAGGCTACACTCTTATTGGAGTATATCTTGAGCCAGGCAGGCCATTCGATGCTTCGAGGCTTGAAAATTTGATAACAAGGACGCCCACTCCACATATTATTTGCGGAGACTTCAACGCTCACAATAAAATTTGGGAAAGCTCACACACATGTGCCCCAGGTGCCAAGCTTGCAGAAAGTTTTGCAAAACATTTAATTGTACCGCTAAATGATGGCAGCATAACCTATCTCCGAGGCCTGGCGACTTCCAGCAGCATTGACGTGACCTTTGTGACAAGTTCAGCTGCCCACAACTTTAGCTGGCGCACCGATCTGGAAACACGTGGAAGTGACCATTACCCAATTCTCATATCGACTGTCAGTGCGCAGATGGCGTCAAAGAAATTTCTTATAAAATCTACAGACTGGGATATGTACAAAGACGCTGCAAGCAGAGTAATTACTGCCGCAACCCGAAATGAGGAACTAATATCGACCACTGCTTATTGCCTGAGAGAAAGCACGCGAATCACAGCTAAAAGCGATAGCTTACCCAGAAATGATGAGACATGTCAAAGGCTGTGCGCTATTCGCAGACGGGCTGAAAGGAAAGCTCCGCGCACAAAAAACATTGAAGACCTTCGTGCCTGCCGACACACACACATTCGACGCTACCTGGATAAGCTTAGTCGGCAAAGATGGAGTGACTTTTGTTTTACACTAGACGTGCGCCAATCAGTAGCCAAAACTTGGCGGATAGTTCGCGGTAAGCGCACGCCCCTCCAACAGCTTCACTCTTTAACAGCACTATCTCTGGATGAACGAAAATCCATTAAAGAAGTCTCAGAAGAATACTGCAGACGACTGTCCGCAGGGTCAGTGACTTCCACACACGCCACAGATGGTCTGTCAAACATCCCCCCGGCGGCAGTGTCAGCGATGGACCTACCTATCACTATTGAGGAGTTAACCACAGCTATCGCAGAATTAAACAGACGGACGTCTCCGGGTCATGATGAGGTGACCTATGACGCAGTCGCAAAGCTACCTCGCAATTCCCGCCTTCGACTCCTTGAGTACTACAATTCCTCCTGTATGTCTGGTGAAGTCCCAACGGAATGAAAGTTGGCGAAAATTGTGCCCGTTTTGAAGCCTTCTAAACAGCCAACAAGTTATGCATCCTTCCGACCCATCGCCCTACTGAGCTACGTCGGTAAGCTTATGGAGCGAATGATCTCCAAACGTGTCACCTGTTTCCTCGAGAGCAGAAATAAATATCCTCAAGAAATGAACGGGTTTTGCCAGAATAGGTCTGCGACTGAGAATGTTATTACCCTTGTCTCATCACTTGAAGAGTACCTTCACACCGGATACATCCGGACAGCCGTTTTCCTCGACATCAAGACTGATTTTAACTCTATTTCATCATGCAATTCTCGCAGCCTTGGCCAGCCTTGGCCTTGGAGGAAACCTTTACAACTGGATTGGACACTATTTACAAGAGCGGCAATTTTTTATGAACGCTCCACATGGTCAAACTGCCTTCCATGCAGTGAAGAGGGGCGTACCTCAGGGAGCTTTTGCTCAGCCCTCTCCTGATGAATATTGCCCTTATACATATAACAAGAAACCTTCCCCGTCGAGTACGCATAACAAGTTTTGCAGATGATATTTGCATCTGGAGTGCATCACGTTCGCGTTATACAACGCAGCAACGAATTCAGAGAGCGTTAATACATATCTCAATGTGCCTGGCTCCCCGGGATCTTCGCCTCTCACCAGAAGAGAGTGTTGCTATGGCTTTTACAAGGAAAAGAATGACTCGATACCCGCTCCTTCTCGGCGGACGGTGACTGTCCCATGTACGATCACATCCGTTTCAAGGGGTTATAATTGACAGTAACCTCTCTTGGGCCCCTCAGATTAACACTCCATGAGATAATCACTGCAGCATCACAGGTTTTCAGATTCATGGCGGAAACACGATGGGCCAGCAACTGCCGATCGATGGTTCGGCTTGAAAAGGCCTACGTTGAAGGAGCGCTACGCTACTATTTACCGGTGCTTCAAAGATTATCTTCAACAAGCAAGAAGATTCTTGAAGCTGCACGGAACAACTGCTTGCGGATATGCCTAGGACTTCCAAAGGGATCCTCTGCATCAGGAACACTTGCAGAAGCAGGATGCCTCCCGCTAGATCTGATTGCCGCCCAAGAACCTATGTGCACCCATCTCCGACATGTCCTCCAAGGGAAGAAGCATTTCTTGCATCGTGTCCATCAAACTCACAGCAACTCTGGCTTTGTTCAAGCAGTACAGTTTCTGCCCCTTCATACTATTATTCAGCCACGTAGTTTACTACCAGTCACCTTTCCTCCATGGACACTATCGTCTTTAAAAGTGAATATGTCTGTTCCTGGCGTGGATGTGAAGAGCCGCATGCCACAGGCAGCACTTCTGGAAGCCGCATTCGCTTACATAGTCAAGGAATATACGCAGCACACCCACATATTCACCGACGGTTCAACTGCTGAAGACACTTCATCCTATGGCCTTTATGTACCCTCAACAAACCATGTCTGTCTTACCGGTTGCAGCGGAAGACACCATCTACGACAGCTGAGCTCTATGGCATTAAATAAGCTCTCTCCTATATCCTGCGCAAAACTCCCAGAAGATGGGTTATCTTCACTGATTCCAAAGCATCTCTGCAAATCCTGAATAACCTGCTGAAGAAAACCAATCACCCTGTTTCCCTTGAGATCGGGTATATTCATCATTTGGCTATTGCCGCAGGTCACTGCATAGCATTTCAGTGGATACCAGCTCACTATGGAATTAAAGCCAATGAAAAAGCAGATCAAGTGGCTCGCAAAGGCCGCCAACATCAAAGATACATTAGGACCTTCTTCACGAAATCTGATGCATCCCAACTGGCTAAAAAATTTGCTTCCGAAACAAAGTATCGTCTTTGGAGCTTGCCGACGCATCACTACCAATTTTTTTTATTTAATTGACCCACATCTAAAATCAAGACTTCTTCCGAGATATCCTCGCCGACTAGAAACTCTTCACCACAGACTTCGTCTAAACTGTGCATATACAAATGGCTTGCGCTACCGTTTCGGTGAAATGAACAGCCCGTATTGTGACAACTGTGGCTCGATTGAAACTGTGGAACATATCCTACTTGAGTGCACTGCGTACGCTGACGAGCGTGCAAACTATGAACATAGCATGAAGAAGCTCTCCCCAGTGCCTTTAACAATGAACAGTGCTTCAGGTCCCTTAGCCTGCCCTAGGCAACAGAGACTCGCGATGAACTGTTTATTTACATATTTGAAAGACATTGGACTCCTTGACAAATTCGAAATTCACCTCACATGTTTCCCTCAGGCATTTTTCAAGCTGTGAACTCTATAAGCACATTTGTCGGATCATGCATTTCATTATTTGATTTTATATTATTACTCCACGAAGCACCTTAACACGTATTTAATGGCCGTATTTTATCTCCCCCTTAAATTCTATTATTTCCCTCACCATTCTTTTTCAATCTTTCCCTCCCGAATTCCCCTTCCTACACAGAGTAGCATGCCAGCGAAATCTAAACACCGGCAAGATTTTCTGTTTTTCCAATAAAGAGTCTCTCTCTCTCATAAAAAAAAAAAATTAGAATCATTTAGTGAAATAACGTCCGGAGGTCAGCATTTCTGCATTTATTAATGATCATGCCTGCGTCAAAGAAGCGGTTGAGTAATGCGGTAAGATAGAATCTAAGCATCTGTAGCCCTTAGTTTGTGGCGTGTTAAGGGTATAGTGCCGTAGACGGCGTAGCGGGTATGTAAGCACTAGGAGCTGCAGCTTACAGATTTGAGATATAGTTGAAATTTTGTCCCGTGTTTCCTGTTTGTAGCGCGAGGACAGATGGATATCATATAGACCAAATATTATCGGTACGTTGCAATTGTAAAAAAGAGCTGCGCAAGGATAATCATAAGGTTAGTTGAAAATAATTCTTAAGGCCTTTTTTTTTTTTTTTAAGGAGGTAAGTATTTTCAAGAGTGGTCTTTGGAGCAGGTCCCCAAACTAGGTTGCAGTAATGCAAATATGCCATGAAGAGAAGGTTTTTAACAGAAGCAGTTTGATTGAGGTCGAGAAAAAATGGCTATACCGTGATAGTAGGCCAACCACTTGTGCAACCTTAAGACATGTAATTATGATCTATATGTGTATCCCAAAGCAGCTTTTCCGCAAACCGGATTCCTAATGCTTTAAAGCCATTAAAAGTTTCGATACTACTCGCGACATAGCCAAGCTGTCAGCAGAAACTTAATACCTTTCCTTTTGGACGAAAGAACATTGCTTTCGTTTTCGAAACATTTACCTGCAGAGCATTAGAGTTTACGCAGTGGACAAACGCTGAAAGCGTCTTATTTGCAAGGATAGCGAGGTCATCGGGGTTGTAACCACTGAAGAATATGCTTCTGTCATGTGCGTATACGCACATGACAGAAGCATATTATAATATATGTATTATAAAGTATGCATTCTTATTATTAGTCGTGTAATCATTGATGCAATAATTAAACAAAAGTTGACCTAAGACCTCCCTTGCTAACACCAGTTTTGATTTGAATCATATGTGAGGAGCATTCATTGATATCAACATATTGATTTCTGAGTGAAAGATAAGAACTAATAACCTTTAGCACGTGGCCCCTGCTACCATATCACCTAATTTTTGCGAGAAGAGTCTCGTAACTAATGCTGTCGAATGTTTTTTTAGGTCTCTGAAAACCCCTTCAAAGTTTTCAAAGATCATTTATTTTAGAGCGGAGCTCTTTGGCGCCTGTTCCTAAGTTTTGCGTCATCGTCGCCGCCGCCGTTGTCCCTAGAAACCAGCTGCAGAGCGTGCTCCTGCCGCCACCGTTCGCTTCTGCGTGTACTCCCCCCCCCCCCCCCCCCCCCCCCCTCCTTTTTTCTTCGTGACGGCGACGGTGTTCTTCGGTTACCAAAGCGCCGCTTCGGTATTAACAGATCCCGGTGCGTGCATCCCAAACAGAAACGCAGAATCGTGTTGACTTGACTCGCTAGCGGCGTCTGTGGCATCAATCAGTTGCTGCTATCTCTTCGTCGCGCAACGTTCCTATGGGCCCACGCGCTGCCTCGCGCGACCTCCCGATAACTTAATTGCTTTCTTCGAGCTCCTCTAATGTCACCCCTGTGCGGCGGCAATCAAAGCGTCGGATCGGTGGCGGCGGATTTCGATATGTGTACCGCCCGAGCCGAAACGCATTGCCGCCACCGTTCGCCGCTGCAATCCGCCTGCCTAAAAGTTGTCTATAATTGCACAAACATGTATTGCTCGAATTATTTGCCTGAATGTATCGAGAAGCTGATACAGCTGATAAACTGCGCTCAAATTTTGCATTAGTGAGTAACGTAATCGTCGCCAACTTCTGGGGCGACCAATGCAGTATCAGTTGAAACCCTTTTCTGAAAACCGTGCTAAGTGCGGCTGATAATACTGTGGCCATCCAAAAATTGGTGCAGGCGTTTAGCGATCACTTTTTCAAGACCTTTGGAAAACACTGATAAGAGGGATATTGGTATATAGTTAGTGATATTATTGCGATCACCTTTCTTAAATGCAGGCTCACTCCAGCAACTTGCATCTCCGTGGGAGGTGTACCAGTTCTAGAACACAGATTAAGCATATGAGTCAATGAAGGTGAAATCACGTTTATGAAATCTTTAATAGGAGAAACTTGAGGTCCATGCGCATCACGCGATGAGCTGTTGTGTACTTCCCTGAAGATTGATTGAACTTCTTCGTTGTTAATTGTAGTAAGAAAAAACTCTGTGGGCTGTTACTTTGAAGAGATTCGTTCATTTATGATTATACTGTGACCCGAGTTATCAAGGAAAGAATCGTTAAACGGCTTCACCAAGTCGAACCTATTCATCTCAACACCATTAACTGTAAAAATATAAGGAGCTTTGGTAATGTTTAGAGGGGTTAATGATGTTGTAAAGCTGTTTCCGCAATATATCCGTACAAACCCCGCTACTCTGAAAAATATTAGTCTAGTAACTCCTTAGCGGTTATAATATCACCGATTAATTGGTTGTGATAAGCTTTGCACTCTGGCCACTCATAAGGCTCTCTCGTTTTGACAAATTTCCACTAGTTCGTTTTTTACCTCAATACAATGCAACAAAGTCGATGAAATTCATGGTTTTGTAATTCTTCTCCGTTTTGGTACCTTCCTAAAGGAGAAATTATATTCATACAGAGCGGTAAACCTTCGTAATAAAGTGTGGTATACGTTATGCGGAAATATTATAGAAGAAATGCCTAACCATGCCTCATTTTCTACTGCTCTGTGGAAGGTGTTCAGTGTATGCTGTGATTATTTTGCGGTAATAAGGCTCATCAGACAACCTCTTTGTACGATGTTTATCTTTACACACATAAATTCCCATGTGGCGCTAATGTCACAGCAGATTACAATGCTCTTAATGTGTGCTATATCACAATTATTAATAAAAAGATCAAGCAACGTTGCTGTGTTGGAAATTTATGCGAATGGGTTCTGTTATTATATTTGAGAAGCCTATTGAGGAAAAAAGAATCTAAAAATTGCTCTGAATAGTATTATTACTCAACATATCAATGCTCAATGCACCACTCCATACAATATTATACTTCTTATCAATAATGAAATAAAAGTGGGAGTCCAGACATTCCAAGAAAGCATTCTCATCACCACTGGGAGGGCGGTAAAAAACTGAGAAAACAGTACAGTAGCTGAGAACTCTCAGAACTTCACAGCGATCAGTTATGAAGCTTTGTTCAGGCAGCAGTTCACACTTCATCGACTGATACTCGCAGGGACACACCACCGCCTTTTCGTTCATTTCGACGATATAGGAAAAAAAGCTTCGTATAAGGGAAGCGTGGTACATTCACATACCACGTCTCGGATATCATGAGTACACCAAAGTCGAAACCGAACTTTGCCAGTAATGTAGAAAATTCGTCCAATTTCTTGCAAACAGACCGGGAATTAATATGGAAGCATTTCAAGGGGGAGTCATAAAGAGAGTCAGCTGCAAGGTGAGTTTTTAAATCTGCGGGAAAGATTGGGACAGGTATTTTGGTGTTTGCCAAAGTTTTCAACGGTTGCCACCCATTTTCCCTCATGAGAAGTGTTCGGTTGAGGGGTGGCGCAGTGGTTACGGCGCTCGATTACTGTTCCTAAGGACGCGAGGTTGAATCCTGGCCTCGGCGGCCGCTTTTCCATGGAGGCGAAAAGCAAGGCGCCCGTGTGCTGTGCGATGTCAGTGCACGTTAAAGCACCCCCGGTGGTCGAAATTTGCGGAGTCCTCCACTACGGCGTCTCTCATAGCCTGAGTCGCTTTAGGAAGTTAAACCCCAAAAACCAAACCAGTCTTAGGTTGCAAACGTGATGTGATGCACATCACGCGTTGATGTTATGCGTAGAATGGTTGACGTTTCACTTTGCCTTGCACGAATTTTGCCATTGCTCGTCCAAACGAACTTCCAGCCCGCTGCCTTGTTACGAGAAATTGCCGCACCAAGCAACTGATATTTGTTCGAGTCAGATGTTCATTAACAAATACTCACTTGCTTGGACCATCAAATCTAAGGGACTCGCTCAGTCGTTAGGCGTGTCTGCCGTGCATTTGCCAACATGCTATTATATCGCTTTCACCGGCAAGTGAAGCGGATGATTACGTTTTTATCATTGGATTTCGTACTTCCAACTCTGTGGCTTATGTCAGCATCGGCGTCTTTAAGTTGCTCACCGAGTGTCTCAACTATAGTTTTAACTGCAGCTACCTCGTCACAGCTTTCGGATAGTCCTTTCATTTCTAGACTGTTCGACGGTTGATACTGTTATACTGTTATAGTTCGTCAACTACTGCCTTAAAGGCTAGATTTTTCTCCTCGAGTTCTGCTTTTTCCTAATGAATTCTTTCATGTTGTCCTTCAATTCATTTATGTAATTCTGAATTTCTCTCACGTTATCATAAATGTCCGAGCAAAACTGGACAGTGTCCTTGAGCGAGCGCATTTCAATGCGCATCTACCTTCGGAATTAATCAAGGTGTTTTGATAACTATTTCGCATCTTTCGTCATCAAATTGCAGCACAGCAAAAAAACAACGAAAAAAGATGCAAAAATAGATCACTGTTCGGCAGCGACGCACAAGCAGTAAAGAAAAATACATGAAGACGTGTGCATATGCGCGACCTTTAGTGGGCATATTTGGTGTGCATACCGCACAGCGAAGTGTATGCAAGCAGCCAACTCAAAGATGAGTTAAGTGCCGGCAGTCAATTTCCAGCAGACGCCTACGCAACAGCAACATGACCACAAGCACCCAACTACTAAGAGAGGAGGGCGAAGTGGAGTGGTTCTAAACTGCGCTTAGATCTCAGGTTCTGAGCGAACATCGCGAAACTCAAGATCACTGCCGAATTGCCTAGCGCCTTCGGCACTTCACCCCATGTCGAAGGAAAGCCTCCGAGCTACGGATTGCGCACGGCACTCTTACAGCCCGGGAACGTCAGGCGTTGGCACTTTCTAGCGCCGAGACGATTCAAGAATGCAGGGCATTGGGAGCTGATAAAACGCGATCGCATTTCTTGAAACACTCCACTCAACACATGCATTAACACATCTTTTTCTTTTTCTTTTCAGTTGTATTTCCTTCTCAACCCTACATGATTCCTTCTGTGTGCTTTCTTGCCGCACATCTTGGTGCTCGTATCGTTCGAGATCGATAGAGAGAGACGAAGTGTTTCTGCGAACGAAGAAGCTTTTAAACTCGCGGGCCTGTTTTACAGGAGTTTAATACGAGCTTTGTGCTCACTTACACTAAGCTCTGAGAAACGGGGATTTCTGGAACCAAAGTGTGGCCTGAAGATGAAGATGGCGAAAAAAAAAAAAAAGAGAGAGAGAGAGGCAGACGCAAAGTGCGCGTCACCAAACTATGATTTCGTTTTCTTGTCGTCGAACGTGATGAAGCTAGCATCTGCACTGTTTCTGCTGAAATGGTGCAAACACTCACGTGCCGACAAAGGTCCGATCGCGCGGTAAACACCGCCTGTCGGCACCTCCATCCATTATCATTGAAGATAAAAAGATGAGAGAAATTGCTGAAGCCCATTTACTTTTTCATTTTTTTTTTTTGGCTCACACGCTCTGGGTTTTCCTAGACATTGTCAAGTCCAGTTTTCCTGCAGTAGTGTCTTCATTTTTGTCGCGCCTTATTTTTATCGTACTTCATCACAGACAGGCATGAATATACGTTTGTGCTTTTCAGCGTACGCATGCCCGCCTACAGACTGCTCAGATTTTTATTCTTCAACATTTGCCTGTATCACAAAACCTTCAAGTGGCAGAGTTTTTTGCAAGTTCCTGTAAATTCGAAATGCCACAAGTAGCAAAAAAGAAACGAAGAGAGAAAGCATGCTTATTACAAGTCTAAGTACAAGGTGCTAAGCAGAAAAGCAGTTTTCCGGCAGAAGTGGCTGCATTACGGTGACGAGGCCACATTGATTAGAGTCGCTACAAAATACCGTCAGTAAGACGTTACTGCGTAAGAAAAGAGAGTTCCCCGACAAATGTCTTGAGTGCGCACATGCATTGCCGGTCGACCTCCCGTAGGAGTGGCACGTGAAAGGTATACTGTTAGGTCTCGGTCTTGGAATAAACGTCTCTCCTACTATCCTATGGCCATTTTGCTGTTCTGGCACAAATTTTAGTACGAAACTTAGGGACGCTATTTCCATTGCCCTTGATCATCAAACACGAGAAAAAGCTACAATAATTGTTCGAAAACGCGTTTCAATATTTATTCCTTCCAAATATCCGTCCCTTTAATATAATCATCGGGTGTATAGCAAATACCAACTAAAAATATAGAACGTCTCCCAATAGTCGTAAGTTACAGCCATGTGCAGTGTAGCGGCATGGAGCATGTAACAAGCTGTTACGGTTTGTTTAAAAGGATACGGCCCCCGTACAAATATAGCGCCGCGCACGACAGCAATGAGCGGGAAGTCGCTCTTGGTTTGGACTCACACACTCTCCGAGCAGAGATGACTAGAACCCTTTCTTTGCCAGAGGATGTAGAGACTTGATAGACTGTTTATGAAATGCTTTCCTGGAACCGGTGTTCTCACAATGCTTATCGGAGCTCCCTATAAGTGCAAAAAAACTTCCCGGCGACATGAACGACAAATCAAAATTTGCCAGCATATCAATTAGGGCCCCGCGTTGAGACCGCCAACATACCGTGCTCGCAGATAACGGGGTCTCTACGTGCTAGAATGAAACAAAACAAAATGCCGGTGCCGCCATCAGCGGGCGGTATCGCAAGTAGATTGCATGCATCGACGCCGATATTCGCGCACGGATCGCGGAGGCAACGCTATATCGTCAGCAGTCATTTCTAATCGATGGCAACCAGTCCTCTTCGGTAAACACGTGAATCCAGTGGCGGGGAGGATTTTAAATTCAGCTTTCACGGCGATAGATGCTTCTTTTCCAGCTGGACTAGCATCAACGGGGCCAGGGGGCACACAAAATAAACTTTTCTGAAACCATTAATTGCACCCAGATGTCTTTACTTGCGCTTAAGGTGCTTTAGCAGTGGTTTAATTAAAGACTTTTTTTTCTTTTCTCAGTCAGGATGTACAAGCCAAATATTATTTCTCTAAGAAAAGAAAGCTGCTACAACAAAAGTATCGTCTCGATTTTTTCTTGTTTTCGTGTGACACCCCCAATGCAGGTAAATCAATTCCAGCCAAGCGCGTTGAATGAACGAGTTAAGATCCCACAGCTCGGAAAGCCTGACACAGATGAGGAGGCGAGAATTGCCTCGCTAATTCGGCCCGAAAATATTGCTTGTGGTTTAGCAAGCGGCAACTCGGCACTGATAAACGAGCGCATTGGCACGGGATCGATAGCGAGAGCGATCAGGGACGCCCAGCTTCATTAGCAAATCCCTCCAGACACGCACTGTCATGCATATAGGGCGCTGCAAACATAATTTGGCTAACGCAGTTTTGACGTCTGTGAAACGGCGCACGGAGTCGTAAATAACTGAGAGAAAAATAACTCGACAGACTAACTTAATTTGTAACTTGTTACACAAGCTAATTCTCTCAGCAGCAGCCGCAGGTAGTAAACCAAAAAAAAGGAGGACGACGACAGTTCACTCCCATGTTCACTCCTTGTACACGCCGTCATGAGATAAGCAGCAGCAGCTGGAGTGGACTCCCAAACCGAAAGCTTAACGTGCGGAAAGACAGCACTGTCTTTCTCTCCGCTTAAATATTCTTGCAGAAATGAGAGCGTCGCACGTTATTTACTGCACTTACATGCAGCAGGACGTTGCCGCTAATTGCGGAACCCTGAGAACACACCTTGCATTCAATGCAGTGCGGCAAAGATCTGATTAGAGTGTTTGCCGCAGAGAATGATGCCAATCAACATCACACTCATGACCAAGCAGCAATCCGCAAGTTAATTAATTTGTTATAGAACTGCTATCGGGAATCTTAAAATCAAAATGAGACTACTTATTCCGAAAGAAAAGCATGATTGTACACAGTGTATTCTGCGTTTATAGCTGCACTGAAAGATTGCCGCCTGCTTTCGACGCGAAAACAGACGCCCCTAAATAAGAAATTCTGTTGAAAAAAAAAAAACGAATATTGGTTATTTTGGTTCTGCAAACATTCAGGTCTTCAGAAGTGGCTATGCTGATAGTTCAAGAGTCGAATCAGGTTCAAGCGAAGTCATCATTTTCATCCGACAAATTTACCAGCATGGCCACTGTACCTCCCCTCTCTCTCTCTCTGTCGCTCTCTCTCTGCAGTGTAAAGTCCTCAGCAGACACCCGCGACTTGCAGGCCCTAATGCTCGTGTTTCTAACCCAGTCACCAGAGGGCAAGCCAATCACTAGCGGACACATCACACGTCACCTCCCCTCTCTGCTTGCTGCCGTCCATCATCATTAGGGACGTGCGCAATGCTCTGGAAAAGACGCACTTTCTCTTCGAGCCACCACAGGGCGTGCATATCATAGAGGAGCAGAGCGCCCCAGATGGCTTTCTCGTGGACGATGTTTGGTAATATTGCATCACGCTACCTCACTAATGGATTGTTACGGCTGGTATATAAATGGCCCTGTTACTAAATGATGCGGCCACTGTGTCAGCAGCTGAGCGTACGACGAGCTCATCAGGGTGGAAACCTATGCGGCCCTGAGTGTGATCATGCAGATAAGCGTTCAGATGTACATTTGTACAATTGAATGGTCCTAGCGAACATGTATTTGCGTATGTGAATGCCCACGTATATCTATTTGCGCCGGTGACTGTCGGGAGAAGCACTTATTAGACCGTGATACTACCGTCTAAGGAAGCTCATGGCCTCGGTTGCTAGCTATTCTCCATTCGAGCATATACTCGTTGGAATTGATGAAAAGAAATTCGGCCCAACTCACGGCATGCGCTAACCAAATACATAATTTGGGAGGTGAGCAACTATATTACTGCTTCCCTGTCAGACGTAGCGTCCAAGCAGTCAACAACGCCTATACCTTGAAAATAATGTTTTCGTTTTGAAAAGAACATCATGCCTTTCCTAAAACCATTCTTATGATTCTTCCTTCATTCCATCCCTTCATATTTCATTATGTATTGCATTCGATGGTCCAGACCGAGCAAATAATTCCTCCGAAGAGGCGTTGTTTTCAGTGCTGTTTTCTTTTCCCGCTAGACATCTTCCTTGCGCCGTTTTAGTGAAATTTACGCCGGCGGGATCGCCTGTGAATCATCAAACGAAAGCGTCAACAGATTCAGAAAATTTTAACGCGCGACCATTAGAAGGTCTTTCCTAAAACCATTCTTATGATTCTTCCTTCATTCCATCCCTTCATATTTCATTATGTATTGCATTCGATGGTCCAGACCGAGCAAATAATTCCTCCGAAGAGGCGTTGTTTTCAGTGCTGTTTTCTTTTCCCGCTAGACATCTTCCTTGCGCCGTTTTAGTGAAATTTACGCCGGCGGGATCGCCTGTGAATCATCAAACGAAAGCGTCAACAGATTCAGAAAATTTTAACGCGCGACCATTAGAAGGTCAACTTGGGGGGAGGGGGGGGGGAAACTCCAGGACAATTAACTGCAACCTTAAATAGTATTTGATGCGGTAACGTTAGTGGCTCCATTATGCTGCTTCTTATGCGGATCCTCATTCAGGTACATGCCCTTAACAGTTAAGTGACACAGTTATTTATGTACAGCTCTAAGCATTGTATGAAAGAGTACTAAACATAGAGGTAATGTCCGGCTTTAACTAAGGAACGCGTTCTATGGGTAGCGTGTCTTACTTGCGATCCAAGGACACCGGGTTTGGGATTGCTCTTTCACCAATCTATCTTTAATGATCTACCCGAGCTGCAACCTGTCAACTCGATCAATTCATGCGGTCTCGTGAAATCCCAGAAACCGCCGACCATTAAGCCCCGGACATGCCACCTGCCAGAGGTGCGGTATACGCATGTGAATTTTCGCTCGCGACACCAACTCAACGCCGGATTTTATGAAGAACAGGCCCTATACGCCTTGCAATAATTACTCGCTGGACTGAATTTTGCTCTGTCACTAGAACGGTAGAAGTCTCAGCGGAACCGCTTTTTTCTGCAGTTCAGAGGGGAGGCGTTTCGGTATCTCCCTCGCCCAATGAAAAGTCCTTTAATATTATCCCATCGTCAACCGGACTGTATACCTGTAGAGGTTCCGCTACCAGCACCGCTGTTTACCTCTCTGAAGCCACCGGATGTTTGCAGCGCCATCCTCCTCGGCGCGCACTGCGGACACATGCGAAATAAAATCTCAATTTCAAGGATGCCCTACTGCTCGGCGATCGTATTCACGTTTAGCTTGATGGCCCGGATGTGAGGTGCGTCCGCTATAATACCAATTAACCCGGTCCTGTGCTAACTGCATCCTCTTCACCCTTTGCAAACTCCTCAACCTCATCCGCCCACATAACTTCCTGCCACAGAGGCTGTTGAACAATAACTTCACCTTTAGATATTTATTTTTAGGCCTACATTTCAGATTTTCCTGTCTAGGTCATCAATCATAATTTGCAGTTCATCCCCTGAATTACTATAGCAAGGCTATATCAATCAATGTATCAGCTTTCGCGTTAAACATTGTAAGGCGGCGTTGGTTGTCCGTTGGTTCGGAGCTGATGTGGCGTCACAGGATCCCGTGATATATGATCGAGAACTGATCGGCCGACGGGGTGCATGTCATCACGGCAGCTCAATGAAATTGAGGGGCCGTAGTGAAATACTGAGACCGTACGACATGGCTGAGTAGGAAAGTGCGCTGGCAATTGATGGTAACTAAGAAGCCTGACTTCGGCAAAAGTTGTCTGGCGCCGACGTTCGTTCTCCGAATGAAGCCGTATATTTCCTGCGTAGAACGGAAACTCGGCGGTCGGGGCAGGCAGGAGCAGGAAGGAGAGAGGGGCAGGCAGGGAGAGGAAGAGGAAGCGGCACGCTACGGTCACTTTCATACTCCGAGTAAGCGCCTGCTTAGCGGTCTTTATCCGACGCGGCATGCCATTTTCACATTTCTTTACTCGGGCATTAACCTATACTAATGTATCGCGCTCCAGAAAACTAACGTTAAAGCGTATATGCCTTGTGTATCTGACTGAATGCCAGTCTCTTTTTTTTTTTTTTGGCAGGTTACCTAGTAAAAGTGATTAATCGCAATCCTGCTCTTCGGTGCACATTTGACATTCGGCACTTGAGTGTGCCGCGCGTGAGCTACGTGGTTTGCTCCAAAATTTTCTGTCTGTATGCATGTGCTAGCATAACGACTCCTCTGAACCGTGAACGCTTGTGTCGTCAGAGAAGACACGGCGTATATGTGGTATGAAAATAGGATAGTGTGTTATTGTTTTTATTGCGGTGATGTAGCACGTTCTTAGCCCGGTTGGTAAAACAAAATGGTGGATATTAACTCTTACTTAAACCTGGTTATAACGAAATAAAGACCAAAACGAAGAAAAAAAAGAGGTGGTTGCAGAGTATTAAACGCTAGGCTACTGAACCCAAGTATACGCGTTAGAGCCCGACAGGTTCGAATCTGCTCCTGTGATCTTTTTTTTTCTTTTTCCTTGTTTTTTTTTAGTGTGAAAGCAACGGCCTAAACTAGACAAATCAAAAAAGATTCATGGTCGGTGGTGGTTAGCGTATGTGCGTTTCGCACTAATAATAGATTATGTTTGAACATCGAACGGCAGCCTTACAGAAGAAGGCCCGAAAGGAAGCCAAAGAGAGCGCTTTCATGAATTTCATCAAGCCGGAGCTATCGCTAAGGTTAAAATCTCCAATTTTGTTGAGTTCTTTCCTCGTTCCAGTTTAGAACTCCGGTTAGGTGTCCCAGAAGCAGTGCACAGGAATTAAAAAAGGAATATCAAAGCAATGATAAAGCTCTATCCCACACCCCTTTATTTGTATTTTTTTAATTTTTTGACATGGTGACTGCACTCATTTGTTTCAGGCCAGCTTTCCAGGCCGAGTCGCACAGCACGCAGTGAAGCCTATCTCACACAAGAACGTTTCTATCGCGCATTGATATGCATAGCGATCCGGAAAAGGGGCACAGCCATTCACAACCCACACACCACCGCCACTAACACCTACGTACCCGGTCTAGAAAGCCATTCAACGACCGGATGCCTGTCGCCAGCTTCGGTGCTTCTCTGCCGGTGAGTGCAAAACAGTAAGCACATGCAATGACGCTACATCCTGTCGGAAACGATTTGTCTGGAGACGCGCGTGAGGATAGAAGGCTCTCTTGTGTTTCTTTCAGTTCAGTAAAGCTGCTGGAGGCTTGACCTTCGCAATGCTCATCGTAACCATTCCCTATGCACACTTCTTCGAAATAACCACTGGCTAAATAATTAATTTCCAGTGGAGATCGTCACTACCTCTTCATTTAATTTTTTCATAAAGCGAGCGCCTGCATTATTCGTGGATAGAGCGCTGCACCTATCGGTTATGCCAGCACGCGTACGGACAAACTTGAATGAGATACTCCTCTCCACGAATGAGCCACGTGGCAAACATTGCACAACTCAAATTAGTTTTTACCTAAACCATCAAATATATGCACAACAATATGCTATATATAGATTTACTGTTTTTGAACAGCAATAACGTTGCAGCCGGTTCAGCCGTGCTAGACAGACTGTCTTGACTGCATGAGCTTATTTACACACATACTGGCTGACAGGCGATCTCGTTCACCGGGAAGAAAAGCAAGGCCACGTGCAATCAGTCCCCGTGGAGCCGGAGCTCGCGTCCATTATGCCGCCAATAAGTGGCCAAGTGGCCCGGTGGGTCGTTTAATTAAAGCGCGAGACCACCAGGACCCATCGTTTATCCCCGATGAAAGCATTTGATTCACTCGGCCAGAGGGCTGCAGCGTGGAAGTAAACACTCCCCCAACTCTCCGGGCTCTATCTACGCTATATTCTACCGGCCTGACGTGCTTGTCCTAGGCGCGAGCGAAGCCACTCGAGGCATCATCGGAGGCCGGTGACGCTGTTACCAGAGCCGTGTTTCATCAAGCGCGTTCAGAGCCGTCGGTTCGGGACGACTCAGCTCACCGAATGGCTTTTTCGGTTCGCTCGGTTCTTTTATACTCGGGCGCCCTTAGATGGGCGGCCGTTGGGCGGACACTACTGGAGAGCGCGGCCGGGTTCCCAGCCGACTGATCCTGCGCCTCTTCCGCCTCGGCGCTCGGAACGTGAAAGTCGACTCGGAAATCTGGGAAGAAAACTGATTTTCGTTCGCCATGAACAATGGGCAGGCAGGAAGCGAGCACCCCTGCTCGTATACAGCTCAACGAGAAGGACGGCGGTACTGGGGCCTCCGAAGTCTCGCGCTACGTGCGCAAGGAGAGAGGTAAACAGGCCCCGCTGCCGCTCAAGCACCCAGAGATTGTTGAAAATATTTGTTTAAGGCGATGTCAGGCGACCAGCGTCGCTCTGCTTATCGAATCTCGAAGCAGCCGCTCGTCGCCGACGCGTCGTTGCGCGTAAAATCGAACACAGAGCTCGGAAAAGTTTCGTCGAGGTGCAAGTCGGTGATGTCCCTGCGAGTTTGTCTCGACTAAAGAAGACGATGTGGTTCCTCGAGCATCTCCTCGCCTCTCAAGTTTCTTTTCGGAGCTCGCAGCTTTCTGGAGCATGCTTGCAGTAAGCCGGGCTGCCGTCTGCACACAAGTACTAGGAATGACATACATACACCTTCGAAACTACTTGTCGCCAATATTGGCGCACTTGTGCTGTTTAAAAGATAACTATTAAATGGCGATTGCACTCGTATCAAAGCGGATAATCTGCTCTAGCTAGTACCCATTGCGATGTCATTACGGTTTATTGATTGCAGTGCCATTCGGCGTCCCGCATTGCAGGCATGTAGGATGCTGGCCATGCAGTCATCGGTCGCTTCGCGCTGATTTCGTCGTCATCACATGGAATGATGAAGCAAGTGTGCAGCAGGTACTATGTGCAAAGGTCAAGAAGAAAAAGAGGAGGAGGAGGGGTCACTTCCTCCCGGCGTGTAGTACGGATTGCACGACCACATAGTATTAGTTGCCGTCGGTAATCTATTGTAACGATGACGGCTACACTACTCTGGTGAGAGTGGAACCTTCTCTTTAAGGTCTAGCGTCGTAAAAAATAACGAATACTTGCAAATTATTAATCTATATTAAGACAATTCAGACGTAGAATATCGAATTCATTACACTATACCAATGGCAACAGTATCACATATCGCCACATCAAGAAGTAGCACCTTTCATCTCCTAATTGAGTTAGACTAGCAAGTATGTAGCAGCGCCCAACAACAAATAGTATCAGTTTCAGTGTACAGGCGATTCCTTTTTTCTTTTTTTTTTTCGTGATAATGCTTGGAAGTCTACTGACTACTTCAAAGTGAGAGACCGATTATCTTGCCGTTTGTTGTGACATGATGATAGCTACGGAATCATGAGGACCCTGCCTACCGGTTGGCTTTGGTGTGAACTCTAGCCGACAGCAAACGCGCTCGGCTCATAATTTAGGCGGCACAGTTACATGGAGATTATATTTAAAGCATGATCGTCCACATGCTTAAGCAGTAGAGAGAGGTAGGAGGTGCCCCCTAGTAAATGGCTGCCCATTTATCAAATCTGCTGAGCAGTGCTGTACCCTGAAATATATTTCGGTGTGGGTTATACGCCGGTGGTAAAATAAAATGCAATGAAAACGGTGGGAATGTACACGGGGAGGTGCAGCGCTCAGAAAGTTTCAGAAGGGGAGGGGGGTCAAACACCCGCCTCTCACTTATTGTCTGCCGCGATCTAGGTGCAGGGATGTTCGTGCTCTTCGTTTCTACGGACAAGCGTCAGCCCGCGACGTGAGTGGAGATGCGGCGGAGCTGGCGACAGCAGTGACTTTAGGGGTGTAGACAAAATCCCGCGCTGTCTGCATTGGATTCGCGGCGCTTGCTGTGTTTTCGAGCATAATTGCCGATATTCCTGCAAGCTGTAGAGCAGTAGGTTTCACCACAAGGCTCAAAAAAGAAAATAGCGCCTGTTTTCGCATGTTTCTAGTGGTCGGATCAATATGAGAGCAATGGGCAGCGGTCTTGAGCGCTACAAGTATAGACATTTCGACGACGAATTCCTTTCGCGGCTAACGTGCGTTGCACTTCTGCACTGAAACTTGATCAGTTTGTTCGCAACTCTTAATTGTTATGACTACTTTTCTGGCGCACGGCGAATAACGCAATAAAAAACGCCTGCAGCTCGTGCACGTTTTGTTGTATATACTATATCAAGTCATAAGAAGTCGCGCTGTGAGTTTAATTCGCCTGTGCCCGTGCATATGTTCGTACAGAAAAGGACACAAAAGCTGCTGCGAAGGGAACTGAAGTTAGCTTGAGCGCTCAATCCAGCCCGATATTGCCAAAACAGGCCCAACCTTGTGAAGCAGCTTTTCTCTGATATCACTTTCGCGAGTTTTAATGAGTGACTCTTCATCACCGGCCCTAGAAAGCGAGTAAACATCGTTAGGATCCGGGCAAAGTTACTCAGCGTTGTTTCCCATATTACTAAACTTCCTTTTTGAAGGTCATTGACGAACGAATGAAATATCCACGTACAACTTTGATTGAACAGAATAAATCTAAGTATGGTATTTATGGTGCATATGTAGTTTAATGTCCCAAAGTGGCATCGGCTATGAGGGTGCAAAATAAGCAGAATAAGATGACAGGCTTTTGAATAAAAAAGTTTCCAATTATATTAAAGACGCTTAGCAGATCGCGCCAATTTCGCTTCAAGCGATCGTGGAGCAAATTGCATTTGCACTCATACACCTCTGTTAAATAACAAAAAGAACAAAGTGAGGGCATTCTTACGAGCCTTGATGTATGTATTAACCTGTGAATGACCTCGGCTACGTATTTACGACGAAACAGACATCAAACGTCTTTTTATCGAGTAGAATAAAACAAGTTCGCAGCGCGAACTAGGCTGATATGTTACAAAGAACTAAAAGATTGAGCTCTTATGCAGTGAAATTCTAACTTACGTTGCCGGTACACTGAGATAGGATTATAATTTCTAGTCAAGTATATTTATTAACTATATTGTTCTTCACAGTGAAGGTGCTTGGAGCAGCAAAAGAGTCGTGATATGAAAAACACACTTTCAATAATTCATTCGTCGACCTCCTTGCATACGCTAGCAACCGGCTCGGGTGTTGAACAATGTTGGCTATTAGTTTTTCATATACATTGCGCTTTCTCATTTTCATTTAGCTTAATCAGTCACTACAGCCACCCAGTGTAGCCGCGCGCTATTGAGTTCACGATGAAGGAAGCTAATACAGCTCTTCGCCGGGTAATTCCAGCAGTAATCAGCTAGAAAAGTGCTGAATTATTCTCCAGGCATAGACCAAACCATTCCTATGCACAAGCGAAGCTTGCGCTTCAGAATAATCGCACGCGCAAAGTGGTTTCGAAAGCAGCGTTGCTTGGCGCAGTGTAGGCACGCGGCGCTTTTACCTACACCCCATTTCGCTGCCGAACTCAGCGCCGCCTTTGTTTACAAACATGACGCTTCATTGAAGCCGCTTGCGCCGAATGGAGCCTGTGCCAATGCTGCAGCTTCTCTCTATCGGCATGCTGTTGTTAGAGGACTATGCAAAGGGCACGTAATAGCCATCTTCCATTGAGCGAAATATGAACAACGTTGGTAAAACATCGAGCGAAGCAAAAAGAGGAGGGAAAATATCAATTGCGAAGATATACTTTACTAGAGATGCAATTTATAAGCTTTGCCTTCAAGAGATGATGAGAGAGACTATCTGCAGCTTTTAACATTTTGGAATTCATGCAGAGTATTTATTTATGTAAGTTACCTGCTCGGTTCGAGCACTCGTTAGTAGCCTCCCTCACACGAGCTCTTGCCCGCTCAAGAACGTGCTTGTAGCGCCCGCGATGGTTGGTGCGTCCCTCCTGTGTCCGGTTGGCCCGCGGCATGAATGAGATGTCTCTACTAAAGGCTTGTGCCAGCACTTGCTCCTTCTTTCCTTGTGCCCGCCAAACCGGCCTCATCTGGGGGCTTAGAACAAGCGACTATTCTAAGCATGCATATGGTACACACTACGTCATCGCGACTGCG
This sequence comes from Amblyomma maculatum, assembly GCF_055883805.1. NCBI lineage: Eukaryota > Metazoa > Arthropoda > Arachnida > Ixodida > Ixodidae > Amblyomma > Amblyomma maculatum. The sequence continues at coordinate 65,609,690 of NC_139344.1, forward strand.
ACACCACTGTCCTCATGACTGGCGCAATTTAATGAGTTCATAACATTTTCTTCAATGACCGTCTTCCTCGTGATGTTAGAATTGTGTATGTATACAGAGAAAAACATTTACCCACATGCATGCATTCCTGCAGAAGGGAAATGAAGGCACCGCACTGACTGGATCGCATTTTTTTTAATGCGTAAGCATTACATGGGCATGATTTCAAGGTCATGTCGACTGAAGTTTGTCGGCAAGATTACGTTCGAACAAAACGAGTGAAAAGAAAACGAATGGTTGCAATAAATACAGGATGAAAATATCTTGGCGGGAAAAAATTGATGCATGCACAGTAACTAGTTAATTAATTACAGCCAATTGAGTCAATCGGACGCCGGGTATATTGTGTCACCAATGGCAGAATTACGTTCGAACAAGACGAGTGATAAGAATGCAAATGGTTGCACTGATGGATGTTTAAAAAATTTCGCTGAGGAAAACGTTTGGTGCAGGCAGAGTAATTAGTTAAATATCAGACCCAATTAGTCAATCTGACGTCGGGCATATCGTGTGAACAGAAGTTTCTTGGCAAGATTTTACGTTCGAACGAAATGAGTGCAAAGAAAACGAATGTTTCACTAGATAAATGACAAAAAATCTCGCTGGGGAAATATCTGGTGCATGCAGAATAATGAATATGAAATTTTTCACCTCAAACTAAACCAATCAGATGTCGAGTATGTTTTCAAGATAGTGTCACCAGAAGTTTGTCGGCAGGATTACATTCGAAAGAAACAGTTATAAAACGAATGGTTGCACTAGATAGAGGATGAAAACATTTCGCGGAGGAAAAATGATGGTGCGGTTGTGGTTTGCGGTTAGTGAGGTTTAACGTCCCAAAGCGACTAAGGCTATGAGAGAAACCGTAGTGAAGGGCGGAGTAATTTGTTAATTAGAGCCGATTAGGTAAATCACACGTCGAAAGAGTCAAGGGGGTAACGTCGACGGCCAAAGAGTCACATGGTACCCAAATTTCATGAGATGTTACGTCATAGTGAGCCGTCAAAACTTGAAGCCTCTTCTTTCTCCCACAAAGATTCCTTAGCATTCCCCCAGTGCGATTGCCAGTAGTCTTCAACGTTTTTTTTTTTTGTTTTTTTTTTTACATTCCTGCTCTTGGGCGCCAGCGCCCAAGAGCACGTTAAATAAAAAAAAAAGAAATACTTGTGACAAGACTGCAGTTTTTATTAGCTTCATGTGTCCTCCCATCGTCTTCTACGCCGCAACCACCCTTCAGTTGAGGAAACCTAAACCAAGACATTGTAAGAGAGGAACCCAGATAGAGATTCGCAATTCGAAGTGGCTGGCCATGTTTGCACGAAGCGTGCTAAAGCAGACTATATTTTGTTGCTTACCAAGATAGTTTGTTGGGCGAGTTGGTAAACATTCATTATTAATTTAAACAGCGGGAACAAGAAGACTAAGGAGAAGATAAAAGGAAGCCACAGAACAAGCGCTTGTACTGTGGCTTCCTTTTATCTCTTCATTTGTCTTCTTGTTCGCGCTGTTAAATTAATAATGTCTATTTTGTTGGTTTGTCGCAGTTTTTTTCTGAACAACAAAAGACTGCCTTTTGTTCTCCGTCCTCCAAAGTTGCTTGTATGCGCCGTCTGGGCGCCCCTAGGCGCCTGGGGACCCTGTAACAATAGGAGAGGCCGGGAGGCTCACACTCTGACACCCTAAACTGACGATGGCCTTCATTAGTGTTGCAAGGTATTCTTCGACGACTCACCCCAGTCCGTCGGAGACAGGAAACCACACTTGGAATCAGCCACGGGCGCCATAAAGTAAAAAGCCCAACAGGCAACGAGGGGCGCCGCCTGCGGGATCCTTCGCACCCCCCCCCCCCCTCCTCCCCCTTACTGATTGATGTCGCCAGAATGCAAAAAGTGATTGGTGCAAAAGGGTGGTAAAAGGTGATTGGTGTCCCCAGAATGCAAAACAAGGGTTTTCCGCGGCGCCAAGAAAGTCGAGTCGGTCTCGGTTCTAAAGAGCACGACGCCCACCACCCGGCCGCTCCTCGGAGCTCGTCTCCGGAGTCCGAACATGTCGCGCACCCTTTTGCATGTATAACTATTTGCTATTTTGTATTGGATTAATTACTGAGTTTATATTATGATCTAGCCCTATCTCTAATAACCCAAATTAGACTAATGTTACCCTTCAAGCCTGCTAGTCTCCTTCAGTGCAACGGAGCTACAATCCTGCAGCATTGACTAAACGCCTCGTCATGAGGTACGCTTCGCTATAATATTAGCTGCCATTTGCACAGACCGGATTAGTTGGAGTAATATGGGGGAGGCCTGCGCCCTGCAGTGGGTACAATCCGACTGATAATGATGATGATGGTGGTGGCGACGACGACGACGATGTTCTTGATTATGGTGATGATGATAATGATGCTCTACATCGAAGACGTCACCAGACTGACCATGGCCGTGATGATAGTAGTGACGGTGCCACTAATAAGGAACCTTTTTCTTGAATGCAAAAGGCTAACGCGATTGTGTTATCAAACTATCTTATGACATCAATGTCATAGTATTCGACAGAGTTCGCAAAGTTACTGAATGCATTTTCTTCCAAAGGGTAAGAATACCAGTGAAATTCGAGGCTGAACATGCCTAGAGGAGGTGACGATGGAAGCACAGGTGCTTCGCAAGCCTCAGCGGCGCTAACACTCCAAATGCGAGTTCTTTCATTCGTTCCGTGTGAAAGCGAAACGCCATTCGCTGCTCTATCGGACCTGATTCGAAGCGCTCTGCCCCTCGGAGGAAAAAAAAAAGCAGCCTCCAAGAGCGCTAAATAAACGCACAAATGAAGCAGAGGACGCGAAGCGGGTCTGCCGCACAAGTGGGTTCCGATGTCAGAACCCCCCGAGCGCGACTTCTCTGTGTATATCTACGGGGAAAGCGAGAAAAATAAGACAGACCTGCTGGTGCTACATAACTCTACATTTGAGGATAAATACAAAACCAGACGCACGCAAAACCCCGAGTCCCTGGGCGAACACGCGAAGCGCCAATTGGTTGCCATAACGGCTCTCTCTGCGCGTGCCGTTCCCTGTTTGGAAGAACTTCCCTTATGGAAGTTCCTTATACCAATTCCTTATACGATAATTTGTCGCTGTCCTATAGGGCCGTTAAGGTGACGCGTCCTTGCGCTGAGGAAGGGTGTATTTCGCTCCAGTTGAGTCTAGACACGCGGAATCGTCTCTTCGCTTCTTATTTTTCTCATAGTTTCGTGAGCATACAACACGACCTTAGTGGCTGACAGAGGCGCCAGCTATTCCGTTGAGTGATGGGAAGAAAGAAAAATGTCACAGCTTCGGCATGCAATACACTTAGAAATCTACAGTACACCACGTCAGTAATATCCTTATGCCGCACGAACTACCGCCACACGTCTGACGCGTGCGCACAGCCAACTTCGAGCGGCAACACGCACCCAGGGTTTCGAGTTGCCAACAATAATATAAATCTAACTTGAGACAGCCAGCCAGAAACTTGAGCAACTCATTAAACAACATAGGGCATGTGCGTTCCCTATGTTGCTCAGCATATTGGGCAGTCTGGTTCAAGTGAGCAGTCTGGTCCGAGTAAAAGTGCTTCTAGTGCTAAAAGCGGTAATGATCTGGCCACCTGATGAAAAAGCAGTGTTAGCGATTAGCTCTCATCACCAACGTTGCCTTTATTTCATTTCAAGATTACAGAGTGCACTGAGTAATAATCATCGTCGGAAAATTTGCTTTGATGGCGACCGCCAACAATTAAGTTAGTCATTCTCTCAGGCTGATATTGCGCTATATACAACTTGGCTCCCTTCACTACTGTCCATTCGGTATTTTTTGGTATCCCAGATAGCAACTGCTGTCTCTTCAACACGGTGCCACTTGCCCACGACCCACATTAAAAGAAAGCAATCCACTTCTATTCATTACTTTCTTTCTGAGCCGCGTCTGTGGCAACGTGATAACGCGACGGCTATCCCGGTTGTATGCTGGCATGTGAACAAGAAAACATCTTTTGTCTTACATTTCGCATGAGATCAACACAAGGTAAAGACATGTGGCCGGCAAACTATGCCATGTTTGGAAGTAAAACCTTGATAACGATGCCGTGAATATATTACATTGTGTTAAAAATTATCTTTACACCTTTTGTTATGAGCAATATACACGAGATGAAAACCGTGCTTAGCAGAGATTTTAAACAAGTTACAGAGTGCCTGCTTTGATGTGACAAAGATTCCTTATCAAAGACTCGTACTGGGATGAACTTTTTGTCTTCAAATGTTTCACGCTGTAAAGTCTTTCTCTGTAGCTGCTCGGCTGAGCGTATGTGGAAATGAAATGCAAATTTACCACCAACCAAAATCTCAGCCCATCAAGACTCTTCCACTTTGCCTTCCTCAATGTGCCGCCCTGGCGACAAAGAATGGGAAACAATTCATGCCCAGATTTAAAACAACCGCCGCGGAAGCGCTGTGGGTAACTGGGGAGCTTACAGGAAAAGCCAGGATGCTGCTGGGTATACGCTTTAAAGTTAAGCATACAGTGCTGAAAGAACCACCTAGAGACCGGAAACATTACAATGTTACACAAAATGCTACGGCTTCTCTTTTGTTATGCAAGTTGAGATGAGCATAGCAATAAAAACGCAAGAATACTTCCGTATACTGCCCACTTGCGTACAGTTCTAAAATACAGCCTTCCCTTCGGCCCTTTGCCAAGAACAGGCAAAGCTTGGATGGTGGCTGCTCGATGTATTTGTTTTTGTGGGAGTAAACTCTTTGCTCCGCCCCTTGTAGCTGCACTTCCTAGCTTCGCACGCGTACCGCCACGTCGTTAAGACCGTTGCAGAGATTGTTGAAGTTCGCTGAGTAACAAATGTGAAAAGGGAAGTTTAGAGTAAAGCAGTGGCAAAAAACTGACACCTCTTGAGGCATCATGCTTTTGCACCATCATCACGGTCTGTTTCGGCCGACTTTCTCAATGCATCTGGGTACCTCCCCACACGACTACGTGTGACTATGTCATAACCGTGACCGAGACCTCAAGGCTTCAGCCAATGGGGCTGTCGCTGCAAAACGCGAAACGCGACCAGTCATTTCTGTCCTCACCAGAGTATTAGCAAAACGCTCAATTGCAGGAAGACCACTTATGCCTTAATCGCTCCAGCATAATGCAAGAACTTTTGCCATGTCTTTCGCTGCAACGGAGAAATACGAAATGCCATATATTTTCGTGGGCTTTCCGGGTATATTGGCCCGAGTCTCTACAGCACGTCTAGGGCATTTGACAGCGAAGCCTTTACTGGCCTCGTTGAGCCAAGGTCATCGCGGCCGGACATTCGACCTCGTGTGCGGCATGAGGAGCTGCCGCCGCACTTCTAATTCACACGTCTGTCCTTCTTCTCGTTCTTCTTCGCATATGTGGTGAGCTTTATTCTACCAGTACATACGTCCGCAAATATACAACATCGCTTGAAACAGTGCCACACAGCCTTCCCTTCGCATCATTTCCCTCCACCTCCACCGCTGCCCATTTGGCTCGCCTTCTGGGACCTCCCCTTTCCAAATGCCCTGTACACCTTCGTGTAGCCTAGACTTGCCTGTGGTATCCTTAAAGTTTTCAGGCAGCCATGGAGACGACGCGCGCATGAACCAGTGCATCGGTTGCGTCTCTGACAATCGCAGACAGCCATGCAAGAGTTAAAGCACAGCAAACCATGTCTGACCATGCTTAATGGAGCTTCTGCTCTGTAAACTAGGTTATCTATATCAGTCTAACCTGGCTTAGCAACAGAACATAACCAAGCCTAACAGAGCGTTTGCTTGCATAACCGGTGCTGCGTCTTTCTTTCTACTGAAGTGTGTCGGGTTCAGGGGGCGAGCTTCACGGCAGCGGGCTCAGGAGGCGACGATGAATAGAGGCAGAAGACAGCCAGGGAGGAGAGGCATAAAGTAAAGTTTATATACACTTTCTACATATTGAAGAGCTGGGTTTCGCAAGGGCAGATGAACTAGAGACCAAATTGCCAACCTTCGCTGGATCATGGAAAAAGCAAGAGAGTTCCAGAAACCCATCTACTTCTCCTTTATTGATTATGCGAAAGCGTTTGACTGCGTAGATCACAGCAGATTGTGGCAAGCTCTCCAAGAGATGGGAGTTCCAATTCACCTCATCTGTCTCCTCAGGAATTTGTATGAAGGGCAAGAGGCTACAGTCAGAACTGGGCATGGTCTTACTGATTGGTTTCCGATTGCGAAAGGAGTGAGGCAAGGCTGCATATGGTCGCCCTGCCTGTTTAACCTATATTCTCAGTGCATAAAAGGCCGGCCTGGACGAGTCTTCAGCTGGAGTGAAGATTGCTGGAAAAGGTATCAACAACCTTAGATATGCGGATGATACCACTTTAATGGCAGAAAATGAAGCAGAACTCAAGAGACTTCAGATGCGCGTACAAGAAGAGAGTGAGAAGTTTGGGCTTAAACTGAACATTAAAAAGACAAAGATCATGGCGTCTTGCCCTATCAAGTCCTGGAGCATCAAGGGACAACAAGTGGAACCTGTGACAGATTTTCGCTTCTTGGGCGCCAAGATTACCTCGGAAGGAGACTGCAGCCATGAAATTAGGAGACGCATGCTTCTGGGAAAGAGAGCAATGGTTAGCCTTGACCGCCTAGTAAAGAGCAGAGACATTAATTAGTCTGCCAACCAAGATCCGTATAACTCATGCAATGGTCTTTCCAGTTGTGATGCATGGATGCGAGAGTTGGACTGTGAAAAAGGCTGACCGCCGAAGAATTCACGCGTTTTAATTGTGCTGCTGGCGAAGACTCTTGAGAGTTCCTTGGACTGCCAGAAGATCAAATCAGTCAATATTTTCGACCATAAACCCTGACTGCTCATTGGAGGGTCAAATTCTAAAGTTAAAGCTCAGCTACTTTGGTCATCTGATGAGAAGAGAGGAGTCGCTGGAGAAAGATTTGATGTTGGGAAAGGTTGACGGTCGCCGGAGAAGGGGTAGGCAGCGAACACGATGGTTAGATGGCATCCTCGAGGCACTGCAGATGAAGTTATGTGATGTTAGGAAGATAGTGAGAGACCGGAAAGCGTGGCGTGACATGGTCCATAGGGTCACCAAGAGTCGGACACGACTGAACGACTGAACTGAACCGACATATTGAAGAGGGTACAAGTCATTAGACAAAAATGGAGCTATCTGTCCAAAGAAAATCCGTCAGTTAAATATGGTTTGTTATCCCCAGTTCACTAGCTGGGAAAACACAGTTCATCGATACTCTGCAATCAGGGGGGGGGGGGGGGGCAAGGGATCACTCGAGGATCACTCACCTCCTTGCAGGTCTTCCGGTGGCGAGGGCAAATCTTCTGATGTCGATGACGATTTTGGGCGGGCGATGGAGTTTCGGTACCAGGGCAAAATGGTCCGAGAAGTCGCCTTTTGACGGTGGTCATTCACCCCGCGAAATTCCAGGGGGGTCACCTGCTTGCCTCGTGAATTCGGCGAGCGGGGTCAATGCTGCTCGGCGACGCGTCTCGTGCCCATTAAGCACAAGAATAGGTGCCCTGTTGTCGCCGTCGTGGCGCCACGGGGATTAAGGCTCGAATGGCAGCTGGTCTCTATCGTGAAGGAGGGGGAGTTGGGCGGGAAGAGTTGGTCGTCGCAGCTGGAAACACCGGCCGTCGCCGCCGCTTCGCTGCTTTTGTTCGCGGTCGCTCGCCGGCGTCCGCTAAGTACGCCTCCATTGTCAGCTGCTGGAGTAACGCCGGAACTCCGGTCACAATAGCCCGTTCGCCGCCCGGAGAGGTCTCGTAGTGTTAGCAGCCAACGCTGCACCCCGTAGAGACCTGGAGTCGGTTCAGCCTGGTCGGTCTGCCCACGTCAAACCTGGCCATCTGGTTCCTGCTTTCTTGTCGAACAGCGCTAGCAGACTGAGTCACTCAAAGCCCAAAACACAGCAAGCAGTGAGCGCAAAACAAACTCTGAGAAGTGCCAGGCGGCCTTCATAACAATAATCACCATTTCAATGTAAAGAAAACAAAATAAAATTCGTCTAGAGAATTTTAGGTTCTCTTTCAAAAGAGACCATGTCCGAGGAACAAGGAAAAAAAAACAAGATTTTTTTTAGCAAATATGCTAGCTAAAATTTTGATCCATGTCGTAACATGAAAGATGCCATAGAAGGCCACTTCCTGTGAGAACATATCCCAAGGTGGAGCGGTAGGTAAACGATAGTAAGAACAGCATCAGCAACAACAACAAAAAAACGACTACACAAGAAAAATAAAAAAATATATATGATATGCGTAGCCAGTTAACATCTGGGAGCCCAAACAGAGAGCTTTACCCAGGGAAACTTTGGCTGAGGCCATCAGCGTTAGCATTATCGCGCCCTTTTCTATTCAAATGCGTGCTCCTGCAAGTTTAGACTCCAACGAAGCAGCCTGCCATTTTTGGCCTACATACTACGAAGCCAAGTCAAAGGACAATGGTCAGTCTCTACAAGAAACGGAGACCCTGCCAAATAACACTGCAGCTGCTGAATCGCCCACACGAGATAGGCGCATTCCTTTTCTGATGCACTATAGGCCTGCTCGCGTAGGGTGAGCTTCCTACTTAAAAATACAACAGGGTGCTCCTTCCGATTGTCATCTTGCTGGCTGAGGACGGCCCCCGTACCGCGGTCACTCGCGTCGTATTGTAGCACAAACAGACGCATGTAGTCTGGAGTTCTCAAAACAGGCTGACTGGCCAGGGCCGCTTTCAGGGCCAGAAAAGAGCGTTCTTTGTCCGAATTCCATTCTACTTTGACAGGTTCATTCTTTCGCAAACTGTCGGTAAGGAGGCTGGCGATATTGGAAAAATTGCGGATATAATGTTGATAGAATCCGGTTAGTCCGACGAATGACCGAATATCTGTCTTGGTGACTGGCCTAGAGAATTCTGATATTGCAGCTACTTTTAGTTCTAGCGGGTGCCGATAACCGCGTCCAACAATGTGACCCAAGTAAGTCACTTGAGCTTTTCCCAACTGACATTTCTCCGCTCTCACAGTCAAGCATGCCTCACGTAACCGTGTCAGTACATCCCTCAAATGACAGAGGTGTTCCTCCCAGCTCTTAGAAAAGACAGCTATATGTCATCTAAATATGGAAGAGCATAGTCCCCCAGACCCTGCAGCACATGGCCCATGAGACGTGAAAAACAAAAGGGCGCGTTTTTGAGGCCAAAAGTAAGGACGAGAGGACGAAACGTTCCTAGAGGGGAAATAAAAGTGGCGATTCGGCTCGCTTTCTGGGTCCGAGGCACCTGCCAATACCTCCTAGTGAGGTCCAGCGTGGATATATAATGAGCACCACTTATGGCCTCATCCCTTTTTTCAAGATTCGGAATCGGGTAGCTCTGATCACATGAGATCTCATTCAGACGGCGGTAGTCGATACATGGACGAGGGTCTTTACCTGGCTCCTCAACCAATATGATGGGGGACGTGTATTCACTCCCGGATGGAGCAATCAGCCCCATGTCTAACATCCGCTGAATCTCAGTTGCCAATATTTTCTTCTGCCGGGATGAAACCCGGTAAGGCCTGCACCGGACGGGCCTGTCGCAAATTAGCTCTGTATCATGTTCGATCGAGTTAGTCCTGCCGGGCAGGTCACCAAAGTAATCTGAACTTTCGCAGAAGCGTTTCTAGCTCTTCTTTCTGTTTATCTTCCAGTTTGGCGTCGCATTAAATTTTCTGGCAAAGTTTTTCGAGTGCGGAATCTAGTTGTAGTTCTGGGGAAAAAAATCATTTTCCATCTCTTCAGGAACAATTAGAGCGAGCTGCACAACGGCTTCCCTCTGTCACTACGGTTTCATTAAATTGATGTGGTAGATCCTCACCTCTTTGCGTCTTCCCGGCATTCTGATAACATAGTGTCCGAGATCTGCTGTACAACCTCTGCGGGACCCTCCCATAAAACATCTAGTTTCTTCTTCCGCGACGCAGTCAGTAAGAGCACTTTGTCTCCAACAGCAAAAGTTCGTTTTCGGGCGTTCCGGTCGTAATATAGTTTCGCCTTGCCCTGAACTGATTTCATGTTAGCCTCCACTAGCTCGCGACATGACTAAAGACGTTCTAGCAGCTGCAACACATATTCAACCACTGTGGGGTCCTCTCCATCTGAAGCGTGGACCTCATAGAACGGCCGTACACTAGTTCTGCTGGGCTGAAGCCGGTGGCCTCATGTGGCACGGGCCTCAACGCAAACATGGTAGCTGGCAAGGAAGCCTCCCAATCTGTTTTGTTTTCATGGCACAAGGCCCTTAGCACTCTTTTCAACACGGAGTGCCAGGCCTCTACACTGTTGTTCTGTGGGTGCCGCACGGAACTGTGTATAATGCGAATACCGCATCTCTCAAAGAAGGTAGTTGTCAGAGCGCTGGTAAAGATGCGGCCCTGATCACTCTGCACTTCGGCCGGAAAAACCACTCGAGAAAACAGAGAAAGCAGCGCTTCGACCACCTCTTCCGAGCTTACTTTCTTAAGTGGGATGGCTTCCGGGAATTTGGTGGCCGGACATATTATAGTCAAAATATATCTGTAACCTGACGTAGTTACAGGCAACGGTCCCACTACATCTACAACAACGCGACGAAAGGGCTCTGTGATTATGGGCACTAATTTCATAGGTGCCTTCTGGTCTGGTGTGGTTTGCCAATTCTCTGGCAAGTGTCGCATGTCTGAACAAATTTTTCGACGTCTTTAAAACATCCGGGCCAGTAGAATTCTCTCAGCAGCCTGTCTTTAGTTTTTTTATACCCAAGTGACAGGCCCAACCTTTTCCATCCAGGAGGGCGAGAACTTGAGCCCTATACTTAGACGGGACAACAAGCTGGTCGTGTTCTACTCCTTTCCTGTCCTTATACTGGCGATACCATAGGCCAGACAGGCGCTGGAAACCGATGTTTTTGCGTGACACACCCGTTTCTCTTTGGTCGCTCAAGTTTTGCTGAGACTGATCTCTCTCTTGCTCAGCGGCAAACATTTCTCGGTCCACCCGAATGAGCTCGAGAAAACCCTCTGAATGCGGCAGCACCAGATTCGTACTGACTTCCTATCCTGGCTCAGATTGAGCAGCTGCACATACTTCGGGACAGTCAGTGCAGCCAGCACCGCTATCGGTGCTTTCTAGATCAGCGCTATTAGTGAGTAAATCCTGTTGCTGCTCGCCACCGTGATCCTCCACTTGGCTTACAGTTTCATGCTTACCCTTTTCCTCTAGCTTCGTCTGCACTGCGATTTCTCGCGCCTTGGCACGTGTGAGAGCGTGGACAACATGGTCTCCAAAACTCAGCCCCTTTTCCCTGAGCAGCATGTCCGAACGATTGGAAAATATGTAGGGATACTGCTTGGGTAGGTTTTGAGAGATGGCTGCCTCAGTGTGAAGCACCCCGAACGGTCCCTCGATTTCGACACGGGCAATCGGCAGACATATGCTATTCTCCTGAACCACCTGCCGTATCCAGGCGCATTCACCTGGGAATTCTCCAGCCCTAGCGTATTCAGGGTGGATGACGTCTGTTGTAGCAGCGGAGTCGCGGAGAACTTTGCATGGTTTGCCATTTACGGTCAGATCCCTAAGATAAGGCTGCAACAATCGCAAGTTGTCGGCCTCGTTATCCAGAAACGAAAACACGACTTTTGGATTACGGCAGCCGGTCGCTACGTGCCAAGGCTGCTGGCAGCGGAAGCAGACGACCGGCTTCTTAGATTTGAAAACCTTTTCTTTCCTCGCGTCTCCCTTCCAGCTGCTTACTGCGCCTTTTTGTTGTGCAACAGGGATATTAGACGATGCGATTCCCACTTTTCCCTGTGTGTGAGAGTGCGCCCGATTATCCCTACCGACCTTCGCACTGGATCTGATGCGTGCTTTCTCCGATTCTCGACGGGTCGCGAACTCGTCTGCTAATTCTGCCGCGCGTTCCAAGGTCTTTTTGCAGAACCTGTCCTGCACCCATTGGCGCATTTCATCTCCCAGGCTACCGTAAAACTGTTCAAGGCAGATTACCTCAATGACTCTATCGCGACTGTCATAAGCCTCTTCACCTTTCAGCCATTCGATCAGATCTGCTTTCAATTTGTACGAAAAGTCCTGAAACGTCTCGCCTTGCTTCCGTGGTGCCTCTCGAAAGCGGCGCCGGAGTGCATCAGCTGATAGGCGGTACTTCTTAAGGAGAGCTGCTTTAACGTTATCGTACCTTTCGGCACCCTCTTTCGACAATCTGGCAATTGCTTCAGCCGCTTCAAAAGGAAGTACGTTTAATATTGTCTGGGACAGATATCCTGCTGAATTCCCTCCTTTTCACAGATCCTTTCAAAATTTACGAGGAGCAGCACAATGTCCTCGTTTGTCTTGTAGGGCTGCAGGAGATCTTTCATTTTTATTGTTGCGCCCGTCGGAATAGCCTGACTGTTAGAATTATTTCTGGCTCGCATTGCCTCAGCAATTTGAAGATCTAACTGCCTGAGTGCAATTTTCCTCTCCTCTGCTTTCTGAAGTCTGATGGCCTCTTCTTTACCCTCCCTGGACTTCTCTTGAATGAAATCCCAAGTCTCCGAAATTTCATTGCCATCCGCGCCACACTCCTGGATAGCCTCAATAAGCTGTGGTCTTCTGTGGCTTTTCCCCACCTCAATACCAAGCTCTTCCCAAAGCAAAATCAACTCCTGTTTCTTCAACTTGCTGATGTCCATGGCCACTTTTGAACGATGAATTTAGTAAAGCACTGCTGCTTCAAAAGCACAAAATGAAATATAGTAGTTTTGATAAAGCCCCTGAGTTATCAAACCTGGCAAATTCTCAGAGAAAGTCAAGCGCTCACCATTTCCGATGCCAGGACCAAGCGTGGACGAATCAACCGCAGCCAACCAGTTGAAGTGTGTCGGGTTCAGGGGGCGAGCTTCACCGCAGCGGGCTCAGGAGGCGACGATGCATCGAGGCGGAAAACAGCCAGGGAGGAGAGGCAAAACGTAACGTTTATATACACTTTCTACATACTTTCTACATACATACTTCGGGAAGAAAACAGCAGTTTACATTAGGTAGCGAAATACTGGAAGTAGTAGGCGAATATGTCTACTTAGGACAGGTAGTAACCGCAGATCCGGACCATGAAAAGCAAATATCGAGAAGAATAAGATTGGGATGGAGCGCATTTGGCAAGCACTCGCAGCTTATGACTAGCAGCTTACCGATATCGCTCAAGAGGAAAGTATACAACAGTTGCATCTTGCCTGTACTCACCTATTGGGCTGAAACGTGGAGGCTAACCAAGAGAGTTCTACTTAAGTTGAGGGCAACCCAGAGGGCTATGGAACGAAAAATGGTAGGGGTAACATTAAGAGATAGAAAGCGTGCAGAGTGGCTCAGAGAAATAACTCAAGTTACCGACATTCTAGTGGAAATTAAGAAGAAATGGACATGGGCAGGACATGTAGTGCGAAGAGAGGATAACCGATGGTCGCTGAGGGTAACAAACTGGATTCCAAGGGAAGGAAAGCGTAGCAGGGGGCGGCAGAAAGTTAAGTGGGCGGATGAGATTAAGAAGTTCGCAGGGGTCAAGTGGATGCAGATAGCACAGAACCGGGTTAAGCGGAGAAATATGGGAGAGGCCTTCGCCCTGCAGTGGGTATAATCAGGCTGATGATGATGATCATGCTCCTGCTTGGTGCTTGAGATGCCACCTCCGATCACCAGATGTTGTGGCTTGTAGATTCTGATCCACCTCCAATCACCAGATGTTGTGGCTTGTAGATTCAGATCCCAACGCTGGTCACCAGTTGTCGTCACGCTGGGACTAAGTCGACCCGGCCTTCACTTAGTAGCGTGCAGAGACTCCGGGTTGATTAAGGATTGAATCTTCGAAGTTGGTAAAATATATACAAGCAGGTTTAATGGCACTTTGAGAAAACTTATTTACATGAAAAAAAAGGGTATATCAGCAAAATGGCAAGCGTTAAGAGTTCATAGCGAGAAGCGTCTGGATGAACCGTTTACCCAGGGCTCAGAGCCTCATTTCGTGCTCTGCAACGTCCTTAAATCCCCTTTGTCCAGCCCCTGTCTGAAGATGCTGACCAATCAGGGCACACCCCTCAGATATCGGCAACCAATCGAACACATCACTGCACTGACTGGTCCAGTATTGTTTCGTCGGGCGTGGTCACTTGTTGTCAGGTAGAGCTTGGGTTAGAGAGCTTGGGTTAGAGGTAGAGCGAACGCGATGGTTAGATGGCATCCTCGAGGCACTGCAGATGAAGTTATGTGATGTTAGGAAGATAGTGAGAGACCGGAAAGCGTGGCGTGACATGGTCCATAGGGTCACGAGAAGTCGGACACGACTGAACGACTGAACTGAACCGACATATTGAAGAGGGTACAAGTCATGAGAGGAAAACAGAGCTATCTGTCCAAACACAATCCGTCAGTTAAATATGGTTTGTTATCCCCAGTTCCCTAGCTGGGGAAACAAAGTTCATCGATACTATCCAATCAGGGGGGGGGGGGGGGGCAAGGGATCACTCGAGGTGCCGCCCACTACCGAGGGTGAACCTCCTTGCACATCTTCCGGTGGCGAGGGCAAATCTTCTGATGTCGATGACGATTTTGTGCGGGCGATGGAGTTTCGGTACCAGCGTAAAATGGTCCGGAAGTCGCCTTTTGACGGTGGTCATTCACCCCGCGAAATTCCAAGGGGGTCACCTGCTTGCCTCGAGAATTCGGCGAGCGGGGTCAATGCTGCTCAGCGACGCGTCTCGCGCCCATTAAGCACAAGAATAGGTGCCCTGTTGTCGCCCTCATGGCGTCACGGGGATTAAGGCTCGAAGGGCAGCTGGTCTTTATCCTGAAGGAGGGGGGGGGGGCGGGAAGGGTTGGTCGTCGCAGCCGGAAACACCTGGCGTCACCGCCGCTTCGCTGCTTTTGTTTGCGGTCGCTCACCGGCGTCCGCTAAGTACGCCTCCATTGTCAGCTGCTGGAGTCGGCCTGAACTCCGGTCACAAAAAGTCCGCCTCCATTGTAAGCTGCTAGAGTCTGCGCATACCTCGGCCGGAACTCCGGTCACAACACTACCTTTCGGTTTGCACATTGAACATGCGCAGGGTATTACTGAGTCCTTTAAGGCTATATAGAGCAGTGTAACACATGAAAGCATAAAAGGAAAACTTCGGAGCTTCTAGTCAATGAAACAACGAGAAAGCTCCATTCGGCCACCCCTCCCCTTACAAAGATGCTAAAATCATTGCGTCCACACCCACTGCCCAAGTAATCAAGTGTCGTCACTCCCTCTCCGCTTCGAGCACTGCGCATCCAACCGCAACAGAAACAATCCCGCTTCCGTTCTCCGCCGCCATATATACTACTCGAGGCGGGCTCATCAACCTTCGTGGTGTGCTACCCCACCACCGCTCATCGCGCTAGCGCAGGCAGCCCGCGGTCGCTGCGCCCGCCCGGACACAGTGCAGTGCAGGCACGCTCATCAAGTCATTACCGCGAACCTCTGCCCAAGCGGCGTGCGGCTGCAAGGCGGTGTTGCACCCGCTGTGGTTAGGAAAGATGCTCGCGCCCGCCTGCTCTGCTCGATCAGAGTGTTGCGCCTTCCACTCCCCCTCTACATCCCCTTTCGGTCTCGTCCTTTTCCGCGAATCGGCAGAAATTGAATAGGCGTACTCGGATGCCCTGGCCACGGCAGCGAGAACCGAGCCACAACTGCTGCTCAGATTCCTCGCCGACGTGCCGCTTCCGCAGTGTCCCGTAATCGGTCGCTTACGAGCATACTAGCCTGCTTTAGTGCTCCTGCCTGGCCAAATGCGAATGTGCAGGATCAAGAACTGGCGAGAATTGGTAATTTCCCCTTCTGAGAGGTCAAGAATCACGCTTCCTAGAGAAGCTTGCTTCCGCACTGATGGCGTATCACAGGGATCTACAGTAGTGACAATTTCGGACAATGTTGCCACTGCAACGACTTATGAGCAGCAAATAATGGCGAATTCGAATGGGAGAGCAGGCGCACTCGAGAGCACTTCGAAAGTGCTCTCAGGCAAGCGGGCGCCCTCCAGTGGGAGAGCAGGAGTGTAATCACTGGCTTCCAATGGTAGAGGAGGGCTTTTCCTCCGCTGAAAGCACCAGAGTGCACTCCCGGCCACTCCCTCGTCTAAAACGAGTGTAGAGAAAATCACATGGCATGAAGCATCATATCCGAGCCATCTTTTTTTTTTCTTGAGTCGGCGACGCTCAAAATGGCGGCTGCAAAGCGTCGGAGCTCGGCGAGCGGGAAGCATTTTCAGGTGCTGTATGCATGTTTGAGAGTCGCTGCTGGCGTCGAAAGGGTTAAAGGAGGCCGATCGCCGCGCTCTGAGAACAAAGGCATACAAAACAAGCGGTTCTACACGGAGTGTTGTCCTCCCTTCGGGTTGCAACTACCGCCACTGCGTGCAGGTGGAGAATGCTGGGGAGAGAAGTGCGGTCACATGGTCGTGGCGCGCTGCTCTCGACACGCAGAGAGCGTACCCGTGGGAGAGTTACACCCTCGATCGGCGTACTCCTGTACTGCTCTGTAGTGCTCTGTACTGCTCGGCGCATCAGCTCTCTTCCCCCCAACCGAATGTGCCACAAATGTCCGACTAGACTTTCAGTCACTGCCTCGGGAAGTTAGCAGATTCCGGAGCAACGAGTGAAAAAGTAAGAAGATGGAAGGGGAGATCAACTAGAAGTGACACTGTTTGAAGGAAAGAACAATGTAATGCGCACAGACGAGTGTAAGTGTTCAGCACAGCCACAACGTATCGCTCAAGTCTCTCGTCCCCAAAAAACGAACATCTAATGAAAATCGTATCTGAAGAGGCCGCCTGCTGTGGTTTGCCTCTTCGGGAGACTGATGGGGGAAACACAATATTACTTCCCCATTCTTTAGACACCATTTTTTTCTGGAGGCGGAGGGGCGAATTGTAGAAGTGATCGCATTTCTATGTAGTTTATCATGGACATGTTGCACGTTTACATCCTGTTACTGTTTTCATGCGAAGTTATTACACTGACATTTCAAAAATGCTAATTAGCTTAACGAGGCCCTACGACTCAAGCAGTCTTGATCAACTTCTATATGTGTGCAATGTGTCCACAACAAGCTGCTTTCGCCTTGCTCTTTTAAGGTACATTAAGCGCTCCCAAAATTCTATGGTAGGCTACCTCTCATTAAAGGTTCAAAACCACCAAGTCGCCGATCTTCGCCTGAAGACTGACTTTCAAACCCTAGCCTCGAACCGAAAGCGAAATAACGCGATGGGCGAGTGTTCGTACTTAGTACTTGTCCAACTTCGGTACATCGGTAGATCGTTACAATTTTTTTTTCTTCCTTCATGCTTCATTTCTTGCGCTGCCGTCTGGATTATTATGTAAACGAACCAAGTGCTAGCCAAAACACAAGTCTTGTCTCGCAACTATCTAGCGGCGGACGGTGGCGGCAGAAGCGCACTCTGCCCCGGTTGCGGAGCTGGTTACGAGGGACAACGGCGACGACTACGCGAAACGCAAGAACGAGCGCCAAAGCGCTGCGCTCTAAAAGCTCGATGCGCAGTAGTCTGGTACGAGAACGATAACAGGCAGGCTCTGTCGTGCCAATTGTTTAGGCTCATACGGAAGCCGGTAGCCTTGGAGTACTCTCAGAAGCTCATTCGAGCCGCCGCGTCGGCACTCAGGGAAGTTATAAGGACGGAAAATCAGGCGCGAACTCTGATCCTCTCTTCCCTCGTCGAGTTCTCTGCATCACTGCGCTTGCTGTTCTAAATGAGACGATAATTTGGCTGATGGAGGATAACTCCGCAATTTCCAGCAACTTTGGCGGTTACTCAATGAATATTAAAAAAACAATACGTGCCCTATCGCAAACACACGCACCTAATTGCAGGTTAAAGCCAGGCTTGTGCGTGAGTCGCAAAAAATAATGGCTTGCTCGTAATAGATTACATTT
This sequence comes from Amblyomma maculatum, assembly GCF_055883805.1. NCBI lineage: Eukaryota > Metazoa > Arthropoda > Arachnida > Ixodida > Ixodidae > Amblyomma > Amblyomma maculatum. The sequence goes on from NC_139344.1 coordinate 65,627,767, forward strand.
TCTTCATATTTGGTAATGTTTGCTTGTTTTCTGAGATGTCTAACACCCCTAATGCATTTTTATATTCAGCAATCGAGTAAGAGTAATCGATTATATTTTTCCCCAATAAACAAGCTGCAACCAGAAGCATAAGATATAGAACCTCAAATGTGGGGGAAAGTCCGGCGTGGCACGGAATTCCTTCGCGTTAGAGCGACAGCGTTCGAGCTGCGGAGAAGCCACGCGCTCAAGGATATCCGCACATGCAAGCCCGCCTCACCTACAGTATTCTACTACGAAGGCACAACGGAATGGCAAGCTTACTGAGCTTGTGATTTGTCCTCTCACAGGCGAACAGTACTGAAGCGCAGCGCTTTGCGTCACTTCGAGGTGGTGCGCAAGATCTCCTCATGTTAAAGTAACGGACATACGTACGTTTGGCGCATGGATCCAGGTTTCCCTTGCCGTGTTCACTAGTGAAAGTGCGAAAAATGCCGAAGAAAACGTAGTAATAACATATGTAAGTAATAATAATATATATATGTAAAAAATATAATTACTGCAGTCGAGTAGGCATCAAGCAAACCTTCCCCATCCCTTTCGCATCCGTGTAATTTGTACTATTGAAAGATAAGTGTAAAAGATCTTTGCCTTGTATATGGCGACTAACGCCCCAATGCGATTTGACCCATGAGGAACGCCGTAGTTGAGGGCTACGGGATCATTTCGGCCTCCTGGAAATCTTTACCGGCACTGGTATCTCACAGTACACGAGTGAATCGCGATTTACCTCTCCCGAGAACGGGCTAGCTACCACTATCGCGGTAGCGGAATGAAAATTCGTAAAAGTGATCGATTTCTTCCCCGCAATTGTTCGTTCAAAAGTAGTTATCATTGGCTTTAATGGACTATTGAAATCGGTGGCAGTTCAGGTGCCGCAACTATAATTCTAATTTGTTACCAGTTTTCTGCAGCCTGTATAAGAGTAGTGAACACAAAAGAGCGCAATCTATTTTTTTTGTCTCTCATAATTACAAGTGTTGCATGTGCCGAGACGACTAATCTAGCTTAGTGCGCAATAAACATGTAGTGCTCGGTAATTTGTGCTACGATATTGTTTATTTTATTTCAGAATCTGTGCATTAAAAAACGCAAAGGGGCGCCTTAAATCGTGTCCAGGATTTTCATATTTACCTCACGCTCCCTTCTCCCTTGAGGGAAGGTTCCCGAAGAGTGAGAGCACCACGGCTCAGGTTGCGCGCAGGCACTCAAATTCCATATACGAAGCCATGCAGCTGTCTCCAAAGTCGCCATATGTCTCGCAGTGTAGAAAAGAACACTGAACAAGGGTTGTGAGGGAGGCTCAGTTCGCAAGCCGCGAAGACCAGTCCCTTGGTCGAAACGTTGGCTCGGCTTGCGAACTGAGCCCCCCCCCCCCCCCCCCCCCCCTCAACCTTTGTTCAGTGCTCTTTCATAATGTGTACCCATCTCCTTTTTCTACTGCTTCCCCGGATAACTTAAAAATTCAGTCACTCAGTCACTCCGCAGTCTCACGGGGAAAGAATCAAGACGGAATCGATCCTGATGGAGATGCGGGCTATAGGTCGCGGAAACCGTATTTGAGAATTAGACGCAAGAAACAGCCCACCAGGAATCTTCTCCGGTGACGCGAAAAGCTTGTAGCTGTGCCCCATGTACGAGTATGTGATACACAACAGGGCTGCATGCAAACAGTTCTTCAGAAATCACCCAATTATTCATTAGAGCACCTTCTATATTTCATTGAAGCATAGACATTTTAAATGATAGCAGCACAGTGGCAATGCAGTCCATGCATTCATAAAGGCTCTTTACACTGTGCGCGAATTATAAATTTGTCTTACACCTTTGAATACCCAACGTTATTAACAGCTGCTGGAATAATGTACAAAATCTGAAATGCATCAACAGCAGAACGTCAACGATAGCATTGCACTACTCCGTAGTGTTAATATATCCGCAAACGAGAATGAAATACGTAAACAGTGTGCCCATTATGCAATAACCACACGAAACTAATCTAATGAGAAAGTCTCCTATAGCAAAAAGCACGTCTTTCTCATACATACCCAGGACATTTGAACACTGTCTGGGAGAATTCACCCAATTAGTTTTCTGTGGCAGTCTTAATTGCTCGTTGTGAGCGCAGGACATGCCTCAGAAGCAAAATACTTATTCAATAATTATTCATCGGAAGCTTAGACCGTTTTTATCTTGCGGAAAAAAATACCATAAAATATTCCGCAGTTTCCTCGCAATTATATTAAAAAATGCAGATTGTTGCCTGTCGATGGCAGTTTTAACAACTGGCTGCGAGCGGAGGAAAAATCTTTAAAAGCGACTTTTTTGCACACAACTGAAGCTGTACACATCAAATTCCCGTCAGCATGTGCATAACAGTAACTTACAAAATCCCGCATTTGTTTTGCGTCCCAATTCAAAGGTTTCCCAGAAAGCTGGACTTGAGCTTCAGATTCGGTACTTCGATAGTACACCGAATGTGGGGCAAACGTTCCCATCCTATCACCAGTTGGAGGTACGAAACAGCGATCGCTATCCCTCAATGATTATGGTACTAATGACGACGAGGAGGTACTCTCATATTGCTCACAAGCTGGAGCGATCGAACTGACGCAGACATTCCGTCAATAGAAGCGCGCTGCTCCTTTTGGAGTCACTTTCAGTCGGAAGACATCGCGATAGATCGTAGGCGTTAATCCGACTCTTTACTATTGTCTGACATGAACAGGTATAAGAGAGACAGCTTCGAAACACGTCACCCGTCTGTGCAAGGAACAATGGCGACAGGTAGAGGACGCCGACGGAAGGAGGAGAGCTAAACGGCGGCTGCACCTGACCTTCGCGTAATCACGCATTCTGCGATCCGTTGAGAGAGCGAGGATGACACACACCGGGACCCACAGCAGCGACCATGGGCAGCTGTCAAGAGGCGGCTCCCGCGAAATCGGCCTCCGCTCGCCGAGACCCCCGGCGGCCCGCTTAGAGTGGCGTGTAACGCGGCAAAGTCAGCGCTCAGTGGAGGATAGCAGTGCGCAAACAAGGAGACGAGCTCAGATTAGCAGACGCGGGACGAATAAACAAGAGGGGGACCCAGAAGAGGGCGATAGTCATCCGAGGAGCTCCACCGTATCGCCTTAGCGCGTTTAAGCTGAATTAGGGCCAGTCGATTCTTGTCTGGCGGCGCTTTCGCCGCCAGATGACGACAGATGCCGCCGGAGAAACAATATGATCGACGAAAAGGAAAGCAACGAATGGGCGTCGCTACCGGACTCCGCCGTGAGAAAGCCGCCGCCGATTGCTCTTTAGGTAATTGGCGCGTGTCCTCCGGAGCGAACTGGAGCACCGCGGGTAAGCGGCGACCTACGCAGAATCCCCACTGCCGGATCCGCATGTCGATCTGGGCACAATCGATTAGCGATAGCAAAAGGAAGAAATTTAATGCTTAACAGCATGTTATCACCCAAGGAGCCAACGGGTCTCCTCGTTACTCGCAGTTCGCCCTGCCGGCGCTGCTTGGACCGGGCCTTTTTCCGATAATCTCGTGATTAGCTTTGGGCAAAGGCGCCCAAAATATCCTAGTCGCTTGACGCAGGCTCACTGTACTATCCAAGAAGGCTATCGCCGAAGGGAGTAATGGCCCTTTGACGAAATAGAGAGCCATCTTCTGAAGCTTTGAAGCAACCAATGCAATTTACCTATTGGTCATTTCATTACGCGCTGCTTATAGGAAGAAAAATGCTATGCCTGTAACTTTTCCTAGAGACCATATTTTTAAGTGGCTAACTGAGAGGAATGTGTGCTTCCTTGAGCTATGCAAAGCAAAGTATAGCGACTTGCGCGCCAACTATTTTGAGAGGTGAGGACTTCATAACGACGAAGTCACACATTGTGTCACTGTGTACGTGTCCTCTATCGGCACGAATATAAGATCAATCATCGCCATCTGTCTTTGAAGTAAGCAAAGAATTTATTTTGCTTTGATAAACGACCTGCGTTTCAATCACATGAGGTTTGCACACCTTCGATTATAGTGTTTACATGCTTGACGTTCACTTTTTACAAATGAATAAACAGTCACGTCTATGGCAGCCCAACGAAAACCTCACACGAGCTTACCGTGCATGTTTGTTCACAACTAATTGATTATTGATCAGTTCAGTCTAGTTCAGTTTATCTTCCTTAAAGGCCCCTATTAAGAGGTATTGAATAAGGGGTGGGGCTACAGATATACAATACATGCTTTATTGCAAAATCACTTGTGTGACATCTCGAGAAAACCTTGCGAACATACATACAACCTTGTTCAAACGTTTCAGCTATCTGGTTTTAGATGAATTTTTTTCAGTATTTGGCGCAATATTTGTTGTTTGCTTGTTTCGTAGAGCCAGTTTGTAGATTGCCCTGCAAAAAACACCGCCACGCGGGGGTTTCTGCATTAAACTGGCAGTTACGTTTTGTAGCGGTCGGCCTATGTACGCCACGGTATTTTGCCCACTATATGTACGGCAATTGAAACGTTATTATTATTACCAATACGGTTTCGACTCTCTGGAGTTGCATTATTTTACCGTTTAATTTCTGAAAATAAAAATCCTCAAATCTTCATAAATTGCGGTTATGATGGACGACTTCAGCCCCATATTTAATGATCGTGCACTAAAACAAGTGCAGCCGTTGATTTAGGCCCCGTTCTGGTAATTTTTTAGTATCCTCCTCTTAGGTTGCACCCTTCAAGTCAATTCGCACCAAATGATGTACTTCTTTCAAAAGCGAGTAATAGTGCTCGAAACCTCGTTACAACGCGTTGTGGCTTTTTAAACGAAGCCGAGGTTGAGAATTCTCTAGCTTAGTTCATGACTAAAATGAAGCGGTTCTCTTGCTCCTCCTTATTCAGTGAAATAGAGGAGGGGAACGTCACAGAAGGTCAGCTACGTACATTGGACCCACTTTAATAGACAACATTTAATAGACTTCCGAGCGCCGCTGGGTCGTAGGTTGCCACAATTTAGGAGTATCACCTACCTACGAAACGATCAAAAAGGAAAGCACGAAGACACCGTCCCAAGAAAAGACGTTAAAAGTCGCCACTTGCTTTAAATATCAGATCCGGATCGCGGCGATATTATTCAAGGAGCTCCGCTTCGATGTTTGATGCATTGGCGTGGAAGGAGTAGATAAACGACTCAAGTGGGCGCAGCTGTGTCCTGCGGCCATTTGTCTTGGTCAAAATGATGGGAGTGACATGGTTAAGCCTCGTGTAGTGTCGGGGAGAGGTAGCGAGATTGTTTTCTGTCATCCCCAAACAACAACGAGGACTGGTTCGCAGGGCCCACGCTGCGGCGCAGGCCACTGGGCTGCCGGAATAGGCAGACCACCCACAACTCTGAAAACTCCCATGCGCTCAATAAAGTTTTCAATCACTCAATCAATCTGTCATCTACCAGATCGCCTGCTCATGCAGGTAAGACCAAATCACTGATAGAGTTCGAAGAAGAAAAAAAAATGAGAAGGAATTTTCTCAAGAGCTTCAGCGGCGTTCAAAGCGTGGACTATGCAAAATAAACTAAAACTTCCTCTTCCTATATAGCATTAGATCAGGGCATTCGAACTGCTTGGCGTATATCGCTTGCATAAGTTTGAGCTTCGGTAGCGCCCGCTTATGAATTTTGAGCGCTTTATATTTCCGAAATGAGCATATGAAGGCGCACCGATAAAATATCGCCTTAGGAAGAATACATATTTGATGATCAAAAAAAAAAAAGCTACGATCCTTACATCTCTTTGACTGCTGGAAATCGCAAGTCGCGTGAAAAACCTCCGTTTGCCCACGACTACAAAATACAAAAAAAAAGAATTGCGCAATAATTTTAGAGCATAAATGAATGCGTGCTTAACAAGGGATAAGAATTGAGTCTTATACCCGTATTCCGCAGTCATTTTTATAGGCTATTGAGATGGCAACCTTCAAGATTCTCCATCGCTATCAAGCTCAAAGAGTTGTGCCTCTGCTGCTCGCAAAACCTGTGTGAGATTTCATAATCTCACACAAGGGGGTGTGGCGCCACCATCGGCGCCAATAGTTTTGCCTCCATGTAAGCAATCTACCTAAAGGAATAACCAGAAAGGGTTAAAAACATGATTATTTGTCCCAGTAATATTATGCACTCTTGAAATGAATGTTGTTGTTTTGGAGTAGTACTTGTATTGCAACCATGAACATTTCAGGAAACTGGCGTTGGTTGTTTGTTTTTGTGTCACTGGTAACAATGGTACTTCGCTTGCTGCAACGTTTTGCAACCCAGCCTATATTTGTTTTCTGCAAAACAAGGTACATATTCGTCCTGACTTCATTTTTCGGAGATTACACTGCTCCGCTCGCGCGCGGTGGTCTCGCCCGAAGCATTTACTAACCCTTGACAGAGGTTCGTGCTACTCTGTCAACTCGATAGACTGCTTTCTCAGCTGCCACTGAAACCGCCTTACTTGCCGCGCTCTATCACTTTAGAGTCGTCAGACTATCGGTTTAAGGGCCTCTGTAATGAATGTGTGAAATGGGTATATTAAACAGATCTTACTGCTCAGAGCCCCCTCCTATGGCCACGCCAAGCGTAATGCGGCTTTGTTCTGCCAAAGAGCCACACACAGTCGAAACAACAGACCCTTTCCCCCGCGATCTATTTTTTCATCCTTAATGATGATGGATTCTTTACAGCCTTCATAATTTTCCGGTTCTTGGCTGACTGTGCGCGTGTGTGCCTATACCTGCAAAGTAACATCGAATGAATAGCACGAGACTTAAAGCCAAGGTTTCTTGACAAAGCGTGATCATCGTCGGTGTGGTCATATTGCATCTGTGCAGCCTAGCGTGACTAACAGGATGCGATCAGGGGCAAGGGGCATGTACGTTATCGGGTAAACTCCGCACGGTAATCGCGCGTCGACTCCGTCTTTTCCTGCGCTATCATTATCACATGCCAGAAAACTGATTTTCTATATGATCGGTTGTCATTAAATTTTATTTACAGCCTGTGAATTCAAAATCACTTCTTTCCAAGAAATATCTGAGCCGCAAGGACAGTAAAAAGCGCCGTTAAAGTGGCTTGCCAGAGCACACATCGCCAATATTTTTGTGCAATGTGGCGTCGGTATCACAAAAAAAAAAAAAAATAAATAAAACAACTTCATGTTGACATTTTACTAATTAGCGCAATTTAGAACAAAGAAAATTGATTAGGCGATCAAAAAGGAGGATGAGTGGAAGATACGCATAAACCAGGCGTCCGAGCAAAATGTAAGCAAGCTTTTGAAATCACAGCGTGTTCTAGTCAAGTGGAGGCCAACTGAGAGCTGTCACAAATAGAATGACATAAGGTACAGTAATTTTTCGTTGTTCTAACTTAGTAAAGAGTAACTGACTGCATATTTAATTACTTTTTCAAGGAATGAACTGTCAGTTCAAAATCTCTACAGATTAAAAAAAAATCTGCCCAGGGAAATGACTGTATCAAGATGCCATTTACGCATCTTCATTTACCGGCCTCAAAAGAAAGCTACTGCCCGTTCATCTGCAGGCGCATATGTCGCGCTCAGAACGCACGCGAAGCCCCGCCGGGTAGAGCGCTCCATGGAAGAGAAGACTTTGCTCTCTGAGACGCTTTCTGGGGCGCTGAAGAACAGCTGCCCTGTGGAAGCTTTTTTGTTGAGTGTGTTATCGTCTAAGTTTGAAGAAAAAAAAACACGCTTCAGGTAAATGGTACCAGGGTGAAAACATTTCAGCTATTTTTCAAGGCACTTTACAACTTCTAGAATGACACTTTGTCCCTCAATATTTAGCAGCTGACTAATTTGGAAGAAGGAAAGGGAAATATCCCGCAGACAGGGTTACTTGCCTCTTGGGCTAGCACACCTTATCTTATTTAAAAGCTTGCTTACTCTTAGCCAGGACACCTCGTACACTCCGTATATCCTGACGGTTGGCTCAAGACAGCATCAAAGCCACCGGCCGAGACCACGTCTGAGAAGGGTATTACAAATTAATAGATAAACGACGATTAAAATACAGACCACTATCTCACAGTTCATACATGAATTTAGCAAGGAAAGAGAAGGCTTCAGTACCCTGGTGTGATAAGGCTGTTCTTTTATTTCTGGGCTCAATCAGCCAGACTGAATGACTGTTTTTTCTTTGGCTAATGACGCAATATTTCAGCTAGATAGTGCAGTAGGCATCTACAATAAGAAACATTTGTGTGGTCCTGCTTTTTGTTTTACGTTACAGCTAATACTTCCACTTGAGTTTTGCGCAAACGACAAGAAATTGGAGCATTCGTCACGTCTGACCAAACTTAAGCAGAACCCGGATCAGCGAAGATTCACACTGCATAGGTGAGAGAAGAGGAAGGATGAGATCAACGGTGTCGCAACAAGATTTATGCGCGCATAATAGGCCGAATGCATGGCCTGCTGATGCTCGCTGAAGTCCGCTAGAAACCTGCCACACCAGCGGATGCTAGCGAGTGATGTCGCACTACACGGATATTGATCCATGGATATCAATATCAATACCCATTCACCAGTAATGAATCGCAGGTTTAAGTACATTTACCGGCGATGCCGTTTTACAATTATTAATGGCCCAGTGCTTCGCTGTCAAAATTCAACTGGCTTAGCACATCTCCTATATCGTCTACGGCATCATCCAGCGTTCCGAAATCGAGGGCGCATGCGCAGAGAGGGAGAATGGTTATCTCGGCTGAGTTCACTAAGCGCTCCAACGGTAGTGAGCGATATTGGCAATTGCAGACCAATAAAAATACGTCACTTCCAGTCTTCGTTCCTCTCGGCGGGCGCTTTTACGAAACGCGGTTACCGCATACACGCCAAGAATATCTGAAGAACAAATCCTATAACACACATCATTCTTCTTTTAATTGGGTGGCATGCAGGGAAGGAAAGGCACAGTATCTGTCAACTTTCTGTGGACACCTGACCCGCACCATAAGGGCAAGGATGAAGATAGGAGAGCAAACAGAAAGAGAGAAAGGGGAAGCCGTAGTGGAGGGCTCTGGAGTAATTTTGACTACCTGGGGATCTTTAACGTGCACTGACATCGCATTGTCGACCATAAACCCTGACTGCTCATTGGAGGGTCAAATTCTAAAGTTAAAGCTCAGCTACTTTGGTCATCTGATGAGAAGAGAGGAGTCGCTGGAGAAAGATTTGATGTTGGGAAAGGTTCAGGGTCGCCGGAGAAGGGGTAGGCAGCGAATGCGATGGTTAGATAGCATTCTCGAGGCATTGCAGATGAAGCTATGTGATGTTAAGAAGATAGTGAGAGACCGGAAAGCGTGGCGTGACATGGTTCATAGGGTCACGAAGAGTCGGACACGACTGAACGCCTGAACTGAACTGACATCGCATAGCACACGGAAACCTCTTCGTTTCGCGCTCCATCGAAACGCAATAGCCGGCGATCGGGATCGAGCTCAGGTACTCCGGCACGAGAAGGCTGATCATGTACACCTTTTTACTTATGTATTTTGAATGCTCATTTTTCTGTAGTATGTATAAGTGTATTATGTATAATTAATGTGGTCAGATTATGTACAAACGTAACTAGTGCATCGTTCGTCAATGCTGCTGGGTGACTGGAGCTCAGTCAAGCTGCAATAAAAGAAGCTTTTTCTCCTGTCACCCTTTTTCGCTGTACATTGTATGCGAAAATAAACTCATTGATTGACTGATTGACTGTCTGATTGATTGATTGATTGATTGATTGATTGATTTATTGATTGATTGAGTAGTCGGGAATTTTAACCACTGCACCACCGCGGCGGAGCCAACAATCAAGACCTGACTACGGATTCAGTGAATAACGCTTTTGAGACGAAAAGCGACCGCGATCTGCATACCAGTGCCTATAATGGCACTATTTTGCCAGCCGTCAGTCTGCGCTGATTACAGAGTCGACTCTTAAACCGAAAACCCTGACACAGAGAGAACTCTGTACAATCCCGGCAAGAAAAAAAAAAAAAAGAGAAACGCTATTGAACGTAGGTGTGTTTACGTCAGTCTCTTTGAAGCTCTTGACTCATTACCACGCGCTTATTGGTTTCGGCCGCAGCCGCAGCTGCGTTGCCGCTGTCCGCTCCGGGTCGATGTGCGCTGTCCTGAGAAGACGGCGAGACCCTGCGGCGCGTCAGGGCACGTGCACATGATGCGGTGCACGCTCTCTCGTTTCCTGTGACTAGCGTTTTAATTAAAGCACTGAGTCGGCTGCGAACCACATCCCAAAAACTGCGAAGCCACGGCTGGGGCAGCAATTAAATTGCCGCGTCCACCGGTTCCGAAAAGTACTCCCACGGTTCATGCGCACAGTCGCCACACGACGCACACACGACGCTGGTTGGCCGTGATGTCGCGCCAACGCAAATTATGTACTTCGTCTGGCTTCAGAAGGACGGAATTACGCACTTTACGCTGTTGTGGATTAAGCTAAAAAGGAGATATAGAAAACGAACAGCCAAAGATGGTGTCTCGAGACGAAAATAAAAACCTTTGCAGGAAAATACCGCTTTTATATATCATTTTTTAAGGACGCTGTTTAGTGTTCACTCCAAACGCTGCAAACTCAGTAATACTCTAAGTGAATTAGCGAGCAAACTATACTAAAAAAGAATACAAAAGAGGGAGCATAAGTGAGCCCTAAGTACAGAGCCACGGAATAAGGGAAAAAGGCATCGTGATATGCCGAAGAATTTTCCTTCCGAGAAGACGATTGAGTAAGCTTAAGAGGCGGGCGTTATTGCTTTGCATCATATAGTGTATATTTACATATAAAAAGTGCGGAGTTTCCTAAAGTTTTGCCTCGCCGAGTTAAGCTCTTCTAGTGTTGAGAACGGGGATTCGGCGCAAGTTTTTAAACTCCGCTTGGTCCAATTATTCGCCAAGTAGGAAGGTATAGCTTTATTTTTCCCCTTTAGAAAGCAGGAATATCATTGGCCCATTTATTTCTCCTATTTTAAATATTTAATTCTGGCCAAATCGCATCAATTGCTCCTGAGCAGCTTCGAGGGAACCACTGTTTTCTTAAAGGTTTTAAATACGTGTATGTCGTTTTACTGATTTTGGACATGACCTCCGTGTTTTACTTGTGCTCATGTTTTAAAATACTCGACATTTTTCGTAGTCATCTTAATCCACTAGCCCTGGCGCACGAACGTACGGAAAGTGGAATAATTCGCTTCACACAAAGATTGTGCTCACTGACAACCGCGTATGCTGGATATAAGAACCGCAACCTAGTAAGCCCCTACTGCAATTTCATTCGGCATATTCCACGCTAGTTAAAAAGGGCATTTTCCAAGAATGCCATCCAGGAATTCCGCGAGCACCTACTTGACTCCAGTATCCTTCAAAGGTTGTTGAGGCTAACGGTTGCAATCTGCCCGAAGGTCATGCGAGTATCGGCGCTTAGGCCCGAAGAACCGAGAGATCAACAACGCAGAGAAATAGGAAAAGGCAACAGTTGTTCCCTATCTACATTTCCATCGTGCTACAACCTAGAGGAAATTGCGCAACCTTCACAATTCTGATCAGCCGCTCTCGATCCGTGCAAGCTCGGTTGAAGACGTGCAACGTCAATACAGTGATTATTTTAAGGAGGCATTGTGCTATAGACTTACTAAAACTTTCAACCTAAGAATATCAAAGACGGCTTTCAGAGGCAACGAAAAGCCGCTAAAAGACCCTGGAAGGCATTGTTGACTACCTTTCAGAGTTTTCTACATTTTTTATTCAAAGGCTCGAGCAGCGTCGTCCCTCTCTCTCAGCAATTGGTGCTACTGTTCGCTGACCGGCTTGGGATAGCGCCGGCTGGCCCATCCCAAGAAGCAGGCACTGTCGTGAGAAAAAATTACAGGACTGCGCTTAAATCTGCTCAAGAGCGGCCACTTTACAGGACTGTTTTCACTTATTGCATCGTAATTGTCATCCCGACTATCCTCATCATCATTACAATGGATACGGTGATTCTTATCACCGTAGCCATCTCAGCCTCAGAAGACTGCCACAGCTAAGCAAGGACGAGAAACGACAAAGCCAGCGCTGTCGGGTGATTGTTTCCAATGTCTAAGCTACAGACATGCGGTCGCGCACTTTCCATTTGTGAAAAAGAAGCAATTAGGGGCCGGCAACGCAACGCAGGTATAACAGGACGCGCATGGGTAAACGACGTCGATTTCACGCTTCTGATGTTTAGAGACCTCGAAATAGGTAGTGAGGACCGAGTGATCAGCTCCATTAGACACAAAAGCAGATGTCACCATTGCGGGCGAGGGTGTTACACCAAAACAAGTTTTAAGATTTTCAAGGCGAACAGTATGACTTAGACAAGGACGGAAGGAAGGCGCACACAGACAGGCGCTGAAAATGGCACACTAACTCACCCAATCATCAGTTCTGATCAGTTCGTAACCCCGCATTGCATAATCGATCTTGTGTTATCTTTCGGGGAGAAGGTATAGAGGCGAAACCAGCAGTCGTTCCACTGACTCAGCATCTGGGCGCATCCGTGATTGAACATGCGGATGATTTGACAAACAGTCAATATTTATGTCAACGTAGCAACGTTGGAAAGCACACTAAAAAAAGCCACGAGAGCGCTTGACCAGGAATACATAGAAATATGGTGTAAACACGTGAACAGATCGAACAAAAGCAAAAAATCCGGGGGTGCTCTTACGCCTGCACCGGTGCAAGCTGGTGGATTCATCCAAAGCTACGTCTGCGCACCTCAGTCACACTCGACGAGATGGTGTATATGCATGGCGCATTTACTAGGATAAATGAAAAGAGCGGCTCAGATGGAACTTGATGACGACTACGACAGTGGAAGCTGTGACAGATGTTCGCTTCTTGAGCTCCAAGATTACCCCAGAAGGAGACTGCAGCCATGAAATTAGGAGACGCCTGCTTCTGGGAAAGAGAGCCATGGCTAGCCTTGACCGCCTAGTAAAGAGCAGAGACATTAGTCTGCCAACCAAGATCCGTATAACTCGTGCTATGGTCTTTCCAGTTGCGATGTATGGATGCGAGAGTTGGACTGTGAAGAAGGCTTACCGCCGAAGAATTGACGCGTTTGAATTGTGGTGCTGGCGGAGACTCTTGAGAGTTCCTTACACTGCCAGAACATCAAATCAGTCGATATTGTCAACCATAAACCCTGACTGCTCATTGGAGGGTCAAATTCTAACGTTAAAGCTCAGCTACTTTGGTCATCTGACGAGAAGAGAGGAGTGGCTGGAGAAAGATTTGATGTTGGGAAATGTTGAGGGTCGCCGGAGAAGGGGTAGGCAGCGAACGCGATGGTTAGATGGCATCCTCGAGGTGCTTCAGATTAAGTTGTGTGATGTTAGGAAGATGGTGAGAGACCGGAAAGCGTGGCGTGACGTGGTCCATAGGGTAACGAAGAGTCGGACACGACTGAACGACTGAAATGAACTGACGACGATGTTCAATGCACAGGGCGAGAGTGCGTTGCATCTTCACACAAGGCGTGATCGAGGGAAAGGAAATTTTGTATCCTGGAAAGTTAATTACCTTTTATAGAAAAAGCCAGAAACCGTTGAACATGCATTTATTGAATGATGGGGCCTGTTCTTTTACTGAGACATTTTACAGCGAACACTTAAAAAGGAACTACCAATTACCCCTTCAGGAATCAGGATTTTAACTGTAGAGAGGGAAGATGGCACACCGTATATTTTCATGCTCCTGGGCCTCCACAGTTTGTGGAGGACTAGGATGGCAGTGAGACATGTCGACATCGTTGTTCATTCTGCCTGTTAAAATTTATTGAGAAGCATATACGTTGCAGAGGTGCATCGTGCACAAACAGAGCAGTCGCAATGAATGGCTGTTCTTGAAGAATTGGTTACATTGAAACAAATTTTACCGCGCCAGGCCTGCTTGTACTGGCGTGTTTTAGAAGTTTCTGTAATATTTAAATAGTTTTCTGAGAACACAATCAAGAAAAAACAGCGGCGATAGTATGGTGCTCATGTGCAGAGAAGCCGATCTGTTCGTTTTGTCGCGGGGTCGAAACCCTGTGCGGCCATATTTGTATTTTTTTCTTTTCTCTACTAACAATTCGTGACGGCACGCTCTGGCCAGAATTCCTGTACACGCCAATAAGACAAGAAGTGCTTCCGCATTAAAATTAATGGGCAAGTGCATGTATTCAAACTCATCTACTCATATAAGCAGTTCAAAGAATAGAGATATTGTTAAGCAATCGGAGAGACAGAACTGGAAGGCATTTGACGACCCCAGTGTAAAAGCTGCCATACGGTATGCACCAGTTATCATTAGTTTATAGAATATAAAGTTTATGTTTAGTGGTCAACTTATGTCCAAAAACGGCTTCTTGTTATTTCGGTTGGTTTTATACCGTCGACCAAATAGCGTGGTATGGAGTTCACTGAAAGGCGTCAGTCCTTATAAACCAGAAAAAGGTCCGTCATTGCACCGTTTGAAACTCTAGCAATAAGGCGAAGGAATTTTGTAGCGTAAAGCTACACTATGCGGGTCAGAGCCGAGTTTTGCGTGAGGTTGCCCCACCCGTTATGCCCATGCGCGAGAGCCGCGTCTAATTGCGAAGAAGAAGAAGGAGGAGGAGGAGAAATAGAAGAGGAAGAAGGGGAAGGAGAAGAAGAAGAACACTCAGTCACCCGCGCATAATGCTTTCGCTACACAATCGGTTCAGCAGCGTTCAACCCTTCTAATTTCTTTCCGCAGAATTTTTCACCTTACTATATTTGAGAAAGCTGTTTTGTCCCATACCAAGTGACAGTACGTAAGACTGGAATAAAATAGTGAATTATATAACGGCACGTTAAGAGCCTGGGACAAAAGGAAGCGTACCTTGGATAAAATTTCTACTATATTGGCAAGTTCAATGATGGCATAGAGATTCGACTGTTCCAGAGGAGGCTCTTATGAAATATGGCACGGATACACTTTATTAAAGCAACAAAATCTAATGTATCAGAGTCAAGTGTAACAATAGCGCTAAATTCAAGGAGTTTGTTCTTCGAACAGATGATAAGAACGTTAGTTTTTTAGGCATTCATTTTCAAATAGGAAGGTGTGCTCCAAGGGCGTAGTTGATCAAGCATTTGTGCTAATCCTTTGTTCTAATTTGTGTATTGTTGCTGCAGTCAAAAAGATTTTCCCATCATTTTCACAATTAACATATGCGACATATGTATTGACATTATCTACGTGATTGATATATAGGTTAAACTACTATAAACCCTTGAGAGAAGACGGCGCAAAAGGTCTTTAAGTTTAGTATACAGTCATTGATAGTTAAATCTTACTTGCGGTGCTGCAGAATTGATTCACAAGCTGCAAGAACCGTTTACAGAGTGCGTAATGATCCAGTTATAAAAGTAGCGTTTCGTAACTTAAGTGGCCAACGGTAGATTGTTAGTCATGAAATGAATCTAATATAATATCTCTTTGGGTCAGTGAGGCTGACGCCGAAGATTTCCTTTTCGTGAAACTAAACTGCCAGGCTGCTATGAGAGCAAGCTTGCTGATGAATTTGGTGATCCTATGGTATAACACATCCTCTATACATTACGGAAAGAATAAATATGACTCGGTATTTTATAAAATTGTTCTTGTTGTCACTCTTGGCAGACACGTTTTGGCAGTCTACAGACGTTTTCAGAAAATACCCGACAAAAAAGATTTATTATGTATTGCAAGAGTGGCGCAATTATTTCCAATGCATCTTTCACGGCTGAATCTAGACACCATCTACGTGACAGCTGGTACTATTTTTTTGTTCAATGGTCGTTTTAGTAACATGTTTCCTGTGACGTGGGCTAGGAATGCACTACCATATTTCTTTGGCTCCATATATTCGGGACATGAAAACGACTTGTAAAAGTAATAGGCATCCAATAATAGTAATTAAAACTATCGGCTAACTGAAGCTTAGGCAGTACACTACCATTGGCAGTTATCTCCGTAGTAATTCTAGCGTTTCGAAACGTTGTAGTATTTTAGCTGGTACTATTTTTTTTAGTTCAATGGTCGTTTTAGTAACATGTTTCCTGTGACGTGGGCTAGGAATGCACTACCATATTTCTTTGGCTCCATATATTCGGGACATGAAAACGACTTGTAAAAGTAATAGGCATCCAATAATAGTAATTAAAACTATCGGCTAACTGAAGCTTAGGCAGTACACTACCATTGGCAGTTATCTCCGTAGTAATTATAGCGTTTCGAAACGTTGTAGTATTTTAGCTGGTACTATTTTTTTTTGTTCAATGGTCGTTTTAGTAACATGTTTCCTGTGACGTGGGCTAGGAATGCACTACCATATTTCTTTGGCTCCATATATTCGGGACATGAAAACGACTTGTAAAAGTAATAGGCATCCAATAATAGTAATTAAAACTATCGGCTAACTGAAGCTTAGGCAGTACACTACCATTGGCAGTTATCTCCGTAGTAATTCTAGCGTTTCGAAACGTTGTAGTATTTTAGCTGGTACTATTTTTTTTAGTTCAATGGTCGTTTTAGTAACATGTTTCCTGTGACGTGGGCTAGGAATGCACTACCATATTTCTTTGGCTCCATATATTCGGGACATGAAAACGACTTGTAAAAGTAATAGGCATCCAATAATAGTAATTAAAACTATCGGCTAACTGAAGCTTAGGCAGTACACTACCATTGGCAGTTATCTCCGTAGTAATTCTAGCGTTTCGAAACGTTGTAGTATTTTAGCTGGTACTATTTTTTTTAGTTCAATGGTCGTTTTAGTAACATGTTTCCTGTGACGTGGGCTAGGAATGCACTACCATATTTCTTTGGCTCCATATATTCGGGACATGAAAACGACTTGTAAAAGTAATAGGCATCCAATAATAGTAATTAAAACTATCGGCTAACTGAAGCTTAGGCAGTACACTACCATTGGCAGTTATCTCCGTAGTAATTCTAGCGTTTCGAAACGTTGTAGTATTTTAGCTGGTACTATTTTTTTTTGTTCAATGGTCGTTTTAGTAACATGTTTCCTGTGACGTGGGCTAGGAATGCACTACCATATTTCTTTGGCTCCATATATTCGGGACATGAAAACGACTTGTAAAAGTAATAGGCATCCAATAATAGTAATTAAAACTATCGGCTAACTGAAGCTTAGGCAGTACACTACCATTGGCAGTTATCTCCGTAGTAATTCTAGAGTTTCGAAACGTTGTAGTATTTTTTTCACGTCTGCATTAAACTGGTCATTTCTGTTTTTGCCTTCCGTATAAACGCATTGGACAACCGGCCGGTGCCCGGCGGATCGGACCCCGTACCTCCAGAATGCGAAGTGCACCTCTCCCTCAAGACCACCAAAAATGAGTTAACATTTCAAGGTTATACACATATTGCTTTACGTTTCGCAGAACTTTGTTAGCGCGCATTTCTTACACGAATTACTCTTAAGTACTCTTTTATTGAAATAAATTTAAAATATTTTAAAATGGGCTGTATACGTGCATGGGGTCAGACATAGTACATCAGCTCGTTTGCTCAGTCGCATGAAAAAAGTTGCAACGTTTTGAAGATATGCCGCTATTTCAAAGAAAAGCTCCTTTGGGCTAACCTTACTTTAGGTGATAGGCGATTACACAGGAAACATACATTTAATTGATAGCGAAAATCAGCGGCGATTACCTAGGTAGCCATTTTGGTCCTCACTAAAATATATGATGAATACGTGTTGCAATTCACTTTTTCTATATATGTGGACCAGTGAATAGTGTTAGTATATACAATAAATTTCAGCACCTCATACACTTCAGTCTGAGTGGTGTGCGTGCTCACAAAAAACACTCACGCACCCTTGTTGTGTCATCTCCGCGGCATGAGTCAACTGCTGCACGATAGAAGCTTAGAAATTCTAGTATTTTCGCCGCTGATGTTGAGCGTTTCATGCACGCTGTTTGCAAGCTCCATGATAAGCGCGCCTTCATTCGCCAGCTCTCGCCTTCCTGGAATCTTCTGAGAAGACCCAGGCACCACATATGAAAGGCCCAATATTGGGAAAGAGGTCGCTTCTATAAATACATATTTCTATAAATGTTTCTATAAACACATATTTTTAAGTTAGGTGTTCTGTCTCTGCGGCGTTTCTGTTTTATTTTGATGTATTTTTCCTGATTTACCTAGTATTTTTTTTTGTAGTCTAATTATTTGTCCATTGACTGTTTATTCACTGTGTGGGCGTGACTTTCTCTGCTGTGAAATGTCGTCATATGCAGGGGCAGCCGCCCCGTCAAGCTGCTCTTCGATGAAGCTTTTTAGCGGCTGCTCCTTTCCTTTCCTTGTAGTAAAGGAAAAATAAATTATTATTATTATTATTATTATTATTATTATTATTATTATTATTATTATTATTATTATTATTATTATTATTATTATTATTATTATTATTATTATTATTATTATTATTATTATTATTATTATTATTATTATTATTATTATTATTATTAAAGTATTGGCAAATCAGGCCCTACAATGGACCCGTGTTGCCACTAGCTTCCCAATATAGGCCATGCCACTCGCTAGCACGTCCAATGATGGCCCTGTTAAGTCGATGTTCGGCCTATTGCCACTTTCTAGCACTTCCAATGATGGCCCTGTTTGCCCTCTGTTCCACCCATATGGGCATTGCCACTGCGTTGCAGTTCCAATGATGACCCTGTTTGTCCTCTGTTCTGTCCACATGGGCATTGCCACTGCGTTACACTTCTAATGGTGGCCCTGTTTGCCTTCTCTTCATAGTATTAAATTTTCACTGCCCGGATAAACATACTAAAATAATCTTCATGCAGTGTCTTTCAAGTGACCACTAACAATATCATTTGTTTCTTATTTTCGGACAACTTGGCTCGCCGCGATGGCTCACTGGTTAAAGCACTCGATTTCTTAACGCAACGTGATCAGTTCAATCTGGGCTGCGCTGGCCTGTTTTAGATGGAGGTTAAGAGCAGGGCGCCTGTGTACTGTGCGATCTCAGTGCTTGCTATAGAGCATTAGGAGGTCGAAATTGCCTGTAGATATCTATTACAACGTCCCTCATAGTCTGAGCCGTTTTGAGACAATAAACTCTATAAACAAACTAAACTTTCTTGGTATATTCGATTTGAAGACACGTGAAGCACACATTAATTAAGCTGTGTGACTGACTCTTGTGACAGCACCGGGTTTCTATCTATTTGAAGGCGCATTTTTATGTTCTCGCGTTGCACTTTTTGGACAGACACCAGTTTAATAAGTAGGTCTCTCGTTAAAATCCTTCTAAGACGTTTCTCTGTAGCAGCCTCGCAGCTAAATGTCACCAAACAAGCACCTACTGTAGAAGTATGGCTGCTAACAGCCTCTTTCATATCGTCGTATTGCACGGAAGAGAACCATACTTAAAATGAACCATTGATGCCAGATGATGGGTCACAGAAATAGCAGGTAACCCCGTCATATGAGCCATATTCTAGTGGTGTCGTACAGAGCAGAGCAATATTTCTATTCTTCCAAGCGCTGCATTAAACTCATGCTTGCGATGCGCAGGGTCATGCGGATTAGGTTCAGCAGTGGTTACGATTGTGTGCGCCTCCCGAAAGTATTGCAGGCATACCGGAAGGCCTCTTGAGTTAAAGCATGCTGAAACCGTAGTGAAAAGTAAAGGCCAGTACTGCATTCGCATGCGAGGGCCATCAGAAATGTACGGTAAAGGGGCAAATTTCCATGCCTCCTTGCCGCCGACAGTCCATAACCAATCACGGAAAACAATATATTGATGTGCTGCGCTTGGAGAAATTGCACTGATCTGTAATATGAAGACTGCCTATTGGTATGAGTGATCCTTAGGCATGCTTGAATAACTCCTCGAAGATGGAAGAATACTGAATCTGGCGTGATAAAAGGAAGACAAGTGGAAAGAACGTGAGCATGCACGCACTATTTGAATTCTGCTCGCTTCAGCACGAACCGCAAGAAAATATTTGCCGCAACCCGACTATTCTTTTTTCGTTTTCTTTTTCCCGAAAAATACGAAGTAGAAACTTTTACGTATTGGAGATGTAATATTAACACACGTACAACGAAATAAAAAAAAAGCGGCATGGGAATGAGATATTGACATATTGGCAAGAACTTCCCGTCAGTTGAGGTGCGATGCAGAAGGTTTTCTTTTTCTTCTGGATTGATCCGACCGTTTGACGAAAGCTTATATTCGAAATCCAGAAATGATTATGAAAGTGTCCCAGGTTCCCTCTATTCACACACACATGATGCATATTCTGAAGAAAAAAATTTTGAAGTATAATTCGAGTTTCCGCTCTTACGAAGCGCCTGCGGATAGGCAATCAAAAACCGTTTGTGCCCGTGGGAAAATTGCAGTTTTTTAACGCTCCGCCAGTTCCTGTGGTAAATGGCTGCCTAGGCTGTAGAAAATGAACCAGATGCAATCAGACGTTAACTCCGTACTTAATCACTGAAGCACGAAACGATCAGCCAGAGTTGGCAAGAAAAAGTGGCAAAAAAGGTTTTCTAAAAAAGCTGCACTGTAGGAGTGCGCAATTACCCAAAAAGAATAGTGCTATAATATGTACACATACGATAGAGATAATCTGCCCGCTCTTTTCGTTTTTTATTCTTTTCAACGTGACCTTAACAATACGATGCGTCTTTCTAGGAACCAAACTGTCTGAGCACAACCGCTCCTAAGAGATATAAGGCATCCACGCATACCAGCTCCTAGATAGTGTAAAGTTAAAGCCTTCTTTTTAACTTGACAGACAGTGCCCAACATTGCAGAGAACCAAACGTAAAGACACTCGGAAGCGGGTCGTATCCTTGAGAGGAAATAAGGAATTGTGGAAATGGAAAGCACTTCCGGGAGCACAGGATTTAGCGCCCCAAAAGCTATAAACTTGGTAGATTTATAACGTCGTTGGTGGGATTATCTTATGCTGACGCGGAAGGAAATATGAAGCCGGGGACAAGCAGCGGACATGCAGGCAATCATAACTGCTTTAGAAATGCATTTGTCTTCCTTAACGCTGTAAATTTAAAGGCCCTGTTTACTTTAAGTGCTTTCTCACGAAAAGTCGGCATTCTTGAGCGAGCCCATTCTAATTTATTCATGTATGATTTGTATTTATAGAGGAAACAGAAGCACGAATCGATAATATCGACGAGCTCGCTAGGCTTAATACCTCCGATGCAGCTGCATTTGAGACAAATGCTACTAAACAACCTATAATCTTCTATATAATTTATACAATAAGGCTACACGTTTTCACGATAGTTCGCAATATGCTTATTCATTTCAAAGTTGGCACACTGACTTCAACTAGTGATCGCAATGTTCTTTCGCTCTAATCTAGGGTGCCTTCCCAGCCTTACCATTTGCCGTTTGACCGGACAATCAGCACCAAAATTCACTGTCTTACATTTTCCTCAAATGATGAATCTAGACCTTTTCAAGCATGCCCCAAGCCGAGTAAAAAGTAAAGCAGGCGGAATTGTTTTGGAGGACAACGAAAAAACCTCGGTATGGTAACAAAAATGTCGAGGAGCAGAAAATAAATAATGTGAAAGCTTGCAGAGATGCTATGGCCCAAAGGAAGCGAGAGAAAAAGAAAATATGACAATATAGAGAAATAAGATGAGAATAAAGGCAGCTCAAAGATAGGGAGCAGTCTATGGTAGAAGCTGGAGATAGCTCTGTAGCACGCATGGCGGAATACACCTCCCGCCGCGTGGCAATAAGTACAACCTATCTGTTTACACAAGAGGGGTGATTCCGACGCCTCCCCCCCCCCCCCCCCCTCTCGAATGGTTCTTTCCATGCAGAGTTGATGCTTGTGGGAGAGGAGACTACAGCCATCGCGATACGAGGAACGACTCGGTAAAGTGAAGGGACGCTGAGCCCCTCATCGAAGCCGACCTCTGAGAAACTATGCCGAAATTCTACGCATTCGTTCTCTTCAAGCCATTTCGCTGTTAGTATTAGCAAAAAATTTTTCTATTAAGAGGATTCGACTAGTAAGGCAGGCGTGTCCCTTAGTCCAGGGCTCCGGTGGCTACGGCTGCCGCATGTGGCCGATGGACGTGCGAATGAAATGAAATGTGCACCTCAATGAAACGTTGCAGTGATAATTGAAGCGGTGGTTATAGCGCTACAAGCTCTCGTCCTTGTGTCTACCTCGTTCTTTATGAACCAATTTGAAGCGAAACAGCGAGGGGGCGTAGGCACAAGGATACGGGCAGGTAACGACGGGGAAAGCACTCACGAAAAACAGGACATAAAAGGCTTCCTGAACTGTGGAGATAAGAGAGCCTGCACAGCAGACGGGATTTTACTAATAAAGTTTGACATACTTCTGATAGTAATGTTTGCAAAATAATACATTCAGGCAGTCAATCGGCATAGTTGGTACCTGTAGCGTTCTCTCTCTCTCTCTTTTTTAAAGCTCGCAGCAACATGAGGTCTTAACGAGAAAAGACACGAGGACACATGCGCACTCGCATGTGTCCTCACGTGTGTCCTCGTGTCTGGGGAAAGAACAAAACAATGTCAATTTTGTTAACCTTCAGCTTGCTCCTGAAGCATGTGAACGGCCATCAGGCAGCCCTGATACCACCCATGGCCGTTCGGAGGCTTATATATCATCATCATCCTCATCATCATCAGCCTGACTATACCCCCTGCACGGCGAAGGCCTCTCCCATATTTCTCCACTTAACCAGGTTCTGTGCCAGCTGCATCCACTTGACTCCTGCGAACTTCTTAACCTCATCCGCCCACCTAACTTTCTGCCGCCCCCTGCTACGCTTTCCTTCCCTTGGAATCCAGTTTGTTATCCTAAGTGACCATCGGTTATCCTCTCTTTGCACTAGAATTTCCACTAGAATGTCGGTAACTTGAGTTATTTCTCTGGCCCACTCTGCACGAATCTCTTAATGTTACCCCTACCATTTTTCGTTCCATAGCCCTCTGGGTTGTAATCAACTTAAGCAGAACTCTCTTGGTTAGCCTCTACATTTCAGCCCCATAGGTGAATACAGGTAAGATGCAACTGTTCTATACTTTCCTCTTGAGCGATACCGGTAAGCTGCTAGTCATAATCTGCGAGTGCCTGCCAAATGCGCTCCATCTCAATCTTAATCTTCTTGTTATTTCCTTTTCATGGTCCGGATCTGCGGTTACTACCTGTACTAAGTAGACATATTCGCCTACTATTTCCAGTACTTCGCTACCTAATGTAAACTGCTGTTCCTTCCCGAGGCTGCTGAGCATTACCTTAGTCTTCTGCATATTGATTTTCAAGCCTACCTTTCTACTTTTCCTGTCTAGGTCATCAATCATTATTTGCAGCTCATCCCCGAGTTGCTTAGCAAGGCAATGTCATCAGCAAATTGCAGATTACTGAGGTATTCTCCATTTACCCTTATACCTAACTGCTCCCATTCCAAGTTTCTGAATACTTCCTCTAAGCAAGCTGTCAATAATACTGGGGAGATTGTGTCTCCTTGCCTAACACCTTTCTTTATCGTAATTTTGTTACTTTCTTTATGCAGAACTATGGTTGCAGTGCAGCCACTATATATACCTTCCAGCACTTTCACGTACGGCTCGTCCACCCCCTGATTCCGCAATGTCTGCATCACCGCCGAGGTTTCTTAAACGTCACCTTCGCCTCACCTCGCATCACGTGAAATTGCTCGCCTACAAGTCACTCATTAGACCTAAACATGAATATGCACCCGCCATATGGGACCCGCATCATATTAACCTCATAAACGATCTAGATGCCTTTGAAAACCGCGCTACAAGGTTAATTCATTCTTCTTACTCGTACGACGTCAGCGTTTCAGCCCTAAACGCTAAATCAGCACTATCGCCTCTTTCCGTTCGTCGTCGCATAGCCACGCTATCACTGTACCACAAATTCTTTCACTGATCACTTAACCGTACCCCCTACATCCCGCCAGCATCTTACATTTCCCACCGCACTAGCCATACGCTTCAAGTGTTTCGCCCACGTGCCCGAACTGTTACTTTTTCAGCCTCCTTCTTCCCACATGCAGCTAAAGATTAGAACGGCCTTCCCCAGCATATCGTCGACATCACCCCTTTATCGTTTGCTAGCAACCTAAACAACATTATTTGTATATGATCACATATATTGCATTGTCTTGTACCTTTTCTGCTCATCCCACCCCTTATGTAATACCCCGCGAGGGGTCTTGAAGGTAATAAAATGAAATGAAATGAAATGCTTTTTCGTAATCAATCAATGCTATGTATAAGGGCTGGTTATATTACAAACACTTTTCTATCACCTGATGATGGTATGGATATGATCGATAGTAGAATACCGTTTCTGAAAACCTGCTTGATCCTTTGCTTGATTGCAGTCTAAGGTTGTCCTGATTCTATTAGCGATTACCTTAGTAAATACATAATACGTAACAGACAGTAAGCTGATTGGTCTGTAATTTTTAAGGTCCTTACAGTCCCCTTTCTTATGAATGAGGATAATGTTTGCATTCTTCTATGGTTCCGGTACCATCGATGACACCATGCACTGCGTATACAGGGTGGCCAGTTTTTCTAGCACGATATCCCCCCCCCCCGTCCTTGAGCAAATCTGTAGTTATCTGATCCTCTCCAGCTGATTTCCCCCTTTTCATAGCTTCTAATGCTTTCTTGACCTCGTCCTTCGTCACTGGTGGAACGTCTGACTGTTTTTCCCTACCGCCAATCTCATTACGGTCTTGACTACTTTGGCTAACTGAGAGATCTGTATAGAACTCCTCGGCTACTTTGACTATATTGTCCATATTCGTGATGACGTTGCCCGCCTTGTCCCTTATCACATATATCTGGTTTTTGCCTATGCCCAATTTCTTCTTTACCGCTTTAAGGCTTCCCTCATTTTTCCCGTGGCTTAAGCCTCGGGCAAAATGTGCCGGGATGTTTCTTCATCGAGTGTCGCTATATTGACTGCAATCCGCGGTGGCGTGTCCGTGTAGATGATGATGGCGACGATGGGCGCCAGGGGGTTCATTTTGTGGTGATCGCGCTTTCAGTGACGCTAACGAATGGACCATGTCGTAAGGTTTGCTTCAAAGGTCATTGTTCCTCTCGCTTTCATTCTTTTCTGGGTGGGTGATAAGAATGGTTATTGCGGAACACGAAGCTCAGCCAAGCACTTTGACGGGCAACTGCCCTTTCCCCAGAGCGGATCTGCGACAATCCAAATGTTACTCTACGGATTAGTGCCATTTTTCACCATTATAATGTTAGCCTTCTAAGTCAGAAATGATATCTAGACTTTGTGCGATAAGAATTCTAAGCAGCAGTACATGAGAGAATGAAGTGGGACTGTGATGCTGCCTTTGTGAACATCAGTTTGGTTGCTGTTTTTTTTTTTTTTTTGTTTCCAACGGCCGGCAATACAGCGGTGCTTTGACAAGTGTTTGCATTAACTTCTCTTTTCTTAGGTTTATTGGGGTTGGGAGTTGAGTGAGCTCAGGAACGGAAGAGAATATTCTAAGGATTCCGCTGATTGCCCAGCTTGGCAAAAATATGTTTTCGGCATATTGCGCTTCAATATCGACATTTAAAACATTAAGGCAACCAAACACAAAATCAAGAGTCCCAACTGAAAAAGCCTGTTCAGACCTAAGAGCTGACGCATTGCGTTACACAAGTAAAAGCATTAAAGGTGAACCAGTTTGCTCACACCTCTCCATACATGCTCGTGCGTTCACCACTAAGGACATGTGACAGATCGGCAGTTGCCCTTGAAGCACACCGGCATCAAAACTTTGCCGTCAACGAAATCCTTTACAGTACGCGCGAAAGCATCGGACACATAATCCTCCAAGCACGATTTTGTTTTGTGAGGTTTAACGTCCCAAATCAACTCAGACTATGAGAGACGCCGTAGTGGAGAACTCCAGAAACTTCGACCACCTGGGGTTCTTTAACGTGCCCTGACATCGCACAGCACACGAGCGTCTTGCCTTTCGCCTCCATGAAAAAGCGGCCACCGCGGCCGGGATTCGATCCCGCATCGTTGGGGTATACAGAAGTCGAGCGTCCTAACAGCTGCACTACCGTGGCGGGTATACCTCTCCAAGCGTCATCAGCTACACTGTGTCTGGAGAAGTGACAGTCGATAATGCTTTCTTAACAAGGTAGTTCAGTTCAATTCAGTTATTCAGTCGTGTCCGACTCTTCGTGACTCTATGGACCATATCACGCCACGCTTTCCGGTCTCTCACTATCTTCCTAACATCACATAACTTCATCTGCAGCGCCTCGAGGGTGCCATCTAACCATCGCGTTCGCTGCTTACTCCTTCTTCGGTGACCCTCAACCTTTCCCAACATCAAATCTTTCTCCAGCGACTCCTCTCTTCTCATCAGGTGACCAAAGTAGCTGACCAAGATACTATGTTGGGCGAGTTGGTACTTATTCATTATTAATATAAACAGCGCGAACACGAAGACAAAGGACAAGATAAAAGAAAGCGACAGTACAAGCAGCGCTTGTACTATGGCTTTCTTTTACCATTGTCCTTTGTCTTCGTGTTCGCGCTGTTTATATTAATAACAAAGTAGCTGAGCTTTAACTTTAGAATTTGACCCTTCAATGAGCAGTCAGGGTTTATGGTCGACAATATCGACTGATTTGATCTTCTGGCAGTCCAAGGAACTCTCATGAGTCTCCGCCAGCACCACAATTCAAGCGCGTCAATTCTTCAGCGGTCAGCCTTCTTCACAGTCCAACTCTCGCATCCATACATCACAACTGGAAAGACCATAGCACGAGTTATACGGATCTTGGTTGGCAGACTAATGTATCTGCTCTTTACTAGGCGGTCAAGGCTAACCATGGCTCTCTTTCCCAGAAGCAGGCGTCTCCTAATTTCATGGCTGCAGTCTCCTTCCGGGGTAATCTTGGAGCCCAGGAAGAGAAAATCTGTCACAGCTACCACTTCTTGTCCCTTGATGCTCCAGGACTTTATAGGGCAAGACGCCATGATCTTTATATTTTTAATGCTCAATTTACGCCCAAACTTCTCACTCTTTTCTTGTACGCGCATCAGAAGTCTCTTGAGTTTCACTTCACTTTCTGCCATTAAAGTGGTATCATCCGCATATCTAAGGTTGTTGACACGTTTTCCAGCAATCTTCACTCCAGCTGAAGACTCGTCCAGACCGGCCTTCCTCATGATGCAGTCTGTATATAGGTTAAATAGGCAGGGCGACAGTATGCAGCCTTGTCTCACTCCTTTCTCAATCGGAAACCATAACAAGGTAGTACAGCCATGCTAAAAGAAATTCGGCTCAGATACCAAAGACGGCTTGCTTTTGAGCATACGGAAACATTATATGTCATGAGTCATTCATAAGCTTAATGTTTGTACATGCTCTACACCTTGCAGTAAGTTACTTGTAGAGTGTTGAGTAATGCTAGGTTGCACAATTCATATGGGTCGTGAGTCCTGTTTATGACTATGAGTCACGACTATAGACCACATACAGAGAGCGGTTCGGTTTAGCACAACAGTTGGCGCCACTAGCACTGCCTCCATATGCCGCCATGTCAAACCTCTTAGCCGCGAAACGCTGCATGCTGCTCATACTGCTTGTGTCGTACTATGTCAAGAGTGTTTCAACAGGTACAGCTAATACCAAAGTGCCAGATGGTGTCGTTGTCCTTTTATAGTGATGTGACCATTAACAAACGTTGAGTTGTGTCACCTCACTAGGCGTGGCTTGAAAAAATAAAAATAAAGATACGACACCAAAGATAATGCCTTCGTCGGCGGGTTGCAGGACCTTGTGCTTTTTATGGCTGGCTTTGAATCATGAAAGACCATCGTTTCCTCGTCAGTGGTAAGGTAGCACATATATAATGTTCTTCATTATTAATAACAATATCAGCTGCCTTTATTTCTATGCATAAAGTCGAGGAAAATGTTATTTTGGTAGGATCGGCGAAAAATTTTACGGAGCAACTAAAGTGTAGGGATTTGGGAGGCTCACGCTTGTCTTTCTCGAGTTGATTTTTGTCTTTTGTAATGTACAGTCTTTGTCAAAAATATACAGCCCAATAGTTTTGCTTCTAAGCCCCGCAACGGGGCTCAGTACGCATCTGCACAGTTCGAAATCTAGTAGACGACAAATCTAGTTCCCATTCTTCTCTATGCTTACCTATATATCCCAGTATTGCTTCCAGGGCCTTAGTTAGAGTGCTGAGAAGCCAACCCCTTTGGCCGTATATTTTTGACAAAGGCTGTACATGTTTTTGCAAAGAGAGCATGTTGGCAAGTCGTGAATACCGGTAAAAAAAAGATTCGTAGAAATGTCAATCTTTACCCTAGTGTTTAATTTCACCGATCGCAGGATCTGAGAGACCGAATGAGTCGCTTATCACTCTATAGCATCAGAGATAAAATATGCCGCTTTCGCCGCACCATTATCAAACTCTTCCAAAGACGTTTGCGTTTTGCTATTCCAAATAGCCTGAAATCTACATAAAGCGAAATTATGAGTCAAAAGAACGTAAACGTTTTTTTTTTAAGGGGGGGGGGGGGCGTTAATGTATTTTTCGGATTCTGTTGGCGAGATGGGCGGTCGAGCCCTCTTTCCCCCTTCGTGTGGATAATCCGCGTGTGCATGTTCGTAACATTCGTTGGCGGCACACTTTCAACATCACAGTTCATAGAATAATCGTTACTACAGAGCTTAGAACGTAATAGTGGACTTTCGTGAGACAATATATTTTTTGTATACTTCAACTGAACTCCTCTGGTAAAGGTGCGGGCTAGTCAGCGATCCACGACAGTAGAGCTTTTGGACCAAACCGGTTAGGAAAGTCCTTTAAAAAAAAAAAAAAAAAAAAAAAAAGACTAGGTCAAGTACTCGCAAGGGTGAAGGAACGGGCTAGTTGGTAAGTCATCTTGGAAATCAAAACAGCGCACTTCAAAACACAGACAGAAAGGGAACGACAACACAGCACTGACTTCTGCTGTTTTTCTAGAGCGACACAATATATATATACAAAAAGTGGGCGGGAAAGAATTGTTTCCGCCCACTTTTCTTACATATATTTTGTGCCGCTCCCTATTAAACAACCAGTTGAAGTCAGCGCTGTGTTGTTGTTCCCTTTCTGTGTCTGTGTTTTGAAGTGCGCTGTTTTGCTTTCCTTGTTCAGGCTTCTATGAGTTGTCGCGCCACCTATAAGCAGTCATTACAAGCTTTCTGATGTTGCTGTCATTGATTTCTGGAAATCGTTCTTTTTCTTTCTTATTTTTCCCTTTAATTACCAGTAGGGCAATTATGTCAAAGAAGTTTTGCTATTTCAACTCTTGAAGATATTTCACTTCTCCGGTGATCGTGCATTTATCAACAATCTGAAAGTTTGCAATTCCCACGCAGTTTCCTTTAATGGCCGCGGGTACCACCACTATTGATAAACACCCGAATTTTGACCGATCAAAACCGCCGATTTTTAATGCATGGACCCCTATGAAAAGTTTCGCAACTGGTAATATTAAAGAGCTCTGCCACCACAAAATACTTGTAGTACAACAGGTCGCATGTCTAGTCAAATGATTGCTGCGGCTATACGTTTGGGGCACACAGTTCTGTCTGTTTCGTTCGACCTGTTCGATTTCGTTTGATATCGTTTGACCAACGTGCGTTCTAGTATGCCCGGAAAGTTAGCGGAAGCTAAAAAAACGTGATAGAATTCTCTCCGCATTTATCCTAGCGACTAAAATAGATAGCTCTGGAAAGGAAGTTCTCAGGATTTGATGAGCTCGTAGTTTGCACAACTTCAAAATGAATTAAATGTTCCATCATACAGCTTTCAGATAAAGAATTTAAAAAGAAAAAAAGGAAAAAAATGCAAGCTGACATGAAGTTCTGTGTTTTTGTCCAGACGCGGCTGCTCTCACTAGTTTTCGCGCTGAGCGTGCTCTCAAGCTGACATTCCCCCGCCGCCGTGGAACTCGGTGCCTTTGGTAGTTGGCTGCTAATCCCAAGGCAACGGGCCAAAACGCCCTTGTGCAGTGCGAGCAGAGAGCAGGTAAAAACAAAAGAGTGGTAAAAAAAAACGCAAACGTGTTCCAGTGCATCATCAAACTGCGCGTTGAGTAGAAAGAGATGCCGGGAAATTATAGATGTCGTGTAAAGAGTGTATATAATACACGTATGTATAGTGTTGATTGAGGTGGTTGATACTGTGATTGCTTTAATGATTTATTAGTGAACAGTAATTGGTGATTAGTGAATGAAACCAGCGTGGTATAGACAAATAATCTCGTGTACGTGTCAGTGAGTTTGAACACGTGCGATGACCTGTGGCTGGTACTAGTGCGACAGTGTTCCTGACATTGTACCAGAAGCATGCGGGAGCTTCGTTTGAGAATGTGTCTTGGCGTGATGATGGTGCTTGACAGTCAGGGAGAAGTCGTAAGATGAATGCCGCGAAGGAGGAGAAGAACGCAGCTAGGCGGTTGAAGCGAGGGCAGGATGCCGAAGTACGAACGTTAGAAGCGAAGCGCCGTAGGTGTGTGGAGGAAGCCGAGCTGGAATGACAGCAAGTTGCAGACGATTGTAAGCGATCCTTGAAGCAATAGGAGCCGAACTGAAATGTCAACGTCATTTAATAATAGACAAAGAACCTGGTGTGCTGAAAGTAGCATACGAGTGGCAACAAATAACGCAATGAGCGCACACACTACCGCGTCTATTCTTAAACCCAAGCTGCAAGAAATGCAAAGAAATAAATATAAAAAATATTTTAGCAAGTTGAGCCTTCGGCGACATGATTTCGCTAAGCATCCTCCTAATTTCTGTTAAAATATCCGGCATACGTACTATTAACCTCGAGTACGAGTATATGCACATACCCGATGCGATTAGAGGCGAGTCATTGGTGAACTCTGCCGTCGCTTCAGCCATCAACATCGACTAAAAGCCAGAACAAGGTGCTCTTACAGACGAGCACGCTGTCCTTCTCGACGTCCGTGCAGCTTTCCGTCTTCCGGTTCACCAGCGACTCGAGCGGCCAACTGCCGCCTGAGTGCATCGCAGAGCTTCATTGACGCTGCCGGTGATGTTTTTGACAGCGCAGGCCCCGGATGGCCGCTTTCAGTGCGTTGGCTGTTCGCGCATGCGGACATCGGCAAGGTGGACATTATCATAAGCCAGCATAAGGTACGCCTCGTTTGGTCCCTCGCGCGCCTGGCAGGATTAGCCCAGAATTTCAGCGTCCTTCCCGCCCTAATAAGTATCCAACTCACCGTGCGGACTGGCAGCTGCTCTTGTTTACATGCGTGGACGCGCACAGGAGAAACCTCATCAAAAGTGTGGGTCCTCAGCTTGGCGAGCCAAGAAAAGGGCTCTTCTGTTTTGGCTTCCAAGCATCTGACGTCGATCATGCGCATATTGTACGGACGGTCCCAGAGCCCTCGCTTGCATCGCTATATCACCAACAACGAGCTTCCAGCACTGCCATTGAGATGAAGCGCAGCTGTTGTGGAATTGGGGCCTCCCGAATAATGTAAGCTTCGGCGAAAGCCAATGATGAGACTCTGAGGGGCGGGTCTCAGTTTCAACCGGCGCGACTGAGACAGACTGGAGTGCATCTTAGACACACACACACGCAAACACGCACGCACACACACACACATGCACACACACAAACACACACACACACACAAAAACGAATGCACTGCACTGACCAACTTGAAATAAACCGGCCAAAGGAAGGGCACCTGAACGAAGTTGGAAGCAGTAAGTGAAATCATGGAAAAAATAACCATGTGCGTTCGTGACCGATCGTCGCCGAGCAGCGAGTGACGCCTAAATGCACCTACAGTTTCCACCCCTGTGACACTACTGGCGAGTCGATACGAAAGAAAAATAAAATTATGAGTGCCAGATCTGCACATGATGAATTTGTTGAAGGGAGTCTCTCACCGTTATGGGGAATAACATATCTGAAAAACTCCCTTCTATAGCTGTGAAATTTCAGCGAACTTTGTTAGCTACCCCAAATCATCTTGTCACGAGGAATCGGCAATTTTCATCTTTCTGCCACTTTGCGCAAGCGCATCAATACTCAGACAGTTACGCTTAAATGGCCTCCACACCACTGTTATGGAAGCCATCTCACTTTTTTTTTTGCTTTTTTATTTGCTGGGTAGACGGTGAGGGTGCGCAAGTCGTATATATAAATATGTATATGTATATGTAAATATATATATATTTAAGGTAGGTGACACACGGTACTTAAGGTAGGTGACACACGGTAGAAAAAACAACACTTTATTCCGACGTTTCGGCCGGGGTCCGGCCTTTGTCAAGGAATGTAGAAAGAAGCTGTCGGTTCCCATTTCTTATATACATGCACAATCGAAGAACACGTGACCAGCTAATATCAACAAATAAACATCAAAATATCAAAAACAAGATTTCACACGCTAATTTCGTTCGCTCAAACCACGACTGAGAGCACCACAATCGCGACGCACAAATGCACTAGTCAGGTGGTATTATTTGTATTTCGCGGGCTTTCTTCTGAGCCAGGAAAAAAAGATACACGTGAGACTTTCTTTGTCGCAATTAATGAAATGGGTGTTTCTGAAGGTGCTCTACAACTTTCCAATTCACATTTTTGGTCTAAAGTCGATATTTAATAAATTAGAAAAATTAACATAATTAGCTAATTACGTAATTGCAAAACAAAAAATTGCCTGTAGTGCGCAAGGAGGCTGGCAGTTGTATGCAATTGGTTTCACTGACCTACATCAAAAATATTATTTTGTACCCCTTACCCCTTGGTTCAAGTTAGCTGGGACACCCGGTATATATATATATATATATATATATATATATATATATATATATATATATATATATATATATATATATATATATATATATATATATATATATATATATATATATATATATATATATATATAAGGTGCTGGCTTGACTACACGGCTCGCAAATGCAGCCCTGCGTATAGTCTTCAAAGCGTGTTCGACATACACTGGTGAATCAGATAAGGTTTCATTTCCTTTGGGGCAAGAGCAGCGGTCAATCCCCGTATTCTATGTGTCTGGCTTTCGCGGCGCAACACAGCTGCAAAGCGGTGGCATTAAAAAAGGGAAGATTCTTAAACATAATGCATTAAGAAATCATTTCAGAGGGGGGTTAAGCGACCTTCATGAGTTACGCACAGATTGTACATCAGGGTTATCAAACTGTAATGAGCTCGCAATATACTGCGGTTATGAATTTCGCAGCCATCGCTTAGTGAGGAACATTTTTCTGAGTTTAAAGGTTCAGCAGTAATTAAATTTCACAACGGAAGGCTGCTTCCCGAAGATTACGTCGACCATGTTGGCGCAGGACTGGAGAAGACACTCTCGGAACTGCACCATCTCTTTCGAGGTGAAATGCTACGAGAGTTGCAAATGCTTCCTACAGGGGGTGCACTGTACGGAAAGGGAGAGTAAGTTGCGGCACGTATCTAACAAGTCGCTTCTTCACTTAGCTGCGCAGGGTGGAAATTGCAGAAGCAGTTTTAATGCGTCAGCTTTCACTGGAACGTCGGCCTATCCTCATATTCTGGCGACAAATGAAGCGTTTTTGTGACGCCAGCAGCACGTGGTGCGGGGTTCGTGAGCTCACCATCACTCAGCTGTGCTGTGCCGTGGCAGAGAAGGTGGATCGCGTGAAGCAGGAACCGGAAGAACTTCGCACGCGCCGCAGCGAGCGCAAGAACGAGCGGCAGCTGTATCAAGAGTTAGGTGCCCCTAAAGCGGGACGAAGGCATCAACGGCGAGAGGATCTTGACACGCGAGATCGCAGAATTTTAAGGATGCCGCGGTAACCAGGGCATTCGCAGCATCCTTGAAGATGAACCAAAATTCTGCTTCCAGCCCACAACAGGGAAGCCGGAACTACTGACCCGGGGGCGGCGCATAGCAGAAATTGAGCAAAGGAGCGAGACAAGGACATAGCCGTTTGGGTCGGAGCCGAGGCGGTGGCAAAAAATGTGAGAAAGTATGAGCAGAAAGCCACTAAAACAATTGAAAAAAAAAGCGACGGTAGAAAATGTGAGAACGTGTCAGCAGAAAGCCATTGAAGCTGTTGAGAAAAATTTCAAGAAAAATGAATTTAAGAAGAGTGCAGAAGACTGCAGCGCTAAGGATGCTGCAAGATCTACACCTGGGTTCACTTGCAAAGAGTATGAAGAATTCGTATAGTTGCACTCTGTAAGCACTCTTCTTGTGCAAAATACACAAGCCTAATCTTCCGTTCAGAGTGATAGCGTCTGGGAACGGTAGCTGGCAGTCAGCTATAGCAAAATTTCTCCAAGAGCAGCTGACGACTTTGAAGACCGAAGACCCCTTCCTCGTTAGGAGTTCGCACCAGATAGCAGAAGAACTGAAGCAGTAGCTTGGTATGACCACATCGGCCAACATAGGGTTCGCTATTAACTAGAAGATGTGTACTACACCATACCGCACAAAGATTCGTTTATAATAGATCAGTGATAAATGAATCGGGAGATGTGCCCTTTCAAAATATGTCGGCTGTAAGCTGCTACCGCTTTTTAGCCTTATTGGAGTTTTATCTACAATAAAGTTCCATTATTTTAATAACCAGTTTAACACACAAAAAAAGCTGGAATTTGCACCGGATCGTGTGTGACACCCGTCCTGCTTGAGACCTTTCTGTCTCGCATTAACAAGAGATCGTTCAACTCGCTTGCTAACCTAGGCATATTTAGATATGTAAACCACTATCTGGTGATAATGGACAAGCCACATACTTAATCTATTGACCAAGCTGTTGCTGACGTGCTTGCTTCCTTTAAAACAGTCGCAAAAGGGTTTTAAAGTTTGCCTATGAATTGCCGCATGGAGACAGCATACAGTCCCTTGACCTAAGAATATAATTTTTGGGAGGGCACATATGTTGGGTGTACAATCCTAGGTCACAAAAGGCACTCCTCCGTGCTCATTCGAAGGTAATAAAACGAGCAATTTCCGCGAATTGTCTCAATTCCGTGTTGAAAAAATCATGTTACCATCAAATGTCTCAAAGCGTTAAAATACGAACAGAGCGTTTGCGCATGTCCGACTATCATCCAGATATCTTCTCAGCAGTTGCAGAGAGCCTGTTGCAAAAGATGAAGATAAGTAAAATGCATGGTAAGCAAGATCAGAGGCTGCCTACTCAACTAATTCCGTACATTCACAAAGTATCTCATAATCTAAAGAAGGTTGCAAAAGGATACCATGTAAATGTACTCTTCTCGCGTCAAGTAAATTCTCAAAAGTTGGTCCAATGATGGTGAAAAAGCACAAGCCGTATTGTAGTATCAAACACCTATAGGTTATGTATTAGCGCTCCAAAGGTTTTAGCTATCGACTGGACTAATTCCTCAGTCCTCACTTTCCGACTACCCGATCGGCATGATTTTGCCAAAAAAAAAAAAAAGAACAGACAGCTAGTGGCACGCTTTTTATACTTTTTTTAGATTAAGGGTTCGATTCCAAACTTAGTATAATATCACAGCTAGCTTGCTGGGGTTCGATATTTTTTCTGCAGTGACAACGGTATGTACACTTGCTATGCCCACTTGTTGTATATTGCATAATATTCGCACGTGTTACTGGCAATATTTCCCAGAGATTGTTGTTCTTCTGGTGATAACTTAGCTTTTAAACGAAAACTGCGCGCGTTGCTGAAAGCGTATTTCAATGCCTTTCATTATTCGATTGCAAAAAAGTACGACGAATAATTTCAGGAAGAGACGGAGGTGTCGGTGGAGAAATCAGAACCAACTGAAATACGCGAAGTCGTATAATCAAAATTTCATTGTCTGATGCATATTGTCACGTAGTGGTGACGAGGTCGACGACACAAATGAAGGGGTCGATGATTGCACTAAAGAAACTCTTTATTTGGGCTGACTTGCGCCCGCAAAAGAACTAAGCAACTCGGCGGCGGCGATAGAAACAAACGTGCTCGTCGATCGTCGAACAAAGAATGCCCATCACACTCGTCAACGCTCAATGTAAAGGCTGTACAGAGCAATCTAGATAACGTCGCAAACAGCGGCTGGCTCGGTGGCCTGTAGGCTGGTCTTTCAGGGTGACAGGAACACGGCTTGGGTCTTCGCTTGAAGGATCAAAGGCAGCACTTCCACCAGATGTCACGTAGTGCATGGTGACGAGGTCGACGACACAAATGAAGGGGTCGATGATTGCACTAAAGAAACTCTTTATTTGGGCTGACTTGCGCCCGCAAAAGAACTAAGCAACTCGGCGGCGGCGATAGAAACAAACGTGCTCGTCGATCGTCGAGCAAAGAATGCCCATCACACTCGTCAACGCTCAATTTAAAGGCTGCACAGAACAATCTAGATAACGTCGCAAACAGCTACCAGCATGGGCTGGAACATAGTGGAAAGGCACCCGAGTGGCCGGAACCTTCGAGATAGATCTCGGTGCATCTTACGCTACAACGAAACTGATAAAGGTGTGACTCGCGACATCGAGCATTAGCAAACAAAGATTACGGAACTGATACGCGGTCCAGAATCAGAGTGATAAGCCTGTATGCCGGCGGCTGTTAAAAAACAACAAATACAGTTTTGAAGGTTTCGCGGCGGTATGCTTTGCTGTACGGATATTATTATTTGATAAATTTGATCAGTCGCCGAAAGTGCAGTCACAAGGGTAATGTAAAGAGACCAAGGAAAAGGGCGCCCACAGGCCAGGCCTAATAATTAGCATGATGACTTTATTATAAGGGTATTCGTGTTCACTGGGCGCCAATAAAATAGTATTTGAAAAGCTAGCAGTATGGAGTAAACCGCGCGTGACAACTTTGTGACCAATGCTTACCACTATTCGGAATGACTGGCAACTTGTTATCGAGCATACCGCAGGCGTTGAGTGAAGTCAGTGTATCCGATGTAGTCTCCCACATTCTATTTTGCATAAGGGACTCTACAGGCACGATCATACATTGAAAATCGTTCCCATGGGCCAAAGACGATTGTACCCCATGTGACATAGGCACACCTGTCACAATACCACCAAACGAGCAGATAATGATTTCTATTTCAACTGGGCATAGCTTCAAGAATGCATTTTGCACCTTTATGCGCACACAAATGCAACTGTTGAAATGCATTAAACATATATGCCCACAATCTGCGAAGGTGAGAACCACTCTCTATGTCTTGCGAACGGTGTTCCAGGAGGAAGAAGATGGCGACTTAGGCAGCAACGCCACCTGTTGCACATAGTGGGAACAACTCTCTTTAGATTATCTAACGGCAGCTATTGAGATACTTGGGATAGGCTTCTCTAAAATCATGCTAAGGGCGCTCCGGCACTGCCAAACACTTCTCAGGTTAGGGGAACGTTATGAAAGTCAACGAGGAAGAGTGCTGTGAATCTTGTTCCCGGAGCATAATCAGGAAAAAGTAAGGCATTATATTTCTCAATTGGTTTTATGTCATTTGACACTTATTTCTTAATTTAGGTAAAATCGACCACTCTGAAGGATGTAACATGTATCTACTCGCACTTGTCATGGGAGATATTAGCGCACTCCATAATAATAATAATAATAATTTGTTCACAGGAAGGGAAAGGCGCAGTATCTGTCACACTTGCTATGTGGACACCTGAACCGCGCCGTAAGGGAAGGGATGAAGGTGGGAGTGAAAGTGGAAAGAGAAAAAGGGGAGCCGTAGTGGAGGGCTACAGAGTAATTTCGACCACCTGGGGATCTTTAACGTGCGCTGATATCGCACAGCACACGGACGCCACTTCGTTTCGCCTCCA
Organism: Amblyomma maculatum; assembly: GCF_055883805.1. Classification (NCBI taxonomy): domain Eukaryota; kingdom Metazoa; phylum Arthropoda; class Arachnida; order Ixodida; family Ixodidae; genus Amblyomma; species Amblyomma maculatum. The sequence goes on from NC_139344.1 coordinate 65,665,794, forward strand.
TCGAAACGCAGCCGCCGAGGTCGGGTTCGAACCCGGGAACTCGGCGACTGCGTTTCGATGAAAAATAAAATAAGAATTTCTGTATTATAGAAGTATTTCAGATTCAATTTCGTCAATGCCGGGGAAGCTTTAGTTAGACTTCTGCTGTATTGAGGTTGAGGTGTAGCGAAGACATTGACTTCACCGGCTTCGTGTCTGGCCAGAGTTAATGAAATGCGAAGTTGTGTGAAGAGCCTTCCACGCGAAAGGTGGCGTCTTAAATTATTTTTTATAATGAGAGCGTTGATAGTGTTGGTGGTGCTCTGTGTAAGTAACAAGTGAAAAGGGTTTCAAATTGTGCTAGCTGGTGATTCATATCTTCAAACATCTCTGCGCTTTTGAAAAAATTTGGACGTTGAAAACGACACAAAACGATGGAGCGCAACGCTACAGTTTTCTTGTCAATTCCTGCGTCCAAATATAAAATGTTGGGTAATTATAGTATCAGTCCTTTATATATCTTATCGAAGTAAGCATGTTCCTACTCCCTCTATATAGGTAACCGGCAAAAGATACACGGTCATAATGCCAACATCATAGGGCTGCAGCGTGTACTGCGTTAGCGCTATAGTTCACATTCCAGCGAAAAAGCCATCGCCCGCGCGCTTCTCTATGCGAGAATCACACTCCGGCTACGGAATCACCCACCGACATCGACCCCACAGAAGCCTCCACCAGCTTGGGGCCCCAGCTGGCAGCAGCGTAACTCAAAAGCGACGCATGACGAAACCTAACCGAAAGATGCAGTGGGAAGCCAATCAATGTAAAATGTAAATACACAGCCGTAATGATCACGTAGATACGTGGAATCGTGTTATATGATCATCCGGGCAACAGCTTTCTTTCTCTTTTCCTGTTCTTTGGCTGTCAAGGGTCACGTAGTAAAAAATTAAGGAAAGAACAGCACCGCGGTTTCGGTGTTTCCAAGAGAATATGTAAGTGCCCATTCCATCTGACACTTCTCAACGTTTTAACGCGATGGCATAAAAGGACCCGCTTGCCAAAAAAAAAAAAAAAGAAAAGAAAGCCCCGGAATTCGTGCTGCCGGCGCTGGCATTGTGAGCAAGAAATCACTCTCGCCCCCATATAAGGTAGCAATTGGCACGTGACATGCCTATTCACGTATTCATTGTTCGGTTGTGCGACGTCACGAGACAGCATGACACGGTCGAGATGTCAGGAGCTACTAAATTCGGAGGCTTCTTTGAGGCGGGACCCCACCGAAAAACCAAAAGTTCTACGTGGCAATAACCTCATAAAATCTCATCTAATCGCATAGACTCTCATACGGCTCACATCAGTATCATAAACTACCGTACATAATTTATGATAATGTACAAGAACCTATGAGACCTTATGCAATTATATGCGACTTGTATGTGATTTCTTATGTGAATTGTGTGAGATTGCTAGAGAAAATGTTAGGTAATTGCTTCATACAATTTTTTCAGTACGGGGGAGGGTGTGGTGAGAACTGAACTTCGGACCCCTGGATCCTGAGTTAGACGTGGTATACCCCTAAGTCACGTGCGGTGAAGCCGTGAGTGGGAGCCATTAACGCTATGACATTATACCCTTAAAGGGGGAGTCAAGTGTCCCCCCACTTTATTTTTTACTGTCGCTAAGTCGTCCTCCACAAGCGACTTCCTTAAAGAAACTCTTTCGCCCAGTTGCGCTGACACATCCCACTTCCGCAGCTCTTTCTCCTCGCACTGTTTCAATCGGTTCACGTGAAATAGAGAAACTGGTGAAAGCTGCACACGTCCCCAAATGCTCATGTTTCTTCATATCGAACGACATTTGGGTCTGCTTGGAAAACACGGAAAGCGTTCCTTCGGGAACTAATAAAATGTGCTTCTCAGCATGCAAGTTGCAGGAAATTAGGAGACGATGCGCCATTTGCTGGCGTGGCTTGGGGTGCAGTATTTACGCGAGCTCATAAAAACTGCACCCAATTGAAGAAGCGCGCTGATCGCGTTTCCTTCGACAGAGCCTCTGCTCCGGATGTGCCCCTCAGCTAAAACGAAAGCCAGAAAGTCAGCGAAGCGAAAAGGCGTCACGTTTTTCCAAGTCCACATAAAGTATTTATATATCCTGACCGACTTTCCGCGGTATGCGATAGCCGGCTAGCTTGCGCGTCGGCGCTTTCTTCGGCGGCCAATGGTTGAGCCACCGTTTAATTCCCACGGAGCCCCTTTCCGAAAGCTATCGTGACTGTCCGAGGCCCGTCGCTTTATCCTGAGCAAAGAAATGGGAAAATATCCGCCAATAGCGGTATAGAGAAGCGAGAAGAAAGGCGCGTATTTGTGCGGGCAACTTTCCCCGAGATCGACGCCGGAGATTACAGAACAGGAAGCCGGTGGCAGCGCGCTCGTGCTGGACACCGTCACGGCCGTGGTGAGCGGATCCACAATTTTGCGGTGATAACGGTGCATTCGCGCATGCAAAGCCCGTACTCCCGCAGACACCAAGGCGCTCCGAGGGCCTTCGGATGAATCACGGAGTTCGGCCGGGTGCCTCTTAACATGCAAGGCGGTCGCGCCAGAGCATTGATGGTGGCCAGAGATCCAGCACTCGGTGCACACCCGATTTTCTGATGGCGCAAACTGAAATAGGCGCCAGCCTCCTTGAGATCGCTTCCATGCGTAGCCATAGAGCACCTGCCAACAGCCTCGGCGCCTTTAGGCTCAGAATTAGTCGGGTAGGCATTCCGAGGCCTAAGTTCATGTTCAACTTTGAAGCATCGCCTTCCTAGATTCCGAGAAAATTCGAGGAAAAAGCAGACGCTAATCTCTTTCTTTTGCTCATTTATCTAACTAAACCTTTTCACGGTATTGCGAAGTAGAAATGTATCTCAGTGCTGATTTCTATGGACATTGTATCATGCGGATGGTGAAAATTAGGCGAATATCCCTGCACTTTCTAACTTAGATTCATGGCGCGCACGTAGCAGACATGCGCGTTGACTAAGAGGCAATGTGAAGACTTCACAGACACACGATTACAAAGTTTCTGAAGGCGCAACTCTGCCCATGCATTCTTTTTTCTTCAATATTTATTTTACAAATTCTTGCGTGAAGAGTTAGTAACCGACTACGCCCCCTGTCCGCCATTTCTGAAAGCTTTCCTTCATCCGCAAAAATCTCCCCCCCCCCCACCCCCTTTTTTTCTGTAATGCCTAATCGGGCCTTTAGGGTAAACCTGAAGAAAAGAAAGATGGTGCCATGTCGGTTTTGGGACGAAGAAAAACGGAGACTGGTGTCCGTACAGCGTCGTGGTATTTCTTGGTGTCAGTTTCGTCGGCGTCGTCCGCAGCAGCGGCATGGTAGAAAGAGTAAAAGGTAGCGAACTCCCATGGAAGCCTGCGAGTCGACTCAGAGAGAGGCTTTAGTTTTCTGGCGACCCCTGCGAAGTGTGCGGCAAACCAAACACATGAAGTTCTGACGTCACAGTTACGTACTATCGGCGGCGAATTTGATTGTTTTTTTACTTTACGACAAAAAACAAGGCCAACGACGACGAAGGCAGAACTATGCTCGTATAAGGCGGACAAATGGACACCATAAGTGTTCAGCCAACTTTGCTTGACTTGGATATCGACTGTCAAGTTTTATGGTAATTGAAATGTTACGTCATCCTTCACCACCTTATCACAACATTGTTCTGGCTCCGTCGTCGCTAGCGTAGTATTGCGTCGCCTGTGATGTAAACGCCTTCTTCGGCTCATTTCTTCGGGCACGTTTCTGAAGATAAGGGGCCTTCAAGTGAATTCGGTAAGCACGTGGATAAGAATCACATGGTTTCACTATTGGCACAAAGGAGTGAAGCTGTGCTGCATCGAAAGCCAGGCTTTATTAACTCACGATTATAATAATAGACGCATCACGACAACGCAAATCTTCAACTGTAGGAAGGCGACCACCGATCCTTCGTCTGTCATGGTCTCCATGTATAATCCTCGTGGTAACAAAATGACCTGAGCGTATGTCTACAAACTAGACGTGGTGAGATTATAAAAGGGCAACAGATATCACGAACAAGCAAAGTACATATCAATGAAAAAGAACAAAGAAAAACAAACGGGATTTCTCTAACGCTAGCGTTAGAACATCTAGCTATAAAAGCTAGATAAGAAATTAAAGATAGATAAGAAGATAAGATAAAAGCTTAAATAAGAAATTCAAGCGGGGATTGTTACTATATAGAAGGTAATACGCCTGTGAAGTGAAAATAACCGGAATACAGCTTCGCTCCCTACAACAAAAATGTCGCCCTGTTCGCGATTCCATTCTTTTACTCGCGCTTCATCTGTCGCTGAGAGGAGCCAATGTGAGGCTACCAATTTACAACTTCAGCATTCGTATACGTGAAAAGACCCCCACTGACAATAGGAACATGCCAGTGATACCAGCTAAAGAACATTCAGCGAACGTTGGTGCGGTAATTCGACCATAGGCCGGCGGATTCACTTGTGAGTCGACTCAGGCTCACAGTCAGATCGTGATCTGAGTGGTGAGTGAGTCCAAACTCACATTCGGATCATGATCTGAGTCGTGAGTGAGTCCGGACTCACACTCAGATCATGATCTAAGTCGTGAGTAAGTCCGGACCACGGTGGAAGAATATCTTGCACCGTGGTCAGGACTCACATTCAGATCATGATCTGAGTCATGAGAGAGGCCGGACTCAGACTCAGATCATGATCTGAGTCGTGAGTGAGTCCGGACTCACATTCAGATCTGTAGTACTTGCGTAATTGACGACCCTGAAGACCTCTGGCGCTGCATAGTTACACATAAACACAACACATACACAGAAGAGAATAAGGCAAGACATTCACACCGATGATGCTGTCACTACCAACTGGCTGTTATTTGTGATACGAAGTAGAAAGCATCACAAAAACACGCAAGGTTACAATAAAAAGAAGAAAACAGAAGATTCAGAAAAACTGCGAAGAAAAATTCTGAAGGAAAAAATAAAACGAAAATAATGGTAAATTGCGTCTATTTTCTTGTCATATTATCCGAACGAAGCAGTATCACTTCCTTCCTGTTGAGCGCCACAGATGGAACACTCAGGCATTCCCGTTCTTCACCTGAAATCATCTTAAATGCTGCGATCTTTTCAAGGCGTCTTTTGCTCCAGCCTGCACCTTAGTTTCGGTGAACCTTGCTACACAATGGTTATCCCCTCGAGTCCTGTTGAGCGTCTTCCGTGCGACAACGAGAGAAATGGGTCGCCAGGTTTCCCGGAGCAGACAATTCGGCACATTAGTTTCTGTATTCCCTTAGCCTCTCATTGAGGCATCGGCCTGTCTGCCCCACATAGCCTTTCCACAAGTCAGGGGTATATTTTACACAACACCTTTGCAGCAGTTGAAAGCGTTCCCTGTGCAGCACGCCGCATCCTTCCTTGGTCTCACTCGCTCCGTTCACCTTCCTGCACATACTCTTTAGCTCGTTCGGTGCAGACAGCACGACCCTAGTTTCAAATCGGCTCGCGATCTTCTTAAGATAATGTGAGATACCATGTGCGCAAGGCAGGACAACCTGTCTCCTCTTTTCACTCTCTTTAAGCTCTCTTGTCCGGGGTCGCATATTCTTCAGACAGCTTTCAGCCGCAGATATCAACATGCTCCTCGAATATCTACTTCTTTTCAGTCTCTCAGTCTGTAGGTTGACACTCTTGCCCATCAAGTGCGGACATGATTTGATCAATGCCTGCCCTAAACACGAGACAGCTAGCCTCCTCTTGATCAACTTCATATGACCGGAGTCTTAAGGAAGAAGACCTTTTGCCTCTGGTGTTCTATAAAACCAACACGTATGGTCTTCGGGAAGCACAAGTCTGATATCCAAGCACTGGATCTGTGCATTATCTGGAAGCTCAAACGTGAACTCAAGCCCCAGATGTGCATTAGGGAAGTGCGTAACTATGCAGCGCCAGAGGTCTTCAGAGTCACATTCAGATCATGATCTGAGTCGTGAGTGAGTCTGAACTAATACTCAGATCGTGATCTGAGTCGTGAGTCCGGACTCACATTTAGATCATGATCTGAGTCGTGAGTGAGTCCGGATTCGCATTCAGAAGGATCTGAGTCGTGCTGAGTCCGACCTATAAAGTTCCTATGAAATAATTGAATTCTTGCTCAGAGGTTGAAGAATCATATGATTCGAAGTGATCGAGAGAGTAATGGGTACAAGGCGGTAATTAAATCCTAGCGGACTCAAATTGCCTTTGTAATTCTAATAATGAATAAGCTTCTTGGTGAGCTGATCATGTAGAGCAATTTCGATGTTTTTCATTACGCAATTATTTTGACTATGTCGAATAATGCAGGTTAATCGAACATTTGTTCTCGTTGGCGTGTTGTATTGCGGTGGCTATATAGTTCTTCCTTTGCTGTTTATTTATTTCCGAATATCTCGCAAATGATTTCACTGGTCGGCTTTTCATTGGTGCACAGCGATGCGAACGAGCCAGGCTAGCCGTGTATAGCTAATAATATCAGACTAATGAAGTTCGAAGAGACCATTGTGTAACCACATTTTCTAACGTTCTTTCTTATTGCGAAAGAAGTCATCGGCTCACCACCACAGACTAAGAATCTTGTCCGATATTTCTTTTTGTGTACCATTGCTCTAACTGAGTAGGCTGTTTGAGGAGGTCACAAATATGTGGCTACGTACGTGGGTAATTTAAACGCATTCCGGTATAGCTAAACTTTTGCTTCACTCGATTTGGTCCAAACCCTGTCCGACATATTTCGCCTATTGGTGACCATGATGGCGACCTCCAGGGCCGCTTTAAGTTTGCCCACCCACACTCGAAATGGGACCTCGACTATTTGGGAAAAAATCGGTCCAATTTAGTGACTATGGCTAACTAGATGGTGACCTCCCGATATGACCGTGCACAGTCTAGAATCTGGTCCGTCCACCCCAGTAGATTGACCTCGGCCGATTTCGGACCAAAATGAACGTTCAACATAATTCGATTACGGCGAACAGCATTGTGACCTGCAAATTTTGCTTGGGTCACACACGGTTTACCAACCCTCGAAATTTGACTTTGGCCAATTTGCATCAAAAGCGATCAGTTCCAAATTGCATTGACCATCCTCGACACAGAGTTACCTATAAAGTTGGGCATGACTATTTCTAGAATTTGGCCCAGGTCACCTTCGAATTTTCACCTTTACAATTGGTATCCAACCATTATTGACTGTGCCCGACAAGACGGCAACCACCAAATCGGCCATAGCCATTTCTAAAATTTGGCCAGTGCTACAGCTAAAAAGGCGTTGCTTTCGTACTATAATCAGCTTAAAACAGATAATCCCTACAATATTTTTTTACTTTTCCTGTGATCCTTCAACTCGTTCATTACTGAAGAAAACAGACTAGTCATGTAATGTTACTTTTTTTTCTATTTATATTCCGCGGGTTTCTCTGTACTGCCTTCCGCCTACCTATAAAGCTTTAGGACCGTCACTCGTTGCTTGTCGAGAGTGGAAATGAGTGAGTCCATGATGAATGAGTCCGGATGAGTCGAAATGAGTGAGCTCAAATGGGTCGTGAGTTGAAATGAGTGAGTCCAGATGAGTCTGAGTTCAGATGAGTGAGTTCAGATTAGTCGTGGGTCGAAGTGATTGAGCGCAGACGAGTCGCGAGTCAAAACTGAGTGAGTCGAGATGAATGAGTTAAAATGAGTCGTGAGTTGAAAGGAGTGAGTGAGCCCAGATTAGTTATGAGTCTGAGTGAGCCCGAGTGAGTCGGCAGCTTGCGTGAGTTTAAGTACATGAGTGTGAGTGAGTCCGAGCCTTGTGAGTTTGAGTGAGAGTGAGCCCGCAGAAGGACCAAATTTTTCTGAGTGAGCCTGAGTGAGTACACGTGATTTTGCCGACGTATGAATGCGACGCAGTAAGCAAAGCACGCAGCAAAGGGCCGGAGCGAAACGGAAGGCTTTGCGCAATGCGACACGCGTCTTGGGGGCAATAAAATTTCACCTTCACCGTTCAATTAAAATAGATTCAGCGAGACGCTGTTCATCCAGACTTATATCCGTACAGTACAAGCCGCCACTTTTGCGACGTGCCAGTAAACCGAGCGGTGACGCCGCATTGTCTCCTCGTCCGAAAATGGGCACACGCAACGGCAATTAGTTTTCTCAACGAACACGCTCAGTCTTCGCCTTGCTGTAAAGCTCTAGCACGGCCAGTAGAACGGAAACTGACTGTTTGACACAGATGGCCCACTTTGCCCGCAGACGCTTGCAAAAGGCAGCACGCAACGTCGAATGTTGAACCGAGCAGATGACGCACCCACCCCGCGCGTAAAAAAAGCTTCGATCTGAGCCATGTCTGAGCTTCCGGCATAGAGTAAGATATATATAAAGATAAGAACACTCCCACAGGTCGCCAGCGGCCCACTTTTGGGTTTCAACACACAGCGGAGTTGGCGAAGCGTGCCAGCCTCAGAGCGGGGCGCTTCAAAATACTAAACCTCGGAGGCCGCAATATTACTTTCGGTTTTGGTTTTTTCGCAAGCGTCTCAACCAAACACGCAAGATACTACCGTGTACAAGACGTGCGTTTCGACTAATACCAAAGAAAAGGAGCACTACCACGCCTTAATGTTACGAATGATGTCAGCAAGCAGGCATCAACCCACTCTGGCGCCCCTTTTATGGGACCCGTCAGGAACGCGAGAAGTCTTCGCGTGGGCATATGGGGTTACAGATAAAGCAGAACCTTTTGAATCGGGGGGTTGCTGCGCATGCCGCCTAGCCGTGACAGTAAATAATATTTGCACTTAATCTTGCCTTACTTTTAGAAACCAAATAATCTGTATTCCGTTACTTCGACCTAGTCTATCTTTAGTTACACCAGTCCTGAAGCTAAATTTTTTTTTTGTAGGTGCCACGTCGTCTGGCGGAGTCGTGGAACCTCGAGCTGAGCCACAAATGACGTCGAGGCTCGTCTCTTTATATATACGAGGGGGTACCCAAAAGAAACCGAACTAAGTTTTTGGTGGGTAGCCCTTTCATAGTACCGTGTTTTGCCACTATGAGCGCATAGAGTGAACATTCCAGAGTCAGTCAGCCGAGTGGCGTCGCTGAAGGTCAGATGTACTAGCTTCGGCAGGGTTTATAGTGACAACTGTTTTCTGTGAGCGTCGTTTTTGGAATGGCTGATTTTTGTGAAAGCGTGAGGCGGGGAAATTGTGCTTTCTGCTCGGAAAAAATGAAACAGAACCTCTTGAAATGTTAAAAAAGCGTACAAGGATGACGGCATGGGGAAAACTCAAATGTGAGTTGTTTTTCCCGATTTCAAAATCGGTGAAATGTCAGTTGATGACCAACCTCGTTCTCGTCATCCTTCCACGGCCCGAACGCATGAAATGTGACCAAACATGGTATGACCCCTGTTCCTCACCCCCCATAATCACCGAACCTTGCTCCATGTGACTTTTTTTTTGTTTCCCAGAATGAAAAAAATTCATGAAAGGAAAGCGTTTTGCTGATATTACGGAGGCAAAGAAAATGCGACGCCGGCGCTGTCAAGCATCACAAAAGATCAATTTAAACAATGTTTTGAAGCGCTAAATGAAAGAATAGACAAGTGGAGAGTACTTTGAAGGAGATTGAAAGTTTGGGGTTATAATGTGAGCAAATAGGTTCAAAAGGTAATAAGTTCGGTTTCTTGTGGGTACAACCTCGTGTATATATATACCGGGTGTCCCAGCTAACTTGAACCAAGGGTTACAAAATAATTTATTTGAGGTAGGTCAGTGAAATCAGTTGCATACAACTACCAGCCTGCTTGCGCACTACAGACAATTTTTTGTTTCGCAATTACTTAATTGGCTAATTATGTTAATTTTTCTAATTTAATAAATATCAACTTTAGACCAAACATGTGAATTGGAAACTTGTAGAGCACCTTCAGAAACCCCCATTCCATTAATTGCGATAAAGAAAGTCTCACATGTATCTTTTTTTCCGGGCTCAAAAGAAAGCCCACGAAATACAAATAATACCACGTGACTAGCGCATTTGAGCGCCGCGATCGTGGTGCTCTCAGTCGTGGTTTGAGCGAACGAAATCAGCTGCGGCCGTGACCTGATTGTCCCGTTGCAGCGGCAGGCAGAAATGTTGGCGATGGTTGGAGCGAGCTCGAGCTCGTCCGTCGCCACCGCGATCTTGGCCAGCCCTACGCACCGCAGCAGCTTACATCACGACAAGCGGATGACGATAAAGAACCGGCAAATGAAGAAGCAGCGCTAATTTTAGTCGAGTCACATGATGTCATCTCGCCCCTTTACCCAAGCCTGTATGCGCAGATTCAGTGGCTGATACCGTATCGCTCATCCGTTTGTCGTGACGTTCGCTGATGGGAGAGAAGCAGGTCCTGTTAGAATTCCGTGGTGTCGGCTCGCCGCTCTCGCCGCTACTTGCATCGTCACGTGGGCCGGCTGTCTGACGCGGGCGAAGAAGCCATTGCAGGCATATCGGCCTGCCGCTTTAACGGGGCCAAGACACGGCCGCCGCTAATTTCGTTCGCTCAAACCCCGACTGAGAGCACCACAATCGCGGCGCACAAATGCGCTAGTCACGTGGTATTATTTGTATTTCGCGGGCTTTCTTTTGAGCCCAGAAAAAAAGATACACGTGAGACTTTCTGTATCGCAATAATTCGAATGGGGGTTTCTGAAGGTGCTCTACAAGTTTCTAATTCACATGTTTGGTCTAAAGTCGATTTTTATTAAATTAGAAAAATTAACATAATTACCTAATTAAGTCATTGCAAAACAAAAAATTGCCTGTAGTGCGCAAGGAGGCTGGCAGTTGAATGCAATTGGTTTCACTGCCCTACCTCAAATGTATCATTTTGTATCCCTTGGTTCAAGTTAGCTGGGATACCCGGTATATATATATATATATATATATATATATATATATATATATATATATATATATATATATATATATATATAAACATTTGAGATAGGCCAGAGAAACCACCTGTGTACAGCTGCCAGCCATCTGGGCGCACCATAGGCAATTTTTTGTTTTGCAGATAACTAATTGGTAATTAAGGTAATTTTTCTTATTTACTAAATATTATTGCCTTTAGACGACAGATGTTATTTGCAGAGTTAACGAGCATCTTCTAAACCCCCATTCCATCTATCTCCGATAAAGAAAGCCTCACGTGATCGTTTTTCCAAGCCCTAAAGAAAGCCCGCGAAATGTTAAAAAATATCACGTGACTGGCGCATTCATGCGCCCCGATTGTGGTGCTCTCAATCATGGCCCGAGTGAAAGAAATCAGCTGCGGCCGTGACTCGACAGCCCAGTCGCAGCAGCAGGCTGATATGTTGGCATTGGTTGCAGCCGGCGTGGTGAGCTCGTTGCGACTTGCATCGTCAGCCGCGCCGACTGCTTGAAGCGGACAAAGAACCACCGCAAATATATCGGCCTGCCGCTCAGCGGGGTCGTGGAGCCAATGCCGCAGTTAATTTCGTTCACTGAAAGCCAGGTTGAGAGCAGCACAATCACGGCGCACAAATGCGCCAGTCACGCGATATTTTTTTTTGTATTTCGCGGGCTTTCTTTAAGGCTTGGAAAAACGATATACCTGAGGCTTTCTTCATCGGAAATAGATGGAATAGGGGTTTTATAAGATGCTCTCCAACTCTGAAAATCACATTTGCTGTCTAAAGGTACTAATTAGTAAATTAGAAAACTTATCTTAATTACTAATCAGTCAATTGCAAAGCAAAACAATTGCCTGCGGCGCATCAGATGGCTGGTAGCTTTATACACGTGGATTCCCTGGCCTATCTCAAACGTTCCAGTTTACAACCCTTGGCTAAAGTTAGCTTGCACGAACTGTGTATATATATATATATATATATATATATATATATATATATATATATAAATATATATATATATATATATATATATATATATATATATATATATATATATATATATATATATATATATATATTGTCGCGTACAAGGTGATTGAGGATATCAAGAATAGCAAGGGGTTAGCTCCGATACAACAGCGGTGAGCAGCACAGACGCAAAACACGCAAGCGACATTTCGTCGTCCTTCACTCAGTCATGCGCCACCTGGCAACGCTAGGTGGCATTACCACCCCTTCCCCCCAAAAAAATGGAAAAAAGTGGAGACGGCCGGTGAGAACGGTGTGCAAAGTAAGAGAGTGGTCACAGGAGGTGGCCGTGCGTTATCGTTGGTAGTATACGGCTTCAGCCGAACAATGTGCACAATGTCCGAGCTGGGCTTTCGACGTTTTGAAAGTGCGGTGCCGTCTGGAATAACTTCATAACTGAAGTCACTCACACGACGCAACACTTTGTATGGCCCGAAGTAGCGGGAAAGGAGTTTCTCTGACAAGCCTGGACGGCGAACTGGTGTCCACACCCAGACTTGGTCCCCAGGTTTGTAGTGAACCTGGCGGTGCCGGAGGTTGTAGCGGTGCGCGCCAGAGGTCTGCTGCCGCCCGATGTGCACACGGGTAAGCTGGCGGGCTTCCTCAGCGCGGATGGCATACTACTGGGCATCTGGGGGAAGCTAGTCATCATCTGGGCACGGGAGCATGGAATCGAGCATGCTCTAAACTTCTCGCCCGTACACATGTCGAAATGGTGTGAAGCGCGTTGTTTCTTGTTGATCTGTATTATACGCAAATGTGACGTACGGCAGCACCTCGTCCCAGGTCTTGTGCTGTACATCGACGTACATTGACAACATGTCCGCAATCGTCTTATTTAACCTTTCGGTACGACCTTTGCTCTGCGGATGGTACCCTGTGGTCTTGCGATGGGTCGTGTAACTCTACTCAAATATGTGGTCGATGAGCTGCGAAGTGAAAGCTGTCCCTCTGTCGGTAATGATATACGAAGGGGCGCCATGCCGCAAGACTATGTTATGCATGAAAAATTCGGCTTCTTCGGAAGCTGTGGCATGAGGGATTGCCTTTGTCTTAGCGTATCGGGTCAGGTAGTCAGTAGCGACTACTATCCTTTTGTTTCCCGCCTGCGACAAAGGGAAAGGGCCAAGGAGATCCATGCCGATTTGGTCGAACGGAATACGTGGTGCTTTAACGGGCTTGAGAAATCCGGCAGGCTTCAGGGGCGGTGTTTTACGGCGCTGGCATTCGCGACAGCTTCTTACATAGCGTTTCACAGTTGCGGAGAGTCCTGGCCAGTAATACATGTTGCGGACTCGAGCAAGCATCCGTAAGTAACCCAAATGACCAGACGTCGGTTCGTCTTGGCAAGCAAGTAGAATATCCGCACGGAGCTCGCGTGGTACTACCAGAAGGTAAGCTCTTTCTTCGCCTTGGGAGTTTCTTTTATACAAGACGCCTTTCTGCATACAGAATGAACCAATGTGCCGAGATAGGCGTCAAGGGAGCGTCGTATCACGCCCTTCCATATAATCGATGAATGGAAGGATGTCTGCAGAGATCAGCTCTTTGTCGATCCCTGAGATCAGAAGCACTGAGAGCTCCCAGAAAGCCGTTGTCGCCATCGGCTGCAGCATCGTCAGTGTCAACGGGGGCTCGTGACAGCGCGTCAGCGTCTTCGTGTTTGCGGCCTGACTTATAAACAATAGTTATGTCAAATTCCTGAAGCCGTAAACTTCAGCGTGCAAGTCGTCCCGATGGGTCTCGCAGATTTGCCAACCAGCACAAACAGTGATGGTCCGTGACGACTTTAAATGGTCGGCCGAAAAGATAGGGGCGAAACTTCATAGTGGCCCACACGACCGCCAGGCATTCCTTTTCCGATGTGGAGTAGTTCGTTTCGGCGCGAGATAGTGTGCGGCTAGCATAGGCTATTACTCGCTCAATCCCGTCTTGATGCTGAACAAGGACCGCGCCAAGACCGATACTACTGGCGTCAGTGTGCACCTCTGTGTCAGCCGCTTCATCGAAGTGCGCCAGAGCAGGGGATGTTTGAAGGCGCTCGCGAAGCAAAGAGAAGGCCGTCTGCTGCTCAGAGTTCCACACAAACGAGGTGTCCTTCCTTGTGAGGCACGTCAGAGGTTCCGCAATTTGAGAGAAGTCCACAATGAACCGCCGATAATATGCGCACAGGCCGAGAAAGCGCTGAACAGCCCTCTTGTTAGATGGAACGGGAAACCGTGCGACGGCAGCAGTCTTATCGGGATCCGGGCGCACTCCATCAGCGCTCACAACATGGCCAAGGAACTTGAGTTCTGTATACCCGAAGTGACATTTCTCGGGCTTCAGCGTGAGATCAGCAGAACGGAGCGCTTCCAGTACAGCTCGAAGGCGTTCGAGGTGTTGGTCAAATGTTTCGGAAAAAACAGCTACGTCGTCCAAGTACACAAGACAGATCTGCCACTTGAGGCCAGTGAGGACGGTGCTCATCATCCTTTGGAATGTAACTGGGCCAGAGCACAATCCAAATGGGAGTACTTTGAATTCATATAGGCCATCTGGATTGACAAATGCCGTTTTTTCTCGGTCTCTTTCGTCTACTTAGATTTGCCAATAGCCGCTTTTCAAATCAATAGATGAAAAATGCTTCGCACGTCGCAATCTGTCCAGTGAGTCATCGATGCGCGGCAACGGGTATACATCTTTCTTTGTCACATTATTCAATTTCCGATAGTCGACGCAAAATCGAAGAGTGCCGTCTTTCTTCTTGACCAGGACTACTGGTGAAGATCACGGACTTTGTGAAGGCTGCACAACACCATCATCCAGCATCTCCTGAACCTGCGTCTGAATCACTTCTCGTTCTTTGGCAGACACACGATAAGGCTGCTGTCGTATAGGGCGAGCGTCTTCATAAGTAATGGTGCGATGTTGTGTGATGGGCGTTTGACGAACCTTCGAGGAAGAAGCAAAACAGTTCTTAAGTCCAGCAACAGTAGCTCTAAGGCCCGCCGTTTCTCCTTCGGCAAGTGGCAGTTAATGTCGATGTTGTCAAGAGATGGCTCATTAGTTTCGACTGCCGCGGATGCAAAACAGACCGGATCGTGCGTAACAGGGTCAGCGAAAGCGATAGCAGTTCCCGGAAACGAGTGCCGGTGCTCATTAGAAATATGTGACAAGGAGTGCAGCCCGGCCATTGTGAAGCGACAATAAGCTTCGAGCAGCGCAGATGCCTTGAGCAAGCAGGAGTGAATGGTTCGCTTCCGCTACAGCATCGCCGGCACGGAAATCGTCGCAGGTAACTTCCAAAAGAGCACTGCTTCGCGGCGGCAGCGAGACGCTCTCGGCGGAAACACGAAGTGCGGCATTGCAAGGACTGCTACTATCTCGTTCGGCAGATTGTCCCATCGAAAATGTGCGCGTCTATTTCACAGGTCGATAACTTCTCCGTACTCTCGCAGAAAGTCAATGCCGAGGATAAGGTCACGGGACAGTCACTCAAAACGACGCAACTAACGACGAACGTATATCTGTTAATCTGAATACGAGCCGTGCACATCCCCTTTGGGGTAACTATATGACCGCCGGCGGTTCGAAGGTACACACCTGGCCAAGCAGTGAGCACCTTCCTCAAAACAGTCGGCATGCGACCGCTGAAAATCGAATAATCCGCACCGGTGTCCACTAATGCATTGACTGTAGTACGACCGTCTAAAATAACAGGAATGTCCAGAGAAACGCTTTTGGCTTCCCTAGGGGACGGTACCAGCAGCTCGCGGTCGGATCGAAGCGGCGACGACAGGAGGTCTTCAATGCAGCGACGACCAGCGGCCTCGCCCCCGAAGGTCGCTGTTTTCAGTTTTCCCGAGCAGGGCTAGACGAGCGGCCTTGCCCCTCTCGCGAGGAACCTTGGGTGGACGTCGATGAGCGCCTTGGTGAAGGGGAGCGGGACTGACGCTGCGAACGAGATGAACGCTGTTCCGCCAGGTACTCTTCAATAACTCGGGGTCGTTGACCAAACCGGGGAGGAGGCGAGTCGATGCGGAAGCCGTGAAGACCAAGGTGTCGATAAGGACAATCCCGGTAGAGATGGCCTGGTTCACCGCAGTGGAAGCAGAGTGGACGGCGGTCAGGCGTGCGCCAAATGTCGGCTTTGCGTCGAGGCAGGGGACGTGCGTCGAAGTACTGCACTGGTTGCACCGAGGGCAGCGGAACTGTAGGCGGCGCGGGAATGGGTGGCGGTGAAGGGGGAGCCTGACTCTGCAGAACTTCCGCATATGTGGGACGATTTTCGGTCCCCGACAGCAATGGCGGGCTCGTAACTATAGGCGAAAGAGGGCTCTTGAGAGCCTGCCGTACCTCCTCCTGCACTATAGCAGAAACGGAAGCTGGCGATTGCTGCAGGGGGTTCCAGAACTTTCTCAGTTCTTCGCGCACGACACTGCGAATTAGTTCACGCAAAGCATCAGGATGCCGCTCTGAAGATGCAAATGACTCCGCAGTTGTGCCAGTATGGAGAGGTCGGTTATAAGCCGCGGCACGTTGTTGTAGCATCCTTTTCATTGTGGCGGCCTCCGCAAGGAATCCGTTTACAGTCGACGGTGGGTTGCGCACAAGGCCTGCGAACAGTTGCTCTTTCAAACATTGCATCGAGTGCCTGACCTTTTTGTCCTCGGACATGGCGGGATCGGCTCGCCTGAAGAGGCGCGTCATGTCCTCGACGTACGCTTGGATACTCTCATTCGGCATCTGGATGCGAGAGTGAATGGCACGTTCTGCATGTTCGCGACGATCCGCGCTAGTGTAGGCCTCGAGCAGTTGACGACGGAATTCCCGCCACGATGTTAACATTTGCTCTCGGTTCTCGAACCAGATCCGGGCGCCATGCTCAAGGCTGAAGTAGACGTTCCTTAGTTTGGCAGTATCGTCCCACTGGTTAAAAGCAGCGACACGTTCGAACTGAAAGAACCAGTCCTCCACATCCTCAGAGAGGTCACCGTGGAAAGGCTTCGGTACCCGAGGGGCCTGCAAGGTGTAGTTACAGGCCGGTGTGAAGCCCGTTACCTGCTAAGCAGAAGCACTAGATGTCATGGCGGCGGGTGATGCCTGAAACTCCGGAGACAGTCCCTGGAGCCGTCGACTGGAGCGATGCACGGGGGTGTCCAATGGCACAGAGCTGGCGCGACGTCTTTCAGATGGAGACTCTTGCATAGGTGATCTTACCCAGCACCACCACCAGAATGTCAAGTACAAGGTGATTGAGGATATCAAGAATAGCAAGGGGTTAGCTCCGATACAACAGCGGTGAGCAGCACAGACGCAAAACCCGTAAGCGACACTTCGTCGTCCTTCACTCAGTCATGCGCCACCTGGCAACGCTAGGTGGCAATATATATATATATATATATATATATATATATATATATATATATATATTGTTGTAACGGATGAAATGGTTTTAAGGCAGGTGCACGTCCTATGAAAGACGGACGCACACGGCTCAGAAAACCCGGATTAGTCAGCGCGCGCCTCGCTTCCTCTGCTTCTTCTTCTGCTGCTGCTGCTTCTCAGTGCGCCGCTGCGCGGCGTAACAATTCCCCCGGGCAAACGATTCTCTTCCTCGAGAAAATTAGGCAGATCGAAGATGGCAGCGCTTCAGGCGAGCCACGTGAACAACTTGCCTCTTCCGGGATCGGCGGTTATCCGTCGTGACTTTGGCGATTACGTAATTCACGTCATTCAGTTGGTCCAACACGACGAAGGGGCCATCGTACTTACAGAGAAACTTTACATATAATCCTCACTTGCGAATGGGCGTCCAAAGCCAGACGTATTCTCCAGGGGAGTAAGCAACTGCACGATGATGCAGATCGTAGTGTTCTTTCGAGCGGCTTTGAGAAGCCAGTGTGCGTAAGCGGGCTATACGACGGGCTTCTTCGGCACGGCATAGTATCTGGGAAACCGACGAATCGTCGTTAGGAGAAAATGGGAAGATAGTGTCTAGGAAAACGCGGAGAGTTCTTGCATAGAGTAAATAAAAAGGAGAATAGCCGGTAACTTGATGATTTGCAGTGCTATAAGCGTACGTTACATACAGTAGCACTGCATGCCAGTTGCGATGGTCAGACGAGACGTACATGGACAGCATGGTTGTCAAGGGGCGGTTTGTGCGCTCGGTGAGACCGTTGGTCTGCGGATGATACGGTGTCGAGTGTCGGTAGTGTGAACCACGAAGTCGGAGCATTTCTTCCACGACATCAGCAGCGAATTACCGACCACGATAACTTATAACACGGGGTGCGTCATGGCGAAGACTAACGGAATACAAAAGAAATGACGAAACATCAGCAGCCTTTGCGTATCTGGTAAGATAGTCAACGCAGACGATAACCCAGCGGCAGTCCTCTACAGTCTTTGGAAATGGACCAAACAGGTCAATTCCAATCTTTTCAAAAGGTGAGGTAGGTGGCTTGACGGGTTGTAAAGGTCCGGCCAGCGTGGTGGATGCGTGCCTTACGTTGTTGGCATTGTTCACATGTCGCAACGTATTGCTTGTTTGTCTTATAAATTTGTGGCCAATGAAAACGCTGGCGAATTCGGTGCAGGGTACGACAGAAGCCTAGATGTGCAGAGGTAATATCATCGTGCACGGCGTGCAAAACTTGTGCACGGGGACTTTTTCAGACGACCAAAAGGAGGGCAGCATCATCAACTGAGTAGTTCTTCTTGAACAAAACCCCATCTTCAATAGTAAACTGCGTTGACTCTGCTCTTCCTTCTGCCTCTTGTATAAGAGGCTGTAGTGACCGGTCGTTGCGTTGTTCTCGCCTAAAGGTCGCCATACTAGGTAACGTCGACGCGATTGAGGCTAAACACCCATCGAAGCCGTCTTCATCGTTAACGGAAGTCGGCAATAGGTGCCGTGATAAGCAGTCTGCATCACTGTGATGTCGTCCACTCTTGTACGCGGCACC
This sequence comes from Amblyomma maculatum, assembly GCF_055883805.1. NCBI lineage: Eukaryota > Metazoa > Arthropoda > Arachnida > Ixodida > Ixodidae > Amblyomma > Amblyomma maculatum. Next base: position 65,684,758 of record NC_139344.1, read on the forward strand.
AAAGTTGTATTCTTGTAAACGCAATACCCAGCGCGTCAGACGACCAGATGGATCGCGAAGTCCGATCAGCCACCACAGCGAATGGTGGTCAGTAACTATGGTGAAGTAGCGTCCATATAGGTGTGGTCGGAACTTGTGCACAGCGAACACAGCTGCGAGGCACTCCAATTCGGTAACTGTGCAGTTCCGTTCACATTTTGTCAACGTGCGGCTGGCATATGCAACAACGCGCTCAGCTCCACTATGCAGCTGAACAATCAGCGCCCCAAGACCGATGCCACTGGCTTCAGTGTGAACCTCCGTCACAGCAGAAGGGTCAAAGTGGCGCAGCAGTGATGCTGAAGTTAGAGGATACTTGAGCAGATTGAAAGAGGATTCGCACTCTTGGGTATACACAAAGTGCGAATCTTTGTGCATTAGAGAAGTAAAGGGGTGGGCGGGTTGCGCAAAACCAGCAATGAAGCGACGAAAATAAGAAGAGAGGCCAAGAAAGCTCCGAAGACTTTTCAGGGTGCGTGAAGTTTTGAAGCCGCGTACTGCAGCAATCTTCTGTGGATTCGACCTGACCTGATACCATCCTCGTTGACGAGGAACCCAAGAACTAAAGTTTGTCGCTCTCCAGAATGGCACTTCTTCGAATTCAAAATGAGACCCGCTTTGCCAATGCATTCCAGAACATTATGGAGCCTCTCATTGTGCTCTTGGAAGGCCTTACCGAAAATGATAACATCATCAAGGTAACACATGCATATTTTCCATTTGAGCCACAAAGGATAGTGTCCATAAATCGCTCGAACGTCGCGGGAGCGTTGCATAATCTAAAGGGCATTACATTAAATTCGTATAAACCATCTGGTGTTACAAAAGCAGTCTTCTCATGGTCGGATGGATGTAGAGGAATTTGCCAATAGCCAGATCGCAAATCAACAGAAAAGAAATATGACGCCGAGTGCACACAGTCGACAGCGTCATCAATGCGAGGTGACGGGTATACGTCTTTCTTTGTTACCGCATTCAAACGACGGTAGTCTACACAAAATCGCCAAGAATTTTTTTTTTTTTCGTACTAGGATCACAGGTGCGGCCCACGGACTGGAAGATTCTCGGATGATTCCTTTCAGCAGCATTTAGTCCACCTTTTCTTAAATTATCTTGCGCTCTGCCGGGGAAACTCTGTAAGATTTTTGGCGAATAGGGGGTACATTTCCTGTGTTAATTGTGTGCTGTAGCCGAGAAGCTGGGAAATAGCTGCCCGATCCGTTTGAGGCAAAGTCGTACACTTGGGCATGAGTTGTCAAAATGTCTTGCAGAATACGACGTTCACCAGATGGGAGCGATTTGTTGACTATACCCTCAAACTCAGCACAATATTCAGACTTGTCTTTCGCGGCTCCTCTGCAACCGGAAATGATTCCAACGGTATGAGTCACATAATTCTCAAATCTCGCGACTGTCAAACCAGAGGGTTGACAAACAGGCTCTTCTGACACGTTCACAGACCAGAGGTATGCGCGACCATCCTCCGCCTCCACGACCGTAGCGTGCCACCAAAATATTTTTTTTCGCTGCATTCGAGACATCTGGCTCGACGACTATTGAATGTTTACTCATGAAGGATTCAGATGACTTCCCGGGCAGAAACGTCGCCGTCATCGCAGGCAGCAACACATCTTTCTTCAGGGCGAGAACTCCTCGATGACTCTGAGACACGTTATGTACTAATGCGGGGATAATGTTCGGCTGCAAACAAATTTCACCAGCACTAAAGTCTAAAGTCGCACCACACTCGCGCAAAAAGCCAACACCCAAGATAACGTCATGCGTGACACGTCTCAATACAACGAATTCTGTCCTATAGAACTCGTCACTAATTACAACTGAAACTGAGCACAGGCCAACTGGAACTAATGTTTCACCCCCCACTCCACACAACGTAGTGTTTTTGCTACAAACATAACTTTCTGTCGAAGGCGGTTCTTAAATGAAAGGCTTATAACTGACACAGCGGCACCAGTGTCAACCAAAGCACCCATTTTAACATCATCTACACACACTGACACTTTGTTCTTTAGCATGACGATAGGTAGAGGTATGCGTGAAATTGACCGTCCGGCGACCTTACCTCCATCGGTCGCACCACCGATGGAGGTAACGTCGCCGGACGGTCAATTTCACGCATACCTTTTTACGCATAGGACGTAAACGTCCTGTGGGCCATTATTTTGCCCGTCCGTGAAAATAGCACCGAACAATTCTCTTTCGAAACAGGGTTATCGAACCAGACTTACAGCGTGCTAACTATATTTTTCTGATGGCACTGCGACGGTCGCTTGACTCGAGGTACGTTCGTCTCGCGTGTGCGCTCGGCATGTTTCCTGAGACGGAGCCTTCGAAAAGCACATCTGTTTTCGGTGCTCGATTGGAGGGGGTCTCCGTGTTGAAGAGTATTGGGCAGGCCGCTCTAGCAGGAGATCAAGAGGCCATGCCACCACACTTGTTGACACATTTCAACCTGTGCAGCGTGCGCTACACGCATCGCAAAATTGCAGGAGTACTGTGCAATCTACACTGCAGAAAGGCGAAAGCTTGAGCGTTGCTGCAGCGCACGGCGCATCACGTTTGCTCTCATTACGATTATCAACTGAATGCACCATCATTATCATCGCTACTGTCATTCTCATTATCACTAATTGCAGCGTCATTGTCATCGATACTATCATCCTCACGGTAGAAAGGGAGAATTAGGATGTGCTTCTTGCGATCCTGGGCGTGGCGCACTTGATTAAAGTGCACAGCTGGGGATCCGAGGGATATAGGTTCGGCTCCCGGTTGACCCCGGATTTTAATTTTCCTGGTCCTGTCATCAAGGTGATTGATAGCTATATGTGTCAGGTTTTGCCGACGGATGGACAACGACGAGCAATTAAAGGCTTTCACCTCAAGATTTCACCACGAAATACCACAGCCAAGCGTAAATGTGCCCGCATCCACCAGACTATAACGGTTGAGAAAACGCGCTGTCGACGGTCAATGCCACCAATCGGAAAGGCAACGAAGCTTGGTTTGGGTCGGGTAGGGAAGTGCAGTGACATCAAACTTGAGGAAGAAGTGAAGGCAAGGTCAATGCAACGAGTCGCGCTATTTAGAAGAAAACGCGTGCAGGCTGCCTATTGCCAGCGGCATTAACTCGATGATGATCATGGAGGAAATGATGATGAACATGGAAGAAGGATTTCTGTAAAGAACTAGAACGTAAATATAATATTCATGCTCAGAAATGAATGCAGCATTTGTTTCTGGCGTAAGAAAAAACGTGTCACATTTACAATAATATTGTTACGTACGAAAGAGGAAGAAGAGGGCAGTGGCGCCGGCAGGAGCGCGCGCTAGGCCCGCACACAGATTCATTAAACGTCATCTCACGACCATCGAGCATCTTCTCTCTGTCCTCTGTTCTCCTGTTGTCATTGCTTGCCGCCCCGTAACATTTGGTTGGAGGTGCGGCGTACGTCATCCCCATCCTCGCCTTGGAGCATCGACGCCATCTGTAAGCCGGGACCATCAACCGAGGGCCCAGGGACATCGCCGAGCAGCTTCGCTCCAGCCCTTCAAGCACAGACCTGACCAACTACCACCGCCCAGCCCCCAGCCCGGACCTGCTTCGCCCCAGCCCTTCAAGCACAGACCGGACCAACTACCACCGCCCAGCCCCCTGCCCGGACCTGAAGACAAGGAGAACAGACAGACCAATCAGAACCGAAACGAAGGTCCCGAAAGACCCGAATAACCCGAAGGAACCGATGGACACGAACACGCAACCTCCGCCCAAGCTGCCCGACGTGACCTCGAGCCATCGGTCCCATGGGCTCTGGTGACGGATGGTTGACAGCTCCAGGGGAGGCGGATCACCCACGCATCAGACCGTTCTATTCTTACTTATTCCTCTTCTTCATGCATCCAGACACGCCCATCATCATGCCATGGAATCATCATCGGTAAACTTAATCGTCTACGATCGGGACGATCGCTCGGTGGCCCCAGGTCATGTTACGGACGAAGAAGGAAAAAGAGGGCAGTGGCGCGGGCAGCAGCGCGCGCGCTAGGCCGACACACAGTTTCATTAAACGTCATCTCACGACCATCGAGCATCTTCTCTCTGTCCTGTTCTCCTGTTATAATCGCTTGCTGCCGCGTAACAATATTTTAACTTGTTTTTACCGACCTCTCTGGGCCATTTAGTATACGCTGCGTGGTTGCCCAAAGCCGTGCCCAAAGTTCAAATATGGCTCAGACCGAAGCTTTTTAACCCGCGGGGTGGGTGAGTCACTGGCCCCGATTCAACATTCTACGTTGCGTGCTGCGTGCAAAGTGGGTTATATGTGTCAAACAGTCAGTATTTCTGCTGATTGTGGTATAGCTTTACAGCAAGGCGAAGACTGCATGTTCGGTGAGAAACTGATCGCCGCGGCATGTGCGCATTTTCAGGCGATGGGACAATGCTGCGTCACAGCTCGGCCTCCCAGGCATGTCGCAAAAGCGGCGGTTTGTTTTCCGGATGCACGTCTGCACGAGCGGCGTCTCGCTGCATATATTTTATTTGAACGGTGAAGGTGAAATTTTATTAACCCCAAGACACATGTCACATTACACGAAGCCTTCCGTCCCGATCCCATTGCTGCGTGTTTCGCTTACTGCGTTGCACCAACGTTCGCTGAATGTGCTTTAGCTGGTATCACAGGGATGTTCCTATTGTCAGTGAAATCTTTCTCATGGACATGTTAGATGCTAAAGTTTTAAATTTGTAGCCTCACATCACCGACAAATGAAGCGCGATAAAAGAATGAATTTGTGAACAGGGCGAGATTTTAGTTCTAGGGAGTGGAGCCGTATAGCAGTTATTTTCACTTCTCAGACGCATTAACTTCTAAACAGTAACAATTCCCACTTGAATTTCTTACCTAAGCTTTTAGAGCTGGGTGTTCTACGCTCGCGTTACAATTACCCCGTTCGTTTTTCTTTGTTCTTTGACACTGATATGTGCTTTGTTTGTTCGCAAGATCTCTCACCCATTTATATTCTCACCGCGTCTCGATTGGACACCTACACTCAGTTCGTTTCGTTATCACAAGAATGTCATGAAAACCATAACACACGAATGAACGGTGGTCGCTTTCCTTCAGTTCAAGATTTGCATGGTTGTGACGGGTATATGGAAGTAATCGTGAGTTATTAAAACCTATATTTCGATGCAGCACAGCTTCACCATTTATGCCCTTAGTTATATCCCTTAAGCCATGTGATTCCTTTAATGTGCTTGCCGAATTCACTTGAAGCTATTTATGTTCAGAAAAGTGACTTAAGAAATGAGCTCCAGAATGCGTTTTATATGACGCGCCACGAACGACTAGGCTAACGACGACGGAGCCAGAACGATGCTGTGATAAGGTGGTTGAGGGTGCAGTAACGTTTCAATTAACGTAAAACTTGACAATAGAAAACCATGTCAAGCAAAGTTGGCCGAAAAGCTGTGTCCATGTTCTTGCCTTATCCGAGTTTCTTTCTGCCTACGTCGTCGTTGGCCTTGTTTTTCATCCAAAAGTAAAAAAAAAAAATCAAATTTCCCGCCAATGGTACGTCACTGCGACGTCCCAAGCTTTTGTGATGTTACAACGTCATATGTTCGCTCTACCGCACAGTTCGCACGGGGCGCCAAGAAAATAAAGCCTCACTCAGAATGGACACGCAGGCTTCTATGGGAGTTACGCTGCCATTTACTCTTTCTACCATGGCTTTGAAAAAGTATTATGCTCGTGTGTGGTATTTAAAACTTAGGTTAACAACTATGCTCAACGAAAGAGATGCCTGGGAATGCTGGAAGGAAATTTTTGTATGTTAAATTCTGACATCAAATTACAAATGTTCTTCAACCTCTCCAGTGCTTTCATGTGGGCTCTCTGAGTAGAGAAGGCTGCATTTGGCAGTATTCCGATTCAAAAGCTGTAGGTACTGCATATTCAGACTGAATGTAGTTTGGTATTCATAAAAAAAAAAAAAAAAAAAAAAAAACAGTGCACCGTTACGAAATCGGCGCATAAATTAAGTGCGGCGTGAAGGGAGCGCGCGGGCACGCATAGAAAGTTCCAGAACATTGGAAAAATCTCCCTTAGCGCGTAGGATTGCGCTCAACGGCACCGACGATGACTCACCCGTTGCGGAGAAGCAGCTAGTCGACTTCGGAAAATTTCAGCGCGCCTGACCATTGACGACGCGCATCTCGGCGGGAGGAAGAGAGGACTCTTGGAGCCTTGTAACAGACAGACGTGGCGGACCCAATATATTGGGGTCGCGTGGCCGCGTCGCTTCGGCAAGTTAACGAGTGTCGCAGGGAATAATCAAGTGCTGCTACTCTGCTCCCGGTGTCAATCCGCTGTTCGGCAAGCAGTACCACTGATCTACAAGGGAGTGGTGCACGTCTGCAGGACGGCCGCAATGTGACTCTCCAGACGTCGGTCTGCGAGAGTGCCCGGTGAACAATTTGATGTTTACTTATTCTATTTCGTGAATTGCTTTGAAGGCTCGGTGTTATTACAGCCTCTCTGGTTGTATGCTTTGCATTGCTCTTTGTTAACCTCGTGCTGTGTGTTTTAAGTGTTAGTGTGAGTACCTCTCTATTATCTCTGGCTGTATAAAGTTTGTTTCGTCTGTTAACTCGACTCCGACCCTTTCTCTAGCTTTAACCGGAGAAAGCTGGGCACCAAACGGCCCCCACCTTCTTTCACTACACGTAGCCGAGTTCTGGCTGAGCTTGTCACGCAAGCCCAGGGCATCTCCTTTTGGTCCGGAACCGCTACCCCCCAACACTCTAAGGGTGTCGGCGCACCAATAGGGACGCATCGTTATTAAAATTTAATTATTAACGGGTGACATCCACCTGCAACTTGGCAGGTGCGCATATGCATGCGCCCAGTCGTAGCCCGGTCGTAGTGTGGTTGCTGGTTGCATTAGGATAAACACGGCTGAAAGCCTGAAATGCACTCATGGACCGGGAGATCGAGCGGCCGTGGCACAGTTGGGCTGAACATTATCACTAATGCATCAGTAACGAAATGAGTTATGTTTACGGCTTATGCCTAATGGCACAAAACAAAGCCCCGCCCCCTCGATTTGCAGCTAGGTACGTCAACCATCGCACTTCCCTGCTTTGTGATGTGCGGCGGCAGCATGCGAATTGCGTGTCATTTTCGGTCTGAGTGCTCGGGGCGCATAAACTTGTGCCGCTGTTGGCAGTTAATTTCCCCCACTCAGGGCGTCTGCGATGCCAGGTACGAGCACCGCAGCTTCGATAAAGCAGCGAGCTGCACTGAAACCGACCTCGGTCGAGAACGGGGGACTGCCAGAGCGGGGAGGCTGCAGAAGCTTAACTTGCAAACTGCGATGATCGGCGGCTCCCAAGCAGCCTCCGTTACTCGGCAAGAAACGAGGCATGCGCATTTGCTCTAATTCCACTGGTCTAAGAACTTGTAAAGCATTTGTAGCGAAGATTGGATAGTTTCCTACAGGCTTTCGCTTCTTGCGGCAGCAGGAGTTGCGCGTCAGAGCGGCGGTTTTATCTGAGCCATTGGTAAATGTCATGTCCCCGAAATAAACCCTCAGCTAAGGTATTGTATGCCGAAGTCGTATTGCGCAAGGTGCACCTGGGTAATGTATGTACTTCTTTCCACGCGAACTTTGCTCTGTTCACGGTTCTCGCTCTCCGAGCCCTTTCTGCCGGCGCGATGTTGCGTTGCCGCTTATCATTCATTATCACAGAATTGCAATGCCTCCAGATACATCGGCACTTTGGGAAGCTCTCCATGTACTCGTTCTTTTAGGGACTTGTAAGCACCCCGCGATGACGTAACGTGCCCGGTGCATGTCCGCTTAGAATCATCGCCTGCTATCGTCGTCACACGGCAAGCATTTGCTTTTCATTTCATTTACCCTTCCATACTGTCTTGCTTTCAAGGAAAAGATTTCCTTGCGAATGCGAAAAAATTAGAGGCTAGCGTTCGTATAAACATATTTATGAGCATTTTATGCACACTGCGAGCCAACCAAATCCTCAAACACTGTCAAGCTCCGGCGAGGCAGACTAAAGAGCCCGTGCTCGAATGCAGCACAAATAAATGAACGCTGCGCGTTTCAGAGCCATAAAAAGCTCGTTGGCAAGGGGTGTATCTTTGGGTATTTCCGAAGGATAATGTTCATTCATAAGCGGATGAAATTTACCCCTTGTACCATAACATTGATGTAACTCCCTGTTTTCCTTCATTTGCTTCACTGCGCACGAAGTGGTAGTCAGTTTCTAATGTGAAAAGCATCAAAGGGCAACTCCGGCACTTTTTCCATGCTCACAGATATAAACAAAATTTGCACAGACGTTCTTCTCAACGTCAAGATTACGGATTCCAAAAAGCACAGCGAAGGACGCTTTAGTTATCACGCAAAGTAAGTTTAAAGATCGTGCTGCGCGACTTGCGCTGTCAGACAGGAAATATTTACGGTCAATACTGTGCTTGATGACGCGCAGAGTTTTGGTGGCGAGCAGCAGGGAGCAACTTCCTTGTGACGCGGTCGCAGCAACAGTAATTTTTTGTATGTTTTTCTTTACTTTTTGGCCACGCCTTTAGCTTTTTGAAGTGAAACCGGCGACCTGATATGAAAGGTGGGCCACAATCATCATCACCATGAGCAGTCATGCAGATGTGTCGAGCAGACGACGGCGACAATGCAGCCGCCCTAGTGGGCGCGGCTTGTATACGGTGTGGCGCCGCCTGTATGATTTTGAGCGGTGCTAGGTGACGGCGGCGCGATTCAGAAATAGCCTGACACAAATCACGGCTGACAGCTTGCTTGCAAACAGCTTAGATCGTGGAATCACTGCAGTCGTCTAGTTTCAGCTCACGCTTTAATGAATTCCTTTGTGGTAGCTAGTGTTGAGTTGCTAGCTGCATGAGCCTTTTCCCATCCTTTTTTTTTAGATATCTATTGCCCGAGTGAAGAGAGCACGATAATCGACCTGAGAACGCATGTATGCTCAGAACATTTCACGTGCGGCTGTTACCAAAACAGGATGGTTCTGATGCAGGAGTTTGGCCTCTCGAGTACGAAGCGTTGGTTGAAATCGGATACTGCGTCGACGATATTTCCGCACAGGACATAAGCTGCCGCCTGCCGCAGTCCACCGGTGCCGACAAGACAGATTTTTTTTTTTTTTTTTGCGTGCCACGCGTACCGTCAGATAAAAAGCATGCTAAAATCTGTTTATCTCTTAAATAATACCCGACTGGATAAATTAATGTAAAAAAATCACCCTTACTGAGGATCGCCGATCTGCAACGAGACTTTGGGGATAACTGCGATACAAGTAAATTTCTGCTCGCATGCCCCGCTACCGATATGTGGCTCAGCTCATCCGATCTCGTACTCTAGCTCCGCTGCAAAGGCGTCGCCGAAATTATATCTTTTACTCTGAGATCGTTGGGTTGACATTAAGGCTGTTCTACGAACAGACCATTATATAGTGCTGATCAGTTCCAAAGAGCCATCCGCTGCGCCTTCGGTGCGAAACACTTTAGGCGTAGCAACGATTATAGGGCGCAGCGAAGGGCCAGACGCCGTTGTCCGCCGCTCTCGCGGGCAGGACCGTTGCTGTAAACTCGCTGCATTCAGTGCGTCATACGTTTAGAATTTGTCGTCTACTTTCTTGATGCGGCTGGGGTCGGTCATTTTTCGATGTACCGCTTAACATATATTACGCTGAGCAAACGATTCTGAGAGGACGGAATGCTGAAATTTACTCTCGAAGGTTGTATCCGCCTATATGACTTGTTGTTCTTGAAACTTACTTTAGTGTGCGAAGTGTATTCAGTGGAAACTACATGGCCAGCCCGTGCACTCGGGCTCAGCGCACCTCTCGTATCTTCAGTAAACAAACGCCGACACCGCCGCTGAACTTCGTAATGGATAGTCGTGATCAGCAGGTTCATTACGTATGTCATCTAAGACGTCAACGGGAATTTGAAAGCTGCTCTCGCTCAGAGCGCAATCATTTTCGCAACTTATTGAAGGTCTACAAAATTTGTGTATGCTCCAATTAATGACCACCGCAATGGTCATTATTTCCAAAAAGCATTAGTTTTGGTCGTGTAGCAGCGCAGAAAAATTTACATTAAGTGGAACAAATGTAATTCGGTGGGAATGACATTGTTTTTATATGGCAGGGTTATTGCTGTGTGGACAATAATCTCGCTCATAGCGAGCGGATTTAGGGTCGGTATCGAGAGAAAAAAAATGGGAATATGTATAGTAACGATTGGTCACCTTCATATATGCTGGCCATCCCTATCGGAATTTATGATTGCATAAATGACTTAAAAATTATAGAGAATCATTACTTCATTCGGCAATAATTCAGCAGCATTCAAGATCTCTCGTTCATTCTGCCTGCATTGGCCATGCATGCCAAATATTGTTTTGTTTTTTTAATTGCAATGGAATGACAAATCCTAGCTGTCGCTGCCCGATAACATCGAGGACAACTCACCGACATCACATAGTACGTTTTACATGGTGCGGTACGCGACAGCGATTGACGTTCGCACACCTCGGCAGAACGGCAGTGGGTGCGTACGGCTCGGCAGCAAGTCTGTGACACCATCGTGTGACGTCACGCGAAGAAGTGCTCTCCGGCCAAGCGCGGTAGTTTCAAATGTGATTGAAGTTTTTTGCTAATTTAAAGTTATTACTTGCGTATTGTAATAATGTAATCGCGTACTGTGATGACCAAGCATTCGGAAATATATGTCAACCATTAACTCAGTATGTTCGAAAAATCTTCGGAGTTGCCCTTTAAGCTATGTTCCCACTTTCGTGTTATCTTAAGTTGTCGGCGTGATGTTGTGTCAGTCAATAAAAAAAATTTGGATAAAAAGATTGGTTTTATGAGGTATAGAGGGTGAAAAATTTTCCGAGATACCAAATTGGCTCGATGTGGAGTGATCAGTTAATTAATCAGAGGCGAGAATTGTCAATTTGACGTCGAAATAGCGCGGGGACATGCAAACCAGCCAGCAGTGACGTTGCAACAAAGTGAAATTCGTCGAAATTGACAATAAAAGTACGAAGAAGGCAAATAAAAGGCTGAAATTAGAAAGCGACTAATTAGCATTAGTTAACCAGAAAGATAAATAAGGCATGATTTACCGAAAAAATATAAAAATAGATGCGCTTCTGGTGACGTCACATCGACGCTGTCGCCATTGGGACAGCCGCCTGTGACATCATGACGCAAATCCTAGCAACGCGTGACGTCATGGGAGACGGCGGAGGCGCGTTGGGAAGGGATGAGGCGCTCGAAAAAAAAAAAAAAAAAAAAAAGACGTCGCCGCCGGTGATACCATGGCGTGCCTTAGTACAAAATTGCTCCACGGGAGAGATGGCGGCGTGCACGTCGTTTCCGCTTGGATTGGACAAGTCATAACTGTGCTGTCGACGCGTGTTGTAATGCGCTGTGTGATTGCGCGTACGTGATTGGTTGCAGTATGGACGAGTGTGAAAGAGCGTCATCGCTTTCTCATTATTCCAATGCGGGTCGCCGCAGTGATCTCTAACGTTTTCTAACAGCGCTGTTGCTGTTAGCGTCGCACTGAGTGCAAACAAACTATCGCATGATCACGTGCTCTATACAAAGTAGATATTGCGGATAATATATTTCAGATATCAATCGCTTGGGTGCATGTGATTGCTGGGACGTGCCTGTGAATTCAATTTTTATTTTTTTCTTCCTGTATTAAGGGTATATATGTTGGTGCAGCGATATTTTGGGCGGATGTGGATGCTGAGTCGCGCGTACTGCTTCAAACTTTCATTTCAACTTCTTTTTTCTGCACGAAAAAGTGACGTTGATCTAGTAGACCGGCTGACGAACGAATAAAATTATAGGACAGAAAGCTGAAAATGTAGTCGTTAAATGGAGACGTAAATAAGGAGGAGGGGGAGGAGTAGCGCATACAAAGAGAGGAGAGAAAAAAAAGAGGGTCGAATAGAGATACCTTTTCACCTTTTTTACTAGATTAGCTTTTGAGAAAGAGACATTCCCGAAGTTTTCATTAGTTGTTTGGTGCGAAATAAGATTCTCTTTGTCCTCTTTGGCGACCTGCTTGAAAACCCGACTGGAGGAAGGTCACCTCGAATGTTTTGTAATGAATGTTGTGGTAGGCACAGGTGCATAGTAGAGAAACGTTTGGCAGTGCCTGAACGAGGGCCACGTGGTTGTTGAAAAGCAACCTGAACGGTGTTTCAGCCTGGCCGATGTATTCCATGCCACACTCACACCGTATATATCGTGGCAAGCATACCGCATATGCACTTGCAGCGATTACATCATTCGATCCCAGTAGGATAAAGGTGAAAGAAGGTCAGCGCTCTGCGCGTGCTGCAGTTTTAACATATTGCGCGATATCCAGCTCATTAGGCGTATGCTGGCGGCAGCCTCTCGACGGGACGTCCCAGCTATTGAAGAGGGAGTTTTCGGACTAGAAGAAGAAAATGTGCGTTGGTCGACTTAGAACTTTGAAGCCTTTGGCTACTGTTCCGAAAGAACTCCGGAACGAATGTAAAAGGAAAAGAACCACAATCTGCAGGCGGCGAAATAGGGCAAGGAATTTCATGACGGTCGCTACGTATTGTCGAAGTGGTATACTCACATGCCGCTCATAAGGTGTGACGTATACAATACACACACAATGGTAGTTCAATTTATTATCGCTAACCATTCAAAGACTGCCCTTGTAATCAAGATGGACAGGATCAGGTTTTTTAAAGCGTTGCCTACTTATTGGAGACGTTTGCCACTCGGAAAAGACGAGTTGAAACCTTATTCGGTGCATAAGCATGGTTATTTTCATTTCAATGTACATTGCTAAGACCGTGATTTTTGTTCTCGTTACCAAAACTGTACCTTTTAAGGTTTCCTTTTATTGCTATCATCCTATTTGTACAAATGAGCACATCTCGCACGCATTCACTGATACCTGACATTGGAGGTTGCTCTTCATACTCGTACTCCTTTGTATACTATAGGAACAGTTTGGCATCGGAATCTGACGCGGCCCGTGGACACACCATATCTTTTAAACCGTTCCCGCTTGTGACACCGCCATTATTAACACATGTATTAAGACGAAAGCCTTTCTTGGCTGGGCAGTATCTGTCCGTGGAAAATCGGCGGAGTTATTAAAAATTAATCCTCTTCCGCAAATCGAACTCTATACCCCTCCGATCACCAGCCGACCGCGATAACCGACTAAGCCACGCCGGACACGAGGGGAAAATATCTTAGTTCTCATAGTCTAGCGTTCCTGCCGTCCCCATGGCAGCACAGGGGCAGGACTACGACGCCTTCACCCCGATCTCAGAAGGGAGCGTTGTGCACTCCATCTACCGGCAGCTATGAAGACAAAGCGGCGCAATGAGTCCGCGCTATCATCGCCAAGTGGAGATGCTCAACTCGAATCCGGCACGGCAGAAGCAGCTGTCCTGCACTCTGTAATTGGTTATTGTAGTCAAATAAAGACTACAGTAAAACCAGCCTCAAAGGCTTTCTCTCTCTTAATTGGTCTTAAGTGTTTCAAGAATTTTTTTTTTATTCTTTTAACTTCAATAACAGAATTCCAAAGCGCGATTTTTTTTTTTTTACATTTCAACAATGTAGATGTTGTTGACTTCTCCCGCTTATAACTTACCTCGTTGGAATTTGAGTTCGTACATTACACTCTCCGAACTGCACTTTGAGTAGCACCAATGTCTGCGTGGTGTATGGGCACAAAGTGAAAAAAAAAAAAAGCACAAATCTGAGTGTTCTTTTCCGCAGGCCGAAATACTTTGTGAGGAATCATTGAATAACCATAAAGCTGACTTTCAATGCTGCATGAGTTGATAAATGTCTGATGATAATTATGCTTTGCGTGAATTATCACAGTTATAACAGAATATTGGGAGGTATGGCCAGGTGGACCAAAAAGGGGCGCTCTTTTATTCGACAAGCGAAACAGCAGCGTGTGTGTTGTAAGTCCTGCTGAGCAACTTATTCACACTATTTTATATACTACGGTTGCCACAGGCACCACAATTTCAATAAGCGCCCGTCTTCCCCAAAAGTAGTAAAAAAATGCGCATGAGCAGCGCGTTCAGTGTTGTCCAAAACAAAACAGAAAGTACACACGCACTTTCAGATTTGCGCCCACCCTCGGAGCGCGGGATGAAGTTGAAAGTATAATATATAAGACAGCAAATTGCGTCCGAATTCAAATGGAAGTTTCAGATACATTAAATTGCATCTTGCAAATAGCTACACTTCTACGGGCACTGCTTTATTAGAAACCACTCAGCCGGGGGAAACAAGACTTCGATAAGCAGGCTATCATACTGTCTTGATGTCGTGGAATACTCCAGGACTAAAGCTGCCCTGTAATGGCCTTTCGCCTCCATACATCAAACATCAGAACAGTTGCGTCATTCCTAGCAGCCAGCGGTTCATATTTCCCTGCACAATACCCTATGCTTGCACGCACACTTCAGAAAAACAAAAGGTCACCGCGTGCATAATCTTGTCCGTGCAACGTCTCCCACTATCTCGTAGCATATAAATGTCCGCACTTGACGTCTGCAAATTATTCTTATTCCTACAGTACGCACGATTTTGGTGACTAAGCCAACTGCCCAGCCACACTGGCTCAGAGTGGCTGGAAGTTATCTCGTAGTCGAATGTGAACCACGCTAAAAGCGTACGAAAGGCGCGTCGCTTAAAGACTCGCACAACAGGGGCGTCAAAGGTCGCGCATTCCCGTACAGCATTCGATCGCTTTCCCTGCCATGCTGCGATCGCGTTGACGACTCTCCGAGGACTCGTCTGCTTGAGTCGAGTCATCCATGCCTTCCTGGCTACTCCTAGCGCAGATGCAGCGGGAAGAGCGGAGATGTCATGCGCACCGCAGCCAGAAGCCTAGTTTGTAGGGAAGTGGGCCACTTGCACTTTCGATATAGGGCGCGACTTTGATCCCCGGAGGATTCCTGACGTTCTAATGGCGATGCGATGCAAGTGTGCGGGTAGCCGGCGCAGTGACCTCAACAACTTCCGGTGCGCCTAAGTCAGCCATGGCGGAAGTAGAATGGTGGCGAAGGCTGGGCCCAAAAGCGGTTCAGCGGCACCGCAGCATAGCCACAGATCGGGGGGCCAACCACTCAGATTAGGAAATTATATTACTACAAATTAAAAAGTATCAATCAACATAAAAAGAATAGACATTTTGATAACTTCGTTTGTGCATGAGGTAAAGTATTTTATAAATACATTCTTAACTTTAAAAAAAAAATCTTGCAACACTCTTATCGCCCCAGCCCCTTGATGTTGCATCGGTCAGGAGGCGCTGCCAGAGGTAACCAAGGCAACGGAGATAACGAAGCTGACGAAGCACGAAACGGTTTCTTATCGCTGTCTGCTGCTCGTCTGCCGTGGTGCGGGCCTTGGTGCGCCCGGAAAAGCGTAATTTAGTTCGCAAGTCTGAAAATGTCCCTTTCGCGAAGTTTTGACGTCCTTGCTGGTCGCTGCTCTGTCGCCGTTTGGTGAGATTTAATATTTCCCTGCAGCCGTGTTTTTTTTGGTTTCGTCCCCTTCGTCGTGCGGGCAGTGCGAAGTCTTTTTACAGCAGTGTATCGCGCTTAGCCTTTTTTTTTTAAGGCACAAAGTGAGGAAGCGATGCTCTGTGGCACGTTGCGACAGCGTGGGCTCAACCGGCGGTGTCTTACCGCTTCCTGGCTGACTTTTATCGGTGAGCAGATCCGGAGGTTGCACACAGACTCAATGTATGCTCTAATGCTCCTGTGTTAAGCACGTTTGTTGATTCTAAAGCTGTCTGGACTGGTGCGACCTTGAGATTGCCTTGAAAACTGCTGTATAATTTCTTCCGAAGAATTTAAATTTGAAGAGTGATCCCAGTGCTCTAGCTCCACGTATGTTTTGATGGACCTACTAATTCATGACATTTTTATTTTAATTGCAGCTGTCATAACTTTGTTTTCTGTACATGCATGTTTCTTATCTGGTGATGTTTTGTGGCAGCCACTTCAAGCCTTTTCCATGCCTCGGCTGTGATCGAGATGATTAGCGCGCTTAAACAGCGCTACTGTTCGTGCTGTCAGCGACATGCATTTTTATTGTTGTGATTTGTTGCTGTATTTTATTGGCTGATGCAATAAACCATGGATATGAAAACCATAATTGTTCACTTGGTACACTCTCTGGCGAACTGGGCACGACTGCCCCGTTGCACCAGTGTTTCTGGACCGCACCTTACTGTGCTGAGGGACAAAGTAAATGGCCAAAGTACTTGCATGAATTGCAGCAATATTTGTATTATGAATTTGCATGCGTGGTCTGTTTGGAAGTGTTGCTGCCTTTCTATGCCGCCACCTTTGCCAACCACTTTCATTGTGCTGGAGCAACTGCTTATAAACAAGGGCGTAAACAACAGAAACTAGAGTTCTTTTAAATGGCAAAGGTTGGCGCGCGCTGAAAGGCAACAACCTTCAAAAAATGCAGGCTCGTCAATGCGACGCGGAGGTTTAAAAAAAAAAAAAAACTTGTTTATAATTCGCGCCAAAGTGAACGTATGGGTGACGTCATTTGACGTCATGGCCCCCCAATTTTCATTGGTCGCTGGAGCCCATGAGCCGCCATGTTTTGTGCGCATGGGCGTCTATGGAGCCTTCGCTACCATAGTACATATACCTTGAGTCAGCGAGAGGCTGCAAGTGTTTTACAGTATGACCAGTTCTACAAACTGACTAGAGAGCATGGCGAAAGCAAGAGCATCAGCCTGACGACATCCCGCGTCTGTGCTGCAAGTCCCACTGCCCTGGCGGCGCCTGTCCCCGAGAGGCCAATAGTACAAAGGGAGAACCTACCTTAAAGGGATACTTTGGAACTTTTCATGTAGCGCGAACCTACTAGCATTTAAATATTTTACACAACCCGTCATTCATTCCACTACTGTCATATGGGATCAATTCGCGGGTGTTAACATTCATTAACGGGAACTAGCTGGCACAGCGGAAGGCCGTTAGATTTATTTTTAATCACAACAAAGTCGCATCTGTTTTTGACATCGTTGCAACGTCGGGACGGAGTCCAATTACTGAAGAAAAAAAATAGAAATTTGTTGTTTAAGCTTCATGATTAAAAATAATCAGAGAATAATTAAATTTTGACATTCGCAGCATGGTCACCGTTTCTTCCATCTGTGCTGCAAGAAGCCGCCATGCATTCACTGTGCTTCGTTTCCATGACAGAAACAATACTTCTTTTCGCCTCACATAGTAGTTGACTGGAACAAATTAGACATAGATTTAGTTAAAAAAAATATTAACTCTTTCAAACTACTTCTTGATGATGAACGTGTCCCTCTTTATCATGTACTTTAGATTTACGCGTTTGGGGGCTCTTTGGTTGTATATCCTGTACAACTTGTGAATTTTACTTTTTATTTCTTGGCTTGCAAGTCTAATGTTTTGATAAAAAAAATTTTGTGAGCGTTAGCGTCTAAATCGTCCCGTTTCTAATTACTTTTTCATTCTTTTTTCATCTTACCATCGTTACTCTACTCCTCCCCTCCCCCTCCCACTAGAACAACCCTTCTTCGCAGTATTCGAAATAAATAAATAAAACTACCGGTACCTTTCGTTTGTTTTGTAAGACCCATCACGTCTAAAATTTTTTTCTTGTAGTTGCTCACAGTGTGTCATGAACCTCGATCATTCCGCATGGTCAGCCAATGCACGTGAAGAAAGTGCCGCGTAACAAGGTACAGTTTGCCAAAGAGTGAACCTTATAATCATAATCCAGTACTTTATTTTAGTAGACTTACTTTTTTACATGATTATTTTTTAAACTCTTGCATCTTGAGGTGAAACGTAGAATATCTGCAATGCAGAACTTCTACCGTCACATTTATTGCCTACGCCGCCGTACCCACTCACGTATCCGTTCGCTCGTAAACGTGCTACTAGAGTAGGAGGCGTTTGAACGGATATAAATATATATTTAAAAAACAATATTTCCACCTGCCCCATCCACGAATAAGTGAAAGCGCTAGCTTAACTACGCACTTCCCCTCAGCCAGCCGCCGCCAATCCGCCTCCTCCAGAGATGCACAGGAGGTTATAAGGTTGATCTTAAGCCATCGAGGGTATCTACCAGCGTCGGTGATGCGGCGCTATCGTCATAACCCACGACTTCAAAATTGCTCCAGCCGCATACATCGTTGGTTCGATTTTTGGGTACCCCAGGCTTTTCTCTTCTTCTAATAATAATAGGGTAATAATTTCAATGGTGGATAGGTGCTGAACTTTGCTGAAAAAAAAAATAAAAAGAAGAGAAAGGATCTCGTTTAGGCAGTGTCGGCACACGATCGTTTAGGCCGTTTTTCGAATTGATTGCGAACAATACGAAAGGAGGAACATATTCTAAACTTTGCAAAGAAGCCTTCAGGATAACTTTCTGCCAGCTCGTGTCTGTATCGTCCGGAAACAATCAGAGACAAGTTCTTCTCATCAGGCATCACTCTTGCGGTAGCAAGTTCACTTGCATCACATGCCGAAGTGGATTCATGACTACGATACTTTGCTGCCCGAAAGCAAAAATCCCCCCAAAAAAGGAACTAGTTCATAATATCAGAAACCGAGGAAAGACGAAACGCTCAACGGCACAAATAAAACGAAGATAGTTGTTTACATAAGAGGCGCACAGCAAATAGAGGCGTTTGTATATAACAGCGTTAGATTTCTATTTGCAGGAGAGCCATGTCCTCCTCATCGGTAAGTGTTTCCATCAGCAAAATCGAATGAACAAGGCGCACGAATTTTAGAGCCGAAATAACCGCAGCGTTATAATCCCGAGTGCCTTGAAATGCGTCGCCGATGGCAGCGACTGATTTCTTTTTTTTCGGCGCTAACTGAGAAGTGAAGGATAGATCGCTATAAGTTTTGGGAGTACATAATTCCGAATTCAGGAGAGTGGGGCCGATTCCCGCAATCTAGTGCCAAAAAGATTGCGCTGAGCCGCGCGCCCCGCACAGCCGCGTGATGGATGAGCTGTCGGTGTGAAGTGGTGCTTCGAAGCCATGCGCTAGGGAGTTTAATCCCCATGCCTGAATTCCTTTTAGTGTCTGCCATCGCTTTTAAGCCACGATTCCTTCGGATATCTGTTCCCGCGTCTCTGAGAGAGACAGGGAAATTCCTCAAGTGAGCAGAACTTTCCACAGTACTGCTTACGGTTGAGCAAATCTAAACATGACGAGCTATGGAGGAAACACAGCACGAAGTTACGACCAGAAAAGAGGAAGGTTATCTCGGTGTTAGGCGAGATTCAGCGACAGCAATCGGCGAATTTTTATTTCACGATACAGTTTTGCGGTGGCAGATTGGAGGGGGATATGCACATATGTACAGATATAGAGTGATCGTTTTTAGTTTTCCACGCACACCCGTTCCGTTATTCTTCGATTAGCGCCCATCTCCAAACTGCCCGCTCCTGCGCTCTCGCCATATTCTTCCGCCATCTGCACTAAGCACTCGTCGCATGTCTTCCGCGCCCCTACTTGTGCCTCACTGGCACTTACCGTACCTTCTTCCTTCCAGGTTAACTACCGTTGAGGTGGTGCTCGTGGCAATCACCATTCGATGCGTCCTCCTATACGCTGTCACTATAAACCCCTTCCCCCCCCCCCCCCTCCCATTTTATGGTACTCTACCTTCATTTGAGCATTCCTACATTCGCCATACCCTCTTCCTTCAAAAGTAACTGCCTTCCGATGCGCAAAAAGCCACTGCATCAGACGCGCAAAAGTTTTCATTCGGTAACTTACATCGACAGCAGCCGGAAATAATGAAACTTCTCACAAACCCTCTTTGATCACAAGCGCTGAAGGCGGCACGGAACACAGATAACAATTGGTGGCCGCTTGTGTGCGCTAGTTCACATTGCAGCTTCTACATTGGGCTCGCCGTCATGCCAGTGGACAGTGTAGGTAAACAACGTCAGGCCCAGAAAGCCCAAAATCCGTCCTCCTTTCGCAGAAAACTTAAATTCATTACAACGCTTCTTGGATGCCAACACACAAACGCTCATTTTTGACGCTATAGTAAAGCATCTATGTCTTCAATAGTTTCTCTTTATGTGCCACGGCTTCCAGTTCGAAACTTTAGGTTTCTAAGCAGTTCGTGCGTTGATGCCGAGCTTTTTACTTTTATTTAGTGGGATTGAAATGTCCCAATCATAACAATTCACTTTTCTTTTTGATTAGTACAAAAAAAAAATCTTTCTTCAACCGAGGACATCGCTACTGGAAGAACGAATTCGCATTTCGCGCCTCAGTGGTTGAAAATGTGTTCATTCAAGCGTAGCAATGCTAATTCGCGTACCCTGTTTGAGCCGGCTGCGTGCGACGAAGCTAATGAAGGCTTGATTGTTTTCCTGTTTTCAGAACTGCGTTTTTACAAGACAGATAGAGAAAGGGGGGAAAAAGCTGGTGTATGCAAAGAAAAATAACGCACTTTCTGAGTGGCATTTCTCACAAACAACACGAAGTGGCTCTGCAAAATTGTTTTGCAGAAGGCCTTCATCATTCGTAGCCAGAAGCCAGGAATATTTCCTGTTGACGTTTTTTCCTCTGTTCTTTCCGCTCTTCTTTGTAGGTTAAATCTGTATATTGTAAATTTCTTAAAAGCTACCTCTCATATATATCTGAATTTTTGTATCTCTGTTTGTAACCACTCACCTCCATAATGCCTATGGCCCGGGCGGTATGCGAAATAAATAAATAAATATTGCTGCTTCCTGGGCGTTTAATGAAAATAAACAAATAATTAGGCCAGTATGACGCAAAAAAAAAAAAAACATACTTCTGCTTCCTCCATGTGATGCAAGTGCTGTTTCGTTAGCTTCAGACTCACAATAGTCTCTAGCTTTTTTACCTCTCTAATCGCGATACTCGTAAAGATGTGATAACCCAGGCAGCACAAAGGGGGCTATGAAGGGTGGGCCCCGATGGGCCCGATGTAGGCAATCCAGGGCAGCCGCGGTGGGCTCAATGTGGGTGCTGCAAGAGGGCCGACGTAGGCCCGAAGGGGACCGTCGACAAAGCCCCAATGGGCCCCACTAGGGGCCGATGCAGGCAGCCCTTGCGGGGCAGCCCACATTTTTTCTGGCATTGTTAAAAGGGCACATCCCGCCAACTTTCCGCGATGGCCCTACTTTGGACCGATTTGGGCAGCCGCTTTGGAGGAACATTTTTTTTTTATTTCAGTTAGCCCCTCATATAATGACATAGGACCAATACGGGTTCTATAGCGCTAGCCGCGCTTGGGCTTGCCCACATTATTCTCATAGGTTCTGACGCAGGAAATTGATGGAACGCCCTAGTCCAAGTTTTCCCAATCAATATTTATGCACATAAGTAATTATTTTATACATGTCAGCACTTTCTAAACAGCCACAATATTAAATTTTACAAAAATTCATAACATTCATCTAGCCGAAATGTGTTCAGGCTATGGAGATGTGTGTTTATTTATTTATTATTTATTTACAATACTGCCGGTCTTCTTCCAAGACCATAGCAGGGGGCTTTTAGTACACTTTGAGTAGAACATATGTACATATCTTTCAAGGGCAGCACAACAAGACATAAAAGTACACATAAGCGAAAAGGGGGAACATTACATGGGCTAAAATCACATACAAAGCAAAAGGATCAGCAATAAAAAAAAACGGCAGTGCAGTGCACATCCCGTAAATCACAAAATTGTACACGTTACCGTATTCCTGTCAACAGGTAGCAGGTACGGCTCTTGCAGCGCTATCATGAATTTGTTAAATGATCTACTTCTGATATGAATGAAGATAGAGATTGCACGCTAGTAATGCGATGATCTAAGCGATTCCATTCACTGATAGCGAGAGGAAAGAAGGAATGCTTGAATGTGTCATTGTGACAGCTGTACTCTGTTAATGTGTGTTTGTGCCGAGAGGGTCGCGATTCTGAAAAGGTTATGTATTTTTCCCAGTCTATTTTGTAGTGCTTATGTAATAGTTGAAACAGAAACTTCAGGCGCGCTTGTTTTGCCCTCGATGATAAAGTAGGAAGGCCGCATGAATCTGCAAGCAAAGACGGAGAATCGGTGCGCTTGTATTTGTTATATATAACTCGTAATGCCTTGCGCTGAACGGCTTCTAGTTTTTTTATGTTTGTTACCGAATGAGGGAACCAGACAGTATTCGCGTATTCTAGAATTGGCCTTACGAAAGTTGTGTATGCTAGGAGTTTAGAGGCTACTGGTGTAAATCTTAGGCGTCTACGTATAAAGAAAAGTTTTCGCAATGCAGCTGATGTGATGTTAGTGATGTGAGAGTCCCACCTCAGGTCAGATGACTGTGTGATACCTAAATATTTATGGTGCCTAACGTCTGTTAATGGCGCTCCGTTTATTGTGTACGAAAAGCGCGACGGGTGCTTTTTTCTTGTTACGATCATGTAAACTGATTTTTGAGTGTTGATTGTCATTTGCCATGTTCTACACCATTCGGTTATTTGTGTGAGGGAACTGTTTAGTAACAGGTGATCTTCGTGGGTATTGATTGTTTTGTAAATCATACAGTCATCTGCAAAAAGTTTATTGCTGCAGTTAATGTTGTTAGTTATGTCATTGATAAAAATTAGGAATAACAGTGGCCCAAGAACTGATCCCTGGGGCACTCCCGACGTAACTGGTACTGTTTTGGATGGGACATGCTCATAAACTACGTACTGGAAGCGATGTGACAGAAAGTCTGTTAGCCATGATAGTAATTCTCCGTCTCCGATAAAGGTTTTTAGTTTTCCTATTAACTTAATGTGAGATACACAATCGAAAGCTTTCGAAAAATCGAGCATCACAATGTCTGTCTGGCTACAATGATTAATGCTAAGTGCTAGGTCATGTACAACCTCAGTTAGTTGCGTAACGGTTGAGAGCCCGCGACGGAATCCATGCTGATGAGGTGTTAACATGTTATTGCTCTCGAGAAAAGTGGTTATATGCTTCGAAATGATATGCTCGAGAAGTTTACATGATGTACTTGTAAGGGATATTGGTCTATAGTTTGCGGGTGAAGCTATGCCCCCTGATTTGTGGATAGGTATTATTTTCGCTATTTTCCACTCTTTTGGCAATCTTGACAACGAAACAGATTTGCGAAAAATAACTCCAAGGTATTTGCTACACCACTCCGCGTACCTTTTTAAAAACTCGTTGGGAATATTATCAGGGCCGGTCGCTTTTTTAGGATCTAGTCTGAGAAGAAGGTTAAAAATACCGTCATCTGTAATACTGAGAGGTTCAATAGAGTTACAGGGCAATGCGCAAGTTTCTGGGCAGATTCCGTTATCTTTAGTGAATACTGAGAAGAAAAAATCGTTGTACATGTTCGCAGTTTTAGTCTTTTCTTCTGGTGACAGTCCGGATGGTGTCTTTTCATGGTCACGAAAATGGTTCCAAAACCTTTGAGGGTTATTTTTCAAAAAGTTCGGGAAGGTCACGTTGAAATAACGGTCCTTCGCTTGTTTTGTAGCTTTCCTGAGCTTTTCAACAGTCTTTCCTAACTTAAGCTTTTTCAGTTCACTTACACCTTGAATCTTAATTGATTTGCGCATTCGCTTTACTTGACGCTGCACGTGAATAACGTCCCTTGTGATCCAAGGATTGTTTTTTGAGACACGTTTAACCTTTAGCGGAACGAAGTTTGTCATACAGTTACTTATTATGTTTTTGAAGGCGAGCCAAACTATATCTATCTCTGTAGTTGTGAACAGCAATATTGTGCTGGGAGTTGCAGGCTGTCCAAAGCAACCACATAAGAGGCAACAGTTAGCAATCAGTTTGTTTTAGTATTTGTAGCGCAATTTGCATGAGCGCGAGAACTAAAGCCATGTAAATTTCAAATCGACTAAACATGGCCACAACTGTTATACAAATCATCTATAATAGTAATTTAGGGCAACATCTAATGCAAGTAAAGGTTGGAAACAATGATTACGCAATTGCACGCACGCCTTCTAGCCCCATTACGGCCGATGTGGGACCTACAGCGGTTTTGTGTGGGCAGCCCCAATTGGGCTGGGTGTTGGTTTTGAACCTAAAGCCCACTTGCTGTTGCACGTGCCTTCAAATTCCCCACAAGTGATCAATTTTGGTATCATGTGGGCCCTCCCACCTTCCAGCCCCATTACGGCCCATGTGGGATATAAAGCAATGTTATGTGGGCAGCCCCAATTGGGCTGTATGTTGTTTTTGAACTTAGAGCCCACCTGCTGTTGCACGGGCCTTCAAAGTCCCCACAAAGGACCGATTTTGGTACCATGCGGGCACGCCCGCCTTCCAGCCCCATTACAGCCTATGTGGGACCTAAAGCGGTTTAGCTAAGGCTGCCTCATTTGGGCTTCACGAGGGCTTGCCCAAATTGAGCCCTCATTCATATTTCACTTGCCTTCAAGTAACCTACAAGGGGCCGATTGGGGCAGCATCTGGGTATGTCCGTTTTCTTGCCCCACTACGGCCGATGTTGGTCCCACAAAGGTTTAATGGGGGGGGGGGGCTCATTTCGGATCTTGAGGGCTTTCCCATAAAAAGCCCACATTTAGGTTGGATTGCCCTCAAATATCCAGCAAGGGACCCTTGTATTCTGGATGCAGGAATGTGCTTTGCATTAGCCCAAGAAACGCCGCTATGGGACCCATGCAGGAGGAGCAGGGGCAAGCCCAAATGGGGCTTGCCCACTTTTGCCCCATTGGGGATCGATGCAGGTTTTATGATTGTTGCCCCAGCCCCACTTGCCTACATCGGACCTACTGGGGCCCCACATTCTGTGCTACCTGGGTAAGGATGCTCGCGTACGTAGTACCGTCATCTACGATTTGCCCCCCGAGGGGTATAAGGAAGCGGGATATTATCAGCCCTAACAACACTGATCGGCCTGCACAGTAAAAGACCAAATATGACCGGACGTAGGTACCCAAGTCGATAGTGACCGACCTGTTAATATCTGGGAAGATCTGACGCGATTTGCATAACTTATCTTGAAAACAAACTATACAGCACACGAACCAGTTCATTTGCACTCTGACACTTTGATATCACGCCGGCGTGTGATACGTCATATTCATTTTGTATACCTGATTTTTGTGTGTCCACAAATTTTTGACGTTTACTAGCGACACGGCGAAGTTAATGAACCAATTCCACCGGCAGGAAATATTCTACAAAACATGTTTTATACCTTTTTTCTCTAGGTTTAGCTGCGGTAGTTTTGAATGTGTGGATTTTTTTTAATCTGCTTTTGATACCGAACTCCAGGAACTCCAGGGAACTCCAAGAATGTGGAGGCCACTGGCCTCCGCATTCCATCTTGCGGCCAAATCGAGCGCT
Source organism: Amblyomma maculatum (assembly GCF_055883805.1). NCBI lineage: Eukaryota > Metazoa > Arthropoda > Arachnida > Ixodida > Ixodidae > Amblyomma > Amblyomma maculatum. The sequence goes on from NC_139344.1 coordinate 65,710,315, forward strand.
CACAGCAGTACGTTGCTTACGTGTTGCAATATCAGAAAAAAATGAAGTCAACGTATAAGAGCATTCTGGAAACAACGAGCAAGACCAAGTAGAACACCCACGTGCGTCTTCCTTCATTTGGAGAAGCAGAGCCCCTATCTGTGTCTTGCACTTCAAGCTCTCTCCGATCATGCCTAGATGCCCTCGCGTCATCGTATACCCACGATGCTCTGTAACAATTGCGCTATAGTTTAAATTCCCCCCTCCCTCCCCCAAGAAAGCAAAAAGAAGAAAGTTCATGCACTCCTTTTGTCTCAAAACAATGATAATAATAATTAAAAAAATCCTAAACAACCCTCTGACCGCGCTATCTCTCCGCGGAAATCTCTCCGGAGCGCCCTGCGCGCTCCTGCTCTGCGGTACAGCGGCGCCCGGCATTTTGCGGGCCCCTGAAGCGCTTGAGGATAAAGAGCTGGAAAAACAAATCGTCAAGTAAGGCACGGTGTCTGCAAAGCAGGCGGGACCGCGGTGGAAGCGTGAACAAAAAATAAATGGGACGCCGAGAAAAGCCCGTGACGAGCGGTTGGCGTGAAGCAAAAACAACACGCCAGCGGGAGAGATCACGGCGGGTGAATCGGCCGCCATCATTATCGTGGGCAGCGTGCTGGTTGCGTCAAAGGGACGCCTCACAAAGGCCTCCTGACAAACGCGCCGGCGCTCCGCGGGTGTCCCCTCCGGGCCAGGACGCGCTTTAGGGCCGCGCTTCTTTTCAGGGACGCTGGGGCTTCAATGGAGTCGCTTACGGTTTCGTGAAGATGGAATGCACCCCTGCCTGCTGGTTTTCGAAAGGCACACTCTTTGGCGCGAACCCCGGGTCGGCACGGGGATGCTGGGTGGCTGCTTCCTCGGTTCACCGGAGGTAAAATGTCACCCAGCCGCCGAGAGGTGCGCCACCACATAGTACTGCGGAAGGGGGACTCACCAATATTCCGCTAACCGTTCCTGCCGCTATAGTGTACATGATGGGGTCTCGAAATGATTCCTTAGCCCCTACTCAACGGCCTCCAGTCTGCGGTGCGTGTTTTGAATGCTGCTTTGCTCGATTGAACTCCAGACGTACATAAATGCAATGTCAGCGCTTCCTCCTTTTGCAGTCAGCATTAAGCGAAGTATCAGCTCTACCCTTTGAGACTTGTCATTGAACAGAATCATTTAATTCCATCATTTCTCGGTCGATGGTGCCCAGCACATGATGAATCAGGGATGGAAAGCATCCCCTGCGCTGAGGCCAACACCAAACCCTTTTAGAAGGCACTTGGGATGAACCTGCCCGGTGGTGAGGTCAGGAGAGGATGGTGTGGAGAACAGAGGTAGCGTTTCGGATACCGATAAGGGTACTTGATACCTCACCTATAGACCAACACCGATCTGGGCCGTAAGTAAGATGCGGTGGCGCTGCCGTCGCGACGCTGGGCCGACTAGGGGGGAAAAGAAGGCTCAGTGCCCATTGAATACATGCAATCAAAATATTTGAAAGCAGTTTTCTGATTGCATAGCACACCTATAATGTTGTTTTTTGGTGCAGAGTAACCATGAGCATAAAAAAAATTATTTAAGTATGATATCTCATTATGGAAGCGGAGTATTTTTAAGACACCGCGAAACGTAGCCGGCACCAGGAAAACTTACAAAAACAAATTTATGTGTTCGGAGACCACCAATAAATGAGGAAGATGGCTAAAAGTTGGCGAGTGTATTGAAGAAAAAAATATTACAAGCTGTGTTACGTCATCTCAAAGTGAATCTATTTTTTTTAAATGCCTCGATATATGCGTATCGCACAGCACAGGGATGCCTCTTCGTTTCGGCTGCGTTTCTATGCAGGTGAAACGAAGAGGCATCCGTGATGTCAGTGCCCCCCCCCCCCCCACCGGCACCTCTTTCTCTCTTTCCGCTTTCACTCCCACCTTCCTCCCTTCCCATACGTCGAGTATCAGGTGTCCATGGAGCAAGTGTGACAGATGCTTCGTCTTTCCTTTCCTCTGAACGAGTGATTTACTTATTTAAGTCCGACTTACTTATGAAAAGCTCATTATCCGCTGGGTGCTTCTCGCAATCGCAGCAACTTGTCTTGTCCTACATGCAGCCCCGCACATTCCCTCAATACTGCCGCTAGATAATAATGTTTAATCTCAAGGCAGTCCTCACTCAGCACGATAAATGAGTAGCGCGCAACAGCAGACGACCAAAATCATTCGTCTGCTCACTCAAGTGGCATTCGCGGACGCCGGTGTCGTCTGCGCATAAACAGAGCGCCGTCCGCGCCGCGGTCTGTTACGGTGGGCCATTCTCTTTAGTGCGCTTGTAATGAGGTTTGAGAAGTAATTTTTGAGTATAGTTTGATCAAGGCTACATACCTAGACCGACTAGTATTAGTACAAAGAGTCAAAGCATGTAGCAGCAAACTAAACTACACGAGAAGCTCGTGCGATTCAGAGAAACACTCAGCGGATAGCGAGCCCATCGGCGGTATGTATGGCTTCACAACGCGTTTTTAGCGATGTTTTGAACATCGATTGCCTTCGGAAAGACATTGCATACTGTGACACACACTTCAAAGCACTCGCCAACGTTTAACGACTGGCCGCCTAAGCTGGCACTCTGGGAAGCGAGAATAACATCGCGGAAAGTTGTGCTTACATGTGTTTCTATGGGTCGCCCTGCAGCTGACACTCCATGCGTTTCACGCTTTTTTAAATATACTTCAACTTTGAAATGGCGTTTTATACTTACACGATCTGTTCTAGAGCGCTCATGGTTGCTCTATCTCCAGAAAACGACATCATTGGTGCACTGTGAAATCTGAAAACTGCATTGAAACCTTTCGCTTCCATCTATTTCTATGGCCGCTAAGCCTGTTTTTCACCCCCAGTCTGCTGTAGCGCCGCGAGCGCCCCCTTTGTTTGTACACGCGCTGTTGGTTGAGAAAGAAAATCGTCCTCTGAAGAGGGCGAGCACGGTCAAGAAGCTGCCGGTATCCCGGAAAGAGTACCGTGGGGCGGCAAACGCGCCAGCTCACCGCCTGTAAATCCTGTGACCCCTATCACCGAAGAGAAGAAAGCACAGAGCGCAGAGCACGAGACGTCGGGATTTAATTGGTAACGTCCGAGTGTTTACGAAGTGTACTACAGTCCATATAAAACGAATCATCAAAAGGGTATTTCTAATACAAAACATTGCAGCATTAATTGTATAAGGAAACGAACTACGAAGAATAAACTTTGAATAAAACTTCAATCGATTATCATCGGTGATGAACCTGCTCTAGGTCTTTCACTATATTGAACTCCACTAAGACGACAACACTGCATCCCGACCTGACTCTCATGCTGCCATATTTGTTAAAACAGACCCTTATTAACATGGTTTACGCAGCGCATACAATCCGGGGACACATAAATAATACATGTTGTAATAGGGCGTTTATTGACGCTCAGACGGAGAGCTGTGAGGACAGGACCTTGCAACGGCGAGCCCAGCGTACTTCTTCTTTGTCTTCGTCGCACAACGCACAGGTGCATGTCGATGGCTGAAGTGCTATCACAGTACATTTTCCCCCCGGGTAAAAAAAAGGAGCCATCCTGGCGACTTATGGCGCGGAAAGCACAGCGGGGTCATAGAATGGTTTCAATCGGTTCACGTGAACTGTTTCACGACCACGGCGACGCAAGTCCGCAGAGGGCGTGACGGGATCAACTACGTAGTTAACTGCAGATGTTTGCTGGAGGACCCTATATGGCCCGTGGTAGCGAGCAAGAAACTTCTTTGAAAGGCCAGGGGTTGTGGAGGGCACCCAGAGCCACACCAGTGTGTCCGGGAGATATGACGAAGCTTCGCCGGTATCACGGATGTATTTTTGTTGCCACTGATTTTCTGTTGTGAGAGAGCGGGCGAGCTGACGGCATTCTTCTGCGTACGTGGCGGCATCGGATAGCGGGGAAGATTCGGAAACGTCAGGGCGGTAGGGAAGAAGTGTGTCCATAGTACAGGGTGGCTCGCGCCCGTAAAGGAGAAAGAATGGAGAGAATCCAGTAGTGGCCTGTGTCGCGGTGTTATATGCGTAAGTAACAAACGGTAGAACTTGGTCCCAATTGGAATTGTCGGTGTTCACGTACATAGCCAGCATGTCACCGAGAGTGCGGTTAAAACGTTCTGTCAGTCCATTCGTCTGAGGGGGGTACGAGGTAGCGGTGCGGTGTATGATGCGGCATTCTTTCAGGAGAGCCTCAAGAGCGTCTGATAAGAAAACGCGTCCGCGGTCACTGAGCAGTTCGCGAGGGGCACCATGGCGAAGAACCAGGTTTTTCAGAATAAAGGCAGCCACGTCGCGTGCGGAAGCAGAGGGCAATGATGATGTCTCAGTGTAGCGGGTTAGATGATCCACTGCCACGATAATCCAGCGGTTGCCAGCTGAAGTTGTAGGAAGGGGACCGTATAGATCTATGCCGATACGATCAAACGGACGGGCAGGACAGGGCAACGGCTGCAACGAAGCAGAGGACTTGAGAGGAGTTTTTCGGCGTTGGCAAGACTGGCAAGAGCGGACAAAATGGCGGACAAAGCGGTACATTCCACGCCAGAAGAAGCGTAGACGCAAGCGCGTGTAGGTTTTCAACACTCCGCCGTGGGCGCACTGGGGATCAGTATGGAAAACAGCACAAATTTCGGCGCGGAGATGACGGGGGATGACTAAAAGCCACTTCCTTCCGTCGTGAAGATAATTGCGGCGGTAGAGCAGCCCGTCACGAATTGAAAAATGGTGAGCGTGGCGGGCAAGCGCCCGAGACAGACGACCTGGAGAGTGACTTGAAAGAAAGTCCAGAAGTGTAGATATCCACGGGTCGCGCCGCTGTTCCGTGGCCATGTCAATAGTGGCAAGCGAAGACAAATCGTAGGCGCAGATCTCATCAGGCAACGAAGAGGGAGGCAGCGGTGAGCGCGAAAGAGCGTCCGCGTCAGTATGCTTGAGGCCTGAGCGATATATGGCACGAATGTCATACTCTTGGAGGCGAAGAGCCCAGCGAGCAAGGCGGCCGGACGGGTCCTTGAGGGACGCCAGCCAGCACAGAGCGTGATGATCAGTGACCACATAAAATGGTCGGCCATAGACATACGGACGGAATTTGCCGATGGCCCAAATAATGGCCAAGCATTCTCTTTCCGTAACAGAATAATTGGACTCTGCCTTGGTCAAGGTGCGGCTTGCGTACGCCACCACATAGTCTCGGATACCAGGTTTGCGTTGGGTGAGAACGGCGCCTATCCCAATACCGCTAGCGTCAGTGTGAATCTCAGTTGGCGCATTCGGGTCGAAGTGGCGGAGGATGGGAGGCGAAACTAAAAGACGGCGTAAAGTGTTGAAGGCGTCATCACAAGCAGGTGTCCATGCGCAGAGGTCGGAGCTGCCGGAGAGGAGCTGGATGAGAGGAGCAATAATAGAGGCGAAATTTAAGATGAAGCGGCGAAAGTAGGAGCATAGGCCAATGAAACTTCGTAGCTGCTTCAGTGATTTTGGGCGTGGGAATTCGGCAACTGCACGAAGTTTGGTGGGATCGGGAAGAATGCCATCCTTAGAAACGACATGACCTAGAATTGTTAGTCGGCGAGCAGCAAAGCGGCACTTCTTCAGATTCAGTTGGAGGCCGGCGGTAGCTAGACAAGTGAGAACGTCCTTCAGTCGGAGCAGGTGGGATTGAAAATCGGTAGAAAAGACTACGATATCATCGAGATAGCAAAGACAGGTTCGCCACTTGAATCCACGAAGCACAGTGTCCATGAGGCGTTCAAAGGTGGCCGAGGCGTTGCAAAGCCCAAAGGGCATGACGTTGAATTCATATAATCCATCTGGTGTGATGAAGGCAGTTTTAGAGCGGTCAGCGTCAGCCATTGGCACCTGCCAGTAGCCAGATCGTAAATCCAACGAGGAGAAAAACTCGGCGCCCTGCAAGCAGTCTAGTGCGTCATCGATGCGTGGCAGAGGATAGACGTCCTTGCGCGTGATCTTGTTGAGCCGGCGGTAGTCGACACAAAACCGGAAGGAGCCATCTTTCTTAGGTACCAACACAACTGGAGACGCCCAGGGACTGTGGGATGGCCGAATGACACCCCGACGGAGCATGTCGTCCACATGATCAGCAATTACTTGGCGCTCCGAAGCCGACACGCGATAGGGGCGCTGGCGCAAAGGTGCAGTTTTACCGGTGTCGATGGTGTGCTCTACGACAGACGTGCGGCCCAAGTCAGTTTGAGGAAAGTCGAATGAAGAAGCGAAGTTCTGCAAGAGGGCGACAAGTTGATCACGTTGCGCAAGTGGAAGATCAGCATCAATAGCATGTTGGAAAACGTCGGAGGGCGTCGAAGCGGTCGCAACATCGCAAGAGCACAGACTAACGTCGAAGGAGGGGGTTGAGTCAGCAAGAGTGGTGATATGACTGGGATCAAGCTCTTCAAGACGTCCAATGCTTTCGCCACGGAGCAGGACTGCTGGGCAAGAAAATGGGTTCGAGGCGTAAAGTGCACTCTTGCCGTCTTGAATTTCGAGAACTGCGAACGGAAAAAGGAGGCAGGGATGACGGGAGGTGGCTTCGGAAGGTGTAAAAATCGCAGTCAAAGGAGTTACCCACTCACAAGACAGTGGTATGAGGGCAGCAGAGAACGGAGGAATGTCGGTGTCATGGGCGACGAGAAGTTTTGCAGTGCGGGGAGGGGTATCACAGAAGGGGGCATCACAGAGGGGGGCGAAGGCAATTTGTGCACGAGCACAGTCAATAACGGCTTGATGAGTCGATAGAAAATCGTATCCGAGGATGATATCATGCGAGCAGTTCGGCAGAACAATAAACTCGATGGGGTACAAGACGTCTTGAATGAGCACACGGGCTGTGCAAGATGCGGAGGGGTGAATGTGCTGTGATGAGGCGGTGCGGAGCGAAAAGTCGGAAATCGGAGTGGTCACTTTGCGAATTCGACGGCAGAGCGCTTCACTGATGACGGAGACGGCTGCACCGGTATCGACGAGAGCGAGAACTGTGGCGCCTTCTACAGAAACTTTGATAACATTAGCGGGACGACATGGAGGACTTGAGGAATTCGAAACAAGCGCAGTTCTTGCCCCCGGAACTGCGACTGTTAGTTTCCCTCAACGGTGCTGGTAGAACGTCGCAGCATTGGAGAAAGCGATCGGCGCCGAGGAGAATGTGATCGACGAGTGGTATAGGTTTGGCGATCTTGTGGGACAAATTGAGAACCGGGCGGAATCATTTGCGAGCGTGAGTCGGTATCGTACGGGTAAAATCGAATGTCAGGCTGGGAAGGTTGGAGGCGCTGGCGACAAAGGCGCGCAACATGGCCCGGCCGACCGCAGGCATAGCAAATCGGAAGGTTGTCCGTAGTACGCCAAGGTTTCATAGGATGTGGGCGGAACCTTGAGGGTGGGGCTTGAAACGAAGGCTCAGCATGCGGCGGTGAACGGTAGGCAGGGACCTGCACATAGGAGCCAGACGTGGGCGAAGGTGGTGGCCTAGCCGTTACTTGGGCATACGTGAGAGGTGCCGTCACAGGCGGCACCACGGGGTTGGACGGCAAGGCATCAGCGACGTGTTCTTGCATGACACGGCGTATAGCAGGGGCCAAAGATGTAGCCAGTTCAGGAACGAGGCGGCCCGAGTCTTGAAAATGGGGAAGGAGTGAGATTTGACGTGCGACCTCTTCACGAATAAAATCTTTGATCTTTTGATTCAGCGGGCTCCCTTCAGAAGTTGGCGAACCACCCAGGGCTAATGCGGATACGCCTTCGTCACACACACTGGAGCGGCGCCTAGAAGCGCGCCGCTTGCGGAGCTCGTCGTAGCTCTGGCAAAGCTTCACGAGTTCACTAACGCTGGTGGGATCTTTCGCTACCAGCATCTGGAAGGCGTCCTCAGAAATGCCCTCGAGGATGTAGCAGATTTTGTTTGCTTCCGGCATGGCCGGGTCGCGTATATCCGATCCCAACAAACGGATGCGGCGCGAGGGGGAAAACGAAGATGGAGAGGGAGAAGAGGCCTTCGGCTGGCTGTTACGAGCTGCGGCCGGCACCCCCATTCCACGCTAGCGACTCAAGGCATGGGCCTCGGCGCTCGTGTTGTGGCAGCGTGCGATGCGCGTTGTTGCGTGGATGTGTGTGCGCGCTCTTGTGCTATACATGTGCCGCGAGTCTTCTCCAAAGACCGCATGAGGCTAGTCGTCTTGTCTTGCCCCGGATGAACTAAATGCGATTTGTGCATTGATTCAATCGCTGGCGCACGGCCGCTCCACGAAGCCCTTCGTGGCTCAGACGCAGGTTTGTTACATACCGCTTACATGCAAATCGGCCCCGAAATGCGATCTATTTTATGATGGAACGCAAGCCTTGTATTTCCGCAAGATCCCTTGTGCTGACTGCTAGAGTTTGTTCTAGTAACGTTGCTGCTAGCCGTTGGATGTGCGTGCGTGATGTGCCGCGAGACTACTCCAAAGACTGCATGAGGCTAGTGCTCTAGTGGCTAGTCTTGCCACGAATCAATTAAATGCGGTTTATTTGTGCATGTATTCAATCGCTGGCGCACGACCGCGTCATGAAACCCGTCATGGCGCTCAGACGCAGGTTTGTGTTACATATCGTTAACATATGCAAATCGGCTCCGAAATGCTATCGCACGCCTTGTATTTAGGTGAGAACCCCACCTAAACCGTCCAGTGAAGCAAAGGCCTGCATAAAAAAAAAAAAAAAAAAAAGGTGACCGTCCGTAGCTGTGCTTCAACCCCAAAAGCTGATACATTACTTTTCTGAGTGCCATCTACTGCGTGCAAACACCTTCCGCCGTGCATGTAGTGAAAATGATTTGTGTATTTTGCAAGTGGCTTTAAACAGCTCGTGCAGCTGTTGCTTAGGTATTGCAGCAATGTGGCACTGTTCAAAGCTATCTTGTTTGCTTCTTAGTTTCGCAGGGTAGTTGAAAGGGTGCTCACAGTGTCATAAATGGCAATATAGCATCAACAAAACCTGCAGATGTCGCCCTTCATCAACAATTTTCCTTCTAGAGATTTACTTTCAGATTAAAACAAGCATTCATTGAATATCCATGCTCACGTGGAAATTGCCACCACCAGCTGCTGCCTCTGAATACACTTTCTTTCCTTCAACATCAGGGTTAAAGGCCAGGGCAATCGCGAGTTTCGTTTCTTTTTCACTTATTTGGTCAGTAAAGAAAGTGTTGTTCCTCCTTCGGTGGGGTATATGGTGTTTAACTTCCATAAGAAAAACTGCCTATAAGAGACGTCATAGTGGACAGCTCTGCATTAATGCCATTGATTTGAGGTTCTTCGTGTGCACTGACATTGCAAGTGTGTCTTGCATTTCACCTTCATTGATATGTAACGACCACTATGGCTGGAACTGAACCCAGGTCCTCGGCCTAGCATGTCTTAATATGAGTACTATTTTCTTTTGCAAATGCAATCCTTAGAAATGTAGTTTGTTGATTGCAGACAGCAGCAGAAACAAAGCCTAGCACAAACACAGACTAGAAATCACTTTTTTCACTGGTACACACTATGTTACTTTATCTGTGTCAATGTGATGGCGTCTTGCCCTATCAAGTCCTGGAGCATCAAGGGACAAGAAGTGGAAGCTGTGTCAGATTTTCTGTTCTTGGGCGCCAAGATTACCTCGGAAGGAGACTGCAGCCATGAAATTAGGAGACGCCTGCTTCTGGGAAAGAGAGCAATGGTTAGCCTTGACCGCCTAGTAAAGAGCAGAGACATTAGTCTGCCAACCAAGATCCGTATAACCCGTGCTATGGTCTTTCCAGTTGTGATGTATGGATGCGAGAGTTGGACTGTGAAAAAGGCTGACCGCCGAAGAATTGACGCGTTTGAATTGTGGTGCTGGCGAAGACTCTTAAGAGTTCCTTGGACTGCCAGAAGATCAAATCAGTCGATATTGTCGACCATAAACCCTGACTGCTCATTGGAGGGTCAAATTCTAAAGTTAAAGCTCAGCTACTTTGGTCATCTGATGAGAAGAGAGGAGTCGCTGGAGAAAGATTTGATGTTGGGAAAGGTTGAGGGTCACCGGAGAAGGGGTAGGCAGCGAACGCGATGGTTAGATGGCATTCTCGAGGCATTGCAGATGAAGCTATGTAATGTTAAGAAGATAGTGAGAGACCGGAAAGCGTGGCGTGACATGGTCCATAGGGTCACGAAGAGTCGGACACGACTGAACGCCTGAACTGAACTGTGATGTGGGCATTAACAAAATCAGCCTTGCATGTTACGCACATTTGCAAAAATGTTTTTTTTTTCTTGCGAACAAAGTGGTAAAAGTTTAATAATAATTTATTGGTACAATATATTAATCCATTTATTTCTGCTACCAGCCCGAAGTGCAATGTCTGGCGAAGGTATGTGTCTAATACTGATCAGTTAAGCGAGGCAAAATGCATGAAACAAAGTCTATTACTGTTTTCACATAGAGGAGAAGTAATTCATTTGTAGTCAGTGTGCACGAAGCAAGAAAAGTATTAACTTTGGCATGTTTTAACCTTGACAGTGTATTCCCTTGCAGCATACTTGCGCTCTTGCTGCCCATGCAGTCATGAGGGAGCTGCACTAGTTGCTACTGTTATCATATGGGCAAACTGTCCCGATGAACTAAAATGCTGGCAGGGGTATGTCGCTGTAGGTCGCTGTATGTGAGCAATTCTTCCATTTCAAGTTCCTCGGCATTAGGTCTCACCGCACGGCCGACAAAACCTCGAGCGTGTTGATGAGCAGCCTCATTGCCTCGGTACCCTGAGTGGGCAGGTGTCCATACGAGTTCTATCTCTCTGTCGAGTCTGATATCCGCGAGGTTGTTTCTGGCAGTATTTGATATTCTGCTACGCGAGAAGTTACGTATGGCAGTTTTTGAATCAGTGACAATTATGTCCGCATCTGCTGTAGCGATAGCTAAAGCGATTGCGGCTTCTTCCTCCTGGTCCGAGTAGCGGACTTTGACTGAAGCAGCTGATACGCATTTACTTACTGTACTGCTTAATTACAAAGATAGCAACGGCACCGTCAGCCATATAGTAATCCAAGGCGTTGGTATACACCACCCCATCGTGATTTCGGTATTTTCTGTTTAGGGCCCTAGCTCTAGCTTTCCTCCTGCCTTCACGGAAGGAGGGATGCATGTTTTTGGGCACAGGTTTGGAGATAATTTTGTCGCCAGCTCCTCTTGGTAGTGGTCCTAGTGGTTGGCTAGTGGTTCGGCATTAATTCTCATGCGGTTGAGAATTTGTCTGCCTGCTTTAGAGTTTGTTAGTCTTTGTAGCTGCAATCAGCTCCTCTACATTGTTGTGTATCCCAAGTGAGAGAAGTTTTTCGGTTGCAGTGTTTCTGGGTAGACCTAGCCCAGCCTTGTAGGTGCTTCTAATGAGTGTCTAATTTCTCCTTGTCAGATTGAATGAGGCGGAGATAAGGGACAGAGTATGTGAATCGACTTAGTACAAAGGCATGGATAAGACGACAAATGTCAGCCTCTTTCTTGCCGTTACTCTGTGTATCAGTCTAGTGATTTATCGCACAGTCATTTCCAGCCTGTTGATAGTAACATTGCTCTTCCTATTGCTCTGGATGTAGAGCCCGAACACTCTAATAGTATCAACTGTGGGTATGGGTAGTCCGTGCAGGCAGACTTTTATCTCTACTTTGTCTTGCGTTTTCTTTCTCACTGCTAGTAGTTCAGACTTATGTTGTGAGCATTTCAGCCCAATCTGGTTAGTGTATGACTGGACTACATTCACTGCTTCTTGAAGCGTTTCCTCTATGTGAGCGTCCGAACCTTTTGCTACCCACAAGGTGACATCGTCAGCATATAGGGAGTGTTGAAGATCTTGGATTTCTTCAAGTTTGGGAGGCAGACCTATCATTGCTAGGTTGAACAAGAAGGGAGAGAGGACTGATCCTTGCGGGGTTCCTCTGTCTCCTATTGCTATTTTGTCCGATGCAAGTCTTGCGATACTTAGCTCTGCCCGCAGTCCTTCCCGAGAGAAAGGAAGGAATGTAATTAAAGGTTTTTTTCCCTGCGTTTATGTTGGCGAGGGTTTGGAGAATGGCTTCATGAGAGACATTGTCGAAGGCTTTTTCCAGATCCAAGGCAAAAATCGCTTTGGTTCCGGTTTTGTTAGGGGGATCTATCACTTCTGCATGCAACTGAAGCATTACGTCCTGAGTAGAGAGTTGAGTTTTGAAGCCAATCATTGAGCTGGGCAGAAGGTCATTCTCTTCTGCGTAGTTCTAAAGCCTATTTAGAATAACATGTTCCATAAGTTTACCTAAGCACGACGTAAGAGAGATGGGCCTTAAGTTCTCTATGCTTAGTTTCTTTTTGTGTTTAGGAATAAAGACAACCTTCACGTGTTTCCACATCTGCGAAAGTTCACCTTTGTTCCAATATTCATTCATTAAGTCGTTAATTGCTGAGAGGTAGTATGTAAATGGCCAATTGCGGCCCAAATTTCCGCTTCCGCGATCTCTCTGTCGCAGTCTTCATTAGGAACCCCTTCGTACTCATAGGTAGCATTGGGGTTGCTACCGGTATTGAGATATCTGCTTCGGAGTTCGCTTAGCAGATCTGCATTTGTACTTGGGTATTCTTATATGATTTGATTCATAATAGCATAATAATAACATATTAGCAGCGAAATGGCTGAACACAATCACTATAATATTTGCCTTCTGCTGTGCCTTGGTTGTATAGTCCTTCCCCCTAGCAATAGCAACACACTTTCACCACTAGTGCAGTCGTCGGCACGTCTACAATGCTGGAGAGGTGTGCTGCGGAGTGAACAAAGTGAAATTTTGTCTGGGCTGCTCTATTAGTGGTAAAGTGTAGCTGTCAGTGCAAGTAGTATGCCTATGCACCTTCAGTAAAGCGCCATCATTGTTCCTAGAATTGGGCCCCTGCTCAAAAATTTCATTTTCTTTGTGCGACAGGCTGGTGTTCGAGCACTCCGGGCAGACTTGCTGACGTCTGTACATCAGTCTGTACATCAAAAGTTGCTGGTTTACCTCGTGCCCCCCACAGTACCAACCTTGTGCCATTGAACTTCTAGCTGCTTCCTAGAATAAATTAAATCGTCAACTGCTGTTCACTGATAGTTTAGTCAACAGATGCACCAGTCACAGTTAGCGTGCTGCCACCAGTGAAAACTGAATCAAAATGTGTGAAGTAGGACTGAGCTCATTTCTAAGCGTTATTTTAAATGTAAATTCTTTCAGTTCCATCATGTAATGAGTTACAGGACAAAAAGCAAAACGTTTTTTAATGCACACTGTATTAGGAACAAAAGTGTTCCTGTGACACAAACAGCCAGTGGTTAATAAAGCCATTCGGAGCTGCCTAGCTGTGTCATCGTGCGGAAGAGCTAGACTTTTTTCTATGGCTACAGTGGAGAATATATGATGGGCTTTCGAGTTTTTCCTCCTCAGCTAATTATATCTCTCATTTATTTTGTTTACACCTTAGTGAATTTACGTCCTACGAGAACTGCAGATTGCAAACTTTTTATGGCTGCAACGTGCAACAACAATGGCTTTGCAAAATGAGTACATTTCTCACACCCTACAAAAGTTTAAACACCTAATCTTTTCGGCACAATGAAAAACATACTTCTAAGGTAATCATTCCATGAAATTTTTGTTAGAAATGCTGTAGAAAAGTTTTTACCAAGAATATTTTCATCAGTTGATGTTACTGATGTCTTTTGTTTGTATGAAGAAGCTGGAAACCATGATAAATGAGCAAAATGTCAATCACAGGCGGGAAAGCTAATATAAAAAGAAAGCTCTGCTGCCAGACATTCATTTTTTTCTACAGAAGAGAATAATATATATATGAGTTCCCGCACCCAGCTGTTATGGCACTTTGACAAACGCCTAAGTCTATGCAAGCATTAAATGACCGTGGTCGCCATTGCAGCCAAGAAATGCAAAACATTGTGGTTCCACTGAGTGACAGAAGTTAGACGCACTTCACTGGCGAAGTGAAGGGAGCATTTATAATCAGCAGAGTGATGGCCAGAGAGTGCATAAACTAAAATAGAACATGAACACTCGTGAAAGAAAAAGAAAAAATCATGTGCACTCTAATACTTCACCGAGATGTGGCCATATGGTGGGATGCACCGGTAACGGCAAGGTTTCACAGCAATGTAACACTCTAGCTCATTTGATAAGATTTTCAGTGATAAATAAATCCTTTTGCTTCCTGTACTGCTGTCCTCAATTGCAAGGCAAGAGCTGCCATTTCCATCATAATTTATGACACATTTTGGTCTGTTAGTCTCTTGAATGTGAATGTGAAGAAACCACCTACACATATTTCCGCCACTTTGTGATTCTGCCAAAAACAAATTCCGATAAATGAAGATTACAATCAGTTCGCCACTGCGTTTAAGATAGTTAGTGTATAGTGAGAACTCGGTATTTTTCTGTATTTCTACCCAAGCATGCTTCGTGAATGTGCGGACAAACCCAATCATTATCCGAAAATTATCTGCATCAACTCAGCTGCGTTTTCAACTGTTGAGGACAGTATAAAAAAAAAATTCGGAGTGAGAAAAGCATAACAGAGAGATTGCTGGCAACACTGCCAGGCTTTCCACATTAGGTGTACTGTAGATGCAAGATGTGTAGTGCTGAATGACCCTATAATTCGTCTCTTGTGCTTGATTGTACAAGTGCAAAACTAAAGCAAGTGCGAGTTGCTTTAAGGTCACTCATAAGGCAAAGCCACTTGCCTATGCCGCAGGGAACCCGTCACAGAAAGAGCACAATACAGGAGCCTCGAGGCACAACATACACTGACACGTGACCAAGAGAAGATGGTTTGTACTTATCGTGTTAATACAGTTCTTTACAGCTTTTGCTTAACAAAACTTTTCAGAGTTGTATATAATTCCTCATTAAAAACTACCTAGCACTAGTTCTAAGGAAAGTTCACACTTTTACAGCCATCTTCTACAAAATATAACTTGCCAATACAATAATCTCAAAGCAGTGCACAAAACAGCTTTTGATAACTGTATCTCCCGAATGAAATTTCAGCGATTTCAGAGAAAGTTGCAAATTCCCTGCAGTATACCTTTAACAGTGGCTCTGGCTAGAACCCTTTGGTGCTCCTAGAGGAGGACTAAAGGTTTTTGGTACAGCTGTTACTCTCACCACTCAATCGCATTCCAAGTGGCACTTGTGGTATTAGACCTATTGCCGCATTGGTTGGAGGTGACCCTTGTGAGAAATCTCAATATTCAGCTATGCACAACCGAATTAGTATATACTTGGACGAACAAGGTTTAACAGCCACTGCTGTAGCTTTGGATCTCTCTATTTACATATAGTTGCCGTCTCTCCTACTTCCACCATAATCTTTCAGGTAAAAAACGATTACAGTAATAATTTTCCATTGAATATCCTGTGAAACAACAATAATAAAAATTTCCATATGCTTTACTTGATTTCAATCACTTTTGGCTTTTTTCATATGCATGTCGTCACGAGCCATTCATTTTCCTACCCTTGTCTGTGCACGAAAGGAATGAAGTTGTTATAAAACTGCTGCATGGAAACCACAACAAAGAAGGAACAAATAGATGAAAGCAAAGCTGCATACATTTTTGTGATAATGAACGAACTAGTTCAGCTCGATTAAAGGAACAATGAAAAGGTATTTGCTGTGGCTAGAAAAGGTGCACTAACGATTAGTATTTCATCACTCATTTCCACAACACAAATTTTTAAGCTGGTTTTACTAACGCAGATGGAGGTAAAAAATAATGCCCCTCCTTTCCCTTCAACTCGACACATGCCGATGAGAAAAGTAAAGAAAATGTCACAACCATTCCCCACTGTGGCCCATTTCACCTGCATCATTTGGTCCCAGATGGCCAAGTTTATGTCAGTAGGGGGCAGCTAAGAGTAGGCCGTGAGATGATGTCCAAATAGACTGCGAAAAGCAATTTTGAGAAATTTGTAAATTAAAGGAGGTATGCAGAGACATTTAAAATTTGACTTGAATACCAACAAAAAAAATCCTAGAAGTGTACTGCATTACAATGACAATAATTACCTTTATAGGTTCCTTTTAGCATATTTCCTCAAAAATAAAAAAAAAATCAAACCTTGAAAAAAAACGCAAGAAAAGAGAAAAAAACTGGAAGACATCAGCCCTAATGCGATAGTTTTAATGGCTTCCCCTGCAGATCCTCATTACTTTACAACTCGCTGAATCACCAATTCCTGAATTTGTGACACTATCATCCCACACTTACTCATTAGCTTATACTCGTGAGCTACCACATTACGTGAAACACCAACAGCCATAGCTAAAAAGACCTGCTTCAACCAAGAACGTGCCTGCATGGCATAGGAGTAATGTGCTTGACTCGTTATCTGTTTCATGCCTGTTTAGTACGGATGAATTACTCGAGCAGTTTTTAAATGGGCATAACAGGTTCAACTAGTCTAGGCTACACAGGTGTGGGCCTGCTGTGTTGCAGCTAGAGAAGAGATGCCATGTAACGTCAGTTGTCTGCTCTGTGTGAGGAGGGAGACAATGGCTGCCAGCCACTCCACTCTGCGCACGGCACTCGGTTGGGGCTCCCAGCTGGCTGCTCCGATCGATGAGGATACGATGCATCGCTGTTGTAGCTTGCGCTATCAATGGGAGATTCTTGTTACAGTATAGAAGGCTTCCGGTGGGTCCGATTCTCATTTCCCCCTCCATCTCAAAGAAGCTGCTTGAGTCAGGAGTTCCAAGTCGGCCATGTCTTGTGGCTTCGTGGCGACAGACAACCTGCTGACCAGTCAGTGCACGGCTTCTCACCTGCCAACTGCTACCTGCCAGAGGCATGCCCATGATTTTTTGCTCACATCAATATTGCTGCTGTTGCTGGATTTTCTGGAAAACGAAGTCTTTAAGCTATCATATCAAAACAATGCCGCAGAAGCTAAATGCTACTTGGGCTCGAGGCAAGGCTGGCATTATGCAAAAAAGAACAGGGGCCGAATACATTGTAGGCTGAAGACCTCGGGAGAGAAGGACGAGACAGCTGATAAGGATCTAGACTAGAACAGACCAGCCAACTGTGGTTTCAAGTGCCACTGCCAGCCGGCGTCCCTTTTCATTTTTCCAGCGGCCATGCTTTGGCCGCAGTCTTTGCGCAGCCAGGGGAAGGCGCTACACCATGAAACTGTTTGATTTGGAACTGGCTCGCTTTGCCGCAATGTCATTTTGACATTGGCATAGGTGAGCAAACATTTTGGTAGGACGAAAAGGCAACAGCAGCCAATCGGCCATCGAGCGAGCTTTATTCTGCATTCACGAGAAGGTACCACTCAACTGAATTTGCGTGGGAAGCCTGTAAAACTTTTAACATAACAAAATTTTTGCAGTGTTTTGCAGAAAATTTGCTGTCAGCGTTATGGAATGTGTCAGCATCATGAGCGAAAAATCACATGCCATTGCCAGAAAAAAATATGCATCTCAGTGCAAAAAACACAGGAAGAAGAAAGGAGACAGACGCAGGGCAAATTCTTTAAAGGATGCAGGACGAAGCGTTCATCCTGCGCCCGTCTCCTTCCTTCGTCCTCTGTTTTTGTACCCGCAGCCGACATACCAATACCAACTAGCCCGTCTTTCCACTTTAACTTTGTCAGAAAGTAGTTGGCAGCTGTCATGGCCGGGCGCTTACTGGGTATCAGGTTGTCTTTATGGCAGAAGACTATACGGCATGGCCACTTTGGCAAGTGCTGCAAACTCAGACTTTGCCTTTGAGATAAGAGGGTGAGATCGGAATCCAGCCCTCCAAGACCCTTGGATCTTGAGTAGGACACACTGCTTCTAGGCCCAGGTAGGACAAAGGTCTCTCCCATATTTCTCGAATTAACCATGTCCTGCACTAGTTGAATCCACTTGACCCCTGCAAATGTCTTAGCTTCATCAGTCCACTTAAGGGCAACGCTTGGCATCCCTTGGAAAAAGAAATTGTTACCTTTGCAAACGGAAAGGACTATTCCAGTTAATGCAAGAAGGAAATGACCCCGAACTAAACATTGTGTCCGTTATGTCAGGCCCGCTGTAATGTTAATACTGTGTGGAAGTGGTGCTGTTGCACACAAGTGTGATGTGAGTGGTGCCCTAGGAGACCTAGCATATCATTGAAAAATGGGGGTAAATGTGCGTCAGTGCTTGAGAAAGTAGGTTTTGACATGTGGCAAACGCAACGACAATCAGGAAAATTTGTGAAGCATTTAACACAGCCCAGAAAGGCATTTTCATAGGTCCTTTATGACTATCATTCAGCAGGAAAGAATTCATGTTCATTGCGGGCACAGGCAAGCAAAAGAATGAAGCAGATGGACATGCTCAGAGGTATCGTCGCACCCCTCGCAAAGCTTCAAGAATTGCTTGATTAAGCTAGTACAGTCACAGTCTATAAAGTTACCCTACCTGCTTGAAGCTGATAAACATGCTGAGCTGATGAGTGCTTCAATGGTAATATTCTAATGCAAGAAGTTCATGGAGGTGGTCTTTCTGAGCACTCAAGTCAAATTTCAAAGCTTTGCAGATAATGTTTAAAAAGTGCTCCTGGCAACTGCTCGCAATCAAATAAGGTGACGCCTCTCGTGCGCTCACTCTTCAATGATGTGGTCTGCTGGGCGCACAAAATAACTGGACGCTCCCAGGTGATGCAGGCAGGCAGGCGGGACAGGGCATGGTGGCATGCGCTGAGTTGATGGGGACAAGAGTAATTTTTTGCACCGATATGATCAGTGCTAATGCAGGTAGCTTGAAAATGTTTGCACTGCAGAGGTACTGATTGCTTGCACGCGTTTTCTAGTTTTAATAAATGGCTTTTCGTGGGCCCTTTCAGTAACAATTCTACAGCAATTATGTGCGAGACGAGACACTTATTTAACAAACACAGTTCCACTGTAAATATATAAGAATGTAGCCTATACCATGTTTTGTCATAACTCACTAGGCACGTCAAGGTGTTAAATCATTTGCATGAAATGTCAACCACGATATTGCACATGAAAGAACTGAACAATTGACTGCTACAAACTTGGCTTGACACTGAATTTAATCTTTGTTTCATCAAGATTTCTGATAACAGGAAACTTTTTATGAGGCAGTTTGAGTCTAGAATCAATGTGTACCTGTTAGCAAGGTATGACTAATTGTACTGGTGTTATAAAATGCTTTGGAAGCAATAACGGGCACACAATGCATGCTCATAACTGGGAGGTGAAAGAAGCTTGCTTGTGAGAACTTTATGCAAAACTGTGCAAAATATGAGCGCTCGTTACATTTGTGCAGTTGTGGAAGATGGTGGCTTAATTATTTCTTCCTTGTCCCTACATTTCACGCAATTACCTTTGAATCAAGATTGCTGAATAATTGAGCTATAATTCAGTTTGCAGCATGAAGTTCATACTTACCTAGAGAGCATGTACTATGGTTGCATTATCTAGCTCTCTTATTTTGCGCATTTTGAAATGCAGCTTTTTAAAGTTTTCACAAAGCCATGGCAGCACTCGCGCATCGTCAGAGTATCACCAACGAAACAGCCGCAGGCATCTGAAAAAAGCTGCAGTACGCTAGTCGTTTTAGGACAGCAGGCCCCGTCTCAAATATTAGGTTGTTTACAGCCTTGCCAGAGACGTGTGCTTCAGAATAAGCCCTGAGATGCGTTCTAGCTACAACACCCGTATGGAATCCTAAACGAAGGGTCATCTTTTAGTTATCACTGCATGGAACACACCGCGCCTACGCTGCTCGTCGTCCTCGGGTCTCCGTCCGCTGGTCCGAACCATGATCCACTGCCGAAGTTTACAACGTTCCTGATGATGAAAGCTCTATGGCTCCACTTTGATGATGTCCGAATTCAAAACCACCGTGTACAAGTTCTTTCCCGTGCTGCGCATGGTGCTGCGCCACAATGCGCCATGCTGCTAATGTCGCTGTGGTTGCGTTGTGTTGCTACGCTGCTTACTGCTACTGTTCACATACAATCATGTGCCTTTAGACACATTACAAATTATTTTGTTTACTCCTCATAACACAAAATACAATATAATTCACTACTTTGCGTGCATGTTTTGGAACAGTTAAATGTGGCTATATTTGACACATTTTGTTTTTGTCATTGATGTTATTTTGCAAGATGGCTGCGCCCAGTATAGCGAGCTCGCTATCTTCTCAGAATATCTCAGAGGTTTGTTTTGCTCCTCCCGGTTTGCAAAGCATTTCTTTTGAAATTAACCTTAAACGAGTGTGGAAACAGTTGTGCTGCAAGTTCACATTTTTTCCCAGCAATAATAGTGCTGAAGCGATGTTGGTTTTCTGATGACCACTTCAGGCACCGTCTGCTTCCACATTAAGCCGGATTTTAAACTATTGGCTTTCGTGAATTGTCTTGTGCTTATGGAAATGCACTACAGATATTTATGTTCTGAATGTATGCGGTTTTCACGGACGCGGTCCGCTGTTACCATAGGGTGTCTACGGCTGTTGCCGCATGTGTTGCCCGCAAGTACTCTGGCTAGTAGCATAATGTTGATCCGAGTTTTAAAGCGTCTGCCTGTCTGGTTTGACTGCACTGGCGCTAGATCCATATAGTTCTTTGGTGGTGCCACCGTCATTAATTGAAATTTCTACTGTTATACTTGTACTACTGCTTCGAGATTTGAGCGCTCATGCTTCATACTGTTCGATTGAGACTTGTGCTGGTGGGCAAGTTGGTTCGACTTCAAGGCCAAAATGGACAACACACACGACTCAATTTCGTCGTTGCCTTGGCGCTGGTTGCCTAAATCATTATTTTTTTATCCTTTACTCTGTAAGCGGTCACACATCGATGATAAGTATTTTTGTGGGGGTTTGGTATGTCGTTGCTATATTTATTTGTAGCTGTGGGGCCGACCAGTTGTAACTTACTGCCTCCCCCATTAGATATCCACTGCAAGGCAGTACAAACTACAATCGAAACATGCAAATTCTAGCTTTGTAAAACATATGTACACTTGGTTAGCAAGCCTGGTTTTTTGCTTGATGGTAATAGAGTGTTTGTTTGTAAATAGATGAAGAGCCGCAAAGTGGTTCGCTCTCCCTAAGCCAGGGAAGCCACATTTTGGTCAAAGTGTTTTTTTCTTTAGAAATAGCAATACAGCATACCCTACATACATACACCAGAGCGGATGCATGCAACTTTTTTTTTTTAACCAAATTATAACAGCTCGTGCGTGCTGTTCAGATGTCATTGCCGTGCAGTAAACAAATTGAAGGAAATTGCCTGTCTTTGTTGAAATTGTGTGTTCTTGCGTTTTTCACCGGTACATTAGAAAATCAATAGTGCTTCAATCAGTTTGACTTCTGCTGTGTAATTTAAGACGTCATAAAGTCCTTGTTAAATTTAATACTGGAGTGCTCTGCCAGTAGTCATCTTAAATATTGTGGTTAACCAATCCTTTCATGCCACAACAAAAAGGAAACATACTAAATGTATATGCAGCATGAATGAACACGAGAGTTCGGTTGCTAAGAAAGGGGACAGCTGGACAACTGCCATAATGTGGGTACAGACCTCTTCAGACTTGAGTTGCAGGTAGGATATGGCCTACCCTTACAAAAATGCATGTAGGGTTTCTATAGAAATTCGAAAGCGTTGTGTCAATACACGCTGTTGAAAGTCTGTCGATAATCAGCAACATCTTGGATGATGGAGTGTTTACCTCTTGTTGAGCGCTTATGAAATAGTGGCCCATGTGTTTCTTAAGAGCGCTTTTGGAATTCGCGCAACTGAAATTCTGTTGATTTCAGGCTCAAATGCTTCAGAAACTCTGCAAGTGACGCTTTTTGATTTTCTGCTACCTTTCCACTCCTGAACAACAGAAAATAGTACACGACCATCGGTTTGCCAGGAGCAGACACGGGGTGATTTTCATTAATGCAAAAGTAGTACAGTACATCTCCTAGCTGCGATGTCACCACATTCTATGTTCTGCCCGACCAATCAACAATCCTGTCTGATCAGTGCTGGTTAATGATAAGCATAGTGAGGCATAAAAGAACAAAACAGATCTTGATCTTTTACGCCCCATTATACTTGCTCACTCATTAACCTACACTAAACTGACTAAATTGTTGATTGGTCGAGCAGAACACAGAATGTGTTGACTGACCGCAGCAAGGATATGTGCTGTGCTACTTTTGCATTAATGTAAACCACCTCGTGCCTGCTCCTGGCTAACCGTTGATCACGCAGCATTTTCTGTTAATCCGCAGCGGAAAGGGAACACAGAATAAAAAATGCGCGTTAATGAGAAAGAAAAAAATATGCATCTTTGGTGAACCCATAACATGAGCTGGGTTGTTTATTGCTTTATTTCAATTCATGTGCAAGGTATGACGCCAGGCTGTTCTTTGCGTAAAACGCTGATACGTCCGAGAACTCTTCGCATGTGATGCTGAAATAAACAATATAAATCATAATTAAGCTGCGGTATATACTAACCTAAAAATAGAGCAAAGGCATTTGTGCGCTGCTCCACGTCATAGCTCAAGAAATTTCTTGTCTAAAATGAGTTGTCACTGTCTTTCACTGCTTAGACGGCATCGACCGCCGCCTCCACAGCTCGGCAGCACTACCACATCGTTAATTTCTCCCTGATAAACAATATATGCTGCCGTCAAAGATCCCATTGTGAATATAAATAGCAAAGCGCAGGTCACAAGCATTACTACCCAGAAAACTTGAAGCAAAATACCAACTATAGGCACTAAAATGAGTGGAAACAAAAACAAACACTGCAAAAATGGCGGAGCTGCACAGATTCAATAATCCACAATGTGTGACAGAGGCATATTATGATCTCGATAATGTGTCCGTCTCAGCGCGAGTAGCGTATCGAAAGAGTACAGCACTGTGCCGAACAATCCGTCAAAAACGGTCACCGGTAAGAAAGAAAATGTCGCCATTCCAGCTGGCGTTCCTTCGGCCCCAGCGTCCGCGTAGAGACAAGCCTCATTCTCTCTCTCTCCCCCTCCTTTTTTTTTCCGACGAGGCTGGTTTGTCTGCTAGAAATATTTACATGCGGGCTTCACCTTGTAACACACACTGTACAAGACTGGCACAAACACGAATAGGAAAAAGTAAAACACTCACCAAAGTGCAGACGCTCCCTCCGCCCGCGCCGGCTTTTCGCTTAGAATCCAAAACGCCTGCGACTGTTGAACTTGTTAAACACGTCCTCCTTGCGCAGAAGCTGCCGCCCAAGAGCGGAGTCCTCCGAAGACTTAAATTCGTACGTTCGCGCTCCAATTTGAACATAACGATCTTCGTGATAATCACCAGCGAAAAACCTACATACGGTGCTTCGTTCACAGTGCAAGATGCGACCACGGTGGCGGGAAAACGCCAACTGAACTGGCACATCGCCGCACTCGGCGTACCCGCGTCTGCGTGCAAAGAAAACGGGGCGCAGAACAGCTTCGGTGAAAAGCCGCCACCCCCGCTGCGCGACTGCTGAAGCCAAGGTCATCTCCGTGAAAACAAACCACGGAGAAGGCAGAGAGCGGAGACCAAGCGGGAGCAACCCCTCCTCCCTCTCCCCTTTTTTCCCCCCAGCCGACAGGAAGCGACCCTCGACCTCTCCGGACATGCTGGCGCCGTTCGCGGGCACGGGGGAAGTGGGATGCGGACAGAAGCAAGGCGGCGGCCGAATGCTTCTTTGAAAAGAAGAGTCGCCGTTAGAAGACGCATGCAATCTTGTTTTTTTCTTCTTTTTTTTTCATACGCGAATGTTTTTGCTATGCGTGTTAACTCTATAGTATCCGTGGGATCAATCGGTGATTATTAGAGCCCCTCAATGTTTAAAGTGACTTCATTTTAGCATGGTGTCCACTTTAAGAAAGGAAAGAAAAGAAAAAATTACAGTAAAACTCTCCAAAGACATAGAGCGGTGGAGGATTCCAATACAGACTGCACCTCATTTTGCGGCAATAAGCTACGGGCAAAAATATCTATGCTTGGGCAGAATGTCAGACCCTGAAGCATATATATAGTGAACTTTGGAACTGGTTTAAAAAAGCTCTGTCCTGCCCTACATGGTAGGTTCAATCTAGGATCCTGTTTGTTAGTATGATGACTCACTGAACTTGTTTTATGATAAATATAAAATATGTCCTGCCACTAAAGTTACCTTCTGCGACATACAGAAGCTGATCCATTACGGATTCTGATTGACATTCAACGATGTATTTGCATTATTAGTGGAGCCTTTGCCATCATGAAGTTTTTAGGGCATATTTTCACTGTGTTGCGAAGCTTGAGCTAAGAGTGCACCGTTAATATGTACTTTTATATAACATGAACGAGCACGCAACTGCATGCTGCTCTTATATTTCCCTTTGCAGAATGTGGCCAATAGTTGATTTCAAGTGAGACCAAAAATTCATAACGAAATTGTCACATCATGCTCTTATCATTTGTGCCTAAAACTACTTAAAAACATGGGTCAGCATGAACAGTACACGCTAATTGTTCGTGAACGTTGGAAACTGACAACAAAAAGCACATAGAAAAAATTGCACAAAAAGTCTATTGGGTAGAACACAATGAAAATTCTGTTGGCCCTGTAAAGATTGCATTCAGCTGGGGTTGAATGTCTATCGAAATTCAGTAAATTCAAAAGGCGGTCAATAGTCCAACAATAGAATTTCAAAACTCATTTTTGTAAGGGTACAAAGCACAGTTCAAGGAAGGATGCTGACAATTGTTTGTTGCTGCTAGGTTAAATGTACCTTTTGGCCCAGAAACCATAGTCCCCAGAGTTCATAACATTTTCACAACCATTTCAAGCTTATTGGTTCCATCAAAACCTATGGTACCTACCAGGCTGTTTGATAACACACATCCACAAGCTTTTGTCTGTAGAGGGTGCTAGGAAGCTGCTAACAGATATGACCTACAAAGCACAGTTAAAGGAAGGATACTGACAATTGTTCATTGCTGCTAGGTTAAATGTACCTTTTTGTTCCAGAAACTGTAGTCACCCGAGTTCGAAGTGCATGAATGCATATTCATGTGACAGCCCCACGATGCCTTCCTTGTTCACTTCTGTAAGGGATGCCATAGAGAGTAGCGGCACAGTTGATTTCAGAACTCCTCAGGTGTGTCAATTAGTAATTTTATGAAGCTGGTATAATTTCATCTCAGTGTGACGTTTGTATCTTTTGATAACAGCTTTTACCGACAAAGACGAAGGATTTGCATGAGATCCTGCGTAGCCCCAGTGCTAACATTTTTTTAGCCTTTAATGACCGCACCCTAGAACTCAGTTTGACTGAGAAGGAAGTACTAAACGTTTTCAGGTATGTTGATGATTTTCTAATAGTTATTAAAGAACAGAAAGATTTGACCTACACAGATGCTGTAAGCCCAGTTTTAGCCAACTTTCAAGAAGAGGGGCAGGGATTGTGTTTTACCCGTGAACTCCCTTTGCGAGGATATTTTCAGTTTAAGTATAGATTTAAGTATTACCTTGGGTGAGCATCATGTGTGTTGGCAATACTCGCCTCGAGCACGGAAGGAGCTGCTGCCTTATTCCTCGGTTCATTCAAAGACTGTGAAACGCGCTATTGCTAACCTCTGCCTTGGGTCTGCTCTTGTGAAGTCATGTGAACATACTATGCAGGCGAGCTTTGAAAAGCAAGTGGATTGATTTGCTATGGCGGGGTTCCCAAGCTCGGTAATCACTGGTGATGCTGAAGCCTTCCTAAGGAAAACCAAACGTGTAATGTTCAAAAAGTCGTGCGAGACAAGAAAGTCAAGCGTGAAACCAGAAGTGGTACCCTATGTTCACAGGGTTCCGCACAATGTGAAAAAGGTTCCACGAAAGCTTGCACAATTATGCGCGTGCATTGCGAGCAATGAAAAGGAGGGCGCTTGCAGCAAAAAACATGGCAAGCAGTACGTGAAGTGCTGCATAGGAGTAGTATATGAGATACCACTGGCCTGCGGAAAAGCCTATGTGGGCCAATCGAGGCGCCGTGTGAATGACCGTGCAGCTGAGCATGTACTATCACAAAAAGAACCAGGAGGTGCACATCTTTCACAGCATTGTGTAAATTGCTTCGTGTGCAACCGAGCGGCAAAACATGCACCGGGGGAAAAAATATGCGTGCACTGAAAGATATGTGAACCACGGCTTCATGAGATAAAGATTCTGGGCAGAAGTAGAGATTTGAAGGCACGCGAGGTCTTGGAGGCGTTTCACATAAGAAAGAGAGGGAAAGCGTGTGAGTGGTACATCGGTTCACCTTTTCAAGACCGAGATGACATATCTTGAACGGTTTGTTTAATGCGTCGTGTTGTTGTTCATGCACATGCCTTAAAATTTCTATATATTTGCTGCCTTGGCAGTGAATAAAGGTCAGATGAATTTAGCGCTCGTCCTGCGTCATTCTCTCTTGTGTCACTTCTTAGCACTATTATTTTCAGTCTCGAACAGTATGCACTATTTAGCCCAAACTGACATTCTTCTAAACCATTTAATCATGTTGGCTATAGGGGCCATATGTGACAGAAAATATATTTAGAATGCTGTGTATTCATAAGTCACTGAGAACAAAATATATCAAAAAGGCTGCGTTAATCATATCTGGTTCACTTTTCATACCCTTCTACTTTAAGATGACAGACATGGAGTACGACTGAAATCGACAATATGCAGGGATTGTCTGCCAACTTGAGCATCACAAGAATTTTGTACCTTTTTTCCAGCTTTACAGGACACAATAACAGATTTTTTTGCAGATAGTGACAGTGTAGGGCAGTATTGTTTATGCATCCAGAAATTACGACACCAGAGCTTAATGGTTTTTGCTTGGTGCATGTGAAGAAATGAAGCAGGAATAAGTTCTTAACAGAGGTCCATATTTTAAAGCAATGAAATTGCTCATGGATGTTTTTCTCAATGTGAAAAATACAAGTTTATGTTAATGAAGCAATGAAACTGAATTGAAAATGAAAAATAAGTTATGTATAAACAAAGACGGAGGGTAAAAAAAGTAGGAAAGGAGAAACTCGGAAGCACTTCACATTTTCCACTGTGGCCATGGAAAAAGTCTGGCTCTTCTGGACGATGACACCTGCTAGGCAGTTTCCATCAACCTTAGCCTCAGACCATTTGTGCCAAGTGAACACCTTACTGCAACATTTCTAACTAAATACCACTATTGATGATACGTCTATGGAAAAGTTTCGCTTCTCGTCTTGCAACTCATTACATAATGGAGCTGAAATATGTTCCGCTTATAATAAAGTTGGCTATGAGCTTCTCACACTTTTTGACAGTTTTAACTGGTGCAGTATGCTACTGTGAATGGTACAGGCGCCCAAATCTTTAACTGGCGTGCGCGAGCGGCGACTTTTCTGTGCGTCAGCGCCATATGACGGTGCGAAGTTGGAAACAGGATGAGGCTAGGCGCATGCTCACAAAGCACGCTCAGCTGGACGGAACAGCCTGGCAGACGACGCGTCCAGCTGAGCGTGCTTTGTGAGCATGCGCTTAGCCTCGTCCTGTTTCCAACTTCGCTCTGTCATAGGGCGCTGACGCACAGAAAAGTCGCCGCTCGCGCACGCCAGTTAAAGATTTGGGCGCCTGTACATCTGGGCACTCTATTGATGTGCACTCCACTGGTGTCTTATTCATCACATGCAGTGTTTATTCCCTTCAAATTTAATTTATCCTAAGAGTGGCGCTGCTGCAAGGTGCATGATGCAAACCAGCAACTTTCACTTGATGTACTAGTGGTGAAAGTGTGTTGCTATTGCTAGGGGGAAGGACTATACAACCAAGGCACAGCAGAAGCCAAATATTATAGTGATTGTGGACAATCCCTGCCAGAATTCTAGTTCATCGGGACAGTTTGTCCATATCGTAACAGTAGCAACTAGTGGCTGCATGGGCATCAAGAGCGCAGGTATGCTGCAAAGGTTAAAACATGCCAATGATAGTACCTTTTTTGCTTCATGCACATTGGCTACAAATGAATTACTTCTTCTCTATTCCTCTATGTGAAAACAGTCACTGACTTTGTTTCATGCATTCTGTCTCGCTTAACTGATCAGTATAGACATATACCGTCACCGGACATGGCACTTTGGGCTGGTGGCGAAGAGAAATGGATTAATATATTGTAGCAACAAATTGTCATCACTTACTTAGCAAAAAAAAAAAAAAGAAACTTGCTTTTAGAAGTTGAACGCCTTATACCACACCAAAAGAGCAACAAAACGCTGTTTAGTAACCATGCAAATTAACGAAACAAAACTCGCGAGTGCAGTCAGAGGCAGCAGATGGCGACTGGGCATAACGCAAACAAGATTGTTCTGAAAAGTGCCACATTGCTGTCATTTATCGAAAAAGTAGCATACAAAAACAATGTTTCGTACTGTAAAGGTCACTTCATCTGATGATAATGCGGGCGATCTCCAAATTTTGGAATTGGTTTCCAAGATCAAATAAAAAAGGGCGTGCATGTCATTCATGAAAGCGGACGAGTAACAAACTTCGTGCTTTACACATAACCAAACTTCAATCACAGCTGTTTCATTTAGAGCTTGCAGAAGCCGCACATTACTGTCAGTAGAACAAAACACGTCATCCCGAAAGCAGCCAAGTGCTTTTGGTCTCCGCACTTTCATTTCATTGTCGCCTTGCGAAATGCACAAATCACTCTCACTGCATGCGCGGCGGAACGTGTCTGCACGCAGTAGAGGCGTTCAGAAAGCACAGCTGCGGACGGTTTGCTTTTTTTTTAAATGCAGGTCTTTTCTTCACCGGAGGGCGTAAGTAATACAGTCGTACCTTAGTGGGGATCTTGCCGAAATACAAGGCTTGGGTTACCTCATAAAATAGATCGCATTTCGGGGCCGATTTGCACGTAAGCGGTAACAAACCTGCGTCGCAGCGGCCTTGCGCCAGCGATTGAATCAATGCACAAATCGCATTTAGTTCATCCGCATGAGGCAAGATGACTAGCCTCATGCGGTCTTTGGAGAAAACTCGCGGCATAAGTATAGCACAAGAGCGCGCACACACATCCACGCAACAACGCGCATCGCGCACTGCCACTGCTGCCACCACAACACGGGCGCCGAGAGGGTGTTGGCCGAGGCCCACGGGTCGCTAGCGTGGAATGGGGGTGCCGGCCGCAGCTCGTAACAGCCAGCCGACGGCCTCTTCTCGCTCTCCATCTTCGTTTTCCCCCTCGCGCCGCATCCGTTTGTTGGGATCGGATATACGCGGCCGGGTCGACTCGTTTGCAGAGATCAACGACGTCTTCTATGTAGCTGGTAAAGGTCTCATCAGCGCGCTGAACACGATCGTGTAAACGTTGTTCGGCACGAAGCTTACGCACTGCCGGGCGGCCGAACACTTCCGCGAAATTCTTTTTAAATGTCGACCAAGATGACAGGTCAGCCTCATGGTTGCGAAACCAGAGGTTCGCCACGTCCGTCAGATAGAATATGACGTTACTGAGCTTGTATGAGTCATCCCACTTGTTGTAGCTGCTTACTCTTTCATAGGATGACAGCCAGTCGTCGACATCTTGATCGGCCGTGCCGCTGAACAGGCAAGGGTCACGCTGGCGCACGACGCCAGCACACATGATCGTGGGTGGAACGGCCGGCAGCGTCGAAGTGTCTTGCATGGCGGTCGTAGAGGGTAGTGTACGGCTTCGCAGTTCCAGTTTGGGCGGGATCGTTTCCGGCACCTCCGCCAATTGTAATAGGGCGTTTATTGACGCTCAGATGGAGAGCTGTGAGGACAGGACCTTGCAACGGCGAGCCCAGCGTACTTCTTCTTTGTCTTCGTCGCACAACGCACAGGTGCATGTCGATGGCTGAAGTGCTATCACAGTACAATGTGCATTGTCGGCACACTCACATTAGTGGGCAAATTCTTATATTTTTATATTCTCGTTTGCATTTATGCAAAATCTTGCGCATAAATCAACGAGGCCAGCCAATAACTTAACCGGGAATTGCCGTCGTTTCGCTGGTTTTTTCTCTCCTTCGTTTTTATTTCACGTGCTATAGCGGAGTGTAACTATAGACAACCGTACCACTGCCCCGTAAAGCCTAATCAACTGCATTCTTAATTATTATCTTGAAATTATTGCTGCGCTGTGTATTCTACTATAGCGCACTTTGCACCCTTATACCTGGTGTTCATAGTAATTCATAAACGGAAAATAATAACCCAAATTATCATAAGCTCTCGCATAAACTTCATCTGGATTAACAGGTTACTCCCTAATACTACCAGACAGGCATGCTTCAGCGAAAGACTACTTTGTTAAAGAAAAAAATAAAAGCTTAAACCGTTCATATGCTTGTGGTATCAGTATCAGGTTCGGACAAGCTATCGCATGGTCTGCCCATGCACGGTGGCAGTACACGCCTAGTTCCTTTCCTTAGTAATGGGCGGTTGCACTACGAAGAAAGAAGCGCTAAAATGAATAGAAAAGTCGATCTGTTCCAGCTTCATGCAGGAAATCCTGTAAGGACGCCAGAGATGAAAAGGAAAAGAAATCCTGTTTTCATGCTGCATCTTGCAAAGGATTAAAGGCGGCAGTGAGGAAATGCACACATATTGTATACAGCGCTGCACTGCCAGAAAAAGCGCTCCTGGGCTATGTAAAAGTTATCGCGGTACTTATCAGGCACACAATAACTGAACTCTGCCGCTAAATTTATTTATTTATTTTATTTAGAACATACTGCAGGCCTACAGTAGGCCCAAGCAGGAGGGGCGAATACACAATATATGCAAAAAGAACAGGATTTGCAAAATTGAAAAATGTTAAATACAAGTTGTAACACAAAATACAACAATAAATACAAGGCTCAGATGCAAAATACAAAAAGTAAACGTAGAAATAAATGGCTCTCAAATTAAATGCTGTGAAGGAAACATTGAGTCAAAAGAATCAGCTCTGGTTAAAAGATCTGGCGGACACCTGTTCCACTCCTCAGTGGTGCGTGGAAAAAATGAGTATTTAAAGGCGTTAATCCTAGCACTGTAAGGGGTTAATGATTGTGCATGATCTCGATTGCCTGTGTCATTTCCAAATATCTAATCCAGTGCTGTATGATTGATCAATGTTTAGTGTTTTGGCAGCGCTTTGCATATGCACTCTAAGCTAGCTACAGTCACGGCAGCGTTTCCTGGGGCAGTCAGGTGATGAGGACATATATTATGCTGACGCATGCAAAAGGAAAGACAAATAAAAAGCCTCTGCCCATGCCACAAAGTATAACGGGCTTGACGGGCTTAGGTGATGAGGACAAGGACGCGGAAAAAGATCCGACCTTCCGTCTTCTGCGGTGTTTGCCTGATCACCATAAAGACACCGGTGGAAAACGCGTACACAGCGGCCTCCTTTTCAAGGTGGTGAAGTGCTAAAGACTATACCATATGCTTTGCGATGTCAGAGCATGTTAAAGGAGCCAAGGTTGTCAAGACTATTAGCAGCACTATGCTACGGTTCATATTAATTTTTATTTCGCCCTGTTTCAGTCCTTGCTCACCTGTTGAGCCAGGGGACGAAGAGGCCCAGCCAGCCGTGTTTCGATGGAAACGGAGTTCAAAAGATTCCCGTGTGCTGTGCAGCCATGTTTGTCGAATACATTCCACAACCTTGTGTTTGGACTCATCTTTCTTCCATCTTTCACTTCATCATTCGCACTTTCCCTTATGCATGGTTGGGAGGTTGGGGGTATAGGTCGGCGCACTCACTCATGAGTTAACTCAGATCCACTTGCACTTACATTATGGAGTGTGAGTGAGTGGACATGAGCAGAGCTTTTGGAACATACCAGTTGCAAACTCCGCTTCAAAAAGTGACTGGATTTGGTATGCATTTTCCAGATGTTTATGAATTGTCGCGCCATCTGGAAGTGGTCGACAAAAGATTTTTGCAACTGCCGTCATTGCCCTTTGGAAATCGCATTTTTCTCTCTCTTTTTCATCTTGGTTAACTACATGACTGTTATCGTTAAGAAGTTTTGCTACTGCAAGTCTTGGACTAATGTTATGTTTCATGATGAAGTTGCATTAATCAACAATTTGAAAAGTTGCAATTTAGACGCAATTTCTTTTAATGACCGCGGGTGTCGCCACTATCCGTATACACTATCCGTATTCTAAATCAATAATTAAGCTTAAGGGAGAAAAATGAGCATGGTAGCTACTGCTACCACCCCGTTTCAAAGGGGACGCTCCTATATTCATCCACCCATCAATCCACCCGAATTTTGACCAATCAAAACCGCCGTTTTTTTGATACACGAGTCCTATGGAAAGTTTAGTAACTGATGATATTGAAGAGCTCTCGACATTAGTGTGTGTGCGAGCGAGTAGTTGTGAGCATTACTGGATGCAAGCGTGAGTGCGAATGAATGGTTGTGTGTGTGTGTTGATAGAATGCGAGTGTGAACGAGTCAATGTGAGTGTGAGTGCGAGCATATGTACGTGAGTGGCAGTGGGTGAAGGGGATGCGAGCTTAAATAGTAAGTGTGAGTGGGAATGAACGGATAAGTGCAAGTGGTTGTTAGTGTGAGTAGATTGAGTGAATATGAGTGGACGGGAGTGTGAATGAGCCACATCCCATGGTGCCTACCTACACCGAAGAGTGTGACAGTTACTGGGCTCTTGCATTGCTTAAAACATATTTCCTTTGTTGTTAACCTTTCCATCGCGATGCGACTGAAGTGTCCACCAAGAGTGAGACTTCCTTCATACCGATTTCCCTCAGCGGCTCTGAGAGTGAACGGACGTGACTTTCGTGCGCTCTGAGCCCCGTTACGCGATCTCTAGACCGCGCCACCCCAAAATCGGGCCACCCGGGACGCCGCGCGCCAGCAAAGCGAGCCCCACGTTCCCGGCAGTTTCTCTGTTCCAGTGATCTTTGTCGCCTGAGTTCGCCTTGGGTTCCAGACGCTGCCAGCTCTTTTTCAACACCAGCATCCACATCCCGCAGCGTAATGACGGGTGCTGCGTCGCTGTCACTGCCATCTTTCACGCCACCTCCTGCCCATTGCTCTGACACTACGGATATTGATGTCGACTCGAGTGAAGCTGCATTTGCAGACAACTGCCATCCCAATATAGAAGAAGGGTGGATAACACCCAGCAAGACCAAAAAAGAACGCCTAGCGCCGCGCCCCAAGCACGAACTACATACCTTCGTGGTGCGCGTCTCCCACACCCTGCGATTTGAGCCATCAAACCGTATGCCAGCTATCCGCCTTCATCTTAGAGGCAGCGCTGCCACCCCACATACGCCAAGAACTGGCCCTCCAGACTCGATCGCAGCAAAGAGGCATCATCCTGAAGTGGCCGCGAAGCGCCTTGCCTAAGTGGAAGAAATACGCCTGAACAACCAGATCCATCAAATCACGCCATGCCTCACCGCACCGCTCAACTCGTACAAGGGTGTTATCCACGGAGTGGATGCTGGCTTTTCCACGACTGAATTACTGAATTGCTTGGGTAGTTATCAAGCCACCATCATCACGGCGAGAATGATGGGTGAGACCGAATCAGTTCTCATAACATTCGAAGGAACCACTGTCCCCCATGCAGTGCTTTTCCGGCGAGCATCGTACACGTGCCACCCTTATCACCCAAAAGCCCTAAAATGTGAAAGATGCAGGACCTACGGGCATCACACCATCAATTGCCCCCAAGTGGCGACTTTCTGGAGATGTCCTATGGGTGCTACTCCTTTGCATCAAGATCAGACAACACGTGAATGCATTCCCTGGTGTTATCTCTGCGGCGGTGAACATCCCTCTTTCGACCCTACATGCTCAGTGCAACAACAGAAGGACAAACACAAAACCAGTATCAAGGCAGCCTACGACAAGCGAGCACACCTCCGCAAAAACCTGCAAAAAGTCATTACACGGATGTCATCTCCCGCCAAGCACGACAATCGCAGTCAACAAATAGAGCCTCTGCGAAAAGCACTAACAACGAAGACAACCGCGAACCAGCAGGCACTACACCATCAGCAACTTGACATATCATTTTGCACAATTCAGCACCAAGCATATGCTCCCCTGCAAGCATCAACGCTACCACAAACATCGGTACAGGGACGTGTGTCTCCACCTCCTGCAATGCCTATTGAACCATCACAGTAGTGCACCCAACAATGACCGATTTTCCAGCCGCCAATTCTACAGCCTCCAGTCGGAAGAGTTCTGAAGCTCCCTTCAGATAACAAGGATTCAAACGCTGACCCCCCCGAGGACGCACCATCGTCGTCCACTTCACCGCCCGCAAACCCACCGGAGCTTTCTCCGCCAACGAATCTGCCAAGTACTCCTCACCCCTATACAGAAGCACTCCTTACTCATTCCTCCCCCATAGCCCAAGTTCCTTTTTATCATCAGCAGATTAACCAGCAACTCACATTGCTTAAAGAAAGACTGTCTCCGAGTGAACAACATATACCTGAACTCACCGAACGCATGACAAACTTAGAGAAAATGGTGTCCAACATTGTGAGTATGGTTAACCCCTTGTCTGCCGCTAGAAGAGCTCACCAAAGTTGTAGTTTCGTAAGAAAAGACTGTTCCGCTCTCTCATCATCACAAACACCCATGGAAGCAGCATCTCAATCTCTCAAAAGAGCTCGATCGCCTGAGCCCGGACAACCGGGTATTCCTCCTTCACAGCCGCCCCCTACACTCTCTCCCGCAACCGGATCCTCGTATGTTTCATAATGGATGCTACATCGGCATTCAGCGTCATCCAGTGGAATCGTAGGAGCTTGAAATCCAACCGCACGCACCTTTATCAGTGGATTTTCATCCTCCCGTTCCTTCCTCAGGTTATCTTACTTCAGGAAACTCGGACATGCGATGAATATTCCTGGGTATCACGTCCTTCATGCTTAACCAAACGCGGCCCCACTCGTGTCCACATTCATTCGACAGGATCTCCAGCATGAACCTTTGGAACCTCCCGCAGCTCTTGCAAATCACCTGACTGTCTTCGCTTTCTACTCCTCCCCAAAACATAAACTTTTTTGTTTTCTAAATTTTTAGAATCCTCCTAAAGGAAACAAACTCAAGACCCTTTTCAGTTTCACTGCAGAGCTCGCTAATAAGTATGAGGTCCTTTTGGGCGGTGATTTCAATGCCCCCCACGTCATTTGGAGATATCAGAGCACCCTACGTCCAGGCAGGCTTCTGCATTCGTATATCACGCAGCAGCATTTCAATATAATTAATAATCCTGATACACCAACCATGGAAGGGATAGGTCGTCACCTATATACTTCCCTTGACCTAACACTCTTTCTCGCATTTGCACTTGTCTCCTGGACTCACACTCAAGAACAACGTTTTAGCGATCACTACATTATCCTTATTTGATTAGACATGTACTCTCGAAAACGTAAAATTCAAGTCAAGCACACCAATTGGAATGCGTTCCGCAAACTTCTTGTGAATTCAAATGGCTCCACTGACTCGTATGATGAGTAAGTTCAATCTGTAAAGCGGGCGCAGGCACAAGAAACTAAAGAGGAGGTCATCTCGGCCCCTGCCTATGGAAGCGCCGAAAAAGGATCCTTAGGCGGATCAGGGAGCAGCCCCAAATGACTAGCTTAGACAACGAATAGAATGTTTGGATCTTCAAGTCCGTTAACAGTGTGCTTCCATTGAGAACGCGAACTGGACAAAAATGTTGATCATATTGACGGCAGCTTGTATCAAAAATCTGCATGGCACCTACTTCGTGCTTTATTTGGTCCGCAACCGCCTCCCGTACCAACTCTGGATAAGCACCTAACCGTACATGGCCCAGCACAGCTTACTAAAACACTGCAGAGTCTTTATATACCCCCACCATTGCTCTGCTCGTACCCCTCGTACTCAGAACCAGATAACCTAGACCTCGACGAGGAAATCACGCTGGCAGATCTGGATTGGGCTCTCGCTAGAAACTCCAAAACATCTTCCCCTGGAGAGGATGAAATCACTTACACATTACTCCGGAGCCTACCCGAGCACGACAAGGAGCAAATACTTTCCTTCATCAATACACATTGGTCGGAGGGAATATTCCCCCGGGAATAGCGTTCCTCTACCACTGTCATGATCCCAAATTCTGGCAAGTCGCCGGCACTGCAAAAGCTCCGTTCCATTTCGCTTACTTCTTTTGTGGGTAAGACGATGGAACGCGTGGTGTTCGACCGATTTTAACGTCATCTGGAAACCATATCGTTTCTCCCACGTAACCAAATTTGCTTCCGCCCCCCCCCCTCCCCGCCTCGTATCTAGTCAATATCTTTTTTTTTGTTTCTCCAGCATACTTTCCTTTCACCGCCCTCCTTTCAAGTCCATGCCCTAGTCACAGTAGATGTACGAAAACCATTCGATAATATCTCCCACGATAATATATTTCGCTGTGTTAAAGGGCAACTCCGGGGTTTTTTTGACATTCGAATATTCTAATAAAAATTTTACTGTAGATTCTCATTTCCGTCCTGACGCATTCTACAAAATTTGGGCGCCGTACGATAATCCGTTCGCGCGCAACACGACTTTAAAATAAGCTGTTTTCATGGCTTAAATTGAGACTATTTCTGCCGGCAACACTGAGTTTTTGACGTCACAAACAGTATACCGGCGTTTCTGTCCACTTCCCGCATGATTATGAAATTTTGAGGCTTATATTGAACTACCTCAGACGTTTTCTGCAATGCTTCATGATTTCCATGCTTTATTTTCACCATCCAACGCAAGTACGAGTGTTTCTCTAATACTGAGTGTGACGTCACCATTTCGTCACCTGGGACGTCATTTCTGGCCGTGAAAGCAGTTTCGGTTTCGATTTGCTGTTCTTTCTTTTCAAAAATACTTCTAATTGGAATTTCGAAAAACGGTTTTTTATGTTCGAGTCAGGACGTGCCGAGGATTTTAATTCAACCAAAAACACAGAATGATGGAAAAACCACCGGAGTTGACCTTTAAAGAAACTGACTGTGGGTCCATTCTCTACTCATACGTACGCAACTTCCTCAAAGATCGCACTGCATGTTTCCTCATAGCAGGCGAGAATTCCCCTCCCTTTGCTCTAACTCGTGGCACCCCTCAAGGCGCTGTTCTTTCCCCCACCCTCTTTAATCTTGGTATGGCCCCACTTTCACGCCAACTTAAAAAAATTCCGAACCTGTCTCACATATTTTATGCTGATTACCTCACGCTGTGGTGCACACAAGGCTCCGCAGGGGAAGTCGAGGCAACACTTACACAAGGCCTCGATGTTATATCTTAATTTCCGACTTCTGCTGGGCTCCAGCTAGCACCAGGAAAGTCTGAGCTCCTCCTTTTATCGCATACCTGCTATCAAAGATCCGTCAATCATCACATATATCTTCATTTATCCAACCATCCTATCCCACAGGTTTCTTCATGCAGAATTATAAGCATTAATATTTATTAAAGGTCCAATTAATCAAGTGTCAATTCGGCGATCAGCACGTGCCGCTCCGTTATTCACCTGGTCAGGTGTGTTGTTAAACGCGAAGAAAAACAAGCCAGTCAGCTAGTACACGCCCTAGCACTAAACAAAATTTTATATGCTCTTCTGTATTTTGAACTCACACTACAGCAAACTATAAAAGCTTCATCAGCGCTCAACAGCCCATATAAAGCATCCCTTAACCTTCCTGTACACGCTTCAAACAAAAGGCTCTACAACACGGGCCTTCTTCCCCTGCCCACATTACTCGTTCTCCACAGAAACAGGCAGCTGGCTCGACTGTCTTGTAAATTGCAGGGTCGCTGGCTCCTAGAGAAAGCAAATATGTCTCCTGTCAACCAGTCTATCGAAGAATCATCTGCACCCCTTCCCGCCAACATGCGCTTCGACCCTCTACCCCGTCATATGGCCCCTGGTATGAATAATAGTCGCAGGGAAGCTCAGGAAGCTCACCAGAGTCCTCCCTTGTCAACACAGACAGTAGCATATACAGTGTCGTGACGCTGGGACTAAGTCGACCCGGATTCACTTGGTAGCGTGCAGAGACTCCGGGTTGATTAAGGATTGAATCTTCGAAGTTGGTAAAATATATACAAGCAGGTTTAATAGCACTTTGAGAAAACTTATTTACATGAAAAAAGGGTATATCAGCAAAATGGCAAGCATTAAGAGTTCATAGCGAGAAGCATCTGGATGAGCCGTTTATCCAGGGCTCAGAGCCTCATTTCGTGCTCTGCAACGTCCTTAAATCCCGTATGTCCAGCCCCTCTCTGAAGATGCTGACCAATCAGTTCCAGGGCACATTCATCAGATATCGGCAACCAATTGAACACATCACTGCACTGATGGTCTGATGCACTGACTGGTCAAGTATTGTTTCGTCGGGCGTGGTCATTTGTTGTCGGGTAGAGCTTGGGAACGGCGAGGAAATAAATTTCGATTCTTCTTCAAAGATCCGCTATGTTGGTTCCGGCAAGTGGATTTCCTTCTCAGAACCCCAAGTGTACGTGCCCGCCACGAATACTGCTCTCAGCATTGTCTCTTTCCGGCAATTGCAACTCTTTCCTGCATTCACGGGAAATCCTCTAATGGCCGTAATCCTCATGCTCCTTTCTTCTCCTGTACGTCAGCGGACGTGTCACTCCGATCGTCTCCTTTGGACAATAGGCATTTCTCACTTGTCATTAGCGCCTCTCGACGGGAAGGGGGAACAGTTGAACAAAAGCACTTCGGGCTATTTCTCACAGGGCGACGTTTCTTTGTATTTTTCTTGACGTTCCCTTGACAGAGCAAACTTGGCAGTTGTAGGGTCACGACAAAGCAAAGCATGCTCACACAAAAAGATTCATGTGAACACGTTCACTTAGAGCCCTTGCACGAACAGCACATATCAATCCATACCCACAGGCACACAATAGTGCGCGCAAGCGCGGGCCATTCACGGTCACAACAGCCTCCTCCCCCGCCAAAAGAGTCACGGAGGGCAGCAGTCGCAGCTGCTGCGTGAAGAGACGACTTAATAGCCTGCACATGAACGCTTGAAGCTCGCTGTCGCTTGTCGCATTGTCTTGATTGTCGTAGGCCAAATTGCTTGAGCTGTCTCTGAAACTCAACCACATGTCTAAGCAAGCACTCGGCTCCCGTCCGAAGAGACCAGGTCAAAAGAAAACTGCCATCGTTGTCCGAGAAAAGCCCACACTCAAGACGCTCAGGTCCCACGTATGCCTAGAAAACCAAACGTGCTGCTCTACAATGCAAGCGCACTCTTTACGCCTGCCGGGGATTTTCACTGCGTAGTTAGTGTTAGAAAGCTTTGCAACGACTTCAGCAGGTCCTTCCCACTATACTTCGAGGTTATTCTGCCTTGAACCTCTCAGCAACACCACCTGGTCCCCGATACGAAACGCCCTTTGACGGGATGACTTATCATAGTACACTTTGGAACGAGCCTGCGCTGACTTCATGCTGGCCTCAACGAGTTCGTTAGTGTTATGTAAGCGATTCAGCAGGTTCAGGATGAATTCTACTACTGTTGGGTCTTCTCTGCGCCCCTCCCAGGCTTCGCGCACCATTCGCAAAGGTGAGCGCAGTGGCCTTCCGTACACCAACTCGGCTGGGCTAAATCCAGTGGATTCGTGCGGCACTGACCGCAAAGCGAAAAGTACTGCAGGCAGGCAGGTATCCCAACCGCGCTTGTTTTCATGGCACAGTCCCCTCAGGACGCGTTTGAGAACAGAATGCCATCTTTCTACGCTGTTGCTCTGCGGATGGTGGATTGAGCCGTGCACTACCTAAATGCCGCATGGCTCGAGAAATGAGGTGGTGAGGATACTTGTGAAAACGCTACCCTGATCACTTTGGACCTCGGAAGGGAATCCAACTCGTGCAAACACTGACAGCAGCGAATCCACTACACTCTCGGACGTCACCTCGCGCAGAGGAACAGCCTCTGCAAGCTTTGTGGCCGGGCATAACATAGTGAGGATATAACGGTACCCTGACTATGTCACATGAAGTGGCCCAACTACATCTATTACTAACCGGTGAAACGGCTCGGTAATGATTGGTACTAACACCATCGGAGCTTTCCACTTATCTTGCACCTTTCCAACCCGCTGGTACGTGTCGCACGACCGTAAAAAATTTTCCGTGTCCTTAAAACATCCATGCCAATAGTATTCTTGCAACAGCCTCTGCTTTGTTTTCCTTATTCCAAGGTGACATGACCACAAGCTGCCATGGGAACGTCGCAGTAAGTCTTCGCGGTACTTTTGGGGAACGACTAATTGGTCCCGCTCTACTACGCGCTTATCCTTGAATAAGCGATACAGCCCTCCCTTTCTCGTCTCGAAAGAAATATTCTTTGCTGTCTTAGTGGCGCGGTGGCGCTCCCTTATCTCCTGTATCTTGGGAGCATTGGCTTGCTCCATAGCTAAGTCCTCTCGGGTTCCACTTAGAAGTCTCGTGAGATTACTAGACACTGGCGGCAAGAGGTTACTCTCAAGAACGTCCTCATTCCGCGTCTCAAGCTCACTTTCAAGCTGACTTATCTGAGATGCCTCGCTCTCAAAGTTTTCTGACCCGCTATCTTCCGCATCGATCACTGTTTTAACTGCCGTTTCCTCCGCTGTGAAATTTTCTGGAAAGAGCAGTGTAGCTAGTTCTCGCGCCTTTGAACGTGTTAAGTCTTGCACAAATCTGTCTCCGAAAAGGATGCCCCTCTTTCGTAGCAGCATGTCCGATTTGTTGGAAAACAAATACGGATAACACTTAGAAAGCTTTCCTGAAACGGCAGCCTCGGTTGTTAACTTGCCGAAAGGGCCCTCGATGACCACGTTCGCGATTGGCAAGCACACACTCTGTTCCTCCACTACCTGGGGGATCCATGCACACTGCCCTGTATAGTCGGAAGGCGACACATACGCCGGATGGACAACGTCCATCGTTGCGGCCGAATCGCGCAGTACCTTGCAAGGCTTCCCGTTGACTACTAGGTCATGCATGTAGGGCTCCAAAAGCTTCATGTTTTCATCGCAGTCACTGACATACGAGAAAGCAATCTTTTCTTTCCGGCAGTTGACGGCAATGTGACCCTGCTCATTACACCTAAAGCATGTGAGCGGCTTCCTAGCCTCAAGCTTGTTCTTTGTGTTCTGCGCGTTGGTAACTTCCCCAATTTTCTCACTGCCGTCCTTTCTAGGGAGTTTGCCTGAAGAAGCCTTCCTTTCTTCGTTTGCAACTCTAGCAAAGTGCCTTTCCCGACGGTTATTCACACTCAACTTGGGATTGCGGGGCCTATTCATGCTGGGTTGCTGAATTGTCGGCGCGAAGCGTACGCCTCAATGAGTTCGGCAGCTTCAGTTGCCGACTTAATGTGCCTCGGTCCTGTAACCAATTTATTTCTTTTTCTGGGAGGCAGTTATAAAACTGCTCCAAAAGAATTCGCTCGACTACAGCATCCCTATCATTGTAGGAATCAGTGCTCTTTAGCCACTCGCCCAATTTGACTCTTAAATTGTACAGGAATTCAGAGTGACTCTCGTCCCTGGACTTAGTAGCGTTCCGAAAACGTTGTCTGAACGCCTCGGCGCTAAGCCTATACTTTCTCAGAAGGCAAGCTTTGACCTTCTCGTAGTTGTCCGCGTCCTCCTTGCTTAGCCGCGCGACAACCTCCGCTGCCTCGCAGGGCAGAACCGTCAATAATCTCTGAGACCAAGTGTTTCGCTGGAAGGACAGTTTTTCGCAGGTTCGCTCAAAGTTAGTCAGATACAGACCGATATCCCCTGATATCACATACGGCTGCATGTACTTTGACATCTTGAAATCTGCCTCCTTGTTGAGAAGAGGTACTGCTAGCTGAGGACCATTGCCTGACCGCTTGCTCAACTCTACTTCTAATTTACGGAGCTCAATTTCTTGCTCCAGCCTTTTTGCTTCTCTCTCAGTTGCACGCTAACACCTCTTTTCCTTTCTTTCCGGCTCTTTCTGCTGTCTAAGCTGCTCCTCCTTTTTTTGTCCGATAGGTTCCATGCTTCACTGAGCTCCTCATCATCGGTTCCCAAATCAGTGATTGCCTTTAAAATCAAGGGTTTTCTTGCCAAACCACATGTATCAATTCCCAATTCCTCACACAATAGCAACAGTTCCGGATTCTGCAGCTTTTGTAGGTCGATGATCGCTCCGAGCGTCGGCTACTTCCAAAACAACTGTGCAAACTACCAAACCTAAAGGCGTTTCAACACTCTTTACCAGTTCTAAAATCTAACCCTGTTCTAGAACCTGGTCCACATAAGAAGAAAAGCCAAGCACTCACCCACACATGCGATCGATGTTCCGAGCATGCTCTCCTGTTGGCCGATTGTTGCTCCTGCTTGTTTGCTTTAACCGAGGATGGCGACATTAGCCTAGAAGCAAGAACAATAATTTCAGAGATATCATTACTGAGTGCGCGGTAGAAGTAGGCGGTAGGATAGTTAGA
Organism: Amblyomma maculatum; assembly: GCF_055883805.1. Taxonomy (NCBI): domain Eukaryota; kingdom Metazoa; phylum Arthropoda; class Arachnida; order Ixodida; family Ixodidae; genus Amblyomma; species Amblyomma maculatum. The sequence goes on from NC_139344.1 coordinate 65,752,973, forward strand.
GAGGATACCGGTAAGCTGTCTAAGGAGACGAAAGATTTGATTAAGAAACGCCAACGGACCGGATCGAATTGGCCGAGCTATCAAAGCTAATCAATAAGCTCAAGGTGGCCGATATAAGGAAGTATAACATGTAGAAAATTGAGCATGCTGTAAAGAACGGGGGAAGGCTTAAAGCGGTAAAGAAGAAATTGGGATAGGCAAAAACCAGATGTATGCGATAAGGGACAAGGCGGGCAACGTAATCACGAATATGGATAAGATAGTCAAAGTAGCCGAGGAGTTCTATACAAATCTCTACAGTAGCCAAAGCAGTCAGGACCGTAATGAGATTGGCGGTAGGGAAAAACAGTCAGACAATCCACCAGTGACGAAGGACGAGGTCAAGAAAGCATTAGAAACTATGAAAAGGGGGAAATCAGCAGGAGAGGATCAGATAACTACGGATTTGCTGAAGGATGGGGGGGATATCGTGTTAGAAAAACTGGCCACCTTGTATACGCAGTGCCTGGTGTCATCGACGGTACCGGAACCATGGAAGAATGCAAACATTATCCTCATTCATAAGAAAGGGGACTCTAAGGACCTTAAAAATTACAGACCAATCAGCTTACTGTCTGTTACGTATAAGGTATTTACTAAGGTAATCACGAGGTCAAGAAAGCATTAGAAACTATGAAAAGGGGGAAATCAGCAGGAGAGGATCAGATAACTACGGATTTGCTGAAGGATGGGGGGGATATCGTGTTAGAAAAACTGGCCACCTTGTATACGCAGTGCCTGGTGTCATCGACGGTACCGGAACCATGGAAGAATGCAAACATTATCCTCATTCATAAGAAAGGGGACTCTAAGGACCTTAAAAATTACAGACCAATCAGCTTACTGTCTGTTACGTATAAGGTATTTACTAAGGTAATCGCTAATAGAATCAGGACAACCTTAGACTTCAATCAAGCAAAGGATCAAGCAGGGTTTCGGAAACGGTACTCTACAATCGATCATATCCATACCATCAATCAGGTGATAGAAAAATGCTCGGAATATAACCAGCCCTTATACATAGCATTCATTGATTACGGAAAAGCATTTGACTTAGTTGAAACCTCGGCAGTGATGCAGGCATTGCGAAATCAGGGGGTAGACGAGCCGTACGTGAAAGTGCTGGAAGATATATACAGTGGCTGCACAGCAACCATAGTTCTGAATAAAGAAAGTAACAAAATTCCCATAAAGAAAGGTGTTAGGCAAGGAGACACAATCTCCCCAGTACTATTCACAGCGTTGCTTAGAGGAAGTATTCAGACTTGGAATGGGAGCAGTTAGGGATAAGTGTAGATGGAGAATACCTCAGTAATCTGCGATTTTCTGATGACATTGCCTTGCTAAGCAACTTGGGGAGATGAACTGCAAATAATGATTGATGACCTAGACAGGAAAAGTAGAAAGGTAGGCTTGAAAATCAATATGCAGAAGACTAAGGTAATGTTCAACAGCCTCGGGTAGGAACAGCAGTTTACATTAGGTAGCGAAGTACTGGAAGTAGTAGGCGAATATGTCTACGTAGGACAGGTAGTAACCGCAGATCCGGACCATGAAAAGGAAATAACAAGAAGAATACGATTGGAATGGAGCGCATTTGGCAAGCACTCACAGATTATGTCTAGCAGCTTACCGGTATCGCTCAAGAGGAAAGTATAGAACAGCTGCATCTTACCTGTATTCACCTATGGGGCTGAAACGTGGAGGCTAACCAAGAGAGTTCTACTTACGTTGAGGACAACCCAGAGGGCTATGGAACGAAAAATGGTAGGGGTAACAATGAGAGATAGGAAGCGTGCAGAGTGGGTCAGGGAAATAACTCAAGTTATCAACATTCTAGTGGAAATTAAGAAGAAATGATGGCATGGGCAGGACAAGTAGTGCGAAGAGAGGGTAACCGATGGTGGCTTAGTTTAACAAAGTGGATTCCAAGGGAAGGAATGCGTAGCAGGGGGCGGCAGAAAGTTAGGTGGGCGGATGAGATTAAGAAGTTCGCAGGGGTCAAGTGGATGCAGCTTGAACAGAACCGGGTTAAGTGGAGAAATATGGGAGAGGCCTTCGCCCTGCAGTGGGTATAGTCAGGCTGATGATGATGATCATGCTCCTGCTTGGTGCTTGAGATGCCACTTCCGATCACCAGATGTCGTGGCTTGTAGATTCTGATCCATCTCCAATCACCAGATGTTGTGGCTTGTAGATTCAGATCCCAACGCTGGTCACCAGTTGTCGTCACGCTGGGACTAAGTCGACCCGACCTTCACTTAGTAGCGTGCAGAGACTCCGGGTTGATTAAGGATTGAATCTTCGAAGTTGGTAAAATATATACAAGCAGGTTTAATGGCACTTTGAGAAAACTTATTTACATGAAAAAAAAGGGTATATCAGCAAAATGGCAAGCGTTAAGTGTTCATAGCGAGAAGCGTCTGGATGAACCGTTTACCCAGGGCTCAGAGCCTCATTTCGTGCTCTGCAACGTCCTTAAATCCCCTATGTCCAGCCCCTGTCTGAAGATGCTGACCAATCAGCTCCAGGGCACACCCCTCAGATATCGGCAACCAATCGAACACATCACTGCACTGATTGGTCCAGTATTGTTTCGTCGGGCGTGGTCACTTGTTGTCGGGTAGAGCTTGGGAACGGCGAGGAGGTAAATTTCGATTCTTCTGCAAAGATCCGCTATGTTGGTTCCGGCAAGTGGATTTCCTTCTCAGAAACCCAAGTGTACGTGCACGCCACGGATACTGCTTCCAGCATTGTCATTTTCCTGCAATTGCAAGTCTTTCCTGCATTCACGGGAAATCCTCTAATGGCCGTAATGCTCATGCTCCTTTCTTCTCCTGTACGTCAGCGACGTGTCACTCCGATCGTCTCCTTTGGACAATAGGCATTCCTCACTTGACAATAGCGCCTCTCGACGGGAAGGGTGAACAGTTGAACAAAAGCACTTCGGGCTATTTCTCACAGGGCGATGTTTCTTTGTATTTTTCTTGACGTTCCCTTGAAAGGGCCAACTTGGCAGTTGTAGGGTCACGACAAAGCAAGGCATGCTCACACAGAAAGATTCATGTGAACAGGCTCACTTAGAGCCCTTGCACAAACAGCACATATCAATACCATGTCCACAGGCACACAATAGTGCGTGCAAGCGCGGACCATGCCGCGGCCGGTCTCGAGGGGGAGAGAGCGCTTCTCTTCTCTTACGGCCTCTCCAATGGAGTCTGTTTCCACCGCCCGCCGCGCCTCAGTGGGGTCGCCACCGCCCCACTGGTGCTCTTCCGCTACAGCCGTTCACGCGCAAGGGAAACGCGCGCTCGTTTTTAGCTTCGCCCGCATCAGTTGCAACCGGCAGGTCCTGACATTTCGCCCCTTATGGTTTATACAAAGTCCGTCATCAACATCGAACATTTATCATGTACGAGGAATAAAATATAGTGAACAATCCGGTCACGCGCGCACTCCTTCGTCAGTGCGGCTGTGCACGGTCGAATGAAGCTTCGGGTACATTTCAACATATTTTACCCCTAAGTTTTGTACAAAAATAAATTTACCAGGCTATGCAATCTGCCTTTGAATGTTTTAAGCAGGTGTAGCGCGACCTGAGGTGAGTGCATGGTGAACTGTTGGGTGGAGATTCTGTCAACCGCTACCGTTTTCGTTTAGATCAGAAGAGGCACTGGCAAAAATTCATGGCGCGTCTCAGATTCAGAGTAAATAACAAAAATTTGCTCATATAGTAAAAATTTCACTTGTCTAGTGGAGTGGGCTGTTCCAGCTTCGTTCAAAACATATCAGTCGGTTGTAAAACCGAAGATGTATATGTAGTCTCGTGACTACTTTTAATCAAGGAAATGGGCATAAACAGTTAAGCAGAATCGAAAAGAGCGGCAAACAATAAAAAAATTGTCCTTCAAAGTTGCACATTGCACTATATATTCAATTCATCAAAATTCGACCTGCGTCTAGAAAATTCAGGCTCAAAATCTTCCTGCACGACTTGTGCACATAGGGAGGTTGCCTCTCGGTCTTCTCTGTCACTTTCCTGGTATAATTAATTGAGAAGAAGAATTCTGAGAAATTTTTCAAATATCAAAGAAGCGGACCTAATAACATAGCTGTTGTCAATTCCTTTCGGGCAACTCAGTGTTGAGTACTGAAATGCTGACTGAATCAGGATCTCAAGTACTTCGAGAACATTTGTGTGTAGTAGGTGCACGGCAGCGTTTTAGAAAAAAAAAGTTTGTCCAATAGGGCAACAAGCTCTGGTTTCGGATAATGCAGACCACTAGAACATTATCCTCGTAGAAGAGCGTACTATATGGGGCTGCTTCTTTCGCTATAGTTTCAAGAAGAATAGCGCAAGCGTCCCACCAAAAATTGAATAGCTAAAGATATATACAGCGACGTAAGGTAAACCGGAATATGTGACAGTGGGAAATGGGATGGTAGGAGATGCCATCCCTTCCTTCAGTGCCTTGATTTTGCTCTCAGATGAAACGTCCGTCTTGACAATGTAGTCATGTAGTCATGTGGCGCCAGCTGTTACGGCCGTCGCATCTGGCATATGTCATTCCCTTCCGCACATTAACCTTACTTTCCCGAAGAGAGCGTCAGTGGCTCGCTTTTCTAAGGCTTGAAATGAGTCTTCAGTGAGAGTGTCCTTCTTTAACGCTTTAGAAGTTTCTTGCATACTTTCGATATAGCAGGTGAACTCATTTGTATCGTCACTGCATCGAGTATCACCTTCATCATTTATTGGCCTTTTTTTACCACTTCGAACACAAGTGGTGTCATGAATATCAAACCATTTTTGTTTTCATAATAAGCATAATATCATGTAAAAATTTCATTAAAACAATGTTTATTTGCAAAATTAAAATAATGTTTATAATACCACACATTACCTAGTATATGAATTGTAATAACATTTAAAACTCAACCCTGCAACGTTTACTTTGACTGTTATACTAATACTTTATATCATGCAAGCATTTTGCAATTTACATTACATTTTTATGAAATTATTTCCATCTTCGGTGCTATATAAATGGTTTCGCATCTAGCGCTGAAAGACGGCTTTGCTGTTGCGGACGAGTTGCTGTCATGTTAGCCTTGAAGAAGCTTCGATGTGATCAATGCTCATTCAGTTTTCTTTTTGTTCCTATTCTTGTACAGGCTTGGGGAAAATTCGGATTAAAATGGACAAAAGTAGCTACCGTGCCGCAATGTATGCCATGCTTGTCGAGCGTTTGCTGAACGACAGTGTTATTCATATCCGTTCACGTGTGGTACGTTGACGACATGCCGCTGCAGCATCTACCTTCTGTGCTCTTTAATTTCGGAGCTGCACCCACCACGAAGCTCGCGAACAACAGCGCGAAACCAGACAAAAGCCACCCGCCGCCGCTGAAGCAGGCGCGGAGCGAACAGTGAGCAGGTCGCGCCCCTTGCGGTAGCGGAGAGCGTAACTCAAGGAGAAAAGTTCCTATTGTTCCCGCGGCGATTGAGAAGGCCGTAAGAAAGAGCGCGCGCTCTCTCCCTCGAGACCGGCCGTGACCATGCACGGTCACAACAACAGACGCCACTATATTGGACACAGGTTCTGCGGCATATGTAATCTTCACCCCTTTGGAAGCGGACCCTTCCTTTCATACATGCCGCCCATACAGCAATCCACCCCCCATCGCTACTCAAGATATCGTGCCTATCATTCATGCCATCATGTCCTCCTCTAAACTTCATCGCACTTCTTCGTGCACCATTTACACTGACTCAATGGCGGCTATTCGCTTGCAGCAGCGTCGGCTAATTCCGTCTGACCTAGAAACAGCATTACACCACACCTCACGTTCGTTGGCTCCATCGTCAGTCACTCGGTGGGTCGCTGGCGATGCAGGGATCACAGAAAATGAGCTGGCTCATCACCTAGCCCGCGATATTCACATCCGGGCGCCTGTGATTCCTTGCTCAGGCCCTCCGACGTGGGACGATGCGTTGGCTTATAACCTCACAATTAAGGAACACTAACGCCAACTAAAGACGTCATTTAAGCACGTACTCCGCCCTCATCAGCATCTCAACGTTGCTCAAGGATTCAAACGAACACCCTTATTACACATTCCCGACAATTCTATTTCCGTCTTCATTCAAACCCTTCCTGTTCCAACTGTCCTGCACTGTATACCAATCTAGAACACTTCATTATACCCCTGTCCAGTCGCCAAGTCCATTCACTACATCCCCTTCCCTTCACCTCCTTCCTGGAGTGCCTGGCTGTCATCAGCACAGATGGAAGACCAGCTTGCCTTGGTTAACAAGGCGAAGGATATGTTGAGTGCTTAATTTGCGCTCTTACCATAAAGTGTTTTTCTCTCTCTCTCTCCTTCATACCTATGATATTGCATACTTCCGTGTTTGGGCATCACCCTTTTCGAAGACCCTTCTTTTGTCTTGTGAGCACACCGGAAGACGGAAGCTTCTTATACCTTCCAGCGGCCACGAATTACAACGCTAGCGCCAATTTCCCCTTTAGTTACGCCCTACAGTTTGGAGGCCCAACTATGGACCGAACCATTTCTGGCGCGGGGGCAGGGTCATTCGCACAGCGCTCTCCAAATGCGCACTGGCAAGGGAGGAAAGTCGGTGCGTGCTCTCCGGACATCGCACGCCGTACGCGCGTATGCGCGCGACTGAGCTGCCTTTACTGCACCTTTTAGGCAAACGCCTTTCTAGGCTTATAGAACGTAATCACGTGCGCAAGATTTGTGCGCGAGAGTTGTGCGCGGCATCTGTGCGTGGGATCTCTGCATGGGATTTGTGCATAGGATCAGTGCGCTGATGCGTCTCTTGCTAATAAAGGATGTATGAGGAGGGAAATTAGAAATGAAAACGAATTATGGTGATTGGTAATAAATAAAAATTATACGATCGGCATCGATAGAAATAATGAATAATGATAATGACTAACAAAATGATCATAAAATGACTAACAATGACTACGGAACGACAAATATGTTAAACGACGGCTTGTAATGACCGCAACTGGCTGGAAATGAGTAAAAATGCTTAGCTATGAGTGGTAATGACTACAATTACTCGGTGTGACTCAGAATGACTAAGGAACGACCAGTATTTCAAATGACTTTTAATGGCCGTAACGGACTGGAAATGAGTAGACATGCTTAGCTATGAGTTATAAGGACTGGAATGACTAGGCATGACTCAGCATGACTAATAAGTTGTCGCATGACAAACGACAACTTAAATGACCGCAGCTGATTAGAAACGAGGGAAATAGGCAAACGATAAGAGGCAAATGATGCCAGGCAAGAGAGGAAGTGTACACTTTCGCTGTTCCCCTTTTAAGACACATGTAAGAGGCCCCCTATTTTTTTCGCCTATTTTGCCATTGCTACTGGAAGCTGGTCGCAGTGTCGCGTCTAGCGCGACAAAGAAGGCGAAGTGCTCTAAAAGCAGCTCACTTGCGCGCATACGCGCGCACGGAGTGTGATCTCTAAAGAGCATACACCAACCAAACACCACGTTCACCGAAGCGGTAAGAAAGTGCGAAGATACACGACTGAACATTTGCTCGTCTTTTATGCAAATATTTCACGTCAACTGAATCTCTGTTCTTAAAATGGAGCTGCATTCGTGAAGACGCAACATACATAAAATACATGCGCACATCACATAGGGGCGAAAGGTCACTTGTGCACTCGCCTCGCTGTGCTCTTCCACTATCTCCCAAAACGTATTGGTTTTCCTGCGAGTTGATCCCAGTTATCCGAACAATTTTCAGAAGAAACGACGCATACGCGGTGCCATCCAAAGCTAAGCGGTGGTCTTCAGTGGCTCCTAGAAATCTTAAAAGGCGCGGACCGGCACTCACTTTCTAACGTAGCGGTGGCGAGCGAACCCCACCACACATGAAGGTCGCGAACACAAATTATAATCACCATAGTGAATATAATGAGTCGACACACAAAAAATTCACGGCGCTAGACGGTCGGCGAAAATCGCACAAGTGAAACCGAACTGGGGCGGTTTTACGACATAGGTACAGATAATTCGAACCTCACAGGCACAAAACCAAACACTGCCGTAGCTGTCGTTGGTTACACTGGTATAATGAAATTACGAGCACGTGAAGGAACAGCACGACAATTCGACAGGAGGCGCGAAGTCTGCGCACCCAAGGCAACGCCTGCAAAGCGGCCGGTGGAACTCCCGAAAAACACACACACCAGTCAAACGACGCCGGTGACGCACGGTGTAACTAGGGTGCTGCATCCAGGCACCTTACGTGCAAAGGTCACAGAGTGGTGCGGTGCGGCAGTCGAGAATTCAAAAGAGACATACAAACGAGACGGAAAAGAGATAGATAGATCGAGAGAAAAGAAGCGGAGGCTGTCCGCCTCGCGCTTACATCTCGACCTCCAAGGCTGAGGGGAGGTTCGTCGAATTAGCCGGGACCGAAGTGGGCCGCGTTTTCTTTGCCCTGTGCACATTACTGCATTTATCTCAGGATTTCGTGAGCCCTTTTGCGCCCTTCCATGCAGCTAATACTCGAGGTCAACTCATGGCAATGTGGCCAAACGCTAGGCAGGAAAGGCAAGAACATGGGCGTGCGTCTCTTTAACGTGAGGAGGGGACTAACTCTCCAATTTCAGCTCCTTTAGCCTCTGAACCTCCACCACGAACGAAAAACAATGCCCTCTCCACGCATAGAGGACAATTAATTGTCCGTCGTTCTCCCTTTAGTGCCTAGACCTGGCCACATTGCTACAAAAAGGTGTCGTCGAGTACTTAAGCATACATATGCGCAGCTCTTCTACACTCACATCGAATACACCGCACCGAACTGCGCAATTTCGGCTCTCTCATTAGCATCTCAACCAAGGCTTCATGTTCTCGCTAACGAAGCCCTTCGTAGAGTCACCGCTCGTCGTTAATCCGACTATTCCGCATATACAGTGGCGCTAAAATTGTTCAACTGCCATTCAGCCTCGGTGGAGAGGGTCGTAGCACCGCGGTCACTGTCGAAGAGTGCCTCGCCGTTAAGAGGACGCGTATAGCTGTTTTGTATGCATTTTTGGTTCTCTCTGTTTTCCCTTACTCGTCGGCCACAGCCGTCGAGTCAACATCTCGTGATGCAAAGCGGGTCATATGCGCATGCTATATTATTACTCCAGGCACGAAGCGACCTTTAGCGTGGCCACTTCAAACGTTGCTAAGCGGAGCGAAAATTATACCACTTTAATTTGAGTTACTTGACTGAAAAACAGCCACCGGAAGGTCTTAACTAAAACAACCCCTAGAAGAGATCAACTGATTCTGAAGTCATACTTTACAACTCCTCGTTCGTAATCGGCTCGGAAGCACTTACTGAAAATTGGAACTATGTTTATTGAGTACAACAAACAGCAGGCAGCGTATTTAATGGAATCATTCTTTGTGTTGTTTTCTCGAAAACTCAGAATTACGTATACGCATGTCAAAATTCATTAAAGTGCTGTAATTTATGTTCCTTCACTGTATGACATTGTAACTGCTTATCCACTACAGCAATATTGGTACATAAGTTTAAATGTGCTCTAGTTCAAGCCTAGTTCAGGCAACCTCCCCAAAAGCACCGCAGGCGCGCGCCCACTGGGGAAGAAAATACTTCCGCACACGCACATACTCACAGCAGGTAGTCTGAACTCAACCCAAGTGCGACCGGAGTCCCAAGTATAGTAAACAAACGTTTTTTCATCAGCCCGCAGCCGCGTTGTCACAGTAGCTCTTGGGGTTTGCATGCGTTATTCGAGTCGCTTGTGGGGGTGAAGAAGTCTTCCAGAAAGTACGAAGCTTTCTGTTATGTAGTCCAAAGAAGTGCGTTTTGTCTGCATTCGTGGGGAGCCGAGGCAGTAACTCCCGCGCAGCTTAATCGTCGTGTTCGGTGTGAAGCATCGAGCACGAGGCGGGCATTACGTGAGTATAGAAAAAGAAAAGCTTGGAGTTTTACCGGCATAAATACTCCTTGATGAAGACAGGCAACTTCAACTTCATTGAAGCCTAGTTATGTTAAACGAGTGTGCTAGAAGACTAAAGTATGTATGTATGCATGCATGCATGCATGCATGTATGTATGCACAAGCATTCCGTCCAAACTCCTGGAACACGTGATAGCATCAAATCTAATCACTCACCTTGAATCGCTGAAATACTTTTATCCGCTTCAACATGGTTTTCGCAAGTTTCTGTCATGTGAAACTCAACTCGCCGAATTCACACACGACATCCTTCAGTACATGGACGACCGCTTACAAATTGACGCCATATTTCTCGACTTTTCAAAGGCATTTGACCGTGTTCCCCATAATCATCTACTAGTTAAACTTGCCTCCCTTGGAATCCCGCAGACATTACTCATCTGGATTGAGCACTTCCTGAAAGGCCGTGTGCAGTTTACATCCGCCAACAGTCATAACTCATCGCTAATTGACGTAACATCAGGTGTCCCTCAGGGCGCTGGATTGCCACCGTTATTATTTCTCATATACATTAACGACCTCTCAACTAACATAAAAACAAAACTTCGACTTTTCGCGGACGACTGTGTCATTTATAACGCTATCAAAGGCCCTGAGGACACCATTAGGTTGCAAAATGACATCGCCACAGTTGTATCATGGTGTGAGCAATGGCACATGCCGGTTAACTTAAGCAAATGTCAATACATGTCTTTCTCTCGTAAGCGCAGCTCTGATAACAGCACATATCGTATCAGTTCCACTCCCGTTGCTCGAACGTCATCTTATAAATACCTTGGCGTCCACCTAACATCAACTTTATCTTGGGTTACTCACATTGAAACAATATGCTCGCAGGCTTCACGCACTCTTGGTTACTTACGGAGAAATTTACAATCAGCACCACCCCAAATCCGACAGCTCGCATTCCAGATCTATGTACGTCCAAAACTAGAATACGCTTCATCCATCTGGCACCATTCACAAGCATACTTCGCTAATAATCTAGAGGCCATCCAAAACCGTGCCGCGCTATTTATCATGTCACAGTACTCACGTGAAACCAGCATCACAGCACTAAAACGAACCCTTTCCCTCCCAAGCCTTCAATCACGCCGCATTATATCCCGTCTCTGCCTCCTTCATTCTTTTTTTTACCATCCTCACAACCAGCACCCTCTCCTGCAACCTCCCTCAAGAATGTCCCGTCGACTTAATCACAATCACCCGTTAAAACTGATTTTTGGCCGCACTGAAGCAATGAATAACTCTTTTTTTCCAGATGCAATAGCCCAATGGAATGCTCTACGGACGTTATTGCTTCATGCAAAGATCGTGAAATTTTCCGAGCAAAACTAACGAGTCACCTTCAGTGTTCTATTTGACAATGCACACTAGTCTGCTCTTGTATATTTTCTTAATGTTTGTTTGTTGGTTTCGTTTTCTTTCTTTGTTTTTGTTTCTTGAACTGGTGTTCATATGCTGTTATATAATGTTATTGCCCCCGCCTTATGTAATGCCCTCGGGCCTTTAAGGCTTCAATAAATGAAATGAAATGAAATGTATGTATGTATGTATGTATGTATGTATGTATGTATGTATGTATGTATGTATGTATGTATGTATGTATGTATGTATGTATGTATGTATGTATGTATGTATGTATGTATGTATGTATGCATGTATGTATGTATGTATGTATGTATGTATGTATGTATGTATGTATGTATGTATGTATGTATGTATGTATGTATGTATGTATGTATGTATGTATGTATGTATGTATGTATGTATGTATGTATGTATGTATGTATGTATGTATGTATGTATGTATGTGTGTATGTGTGTATGTATGTATGCATGCATGCATGCATGCATGTATGTATGTATGTATGTATGTATGTATGTATGTATGTATGTATGTATGTATGTATGTATGTATGTATGTATGTATGTATGTATGTATGTATGTATGTATGTATGTATGTATGTATGTATGTATGTATGTATGTGTTTGTATGCATGTGTGGTGTGTGTTGCGTTCGTGGCGTAATTCCGTCTCCTCAACGGTAGGGTCCCGAAACTTCTTTCTCCATCCTGGTTGCCTCTCAGCGGGTTAAACGGCGATTTTTACCGAGAGGTTTCTCTGAACGCAACCTAGAGGTAACATACACTCACTGAAGGCAGGAAATTATTACGGTGAAGGTAATTAAATAGTGTTACCGTTGTGATGCCGTCACCTCGTGGCTGTGCTCACGGGTGGTTTTGCGGCTATTAACAAATAAAAACATCAAATAATGCAACCTAAAGGAGAACACCTTCCAGGAAATATATTTGTAGCTTATTTTAAAGTTGCAATTAAAAAAAAATAGAAAAACGTTGCACTTACAGGATTCGAACAACAGTTGTATTCGCTCAGCGCGCAAGTAACTAGTGTCAATCCATTGCGCCTCTGAAGCTCTTCTTTTTCCTTTATTTCCTGTTAACAATGATATTTACAGTGGGGCAAAGTCAAAGTATAATGCCACTAAGCGCTCTAGCAAAAGTAAGGGTTCACAAAGTTTCAAAAATGCTTTAGGTTGGCCAGTTCACTCAGAACTGGCAACCATTCAAGTTTCTCACTTTGGGTATTAGAGATGGGGGTCAGGTTGTTGATACTCTCAATGAAATTCCCTCGCTGAGCGAGCATCCACGTCCGCGTGTTTCACAGCCATTCTCGTTTTCCATACACTGCGGAGGCAAAGCAACATGAATAAGTCTTATGGCACACCCCCTTGATTATGGCCCTTCAGGAGCCGTATACCATAGGGTGTAATTGGCAAGTCCTTTTTTAAAGTCCTCTGCAAGGTATCCCACAGAGTCACTGCATCCCAACCGTCAAGAAAAATATGGTCTATGGCTTCCGGCTCGTGTGTGTGTGTGTGTGTGTGTGTGTGTGTGTGTGTGTGTGTGTGTGTGTGTGTGTGTGTGTGTGTGTGTGTGTGTGTGTGTGTGTGTGTGTGTGTGTGTGTGTGTGTGTGTGTGTGTGTGTGTGTGTGTGTGTGTGTGTGTGTGTGTGCGTGCGTGCGTGTGCGTGTGTGTGCGTGTGCGTGTGCGTGCGCGTGTGTGTGTGTGTGTGTGTGTGTGTGTGTGTGTGTGTGTGTGTGTGTGTGTGTGTGTGTGTGTGTGTGTGTGTGTGTGTGTGTGTGTGTGTGTGTGTGTGTGTGTGTGTGTGTGTGTGTGTGTGTGAGTGTGTGCGCGCGCGCGCCGGATTTGTGACCTTCAAATACACTGGCTCTGCAATGCTATGTACCCTACTACTCTCCAATGTTCATCACGAAGCCCGCCTGCGCGTTCGCAATTCGCTCATACGGTTACGTTCTCGGTGGCGGAGGAGGTGTACGAAAAAAAGCTGCTCGCGGAATTCCAACGCACGCTCGGGTCTTCCACTCTGTTCTAGTATGCACGCGCCAGCGTATGTTTGCTCACCCCGCTCGGGGACTGCGCGGCGTTCCTCTGTCGGCGCCCGTTGCGCAATGACGCTGGGCGCGTGCACTTTCGGGCGTTGCACCGACGTGCGGCACTCTCTGCCCGGTTGCAGTTGGTCTGTTTACAGTCCGCAAAGTGCTGAAAGAGAGCGGCCACTCAAGAGTGTCGGCACACATGGGGTGGAGCCAATTCTTACTTTATCTTTGGGTTTCTGAAGCGTGCCGCGCTTTTGATCACCGTCCATTGAGCGCTGTTTGAACGCGTGGACGTAAACGATTCCCCTAAGAAAACAACGCCAGACCTGCAGATGGCAACCGGCTGTCGAACGTGAAAGGCGTGGATGCAGGGCTCTAAGGGGATGCACCGAAATGCGGGTGAGCGCGCCGAACCAGAGCCCGATGACAACGTTCCATTCCTGAAATGTTTCTTTTGAGCTTAGGTCGTCGTTCGTGCATTTTGTTTTCTGTGTCTTCCCTGATCCAGCAACAGCTCCCCACGCAATCTGTTGTAGAAAAGGAATGCACTTTAATGTACTGCTAACGTACTTCTAATAATAAATCGCGTGCGTCTTCCGTTCTTCATAAAGCTCATAGTTTTCTTTTTCACATCAAAATGGGATCTCATGGGATGGGCAAAGTGTTAAGCGTGCGTACTGGACGCAAAAAAATGGACGCATGCTTCCGCATGATCATTCCGCCAAGAGATAAGTCGACCTCTGTTCAATGGGCTGCAGAGAACAGTGCTCCGTTTGTACCAAAAAGCCCTGGAAGATTTTTAAGTGAGCACAGTTTCCATAATACTGGCGCTATGTTAATGTATCTATAAACACGTAACAAGACTAATACATAAGCATTTCGCGAGAAGATGGAAGTGAGCGAATTAGGCAGTAAAGCTGACATTTCCAATTATATCCTCCTATAGGTCCGTCGGCACTTGGAAAAAGGATAAAGAAATTAAGAACCTGCAGTCGACACTTCGTTCTTTCCTTGAATCAGTGCCCAAGGTATGGTTACCACCAAGGGTAAACGTTCACGTACAATAACCTCTAGTATTAAATTGACATTCACCAACTGCTAAATGTGCAGCCTTGAACTTGCTGCCACCCGCGTTCCCCTTTTCTGTGACATATCTTCCCTCTTCAAACAAAGTTCGCACATGAAATGCCAGTTCAGTCTGGCAGAATGTGCAGAAGGTGGGCAAAGCAGCTTAAAACTGGGTCAGTGTTTGTGCCGATGCTGATACCTAAATCGACGGTCTCCCTACACACCGGATGTGCCGTGCTAACATTCCCAGGTCAACTTGATGGCAGCCAAGGAATTTCGTTCTCGCGAGTATTGCACTCCAGTCCAATGAAATAAAGGAACCACTGCTAGTTTACAAAACGAGGAACGATATGGAATTTAAAGTGGAATTCTGAATGTTGAAATAAATTTATGTAACACTAATTTATGCTCCTGTTTTTTGTTTCTTTTTCAGTATTCAGACTTTTTGTCAGACTAAAGAACTGTGTTCCTCTCCTCTTCCAATACTCCTTTTCTGGATGCGATTTTTCTACAAAACCGTGTAACTGTACTGCGAATGAATAAAGTGGGAACACGAGCAGACGTAGTGAGCCCTAAAGCACTGTAGAAATTCGGCACGTTTCAGTCATCTCCTTGTACAGAGCTTTATTGAGTGCAAACAAATGATTTCATGCTTCGCATTGCTTTCGGCTCTGCCGACCCGGCAGCGGTTCGCGGTGCCACCTGCGTATATGCTAGACGGCACATAGATTGCCAAACATAATTTGTAATATGAACTGCATTGGTAGATTCGTTTATAAGGTTTTACGTTCCAAAACAAATGATGCTATGAGAAACACTATAGTGGAGGTCGCCAGAAATTTTAACCGCCTAGGGTTTTGTAATGTGTGATATGAGGAATGAATAAAAGACCACTCTGGCTTTCTTGTTTTTACTCGCGGACGAGGTTCTTCATCTTTCTGGAGCGTGCACAAGCGGTGAAGCGACACCTCCTAACGTAACTTAACACAGCGCTCTCCACAGATCTAGAACCTTTCAATCACTTTGTAATCACTGAAGACTTCGGCTTCTCCCACCCTCGAATTACGCCGTCTTTATAATTTCGGGTGACCGGCATACCTCGCTGCTTTCAGGCGGAGGAGGCAACCCGCCTCCCTCTATTTCCTCTAATGTATCTGGGTGAAAAGACGTGTGCTGACGTGAGCAAACATGACTTTCTCCAGCTGGACAATGCCAGCATGTCGTCGTTCCGCAGGTATATACATCCAAGCGTACAATCGGCTGACACCAGCAGCCGGGATGGAAAAGCCTGAAACGACCACTAAGACAAAAACGACGAGTGGCACAGCATTGCTGAGATCTTTTCTTTTGCGAGCACACAGTATACCTGCCAGCCTTCCTTTGGAAGAAGTTTCCACCGTGTATGCAGACTGCATTGTCCAGCTGTGTTTTTATGCGCAGTGAAGCAGGGAACAAAGAAGGCCATACACTTCCGGCCTCTTCCTGGGCCTGCTTTGGCACTTCCTGGGCATAACGTCCCTACTCTTCCTCCTCGCTTCCTTTCTCTCTTTCCCTGAGCCCAAGTAACAGCCGTCGCACACCGCTGTTGAGAGCAGACACGCGACGACGGGCGACGGCCGTTGTGGGCGAAGGTTCCCCCCAAGATTCTTCCACGTGGCTTTTCTTACAGAAAAGAGCGGTTTGCACACCGCCGCCCGCGCCTTTTTCATTGCCGATTCTCCACATCGGAGTTCCATTCGGAGCACGCGAAAACTCACGCGAACGCAAACGCGACGGCGGCACGCGTCGCGCGAAGCCTTCGCGCGAACAGAAATGCATGTGTCGCTTGGCTCGTCGCTCGGACCTGCCGAAGTAGAAAATTTCGCTCGTTCGCCCGGAAGTTACTGCCGCTCATTTCGCATGCTTTCTTTATTTTGTTGTGTTTCATTGTTATTGTGCATTACCGCGTAAACATTTCGCTTTGTACGAACAATGGTGGATAGCCAAGGATCCAAAGAACGTCTAATCGCAACCGAAACAACAATAAAAACAAGGGGTCACGTGACTATTCGTGCCGATTACAGTGCAAGTTCACACACATTCGATACGGTTTGCTGTAAATACATTTTACTTTGCCATGTTGTCGCAAAATAACTTTAATTCTTGCAATCGTTATGACTGTTATTGGATTTGGCAATAGTTTTGCGGTGTACTAAACCACTATGCCAGCCAAACGCCAACCACACAACCTACACAAAGCGTTGTCGCCGTTTCGCTCCGTTCGCGCTGTCGCGTGCATGCGTCTTCCCCAGTAGGCGACGGAGCGAACCATGATCTCTTTCGCCGCGCCGCCTTGTCGCTTCGCTCACTTTTTCGCTCACATGCGTTTCCCGCTTATACGGTTACTTCTCAAAGCGGTACGGTTTATCTCCTTTCCTGCACTACTTTCAGTGACCGATAGACAGAAGCTCAAAACCGGAAGAAGCCTATCCCCTTTCAGTATTTCTTTTTTGACAGTCACATTGGGGGGTCTCTAACGCCAAGCCGCTTTCTAAACAAAATAAAAATTTATCGCCTGAAGGCAGAGACACGCACGTATGAATGCTTCCTCGAGAACAGACACCCAAAGTGGAGAACGCGAACGTCGCTCAGTATACAGATTTTTTCCCTGATATTCCTCCTCACGAAGTTAGATACAAAAGAAAAAGAAAGGGGGCGCGTATGGAGGGAATAATATGTTATCAATGCTCATGCCGATCCTTTTCTTGTTTTAATCCGGCGCTCTCCACTGTGGCGTCCCTTGGGGCACAAGTGTCACTTCAGAAAATCAAAGTTCACGCTTTACATTTATATCATTGCGCTGAGGGTGGATTAGCCATTCTGCATAACAAATATATCTTTGAAACTGGCTCTGCTGAGAGATGGGATTTTGAGTATTGATAAGATTAGCGCAAAATACTTACACTAAAACGTGGCAGTTATACTGTCGTGCATCCAGTAGCCAAGACCGTTGTAACACTTCTCTGATGGTTGCGTAGACCTCTCTAGAACACAAAGCCATTAAATGCCGCATTATTAACCACATAATAGGCAGGGTCTCTCGGTTGCAGCAACTTGTCTGCTCTGGTGATTAACTGGCGCTACAGTTCCAGGCGAGCATGCGCAGACAGAGACTTAACGCTGTTACTCCCGGAGTATCATATATGCACTTGGGCGTAAAAATATGAATATTCCTCAATTCTGAGCGTATAACTACGTGAATTCCTGCGTTCTTGAAGTAACGGTCACCTGCAACATATTTATAGACTCAATACAAAGTGTAAGCGTCCACAGATGCAGGACCCCCTCCCCCTCTCTCATGAAAAAGAAATAAATTCTTGATGAAGCTAACCCTATCAATAGTAAATTTCGGTAGTAACAATGTTGTATTCGCTAGCAATGGAGTATATTTAGCTTTTGCGCCCGATTTTCTGCATGGGCCTGCGCATTTCTGAATAGTATAATATAATATGGTCCTTAGGCAGCCGGAGATCATAAAATTCAACTCTAATGATTACTGATTATTTAAATTTTTTTTGCTAAATTTCGCAGATTTTTTTTTTACATTTCTTTGATCATAAGAACATGAGAGCAGTAACCCGTGCAGTTCATCACTTTTTATTGACGTTTTAGAGCCTTGCAGATTAAAGGGACAATGAAAAAGGACTTACTAAAATAAGTCAATAATTCGCTATTCCATCAATCGTTTCAGCAACGCAAAACTTGTTGCGCTTCAGTAACATCGACAATTTTGGCGACTGCTCCCCTCTTCAGATCAACGCATGCGAACGCCCTTGTTTTATTTCAAAAAAAAAAATATCTAGTTTTGTTCCTTCGTTTGGATATGCTTGTATAGTGCAAACATGTTTACCGAATTTCCATTTCTTTCCGCCTGTGTGTATTCTTATTTTCTGTCTGTAATTCAACCATGATTTAATACACACAAACATGGGGTATTTGAGGTTATATTTAACAACGAAATAATGAATAACAGAAGAACCTCTTCATAACTTATAGACGCGGAAAATAGCCTGCAAAATGGCCGCCGCACCTTCGTGGTTGTCACCTACATGAAATGCCCTTTAAGTACTTCTGCGCACCTGGGTAGAAGCAGGCTCTTGCGAGTACACTGGGCTGACAAATGGGCTTCGAAGTAAGCATAAGTAGTGCACGCAGTTGTTTTTTTTTTAACAGTTTTTTTTTCATCTACACCAATCCATGGTTTTGAATAAGGCTGACCTTGATACACGATAGATTGCCTACTTACATCACTCCATAACATTTGTTTATCACTTCCTGTACTTCAGCCAACCAAGCGGAAACTCAGCAGCAGTAAGATAAAAGAAACGATTCGAGCTTAGCCCGAAGGTCCATTCTGCAAAAGGGACAAGTTTCCTCTTTTGTAAGAGCGACAGGTGGCACTGCGATGGGCTCAGTGAAAAGAGGCTGGCAAGATGAGTGACATATGCATCAGAAAAAAAAAAACCGCCCTGAACAAAACGAACACTGTTCCAAAATATTACATTAATGTGGGTTGAAATAGCAAAGGTGATGCCTCGGCTTTTTCATCACCGCCGGCGGGAAACGAGGTCGTGTGGCGAGCGACAGAAATTACAGAGTAGCCGAAACATTTTCGCCCGCGAGATGGTTCATCGGTGTCGCGGTGTTTGCATACCGATCTTTAATGAGGGTTGTTTGTCCTGTGATGCACATTTCACTCCCTCTGCGTCAGCATCTGCTTCCCCGTTAAACTTGTTTTTTTTTTTGTCCCTTCCCCCGTATTTTTTTTATTATTTTTTTTTTTTTTTTGCACTGCCAGTGGGTACAGAACTTAAAACGCTATGTAGGGTTGAAGCTCGTGTCTGGAACAGGATACAAAGACGAAAAACGAAAACGAGCCCCGAGAAACAAGTCACACCATGGACGCTAACACATTCAGAGCGCTGTGGCTGCTCGCGCTGGGTCGCTGCATGCATACCGCCGGGATTAATGCAGCCGCGTATATGTAGAATGAGCGTCTCGAAACACTCGCGGGTGAATGCCCCGTTTCGGAGTATAAAAGAGAGACGGCCGAGCATTGGAACGTGCTCCGTTCATGGTAATAGAGAAAAGACTTGTAAATATGAAATAGGCAAGTTCTGAATAGAATGTCAAATACAGAATAGGCAGCTTGCTAGTCCCAGACGCATAATAAACATGTCTATCGTGAGCCAAACTGGATTCAACCAACGAGTGAAGGCTTGGGACGCCTTCGTGACTTCATTTCTCCGTTTGGACGTCTCCTCTTTATTGCTTCCCTCTTCTCTTGTCGTTGCATGGGGCCACGAGGAGGGTAGACATGACTAGTGCGTTAGCGTCACCCCAGCTATGACGTGGCCCGCTTTCGCCCGCGATGTTCATTGTTTTCCTCTCACCTCCGTCATCTTGGCGCTGCTGTCCCATGAGTGACAAGTTGAGATTGATAGGGCCGATTTGAGGAGGGGCCGACGTTGGCCCGGCTGAGGCCAGCGCCATCCGGCGGCTTTCGTTCGGTGGCTCCTGCCCCCGGAGTCAGCACGCGCCGTCGCGATGGACAACGCCGTCGCGCGAGCAGTGGCCGGCTTGCACGCGTGTGCAGCTAATTCCTCATAATGCTCTTCATTGGTTGGGAAGAGAAGCAAGAACAATAAGCGGGCTATGACAAGCCAGGAGGCACTAATGAAAGGCCCCGGTGGCAGGACCGGGTCTGCTTGATCACTCTTGGTTTTTCCTCTGCTCAATGATCAACGAAGCTGGAGAAATTATCCTATTACGGCTTTTACGCTGCGGACCAGTCGGTCGGGCTCACTTCCAGAAGAAGTCCGGTCGAGATGGATCAGTGTGGGCTGCCTCTTCTCCTGACTCACTGCACCAGCCTCAAAGGGCAGCACTGCGGCGTGGCCAGGCATCTGCCTCCCGTGTCTGGTGTCACGTGGCCCCCGAATTAGCACCGGGTTACGCGAGCCATCGCTCAGCAAACATTGGCCCAGGCCGGGAAACATTTTGCTGGCCTTTCGACCTGCTTGTTTGCACTGCTGCGAATCGGGCTCCAGCGCGAACCGGATGACGAGGGAGCAGGTCAGTCTCTATATGCTAGTAGGGGTGCGCGGTGCTCCGCCTGCTTCGAATCAGTCTGCGCGGGCCACCCTCCACCTCTCGAGGTGCGCACTCATCAACTCGCGGCGTAGGCGTTGACAAAGCTGCTCTCCCTTACTTTATATCTAATGTTCATTTTTATTTTTTTACAGCCGGCGTACTACCGTTTGCTTAAAGAGAAATGTTTCATAGCAGCAGCATGTCAAAAATAACACCGTTAAAATTCTGCAAACATTTTTTATCGCAGAATTCTGGCCTAACATTTGCAGACCACATTTCTGCAGCAGCTGCCCTTATACATCCTCATTGCCAAAGCTCACTACGTTACCAAACAAGGCCGGAGTTTACTCAGCCGACTGTAAAGCACACCGGTCTTTTAATAGCTAGGCATACGAGGCGTATATACATGACCACCTAGGCAGGAGTTCAGAGGCTATCCACGTGAACATAAAATAATGCTCAGTTCTAAGGTGTCACGGTCATTGCATGAGAATGCATTTCTCTAGAAGATGTACCCGTCATCCCGCGTGTCCAACTTAAACTTTTAGCTCCTCTTTTCTTTAAAATCGCGAAGTTCCGCTAGTAGAGCGTCAGCTCCCACTAAGACGAACACCTATATCAATGCTCCCCTGTATTTGGACTCGCGCTAATTGGTACTCGCACATTGATCGCTCTCATACACGTTGGCCTGGAAAGCCGACAGAAGAAATACCGCTTCACAGCATAATAAGAACAGGAAACGGCCAAACCAAGCGCTTGGGCGCGGCAAGCAACAGAGCAACCCAAAAGGATCTCCGCGAGTGGGCGTCCAGGGAAGTTTGCTCGGGCGTCTCGGGTGGCTGACGGCGACATCATCAAATTGCATGACCTCACGAGACACGTGACGACCTTTCTTCCGCGGAACTCCGGGGAGCCCTGGCCCAAGGAGGAAAGCTTTTCGAAGGGCGGCGACTTGATCTGCAACAACTCCTGTCTTCTGTGCTGTTCAACCCAACGCTCACGGCGCCACAGACAAGCATCATCTTTTCGCCAATGCGCTCCATTACGAACGCAGTATGATTATCGATTATATACTAAAAAGAAATCTGTTTTTACCGAATAAGCCGCTAAAGCTCACTAATGCTGCAGCTCTTTTTAAACTGCGGAAATTACCCAGCGCACGCGAACCAATCAGCTACGGGAGCAGACTCCCGGCAACAGTGCCCAAAGCACGAATTAGTTAGGCGGGAACTTAAATATTCAAAATAAGTAAATTTTTAAAAAATAATTCCATTTATGGCCGTTGCCTGTGGGAATGCAAATTTCCTGGGGCAACAACCATTTTGCTGGCGACGATATCAACATTAGCTCTTCTATCACGGTTATCTCTTCAGTTTTGTTTTTGTTTCTTTGTACTCGTCCATGGCACGAATGACTTAATTGCTATTTACCACACAATGAAAGCGGTGTCATCTCCTTGGAGCGATACTGTCAAGTCGAAGTGCGAGACGAACATAAAAAGAAACTCGATGAAGCCTGCTTAAGAAGCTCTAATGACGGGCCGCATATAGTAATCGCCTTCATAGAACCAACAAAGCGAGTTGGAAAAATGAGCGCATAATTGCAGTAATTAGCCGAGGGGAAACGCCGCTGCTTTGTATTGAATTGGATAGCCCGGAAGCAAGGAAGCACCGGTATCATCGGGCTAGCTCGTTTGCTCGGACTCATAACCCCGACAAAATTTATACGTTTACTATTAGTTTTTATTTGTTTAGATACGCATTAGGCTTTCGCTTAATCAGAAGCCGGATGTTTCTTTTTTCGTTTCGAAGTCCTTTATCCGAAGTGTTTCAGAGCGCTTAGTGCCTTAGCTTTGCAAAGAAGAAAAAAACGTCTGCTTCCGTCGGTCACAGTGTCCTAGCCAAATTCAAAACGCCTGCTTTGTGTGAGCACTTTGCTTCGCTCACGTGACGCGTGTTGACAGCGCATCTATCTTATGACAACAGTTTCATTTTGTTTTTTTGCTCATTACATGGTTGTTGTTTTTTTCGTGGCAGTTACGTGAGAGCTAATCAGTTCTGAGAGGTTATCCAGTTCTCTGATCGTCTTGCAGAGACGTTGTAAGGCGGTAGATTTGCTTGCAGGATACATTTTTATGTTTGCAGACAGAAAGAAGCCATGGTGAAATTAGTCCAAGCCACGTGATTACGTGCAGCACCGCGCTGAGGCATAATCGAAACGTCATCATATGTACACATTGAAAACCGCTAAAAGCTACGAAGAATCGAATGTGTTTTTTCGCTGTGATGGGCTGTGGTGAGTTTGTGTATCAGATTTCGCAGGCATCCGTTTCAGTAAGAGAGGTGAGGTGTTTAGTGGTTTCGTCTACAGCGTATACTGTATTCGCCAATTATCGTAGCGACATACAAACGTTGGCCAGAGTGTACAAAAAAAAAAAGGGGGGGGGGGAGGGAGGGAAATGACAGTGGTTGCTCTCAGCTGCCCGGTTCACTTAGGTTGAACTTGTATTGTCGTTGGGCGTAAAACACGAATGACGGAACGTTGATGATGGCGCCTATTTGGAAAAACACTGAGGGCAATTCCGTGGACATCTGTTTTTTTTTCTTTTCTTTTAGATAAAAATTGACTCTGTGGCTTTTTCCGTTCTAAAGCTCTCTGCGTTATCCTCAAGTAGAACCCTTTTCGTTAGCTTCCATGTTTCAGCCCCACACTTGAGTGCCGGTAAGAGAGGAAGCGGGCAGTGTGGGTCAGAGAAATAACTCGATCTAATTACATTCTATAGTGGAAATCAAGAAGAAATGGGGATGGGCAGGGCAAGTAGTTAGAAGAGAGGATAACCGATTGCCACTAAAGGTAATAAATTGGATTCTAAGGGAAGGAAATCGTAGCAGGGAACAGCAGAAAGGTAAGTGGGCGGATGAGGTTAAGAAGATGAGGGATGCAGCTAGCACAGAACCGGGTTATGTGGAGGAATACGACAGAGGCCTTTCGCCCTGCAGTGGGTATAGTCAGGCTGCTGATGACGTGGTTATTTAGGGGTAATTTAGTGTATAAGGACTCAAAAATGCGTTTATTGCCGATAAAATGCCTTTAAAAATATTCTGCTACTCGATTCCAGCTCGTGATGTCAGGACACATCAGGTCTCCGTAATCGCCACGTGGTGATGATTGGCGATGTAGCCAGGGCCCGTATTCAAACTTTGCGCAGTTTTCGAAGGTGTCGTTATCGGTGGCACGCGATTGGTCGAAACGCCAGAAGCCGACGCGGCCACTCGGATGCTGCGAAAAGAGCCGAAGAAACTGCCCCATGATGCAACACACGTAATGGACGCTCGTGTAGGGGACGCTCAAGAACATGAAAGATGCAATTTAAACAGACAACATGGCGGCACCCTCTAAAACGGAACCACTCTCTTTTCATCAACTGGCCTGTGATACATGCGTTTTGCGGCATATAAAAGTGTTTTTGACTGCGTACAAAAGCAAAGCTTTCGCATGGTCTCATTTTGAATAAAACAATATGAATTAACTATATATTCTACCCAGCTCGTATTTTGCTTGAAAATTCAGCAGCTCCTGCCTAGCGATAAACATTGTGTTGTTGATAAAATGGTTCACTTTTTTAAAACCAGATGGCGCCCCTATCATCATATTATTCGAAAATATCTACGATAATTTTAAGGGAGTTTATTGTTGTTTGAAGCGTGGGCGGGAGTATTGCAGAGTAAAACGTACCCGATCAAATAGCAAGAGATATAGGCACGATGTGCGGTAAGTGCGTATGGGAGGAGGACACGACTGAACACTCGATACTTTTTCCTGTAAAGGGTCCACTTCACGGCAAACGCAACGGGGTTTGTTTATGCAACGCACTAAGGTTTAAACACAGTGGAACAAATATAGACATTGCATGGACAGAAATAAACAAGTGGAGGTTATCTGATTGATGGCTTAAATCGAAGCAATAGTAAGTAGAACATATATTCCTAATCACAGCTAATTGTCTTACGCCGCCACCACACGATTAAAAGGGTTCAGCCTTAATTACCTCGTCTGCCTCTGAGCACGTTCAACGATGTGACATACAGCGAATAATCCCGCGAAATGCTTGTACCTAAACTACGCAAAAATGCACGCACTATTCTAGAGCTGTTACTTTGAATGTCGGAGCGTCTTGCAATGAACGTATGCAGAGGGTTGGACCCTATAATCACCCTGATGGTCAGTCGTGGCTCGTGAGCGACGGTTCGCTGCAGGGGAGGGGAGGTTTTTCGGCCTCAACTTATTTATGGTCACTGAGATGGAGCAGCCCTACTATCAGCTCTCAAAACTTCTGTGAAGTTTGACAAAGCGTGCACTACAATAAGCATAGCAGGAAGCTTTATAGATTATTCCTTTCATTTATTCACTCCAGAAATGCCTAACAGCTTCGTCTCGCGGCTCCTGCAGTGTCTGAGGAAAGAAAGCGCGAACACAACAGAACACAACAGAAACTTACATTCCGCGATAACATAGGGCGTGACGTCACAACGTCTTGTTGTTCCAGTGGTTTCAGCGGGGTTTCAGCGTGCACCAATTGCGTTGCTGCATATAGTGCACGCCAGTAACTTCCCTCTCCTTTCCTTTTTTCTCTTGCGCTCAATGCGAAACGCCGTACGTGCTGTGCACGAACATTCCTGCTTCAAGTTGTTCACGGCGGTTTTCAACGGCCGCAATTTGTCACTTCAGAGCGGTGCGGAGTAGCGTATAGGTTACTTTAGTTCCTTTAAGTACATGCGCGACCCTTATATGTACAAAAAAGAGTACCTTAAATATTGCTTGTAGTTTTTTTTATATCTATGGAAGAACGGATCAGCTTTGGACTGACTGCCTCCGCACTGTAGCTTCTGACGCACAACTAACAATTTTGCCCATCATATTTCTTTGGTCCTTGCTCCGTTTATAGACAGAAACAAAGGGTGATACCGGGCCTCTCAATACGACGCAGTGTACTAGATTGAAATGCAGAAAATGGAACGCATCAACTACTACCAACGCTTACAATTGCAACTGAACAAACATCCATTGGCAGTTTGACCAATATGGCACAGCTGAAAAAGTGCGCTTCTCTAGAGGACGCAGAGTTTGAGTACGAGCCCTGGCCCCTCCATGGTATCCACGCCAAAAAGACCGCATTGATGTCTGCACAGCTTTCCTGCGACAAGGGCTGATAATGGCGATAGCAGTATTTCACTTTTTTGCCCTATCCCCTGTTCGAGGAATCATAATCCGCACCTACTGGCGTGGCACTCGAACTCACTACTTCATCAGTTACCACCAGAAATGCAATATCCAGGGGACCTCAGCCAACCCCGCCGAGAATGCCTTCTAATTGCTGGTACAGGTCACTTCAGCACGAAAGAGAACAGCAACCAGATTGCACAAAAAAAAAGAAATTTCAGGTTACTTATTGTTTGTAACTGAAGTTCAAAGTGACTTTTTGTAATTATACGCCACGGATAAAAGTGGGATTAAATTACAGATTATCATAGAACTGACAGCATTCTCAAAACAATCTAAAAGGCGCACTCCATTTGGTCGGCCTTTACAATGGTCGGGGCACGGTCAGTGCCTATCAATAGGAGAGGGACCTGCGTACTGTATTGATAATGTTTTCGGATACAGAGGGTTCTGTGAGTCTTAATAGAAAGCAGAAGAAATTGTGCTCGTCACAGATCGTCATATAGCGATCATCAACTGAATGCTAAAGCTTCGTTCGCTATCGTACTGGGATGGTCTGTCCATTCTGAAGCTGCCAGAACGCATTCAAACCACTTTTGTCCACGCTCAGCCTCTAAACCACCTTATTTTTGTTAGCGAGCTGTCTCTATGCTACGTCGCCCGCTTTGCATTTTTAATTTAAAAAATCCACTTTCCCCAACTCATCAAGCAGGAACGATGTATACGGCTGCAGTCGCAGTGTCGCTAGGACAAAAAACGCATATCGAAACCGTGTATAGGCCTCACCACCGAGAACCTAACATGATCATGATCATGATCTCTGCGCTAATGACATAAGATGCTCTGTTTAAGTACATATAGTAGCATTAAGAGATAGAAAGCGTGCAGAGTGGGTCAGAGAAATAACTCAAGTTACCGACATTCCAGTAGAAATTAAGAAGAAGAAATGGACATGGGCAGGACATGTAGTGCGAAGAGAGGATAACCGATGGTCGCTGAGGGTAACAAACTGAATTCCAAGGGAAGGAAAGCGTAGCAGGGGGCGGCAGAAAGTTAGGTGGGCGGATGAGATTAATAAATTCGCAGGGGTCAAGTGGATGCAGCTAGCACAGAACCGGGTTAAGTGGAGAAATATGGGAGAGGCCTTCGCCCTGCAGTGGGTATAATCAGGCTGATGATGATGATGAGTAGCTATCCTAGGGCCGTATTTTCTAACGATTCATTTCGTTTTTATTTCATTTAGCCATTTGTCATTTGCCATTGGTCGCTGCTGCTATAGCGACGGATTCTGCAGGGATCAACATCGTTGTAGTCGAGGCAGGAACGCGTCTCTGACACCCTATACGCCCCGTGCACCGCCTATAGGGGCGCCACTGAAAGCCGCATAGCGGTCGTTTTCGAAAGTCCTTCTGGGGCACTATAGTTGCGGCTGCTCATGCGTCGCTGCGAGGACTGCCGATGTTCGCGGCGGCAATTGGTTTTTCCAGCTCCTGCCAGTTTTTTTCTACAGTGGCCTGAGGCATAATGTTAAGGTTGGCCTTTGTGTACAAGCGGAAACATTGCTGATGCTGTAGTCATCTGAAGAAACTAATGAGTAAACGCGCCATGTGGCTCGTACAAACAAGTGCTAAATCATTAGCGGGATTCTTGTGCCCTACTTTACCGTGGGTATGCTACATCGACTGATCAATTACTTCAACAGAATAATCGCTCTTTTTTTTTTCCTCTACCCTGGCTTCGCTTTGCAAGCTCTATTAATTAGTGCTCACGGTGACGCGTCCTCATCCAATATATGAAACATTCTGCGCCACTCGCCGTTACATCGCGCCAGCCCCGCTCTCTTGATGGAAAGCTCAGAAGCAACTTGAAATGCTCACATCAACGCGAAATTGCTCAGGGAAGTTCCGTAACTAAAGATATTTGAGCGGAAATGAAAACTGAACCAACTTTGAGTTGGTGTGGAAGTCGAACGGAGGGTGTTGCGTCATAATGGTTATTTACCAGACAAACACAACGAGACAGACACACGCTCGGCGGTCGCAAAGGCTTTCTGGTTCAAGCTGAATAAAAGTGGACCTACTGAATTCGCAACTGGAACGGGGTCTGACAAAGCAATCGCATTCTGATCTTAATCGGCAATGCTTAAATAAGCGTCCCGATGTTTAAAACATACCCACGGGCTTATCCGTAACGATGGATTGCATTGTGACGATGACAAATTTTATAATAGCGTATACAGCCAGAAATGAGTGAAACGTTATAAAGCGTGCACTTACAACCTTTGCTTCGTAACGCTTATGCGCTTAGGTAAAAGGACAAAATATTTAGAGATGCGGCTCTTAACAAGCACCGCTTATAAGCCATTAAATGCATATGCAGTTGGAACTTGATTTCACGAAGTTAAGTGGCGCCTCATGTTATTTCACTAAATCGGGGACTTCATTAAATCGGGAGAGACATTTCTCGGTCATTTAATCCGATAAAATCGATCATTATACAGGGTAGCGGCGTCCAGGAAGTACTATAACATCTTAACTGCGAAGCATACAAGCATACACTCCGTGAAAATGATTTTGCGTTTTGTAAGGACCCAATAGCGCAACTTATACCAAGAAGCAGGTAAGTTGTACTGTTACGTCTTTCGAAATGTAATAGCAGCAATTGCCCACTATGCTATGTTGCGACATTAAAATTGCGGCCTGCGTAGACAACCGACACCCATAGCTAGCGCGTAGGAGAGGAAGCAACGAAAATTGTATTTCGGAGAGAATGGTGCCAAGGGACTACAAACCTCTTTTCTAGCGAAGAAGT
This sequence comes from Amblyomma maculatum, assembly GCF_055883805.1. Lineage (NCBI taxonomy): Eukaryota > Metazoa > Arthropoda > Arachnida > Ixodida > Ixodidae > Amblyomma > Amblyomma maculatum. The sequence continues at coordinate 65,781,699 of NC_139344.1, forward strand.
CACTAGTCTTTGCTTGCTTGTAGTTTTTTAAATTAGAACTGCACGCTTTTTAAATGTCTTCCTTCGGTAGACTGTCGCAACAGATCAAGGGCATACAAAACTTGACCTGGAGTCGGTGCCGCATGTCGACAACGGGTTGACGGGCAGGCTTTTTACCGGTTTCAAAATCACCTGAATTCAAATAAATAAATCTCCCGTTTCGCGCTGCGCATGCTTGACAAAAGCGGGAAGAAGTTTCTCCACAATGTTACCTTTGGCGCGCAGTCAATGGGTTTTTGGGGGCGTTTTAAACAAAATTAACCCCAAATATAATTTTGACCTTCATCTTTCGTCATCAAAGCAAAGCGAAACATCGACAAAGGACGAGGTGAGGACAGGGCAAGCGCTACTACCAAAACATTAAATCGCAACAGATAGAAAGTGGTTTCGTTATTTTGAGTTAATCAAAGCATTGGACTATATGGACGTCTGATGGGTGATCGGAATATTTTCGCTAAATCGAGACTTTCTTTAAATCTGGTTTCGTTAAATCGAGTTTTGAGTCTACCATGCGCTTGGAGCACCGTGTTTAATTCATTAAATATCGTACCTGGCGCTCATCATATGAGTTTATTTTACGCTCAGGACCTATTAATGGCTTCGAAAATTAAGCGCCGCAAAAATATGCAGCACTGCACAAGAACTGAACTACTACGGGTTTACGCATTAACCAACATATTTTTTTTTTTCCTGTACCTAAAGGCGAATGGTGGCGATTGTCAGAAAATTGACAATGATACACCGATACTATTTGAAGAGCTTTCATATATAAATATAATAGGAATGACAAACGGCTTGTTAACGAAAACTGAACTTAAACAGTACGCTCTTGATCATATGGCTTGCTGAGATAGCACGAGTAAATACAATCTCCAGCGTATTTTTATAGCTTTCGAGCGTTTACCAAACTATTGCTAGAGATGCCCTGTATTTTGTGCCACAGTGCACTGGCAGCGAATGATGTTTATACAACGGTGCAAACGCCGCGGGAAAACGAATTCATGACGCGAGTACCGCATAGAAACACACGGCTAGCTGACGACACGGCCGGCTCCGCTCCCGTATTTACTTTCAATTCCGCCGCCAGCGGGGGGAGACGCGCCGACGGTGACAAATGAGAGAGCCCGATTACGCGTTTGATACGCCTGACAAATCCTGTCTCGAGAAGAAAAATTAGGGGGGGAGGGGGGGGGGGGCGTTGCGTGGACTGGCCGACTAGGTTGCTTCTGGCTCGGCCGGACTGCAATGATGCGGCGGCACCGCGTCAGGTCGGCCGCGCTTGATGAGCTGTTGTTGGCTTCTGTATTCCGATGGTCGTCAAAAATTACATGAAAATGAAATTTATCTTTACTAAATCGGCTTTATACAAGGGCTATATATATTCCAGAATTGGGTGTCTGAAAAGGCTCTCTCTTCCTCCATCTGTCTCTCTTTGTGACGTGTGAATTTTCTTCACATTCTGTTTTTTGCGTTCTTCGCTGATTATGTCAAAATATGCAGTACACACACTTGTTCTCTATGATCCATGAGAGAAAGGCACGCTGAGTTAACCTAAAAAGCTGCTGATGTTTTTCTCTTTTTTTTTTTTTTTTAGCATGAAACAAGGTTTTTCAAGTGGTTAGCGCTCTGGGGCGCTGATCCAAAGGACGCGGGTTCCATCTTGGCTCAGCAGCCACTTTTCGATCAGGGCCCAAAAGAAGGCACCCGCTTATTGCGCGATATCAGTGAACGAATTTCGCATGGTCGAAATTGGTCCGGAGCCCACCACTACGGCTTCCTTTTCGAAAATTTAAGGAAACATGCTGCTATGTTGTGCTTTCTAATCATATCTTCAAGTTTCCTTCCCATGTCAACGTTGTAACAACATGGGCTCTCGCACTTTTATGGTTATAAAGCGTGTTGAAACGCGCTGTGTGAACCGTAAAATGCTTATATAGAATTAACAGCTCGATTATTCGCGCTGAAATTTTACACACAGACCGTATTCAGCGGTGCCAGTTTGGATGATTTACTTGCTTGATTCGACCAGAATTAATAAAAAAAAAATCCTCGTCAGCTGCTGCATCGCTGATCCAAAAGAAGCCCCTTTTTGCGCGCGCACACACACACACACACACACACACACAAACACACACACACACACACACACACACACACACACACACACACACACACACACACACACACACACACACACACACACACACACACACACACACACACACACACACACACACACACACACACACACACACACACACACACACACACACACACACACACACACACACACACACACACACACACACACACACACACACACACACACACACACACACACACACACACACACACACACACACACACACACACACACACACACACACACACACACACACACACACACACACACACACACACACACACACACACACACACACACACACACACACACACACACACACACACACACACACACACACACACACACACACACACACACACACACACACACACACACACACACACACACACACACACACACACACACACACACACACACACACACACACACACACACACACACACACACACACACACACACACACACACACACACACACACACACACACACACACACACACACACACACACACACACACACACACACACACACACACACACACACACACACACACACACACACACACACACACACACACACACACACACACACACACACACACACACACACACACACACACACACACACACACACACACACACACACACACACACACACACACACACACACACACACACACACACACACACACACACACACACACACACACACACACACACACACACACACACACACACACACACACACACACACACACACACACACACACACACACACACACACACACACACACACACACACACACACACACACACACACACACACACACACACACACACACACACACACACACACACACACACACACACACACACACACACACACACACACACACACACACACACACACACACACACACACACACACACACACACACACACACACACACACACACACACACACACACACACACACACACATAAAATAAAAAAGAATTGGCATCGATGGCTGTGAATATAACTGCGCACGTGGTAGCAATTTCAAACACAATGAAAACTGTAAAAGCAAAATTAGGGATAATAAAGTAATAGCTGCACCCACAAAGGGATTTCGTAACGCTGAATATGCAACTATGAAGACAAGCCAGACGAGAAGAAGAAAAGTAATCTTCTCGAAAGTCTGAGTATCGGATTGAGTATCCCTCGAAACCTTTGTTCGCATTTTTTCGTGCTGCTAAGTGCACACTCGTGACGCTTATAATTAAGCGCAAGTGGAACGTCGGTCATCCAGATCGGACCCTGTGCCACTTGTTTGAAAAAGCTCTCAAGGCAACGGAACCGGAGGCCTGAGTACACGCACACGGCCGTGAGACAGCTCCGGCCCTTCATCGGCTCAAGCTAGTCTATGAGATTATGCAGAACTCCCCATCGACACATTTAATGCCAAAACTAGCGACTGATGGTTCAATTATTGCGCCGCAATCCATCAGCCTTCACACTCCCCTCTTTTCACACTACCAAAAGGAAACATTCCATTGATGCAACTGTATGTCTTTAGTGCGTTGACTAGGAGTGTCGTGAGCGTGAAAACTCTCCGGCTTCGGCATCTCTCTGCACTCTCCACCTGCCAACCTTGACAGGTGGAAGATGGTGCTTAGAGGGATCTTTTTCCACCACTTGTCATCGCAATGCGGTAGAGATATGGAAGAGATCAGATCTTTCTTTCTGGTCTGAGTCTATTCTATATCTCCACCCGGCAGATCGAGAGAAAGAGAGAGAGCGAAATTCAGTATACCTTGCAAGTGGGAGAGAGATCGGAGTAAGATTGACACGGCACAAAGTAACGTAACAAAAAAGCGAATATGAAAATAAATGAGAAGAATATACTGAGAAGTGGAATAAAATTAAAATTGGTAGATTGGATGAGTGAAAGATGTTGAAATCAGAATAGATTGGCGAGTGAAAAACACATGTCATCGCATTTCCGTCGCATTAATCCCACTAACCGGCCCTAACACTGCGTTCTTTCTACTTTTTTTTTCGGCTAGTCAAACTGCTCGATGACGCCATTGCATTAGCCCATAGTCTCACTACGACTCAAGTGGACCTGTGACGCGCTTTACTCGAAGCTAGCTATTAGTACAGTACCACGCCATGAAGAAAAACAGGTCCCGTGAATTGCATAAGAGCAAAAAGGGAGAGCACTTCTGTGGTATTACTACTGGAGTCACACTGCAGTTACTAAACCAATATCTCGTGCAGAAAGCATTATATTTTCTTTTTTTTTTTTAAATGGTACCATAAAAAAATATTAGGAACAAGAAACGCATACCATAAGCAGTTTCGTTCCCTGGTGGCATTTGTAGCTTCAAGAATCGAGTCGTTGGTATAAGGGTGTTGTAATTAAATGCTGCGACTATACAGCTACCTCCTAGTAGAGGCTGCACAGTGTCAACGATAAAAATTGAAGTTTTTGTGAAATTACCTCGGAGACCTTGCACAATGGTTTTTTTTTTTTTTTAATCACGGATATCTGTATGCAGAAAATTATGTATCGGCTGGGCTCTGGAAATAGCTTCAGCGACGTTTATTTAGTGGTCACGGGCCACCACAGCAAGTGTGTAGTTTATTTCCTCTCTTTTCTTTTTATGTTTTCTTAACCTGCGTTTCACACCTTCACCTTATAAATCCAGATTAATCTGTCATTTTTTTTTTTTTTTGCTTTTCATGCCCATCTGCAAGTACGAATTTAGTGTTGGCCTGACGATGGCTGCGTAGCAAGCAACTTGAAAACGCTGGACTGATAACAGCGAAATTTCCTAGATGCTGGACGGGATTACGACAACTTTACTCATTCCTGATGATCAAGCAAGCCGGCAAGCAAATGCTGGTACTCATGCAATGGCCGTAACAGGCGCGCTAGGCGGTGACAGTGAGAAAACATACGTCTGTACGACCCGGAACTTCTGAGCCATCGAAGAAACTGACTAAATTAAACTACCTAAAAATAAAAAACCACAGACAGAACTTAACAGTTTTCTTGTTATACCCGCACACAAGAGTTGAGACTGCGTGCCACGCGGTTATTGTTTGCAGCTCGGTGTGGCAAATAAAGCGAGACGAGACGAGGATGCGACAACCGACGAGGAGAAGACATAGCCGCAGAAACCGCCCTCACCGCTCCTCCAGTGGCTTCTCTTCTCTCTGCGCCCAAATGGCGCCTTCCTCGGTAGGAAGGGAAATGAATCGGAACCATTTTAAGCCCAACGAGCAGCGTGCACGAGTGAGCTTCGAATTCCGTTTAGCTCAAGCCGACGTCTTCAAAACTAAGCTTGATATTTCCGTGCTGACTTTTCTAGAATTTTGTTTTATATCTGAGACGGGCAGCCTACCAGAAATGTGGAAAGAGCGGGGTATTAGCGACTTGTAACGATCCCACCTACGATAGCTAAGCCCGAAGGCTTCCTCGAATGATACATGTTCGAAAGATCGAACAAAAGAAAATTAATCCTTAGAGAAGTGATAACGCGGACAAAATGTATGCTTTACGCTTGTGGTGCCATCGTTGTTTTTTTTGTTTTTTTTTTTATCCTGTGGAGCCGGAATGTTCGTTACAATTGCTTACAACGTTTTGAAAAAGCGATATAGAGGGTCGGTTGATAGTAGATTAATATTTAATGCCAAAACCGTAAACATTTCCTATTTCAGCCTAAGAATAAGAATTTTGTATTACAAAAGGCTACCGTGCTCGGTTAATATAAAACTGAAGTCGTGCGTTCGCTAGAACGTTCGGAATCATATCAATCAGGATATGTCCTGGAATCGGAATACCCATTTTCGGAAGGCAAGCATTCTGACATCACTGACACTTTGTTGATTATAAAACAGCTTCCAGAAAAAGTGAAACATAGCTTTGCTTCATCAAAACTGGGACTATATGCTTATAAGCCAGCTTGGATGCGCGAAATTCGACATGCTACCCCACCTCGGCACACTATCGTGTTGTGTCAATGAAAAGCACAAAATATTTCCTTGTTCATAGTGTCTCCATACATTCATTAGGAGCGCTAAACTGACAACGTTGTGTGTGCAATTGTATACCGACGTCGTTCTCTTTGCTTTCGCCGATAGCTTGCCGACAAAGCTTCCGACAGTATTCTTGTAAAGCGAACTCCGGCTGCACCATAACGCCTCCTGAGGAGGTGTTCTAATACTACGCGACCTTGAGAATTTCTTTCTAAGCCCTTTATGAAGTGTGCGAAAGAGATCAGGTTGCGTGGCCTAGTGTATGCCTGCACGTGTCTGATAACAGAGGGCAGGGCGTTTGCTCAAGAGCACTTGCCGCGTATTTACGGCCACGATCTAAGCAAGACGCGTGAGCTCACAAGCACTGAAACGGTACAAGAAAGCTGTCTTTTTTATTTCCATTATCGCTAGTAAAGACAGTATTTCGACAAGGCGCAGCGCAATCAAAGTTAGGCATCGCGCAAATGTTTTCAAATTAGTTAGGAGCAAAATTGCAGGCAGTACTGTCCCAATATTAGACTACATATGGTCACACCTTAAATTCCGATCAGAGGCACGCATAGGGTTCAGTCTGGACCTCTGCGCCACTGTTTTTCAGAATCTAAAGAACTGTTCAGGAGTAAGTGTCATACACCTACGAACTAATAGCGTAAATGTGCAGTTACCTGTAACTCCTGCCGTCCTGCCACCTTTCTAATTTATGTACTCTAATGATTTCACCGCCTCCGCTATCTGCCATGCAATCACAGAGGCCGAGTATGCGGCGTTTCACTGTGCTGAAGGACTGCATGGGTGGGGCTGGCCGAGAGGAAGACGCGAGAGCGCTTCGGACACGCGGGCTCAGAGATTGCTTGTGAAGCTCTCAACGGAGGCAGGCTGCCCCCGTCCTGTTCTCCGAGTTCTTTGTTCTTTATGTTGTAAATAGCTGTATAAAGCCCTTTTCATTTGCTCTTCCCAACTCCGTCCCATATCGCTCGCCTTATTGCTGTTCTTACCCCGACACCACGCTACCCGTGAATCACGATAGTAGTGTATGGTCTTCCGATTCTCAAAACCAAGCTCGTCAGCAATTACGGCTCGAAAACAATTGCCGAATAAAACTGTGACGATTCCTCGAAGCAGTGTTCCAGATTCTTTCCGCGAGCGTATTCTCTACGGCACCCTAACCCATCTGCGTGGGGAAGAAGCGAGAAGGGGAAGAGAGAAATAAACTCTCTCCCCGAGTACAATGGAGAGGGACAGTCCGTCTGCCGCTAGGGATGTGTGTAGTACGCTTTCCGGGTGCCTCTTTCTACGCCCTTCTCTGGGCAGGGTGGTGACCCGTTTAGGGGTTTTTGAGGCTCAGCCCTCACAGCCCTAGAACAGCAACTTGAAACGGAGCAAAGAAAAAGACGGGATTTATTGCCCTTTTATCCGTTCGAACAAGTGTAATTTCGAAGATGCGCATAACGAAAGACCTAGCGCAGGGGAATGTCTGGAATCCCCCTCTGAGGCACTGAAGACAGCCGTTGTCACAGTGTGGCGTGACACACCACTTGATGGGCGCATAATGAATAAAACAGTTAACAGAAAAATAGAATACGGCCGCTGACGTGATGTCAACTCACGGCGAAGCCCGCAGGTCAGCTTTCCAAGCCGCTACATTAGGCAAATAAGCCAGTTTCTGGCGCTGTGTGTGGCCGTCGTCATTAACTTCTAAGCTTACGCATGTCAGTCCCAAAGCAAGACCTCGCAGGAAAGCCAAACGTTTTACGTGTGGCCGCATCCGCTGGGGCAGCTTTACTGCGCCGCAGGCGCTGTCATCTTTTCGGACTGCACCGCTGCGGGTAGGGGCAGGGATAGAAAGCAAAACCTGCCGCCTGCGCTACTGGCCTATGTCCGGAGCCATCTACTTCTCCACACCGTTTGACGGCAAATGGAAATCACCTCACGATAATGCGATAAGCCGCTATGGTTAGCTCTACCAAGCTCTTTCTCGGGCGAGGAAATGTGCTAAGAAACCTTTGTTTGTTTTTCTTTTCGAACTGCTGACCAAACTCTTGTATATTAATCAGTGCCGTCAAAATCTCGCGATAGTTTTGAAAATAACATTGACTCAAAATGAGAAAAAAGGTTAACTTATCACTTGTAGATAGAGGTGATCAGCGGCACTCACAGTGCAATATGTCCAAGCAATTTCAGCCTCGGCTACGTTGAATGATGCAAGATAAGTTAAATGGCTCTTCACGCGGATTGAAGAGCAGCAGTGAAGGACTGCTGTCGGCTGTTCCAAAGAGCAAAATCCAGAAGTAAGTTGCACTACTGTGGTGTTGAATGGAGTGGTGAACGCCTCTCGCACGGCTCACTTTTTGAGAATGCGTTCGCCTACCAAGGTGCGGATGAACATTGGCTTGGGCCGTTTCAGCTATCAGCAAACACACAACGTCGGTTCTGCCAAAGGTGCTGCGCATCTGCTCAGTTTATCTGTTACTGTTCGGTACTGGGCGCTGGAAACCTCGCACAAACCACTGGGGAAAGATTTTCGCTTGAAGACTTGACAATTGCTTTATTTTTCTCACGAGCCAAACGTAATTTCTCATAATATCCACAAACAAGTAGCGCAGAGCTCGTGGTCCTCCTTTCTCTTCTCCCGAGATATTCTCGCGGCTCTTTTTCCCTCGGTTACACCAGCACCAGGCCAAACGGCGACGTGGCTCGACCGCTGAACGAGGGCATAGGAGCTGTGCTATAAATACAAATTTATTCAAGCATCACTGCTATTTGAGCTTCTTTGTCGGATAGTTCTTTATTGTGCAGTAGGGGTCAATTCGCTCGCAATAAACGATTTGCCTCATGCATTAATTTGAGAACGAGCCCGGATCGGGATTCACTTCGAGCACTGCGGGCCTAGCCATGCTATGTATACAGTGATAATTTATCAGCACAGGGCTCGTACCGGACTCGGACCGGGCTGGAACGGGCTTCGGCTTCGTATTGAGGGCAGTGAAGTGCTGTATAGTTTAAGGGCCTAAGGAGCCCTTTAGCAATTTCCCGTCAAATGTGAGTTATTGAAGAATCGATTATTCACTGTTTAGAAACGAAAAATAGAACAATTGGGACCTTCCCGCTCACCCCTGACCAACCTGTTCTGTGTGGGTTGTTCGTAAACTGCAGTGCTAGAGTGTACATATGACGATCGTCACCTTCTATGTAGATGCGTCTAGGTTAGAGGTCTAAGTGGCCGGAACTGCACTAATTACAAAAAAAAAAAAAAGACTTATTTCATTCTTCGTTTCTTTTTAGATATAGAGTGAATGAAAAAAGAAAAAAATCACATCAAACCACTTTAAAACTTTTTTTCTACGCGGGTCAGAGCCGAGTTTCGCGTGAGTCTTGGCCTCCCGTTATGCGCATGCGGGAGAGCCATCAAATTCGAAGCGACCAAACAGAAGTCTAATGGCCAATCAACATTGAATCGATACTAAAAAATGAAATAATAAACCATGTCTTCAATCGGGGAATCGAACCTCCATCCCTGGGATCCCCAGCTCAGCGCTCTACCACAGCGCCCGGATTTTTTTTTTTTTCTTGATTGCCAGTCTTTGGCACACGACATAACACACAGGGACACTCTGACCAAATATGAAAAAAGACACACAAGGCAATATACATGAATGAATGTCATGATGAGCCAGTGTTAGACTGGCCTCGTCGCTTTAAAACTCCCGCCTCAACAACGAAGGCTCTAGCCTTGAGAGCCATTCGGGAGGTTCTGCTTTTTGAATGGCATAACTACTCCATACTCTCTCAAAAATTAATTCGAGCAGTTCTGACATGCCTGTCGCAGTGGTATCGTGAAACGCTCTTCATAATTCCCCTTGTCTACAGTGAGAAAGTTAACGGGATTCCGCGAGGGACAGATGCTGCGCCTTTCCTTTCCTGTAGACGAATTACAGAACGTCGGTGAACTTTAATGCGTTCAATTAAATGCTGGTTGTGTTCGACAAGGGGCGCACGATGTACCGTCACAAGACGCTTTCGCAGAGCGGCTGAGGGAGAGGCCCGGAAGACTGAGTCTACCCAGAGCGCACTTACGCGGACGCTTTACGCTACGTATGTCCAGGCATAGCAGAGCTAAGCCACTGCCAATTTTTTTCAGTACGACTCATTCTTGACCGCAAGTTCCAGCCTGACTGTCAGGTCGCGGTAATGTACACTTCTCGCCGCACATGGCCTATGAATGATCACCATCCTCATTTTCAAATGCCGTGCTGTGAATTTCAATCATATCCGCTATATTTTTTCTGCGATAGTACGTTCGTCGAGATTTTAACGTGTGTGGCAAGGACTTCGGGTTAATCAGTCGTTGAGCCCCTATAGTCTGCCCCATACTTATTCCCCCTTTTTCTGCTGACTGTGAAAGAAACTATTAATAACTCGAAAATGTTCACCATAAACTACGCAAGAGGCTCTCAAGGGAGCGCGAGCTTCAGTCCGCTGCACAGCAAAGGGCAAACCAGTCTAGCGGAAATGAATCGAGCACAGATTGATGCAGAACGTCGGTCAGGAGCTCCTTTACGTGAAATCCAGAGTAGATTCTCAACCCGGAAGCACTGCAGGGACATAGGTGATGCAATAATGTAAGACTTATCTTCCTTTCAGTGTTAAAAAATTAAGTTTATCAATTGTTGAACAGCACTGTGCGCAAACGGTGTTCATTTTTTTTTTTTTTTCATAGGTTTCTGAAAAAAACTTTGACCAGAAATATGCTTTTACAAGCGCCTGAAACGATAATCAGATTTATATCTCTAAAAGCAGGAAAATCTGTTTTTGTGCTTTGCGCAGTCATGGTGCCACCCAGAGCGGTGCCTCTCTGCAGTGCGATATCGTCTTGCGGGCAATATTTATACATCCGTCTCTCTCGTCGTCGTCTGCGCCATGGGCCGGGTGAGTCGCAGCCTGAAGTATATCTCCCATTTTTAAAGCCGAATCCTTTCAATTGGCTTAGCTGAACGACCACTCGATGCCTTGCACAGCTTTTGGACAGTGGGCTGTTGTGGGAGACTTTTTTGTCCTATTCCCTATAGTGATTGGCATTCGCTCTCCTAATAAGGTTTCTGTCCAACTTCCGTTTTTTTTTTTTTTTTTTTCCGGGACTTTACGACGAGTGACGACATACTTATTCCACGTTGGGCAGCGATGCCAGATGAAGTCTACACCTTCTCGTGTTCTGTTCCCATGATGTTGGACATTAAAAAGTTTGCGGGAAGTGCGACATTGCCATCATTCTTTTTTACTTTTGCCTACAGTTTGGCCTGGCTCTAAATCTCGACGCGGCCGAGCTCCACGATTCATTTCCTTCTGCCTGTCTGCTATCCTTCACTACCACTCCTGTAAATCCTGCCTGTCGACTAGTGCCGGGTCCAGCTTGATGGGGACAAGGATGTTGGCAGTCTTTATCTCATTAACATCTAAGCAGGACAGAATCCATTTAGGCGGTGGAGTGGCCCTGCAAGTCGGAAGTACAACTTAACTGTCCCAGTTATATTGAGACCATTCTTGAAGATACGTAAGGTAGCTTCAGCGAAAATGTTGCTTTGAGGAAATCTCGCAGTAGAGGTGACGCGCTCGAAGCCTCATCCCTCGGTAAACTGATGGAAAGCTGCGCCGATGGCCCTATTGCGGTCCATTATTGCTGTACGCTCGTAGAGGTGTCCGGTTCTTTCCGGCTGTGTATTTGACATGTGTTATGACTTATGGCAAGCTCATTTTCGAAGCACAGAATTTCCAGATTGATGTCACTGTTGTCGGTGACCACAAGATAATTTCTTTCTTCACAGTTGAACAAATTCTTTGCTATTCGCTTCCACGGTTGCTCAAAAAACTGGATGACATGAGTGGCTGGTGTTTATATGCCTGCTTATGGATGCACAGTGAACAGTGGCTGCGGATTAGTTCTTCAATTTGTGTTCAAATTCCCGACCACCAGACAATCTCGCAAGCTTTGCTCCGCGCTTCAGTTTTATGATGACCGTGTAGAATTCCGTTAAGGATCTCTGTTTTACATTGCTTGTAGAATTAGATCCCAGATAATTTTACTGCCAATTCGCTTTCAATTGTAATATATAATGTGCGTTGCCAGCAGTGTCTACATGCGGGTTAAATTTGATTTCGACTTGGCCATCTATCCGTCTTGTGCGCATTCAGAACGGTGCGTATTGGAGCAATTGATTGATACTGCCGATTTTCCATTAGCCTCTAGTCAGTAGGAAGAGTGGCAATAACCCCTCCTACGTCGGATGCAACTGCTCTCTCAAGGTCACCGCCATCGTGTTCAGAAGGTGGCCATCGAGACAAAGTGTCAGCAGCAACAAGATTTATTGCCGGGGATATGCACTGTATACATGCGTGAAAGAAACCCACCATATGCATCCTTATTCTATGTAATCGGGATTCGAGTTCTGTCAAGCTCTTGGTCTTAAAATGGACATTAAAGGCTTGCAATTGGTTTCGAATGTGAAGAGAAGGCCAGTGACGCACTCGCGAATGCTCTCACACGCCCAGGTTAGGGAAAGACCTTCTTCCTTGATCTACGCGTACTTCAATTCAATGCAAGCATGCGAGAAATGCCAAGCACATATTTGCCGGCGCGTATCGAAGTGTCCGTTCGTCCCTTGAATCTATGCGTCCGACCTTTCTCAACGCTAATCAAGACTATCGCGGAGCTAAGGTAAGGCATACAGCTGTCCTCACGAACCATGTACGTCCCCGTCCAATGGGAAACCGTGTTGTCCGATTGGGATCTGGATGGTGAGCGCAAGGTGGTAGGCAGTATCAGGCTTACGGCAGCCGCCACACAAGCCGTGAAGCAGTATACGCTTTTCCAATCTACTTTCTAATCTGGCATTGGCCTCTCCAAATTGGATGACGAAGCCGAAGATTATGTAATGCGGTCCTGGACCCAGGGCACTTCTAAAATGGGTCATAATTTGTATTGAAGGAAATAAATGTTTATCCTTATAATCATCATAGAGAGGAAGACAGAGCGAAGAAAAACCAGCGGTGTGCTATCCTGAAAGTTGGCGTTCTGCAAACAGCTACGTAAACAGCGCGTGTTACAGCTACTGAGCCACGTGGCGTTAGCAGTGCTTCATGGCAGATGCACAGCGCAGATTCAAGTTCATTCTTCAATGTACTTAGTACCTCTATTGGTAGAGTTGCACACGGCGGTACAAAGCTTATGCATACTGTGGCATTTCCAATTATCTTCTTTGTGCTTGCCGCGCTCTATAAGTTGAAAGTATCGCTTCGTTCAGGCACGCATCAAAGACCACTGAAGTAAGTATTTCGTGTGGTACCGCCAAAGATGAGGAACATGAAGGCACAGCACCTCTTAGCTTTGTCTCGCTTATTTCTAGAAAGGGACACGTAGTCATGAATTTCACTTCCCTAAGATGCAGCTGCAGATCGAAAGAGCGAGGCTTCAAAAACGCGTTTCAGCGCCTTCATCGCATGAACCCCGGTGAACGCCGCCAGGCAGGGCATTTCGATCGAGCCGCAACGAGGCATCGCAATATGATATAAATAAGCGTCTTAAAAGCGGAGAAGAAACTGCTCAGGCGTTGTTTATGCGTTAGTCGGTACATCATACTTATTATGTGCGCTTAGAGCTTACACCTCTCGTTTGTAGTTGTATGCCAAAATTCATGCAATTAAAAAACGCAACAAACCCGCCGGGGTGGCGCAGTGGCTACGGCACTCGACTACTGTTCCCACGAACACGGTATCGAATCCCGGCCTCGGCGGCCGTTTTTCGATGGAGGCGGGAAGCAAGGCGCCCGTGTGCTGTGCGATGTCAGTGCACGTTAAAGAACCCCATGTGGTCGAAATTTCCGGAGTCCTCGACTACGGCGTCTCTCATAGCTTGAGTCGCTTTGGAACGTTAAACCCCACAAAGCAAACTAACCAACCTAAAAAACGCAACACAGCAGACCAGTTACTAGAGTTCAGTGCTAGGCACTGCGTTGCTAAGACACTCAGGTAAACGTCATATGAAGCGTGAACATGATGTTAAATCTTGAGCATCGATTGTAAAACTTTCTTTGAGCGAGACTAAGTACTAGACAACATGACATTCGCTTCGATAGCGCAAATACCGCCACATAGAAGTGTTTTCACAGTCCGCCGCTATTTCATCTCGCGCAGCTAATATGTTTGTGCTTTGTCTTCGCATTACAGTTGTTCTGCTCCCGCAAGACCAAATCAAACGACAGAGAAATGCTACATTCAAGCAAAGCTTTGGAAAGGAAGATAGACCCCAGGAGTCAATTAAATTTGCAACTGAGGCTTTCGGCGCTGAGAGACCAAGAAGGGGGAGAACGTAGCATTCTCCAAGGTATTCACCAGCCTCCAAGTAGAAGAGTTCTTGGTCAAAGCAGATATGATCTACGCCCTTATGCCATGCATACCGCCTCAAGAAGAAGGTCAAGGGTTGCGAAGTGACCAACGTCTCTCTAGATTAAGTTTGCAAGCAAAAAGATGAGGACACGATTCATGGAAGAAATAATTTGCCAGTGGTGGTTTGATAGGCAAATTGGTAATCCAGGGTACTAATGAAGTGCAACGCACTTCTGTGCCAATCTCTGCGGCAGTTTATATTCTTTAGGCTGAAGTGCTACGCCGCGTGCTCTTATGTTGATTGTCCGCTGTTGCTTCAACCGCATAAAAGACTGACTCACCGTAAAGGGAGACCAAGGACTGAGCTTTAGGTGCGATTCGATTGCGGTGTATGATTTTTCAAAAGGCGGTAGTTCTTCTGACGAAAATTATGGTGATGGGATTTAAAATACGGAAACTGAGCAACGGACGAGACACAGAAAAGAGACATACAAGACGAGCTGATACTTTTGGAGGTCACTGCTCGTTTCGTCTACCTCTCTTAAGTGTCTAGTCCGTTGCTCGGTTTCAGTGTTTTAAACCATGTCACAGCAAATAATCCTTCATCGTAAACAATCTCCTTGGATTGACATGAAACCGAGTTTGCTCGCTGGAACGTGCCGACGCGAAACACGGAACTGGAAATCAATAACTGCCCGCTGGAACTGCGACGTCGGCGCACACGGGTGACCATGAGTTCAGCTCGGAATGAACGCGATTCGTTCTGATCACTCCTTCAGCGTATTTTATTTCATCACGCGTACTCCTTGAGGCGGCTTGTGATGAAATAAAAAAGGCTGAAGGAGTGATCAGACCTATACAGCACAGTATCATATGGGTGCCGGGACACGCAGGAATGGCGGGGAATCAAGAGGTGGATCGGGTAGCTCGAGGGTATATGTACGGTGCCGTACCATCCGATCTCGAAGAACCTACGCCGGTGCCTTGCGAGTACTCGGCGATACTTGCATATTACAGGGAGGCAAGACGTAGATACGTGGCACCACATAAAGATCTCAACAAAGAAGAGGCGAGTATATGGCGAAAACTACAGACAGGGACGTTCTCGAATTTATACGTACGAAACGTTATTAACCCAACGGCATATCCGCCTTTATGCCCGTGGTGCGGTGAAAAACCCACGATGTATCATATAACGTGGGCGTGCCAAAAGATTGACGTGGTAAACGTCATACAAGACCCTAGTGCGGAGCAATGGGATGCAATGCTGGCCAGCGACCGCTGTGAAGACCAACGAGGTCTCATACAGCGTGCTCTACGGGCGGCGGAAGCAAGTGGAGCCCTGGAATAAGGACAGCAACCAGTGCTGAGGGCTCCACAGCTCATCAAATAAAGTTATTCAATCAATAAAAACGCGATTCGGTGTCATGCTTGCTTGCGTCACCGTATCGGAGAATCGCAAAGCATGGAGCTTAGGTTGGCCGTGTCTGTTTGACGAAACCCATGTACTCAAAGAGCGCAACGAGTTGGGATTTGCGTACTCGCTAAGCTCGCACGCTAGCCGAAAGTGCGCTCTGCTATACCGATCAGATGGAAGACCTCGCATGCAAATGGCTGCAGCGTCCGTCGCTTTCGCGGACAGCATAGTGCCTTCATCATCATTCACCACGTGATATCAACCATTCCCTGGCACATTGCAGCGTGGCCAGCCAGATTGATAAGTGGAATTTTTATTGAAAGTTTGCTTTCGCCGTTGCGTATTTGATCACGGTTTCTGACGCATTGCCGTCGTTCTCTCGAACCTCGTAACCTCCCCACGTGGGCACTCATCCATGCGGATCTTTCCTGTGTATCAGTTTCTAGATGACACTGGTGGAAGCGTCGCTGAGACCTCCCTCTCTTGCGGGACTCGATAGGAACTGCCATGTATAACTTGTTTACCAGGAGCGCATGATCTCGGTCTTCCATTCCACTCGCAGCGTACATGAAACGTGTTCCGGATCCGCGGGTGTCAATATAATATTACGGAGCAAAAAGTGTTCACAAATGCACACTATTCTACGCTAGCAGCCTCGGTCATCCGAACCTCCTTTTGTAGCGGCGTTCTGGGCTCGAAACAGTTCTCTATTACTTTACTTATTACGTCACATAAAAAACACACTCTTTGTATTTTAGGCGCTAGGAGTGCTACTCACACTGTCTGATGGAAACAGGCGCGTTTCGATCTTCTCAGAATGAACGGAAACTGGAAGTTCGAGATCTCAGAACGTGTTCTGGATCCACAAGTGTCCCAAACAAGTGCGGGAACCCAGCGTCCTCAGCATCTGTTATGTGCATGGAGATGCGGAATCTGCTCCCATTTGCTTGCAAAAGAGGTTTGTTGTGTGCGACTGTCTCCCCGTCTACAAGCTTTTTTTCAATTTGTCCTTTTTGCAGCTCTGATGCCAGCATAGCAATGGGTAGTCCATTTTCAACAGATTGAGCGCAAGCGTAGCCGGAGTCATCTGCTTCTATTTGCGTCTGATAACAAGGAAAAGAGATGCTGGCCAGAATTGCTTTCTGTTTTTAATTACGTTCTAGTTAAATTCCCAAAGGCTTCGTTCCCTGCGTGGTGCACACACACAAGTACAATAAAAAGAAGGTATATAGTGACAGCGACAGGGTCAGCTGTATTCTCATGGGAGCTAATATATTGCGGGCATAGCTGTTTATTCGTACGCACGCACATTGTCGTATACAAGTGCCGACAAAATTCAACTTCAAAAAAAAAAAAAACAATGTCAAGGGCATAAACGTCGGCATTCTCGCTGATACATAGCCCCGCGGTCGGAGCACTGTTCGTCTTGCGCTTAAATGCCGCAATTCAAGCAAGATTGCCCTCTCTGTGCGTGCGAGACATATTCGCAGTGTCGTTTTTTTCTTGCGTCTACTCTTACCGCGACAACGCACTTTCGTCTAGTTTCTCAAACCCGTACTGAGTTGCTGAAACACTTGTCCGCATTATTAAACCAACGTGCGCCTGCGCAAAATCTTTGCCGGTTTCGTTCAAGTCTCAAGGGAGACAGTAGAGACAATTCAGCAACTTTCTCCAAATGCATGCCAACGCACCTCTGTGTTGCCGCTCTATGTCCGCTGTGCAGCACGCACATCAGCGAGCTGCGCTAATTGGCTGCCTTTGCCCTCCGATCTGGCTAAGCGCCCTTCACTAAAAAGCACAATGACTTGTCGAGCATAATTCAAGCTTGATGTCCGCCTAAAGTGAGCCTAGGCTGTTTACGTATGGCAGATAGATACCTGTCGTATATAACGAGTCTCTGGTGGATTATGTGCAGCCAGGTCCGAGTGGGAGATAAGCGAGCACTCTGAGGGTATACGGGAGGCAGTGAAAGCCTCTGCGTTAACTGGCTCCCCTGTTTGGTAAGTACCCAAAGAACGGACGACTCTAGATGAAACTGCCGCAGCATTTCACGAAGCCTCTACTACGACGCTCATGTTGAACGAAATGGCTAAACGAGAGGAATACCGGCAAAAGTGGAAAAAAGAACTCCTTTTACAATCTGCGGCCTGTGATTCCGGTCAGCCCAACAGTCTGTCTTCTCTTCCATCCCCTCTGTTAGCGCTGTTCAGTCTTTCCCTTGAATATGAAACCAGCCCGACTCAAGCCTTCATCACTGCTAACGCAGAAACTAGTTGCTTGCGATATGTACGCATTCTGTATGGTCATTACCACCCACTTCTGCCCAAGGCCTTGCATACGGTCGGCAGTACTTGTAAAATAAATAAAGAAATACATAATGGTCGCATAGAAAAGCTGCAGGGTAAGCATATTTCAAACATGCCGCAAATCTAGAGCGCCTACAAGCGCATAACCGCGGCAAGAGAAAACGAAATTCATAAACATGAAAATATCGTTGCGATGATTTCGTTCAGATCAAATACATACAGGTTGTGATTTTTTTTTTTTTTTTCACCTGAAGGACAGCCCACTGGAACAAGATGCATCTTCCTATGTGGCCAACTTATCGTCACATAAATCGTTTTTAATCCCTCTTAGTTCTTGCATGTGAGTTCGATGCATTTACTTAGTTTTTTTTATTCTTGCAGCGTTCTATATTTAATACACTTCCTTTATTGAGTTTGGATATAAATATAAAGTGCATTTCTCTTTTGTTTTGAGAGCTGTTTTTTTTTTTTTTTTTTTTTTTTGCGGTGCCTTTTTCCTGCTTGCTACTTCGAATCTTCTATATTTTAACCTTTGTTGTACCAATCGGCTGCACCCCTCCAAACTTGGCTACCCAAAGGCGGCCTACATTATACTGAATAAATAAACAGTCATATCATAAGAAGGAGCCCACAGCCCTGTACTTCCCTATGTGAAGTTACAGAGATGTTAGCTAAGCTGGCTGCTCGAGACTACTTAAGCACTCATTTACCTGCGGTTAATCAATCTTTAACGGCCCAGGTTTTTGTTCTACGCGCTTTCCAGACGAAGCTTGGCTAAAGAACAGATTAGAAACACCTGCCAAACATCAGCCCTAAGAGCCATTTTATGCTTTGGGGAGTTCTCTTAGGCCTCTGAGCCCCCCTTCCACCATCCCACCTTCCCACAATACAGACCATGGCCGGGCTCCAATCTCAAGCCTAACTGTCCTTCATGAAAAGACTTAGGTTTTCAACTCTGTCGCAGATTTCCCTGCGGCAAATGAGTTTTTAACACCCTCGTGGTGCTGTTTAGCTATTTGAACGCATTTAGATGTGTTCTATAGCAAAAATAAAGATCGAGCTGATTTTAAGTGCACATAGCTGCTGCC
Source organism: Amblyomma maculatum (assembly GCF_055883805.1). Classification (NCBI taxonomy): domain Eukaryota; kingdom Metazoa; phylum Arthropoda; class Arachnida; order Ixodida; family Ixodidae; genus Amblyomma; species Amblyomma maculatum. Next base: position 65,801,096 of record NC_139344.1, read on the forward strand.
TTTTTTTTTCTTTTTTTTTTTTTGATCTACCTTTTTTTCTGAACGTGAGGCCTTTTCATTTGTCATTTAGCGCTTGATGCAGGCAAAACACTGTTGGAACTCCGCACGCCCCATCTTCGTCAGGCAGGTCGTTTAAAGACAGCCGCAGGCTGTGAATCGACTGCCAGCTCATCGGGGTATATCCTTCAGAAAAGAAAAAAGAAAACGAAAGTGTCTCCCTACAAATTTGACAGCCATGAATTGACCATGCACAGTAGTTAATAGCGGTTTAGTATGGGCTGTCCTATTGTAAGATGCATAGCAGGGAGGAGTACTATAAGATATGGACATATCAAGAGACCATCATTTTATCGGCGTTCATGCTGCGCTCTCGTTATTGAGGAGGGCATGGCGCCCGGGCTGCGTTACGATTTTGCATTATAATAAAATAAAGCCCAGCAGTCTCTATCTGACGCAAGTTGCCGTGATTTACTTGTAATTTAAGCTTTCGCCGGCTGTTAGGCACGTCGGAAACATCCTTTGGCGCTTTTCTTTCTTCGGTCGTAGCAGTCGGCCACTGTCACCAATAGAGCGTAGCTGACGGGCTATCGTACGGGCTTCAATGGCAGCACGTCACCAAAGCCAGCCCTTTGAAAAACAAGTTATTATTATATCGATCTCTGGTCCCCTTTCGCCTTGAGGTTTTGTCTTGTCTCCTGGCCATGTGGGGAAGCAATTGATGGCATCACAACATTGATCATCCCATATAGACAATGTCTCGGAGAACAGATCGCTGAAAGGCCATTGTCATCTACCCGCTACACTTATGATGACGGCAGAGCATTTTCTCGACAATGGTTTATGATGGTTCACGAACCAAGCAAAAATAATTGAACGACGTCGCGTTTCAACATACAGGAATAAAAAAACAACGCCGAAAAAAAAAAGAGAAAGCGGCCACTGTTTTTGTCGCGCCTGAAGCCCGTTCTTTGTTTCGAATGGAGCGTTTCAATCAATGCAAGATGAATCGGTATGAATTGAGCAGGTCGAAAGCTGCCGGTATAGATTTTTTTTCTCCTCATTCCCTCTCTTGATCGGCCCGCCTTTGGTGAAATAAGTGTATTAATTCCTTTTTTAGCAGCCGGAGGGCAGAAAACGCAGCTCCTTCCTACGGAAACAATCCAATGGCAGCCACGTTCAATAAATTCTCAGCAGGCTACTGAGTAAATTCTCAAATATATGAGCATTGCGTATAGTAACGATTCGAGTGGCCTGCAACCTTTCAAGCAAAGTCTGTGTCAGCGGCATAGATCCTCAGCAACCTCAACTTGACTCTCCATGGGTAACAGATTCGTTCCATTCGTGGAACAATTGTGAGGAATGCATGGGGACATGGCGAGCCACTGCACGTGGTCATTCGTAACAAACACGTTTCCTTCAGAAAATGGCAGCGTGCAGGTCAGGAGCAATGTAAGCGCAGTTCTTTGTGATGAGCACGCAGTGGGAGGTAGCGCAGTCGGATCGAGCCAGAGCTCAGAGGTGCGCAATAATGGCAGCTGTCGCTTAGAAAGTTTCTTTGAGGCTACGACATTAATCATTCTGGGTCGCACTGTGAGATCCCCAGTTTAGTGTTAGCATGTAAAAGACCGACAAAATGCGCTACCTCGAAGGTATGTATTCATGTGTGGCTCTAGATTGAATGAAAAGTGCGGGTACAGTGTCCGAAGTTTTGCAATGCACAAAAATATTCATTTAGTGTCACCGCTACTCTGAACCGAGAATGTCTATTATTTCTGTATACTGTAGCAATGAAGGGGGACTGTTCGAAAGATATAACCGTATCGAATTAAGTGTTATTGAAAGCTCCGTTCTTGAAAGAGAGAAAGCCTTTGGGACTTGTTATGATTTTTATTTATGGGCAAAGGAAGGGGTGCGTGCTCTTCTCATTTCTCATTTTACGAGAAAGGTCCACCTGAAAAAAGCATAATAGTCTTTTGTACGTGCTGCTGAGTCTATCGTTACAGGTAACGACTGGCAGTCGCGTATCGAATGGGAGTCTCTTGTGACATCTGTTTGCAAATGTTTTCGTGCATGTGATGGGACGACTGACCGAGTAGCCAAGACACAAGCTTAGTGCGCCTTTTATATATCTCCCATCAGTTAACATTAGCTTTGGACGTAAAGCCAGGTGCATTTCGATTACTTTAGACCTGAATAAACGTCGTATGCCCCCAACGTAGAGAAACCTTTGTCCGAACGTCAAAGCTCTCTCAAAGCTTCGAATTGACAATGCTATGTTAAAGAACATCTGGCCTTTAAAAAAGTAAAAATAGTTAGCAGTGGGTCACGCTGCCTTCAAGGAGAAAAAGAAAACATTGGTACAAAAGGAAGAAAAAGAGCGTTGATGAATGCTATTACTCTCGAGGAAGAGTTTCCAGTAACAGTATCGGAGGGTTTCACTGGTGCATTTCCGTTCTGCTCTGGAGCACAGTGAGCAGTATTTAGTACAATTTGGAATGAATTAAATGAAGAGGCACGAGGCCTAAGATCCGTAGCCACGCTATCCGTGCTCGTGGCAATTCATTTGATTAAACGCACGTATACATCTTCATTCTAGTGACTGAAGAAGAAGGAAAACGGTAGCCGCGACAAGTCTGGTTGAATAGAAACCGATGTAACGAAGGCACTCAACTCAGTGCGCTCATCAGTGCCCGTAACTCATCCTGAGTAACCCAGACATTTTCCCGAAATGCTCTGCGATTCTTAGTAAAGCTAAGGCCTGTGAGCCATTCGCAGCATGCATACTTGTGTGTCCTTAAACATACATTTTAAATAATGTTGAATATGATGAGGCTTATTGGTGAAATAAAGAATGTGAAATAAAGAATATAAAGTTTTGCCGGCGGGGCGACTGATTTATAGCAGGCTGACTTTATAATGACGGTATATTAGGTCAGTAAAGATACGACGGGCTTCCCAGCAGTGGATCCGTCCGTAGTAAATGACACTTGGTGGAGCAGCTTCTTAATGAACCGGAGAACTTTATACAGACTATATACAAGAGATGATACAAGAGTCAAGCCGGATTTGCTTCCCCAAGGGGGCAACAATCAGAGACGAACGGCAACTGGCCGCGCCGACCGCTAAAGCAGAGCGACAAGGGACTCCGCGTCCCCGCAGTTGAGCTGGCGCCTCTTGCCCCAGCTCCAAAGCAACCCCTAGCTACTCCCAGCGCTCGCCAGCGCGAGCGTCCTCACGCAAGGAGTAGCTCCAGCAAAAGACACCCGAGCGCAGTCCCGCGCTCCTGAGATGAGCCGGGAGCATGCCTCTTTCCACAAGTAAAAAAAAAAAAAAATAAAAACACATTTACTGCAAACTGTCTCCTCGGCAACCTTCGCAAAACGCACCAGATGCACGCTACACATCGCAGTGCAGCGCGACAAAAGCCTGACCCCCCTTCGCGGGTTTTATGGCCTCCGGTCGCTCCCACTCGTGCGACGGCACAGCGGGAGACCGCGCTATTGAGGTCCGAGGAGAGGCAAAAGGGACGCTTCTCCCATCTCCAATAGCAAAGGGAAAATAAACTCAGAGGGGGTCCGAAGGAAGCGCTCGCATTTTAGAGCTAATGCTCTCCTAGGAACTAGAACGCGACACGCAGTTCAACACTAGGCCACCCAGCTGAGAAATTCTCCCAAAACACAAGTACAGATATACATCAACACATACACGAGGGTCTGGCATAGAAACTTACACAGACAACCCGACAACCGCTGAGGCCGAACAGAGCACGGGCCTTACAAGGTCAGTTTCAAATATTTAAATTTTATTGCTATAATTTATGTTCTGTTATGCTGACTTTTCGTACGACCCAATTCCCCCTGTAATGCTTGTGTGTCCTTAGAGCTGCTGGATGCGAATCCCCGAAGCTACTTTAGTCGGCAGTGAAGCTCCGCACAAATATTTTTGACCATCCCACGGTGTTTCCTCCAGACATGGCAGTAATTGAATTACAGTAATGAAATTACTGTAATTTAATTACTTTTTGGTAATTTGTAATGTAATGAATTACTTTTTCAGTTTGGCAATTTAACAATGTAGTGAATTACTTTTTAGTAGTAATTTCGCAGAAAAGTAATTAATTCCTCTCGAAATTACTTTTACTAAAGTGCGCCACTACTCCTTCAATAGACAACAAAGTAGAGTGCGCGAAAGCAGGAACGACGTGCTGCAATCCGAAGCCAGCGTAACGGATTGGCAAAAGGAGACAGAATTGATCAGAACTATGGTCAACTAGAATACTCTGGAGAACAAGTTGTTGCTTTGTTTAATAGCTTTACTTAGTTTTTGCATTTATGGAAACTAGAAAGTAATTTCAAAGTAATTGAATTACTCAGTAGAAATAATTGCAACTCAATTTCATTACTTTGGGGAGCAGTAATGAGTAATGTAATTTAATTACTTTTCTGCGATTTTCAGCAAAGTAATTAGTATTGTAATTTAATTCCTTTTCAAAAGTAATTTTGCCATGTATGGTTTCCTCCACGACGGTGTAGCCTCAAATTAATAATTATCTTGGTGAAAACCTTTTCTCGCGGTTGAAACCGAATCGGATGACAAAATCCCGAGCATTATAATGTTTCTTCGTTGTTACCTCTTCGTTAAAAAACAAAACAGGTCTACCACTTACGTATAGGGATAGATAGAAGCTGTATTATCGTAACATTTTTTAAAATTAAATTAACATCTCACGTATGACTTATCACAAGACGCGGACGGAACAAAATATTTTCATATGCAGAAACGCTTCGTTACGAAAGGTAAAACGTGCTTGTCCTGTTGACTTAACGCTACTTTCAATAATCCTGACGACTGGATTGGGCTGCATGGAGCGAACGCCGTGAAAAATCTATTGGAAAGATTACACTCCCTTCTACCTATAATAATTATTGATGAATGTCCACCCCCAAAACAGTCCTTATATTATTCATGTAAATTAAGGAAATAATACGCTGGATTAGGCAAGCATTACGAAAGGTATTTTGCCCTCTGCTTTATCGCTTTGGGAAACAATAATAGTTTTGACCTCACAAGGCGACCTCACTAAGTTACCACCTCATTCAACCTCAAACTGACGCTTGAGGTTGACGTCTCATTTGCGACCTCACTCAAACAAATTTCAACTGTTGCCGACCTCACCTCAACCTCACTTCACTCCGTGAGGATAAGGTCGTTTTGAGGTTGAAATTGACCCCATGAAGTTGCCCACCTCTGTCAATAAGGCACGGCTGTTTACTTTCCCCTTGAGCGGTACTGGTAAACTGCCAGTCATGACATGAGAGTACCAGCTTAATGCACCCCATCCATATCTTATTCTAGTAATTTCACCCCCGCTGTCCGAATCCGCTGTTACTAGCTGCACACAGTATGGCTTTACCACTTTCTCATCCACTGTTTTTACAAATGTCTCTTCTTCCCCTGTAAGCTATGAAGTTTAAATATTCAAGTTCTTTATATTCTGCGTATTTCTATTTCGATTATTTCAGGGAATGCGTATAGTCGCGAAGCCTTTGCGACAGCCCGCCTGATCCTTTCATTGATTAAAGTCTAAGGTTGTGCTGATTCTATAAGCGATTACCTTTTTAAATGCCTGGTAGGCAACGGATGTTAACGGGTTAAATGCAGGGCTACGGGAGTGGCATTTGGCTTCCAGTGGGCGTAATCAGTATGATGCGGTCTAATTTTTTTCTTCCTTGACGTTCCCTTCATTATGTGCTACATTATAATGTTGGCATTCTGCAAGATTTCGGCACGCTGAATGGCATAAAGCATTGCGTATACAGTACGGCCGGTTTTCCCTGCGCGATTTCTTCGCCGCTTTTCAACAGATCTGCCGTTACCTGATCTTCACCGCTGCTCTCCCACTCCGCATTGCTTCTAAAGGTTCTTTCGTGATTCTTTGCCGACGGGATGTCATGATTTTCTGCGCTATTGCTTCTCCCGTTATCGTTCTACTCAGCTAGCCTACTGTAAACAATTCTTCGGCTACTTTAACTACGTCATCAAGATTGACAATGGCCTCTCATGCTTGCATCTTAGCCCATACTTCTGATAATTAACGCAAGAGCGTTACAGCCCCTGTTCTCCAGAAAATCCAGCGATTTCGTGGTTAGCTAAAATCGCGGGCGTGCCTTTGGCAGGTGACTGGGCCGGGCAGTGATTGGTCGTCGCGTTGTGTGACGTCACGAGACTACGTGACATGAGCTGCCTACTCGGGTAGCTCCCTTGCGATGGTGGAATAATATGGGTATCTAACCCTTCCGTAATATTATATCCCCAGTCAGACTCACTGTCCCTAGGCCACGTGGGCACATATTTACGGTTTGGGTACACTATTACTATTGGTTTCACACTTAACATGCTTTCTTATAACCGCATGCTAATGAACATATGTGTGATATTATAGAGGCATATAGCAAACATTTGGTCATTAGGCAATTAAGAAAGGCAAGTGCTGAGGGTATATAACACCGACGATCGGTAGCGGAAACTTCGCTGGCAGCTGGTCGGTGTCCTCCGGCCGGCGTCCTTAGTCCAGGGTTCGTTGGCTGTCGTTAATCTGGGCTTCCTCTCGATCAGTCTTGCTGGTTTTGTGGGACCGAGCTGGTCAGAACAGCCTCCCAAGAGGAGAAACTGGGGAGGAGAATGGGTGGTTGGTGCCCCTTTGGCTTGACTGAGAGAGTTTTAATGAAATGATGCTGCATGTTGGGAAGAATCAAAGATATATGTTGGGGCATAGATTTCGAAAAGTGTGCATCTGAAGCTGGTGTCAGTGTATAACTTACGCTGTTTTGAGAGAGGTGGGTGGGGAAGCGGATTTCTATGGTGTCTGTAGTAGTCAAGGATTAGTGTGTTCATTAAAGGTGTTGAGGGCGGCGGTCCTGGTACATGATGGAGAGGACAGCTGAACTGACAACGATGTATCAACCTTGTCTGTGTGTGCGTGTGTCTTTCTTTCGTGCATCGTTGTCTATTCAGTTGCCTTTTTTCATCATATTTATGCAGATAAACTAGCTCAACAATTCACTCTATTATTGGTCCTATTTCGTTGTACCAGTGTTTTCTTATACTGCACACATTGTAGTGTATTTGTTTTCAGGCAGTGGAAACTATGGCTTCGAATTTAAATCACCTTCGCTATTTTCCGGAAGAGCGAAGTTAAACCCTGTGTTGCCGCTGCACGCACTAAAAAGCCGTGGTCTGAACACACACAAATGCATTGCAGTGAGAGAGAAAAATATTTAATGCACAATGCTTGACAGGTTCTTACTACAGGACGTGACAGAGGTTTTCTGCACATATATAGTTTTTTTATTTCCTCCGACGGTTGTACACTCTATACATGATTATTTGCCCAAAATATCAACATTAAAAGGCATCGCGCATTTGATTTCTATTGGATGGTTTTGGGTTCTTCGAGGAATGCCATGATCATTCGCAAAGGCTTGATTTTCGAGCGGTGGAGTTACTCGGTGAGTGCGCGACTGCGCGCAGAATTCGTGGAGGTGTAATCACTCTTTGATCCTCCGACTCGATCCTCGGAATTCGCCTTCAGGAACTTCTAACTGCGTTGTATTCATGCACCACTTAAGATCCCCTCAAAACCGGCTTCGTATACGTTGCGCGGGAGCTGTCGAACAAGCTAATCTCACTTAGTTGCGTGGAAGTACTCGTACAGTGACTCTATAGTTGGATGGCTGAGCGCGTGCCCCGATAAAGTGTTTTTCGGATGCAGAGGCTTTGTTTGTTTATGTTTTTTTTTCTGTGCTGGTAGCCTAAGGGAACAGCTTCTGCCCGTGTAGGTATTCGCGTGTGCTGACTTAGAACCAGTCTCTACCTCCTGGCGGATGTGTGTGGGGCAGTAGATGAGTCACTTTCACCCTGCCCGTGGCGGGCGGGCCGACGCCGGTGAGAGGCGTCGTGCAGGGAAACCAGGCGTTCGACTTGTGGCCATGGCTCCGCTCCGCGGTCTGCGTGCCGGACTGGGCCGGCTAGATTGGGTGCGCAGCTGGGATGGAGCCAGCTCATGCGACGGGGGCCGGGGCGTCGCTCAAGAGTCGTTCCGGTCGAACTGCGTCTTCACGAAATACGTGGTCAGGGTGCCTTTTCCCTTGACGTAGGTGGATCCCCGGCACTCGCATTCATAACCACACTCCTGAAGTTTCTTGGCTGTGTCTTCCGTTACCTGCGGGAAGGGACGCAAGAAACGGAACGCTCAGTTGGATTCTAATTGTACGATCCTCGTTTATTTTCTTGTGAATCGCAACTTTTACTGTCCTCTGCTGAGGTCTCGTGTCTACTCGTCGAGCACGCCCATTTTCCGATGGGTAGTATTTTAAAACTGCTGTTTTGTGCTCCTGACATCGTCAGGGTGGTGCCACAGCATGGCAGCAAGCAGCAGGCGCCTCGTCTTCTAGAGGGCCCTCTTCTTGGTCACTTCGGAAACGGGTGGCATTCGGTAGCTAATTGTTGTACTCTCGGGTAAAAGAAGGGCTTCTGCTAAGCGTGGCTGAAGTTTAAGTTCTCATTCAGAGCCTAGGTGTACCTATATTTCGAAGACATACAAGTGTACATTCAGAATTTGGGACATTAGAACAGCATCGGTTTCTTCTTGTTTATTCCAGCAATAGCGCTGTTTAAAGGAGACACTGAAGGGAATTTCGGTTATGGCTTGTCGCGTGCCACCATTCTGTGCCTGGTGAGCTGTAGAGGACTCAAACAGTGCTGAGATTCTTTTCATGAGGTTCAGTTCTATTCGTGTCGCCCTCTACATTGGCCGGCAGATTCTGCCACTAGAGGGAACGCACCGAAAGTGAGTCAGCGAGAAAGTGCATAACGATGAAAAATATTGCCGAGCTATAGTTATAGCATATTACTGTGCAGGACATCACAAAAAATTCTGCTGTGGTCAGGAGTTTTCGTTTCTTACAAACGCTGAAGTGAAGAATTTGCCTTGTGACGGCCGTAGGTTCTCGCGTGTCATAATGACTACCTGCGCATAACTTTCGCCATGTTGGCTTAGCGAGCTGGAGGTGGGGTAGGGGATAGACAAGGAGGCCTATTTGCAAAGAAAAAGGGAGAGGGCATCCTTTCTTATGCTCTTCTAAATCGGTAGTTTGAAACATGGAGTTACAATTGGTGACGATGACGTAGATGGATGAGGGGTGTCTAAATACGGACACTTACTCCAAGGCTTATACAGTAGTCGCCCAAAGAGGCAAGGCCTCGTTGCATGCTTATGTTTATACTACAATAAACAGCCCTTAAATCTTGCACATCTGACATACTGCAATAACGTCATGAAGGAAGTGACTTGCAGCATTATCGTATAGCATCGAACTCACGTGCGCCCATGGGGTCGAAAGTTGAAGTTGAAAAGTAATCCAAAGAAGGTACTAGCATTACACAGCGACATGTCCCAAGGTGCGAGACCGAGGGTATCTTTATTTATTTTTATAGCAAGCATTCAGTTTGAAAAATGAAATTCCGACACAAGGAGATGCCGGGTAAACGGCACGTTGCAATCTCTTGTTCATTTCAGCCAGCGTGTAGAGACGTCAATTAGCTCAGACAAATTTAGCGGTGCTGCCGAGCAATTATTTTGTGCTTTTATTTTTCAGTCGTCAGATGGCCTACATAATACAGCGCATTGTTTCTAGGTCGTTAAGCACATTCTGTTATTTTACTTTGTCTACACTTTTTTATGGCGGAGGAAGAAAAAATGAAGGCCGTTTCGGCTCCCTTTCAATTTCACGTACCTGAATCCTGCCGATGACTCCACAACTGTCCATTCGACTCGCCACGTTCACAGTGTTGCCCCAGATGTCGTATTGAGGTTTCTGAGCACCCACGACACCGGCTATGACCGGACCATGGTTGATACCTAAAAATATTTCACAGACTTTTTTTTTAATTATCTTTTAAAGACAGAAAGAAACGAAATCAAGCACTTTCACGCATATCAACGTCGCACAGTTGAGAAAAATTAACTGCGTGAAGCAGAAGATGGCAGGCTTTGATAATGAAAACAGTGATTTGAAAGAAAGGCAGTTCTCGCCATTCCGGAAGCGAACTTTCGCAATAACATCAGAAGTTACGACCGATCAACAAATTACACTTCCGTGCAGTTAGAACATGGCAGCTTGAGCTTCTCGGAAGCTTTTTGCACTCGGGTTTCTACTGAGTTCAAACCAGTTTTGTAGGAGAAGCTTTTATGCATGTGTTCCACAAGCTGTTTGAAAAGGCCTTGCATGCGTAGTTCTATAGAGAGCACGCGCGATCTGCGTAAACTGGCACGGAAAAATGGCTTTGTTAAATGTCGCTGCCGTGAATGCATAGCGGCATTACCAATTCTACGTGACCGAGTTCTGACTTCCGCATTATTGCCCGGCTGGAGCTTAAGGCCTTTGATTTAATAGAGGGGCTTCACGTACCGATTCTGAGCTTGAATCGCTGGAATGATTCTCTGTTGATTTGCTCGAGAAGCGCCGTGAGGGCGATGGCGAACTCCACCAGGCTGACGACATTGTGATCATCGCGTGGCTTGTCCTGCAAAATGTTATTCAGCCCAAGTTATTTGCATTGAAATAGGGCTGCCAACTACTACGCATGCAGTTATTAAATGCCGTGGGAAAAGCTTCATGGTGACGGTAGTCGCAAATGTGCTCTCGGGGAGAAAAGTCACTGCAACACGCAGATGGCTACCAAAGCACATAGCTGTCGTATCGGGCAATAGTTCAAACCATAAATGTGGACGTGAAATTTGGACCTTTCTCTGTCGTGTGCGCTAGATAATAAAGCGATAATTGATTCTCAATGTGTTAGTCAGAAATCGCTATATGCGCTTTCCAGAGTGTTTTCTCCCCGGTAGTGAAATGCACCACATTATCATTGTAAGTAACATATTTTGTACTAGTTTATGAAGACGTCGTTTCTTGAAAAAGTTTTGGAACGGAACTGGTGTCACATAGGGGAGTTTACTGCTGCAGGAAGAAAAAGTAAGGCTAGTTGACCAAAGAAGTGAGGTACAACCAGAACGCAATGACCTAGGTGATAACTTGCAATCAAATTTTAAATTATTTATCTCGTGTAATTGCCACTGGCTTCCAATGCCTTTGATAGCGAAACCAGAAAATGACACTTCTTAAAGCTTTCAGCGCTGATGTCACAGACGGCATTTATTAATGACGAAACGGGGAGGTACTGAATCAGAAATAAAAAAGATGTCTGTACAAACTAGTCTAATATCCACAAATACATCGTGTTTATTGCCGTTCTGCTTACCTTCATTTTGTTTAAGTTGTATTTATGAAAGCCTAAGCGTGAAGAGAGCCTGCTAAAGCGGATTTCTACGGACAGTGGAAATACAAAATTGTCTTTCCTGAGTGTGTGTCCTCTACCTTGACGGGGCACTAATCGACGGAGTATATAGTAAGAGTATCGACTTGAATTTGGAGCTGGGCGGGGCAAAGACATCAGCTCGGAGCACAGTTTGACATTGCGTCGATACGGAAAGGCATCCGAAATATTCGGCGAAACTGGATAAGTGGCACAATTTCTCAGAAAAAAAAAATTACAATAGATACATTTTTGAGTGCCTAGTGATTAAAACAAGGACACGGCGTTCTGTGTAGCACGATAACGTACTTTAATTACCCAATCATAAACTAACTAAGTCGGAGAAAGTGATTGTTACATGTTTAGCTGCTGTAGTTGGACAGAGATGGGTCGGGAAGGGGAGCGAATGAAATTCTTCATTCTGAGATATATGACAGTATAGTCGGATACAACTCAAGGTCGGAGCGGCAAATACCCATCAAAGAACCCCCTCCATCCAATGGCGTCGAGCGTGATTTTTGCAATTAATCTCGCCAGCAGCTTGTTCTGTGAGGCTACAGCGGAAACTAGGCAGAAAAAGGAATGAGACACGCCTTTTTTACCGTGCCGTGGTGCGTATTGTTCGGAGTAGGGGTGCAGTGGTGTGAAAGGGGGAGTTGGAGAGACGGTCAGTAGGGCCCATTCCCCATGGGACGGGGACAAAAGCCCTTCACCTTCTCTCTCCTGAAGTGTTTTTTCAGCAGAGCCAGCAAAAGTTGTCCTCGAGTATAGTATTCACTACACTTTCACGCTACGTGGTTAACCACCACGTCACGGGAATCGGTCACCGCCATTGGATGGAGGGCTTCCTTTGATGGGTGTTTGCAGCTCCGTGTTTGAGTTATAACCGAATATAGTATACCTTCTTGTTGAAGCGCTCACAAATATTGGCTGCTACGTTATCATGTATCGAAGTCGTCGCGATTCCCTCTTGATCGTCAAGTTGCGCGCAGCAGTCTGTGCGCTTTCTGGTTAGCAACTGGCGCTCTCCTACCTTTAACACATCCTTTCTCATCTATGCTTTTACGGTTCCATCCTGGGAGATGCTTGTGCCAAAAGCACAGTTACCACATATCATTGAAAACAGTCGTTTTTGACGCCATTGAAGCTTCTGTTTTCTTTTACGCCGGTGGATTCTCTCAAAGTCTCGCGAGGATGGGAGAGGAGAGTTGACGTACCATTGTTTATTGCAAAAAGGGCTCCTTTTTGGACGTGGCAGGAGCGTGATTTCAGAGACAGTAACGCAAAGTTATTGGACTTAGAGAAGCAGAAGCAAATTATTTAGGGGGCGTAATCGTAAATTCATATCTTGGGAAATCGATTTCCGTTCATCCTCCTTCCACGTTCACATCCTTCCTCCCCTGCTCGCCTGTGGTTTTGCAAATAGTAGAGCTGTCAAGAAATGCATGTTTTTAATAGCCCATAATAGCTCATTTTCAGAGACAGACCGTTTTATGGCAGACCTGGTACCGTCGAGGCGTCTAAAGGAGCCGAAAGCGCAGCGCTCCTCGCCTACCACCCCTTTTTGCGTCTTACATATCGACCATGCTCGTTATCAATGGCGGAAATATTTCTGAGTGATTGGCTTAATTTATTGCTTTTTGGCATACGCACCCCATTTTCTTCCCGGCCCGGCTGAAGTCCAGCTGCAGCCATGTAGGTGCTGCCAATCGTCTTGATCTTTTCTATTACGCTAAACTTGGGCTTCAGGAGCAGCTGAAACAACAGGAGAGGACATACCAGCATATACAGCGTTGGTGCTGCTTCTAACGAGGAAAAGGCCTTGAAAAGCGAACACAGGAGCTCATACCTTGTCAAAGTCGCAGATGATCTCGTTGAGAAGCCGCAAGCACTCCAGTCCCTGTTTGTTGACGTCAGTCTCATCGTAAAACTCTATGTAGTTTGGTATAGAGGCAAACATTACCGCCACGTTGCTGTATCGCTCGTGGTAGAGTTCCTGGCTCGTATAAACAGCAAGGAAATAAAAGAAGAGAGGCACATTAAAAATGACGCGTTTATGAAAACACACTATGAGCAGATAATGTACGGCATGCTTCGGGCCTAACGACGGGGCTTGAACTTAAGTTGAATAGTTTGGAGGAGTGCATTAGAAGTTCAGCAGAGAGAATGATTTATCCTCCGCTGTTAAGTGCCCGTTAGACAGAACCCCTCTTGAATGACACTCCGAATCGAATCCGCATCGACTACGAATCTGCACTTCAGGACAACTTTCAATAGTAAAACAAAACAAAATAAAGCAAAAAAAAAAAAAGAACAGAGTCACAATGACGGAGTCTCTTCAGAGGGCTGTGGTAAGGCAAGCGAAAGCAATATTTGTAGTGATTGCCTGCACTCTTCTTTAGGTTTTCAGATCTTGGCTTCTGCGCTGCCTCAGTTTCAAATGCCTCAGGCGGTTCCAGATATCAGTAAAATCCTTGAGAACGCTTAATTTCGCTTGGAAGCCTTCATAATAGCGCGGCTGTCTATTCATAGGAAACATATTGCGATAAGACTGAAATGAGCACCACCGCCCTACTTAAAGCTGGGCTCATTTTGATCCTATTTCAACTTTGAAAAGCGGTGGAATAAAGGGCGCACGTGCGTGGTATTGAAAAAAGAGTGAGCACTTGTGAGAGCCTGCTATTGTTGAGGAAATGCGAGGCGACGTGGGCCGGCAGGATGTTTTCCAGGAGGATTTTGTTAATGCTGCCCATAGTCTCCATCTCGTCGTGTTCGACACGCAGCTTGGCTCTGGACAGGAAGTCCACGCGTGCCATGTACTCCACCTGCGTCATTTTAAGCACGAGTCTCACTACCAATGCAGTGAAGAAAAAAAGAAAAGCACGGCTGACGTTTTTTTTTTCTTTTCTCAGCAGCCATGACGCAACGCATACTTGGGCTATGAGAAGAACATAAAGAGTAAGGGAAGAAATGAAAAGAAGATTAAAAATGAAGAAATTACACGCTAATAACAGTGACAAAGGATACGCCATCGCTTCCAGATTCTTGCATTCTATTAGTTTGACAGCGCGCACGATATGAGTAGCTGAGCTCGTAGGGCGCAGCTTGCAGTCACCGTACTCAACTGCTCCTGAAAGCCCATCTTAGACAGTCCGTTTACGCTCAAAATAGGGCGAATGTATTCTGCAGCTATGCTGAGACAAAACTGCGCTCGTTGTGTCGTCCTCTTCTCTTGTGTTCCCGTCACATTGTTTGCGCTGTTCGTCATCGAACTCCTGTCGTCATGATCTCTCGAAGCTGCTGCTAAATGTAGAGTATATAATGTGGCTACCTTGAGATTGTATTTACTTGAACTGGTTAAAACGTTAATAAGCTGTCGATCAGCCAGGGTATAAAAAGTTTCGAAAATTTCAAAATTAGGTTTCCTCCAGCGGAAAGTTGATAGTAAAGCTGCGCAGCTGCCCAGCACCAAAGATTGTATTAAACGAGGGGTCAGCCACTTACGCTCTAAAAAATATAAGTAACGTCTGATGCTTACTACAGCCTACATTATTATATAATAAATGTTTGCTCATAAGCGTTGTTACCGTAATTTGTAACTTAATATTCACCGAAAAAGCAGAGTCTCAGGATGGACGCCGTAAATTATGATTGTCCAGGCACATGCATTTTATTCATCTTGGGCTATGTTACCAGACATAACAACCACCCCTTATCCCCTCACTCAACACACATTCGATTTCCTCTCTGCATCTTATTTGCGCTCGTCCAAGTATGATGGCCGCCCGTCATGCGGTGGCCTTTGCTGCCGCTCGATGCATGCAAGAAATTTGTTACCAAAATAGAAATCCGCGCGCGTAAATCGGAAGCATTAGTTATAATTACCCTTCCTTACTTGAACATTTATGTTATCGTATTCGGCTAAATACTATTCAGGACAAAAGACGGCAGCATCCAAGATATATTTCAGCCCGGTACCTGATAAAAACAAGGAGTCGCTGGCGTACGAACAATACAGATACAAGTCAGAACGAAATATACCGGGCATATTACTTCATAAAATGTTGAGGATTAGCTGCCCAGAAGGCAGCCCCACGGGAGTGGAGCTTTTGTCGCTGACATTGTCCGAACTGGTCAACACGTCAGGTATACTATTATGGAGCAATTCGACGCACACTTTACGAGAGAAGAAAACAAAACTAAAATTTACGCGTTATAAGCATTTTACGTCGACGATAAATTTAGAATCAACTATCCGAGCTTCCGCAGTTGAAACTAAGGGTAAAACACACAGTTCGTCCTTTTTGTTGAGGATGGCATACCTGCCTGTCCAGAATGTGAAGGATGACCACGTAGAAGGCGAGAAAGAGGGCTGCGTAAGCACCGTGTGGAACGTTCGAAAGCCTGGAAGAGAAAAAGGCAGTCAAAGATATCAGAGGCAGGGTGGAAAAAGGAAGTTGTCGAAAGTAACGCCTTCCATTTCTTTTCTGCATAGTGCTAGTTGTTGAATACTTGTGACCGTTATATAAAGCTAATTGTACTACTGCCGCGACATTACGTTTGATTTTAATGTTAAGCAAGCAGCCTCATAAATTGCCTCGCTGAAAGAACAACTGACTGCGTGCTGTTACTTTACAAGCTTTTCTTTTTGGGTGCTTGAAAAAGGGGGCTGGAGTACCTTTTTTGCCAAACGTATATTCGGGCAATTGTGTATGAACCCTTATGAGTGTAGTGGAAAACTTACTGCTCTCATTAGGCTGTAAATATGCGTAAGGATATATACATATACGAAACCCCTTGCCATCAACTTTCTGCACCTTTTGGCCTTTTGGGATCCCGTAAGGGCTCCACGATATGACCGATAGTCAAACTCCGCTGCCTGGTTACTTTTCGCAAACACAATATGCGCAGCGATAACGTTCAGCTTTTATCTGAGCGCAGCAAGATAGTATGCTTGAGAAGTTCATGATGGCGCAAAACCAAGTTAACAGTGGAAGACATCGCTCACACGTTGGAGCACAGAAAGTAGAGGTCAGAGAGGAAAACATTCTTGCAAAAGATACAATTCTTGACAGAGGCTTGCAGCAGTTTTCTCTCAGAGTAGATCCATGGATTTGGAAAGATTTTCCTCAATTAGCTGCAAAGAAGTGCTGGCCACTCTTTCACGCTGACATATCAACCTTTTCGACGAACGTGTTTGTGCTCTGGCAACACTGCTTCGGGTTTCACAACCATTTATGTCTTAAGATTGGGTATAAGCGGCCAAAGCGTCGACTTGCACATACAAAATAAAGTTCTCTGGTGCGCCCTTTTTGTTCACCGACTAGCTTCGGGCAAGATGACCGTATAAACGTTGTATTGGTTGGCTTCATAACGCGTGCTGCTTTCGCTTCTCTGTCTAGCGCACAGCTACAGTGCAGGCAAGTAGCGTGTGCTTACGAAACATGCGGTTGATAATGCAAACTTTTGTTGTTGTTTTTTTCTTTTTGTCCCGTATGTTGTACATAAAAACGGCTGTTTCAATTGATTACGCTTGAGCCATGTCACCGGCGAACACAACACGCTATGTTCACGAGGGTAGAAGTGCGAGATAGGTAGCTGTTGATGCATGCAAAGCCAATCATATGACAAAAACACCCAACACAGTGCGGACGCACCCCACCCAGGCTTCAGCGCACTGAAATGAATGAGTTGAACTTGCACCGCATGATACCCGTTTTCAGAAAGAAGGTGACATGGCAGGCGAGAGCCGCGCCTTCTGCATCGATGTTCGCGCTTTGAGTGAAAACGGGGAGCCGGTTCTTCAATCATCCTTCTTGTGATCTGTGGTGAGTTTGCAATGCGCCTTCTACTTTTGGGTGGACACCACGGAATGCTGCACACCTACACCTAACCAGGTCAAAGTCATGTTTTTATATTATTTTCTAGTAAATTGTACACTGGTTTATAAGAAAGGAAAGGCTTATTATCTGTTAGACTTGAGGGAAGGGAGGAAGGTGGAAGGTAAAGCGGATAGATAAAAAGAGGTCCCGTAGTGGAGGGCTACGGAGTAATTTCGGCCACCTAGGGGACTTAACGTGCGCTGACATCGCCCAACACCGGACTGGGTCTCTAATTAAGTTAGATTTTAAGGAAAGGAAGGTACAGTATACTCTTGGGTTTACACCACAGAATCATGGACACCCACACTTAATTAGGTCGAGGTCACTTGAAGTGCCACGCGAACACGCTTCAATTGTAGTTTGGTTTTATAGGAGAGGAAAGACTCAGAATCTGCCACAGGTCACTTGAAGGTCAAACTGAGGCTTGTGCAACGACTTCTTTATCTATCGTAGTGAAGCTGTCGCTTCAATACGCGTCCGCACACGCTGTCGCGTCTGCACCGGCATCAACTCAGGCCTTGCGTCGTGGATTGCAGAAGTTTTTCCGACGGAAGTGTTTCGGGAGTTCCTATCGTCTTTGTTTCTCGCATTTGTTGAAGAAAAAAAAAAGAAGTTTATCCTCTTGAATTTTGCTCATATTACAAATTATGAAATAAATGTCAACATAGAATTGTCACTACGGCCTCGGAACTCATCTAATCTGACAACGACTGTGAGGAACTCTCGCATATGGAGCCGAGGTTATGGCGATGGGATGGGAAACTTCAAGTTAGCTGGTGGACGCCCGTAGTTTTTGCATTTTAACATGAATATTTCGTGCGTGCCTTATTGGAGTGAAATCAGCCTCCCCGCGAAAATAGCTACCCATTTTGTTGTATTTTGATGGCCTTATTTCTCAGAAGAAGTGCCTCCTTGTTGAGCACTTTGCCATATTTTATTGGCGCCCAAATTCACGATGTATTCTTAGTGTTCGTGTTTCCGAGCGCTAAAATCTTTATCATTATGCCAATGTGCTCTTAGCTTAATGTTACCAACGTACAGCAACACCTTGGACAAGTTCTGGGAAAGAGTTTCTCAGCATAATTTGTTTCACAAATTGTTTAACTCGAGCCGTCTCACACTCGTATTCCGTTGCTTGCCGCATTAATCAAATGTCTTCCCTCGCGGCAAAGAAGGAAAAAAAAGAATAGAAACAATAAAAAAATAAAAAAAAACCGTTATAGTGAATTTGACGAAAACGTCTCGTTCCGACACATTAACAACTCTCCCGTTCTTCGTGAAGAAAAAAAAAAAGAGTGGTGCGTTTTTAATCCCATCAAAACGCCGGACGGCCTGCGCGTATGGCACGGAGAGAACAAGTGAAAGGGTACAACGGTTAAATAAATACTACTGTCACTTATCCAGGTGCCCGTGTGCGGTGCGATGTCAGTGCACGTTAATGAACCCCAGATGGTGGGAACTATTTCGGAACTCTTCATCACGACGTCTCTCACAGCCTGAGTCACTGTGGAACGTTAAACCTCATAAACCATCAGAAGAAACTAAAGGTAGACATGCATATGAAAGAGAGCGTATGGTACGGCGGCTTGCTGTGGAAGGCACTTGACGTATACGTCCAGAGTCCATGCAGATTAAGGGGTCAGTGACTATTTTCATTTTCCCAAAGAATGCCTATCGGTGGATTTTCGTTGTAAAACAAGTCTAGATTTAAAGCGGACAAGTAAAGGCAACATGCTCTTTCGGTACAAAGGCTTAAATATTTGGATCCGGCGAATCGCATCACACCATAGAAAAACAATGGGGTGAATATTTGAAAACAGAGCAAATACCGTAAATACCTGCAAATCTGCCAGTGGGGAATTTGCAGAAATATTGATTGATTTTGTACAGCTATACCAGGGATTTCAAACAACACGGCCCGCGAGCCGGATTGTTTGAAGCCCCTGGTAAATCTGCACCAAATCAGTTAATATATCTGGAGATCCTCTACTGGCATATTTGCAGGTATTTACGTATTTTCTCCGTTTTTAAATATTCACCCGATTGCTTTTCTATGGCAGTCTTAATTACATTTTGTGAGTGCAAAATAAATTGAAGAGCAAAATTTTACTACCCATCGAAAGTTTAGAGCACTACTATCACTGTGGCCTTAAAAGTATGTCGCAATATTTCACAGTTGTCTCAGAATCAGTTTCGAAGACTTAGCCCACTGGTTTTCTATGGCAGTTTGAACTGCTTCTTTCCCCCAGTGCAGGGTAGCAAACCGGTTTATTTCACGGGTTAACCTCCCTGCCTTTCCTCCTCCTCCTCCTCCTCCTCCTCCTCCTCCTCCTCCTCCTCCTCCTCCTCCTCCTCCTCCTCCTCCTCCTCCTCCTCCTCCTCCTCCTCCTCCTCCTCCTCTTCTGAATGTCACTGATAATTAAGAAATTATTCTCAGCGCCAGCCGCTGCCAGGTCTGAGTAAAAAAAACAAAGAAACCAAGAATGGCACAAAGGAAAGAGGTCTACATACCCTGGTACAGGCTCAAGAGGATCGCCGTAGAGATCGGACCGGAAGAATATGAACGCCAGGGAAAACGATGCCAGTCCATTGATCATCGCGAGCAATTTCAAGAGGAAGTTTATCCTCAGGTACACCGAGACGGCTGTAAGCGCTAGCATGGCGCACGGTAGTTGGTACTGCGCAGAACAAAGAAAAAATGCGCCAACACATTTACTAAAGAGGCGAAGAAACAAAACGTATGACAATATTCTAGTGCGACAAAGGCAAGTCGTGTAGATATTCGAGTCAAATTTGAAAGTTCTGCCTGGATCATATAATTTGCAGCAAATAAATTTTGTAAAGTGAACTTGGCGACCGCTAGTCACCGATCAGGGCGACAGGTCCCCGCGCATTCATGGCCGCACTCTTCCTGCTGACGTCAGCAGCGCTTTGGGTACGTCCTCTCATTAGGCGCGTTCAAGTGAAGCAGGCAAGACGAACGTGGTGAGGTGACGTCGTTTCCTGTTTTGTTTATTTTTTGTTGCGCATATTTGTGGTCGCCGGTATCTTCCGCACTAGAGAAGTTAGCTTAAATGCATTTGCGTTGCGGATGCAACTGATGCAATACCGATTGTTCGTGTTTGTATTGTGCAGTTTTATGAAACAGCTTTTCCTGTTCCCTTTAACGTCGGTGCTAGATATCTATAAG
This sequence comes from Amblyomma maculatum, assembly GCF_055883805.1. Lineage (NCBI taxonomy): Eukaryota > Metazoa > Arthropoda > Arachnida > Ixodida > Ixodidae > Amblyomma > Amblyomma maculatum. Next base: position 65,821,541 of record NC_139344.1, read on the forward strand.
CTGTAGACAGGATTCTGAAGTGTAAGCAAGAGCGGAAATACAGAAAAAGAAGAAAATTTTCTATCTGGCTTGCATTTAGTATCCATGAGCAAACCAGTCTAAACAAACAGTTTTTTGCAATTGTTTTGAGCGTAGTATCCGCCGTCATGTACAATGTACACTTGGATGCTTCCCTTCAGCTGTAGGGATTTATTTCACGAATGACGAATCCAGAACGTTGAGCAATAGGGCGCGATAGTATGGAGAAGGTCAGAATTAGACTGCTTTCATAAAAAAAACTGATAAAGAATATGTTCATGCGCTACTCGTCGCAGAATGATTCGGCTGTCCGGCGTACATTAATATTTCTGGTAAACCACATTACTGATTAGTGTCGAAGTATGAACATATGAAGTGAAGTTGCTTATTTTCTTTTTTCTAGCATGGTTTAGCTACCGACAAGTGCGATTAGTTATGCCGTTAAATCAAGCCGTTTTCGCTTGGCCTTCGATCTTCCCAAAACAAATCATGCGACCATCCGCTGATCGGTTTGTCAGCGTCGGGCCGGAAAACAACCTCACGCTACGACAATAGGTGACCGCGTTGCTGATGATGGCGTCATAACGGGTAAAATGCGACATATCGGAGCCTCGATAAGCTAACGAATTCATAACCGTGCAGCGGCTACCGCGCAGCCCATTGAGTAAGACAGTGCCTTAATTATGAAAAATAAAACTTTGTCTCTACCGTTTTTGAGCCATAACATGTTCAATAAGTACTACTGCACGAGGGACGACCGGAACTTGAACCGTCCACGGAAGGAAACGGGACCTATCCAATATTGTAGCCTGCATTGCAGACGACGCTCCGCCGTTTATGCTCTTCTAACGTCATACGCGCGCTTCAATATGGCGGTCGCTCTCGGTGGAACGAATTTCCCGATTCCGATTTGTACCACATTTTTTTTTTTTTTTTTTTTTTACAATGAGCCGTGCACCAGACATTGGAACTTTACGAGTACCAATCGCAGGTTTATATATTATTCACCGAAGTACAAAATTGCAATATGTAGAACGACCCTGCTACCGTGCCTTTACGAAGAAGGTTTAGTGGCTCCCTAATTTATAGTACAGCTTCCGTGAGCTTCTGTGTGAGTTAATAGATGTGAGATCAGCGGCATCTCTTGTTTCTCTCTTATTGTAGCCATCCGCACGTCAATCTCAGTGTGTGATCAATATGATAATTCCAGAATGTTGTGCAGGTCTATAACACGGAAATACTCACTTCTAATTATGACATAAGGGCATCTACGCTATGACTGCGACTTGAAACTATAAGAAAGCTGCATTCAGCCGCCTTGTCACGCGGTATTCTCAGACATATGAAAGACTGCTTGCTGTTTTTAGGTGGGATCGGCAGAAAAAGTAAACATAAAATACTTTTCTGTTGCCTTTTGTGAACAATCATTTGGGAATCAGGAAACAGGCCTCTGTGTGGTCTGATTGGGTATTTTAATATTTTTTGGTGAGTAGCGTTCACGCCAATAAAGCAATTTTGCGTGCTCTAGCTGAAATGCGCATGACCGCATCTCATAACTCCGGATAGATATTTCTCTTGTTTTTGTCTGTTAAATAAAGGAACGGGTACTTACACGGACAAGTCCACAATCGAAAGGAATTTCTTCGATCAGAGCTGTTGTATAGTTCCCGTTGCTGTCGTTAGTTGGTATAATAATGTGTTCGCCGCCCGTGCTTCCGCAAGTAATCTGAAAGCAGAAAAAAAAAAACACTGCGGACATTTGACGCATAACGGCATGCTCCTGGGTTGAAGTCAGTCCACATGATTGGAAAACAAGCGTTCTCAATTTGGTCTCTTCTAGCACTCCGAGAGCTATTCGAAGAATTCCCTAATTTGCCTTTAAAGAAATTTCAGCTTTTCTCTTCAGACAATGCGGCCGTTTCATTTTTGACGAGAAACACAGCATGCGCTCCGCACTTTATGTTAAGCAGGGCTATAATGACGGGCGTATCCACTTAGTTCTTTAGATGTTTCCCAGACGCTACGGCTGGCAGTTTTTCTTCTTGGCAATACCCTTTCTCGCTGATGCCTCTGAAGAATTATTGGTTCGCAATTTCTCGGCGGTGTATTAAAAACAAATGTAGAGTTATCGGCTTGCGTTCACCGAAATGCACTTATGCTAACAAACACACTCTCGCAAGGACGCGCTCAGGCGCAACTCTTATATTTTTCTCTCTTATTTTTTAATTTTGAGTGATACTGTGCAACTTTAATCGGAGTTACCGCGATATATCACGTTAGAGACTGAGCACAACAGTGCTGTAATATCCGTCACCTCACTGAAAGGGAAGCTCAAGCTTAATTTTTCATTCACTTGCTCCAAGGTATCCTGAAACATTTGCACGTTTAATATGAGATCTTCAGTGCGAACAATTACGACCAGAGGTCGCACCATACATACCATGTTTATGAACGTTGCTGACATTATGAAGAGAATTGTAGTGATGAAAAACAAAATACGCAGAAGAAGATTTCCCGCCAGCCCTGGAATGCACTGGGGATGAACTGCAGTGGAGTGGGTTGCAGTCTCTCCGTCCATACTCTGGCAAACATAAGAAAAGACAAGCCGTATGCGGTAGTGGAACGATGACTTGCAATCGTCTTACACCGTTTTCTTAAGCAATGTGATTATATATATGCACGAAAAGTAGTATCTAGCTACATGAGCATCTATATCTGCTCGCTAAGACTTATTCTCTTACGAAGCATCTGTTTCCGATGGCATTAAACGTTGTTTAGTTCCAGCATTTGAATAAAAACCAATAGTACATTAATGTGAAGAACTCAAACATTTTATTACTTAACATGAGTGCCCTTCAAGTATTGGCTTTATTTTCCTTTTATTGTGGCACCAATAGGACAAAGTTCACCGAAGTTCAATATATTGGACCCTTATATATCGCGTGCACCATCTGAGCAGCTGGATTCGTTGGCAATGTGTCGGAAAGTATTTCTGTGAGAGGCACAACGCACACTGAAATCTATTTCTTAAATTTGTGTTTGTAAAAATTAAAGGTTGGAAAGCATGCGGGCTTCATTTTGAGGCAAAGTGAAACAATATAGTATGATAGCGATGCACTATTCACCACGTAATTGTGTTTGTAAAAATTAAAGGTTGGAAAGCATGCGGGCTTCATTTTGAGGCAAAGTGAAACAATATAGTATGATAGCGATGCACTATTCACCACGTGAAATCAGCCAGGCAATTATTTTCGGTGCGACAGCAGGTGACAGACACACGGCAAATGGCTCGTCTTCATCACTTGACAGCAAAGTAATAAGCCATATTTAAAGCAAACCACAGTAGAAATACATGTAAGTGCAAATATATCACGCGTCGGGTAATTGGTGTTGTCGAATTTATGAAAAGAATAAAGACAAAACAGACAAATAAACACGCTGTTTCGCTTACGTCTGGGCGAATCAATTAAGACAATATCTTTCGAGGAATTAAGATAAACATAATCTGAAGAGAGTAACAGATAGAACATTGCTTCTTCAAACAATACCGTTATAAAGCAGCTGTCAAGGGCGTATGGCCGATAATTCAAAAAGCGCGAGTTGCTACGCAGGAACTATGGTCTGGTTTCTTGGTGTGTGGGGTTTGACGTCCCAAAGCCACTCAGGCTATGAGAGACGCCGTAGTGGAGGACTTCAAAAATTTCGACCACCTGGGGTTCTTTAACGTGCACTGACATCGCACAGTACACGGGCGCCTTGCTTTTCGCCGCCATCCAAAAGCGGCCGCCGAGGCCAGGATTCGATCCCGCGTCCTTGAGAACAGTAGTCGAGCGCCGGAACCACTGCGCCACCCCGGCGGGGAGGAACTATGGTCTGCTTGGGTTGCCAGGTACACGCCCTAAAACGTTTGGATGCGAGATAACTAAGAAATCCTTGCAGCCACAACACGAATAGAAGAAAAGGGGGCACTAAGCTAATTCAGAGACTAAAGAAATGACACAGCACGAATCTTTCTGCATGTCAGTGCACGTTTGAGAACCCCAGGTGGTCGAAATTTCCGGAGTCCTCCATTACGGTGTCTCTCATAGCCTGAGTTGCTATGGGACGTTAAACCCCACAAACCAAACAAAACCTTTCTGGCTACGCATGTTAAATTTATGCAAGGATGTGCCGGTAGTGTCCTACACAGATGAAATTGTCGTAATCAGCGCCACGCCGTGCGCGTATCTACTGAATCGTAATCTATTAGAGGCGCTACATTCTCCGAATTTTTATTATCATAATCAATACCTATAGAGCTGCAAGTGATGGGGCACGTCCGTGTGAGCATTAGTGCATTGTGGCCTGAGGTAATTAATAATTCTAAATAATATAAGCGCTGTGCCTTAGTACTTTTACTTTAATTTTTAGGCGTACCACACAACAGGATAATCCAAACAAACTTCAAAATGCTTCAAAATCACGACGTCGAACGACAAAAGTTTTCGGATATGCGTCCTCTGAGGGATCAGAGGAGCCACAGTGTTCATTTTGAAGATAGGCATGGAGCTGTAAAAGTTGAACATACGACATTGCAGACGGCAAGCTCTGTGCGCTCGAAAATGTTGAAGGCGGTACAACCAAGCTAATTGCTTAGAGAAATATTATTTGCTACGTCCTTTACTTGGCAGAAGGATGCACCCCGTTTCAGTTATGAAGAATGGTACACATTAGTTTGAAACAATGTCACCACTTCTAACTGTAGCACTGTCCCAGAAATAGCTGCGAATCAATAATGAGCCCATTGCGCTTGAAAAAGTTAAATCCATGGATTATATTACATCACGGACGTCGTTAACGTCTGTCAGCTCACAGCAGTTTGGTAGGCCACTTATGAAAAGGGGCCATACAAAATTAGATCATATATATTATGAAGATAGAGGAAATGTATTGGTGCTGTAGTTGTATATAACTCAAGAACGTTGCGGCACACGCCCCTTGAAGGAGGTTCTTCAGCCAACGGTGTCCACCGGTTCCCACGAAATGTTTTTAATCCCTTTAAGCATCATGTTCATGGCTTCAAGGCTGGCTTAGGGAATTAACCCCAACACCATGACAACTGAATGAAGCCGTTGGCTAGAGAGCCAGCCCAAAGGGCGTTTAGCCCTTCCTTCTTGTGTTGTGGCCGATAAGTTTAACGTGCTTTATTAGATTTAGCATCACGAGGAATGCGCCACTGTAACGTAGGCTTCCCCATCCCCTTCATGCAATTAGAAAGATATGGCAAGATCATCTATAACTAATACTAGAAATCTCTAGCTGCTGGTTCGGTCCCCCTTTACTGATTATATAAAAATACTATATACCGTTCAGACGGCCTTCAGCGGTGGGGACAGTAGTCTGTACGCAAACTGTCGATGTTGCCTCTATGACATCGCCATGATGAATTTGTGACGCTGCTTAAACAAACGTTATGCAGTGAATCCATATGTATTGCTTACGCACAAAGCAAAACAGACTGGAAACTGTCAACGTGGCTGGCACGACGGCCACAAGGAAGCCGGGCGATGCAGGTAACTGCGTGACCTGAAAAGTCATTTTGTTTCACAGTTTATTTAGGGCATTTTTCAGTGTATAGCTGTCTCCCTTTACTGCGCAGAAATAAATCGTCACTCTTTTGAAAGACAAATTATTGCTGTTTCTATGAGTATTGTTCTTAATGGCAGCGGCGTTAGCAAGGTAATAATATCGAGATAAACACGAGTCTAAAACGCATTAGGCACTGCTTTCTTCACACATATATAACGAGATATTTGAAGACGATAGTTGAACACTTTCGGTAAACTGTGCACAACTGTGCACTTATGGGCCAGATTCCGGACGTGTACGCCTACGGGGCATGTTCACTGCAGCCCGCGCCGATGGGTGGAAACTCAACTGAGGAGGTGACGGCTTCGCTACGCAACAGCTCACCCGTCATTTCTTTTTACTGCATTTCGACTGAAACTCCACTTGCCGTAGCGCAAATAATTGTTATGCGGAAATGAATTGATTGAAAAGCTTATGCCGTATATACTTGTGATTTACACTGAAACGTTCAAAGCAGAAACATGCGCCTGTGCTTGGTGTATAGGCGATTGGAGCTTTCATGCAACTAACTTGATCCTAGGCGATGGAGACAGCGTTTGTCTTTTCTTGGAGCACGGCACCAAATTTGTGCCATGATAATCTGCGCATGCCTGCTTTTTAAACATTCTTAAAAACGGACACTGATGTCTTTGTACAAAAGCTTATGCAGCGTTATGCTCTCTAATTTTTACTGCTACGTTTGTTGTTTCTTTTTGGGATTAGGCAAATAAGCGCAGATGAATAAATAAGCCATAAGGACGGCAGAACAAAATCGTCATAAGAGAAATTGCCCTGGTGTACTATTGTGACCACAATTGAACTCCTTGGCAAGAATTTCTCTGGCGCTGGAAACTGGTGAAGAGTGAGGTGTTAGGCTGTAGGTTGGAGGAAAAAGTATATTTTCATAATTCATGTTTTATTTCTGCAAGTGAAACATGACACTCGATCTGGCGAGATAGAATGCTTTCTAGACGCGGCTCTCTACTTTTAGTTTTTAATTGCTCCTGGTCCCAGCTTCTTGGCCATGAAAGTGCGCCTTCATAATAAACCGTTCGGAATGAACGCGACTGTCAAACAATTAAACCTTGCGGTAGTTCGCCCAGCAATTGTTTTCGGGGTCCTCGACCTTTCCGAATCACAGTTCACCGTGCGCTGGGTAGGATAAGTAAGAGAACTCTGCATTGAACAAGCCCAGAAACGCCGGGGACAAATGGCAGTAAGCCTGTTTCGATATAGATAAAGGGTTCTACTGACAAAGAAGCTACGTCCACCGAAAACAAAGGTATTGGGAGCTAGAAATTATGAACAACATATGAATACACATATAGTTTCCACCGACCGTTTTTGAAAGCAGACTGCGATAACTTGGGGCTCTTTTTTATGCATTTTGCAGACCTCTGAATCTAAAGCATGGCATTATTCTCTTCCAAGCGAAAATCAGAGGAATCCTTTACGTTATCGACGTCAAGAATGTGAATCTAGTAGCTGCGGCGGAAAAAAAGAGAAATCTATTCTTAGGCAAAATTTTTGTGGCAGTAAATGCATTCTTTTTTGAAAGACGTACACCAGCATAGCTAGAAGGTGCCACAGAAAGGATTTCTACTATGAACGAAAATCGGATGCAGTCGTTCTTTTGTTTTTTTGTTTTTTGTTGTTCATGTTTTTAAAAACACCGCCGCGGCACCAAACAGGCTCACAGCAGGCTGGAATACATACCTGACACTGGCGCGTGCAGGCGGCGAGGGTGAGCACGCCCAACACGATGGAGGCCGAGGCGATGACGCACAGCAGCATCAGATGCCTGGGAGAGGAGAATGCGGCTGCTTTTCACCTGCTTCGCCCAGTCTGGCTTTCCAAAGCGGGCGCGATGTGCGACTGTCTCTATGTAGTCATTAAATAGACCCCCACCCGTTGAGACGCTTTCGAATACTTGCTGCCTCGCACTAATGTCACGTGCTTCCTTCGAGCTAGCAACACAACACCAACCTTAGATGTGGTTCCGTATTTAAGTTGGCGTTCGCTCAGAACTTTACAGCAAAAGCTTGGGTTTGCGCAGAGTCAACTCTCATTTTGGCCTTTTTTCAATATGTGGTCTACTTTTGTGGAAAGGTCGGTGATTCTGATTTGTAAATTGTGTACTTGAACTGACCTCATGGAAACCAAAGGCTACAAGAACGGCACATGCTTGAGCGGAAATAAAATACTCGCTTTATTCATTGCCTCATAATGTGCTGTTCTACGTCGGGGTTGCTAATCACCATGTGGTGCCGTCAGCTTTCGAGAACACCTGGACCCGCTTGCACGAAACGGTCTTAAGACTGTCTTAGCTAAGTCCAGAGTGAACTGGAGTCTAAAGGATTAGGCCGCTAGCATGGCCGCTGAGGAGGTGACGGCTTCGCAACACAACAGCTCACCCGTCATTCTTTTTACTGCATTTTGAGTGAAACTCCACTTGCCATGTCGCCAATAATTGTAGTGCAAAAGAGAATTTATTGATAAGGTTATGCGGTATATACTTGTGATTTACACTGAAGCGCTCAAAGCAGAAACATGCGCCTGTAATTGGCGAATAGGCGGTTGGAGCTTTCATGCAACTAACTTGATCTGAGGTGATGGAGACGGCGTTTGTCTTTTCGTGGAGTGCGGCACCCAATTTGTGCCATGATAATTTGCGGATGCCTGCAAGCAGTATAAAGTGCCGCCCGCTCTGTGCACCACATGTGCGAAGGAGAAGCGGGCAGCGAGCAGGCCGCGTCGCTAAGTGCGCTGCTGAAGGTCGGCTGAAGATCGAACTGAGGCGATGGCGAAGTGCGCCGTAGCGAGCCCCATGAATCTTTCGCTTCTAAGTGATCGCGTGTGTTGGGTGAGTAAGCCTAAAGCCAACACGTCTGCTTTGCCATACAGTTCTGTGCACTGAAACTTTTTAAAGAACTCTTGTGCCTTCTTCCATACCGAATTCCCCCGGCAAATCATGCATGCGTATAAGTGAAGGAGGTATTCAGATGCAGGTGGAACGTTTTCAGGCGCTGGGATATCCGAAAGCCGTTTACGTTTAAGTTGTGGAAATAGTGCATCGCAGAATTCAATACGTCTTGAGCGACGGGTAGAGACCAGAAGAGAAATAAGGTAGAAAAGAAGGTGAAAACAGTACTTAGATTTTCTGCTTGCATAACGTTTCACAGTCTGAAGACAAGCAGAACGACGGTCATACGTGTTTGCGGCCCCTAAAATAAGTGTAAGTCCGAGAAAAGTGGATTACCAAGCAAAAAAGCCAAATCTTAATCTTACCGTAAAAAAAGCCAGAATGTCTACGTCCTTAGTCGGAACTGTGTGGCGCTCATAACTGCTCTGTTATGTGGGAAAATCTGCATCACCTTTACAGCTGCTCTGTAAGTGTGCGCCTAAAAGGCCCAACAACAATGTTCTCAATGGTGGAGATCGGCACCTGGCGGCACACTGCAAGGCGTGTGACTGTGGTTCACCTTGACATTCGCTTTACGAGAGTGCAGGATTTTTCTATAATCACAGTAACCAATTGACGAGTTCAATGGTAATGATGATTCTTTTGCAGAAATAACACTTTCAATACGTGTATGATCCTGATCATGGAGTAAAACGCCAGTTGAAAGTTAGCGCTTGGCAATTTCTCGTCTCTCGCCTCGTCTTTTTTTCAGAGTCACGTTTTATTATAGAAAATTAGAAGAAGGAAAAGACAAAGTAAAGTTTAATGGGAGCAAAGGCAAGTAACGTGACTCTTTCCACGCCATGGAAATAGGAATGAAAGGAAAGAGATAAGTGGTGTGCGAATAGACGTTAATAATAGTAGAATGAATGTACTACAATCAGGACAATGGGCAAGAATGTACACAGGTGAGGAAAGTGATTATACAGCGCTGTCATCGTCCGCAGAGCTGTTTCCAATCAAGTTCTGCTTTTTGAATTTCGGCAGCGTAAAAGCACTTCTGAAATAAAGTGAAAATGTGTAGGAACCTGACCTTCATTATTCCCGCACGAGTATTAACGCGTTACTTATGAGCCTTGACGCCATAAGCTTTAGTCGTTACATTTCGTGATGCTGAAGCGCAGCGAAACTTCTTTCCCTTTCATATTTCAAAAGCTTTTAGCCTTTGGGATGTCTTCTCGTGTTACTTACTAGCAGACCGAATGCTCCGCCTTTCTCACTACGTCCGATTCGACAGCTTGCGATGCGAAAGCTGAATACAATAGCAATGCTGGGTGTAGGAATGCAGATGTGCAAACACTTAGTGCTCAGACAAGATTCAACGTAGTCGTATTCTCTGTAATGCAGAAGGAAGTGAAATAGCGAGAACTCAATTTCCCGCTGCGCAGCAATCCTATAAGAAGGCCAGAGTAGAGCCCTTTTGAGAGCCAATTAACGAAGAGGGCACTTAACTGTTCTCGCATGTTTTTTTTTCTTCTTTATTTGTAGTCCACGAGCGAAAACACAATTTTTTTTTTTGTCCACTGTTTCGAAGAAGGAAGCGAATGCGTAAAGCGCCTTCGGCACTATTGCCCGAAATTGTTAAACAAACGGTATTCGAGAAAGAAAGCAAACTTAAGGGCTCTATTTTTTGTTATCGTTTTTATTCAAAGACACAAGACTGCATTTAGCAGGGAAAATGCGTCCTTGAAAGATCGAAAAGAAAAGCACGCCTGAACGGAATAAAAGAAGAATGAAGTGCTTTCGCTTGCAGCCTTTTGTCTCAGTGACAGCAAAAGGTGGAGGCTAGGGAATGCTGATAATATATGTTAATACACAGGCTGCGTAGCCTCCTACGAACAGCATTTGAGGCCGTCGTCGTTGCCGCTGTTATGCGTTATCTCTAATTCAGACAATAATATCTAAGTATTTATGCGCATTTAGCTGCATTATTGAGCTCAGCTTTTAAACCACGAAGTATTGGAACCATTTGTTTGGTTGTTTCCATCCGGTACAAGAATCGGTAGTGGTTTAGAAAAACGCAGAGCGAAAGTGAGTTACCTTTGCTAACTGGGCGGAACACAAAGATTGCTTTTTTCTGAGTGTTTTGCTGCAATTGAAAAGACAAAAGCGCATTTATCGGGCACTGCGTTACCCATTTTCACAGACCATGTGTTAGCCAGAGCAACGCGGCTTTATATGAATATCTAATCTTCAAAGCGTGATTAGCATGTAAGGAAAGCTAGTATTGAAACAAAAGTCAACTCAAATGGTAAGTGACGGAAAAAGGGGAGAAAGTGGTTCTTTTAGCTGACGAATGACAAAATAAACCACACGAAAAAGAACGAAAAAAAAAGCAAATAGAAGAAAAAAAGAGAAGCAGAATGAGTAGCAGAGGGGCAGTAGGAGATGATTATTTCTTTTTTAGTGCAGATTTTAAATTCCTTCTGTCATGTGCTTACGAAGGCGCTAAAGTGAAATGAAGAAACAAATAGAGAACAGCAGATAAAAGAGAAATGTTATGAGCTCGCCACACTACAGATGACCGCGCAACATATGATACCTAAGCACAATAGCACTAGTAAGTCAACGAAAGAAGCGAAACACAAAAACGAAGAGCTTTACCGCGTCGCCAGTTGAAACAGAATCACTGAAAGTAAAAGAGAACTGAGGTGGATGGAAAATGGCAATGGTTTTGCCCAAATAGTGCCAGCGACCACCATGTACAAGGGTGTGCACTCAGCACCGAATGCGGTGGAACATTTGCGGCTGCAGGCCGGGCTTGGGGGCGTGCTTTCGGAACCTTACGCTTGGAGCGTGAGCAGCTGCACGATGACGATAGCAGTGAAGAGCAGTGCCGAGCCGACGACGCACTGCGGGAACTGAGGGTCTGGCTGGTTCTGGAACTGGGACTCCAAGTTGCTGTCTTCGAAGCGCAGCAACACCGGATTGAGCCCGTCGGGAGAGCAACGCCTGCAGTTTGGGAGCGAATTGAAGCCGCCCGTCAGCAAATCAATATATATATATATATATATATATATATATATATATATATATATATATATATATATATATATATATATATATATATATAGACATGATTTCAGAACAGTATTTCTTGTAAGGAAAACTAGCTCTGGATTATTCTCGTTACGGACGCTTCGTGGTTAAAGACCAATTTAGAGTAGAAGGGAAGGTCGGCTAAGTTCATTGTACTCGTTAGGATTATACTTATCAGCTGTGCTGGAAGATTACCTGAAGTTCCACGGCACTCCGGAGTCGGGAAGAAGGTTCGCCTCGATTAATGCCAGGCTCTGTAAAAAAAAAAAAATGAGAAAGTGCGATGCCAATAGCGGTGTATTGTATAGTACACGAATAGGGCTAACGTTTAATTTTTTACCTCACAGAGCCCTCTTAAGTTCTTTTTATGTTTTTAACGGCGGAAAAATCACGCACCCAGTATCAGTGAAAACACTTCTGTCTTCTTGAAATTATTACGAACACACTGTGACTCGGGTATGAACGCTCGGGTATGAAGGCTACGGGCATGATTTGCTCTTTAGAAAATTTCTAGAAGTACCTTGGCACATCAAACCGGTGCCCCCACAACTGATAGATTACGGTAGGAATGCAGGAAGGCATTTATTACGTGGGTATTTGCTGAGCGTGAATAAAACGTGTAAATGATGAAAAGAGAAGGCATTAGCCTCTATACTGGTGAATACGCCGTGAGTAGATTGTAGGTAACAGACATACGACACAGCATGTACTACATTACCCTAATATTGCAAGTGGTGGTCGGTAAGGAATGAGACTTCCAGAGAGCCATCAAAGTGACTGGCTCACAAAACTTTTGCCTTCTGACACTTTTTGGGCTCAGCACAACTGTGTAGTTGACACGCTTAACATGCCTTTTGTGGTCTGAAATTAACTTACGAGTATGCAATGAAGACAATATCATTTCAGGAAAAAATGCTCTGAGATGCCAAAGATGAACAATAATGGTTTGAGTTCGGTCTCTCGAAACTGCATCACTACATACATAGACCTTTACTTACGCTTAAATTTTAGCTTCAGCTGTGAGCCTGTCAATATACCAGTGGAAGGCAGAGCGAGAGACGGCTGCATTCTCTGCCTGTAAGCTCTCGCTCGGTGGTTCTTCCAGATGAGTCCCGTATAATACCGCAACGCCGCACAACATTACGGTGGTTTCGTTCCCCCTGCATTTGTCGCATTTTTCATGCGACTGTTCAAAAAGAGTTTCCTAATCCCGGAGCAGCACCTATAAAAGTACTTTCAACTAACGGAGACATCTACAGGCCTTCGACGCAGAGTCACAGGCTTATTCGTTCTCCATCGTGTCGACATTGCGCCGGCCGCACTCGAAGATCGAATTTTTTAGCCTGAATGGCTCCATAGTGTTACCGGTGCAAATTGAACGCAGGTCGAGTTCAATGCGGGCAGAATTGAGTCTGACAGCAGAAAACATACCAAAAATCCTTGAAACTGCATGCATGTTCAGAAACTGTACCGACGTGGCGTCGACGTTCCTTTAGCCTAGCGCAGGGCATAAGGTACGTTTCAAGCATGTCGAGAGGCTTCTTATCTATGCGAACTTCGCGAACAGGAATGTTACAAATAACTAACGAACACTAATGTTGGAATTCCGCGCTTTTGTATCTATATATAGTGACTTGTATTAAGCGTTTGTACACTGCTTCTTTCACTCACAGAAAATGAATGATCAAAGCCTCGGGCAGAAACGTAACAAGACTAAAACACTACTGGGAATTTTAAAGAGTGATTGAATACTTGGCGTGAGACGTGAGGAGAAGCAGGCAGGCAAAAAGAACGATAGGAGAAGTTCAGTAGCACGGAATAAAATAAAGGGTGTTGAGCAGGCCTCGATGTGCGAAAGAACACGCCTGCCAGGGGAGTTCGCTAGCGCGAGTGGTACCTGACAGGCGAAGATAATAAGAACGGGAGTCCTCCGTTGCTTGACGCCAGGCTGCTTCGGATGGTTGCTTCAACCAACAAATAGCTGTGGTGGGGCAACCTAGCAACAGCGCTTTGACACCAGAAACGTTCCAGGCAAGCAGACTATCATCCAGTCGGATATGACAGGTCACAAGCATGACACTGCTCGACGGTTCTCTTTTTATTTCAACTTTGTTTAATGAAACTTAAGCAACGATGGTTCACTTCGTCTTCAGACCCGTGACATATGGCAAGAAACGCTACAAGAAGCATAACCCTGGTGTATTCCCGTAAGTCTCCCGATGCGATTGGGACGACGTACTTAAGTAATTATTTTGAAGATTAGGGGCAATACTGCATGCGACAGGTTTGCAGCTCAGGAAGTGACGAACGTGACGAGAAATACGTAGTAGGAACGCTTACCCCACATAGAGCACTCTTTTGCGCGCCCTAAAGAACCAGAAGCCTGACTTCACTAGGCAGTTCCCTCTGAAGTCAAATAAAAAAGTAATGCGAACGGTGATGATGCTGTCAGCTTCCTTGAAACGGCGAACTCTGACACCCTGCAGGCATAGCTTCCGCTTTTGACATTCAGGCCACCTTTAAGCGACGTTTTGTGCTCATTAGCTTGCCGCCGCTACCTAAATTGTTGCTTTTTAGGCAATCAATATTCTGAGCGTTGCGTTATCAAGCGGATGTCGATACCCAGGTGCATATATAGATGAGTCTGCTACATGTAAGAGGGGAGAAGAGTCGGCGGGAAACTAGACTATCTGACCTGCTACTCTGCTCCGGAGAAAGAAAATAGAGGATGGAGAGGGTCATGATGGGGGACAATGGTGTGAGAAAAGGCATGAAATTCTATATACGTGTCATATGCATGAAAATTGCGAGTCGATTCCCGTGCCATCGGAGAAGCGGGCAAAAACCCGCATTACCCGTACAGATTTTCAGTTCTCCGGCCAAGCACCTAGTATTAAACCCTCCAAGACAGTTGCCTGCTGACAAAGCGCATCTAGGAAGCAGACTGCCTTAGCCCTTCGTGTGCCTGTATTGGACACACCACTTGTACATATTTTGCAGTCTCGGCAGTTTCACAAATGGAGTGTTTCTGGGGAGTCCGCTTGTCCAATAAATATAAGTGCTTGCGCGCCAAAGCCTCTTCTAAACGCAGTCTATGCAGCATGTATGCATCATGGCGCGAAATTCCCCACAGAACAAAAAATGTCGTTGCATGATCTATCCTCTTCGAACGGATGTGTCGGGCGTGTGGCATGTCGTAGCAAGTCGCCGCCGCACACCTCGTATAGTTCGAAAGAAAAGTGTTATCTGGTAGGCCGCTGCTGAAGGAGCTCTCTACTTCGGCATCGCCCTGCTGATATCCATTTAGCCCGAATTGTGCAGGGATCCCCCTAAACATTATCTTGTGTCCTTGGTCACGAGCAGATGAAAGGAGCTCAGTGATGTCTAGTGCCACAGACTGAAAGGCGGTGTGGCGTAGCAAAATTCCCAACCTCTTCAGATGGTTATCCACAGATATGGCGAATAGCTTCGCGAATGGGCACAATCTCAGTAGGTTAGATGTAGACGTGCGCCCTAAAACGGACCGACGAGTCGTCTTTGAAAGGATATCACCACTGCTTCCGTTGATGCTTGTAGTAACACAGATTGCTCCGTGTATACGTGAATATATATAGTTATGATATTCTAACCAGGTGTACGCCTGAGTAAGTTGCTCTCTAGTCCACTATTTGGAACAATGAATTTCTTCCCTATATTGGGAATATACAGGCGTACCGAAGGCTGAGGCATCACCCGTGGTGGTTGTGCAGGATGATATGGGAGAGCAGGGCCTGATTGAAGTTGCGACAGATGGCAGAGGAGTGGACTCTAAAAACTGCTGTCCGGCCGCTTACTCAAAATTCTCATCCGTGGGTGACAACGGTCTCCTGTAAAGGTGCACACAAGAATCGGTTCGTGTGAAAAGAGCAGTCTCTAACTCTACAGGAACATTGTTGTCAATGACAAAGCTCGTACCTTACAAAAAAGCTTAATGAGTTTCTGATTAAATGTTAATTACATTCCTCATCATGCACATTAACATTTCTATACATTTTCTTGATGCATTTTTGATGAGTTTCACAAGAAAGTTGGCCACCGTGTTTCTGGTTGGTACCTAATGTGTGCATTTCTTGTGTGTTGTTCATGATTGTTGACCAATGAGCACTTTTGGATAAAAAGTAAAAGCTAAAACGTAGCGAAGGACCTCAACTACATTAAAAAAAGCTAAAAAATAAAAAAAATTAAAACTAAGCAAAAAAAAAAAAATACTGCACCTCTGCCGCGATTCGAACTTGGCACCTCTTACTCCGTAGCTTTCTACGTTAACCACTCGGCCACTAGGAGAACTGGTATATAGGTAATGTATTTGCTTCTTATGTCTAGAATACATTCATAAGATTGGGACTTAATGTTTTGAAGCATGTTTCGAAGTGTACAGGCCATTGCGGCTGCTCTAACAATTACAACTTCTTGACCATTAGAACTTGCATCTAATGTTCTAGATACCTATGCGCACTATTTTGTCCACTGCAGTCATTTTAACATGTCGAGTTTGGCATCGCTGGCAAATTTATCAGCGCTGGCTCTTCGGTGGTAGCTACCTTGGGCGTAATTTTCGCTGAACATGGAGCTGTAGCACGAACCTTTAAGGAAAAAAAGTGCGACCAAGCTTCAATACCGGCAAGCGCAGCAGCGCCAACACTATTTTACTGGTAACTAAATCTTATTTGTATCTAAACATTTCGGGAAGCGATGCGATGACTGAAGGCTCGGCTAATCTCTATACGCAGAGCAAGAAGAAGAAACACGCAAAATATCATGCATTATAAAGAAGGCATTGCTTCTCGTGCCCTGGTCGCGCACATGCTCCCAGGACGGTCCAGTTCCGAGTCAACGCACGGCTCGGGTTACGTCCGCGCGTCGTCGTCGGCGCAGGCCGGGGTACCCCTGCTGGTCTCTCCAAAACGGCCTGCTCGCAGGTGCAAGGAGGCTTGGAAATGGACGGCCTTGCGTCCGTTTGCTTGGAGGCGGTGTGGCAGTGCGTCGGTTCGCGTACACAACAATATCCTTGCCCGTAACATCCTCAAGCATATTGTCCAACCACAGCACCCATTCGCTTGGCAAGAAGTGATTTGCAATGGCACAAACACCCAAGACGCAGGGTGTAAGCGTGTTTTGAATGAAACAAATGTCCAAAAAGTTGTTTTTGTTTTTACAGTGCATGCTAAACAGAAATGAAAACATAGTAAAGAATATACATTCGCTTAGTGATGTATAATTTCCCTCATTTGAGAAAGTCAATGTATTTCCACATTAGCTCCTATACAAAAATACTGTTGTGTTTTCCAAGTACAAAACTTCTTGCGTAATCTCAAATGAAAGTCTGTTGCGGATCTCATGTTAAAACAAATAAAAATTGTTTCTTAGGCAACATCCTACATATGCTAATCAGAAATGAAAACATAGGGCTCTGAAAGTGTGCAGTTAACAAAGAAATAATATATATTCACTTAGTGATGTATACATTTCCTCATTTGAGAAAGTCAGTGTATTTCCAAACGCAAAAGTACTGTTGCGTTTTCCAAGCACAAAACTTCATGTGTGATCTCAAAGGAAAGTCTGCTGCGGATATGATGTTAAAACACATCTAATCTTGAATCTCCTTTGAGTGGTTGATGACTCATTAAAAACACATTACGTGGGTAACAGAAATTCAATATCCATTTTTGTAAGACGTACGTTGCGATCTCGCAAGCAGATGCGGGAGGGTCCAACTAGAATCCGAGATAAAGATTTCATTGGAATACGCACTAATGTGTATGTTAGCTGGCACTTTCGCAACTATTGTCACAATTAGTGTGAAATAAAGTTGTGCTCAGGACTCTTCCCCGTGGAATCCTGCGGCATACCTGATGGCGAGTGGTCTCTTCATCAGGCGTAGCCACGGAAACTGAGCGACCGCTGAGGCAGCTATCAGTGCCTACAGGAAGTACTGACCACCAAAGCCCAAGTCGCCCTGTTCATCAAGAATACAGTCCTTAAGGACGTTGTTCTTAAGTCATATTGATATTTATAAAGAGAAGAGCTACCAGTCGGCGGCAAACCTTTCATATTTCACTGTAGCAACGAGATCGATGACGCCGTCGTGTGGAGAGAGTCCCCATTAAATCCAGTCATGGTTCGTATAGAGAGCATTGCTATCTAGAAATTTCTATTCTCGCAAGTACCATACGGTTCATAAAGTTTTCAATACTGCTTGCTGGGGCAACTGACCGTTATGAAGTAAATTCGTAAGGAGGCTGTCCAGGTGTCAAAACAGCAACCAGGTGGCTGATCTTCTTTTGTTCTGGAACAATACTGGAAACCTACTCCAATGAAGTAATTGAGCAGCGCATTCCTACCATCCATGCCCACGTGAGATAGAGTTGAGTAAGAAATCCTGTCTGAACCATGTGCAGATGAAGGACTATAGGGGTCAAAAACAGCGTGTAATTGAGGAATTTAAAAGAGCAAGTTACAGCGGTCATTAAGGGAAGGAAGGTGGCGCGAAATACCTCCGAACTTGGTGCTGGTTCCATAGTTGTGCCAGAAACCCTTTTGAAAAACTCTTCTGTTACATATATGCTTCACTGCAGCCTTGACAAAGGGCCAGGGCACGGAAAGGGTGCCTTTCTTGCGTAGATAAAGGTAAGCTGCTGACAACATGTCAAAAATGTGTTATTGGCTTGTTAAGATTCAGTGATAAATACAACAGTCTCCAGCCTCGTCTCCTTAACCTCTCGAAGTGGCACGTTATTTGTCGTTGAGCTCAGTGACGGGCAAGATCGTACGCAAATTTTGTTATTTTATATTTCCTTTCAGCACACCAACAGCCTTTTTAATTCCACGTGAATAGTAGACACTGGCTTAGGCGCACATATACGCCGCATGTTCTCACCGAGAGAAGATGTAATCAGATCATGTATTATGTCACGGAGACGTGAGGGTAACACAGGGCGTCTCCACAGATTTCGTAAAGCCGGGCCAATCTGTGCATGGCACATGAGACGAAGTGGTAGATTCGAATCACCGTATGTTAGTATGCGATCCCACCCACGTGTTTCCTTATCAATGTACCATACCAAAGGGTTGGAAACTTCTTGAAACGAACAATACATACAAGCTGCTGTTCTACAACGTTGCACGTAAAACTGCTGGTGAGCTGTCATAATGTAACGACTCAAGCCACAGGGAGCCGTGGAGGCACACGGTACCGTGAAGGTAAGACCCGGGAGTCAGGTTTGCTTCTAGCTCCGATGACAGTGTCCAGCACCAGCGCGCCTCTCGAGCCAACAACCGCTTCGTCGTCGTCGCCATCAAGCAGGGCGGCCGTGCGGCGCTAGGCACGTGGCATTATTGGCCCCCTTGATCGAAGTGGACCTCCCTGTGCCGAGGGTTATAGTATCGAGTGTCGGTGGCATGCTGCTCCTTGATGTGCAAGCGGACCAGCTGGCGGGCTTGCTCGGCCTGTTCCGCGAAATGGGCGGCATCGGGTACGACCGCTTTATCCCCGCACGGGAGCATAGCGTCCAACATCGTGCGGGTCTCACTGCCATATAGGAGACGGAATGGTGTAAACTGCGTGGTTTCCTGCAGTTCCGTATTGTAGGCGAAAGTGACATACGGCAGGATCTCGTCTCACATTTTATGTTCAACGTCAACCTACATTGAAATCATGTCTGCGAAAGTTTTGTTGAGTCGTTCCGTTAGGCTATTTGTTTGTGGGTGATAGGCTGTTGTCGTGCGATGATCAGTATGGCTGAGAATTAAGGTGTCCCGCAGTAGCCGAGCTGTAAATGCTTTGCCTCGGTCAGTAATAATGGTCGACGGTGCACCGTGTCTAAGCACAATTTCATTCATAAAGAAGTGAGCAACTTCCCCGGCAGTACCTCGGGCAAGGGAAATTTGTTTCAGCGTAGCATTTCAGGTAGTCTGTGGCGACTACGATCCACTTATTACAGTTCGAGAATAAAGGAAATGGGCCTAAAAGGTCCATGCCCACTTGCTCGAATGGGGTGAGGGGTGGTTCAATGGATTGCAACATGACGCATGGCTTGAGCGCGGGTTTTTTCCCCCCCTGGCCTTGTCGACAGGTCTGGACGTACACGCTACCGTGAAGGTAAGACCCGGAAGTCAGGTTTGCTTCTAGCTCCGATGACAGTGTCCATCACCAACGCGCCTCTCGAGCCAACAACCGCTTCGTCGTCGTCGGCACCAAGCACGTAGGCCGCGCGGCGCTAAGCACGTGGCAATATTAACAAAATCCTGGGTACGCATAAGATAGGCCAGGCATCTTTCACGATATTTAATTACGGCATTGCTCTACTGAGGGTGTTGAACGTTAACATCATCGCCGTGCTACACAGGACTAATGGAGGTAGATAATAATTGTAGCAGCCATCTGTGGATGAAATGTAGGCGCAACCATAGAAAAGACTGGTCTTTATAGCATCGATGTCAAGTATATGTTATCTGTGTTGTATGGCTGTAATACATAGAGTAACTGCGAACTGTCGCGGTGTATACGCAAAAATTAAAGAGCACTGCTGAATCTGCATTGGAGTAATGCGAAACCATGGATGCTGCTGTTGGTTGCCTCTGGTTGCTTCTAGTTGCTTAATTTACTTCTTGTTTAAACATTTTAGTCTTTGGTACTTTCAAATTGCGCGCTAATCCCTTCCTATGCCTTTTTTCGGCTCTACTTCCGGCTGCTTGACGCCACATCCTTGACGTCACATTAATTCACTTCTTGTTTACCCATTTTAGTCTTCGGTATTTCAAATTGCACGCCAATACCTTCCTATGCCCTTTTTTGGCTTGACTTCAGTTTGCGTGACGTCAAATCTCTAATTGACTGATTTAATTACCTATTTTAGTATTCGATAAATTCAAATGCGGCACCAAGCCATTCGCTAATGAGACCATTTTCGCCTTTACTTTTATTTCGAAAGCAATACTACTCTAGATTTCGAGCCTTCAGTGTACCGCGGCGGTAGCCACGTCTTACCCATGTGACGCTGTGACGCCACACTCCATGTGACACAAAAGCGAGAGATTGGCTCCCAACTCAAGCGGTCGGCGTGGAGCGGTCGGAGCTGTGGCTCAGTTGGCAGGAGCTCCCAACTTGGGTCTCTCGTTTCACATGGGACGGTTATGTCAGAATCAATCTGCTAGGACCCTAGCATTCACGTTACCCCTATAGGTCACTAAGGCACGTTCATACGGATTGGTTAAAGCGGGCTTTATATGTGGGCTGAGGATGAAGAAAAAGAGAAGAACACTCAGTCACCCGCAGCTAATGCTTTCGCACAATATTTGGTTTAGCAGCGTTGAACTCTTGTAATTGTTTTCATTTTCTGCCTCTAATTAATTACTTAGATACCCTTTTGGCCTAATTATTTGTTCGTACGCAACATTAAATCCCCTTCTATCGATTGACACCACTCATTAACCTCTACGACTTCTAAATTACAACTGATGCGGATACGATTTTGAAAATTGCTCACTAATCCCTTCTCATGCCCTTTCCTGGCTCTACTTCCGATTGCGTGAAATCACATCCTTGAGGTTACCTTAACTGACTGCTTAATTAAGTACTTTAGTCTTTCGTACTTTGAAATTGCGCGCCAATCCTTTCCTATGCCCTTATTTGGCTCGACTTCAGGCTGCGTGACGTCACATCCTTGACATCACCTTAGTTTACTATTTTAATTACTATTTTAATATTTGATACATTCAAATGGGGCGCCAAGCCATTCGCGAGCCCATTTTTGCCTTTACTGTTTCATTTTTACCTCTAAATGATTACCCAATTACTTATTGACCTGTTATTTTTTCACACACATTAGGTCACCCTCTATCGATTGACACCACTCATTAACCCCGACCACTTCTCAAGTGCTGACAACTGCTGCGAACAACGTTTGCCTGTTTTGTCTGTAATTAATCACCTAATTAACTTACTGACCTAATTATTTTTCGGCAGCAACATTCGGTCAGCCTTTATCGATTGACACCACTCATTGACCTCAACCATTTCTCAATTACTCCCAACTACAGCGAACACGATTTTGCGGACGCGGCCGGCGGACAGAAATCTGTGAACATAGCGAAGTAACGTTTTCGCGTTAATAACACTTATCGTGTTTCATCTGCTTCTCCAAACTACACCAGAAGATACCCAGGGGCCCTTTTCTCGACAGACATGGGCGCCCATGGCCGCCATTCGGCGCAATTTTTTTTTCTCTGATTGGTTCTCAGAACCGTCATGTGTTTCAAATTTGTGGTGCGAAATTTTGGTGTGTCGAAATGGCTTTTTGCGGTGACGTAAAAATGACGTGAGTGTGAAAACGAAGTTTTAGCAGAGGTATTCATGATCTCTGGATGGTATTTGTAAGTAACTGTGGAGGGAAAACAAAGGTATATATGATAGAAAGGGAACCACGCTTGTATTACGAATGGGCTGAAATGAACCGCCCACTGTCAAGAGCCGACTCCTGAAATTTGATTGGCTGACGTTGTGTGACGGGATATACGTCATAAATAAACATTTAATGATGACTTAAACTTGACGTTTCATTACGTAAAGGATGTTCTGCCATTGCTGTAAATGGCCACAGTTGGGCGCCGCATTTTCATGAGGCGTCCGCGAAAAAAAAAGACGAATTCGACGTGCAGTGCAGACGACTGTTGGCTCACCGCAGTTTGTTAGACAGTTTGGTGGGTGGTGAAGTAACCTGACACATGTTGTTGCAATTGCATAAAACACTGAAACGACGTTATAAGCGAACTTTTCAGCTGCGTCAATATTTAGAGGAATAATAATGAAAACGCAGATTTACAGCCGCACGAGGGTCTTACCTACCCTCCCGTTGTAAATGCTTTGTTCTCATAGGGAAACCATCGATCCGTGCCGTCGTTGCCAAGCGCAGCAATGCGGCCCGCTAACTCAAGCGGTTGATCTGCGCGAGACGAGGCATTTCAGAGAGCAACAGAAGGGGAGTTGGGCGAGCTGTAGGTTGTTCATGATGGTTTCGTGGGCGCTCTTTACCACAGAGACAAAGAAAAGAAGAGACATAAAGGCACCAGTTACGTGTTTTCTTCTGTCTCTTTAAAGAGCGCCCACCAAACCATCGTGAATTTCAGAGAGCACTGCGATGCTTTCTAATTATCTATCTGATCGGATCGTGAGTGCAACCTGAGAGGTCATATGATTCGATGGTTGTGCAGGAACTTAATTCGCGCGATAGGCAGCGAGGGATCACCAGACTTTCTTAAACGTCGGCCCTAAACACTGCCTTTTTTTGCCTTGCACTATGCACTCACTGCAATGCTAATGAATTGAACAGCCTTTCCACAATGGGCAAAGCAAGCAAAAATACTCACAACTTCTATTTTAATAAAGGAATATATGTTTCATGTACATGGCACATTTTTGCTTACCACATGTGATGTGTTTCATATATAAAGTTTTCTTTTAATATGCATGCGGGCTCTACATTTGCTTATTGTTTAGAAAAAAATAAGGCTGTAATCATATGACGGAAGGCTGTAATCATATGATGTATAGTTGAGTGATATTTTGTGTTGATTGCTTTTTTAATACAGCCTGAAAATATTCTCGCTTTATTGAATTGCATTTTACCGTTCCGACAGTAAGGAATACGCGCGCGCGGCGCCGCCCTAGCTTCATACCATAATTTTCTCAGTCATCTTTCGCTTTCTTTTCTTATTATCCGTTTATCCCCCTCTGCATTGTACGGTAAGCTGAGAATCGCCTAATTATCTTTCCTGCTATTCTGTTCTTCTGTTTCGTTCTCTTTCTGGGACATATTTTGCGTTTCGCAAGAGCTTATCGCACGCCAGGGCATGAAAATTAAACTGAATAAGTGTGAGGCCCAGCGTATGCCTTCCACCTCGTGTGTGTGTGAAACACTCTCTTTCTCTCTCTGTGCTGCTTTCCGCGCTCTACACAACTCAAGCCGACACTGTATGTTAGAACCTTAAGCAGACTTAGTGACCTGGCGGTAGCTGGTCATAACGCGGCTTTTCGAAAAAGGTGGCAAAGCCAGTATCTAACAGTAATTGATACTTTGAGACTGCGAGCGTTGTCCTCAGAGATGGACATTAGCGGTTATGGCGGAGCCTCTTCGTCAGTGCTAGAGCTACTTTGGAAATCTGTCGATTCCTTCTATTTACGACCAACTCCTCAAACATTTTAGTTTCTGCATTTAAAAGCCGCTAAAGGAAAGTGAGAGGTCATCGGCGCTTATGAACAGAAATGCTACTTTCCGCTCCCACTTTGCACCAACCCACTGCAAATATTCCATTGCCGTTCATGCTCCAGCTGAAACTCGAGCAGCCTTTCCGTGCGTAGCTGATGCCGAATGTTCGACCACCAGTATGTCATGACACACTAATACCGCAAAGCTACAACATACTTCACTCGCCTCACTGCAACCCGAGGCTTCCGAATCACGGAATGCACCGCAGAGTATCGGTTCCTGCAGGAGCACCGTTATTTTTCATAATTGGCGCCAATATAATAGCAGACGACACCGCGCTTTTTTCTGTCACTTTATTTCTCTTTTTCTTCAGAATGCGTAACCCGATTGTGCGCTTACGTAACCTGGCACCGTCTTGATGCACACGTCACGCGTACGTCACAATTTGAACAAAATGGCGAATAGTCGAGAATAGGGCCCCAGGAAGGCGGAATGCAGACGGCATGTTGGGCTCTTAGATCACAATCACAGGGAAGCGACGATTATAGACACGCTATTGGAAGTCATTCAGACAACCAAGATGTCCCATCGGGAATTCGACTGCATCACCACACTGCGGCGCATGAGCATCGTCTGAGAGCACGTGTCAGTTTCTAGCGCCATAGTGAATTACTGCATTGCCGCCAAGAGCAGCATGCGACGGTCTTTATTGTTAGAGCAGGCCACTCAATTTCAGAGGAAAAGGATAGATCCTGCTGGGCTATGCCGACAATGACGCCAGATGCACACACTAGCGCGTAGTGTTTCATATCAATATATGAACGCCTGTATAGTGGCTTGCAACGTCTTTTTCTGTGCGCGCAGCAGCGATGCCTGTCCCCCTTCCTTATCAGCCACACGGTCTCTGATAAAGCCAATAATTCGAAAGCATCTGACTGAGCCTTCGGGTTAAACTATGGCACTGCTGGCGGTTTTCGGCTCAAGCGGCTGTGACAACTGAGCTGACACGATCTGTGGCGTTGGCTTATATAAGGACTAGGCTTGCTATATGACCTCGGGTGTCGACGTCAACCACGGTACTTGCATCGATAAATAGACGCAGCCGCTTGCTGGTTAGTGATCGAATGGTCTGTCATCTATTTTATAAGGCTCTCATTCATCACTTTTGGGGAGTCTTTAGCCGTCGCTTCATGGCATCCGAGCAGTTGACGGACATAATAGTTTCCGTCTTTAGGGTGTCTGTGCGCGACCCCATCGACGGTACAATAGCTCATTTCTGCAAAGGGCGCTCACGTACATGCCCCCTCTTGTCGCATTTTTGGCATTGGACATGCATTGGAATGTACAGACAGACTGGATGGTTGCCTCACATAACCCACTTTAACAAGGGATGGGAGAAAGTTTCAGAATCTATGTTAAGAAAATTGGAGCTGCCAAAACGATTAACGCCGGTGATCCGAACCGTAGAATTGATCAACGTTTGAAGATCGCTATTCCTTACTCCTATGTCAAAATCTGTAATGACACCTGTGATAGTTATTTTCCGTGAGTAAGATTAACCGGTATGTTGCCTAACACACCATTTCCTTTACATTTGTCCATCGTAGTCAGGGGTTTAACATCAACTGCTAGGATATTATTATATGAATTGACTTTGATCTCTTCAGTTTGACTCAGAATCGATTGATTGAAAAACATGGGTCAGCCGCTGTCTGTTTATGGCATTGAGGTAGCCGTCGGCATTATTTATGCTTAAGCCACGGAGAATACATCTGCTTTGTCAACAGTCTTTATATTCTCTAACCCGCGTTGATTTTCTGTGCAGCTTCTTTTTCAGGCGACGCGACTTAACAAGTGTGAAGCTTCTGTCGGAATTTATCGCTGTCACTGTGCAGCCATCAGCAGAACCTGGAAGCTCTCTTTCAGCGACGTTGAAGTAACTAACTGGATGTGCCGATCTCGGCAGGACTGCGGTCACAGGGTGCACGGGGTGTGCTCCAGGCAAGGATGACGAAATAATGTTTATTTCACAGCGATGAAAAATGAAGAAAAGTAGAAAAACCGATAACAAGAGGACGTTTGGTACCCTCACTTCTTCCGCCAGCAATATTCAAGTACTCGTCTAAGAAACATGGATGCTGGACGAAAAGTTTCATTCCACTTTTTGTGGTACGTTTTGCCACTTCGCGAGTTTGGTGCCCATGGGCTTAACTAACGCGACTTGGCTAATAAATTAAGAACTGACAGTGCAGACATGCAGACACAAAAGATACCCGTAAGAGTGCCTGCATTGGCACTCCCTGGCACATATTCCTTCTGGGCGCGACAGATATGAGTCCACATAGTTTCACTGCTCCGAAAGCCTGTGGAGGTGTTACTCAATTGCTCTAACAATGATAAAGACGCCATTCGTATCCATGACAGCTTCAGTACGACTGCCGCGTCGGTTCAAAAGGGGAGTACTCCGTGATCCCTTCTGCACCCAATTACGCGAGTTAGGTTTTCAAGTATGCATATTCCATGCGATACCATTTGCAAACACTGAAACATGGTCTGTAGTGCCACACGTTCTCTTTCCGTGCGAAAGTAAAGCCGGCTAATCAATTTGGTCGGTTTTACGAGAATGATCGAAGTTTCGTAAGTTATTTCTTTCCGGCATGTATATTGGGTAGCTCCCGTAATTGGATAAGAGAAAAAACACAACTTCATTTGAAACGCGCTCAAAGGCGGCGAAGAGCAAGAGAATTTTTTTTTTCTTCATTTTCAGTCCTGCGTGCTATATCACTTGTTTCCTTAGAAAGTCGGTAGGCGCCGTCGTGTCTGTGGTATGCACGCTTGCAGGTCTTTTCCACATATTTGCAGCTGCATTTGATAATGAATTTGGAACGTCAGTGTGAGTAGATTTAGCGTTGTAAGTTTCTTTTTCTTGCAGAACCTAATTCTGCGAGATGGGAAGGTTTGTTTTGTAACTGTAGTTCGTTTCAGCACGAGATGAGCTTGGGTGTTAGCAAGATCATGGTGTCCCTGAAGTAGCGTAATGAGCTTGGCTGATTGCCCCTGCCATCCTCGTTTACTTGCAACTCTTGCGCTGCTCCACTGTGAACAATCATTGTACTAAAGTAACTGCAAAATCAAACATTTTCATTCACTTTGAATTCTGCCTTTCAAAGCGACGATTAGAAGTAGTGCACAAAGTGCCAAAAAGCGAGGGTATCAATGTAAGAGGCCTAATAATCTTATCTCCCTCAAAATGTATCCTACTCAATACCACGATGTTGCCAATAGGCATCCGACCACCTCAATAATTATATCCAATTGCAAGTTGCAGTTAAATGAATTACTCATAAAAAATCTATCCGAAGAATATTTTTCTGAATAGGGCGTATTTTGCTATATGCAATCTATCTGAACAATGTGTGTCCTAATAATTGCACATGCCTTTCTTTCATTTTTATAAGATAACGCGTAGTTCGAAGCAGAATAAGAATGTTTTTATTTCCAAGAGGCATTCTTTATGTCTAATGCCCCATGCAAGGAAACAGCCTGGGTCTTTAAGGGCGTAAGCGTTTTATAAGAAAAAAGATGTAGAACCTCGTTCTTATAGGATACGGATGTTTTTGTGTGCGGCTACGCCATTCAAATACCTTCTCAACCTCCCTCTCAGTCTTTTATTTCATTTATCTCCGCCAGAGCTATGTGCGTGGCGAGTGCGACCAACTGGACTGACGCGTTGGTAACGTTCTTCTTGGTTCTCTCTCTTCCAGCGTCCGTCGCACTTCTTCCAGCTCCTATGATGTTCTCCCTAGGAGCCATTTAGATCGTTTAATATAAAGTGAAGCCTACAGCGGAGCACCAACAGAGGAGAGATCTAGTTGCTCTTTCTTGAGAAGTCTCCTCGAGAAAAGTGAACACAATGCGGGCATACTGAGGAGGTTTCCGTGGTATGTGACCAAAGAGAGTAATCCGCTTAGCGGCCTAGGTTATTTTCTAAAGCACACTCTCCTGCGCGAAGGCGCCGGGCGAAATCGCACAAGCCAAGCGGGAAATTTCCAGGCAAGACTGACGCCTGTCAAGCTTAGCCGACCGAACAGATGCGACCGGAAGGGAAGAGCTCGGCTTGCGCTGGACGCCCGAGCTCCGCAGACGCGTATGGGACATAGAGGAATGAAAAAAGGACCAATATGAAAAGACGCCGGCCGGTGATGGAGAGTAAAGGCTATGGACGCTGTGCCCCTGTCCGAGAGACAGGAGGCAGAGTTTTTCGACAAAACCGCTCACGCGTCGTATTTCCCGTGAGAGGCGGAAATGAGGAACCTCTTGATTCCGGCAGGCAGATTCCCTCCCCTCTTCCCTTCATCACGCGGATGAACCATCTCTACACGATTTGCTCCACGCTCGTCTCCAGGTCCCCGCGGAGGATGTGCGCAGATACGGCAGCCCGTGGTGTCGCACCGCCTAGCGTTTACGTGCTTTGAGCCGCGACGGAAACGAGGGCACAAGCAGCGGCCGACGGCTTTTTGGGGCACAGAGAGCTTGGGGAAGGACACCTGGCAGGAGATGAGAGCACAGGCGCCTGCTGCCCTAGGCGCGCATTGTACGCGAGCGGCTCTTGACTACTTCTATAGCGAGTGGAGTGGTATTCATTTCGGAGAGTGCACAATTGTAACAAAAAATAGAGTTAACGAACAGTTTAAGCCCGGCAACGGTGTGTGTGTGTCTCCTACTGGTCCTGCGTCTTTTTTCGCTCGTTTTTTTTTTAGAACATGTACCAACTCATCCAGCATTTCACGCTTCTCAACAATTATCGCTCGGATTAGGGTCTCATTGCCGAGTTTCTTATGTCCATGGAGGAAATGTTCAGCAGAAGCTTTGAAATACAGAAAGCAAGAGCCTCACAAAATCTGAGCCTCCAAAACAACTTTCACTCAGTCGCGGCGCGTCGGCTGCTTCAGACGACGATAGTGCACGTAGGTTATGTCATCTGTATTCTGGGGCACATGTAGGTTATGTCATCTGTGTTCTTTTCACACCAAAGAGATGAGGCGGGTCAATTGGCATAGTACTAGCGGCAAAATATTTTTGTGTTTTTTTTTCTTTCCTTATAAAACATTTTTGGACCTCTGCCCACGCAAATCGGGTTCCTTCGAGCCTACACAAACATTCCTTTAGTAGCCAGGTTAATTAATAAGTTGTCATCCAGGTTTCGCGCGTCCTATTCATATAGCGCGGTCAGCTCCTCTCAGCAAGGAAAGGAAAGACATCAATTTCAACAGAAGACATTACGTCTATGTAAAGCGCTGTGCTGAGCTTGATATTTCAACCTTTCTGTATATATACCGACATTTTAGGAGTTATTGCACAGGAAATAAGCTGGCTAAGCAACATTAACACACTCTATAACAAGAAAAAAAGCAGAAAAGGTTGTACATACAACCAAATCGATTGAATAGTTTTCTAATACACAAACGCAATCGGAACGTTGAAACATATGAATTTTCTCAAGCAAACGGTGGAAACAGCATGGAAGCGCCCCTTTATGCCGTGACAGGAAGGAAGAGATGACAGACAGTGAATAGTGGCTTACATCTTGCCGAAGTGGTGATTCTTTGAGAACGGTGACCACTGCGTATTAAGGTATCACGGGTCACTGTCGCGCTAAAAATCAACAGACGACCAATAGCTACCATTCTGGATCTTCACGTCTTAGAAAAAGTTTACATTGTGTGGCCTAAAATGAAGCACCAACGTTTATTTTCCTTCAGTGTTTCGAGCAGGGGCTCAGGTAACGTTCGTACTCAACGTTCAAATTCAGTTCAGAGTATTTTGGTTCTTCTCCACTGCTGACGTCTCAATTATTTATTCCGAGGGAGCAATAAACGCCAGTCGGCACTTTGGTAGTGAATCAATCACGTGTGCATAAAGACCGCCTATAAAACGTTTTCAAAATCATTGCGATATTAGACACAGACGTAACGTAAACAAAGTGAGAAATGGCTGCATGCTTAAGTGGATCATCCTGCACTTACATTCCAGACCATAGGCACATCTCAGCGTACCGTAATGTCAAATGACGAATCCTATAGCGGCCTTGTGCCTTATAACCGGAACCACAGCTGGAAATACAAACCCAAAACTAGGGCATTATACGCACAATGCGCTTGCACTGAAAACACCGTCCTATTCAAACGTCTCAAGGACATCAGGTTTGCCGATGGGGGAGTACACTCTTGCTCTCCCCCATTATCCTCAATACAGCATACGTATTGTTGTACCACTCGCACTCCAAAGAAACGTTCCCTCCTCCTCTAAAGATTTCGGGCACTTTCGATGCTACGTCAGCCGTTTGCATGCGGCGGAGACGAACAGCGGCTCAGGAGGATGGTATTCAAGAAAAGATGCACATGCTTCAAAATCCAATAATCTGTCACCTCCATTTGGGATAAATAAATATTTTCGAGCTGCGCGACCATTCCTAGCGAGCGGCGTCTTCGTAATTACTTAGCAGGGTCACCCAGCCGTCGCTCAATCAGGATTGACGCTATAAGCCTAGGGCTCACGATTCGGAGCCTCCCGCAACCCGCCGTGGTAATCCGGAACAGACACGTCTCGGACAGGCTTGTGAATGGCAGCTTTCGAATCCTGAGGGATCCCATTGAAAATGGCAAATGCCAACGTGGAGTATGGAATTCAGCTGGGCCTTAAACAACCCGCAATGATCAGACAGACTGGTGAATGGCAGCAATGAAATCCTGAGGAATCTTATTTCGAGTGCCAAAGGCTAACTTGAAGCATGAGATTCTTCTGGGCCTCCCACAACACGCCATGATCTTATGAAACAGAAGTCTTGGACAGGCTGGTGAATGCCAGCATTGGGATCCTGAGGGATCTAATTCGAAATAGCGAATGTCAACCTGGAGTTTGAAATTCATCT
Source organism: Amblyomma maculatum (assembly GCF_055883805.1). Taxonomy (NCBI): domain Eukaryota; kingdom Metazoa; phylum Arthropoda; class Arachnida; order Ixodida; family Ixodidae; genus Amblyomma; species Amblyomma maculatum. The sequence goes on from NC_139344.1 coordinate 65,852,340, forward strand.
GGGCCATCCACAGCCCGCCATGGTCAGCCATCTCGGACAGGCTGGTGAATGGCAGCAATGAAATTCTGAGGGTTCCTATTGAAAGTGGCAAAGGGCAAATCGGGCATCCTTCTACAACCCATCATGGTCAGACGTCTCGGACAGGCTGGTGAATTGCAACATTGGAATCCTGAGAGATTCCACTGAAAGCGGCAAAAGCCAACCTGGGTCACCAGATTCCGCTGGGCCTTCCACAACCCGCCATAGTCAGGAATCTCGGACAGGCTGATTAATGGCAGCATTATAATACTGAGGGATCCCATTGAAAATTTCAAATACCAACCTGAAACAAGAAATTCACTGGGCCTTCCACAACCCGCCATGATCAAATGTGTCGGACAGGCTGGTGAATAGCAGCAATGAAATCCTGGGGAATCCTGTTGCGAGTGGCAAAAGCCAACCTGGGTCATTATATTCAGCAGTGCCATCCACATCCCGCTATGCTCAAGCATCTAGGACAGGCTGATGAATGGCAGCATTAGAATCCTGAGGGATCCTATGAAAAGGGCAGATGCCAACCTGGAACATGAAATTCAGCCTTTCTCGACCCGCCATATTCAGGCGTCTAGGACAGGCTGATGAATGTCAGCATTTGAATCCTGAGGGATCCTATTGTAAATGGCAAATGCCAACCTGGACAAAAACTTCAGCTGGCCCTTCCACAAACCGCCATGGTTAGGCTTCTAGGACAGGGTGACGAATGGCAGCATTAGAATCCTGAATTATCCTATTGAAAATGGCAAATGCCAACCTGGAACATAAAATTCAGCTGGGCCTTCCACAACCCGTCATAGTCAGGTTTCTCAGACAGGCTGATGAATGGCAGCGTTAGAATCCTAAGGCATCTTATTGAAATTTTTAAATGCCAGCCTGGAAAATGAAATTCAGCTGGGCCTTCCAGAACCCTCCATGATTAAATGTGTCAGACAGACTGGTGAATGGCAGCAATAGAATCCGGAGGAATCCTATTGCAAGTGGCAAAAGCCAATCTGGGTCATTTGATCCCGCAGGGCCTTCCACAATCCCCCATGGTCAGGCGTCTAGGACAGGTTGATGAATGGCAGCATTGGAATCCTATTGAAAATGGCAAATGCCAACCTGGAACATGAAATTTAGCTACGCCTTCCCCAACCAGCCATGGTTAGATGCCTAGGACAGGCTGACGAATGGCAGCATTAGAATCCTGACGTATCCTATTGAAAATCTCAAATACCATCCTGGAAGATGAAATTCAGCTGGGCCTTTTACAGCCCGCCGTTGTCAGCCGTCTCGGAAATGATGGCGAATGACAGCATTGCAATTCTGAGGGTTCCTACTGAAAGTGGCAAAGGGCAATTGGGCCATATGTGATTCCGCTAGGCCTTCTACAACCTATTTTGGTCAGACTTCTTGGACAGACTGGTGAATTGCAGCATTGGAATCCTCAGGGATTCCACTGAAAGTAGCCAAAACCAACCTGGGTCATCAGATTCCGCAGGGCCTTCCACAACCCGCCATGCTCAGGCCTCTGCGACAGGGTGGTGAGGCATTCTGAGGCATTCTGAGGCATTCTACTGAATGTGGCAAAGAGCTAAATAGGACGTGTGGTTCAGCTAAGCCTTCTACAATCCGTCATGGTCATACGTCTCGGACAGGCTGGTGAATTGCAGCATTGGAATTCTAAGGGATCCCACTGAAAGTGGCAAAAGCCAACCTGAGTAATGAGATTCCGCAGGGTTTTCTACAACCTGCTACCGCCAGACGCCTTGGACAGGCTGATGAACGGCTGCATTGGAATCCTGAGGGATCCTATTGAAACTGGCAAATGCCAACCTGGAGCATGAGATTCTGCTGGGCCTTCTGCAACCCGCTGTGGTCAGGCGTCTAGGACAGGCTGGTGAATGCAGCATTGGAATCCTGAGGGATGATACTGAAAATGGTGAATGCCAACCTGGAGCATGAAATTGACCTGTGCATTCTACAACCAGCCATGGTCAGATCTGTCGGACACGCTTGTGAATCGCAGTATTGGAATTCTGAAGTATCCTACTGAAAGGGACAAAGGGCAAAATGGGGTATGCGACTCCGCTAGGCCTTCTACAACTAGTCATGGTCAGACGTCTAGGACAGGTTGGTGAATTACAGCATTGAAATCCTGAGAGATCCCATTGAAAGCGACAAAAGCCAACTTTGGTCATGAGATTCTGCAGGACCTTCCACAATCCGTCATGGTCAGACATCTCAGACATGCTGGTGATTTGCAGCATTGGTATCCTGAGGGATCGTATTGCAAGTGGCAAGGGCCAAACTAGAGCATAAGATCCTGATGCACCTCCTACAAGTCTTGGGCAGGCTAGTGATTGGCAGCATTACAATATTGGTGGATCCTATTGCAAGTGGCAAAGGCTAACCTGGAGCATGATATTCTGCACAGCAACAGGACATTAACATCTCGGACAGTTTGGGAATCATGACGGACACCTTAACACTATCGTGTCGGGCCTTTAAAAGTAAAGCTTAAGTACGCGTTTTAAATTTTGTTTACGTTGAAAAACATCTGGTGCACTAACGCAAGAAAGAGAAAAATTAGGACAGTGAATTCGACCTGCTGCCTTTCGCCCTTAAAAACGCAGCGCTGATGCATTGCGTCATATGCTTTTTTCTTTATTGCCTTTATTTCACAAAAACCACAGACTGGCAGAATTTTCAATAGTGAGCCAATTTACATGAAATATATCTATTTTAAAAAGTTCTAATTGACCTCTTTTTCAAATGCATTGATAAATTTTGGCGCACCTGGTTGAGATTTCCAAACATCAGTTATCAGTAGGATGGAATCTCCAAAATACTATAGGGTAGGGATGAAATGAAGGTCAGGGCGTTCTCACACGCTATGTAAGCCTAATAGCATTATCATATCATACGCAACACAGCTATCATTTTCTACAGCTCGCTACTTCTCGACAATCCTCAACTTCGGCTGCTACATTACGTCCCAGAACTATCAGAAGTAGCGAGGGTTTTCTGCGACATAAAGCTGCGCTGAAATCTCGCATTATCGTGTATCGTAATCGTCGGTATAGATTTGTTTACCGCCACTTCCCAACTGTACCAAATTTTCGCGCTATTTCGGTGCTCCCTTTAATTCTCCTTCCTCTACTTGCGTCTTAAGCATGTGCAGATGTCTACAATATAAAGGAACTTCTGTGACGTCCGTGAATAGTTCGTCTCACAGCGGGATAAATGGGAGACGTGCCTTGCACATCATTTTATGTTATTTGGTGCACTCAATATTTTGATAATCCCCTTGTGCTGTTAGTGTCTTAATAAATTGAACAAAATGAATTAAAACTCCAAGTAATTAAGCATAGGGTTGGAGTTCGGAGAAAGAAGAAAGCACTACCAACGCAGCACGGTCCAGGAGGATAGGGATTGGAAAGAACAATGTAAACGGGCTTTTAATATTCGATTTCCGTTTTGTTCTGACTATTTTTCACCCTTTGTCTCTGGCTGGAGTGCCACTACACACCGACTATTGTTCAGGTCTGCTACTAAATGCAGCACATGGTGGAGATGGAATGAATCGATGGAGAAGAATCTTTTGCATTATACACTTAAACGGCCACTTTTAAAATTCGTTTTGCCGGTGGCTGTTTTCGCTTTGTAACGGGAGTATCACCTTGAAGCGCTTTCATTGTGCCCGTATCATAGCTAGAAAAAAGCAACAGCTAAAAAAAAAATAGTGATTCATTATACTTATAGGCGCATACGCGGCACAGAACCTACTCACGCAGAATGAGCTGCATATTGTTGTGAGCGCACAGAAAACGAGAAATTCACTCGGAGATAAACCACAAGAAAAACTACAGAGAAAAAATTTAAGGAAGGATCCGGAGAATGGAATAAAAAGTTTTCGTACTGCTTACTTAACATTTTAAAAGCTAAAAAAAAAAGAAAAAAGATGCGTGACTGACGTTTACGTGTATGCAGTATACAGCCAGGAAAATAGCTGTAAGACTTTTTGCTCTGGAACCAGGAAGTGTTTGAGCTTTCAGGTTGTCCGTGTCTCCCCCTTTTTTTCTTTTTTTTCTAAGAAAGAGTGAGCTACAGAGAGAATATAGTTCATGCAAGGCCCTTCTTAAGCATAACATACTGGCTGTCGCTGTTTAAACGACGTTATTCATCATTCCGGCTTTCGCTGGGAGCACTGGGCTCCCGCAGTTGGCTCCCTTTAATTCTTCTCCATTTGCTTCGATGAAAGCTTTGGTTTTGCGCCCGGCTCCCTCGAGGAGAGGAAGTGAAATGGGGAAGGAATGTGTAGCAGTTAGTGGAACTTTATATTAGCGCGATAGAGTGCGCAAGGAGACACATCTGCAAAAAGTGCACTTGTCTGTTTCCTTTCTCGTGTTCCCTCGTCTTCAATAGCGATGTTTCCCCCCAAAGCGTAATACATACACGCTGACATTTCCTTAGCTCCTATACAGTTCGGCCTATAAAAAAATGGAAAAGGAAATCGCCTCCAATGAATCCGACAGCCAGGGTGCGAAGCTCTTAACACAAATTGTAAATCTCACTGCGGAGAGAATGAAATACGTCTTGCATAAGATATCATCTCTTGTTACCTTGCGCTCGGCTGCAAAGTTGTTTTGTTTGCCAAGTTTGCACGCGTAGATTGCAGCCCTGGTGTTTGGAAAGCACATCCGTATAGAAGTATACAAAACCTTTCTTATTATTTTTTATACTCATCACCTTAAATTGGATGCCTTTAGACAGTATTGATAATGTCAATGGTTTCTGGCAGCATGCCGTGGGTGCGCATCGTGAGAGCGAGAAAAAGCAGTCATTGGCAAAGAAACCAGTTGGAAAAGCTGAACTACCCTCTCTGCAGTCGCGCTGATAGGAAACACTTCTAATTAGTGGAGTTTACAACTGAAAAGGAAAATTCAACTCTGTACCAAAATACCTGTTCCGGATTTCGGATCAGTTTCGGCCATCTAGATCCCTAGGCGCGAATGCACCTCAGCCTGACAATTTAGTGCTTGAATGGAAAAACGAGTTCGAGTATCCGGTGACGGAGGTTTTTCCGCAACAGTAATAATGTAGTTACTGCGCTGACTCTGACCAGAAACGAACGCATTGTGTATGCGAAATCTTGGTCACACTACATACGTGTCAGAGATGTGCATGCGCATATTTTTTTCTTTGCGACACAAATTTTGCGAGCGCAAAAGCCTTTGTAGCTAGAGAAATGTGACTGGATCTCGCCAGCAGTGGCATGCTGTGCAAAGCACATACCGTGAGGCCCACGTTTTTCGCCAAAGTGGTCTCGGAGATGTTGGCGAACGGTTTGTCGGCGCCCCAGCACTCAACGTGCTTGTACATCTTGGAAGTCGACCGGTGCCGGTTGCCGTTCTCTCGAACCGCCTGTGGGCTCTCCTCAGAGGTCTCTTTCTGCAAAAACAACGACACCAGAACTTAATTAGTGGAGACCATAGGGCCCTGGGGAAGCCCACGAGTAGCCGACGAGGAACCCGTTTTAAACGTTTCCACTTCCCCGAGGCAAAAATTACGCGACATTAAAACTACTTCCAAACGCCGTCCGTAGCACCATACTAACCTCATTATACACGTGGATCAAACAATTTTACTGCAGGAAACTGTGGCCAAACTCGTTTCATATATATGCAAGGGTATACCAATAGTATAAGAGGTCATAGTTAAGCAACGCCTGTATATAATAACGGCAGCCAACGAGACAAAAGCTAAACCACCAGCCCATCGCAAACCACTGTTATTCATGAACGGGATTTGTGAATCTAGACCCTATTTCTCTTAGCGAAGAATAGAACAAACTCCGGAAGTTGACTTAACTGGCTTAAAAGCTGTATCAGTAGGCGTTTAAATAAGCTCAACAATTCGTTGAACGCAAAATGTTTGAAAATGTACAAGGTGGGCGCGAAGGAGACCCGCCACACAACTCTTCCGTCTCGTATCTTGCAGCGCGCCCTCGCCTAATACACCTATCTGCGGTACTCGGTCGGAGGCAGCGCCCGTTCTCACCTTCTGTGGGGCGATGAGGAACGTCTCGACCTGGTGTTCCGCCAGGTACTGGTCCCGCTGGTGGCCATTCCCGGGCTCCGTCTCGAACTTGCCATCCAATTGGTGGTAGGTGGCCTTCGTGATGTGCACGCGCCTGGAGAGATTAAATGACTGAAGCTCAGCTCTTTAACACTTATTTTGTTACACATATTACGAACAGATTTGTTGTTTCCCCATCACGTTTTCACGAGCACACACTAAATGCGCACGCTGCTTTATAATATCCTACTTCTCGAGGCGAATTACCGGGCTTCGAGCCCCTTTTCTTTGATGATGCGTCTCAGAACGACGGACCGTAAGAATTAGGTGGACTTCGAGTCAGTGCGGCGTAACCGGCACGTAATATGCAGACATAGGAGACGAGTCGTTGGCATATGCTGACGATGTTGAAATCTCTATATCCAATACTGTCCATTTTCAGTCGCTGGATTTGCTTTGAAATAATTGCAACCGCATCGACAGGGTTAATTGTCTTTACGTTAATACTGGATTCAAGTTTGAAAGAGCACTGAACAAGGGTAGAGGGAAGGAAGCCTCAGTTCGCAAGTTTAGCCAACGTTTCGACAAGTGGACGATGACAAGCCTACTTGTCGAAACGTTGGCTCAACTTGTGGCTCCCCACCCGTTGGCTCACCACCCCCGCTCTGCGCTTGTTCAGTGTTTTTTCATACCCTGTATCTATCTTCTTTCTGTCGTTCTACCCTGAATTTAAGTTTGTGGTTTTAGCCTCTGCATAACATTAGATAAAGCCGGTAATCCGCATTCCGCATGAAATGGCTTGGCGTCGCTTATAATAAATGCTGCCTCCACAATATTGGCGTGAACGCAGTGCAGGAAGCAAAAATCCTCTGAGATATATCACAGGTTTGTTTTTTTTTTTTTGATCCCTCGATTGTGTCTTCAGCATACGGTCCAGAAGAACGCAATCCAAGCTTTGTGCTGTTTTTTTGTACGTCCGCCTCCTCGGAGAAGTCATGGGTTCCTAGGAAGATATAAGCCCTGTCAAAGGCAGCACTCCAGTTTCTGCGAAGAGGGGGTCTAACACTCTTGCACGAGCTGTTTTAAGACGAAAGCCTTTCATAGCTGATGAGTGCCGTCCACAGAGGTGGATCAAACGAGACAGATGCAAAGCCGATCAAATAGAAGCCACTTAACAAACCAGACTTGAATTTAACATTTAAGAAAAAAATCGTCCTCTACCGGAAATCGATCTCCTAACCCTCTGATGACAAGCCGAGGGCGCTAACCAACTACGCCACGCCGAGAAAGTTAGAAACAATAATAATTTTCCCTGTTTAGCGTTCCTGCTGTCTCTATGGTAATGTATAGGGAGGCGTCGACGACGGATTTACCTCCGTCTCCAGAAGGGAGCGTGACCGGTCGCAGCCGCGCGTCGAGTAGGGAGCGCGTCGAATACCACGCACGCCATCTGCCGGCAGCTGTGACGACCAATTAGCACAACGACAGCGCGCCATCGCCGCCGACGGCCGGAAAAGGGCTTTCGCCTTAAAAGGGTCTTAAGTGCGCCCTAGGTTTCGGGGCATATTACGTGGCTTGTGTGTGTGTGTGTGTGTGTGTGTGTGTGTGTGTGTGTGTGTGTGTGTGTGTGTGTGTGTGTGTGTGTGTGTGTGTGTGTGTGTGTGTGTGTGTGTGTGTGTGTGTGTGTGTGTGTGTGTGTGTGTGTGTGTGTGTGTGTGTGTGTGTGTGTGTGTGTGTGTGTGTGTGTGTGTGTGTGTGTGTGTGTGTGTGTGTGTGTGTGTGTGTGTGTGTGTGTGTGTGTGTGTGTGTGTGTGTGTGTGTGTGTGTGTGTGTGTGTGTGTGTGTGTGTGTGTGTGTGTGTGTGTGTGTGTGTGTGTGTGTGTGTGTGTGTGTGTGTGTGTGTGTGTGTGTGTGTGTGTGTGTGTGTGTGTGTGTGTGTGTGTGTGTGTGTGTGTGTGTGTGTGTGTGTGTGTGTGTGTGTGTGTGTGTGTGTGTGTGTGTGTGTGTGTGTGTGTGTGTGTGTGTGTGTGTGTGTGTGTGTGTGTGTGTGTGTGTGTGTGTGTGTGTGTGTGTGTGTGTGTGTGTGTGTGTGTGTGTGTGTGTGTGTGTGTGTGTGTGTGTGTGTGTGTGTGTGTGTGTGTGTGTGTGTGTGTGTGTGTGTGTGTGTGTGTGTGTGTGTGTGTGTGTGTGTGTGTGTGTGTGTGTGTGTGTGTGTGTGTGTGTGTGTGTGTGTGTGTGTGTGTGTGTGTGTGTGTGTGTGTGTGTGTGTGTGTGTGTGTGTGTGTGTGTGTGTGTGTGTGTGTGTGTGTGTGTGTGTGTGTGTGTGTGTGTGTGTGTGTGTGTGTGTGTGTGTGTGTGTGTGTGTGTGTGTGTGTGTGTGTGTGTGTGTGTGTGTGTGTGTGTGTGTGTGTGTGTGTGTGTGTGTGTGTGTGTGTGTGTGTGTGTGTGTGTGTGTGTGTGTGTGTGTGTGTGTGTGTGTGTGTGTGTGTGTGTGTGTGTGTGTGTGTGTGTGTGTGTGTGTGTGTGTGTGTGTGTGTGTGTGTGTGTGTGTGTGTGTGTGTGTGTGTGTGTGTGTGTGTGTGTGTGTGTGTGTGTGTGTGTGTGTGTGTGTGTGTGTGTGTGTGTGTGTGTGTGTGTGTGTGTGTGTGTGTGTGTGTGTGTGTGTGTGTGTGTGTGTGTGTGTGTGTGTGTGTGTGTGTGTGTGTGTGTGTGTGTGTGTGTGTGTGTGTGTGTGTGTGTGTGTGTGTGTGTGTGTGTGTGTGTGTGTGTGTGTGTGTGTGTGTGTGTGTGTGTGTGCGCGTGCGGGCGGGCGGGCGGGCGGGCGGGCGCAGCCCCTTCCACGCACTGTGTGTGCACCTCACGCAGCTTTTTTGCGTTTATGAGTTATCAGCTTCATCAGCCATTATTTACCTCTCACTGCCCGTCCCCCTTCCTTTTCTCCAGCGTGGGCTACAAGGCTAAACGCACTGGCGCAAGCACCTCCCCAATTGTTCCTGACGTTAAGGCTGCCCTCTATTAACCTGATACAAAACAGGCACTTATCGCTTCGCAGTTAACGTTGTTCATCCTGACAGTGTGGCGCTGCGTCGCGTCCTAAATGGAAACGTGAACGGTCAACTGGCGAGGATCGCAAATCCGTGAAGCCATGTGCCATGATGAAACTGCGTTTAATGGCTGCAACAGTAGTCATTATGGAAGTAGAATGGAAACAGATGCGGAGTGCGGCCAACCTGTGGGTCAACCATTTCTTCGAGTGTTCTTTTACAGTTAGTGTCCCGCGATTAAAACAAAGCCTAGTACACATGATCTAAGGTTACAGCACATATTTTTATAGCTAACGCTTTTTTAGGGCTTGCTGCTATCCATGTCATCGCTGATTTTTCTACAGCACTTCACTCAACTTTGCATTCCATAATAGACTAGTCACATACTCAGTGGGCGGATATTCCATCATTCAAGGGACATAACACCACATCACACCAGCCAAGAGTTTGCGTTGAACATTCACAGCGGCACCGACACGCATTGCATTCTTTTCTTGTTTCGATTATTTCGGACAAGTACAGCGAAGCGAGCACTCTTCCATCCTCGTTTCTGCCGTCGACCGCATTCCCGCTTTCGGGAAGGCCATCATTCAACTGTCTCATTAAAATCGCTCTACTTGGCACGTGATGTACGTCGTTTCGACTTTGCAGGAATAAGTACATGCTTGCTCGCTCAGTGGAAGAATACTGTTATGCCGCGAGGAAGCTTCGCCTTGTCAGAGAGTCGGCCAGCGCCTCTTCGGCCACGTTCAGGAGCAGGCACGCAAGTGGAAGGCAGTGCGCAGCGCCTAAGCGACCGTGAGCGGGGTGTGACAGGGATCCCATGCCGAGACTGATACGATGCGGATTCCACGCGGTGGCATTCCTTTGGGAAGAGCGGCGATCCCGGTCCCAACGAAAGCGGAAAGTACTCCTAGACGCCGAAACCTAAGGGAAAAAGCTAACCAAAATATCCTCGGTTCATCCAGCCCGAGAGATTTGATTTCGGTCCTCTGCTCCCGAACGGTAACGAGATAAATCCCGCTTGGCGACGGAGGCCGACACATGTCGCCGAGTACATCTAGGACTTTGTACCTGAATTATAGGGCGAACATATTTACGACCCACTGTAAGGTATCAGTCTGCTCCGCAATAACACGGATTGAATGTTTCGCCCAGCAATGTTCCAGCACGTGCATAGCGAGCCATCGCTTCTCCGGACAGCTTTTCGTCAGCGCACGTGGAGGAATTGCATGGACAAATGCGAGCTGCCTGGCATTCTAGACCACACTTGCGCTCTCTCGCTTGACTCGATGCGTGGGCCACCGTTGTAGAAGAGGGTGAAGAAAATGAAAAAAAAAATGCAAAATGGAAAGAAAGCCTCAACGGCGGCCACGCAATATACAGGAGGATCCAACGCCTGCGGGAATATCGTTCGCCATGCAAGGTTACTGCAGCCTTCGTGGCATCTCGGCTCCTAGTGAACTAAAGGAAACAACAAGAAAATGGAAATCGCTGCAATAAGAGCATCCAGATCATAATTGCTGATTTTGGTTTCCGTGGAAATGATGTCCCAAGTTACAGCCCATTAGCGCTACGTAGAGAGTTCATACAGGGTTTTGAGGCAATATAACGCCGCTGATACCTAGAAAATTAATGCACGCCTTTGTTTAAGTGTAATGTTTCTAGCAATGAAGCACAATCTGCGTAAAACACAAGTCCTAGTGGTGTGTCTACCTGCGCGTGGCTGCGTTCTGTACTGTGTTCTTTTCTCACAACACATCACGAGGCTGGAATATGAGCTAATATTTTTCAATGAAGTTCAGATGCAAACCCTTCGTGACCACAAGACATAGATATTCAGATTAAAAAAAATCTTTAAAGTGAAAGAAAGAAAAAAAAAACACTCCAGGCACGTTATGTGCACGATAGTCATCTAAAAGCACATGCGTGGAAACACTGCAGAAGTGTTCATATGCGAGCTTCACAAAAATGAATTCAACATAAAGTCCAGGTTGGTTATGTGTCTTGACTGTGCTACACCCCTTCTGTTGTTTTTATTATACGTAACCATAAGTTAACGGTTTCAGCTCATCACTCTATCCAGTTCTATCAGATATTGCGTGATAATATATCAGGCTATGAAGAGACTGAATCACATACTTTTATATGCAATACGGTCGCAACTATGTAGGCCGAGACAGATACTATATTATTCAAAAGTGATAATGAAACGTTAGGACAAAACATTTTAAACAAAGACAGAATAAAAGCAAACGCGGTTTGAGGCCACAAATCAAAATTCTGAGGGGACGCAAGCGTTGGCTCTTGACTCAAATGTTTGTGTAAGTGCGTGGGGGGAGCGTTTTCCTCAATATTTCTGTTAAATGACACGAGGATCCCATTTTTTCTACATTCGCTGGCTGCGTTACGTATGTTATGAGCATAGTACTTTCATTCTTTTCGCGAATATGAATTTATTTATTTATTTATTTATTTATTTATTTATTTATTTATTTATTTATTTATTTATTTATTTATTTATTTATTTATTTATTTATTTATTTATTTGAGATACTGTCAATCCCAATCAAGGATTTTTACAGGAGTGGGTTCTTTGCTCATACAGGCACACACACATATGTACAGAAGGGTAAAATCGAAAACTCTTACAATACTAGCAAAAAGAAAAGGAAGCAAGCATATAAAAAAGTGGAAGATACAGCCATTCACAGGTTGACGTCATCACAGGTTCATGTTATACATAGAAAATAAAACAAACACATAATGATGTCATCACTTCCTCGTGGTTGACAATATACAATTTCCGGCAAGTTCAACAAATTTGTCGATAGTGGACTATGAGACCACTTCCTGATCTAGAGAGTTCCAGTCTCGGACACCTCGCGGGAAAAACGAGAAACTGTATGTGTTATTAGCACAAAAATATTCTTGAAGTGTGAGATGATGCTTATGACGGGTTTCTCTGGAGGTAATAAAAGAAATATAGGTGTCAATTTAATTGTATATTGGGCGTGCAACAGTGAAGGAAACATATAAGGAGTTTACGGTAGGACGCGGAAATCTTCTCGACACTTAATCAACACAGCCGCTGTGCACGCTACTTATTCAGAAAATTTTCCATCCGTAAAATAAAATCAACGGCGCCTACACCAACTCCGTTCTGCCATAGGAAGAACTAGATAAGAAGGAGAAAAAGCAATGTGGTACTGAAGGCCGAAGGGATGGAACTGAGTGAAAAGTTCCACCGTACACATTCCTTTCGCGGACAAACACAAGCGAAGACAAAGCGAGACGGACAGTATGAGGTCTGCTTTAGCAAAAGGCGCGGGGAAAGAGCGCGGATTACTCTGGGATCCGGGTCGCCGAGCTTCGTGCACCCTGAAGAACAAATAGCGAAAAGCGAAGAAAAGCAAGCATGAGACCCCTGCCATCATTCAGGCCGTTTACAATCGAGACACTGCACGGAAGGGGGGGGGGGGGGGGGGGGGGAGGAGAGCGCTGCCGGGAATCGATCAAATTCTCTCGTGGGCGAAGGGAAGCCACGCTATGAGAGCATTGGAGGTGCTCTGACGAGATCCGGGACGCTGCGCGCCGCGCACCTCTCAGGTGCTTGTCCCCTCAAGCGACGTAGGAGGCAGCATAAAAGGCATCCGGCCACTTTTGACCTCTACCCGAAAACTGTGCGCACGCTGTAGGCTCGAGCGGTATACACGAACGCACGTAACGGCCCTGAAAAAGCAGCTACCTTAGCACGCTAAGCGGTATCCGTATCTCCTCGATCACGCCCCCACTACAAGTCTGGCTTTATGCATCCAGGCGGCGGAAGCTCAACACGTGCCCAAAAGATCGGCATTTCGCTCTTTTCTAGTGGCGGACCACTAATTTTTCGTTTGCCTCACGGCGACGGCGGTAAACGAGAGGCTGTTCATGCCACCGCTGCTGCCACCGGACATTTATGGCGGCAGTTTCCTGACACTGCGTTTGTCGCTTGTTAGACCAGTTCTCACCGGTGGCGGTGTGACGTTGTTACAGCCAGGAAGCAAAGAAATGTTGAGTCGTGACAGGTGCAAAAAGCTGCTTGCCTCGTGCTATCGTACTCTCTTGAGCGGTTGCTCGGCGAACCAACACTGTGTCTTGCTGTTACTCTTGCGATCCCTCGAGAGTACTAGAATGAACAAAGACCAAACTAGGCTCTTTGCTGTGCGACAGCTACGCGCCTGAAGAGAGTGGTTCTCCTCAACGGAAAGGCCGTTAACGTTCGCGTTTACAGCACGAAAACTTAATGTGGACACCGTAGATATGTTGAAAGTTCACAACTGGGGCGCGGACTTGAAAATAATGATGACTTCTTACAGCGAGCAAGAATTGATGTCGACCGAGTTACTCAACCCCCGCCAATCACCTTGGTAGTGCCTAGATCCATGGGCTTCTCCGGAATTTTATTTGTCAGTGCTGTGTATGCTCGACTGTAGCGAGTATAGGGCACAATTTCAACCGAGTGAAGTATTCGGCTGCGGTGGGCCGTCCATATTTATGTTGCCACTTGCTTTGAGCGCCCAGGAGCTCTGAGCCGAACCTGATGTTAAAGGTCATTTCCGATGTTTCTATTTGGACCGATTTCCTTGAAAGCGTGGGCCTAGTCTTACTCCTTTTTTTATACCATTAGCTTTTAGCTCGTTTCTCAATTTGGCTGAGCCGTCACCAGAGCAAGATGAAGACGAAGCGCTGCAGCCGAAGCGCTCAGTGGGACCCTGACCTTGTCCGGCAGCCTACTGATGGGCGAATTGGTACGACATTTCAGGAAAAAGCAGCTCACTAGCACAAACACGAGGGAGCAAGGGACAAGGCACAGCGCTGAATAACAAGTGATTGTTTTATTCAGCTGTTCGAAAAGTATGAAGTTATAGCATATCGCAAAAATACGGTCACATTAGAAATCATTGAGGCTTCAGAGATTGCGAAGCAAGGTCCGGCATGCGTTAGCACTCCATCCATCAGAAGTGGCCACATCTACTTAAACAGAGACGTTCTGAATAAAAATATCAGTTATTCACCGTTGTGTCTTGTCCCTTCTTCCCTCGTGTTTGTGCTGGTGCACTGCTTTTTCCTAGCTTGCCTGCGGATTTTTTTTTTTTTTTTTGCAGGACAGGCCGTCACTGTAGTCAAGGCCATTGAGCGGGGCATGCAGGAGGGTGTTCCACGGAATTATACATTCTGGTTACTGAGAGATGCTGCCAAGCCACCGCGTACTCAAGCGCCCTTTGTCGCTACTACAACTCTTTCCTTTCCTCCGCTGTCATCAAATGTGATAAAAAAATAGTGCTCACCAAAACAATGATCACGATATGAGCCTGAGCCCGAACTCACGACTCAAAATGGTCTGAACTTGAGTCCGGGCTCACTCTAGACTGAAATCATGATCTGAAGGTGAGTCCGTACTGACTCACCACTCAAATAATGAACCAAAAGTAAGTCTGGAATCCCTCACCACTCAGTAGATCATGATCTGAATGTGAACATGAGTGAATACGAGTGAATAGACTCATGAATGACTCCGCCAACCTATGAAGCCTAAATTCTTCATAGAGCCGAAAAAGATTAGGCTTTTTTTTGTTTTGTTTTGTAGAAAGCAGCACTGATGTTTTACTACAAAGAGGAAGCGAGCAGAATTTCGGCACGGAAAGTGCACTTGCTGCTTCGAAAGCGCATTTGAATGCTGCGCAACCGGTGACAGGATGGAGAGGATGTGTTACTTATGAGCAACGGAGGAAACTAAAGCACAAAAAAAGCCTGCTGCCGTGGAGAGGCTGGAGAAGCGCCTACACAAGGCGACGTCAGCGGGCTCAAGGCTTCTTCAGAAATCAATAATGAGATGCTCCTTAGCCGTATAAATTATTTGCTGCACAGACTGCGAGCTTAACTAAGCGAAACGACGGGAAGTGATAGCAGAGCGGGAGCTGCCTGCAGCCGTACGTGTCTCCAAGTTCCTTGAGACGCGAGCCCCAAAGGTGGTGCTCCTCGTTTGGCAAATAGCAAGAGTGTTGCCGGAGAAGAGTAATTGGTGGCGAGTGCCGAATAGGCTCGGCATAAGCCTCAACTGTAGCCGTCAAGCTTTAACACTCACTTGTTTCACCCTTGTCGGTGAAAGCCGCCCATAAGCTATATGGGCGTCAACAAGCGCGTATAGGCACGCTTCGCTTTCGAGGATGCGTACTACTGAGTAAATGTGTCCAGCACAAAATATATGCAATTCAATTTCTGTGCGAAGGCTAGCTTCTTTAGCAACTATTGCTTTGTTTCTATTTTAACTGTTTAAATTTTCTGGCAAGTCCAACGTGCCGCATGCAGAAAAAGAAACTACGTGATTTACGTGTGACAATGTCAAGTTTGCATCCTATTTCTGCGCTTGATTCGTACGGATAGCCTACAGGTTTTCGTATAGCAGAATTGT
This sequence comes from Amblyomma maculatum, assembly GCF_055883805.1. Lineage (NCBI taxonomy): Eukaryota > Metazoa > Arthropoda > Arachnida > Ixodida > Ixodidae > Amblyomma > Amblyomma maculatum. The sequence continues at coordinate 65,867,934 of NC_139344.1, forward strand.
CGTGCACGAAGACGCATCTTATCGGACTTGTCCGCCACAGAGCACCTTAGTTGAGCACGTGTATGTGGCAAGTCAATCGAATCACGTACTACAATGTCAGAGGCGAGCTTGTGGTGTTGAGATGGTGTTTGCGTGTATACTACACCACTACAGCACAGAAACAGTAGACGACTTCAACAGGTCGACGCAAATAGTAGTAATAGGCTAATACATCGCGCTGTTCGGACAATGTAAACTTTTTTTTCCATGCCAACCCTTTCAGGCACCGTTCGTCAGTTTTAGTCAAAACAGCCATTTTTCGGATATACAGATCCTTTCCATCCCACTAAAGTGACGTTTGTGCGCTTCAGGACGTGGTAAAATTTAAATAACAAACAGCAACAAGCTGTAGCGCATTTTCAATCTGAAGCTTATTCTATCTTTCAAACAAGAGAAGAGGCGGATATCTAAAATTCTCTGCCCTGTGCACCAATGTATGTATAGTGCCGGTCATATTATTACGGAGCGCGCATTGGCCATCAAACTCTTCCAGCACCTCATCTAGCAAGAAATAGGAAGTACTTGAGAGACATCGTCGACCAGGAAACAGGTGAACTCGCACACGAACTGAAGAAACCATATTAAATCTTCTGCACTGAAAGTGTAGGAAAATTTCAAACGTAGAAGCATGCTCCGTCATATTTTGTAGCGAGAGCTACATTCGGCTACCAGTCGAGCATTTCGCTGTGGAACCGTTCTGGAATGAGTGGAATGCGATGCGGAGAGGAGGAGTAAGTGCCAGGGGCATGATATCATAGCTTGGCTGCCGGGTGCGGCCGCCGCTGCCGCGCGCGCCGTCACGCGAATGGCACGTGCTAGTTATGCGCATTACTGAGCATGCGCAACTGCGTTCATAACTGGCGGCGAGACACGGCGGCCGCAGCACAGTTGTTTCGTATGGAGAAGGAGAGTCGGGCCTCTGCTCAACGGCGGTAGTTGCCGCCTGGCAATGGGCCATTTCAGTAGAGAAAGAATGAATATCGATAGCCCAAGGGAGCAGCAGAGACGCCTGAAAAGAGAGAAGAACGTCTCGCCAAACGGAGGCTCTAACCTATTGAACCAGTGAAAGACACAGAAACACAAGAAGAGAAGTACTGTCCCGTGTACTTCTTGTGTTTCTGTCTTTCGCTGGTTTAGTATATGTCAGACTCGCACCAACTAGCCCAAATGGTCTTAATGTCAAGCGGAGACGCCAGGATGCAGAGCGTAACATGCGGCGCATAGCAGTTCAGATGCAGCCTTCAGATGATCAAGGGGAGCCGACGACAGCGACAGAAGAGGATGTAATGGCCCGTCGTGTGACTTGGTTGCTGGTGCCAGTCGTCTTGAACCAAATAAGAAAGCCGCAGTCAGCATCTACGTCAGACAAGGTGTCGCTACTGTCAGACATCTGCCTTCGATCGCAGAGAACAATGGAGAAGCCTGCTATGTTGGACTTGTGGAGAGCAGCATTGTCATACAAGGAGCTTACGTGGCGCCACAAACATCTGTCAAACACACGAGTAATGTGGTTGCCACCTGTGCGTCAGCTTGCGGCATGGTTTGAGGGCTGTGCGTCATTTTGGGGGACTTCAACAGGGGGAAGGACTCGTTTAGCCATCGTATAAAACAGAAATTCAACTCTAATTTGGCATCAAATCTCAAAGTCCCAACCATGAAGGGGGAGACTGTCTTTGATCTTCTCATATATCAAAGAGAATCTGTGCATTCAGAATTCTACAAACATTCAATCGGAACGGCAGCGTGTTACTATACTGATCACCGGGCCGTCTTTCTTTCTGCGCATGAAAAAAAAAAAAAAAAAAAAAAGGTGTGTGACGACCAATGTCTCTTCATTGCTAATCAATATAAGCTCAACAAAAGACTCGGCAACATGCCGAAACCAGCGGAAAGCAGCTCTCTGCGTATATCTTAATGTAACCCAGCTAAGCCATCGCCACTTCTTTTTTTTTTTTCTTTTACACTTCCTTCTAGCTAGTTCCACAGCCTCCCCGCAACATCTCGCTAGTTTTGCTTTTCCTACCTCCGTCAAAGCACTGGCAGATGCAATCTCTGACTCTGCCGCACCGGTGCGTTGCAGCTGCACAGGACACGAAGCCCGAGTATCGTGGGCCTGGGTGCTGGACGTGCCTTCCCGAAACGCGACCGCCCCACAGGTTAGCGCCGGCGACAACATGCACCTGAGTGTGCGGGCGGAAGCGCATCCGCGGTGTGCCGCGCGGATAATTGACCTGGGCCGGTGAGTCCCGTTCCTTTCCCATTAAGGGCACGCATCGCCGACTCAGCGCCCGACCACGTGGGTAGGAATCGGTGGAACCAGCGCCTTCATCGATCTGAGCGATGTGGGGTTGGCGCGGCCCAACCTCAAAAGCGGCAGCTGTCAGCCGTCAGGGGGTGGCTTCCGTGTCAGGGCAGCCCGTTAATTTCGTACTACTCATCGCAGCCGCGTCTGGAGGAGAGACCGCTTTCTGCCGCTCACGGCTGGTTTCACGCCGGGCTGTCAGCGCTCTCCGAGTCGTCCACATAGGCGCATCGAGCGCAACATAGCTCAGAGCCTCGTTCTCGGAACGTGCTTTCGGAGACCCTATTTAGTAGGCAAGGCCGCCATCCTTTTTCTGCTTCCTGTAAACAAACGTGCTAGTGAGAGAAGTCTTTCACGCAGTTGCGCTGTTACTCGACGCCAGTAAATAAATAGAAGCTTCGAGCTCGTACAAGAGATGGCCATATGCGGGCACACGTTGTCGCTATGCATACCACGATTGCGCATTTGCGATAGTCTGCGTGTGTGAACAGATAAACACTAAGGATCTGCATACAACTCCCGGACCCATAACGCGTGATATATATTCAGGAAACGTGGAGGGATTACACTGCGTGTGAGGGGAGGTGAGTGGCGCACACATTCGACGTGGTTGGACCCGTGCCGCTCTCCGCGGCTTAGCGTCCGCCTGTGTCTCTGTAGTGCAACAGTGGAGGTGAAATATCTGCCTGTGGCGTGCTTTTCGCCGCACGGCAGAATATATCGTTCTGCTTGGTTCCCTTAGCCCGGGAAACCGCACGAAAGCAAGGGAGGATACATGAATTAACAAACCGAGAAAGGAGGGTCATGCATTGCGTAATCCTGTTCCGCTACAGGCGTATCGACCAACTTCTAAGTATGCACTGCGTGTACTGGGTGTCGCTGCTGTTGTGAGCACAATGCGCACAAGCATTTTTTTCTTCGCCTGCTTCTGTGGCAACTTCTCTCACTCTCTGAAGGCCCCGCTCCGACTGCTTGCAGATCTTTAAGTGTTTACGAACACCTGGCTAGACGATCATTAGCGCCTTCTTCCGGCAATGTGCGCATAGCGCAGTAAATCGCACAGGAGCGCTGATGGGCGGCTCTGCTTCTCTGATGCGACTGTAAAAACAGGCAAGAAGCTTCGTCTCTTCATTTATGGTGTTATTTGGGTCTAATTCTTCGAAAATTGCCTTTGCCGCTTAGACTTGAATTTGATTGACAGCTGTGGTAGCTTCATTGCGGTGAGCCCAAGTGTAGAAGTATCCTGGGATGCAATAAAACATGGTGCTGGGTTAGTCGGTGTTTCACACTTGTAAAGAAGAAAGTGCGAAAGGAACACAAAAGAGAAGACGACACAACAAATAGAACGCTACTATCAACTGACTTATTTTTGTCTGATCAGATATGAATGATTTTATCACCTTATTAGGTACCTTCACACCAATTTCAGAAACAAAGTAGCAACAAAAAAGGTGATCCGTCAAGCAACAGAACATGACTATCGGATTGGCACGAAAGTCCTTTTAGCCCCATTTTTTATCTTTATAGATGTATCTACAGAAAACCACTCTCTTGTGAGTGCAATCTTATCGAGGAATCGCTGATGAACAGATATACATTCTCTTCTATTTGGAAAGTTTCGAGTAAAACTATTGTTTCTGTGCTTGTATTCCTGTACCATATATTCACTTCTTTAAAGCACGGAACGCACTTGCATGCCATTACATGTGAAAGTAAATTCGAGAGCTTATCTTGTTGCATTAAGCCCAGGGAATGTCCACTTGAATGTTCATTGAAGCAAAGCCCCGTCTTCTCGGTATAGCATTTCACGCAAGACAGGGTAACGTATAAATCACTCATAAGGTAAATTTTACAAATGCGTCCTGATGTTGTCTTTTGCGACAGCGTTCCCCCTAACTGCAGATGCGGGGATAAGGCTTAGCCAACGTATTTCGCACAGGGAAAACAAGCGGCACATTTGCCTGCTGGCCACTTTTTTGGGGGATTATGCGAAACTATATGAGTATGAGGCATCTCCTCTGGTTTTGCCTTCGCGTGTTCAGAAGCAGCTGCCTTTTACGTGATCCAAATTTCTTTACGAGAGTTTCAGCAACTGGCGTGAGTACTGAGCAAGGAAAGCCAGCTGCCAAAAGCCTACATACCTGCTAGTGAAAGTTTAGTTTCGCATCTAATGGCATGCGTATGCATACCTGGGTTTAGGCAAGACAATATTCTAGGCAGGAGTGCAAACACCAAAGCAAGAGTTTTCCTCGACGTTTTCCACACAGGAAAGGATTTGGGTCTGTGCATTAGCGATTCTTTGATAAGCTTGTACTCGCTCGAGCGTGGTTTTGTGGAAAAGCGTGTATAAAAACAAAATGGCTAACAAGCCTTTTGTGCCTGGTCCGCTAGTAGTGTTATGTTGCCTGACGGATCTCTTTCTTTGTTGTTACTTCGTTTCTGACATTGGTGTCAAGGTAGCTAAAGAGGGGATAGAATCATTCATACCTGTTTAAATTCGGTCTGTCAAAGAGAGCTGGCTCTGGCCAAGTGTGACATGTGATGTGAAAATCTATATAAATGTAGTTATTAGACAAAAATGAATCACTTGTATAGCATTGACTTATTCACACGAAGAGCATCGCCCGTTTACTCCTCAGCGACTGCTACTCATTAAAGTTTTTTCTCTTCCTCTCTCGCTGAGTGCGTGCGTAAACAAACTACCCGGAAACGCATCGGGTGTCGGCTCGGCTAATGCAGGGCTGTAGAATATCGTTAGCGTCTCTTGCTTCCCCATTCAGCAGGCTGGACCTGCAGCATCTATCTGCGCATGTGTGGCCATTACGAAGTCGGCCACGAATGGACAGATATAGCGCCAGTCCAGCCTGTACAAACGGTATACCGTAAACACGCTGACGATGTTCTATAGCTCTCTATTATTGGACATGCTTTCTTTTAACGGCGACAACCTTTTTTGTTTACGACAAAACCCCCGCAAAGCAGAAGCGCATGGATCACCGAAACGGAGAAGCGGCGGTGGAGAGCGCTGCGCAGACACCGCCGAGATGCGGTGGACGAAGAAAGCTCCGCTGGTGAGAGCACGAAATAAACGGCCACTCAACTCCTTTCTCGCGGTACACTGCCGCGGCAGAGTAAAATGCGCCAGCCCCAAGCAGCAGGCGCCGCCGCTTGAGCACAAACAACTTGCAAAGAATTGTTTATGCCATCTTTCGCGCAAATATATTCCTCCAATAAATGAACAAAAAAAAAAAACTCGTTCCCAGACTGCGTTGGCACAACCTGATCTACGTAAATAAATAAATAAATACAATGGAGTGGGGCGGGGAGGGGTGCGGAGCACGAGGAGCAATTCTGCTTTCAATACGATGTCTTTGAAACAAGTGCAGCAATCAAAGTCTAATTTACCTTTGTTTTTTGGGTATTAGCTAGAGACAGCGACCTGTGTGGGAAGGCACCATTTTACCTCTTCGACAGCTGCCCTCTACGCGCGGTCCTCCACATCCTTCCGGTGCTGAGGCTCACCAGCTAACAAGGCATCACCCACTCTCGTTTTAGAATGAAAAAAGAAGGAATACAAGGAAAGGGAGGGGACCATCGCTCTTCGCACTTTTGTATATGGATCGTGCAACCAAGTAGTATGTGGTCTTGGTTGGAAAGCATCTTTGCGATTCAGTTAACAAACGTTTGCAGGGCGTCAAGTGCTGCTAGCGACGGCTTGTGTCTAGTGTTTTAAATCAGCAGTAACCTAGTTTTTTTTTTGTTTTTTTTTTTTTTAATGCGAAATCATTACTTCGCTATATTTACCTATTTCTGTCCGCAGACCGCGTCCACAAAATCGTATCCGCAGCAGTTGTGAGTAATTGAGAAGAGGTAGAAGTTAATGAGTGGTGTCAATCGATAGGGGGTGACGTAATGTTATTGCCGAAAACATAATGAGGCAATAAGTTATTTAGGTTGTGAAGAGGAAGAAGTGCACGAGGAACATGCCAGTCAGTGGCATCGTGATCGCTGCGCGTGCTGGACCTGACTGTGTTCGCTGCCGCTGTGTTTGCCGTCGCTGATCTGCCCAGTCCTGCTGATCAAGTCCTGTTGATCTGCTGAATAAACCCCCCATTCTGACATTTGGTGGAGGTGTTGGGTAAGATCTATCCTCTCACCCTGGAACTCCGGAGCCATACATTACCACCTCCTGCGATGCCTGAAGACGTTAACCACCAAGCCGTACAAGTTGGCTCGGCCCTCATTTGTCCCGGCTCCCTCCGCCAGCGAGACCCCGCCATCTTCAGCGGCACTGAAGACCACGATGTCGAGGACTGGCTCACATCCTATGAACAAGTGAGCGTTTAAACAACTGGTACGCGGAAACGAAGTTAAGCAACGTCATTTTATATCTCACCGGCGTAGCAAACCTATGGTTTCGAAACCATGAAGCGGACATTCCATCATGGTCCGCGTTTAAAGCCAGCTTCTCTGAAGTTTTCACCCGACCAGCTGTGAGGAAACTCCGCGCTGAACAGCGCTTGCGTGCGCGGTCTCAGCAGGCTGGCGAAAATTTCACGAGTTATATCGAGGACGTCGTCGACTTGTGCAAGCGCGTTAACGCACAGATGTCAGAGGTTGAGAAGATCAAGCACATTCTGCAAGGCATCGATGACGATGCCTTTCAGATGCTGTCGGCTCGAGATATCCGCACCGTCGCGGAAGTGTCAAAGTTATGATGAACTGCGGAAACAAAGGGCCATAACTCGCGCGAACACCATGCACTCTGAGTCTCTTGCTGGTCTGACAGATGCAAGCGAACATTCTGCGCTCCTGCCACAAATTAAGAGCTTCATTCGAGAAGTTGCTCGACAGCTCTCCCTTATGTCCTGCCATCAAGAACCTTCCTCACACCTAGCTCCCAGTTTGCACCAAATTATTCAAGAACAGGTAGCTGAATCTCTTCCTCCAGCCCCTCAATCCATGCCTGTTGCAGCGCCGCTAACATATGCGGCTGTTGCGGCCCGACCGCCACCTACATATGCTCCACCGCCACCAGCCTACGTTCAGCCGCCTCCTGCGCCTGCGCGAGAACCTGCGCAGTTTATGCGACCGGCTCCAAGACCACGTAATCCCTGGCGCACGACGGATAACCGGCCAATTTGTTACACTTGCGGGCTCGCTGGACACATTTCTCGTTATTGCCGCAACCGTCTCCCGGTTTCGGCACCACCTACTCATGGTTCTGCATACTGGTCTCCGACGCCTCAGTATTCCGCGCCTACTGAGCTTCCAGCCCGCCCTCATTTCTCCCCAGACCGCTCAGCCATGTCCGACCACCGTTCACCGTCGCCGCGACGCCGCTCTATCTCTCCGATGCGACGTCGACAGAACACTTCACGCGAGGAAAACTAGAGGCCGCATTTCCTGAGGCGAGAACTGCGACCACGTCGAACTTCCCAAGTCCTCATCTGTCGCCGACAAACCTAATTGAAGTTTCCGTCGAGGGTTTTGCTGTCATGGCTCTAATTGACACTGGTACTGCGATTTCGGTAATGGACGCAAAACTATGTGGCACTTTAAAGAAAGTGAAGACGCCAATTGCGGGACTTTCGTTGCGAACGGCCAGCGCTCAGCATATCAAGCCTTTACAGCGTGCACCGCTCGAGTAGTTATCCAGAATTCCCTTTATACGATTCAGTTCGTCGTGCTGCCAAGTTGCTCGCACGCTGTAATTTTAGGCTGGGATTTCCTGTCGCGTAATGCTGCTATTATCGATTGTGCTCGAGCTGAAGTGGGGTTCTCGACTGTGCCGATGCCTTACCAGACGCTGATCAATCAAATTCCTGTGCTAAAGCCCTCGTCGCCGAATATATCGACCTTCCTCCCTGCTCTTCAGTGCTTGTTCGTGCCGCTTGTGCCTCTATTGGCGATGACACCTTTCTCTTCACACCAGCCCATACTTTCCTGTGCCGCAAGTGCCTTCCATTGCCCTACGCAGTGCTCGCTATTTCCGCTGGCCTTTCCATATTATGGGTCTCTAACCCATTTAACTCCTCTACTGCTTTGCGCCATGGTGAATGCCTGGAAGTATCCAGCCAATCGCATCTCTTCTGATCTCTGAGGAACCTGACGACGCGCCGCACTGTGCCGTGACTCCGCTCAGCCCCACTTCACCTGCGCCCGCTCCACCCTCTACAGACTTGTTCCTCCGTTCCATCGACGCCGATCTTCCTCCAGAGCAGCGCACTCAGCTTTTGAACCTACTACATCACTTTCGCTCTCCTTCGACTCTCATCAAAGTTCTTTGGGTCAAACTTCTACAGTCACTCATCGCATCGACACCGGCACCCACGCACCACTGCGACAGCGCCCCTATCGTGTGTCTGCAACCGAAGGCCAGGCTATTGAAGAGTAAGTCGACCTAATGATCCAGAATGGCGTGATTCAGCCCTCAAGCAGCCCTTGGGCCTTACCTGTTGTCCTCGTAAAATAGAAAGATGTACGGGCCGCTTCCCTACACTACGGCCGGCAACCGCTGGGCTATCGTAGCCGTTGATCATTTGACGAGGTATGCAGAAACCGCCGCACTTCCATCTGCCACAGCGTCAGAAGTAGCTTCCTTCATTTCGCAGCGATTTGTTCTTCGCCGTGGCGCACCTCGAGAGCTGCTCAGCGACAGAGGACGCGTTTTCTTGAGTGACGTTATGAAAGCCTTGCTCACCAAGTGCAACATTATTCATAGAACCACCTCCGCCTATCATCCCCAGACTAATGGCCTCACGGAGCGTTTCAATCGTACCCTTGGCGACATGCTCTCTATGTACGTCTCCTCCAACCACTCAAACTGGGACCTCGTCCTTCCGCATGTCATGTACGCATACAATACCGTAACGCAGTCTACTACTGTCTTCTCTCCTTTTTTTCGCCTCTACGGCCGTCACCCCTCTGCTACAATCGACACCATACTCTCGTATCAGCCACACATATCAGAGTATACACCTGCGTCTCAAGCAGCCCAGCATGCGGAAGACTGTCGACAAATCGCCCGCGCATTCACGGCTAACACCCAGTACCGCCATAAATCCAACCATGACAGCCAACACTCGAACCGCACTTCTCGTCTGGCGTTCTTGTGTGGCTATGGATACCTTCCAATGCCCCTGGACTGTCTTCAAAATTTCTTGCTAAATACCATGGCCCATACCGAGTTCTGGAGCGCACCTCTCCGGTTAATTATGTGGTAGAACCTGTTACGCCGTCCCATGATCTACGCCGGCGCGGACGCGAGATTGTTCACGTCCAGCGCCTCAAACCCTATTACGACCCTGCCGTCTTGCTCACGCCGTAAGTCGCCAGGATGTCTCCTCTTCGTCCCGCGGGTAATTGTGAAGAGGAAGAAGTGCACGAGGAACATGCCAGTCAGTGGCACTGTGATCGCTGCGCGTGCTGGACCTGGCTGTGTTCGCTACCGCTGTGTTCGCCGCTGATCTGCCCAGTCCTGCTGATCAAGTCCTGTTGATCTGCTGAATAAACCCCCCATTCTTACAAGGTATTTAATTAGAAGCAAAAGATGAAAAGTAAAGGCAAAAATGGTCTCATTAGCCACAATGGCTTGACGCCACAATTGAATGTATCAAATATTGAAATAGGTCATTAAATCAGTCAAATAAGGTGACGTTAAGAATGTAACGTCACGCAACCTGAAGTCGAGCCAAAAAAGGCCATAGGAAGGGATTGGCGCGCAATGTGAAAGTATCAAAGACTAAATTAGGTAATTAAGGTAGTCAATTAGGCTGATGTCAAGGATGTCACGTTACGCAACCGGACGTAGGACCGAAAAATGGCATAGGAAGCGATTGGCGCGCGATTTGACCGCTAAAAAGTAAAATGGATAAACAAGAAGTCAATTAATGTAACGTAGAGGATGTGACGTCACGCAACCGGAAGTAGAGCCGAAGAAGGGCATAGGAAGAGTATACACTATCGGAAGAGTCTACACTATCAGAAAGAAAAAATATGAACCAAGTTCTCTCAAAATCTGCCGACGCTCACGTTGAGATATCGGAGTATCGATTTCTGCAGCTACGATTACAACAAAATGTGGTAGTCGTTCATCAAGTCTTGAACCTTCGGACAGTTCTCAACCCCCTGTCATTCCTGGTAACGGTGCCGTTAGTACATGAAGCAGCGCTCGTGAATGTCTGCGAATTAAGCAAGCACGCCAGCGACAGTCAGTGTAATTCGTTCCCTGCTGGAAGAGGAGGGAAAAAAGGCTAGAAGAGAAGCAGTGTCCTATTTCTGGCGAGTTTCTCGGCGAGAGCTGTGCACGAAGCCGCCCGGTCACACGCGAAAGCAAATAAACTAATCCATGCAGCATAGCATTAGCTCCCATACTGCATTAAAGGAATGCCTGCGAAGGCGAGATATTAAGAATAAAAGGGTAGGAAACGAAGGTATTTCCAGTTCTTGCTTGTCCCGCTTTCATCCTTCAATGAGCGCTACCAATGTAAGGCAACGGCAAAAAAAGAAAAAAAAAAGAAGGAAAGGCGCTGAATGCCATAGATTGCACCCGCAAGTCAAATACAAACAGCGAAACTTTTCTTGATTTCACTGCCGTCATGTACGCAAATAATTTTTACCATGATGACTGAAAGGATCCTGGTATTTTATTCGGATACCACTCAGGTCTGCAGCAACCGCCATCCAATGCTTCCGTGATGGAAAGTAATCCGCAGTCAAGGCTTTTTCTGGTTATCTAAATAAATAGCTGAACATCGGACGCATACAACTAACTACATTCCTTACTCCTGCTCGAGCGCTCCTATACCCCATCAGACATTCCCCGCATACCCGAGTTATTCTGAGCACTATGCAAGCTTAGTACACTGCATGTTTTTCTGCCCTGTTGCAATTGAGTCGCCTCACTTATCACACGCTCCTCCTCCAACGTGGCGGGCTTGGTTAGCCTCTGCACAGCTGAAAGACCCGTTAGCCTTGGTGACCCAAGCCGAGGAAATTCTCGACGCTTAATAGTGTGTTAACGAAAGTTGTTTCCTCCTGCTCCCCCTCCTCAGAAATAATATAAGCCGAAAACTTTTGATGCCTCTAGGTTGTTTGGTACAGGGAAATATCAAAAACTGATTTCGTTTACCTCTCTGTGGAGTAGCACGTCCTCCGCACACCACTGCGCACAGTTAGCAATTGCTTTTCAGACATATCCTTCTACTGGAAAACAAAGTGTAATGTGCGCAAAGAATTCAGAATAATGTCAACTGAACGAAAGCTGGGTGGAAGATGACAACAGAGGTAGTCAAAGCGAAAAAAAAAAGAAAAATACAATTTCGTAGGTCCTCGCCCAACCTCAGCAGTTTTTGCTTTTATTTCTTTATTTACTTCAAAGACAGCAGAATCATGTTTAGAACTTACAGGAGGGGCAGAGTAAAGCTTTATACATGACATGAAATGACAGGCATGTGCAGATAATATTGACAGTAAAAAAACAATAAAACGGGCACTCAGAAGCGAAGAAATAAAGATAGGCAGACAGACATTGCATAATGAAACAGGAAAATTTGCCCAGCAGTGTTTTCAGAGCAGCCCATTTGGCTGCTTTTGACAATATTTTTAAACAAATTGTAGTACTAAAATACTTTTTAGAGCAGGGCATGCAGACATATAAATACAAAACCGGTACCGTTGAGACATGTTCCTCGTTATCTTAAACCGAGATTACGCACTCACTACGGTAAAGCAGCAAGACACTCGTCCCAGCTATCTTTAAACGAATTACCGGATGGTGTATTTTCTTTGACGCCCGCAAACAACTAAGAGTTGCTGTTCAAGCGTTATAGAACCTATAATACGTACTGCAGTCTTATATCAATGCACTTTTTATACTGTGTTGTGCCAAATGTTTCGCTTTTTTATCGTTTCTTTTCTTCTTCTCTTGCCTCTGATGGAGTTCTAATGTAGCGCGAAAGTTGCCGCGGTTGCCGGTCATCGCCGCACGAGCCCATTGTTGTTTCAGAGCTCCCGTCTTTGTATGTTGATTTCAATATTCGCAATAAAGTCTTTCTGGACGCAGTAGCTTTTCGTTGGCTCTGATGATGAGAAAGAGTGCAGAAAGCAGGGCGGCGTCATTCCCTTCAGCAGAAACGTCGACCGCATCACTAATACTCACTGCTTCAAAACATAATTCGTAAGTTTTCGAACTTTGCAGAATGACTTGATGTTTGCTAAATCGATTACTAAGCATACCCTGCAAGACGTTGGGAGTGCACGAGTACTTTAACAATCGCTCGGCATTACTCATAATTATACCATCTGCTAGTTCGTTAGATAAATAACAAATCCATCAACAACGTTCATCAAGAACCATTCTTGTTTACTCAGGCTGTCGTTGATTGAGCATGGTAATCACTCTCGACGATTTTTCACCATGTGGCCCGTAGCCTGACCCACAGCTTCACATGGCGCCGGTCCGCTGCGACACACGGCTGCTGTCGGTGTCAGATATCCTACGTGGTTGCCTAAAGGTCTCCTGCCATACTCTGCCGGATGCCATAGCCCATACCAGCTCGTGAGCGGTACAGGTGACAGTGTCGTAACCGAAACCTAAGCACAACAGTGAAACAGATCACTCGAATGACTCAACTAAGTGAAGTAAGTTGCAGACTTGGAAATCGCCAGATTATATGAAACAATGTTCCACTTCAGCTAAGAAACATACATCCGGCACAGTTTTCGAACCTATTTTTATCTAAAAGACCAGTTATATTTATATTCTGAGTATAATTGCGCGAAACTGCGGTCATAATGCATGGTCCGCTTTATTATCTCACAGTGGACGGACTGCAATTATCATAGCCTATTGTAGTTCACCGTTGAGAACGCGTCCTTGTTTTCAGCAAAGCCAAGCTCAAGCGACGTATGGGTCGGGTTTCGTTAGTCACTGCAGAATTCTAGTACCACTTGTGCATTCCGATGATTTCCTGTAATGGCATCTCCTTTGGATGAAAATACGAAAAAAACGTCTTTTAGAAAGCTTTCTCATCCTGTTTATTTTCCACGTGATTCCAGTCTAACGTTTGACAGCAAGAAGCTTTGTCGGATTTTACCTACAACAATCATAATAACTGTTTGCAGTTAAAACCTTCCGAATAGCAGGAAGTTGATCATTATCCGCGTCTCATCACCCAACGAGTTTGTTCCCAAGCGGTGTTAATAATGCTTCCAAATACCCCTTCATTTCATACTATGTTTACTAAAACTTACGAGTTTAAATTTACACTCTAATGTACTAGAAAGGACAAAAGCATTTTTAGCACACCGCAATCAGTTTTCTATGCTAACAACTAATCCTCTCATTCTCTTCCAGTAACATCAGTTAACCAAGAGTCTGTGTTCGGCCCTATTTTATTTTTGATACACATAAACGACTCGCCTTCGCATGCTACCTCTACAATCCACATGTATGCCGATGAATGCGTCTTCTACCACACGGATAACTAACACATCTGATCAGCTAGCTCTTCAAAATGACAAACTGCGCACAAGACTGATGCAGCCAACGACTAATGGAACTTAAACCAGCTAAATGCAAGCACGTGTCGTTCCACCGCAAACGCAGCACCATTGTTTTCTCGTACTTAATCTCAGGCTTTGGAGTAGAACTAACCGAATCCTATAAATACTTGAGCGTAACCCTGTGCAAATATCTAACCTGTAATGCGCATGTCACAAACATCCTAACATCAGCTAACAGATCTCTTGGTTTCTTAAGACAGCACTTGCGCCACGCACCACCAGACGTAAAACATCTCGCATACAAATCACTAGTACGAACAAAACTAGAATATGCATCCCCCATCTGCAGATTGAACGAAATATATCTTAAACCATCACTTGTATACCTACAGAAGCGAGCCGCTTGATTCATTCATTCCTGCTATTCATGCAATGCCAGTATTCCATCTTTAAAAGCTAAGTCCGGTCTAATAAATCTTGCATGTCGTCGTCGAATCACCAGTATGTGTTTGTTCCAGAAGTTTCTTTGCAGCTCACTTCGAATTCCGCCCTACATCAGGCCTCCTGCACGCATTTTACCCCGCATTGGCCCTCCTCTGTAAGTTGTCTATCCACAATCTCATGCTACAACGTTTGCAACATCATTCTTTCCTCGCTCAGCCGTAGACTGGAATGATCTTCCATACGACATTGCTGAAATCATCTCGACCCTGTGAGAAGACGGAAGATGGACCTCTTCTGCAACTAGCACAAGACCTTCCTAGAGAAACTAACGTATTTCCTATCCTATCCTATCCTATGTGCCATCCACATTTTTTAATTGTATAACTGCCATATTTAACTAATAATAGGTTTATTTTGCACATAATATGGTTATACGTATACCCATCTCTTATGTAATACTCCCAAACTGGAGTCTTGAAGGAAAGAAAGTGATATGATGTGATGTGTTTTGCCAACCGAGAAGCAAGTAAATCCATATATTAAGAATGAAACCTTGGTTAAAGTTTAACTTGCCAGACTACTGAAAAGACGAAAATGCCAAATTCACTAACACGAATGTCTGTTTTTTTTTTTTTTCATTTTAAACATCAATAATTCTGCTTAATACCTAGTGGCTGGCTAGTTGGTTTTGCATAATGGAGACTTCAGTATACAGTTTTTGATACTACCTCTCAGCAATCTACAGAATCAGGGATTCTCTGGCGCATTAATACATTAGTGTCCATCCAGCTCCGTAGTTACTGGGTGACTATGCGCTTAACTAGCATGCGATTATTTTGTGCGAAAGCGAATATAGGGCTTGTCAGCCGAAAAATCGTCGCCTAAAAAGAGAATTGAGGACCGAAATTCAAAAAACGTGTTGGAACAAATATGCAAATCAATGAAATAAACTTGTCTCAATCGAAATACGAACCCAGGCCCTCTGCGTAACAGGCGGGCACGCAGCGCGTAGACCACGAAGGGCCATTCTGTTTTTTAACATCGCACTGAAAAACTAAAAAGGAGAATACAAACAGCGCCACCTCAAATCACTGGGCTGCATAATAAAAGCCAGCCATACCCCAGCATTCCTCCATCATTATAAATATCAAAATATCAAGCATCAAAACATGCAATAGCTAGCAAGACGGCTCTTCAAGAGCAGCATGAATCGGTGGTAACAAGCGTGTTATAGGAACACTTATAATGATCGCGTTATGACGGGCATGACTTACTAAGATGTATTAGGATATGCACTGATGTTACGGTTACACCAATTTTAAAAAATAATTGTTTAAAGCAAAAAACCTTAACGAAATCGTGAAACGAAACGGCGAGATTAAAGGTGTTATTGCGTCTACTCATCAGGCGAAGCTGAAGCGTCCTCCCAACTTTTTTATTTAGTTCAAATGAAGGTGTGCTTCCTGAATTACCTAAAAAAATGGGTCGAACATCGCTCCTTGCTCGCTTAAGTGATTGTTTGTATCCAGTGCCAGATGACTACATTTGCACTATTTTTATCTTCTTTTTGTCAGAGCTCATAGTGGTATTGATGAGAAAGTTTAGCATGCTGATTTTCGTTCTTATATTTACTTCGAATGCCCAGCCCGCAAATAACAGTCGATCAGACACTAAACGAGCCACCGATGAAGGCGATTCATGACAGACGGCAATGCTGAAACGATTCATATTCAGTTGCTCTCGCTTGTCCTTCTAGTCCGCAGAAACAGAGGTGCCTCTAGCTCCATGACAGGACGCCATGTGGAAGATGTGCTTGTTGCCCGGATATCTGTTGTTTGTTCACGCTCAATGCCACCGGGACGCAGCTTCATCAGTTAGTGACGCAGGATGCACCGAGATTTATCTCGAATTACAGCAGACCGCAGACCCGCTTTACTGCTTCTACATTATTCCCGAATGTTCTAGTTACCCAACAAGGTTGACGACTGGGCAAGTTGGTATAGGTTCATACTTAAAATTAAGGACCCATTTTTGATTCCGAGTTCTTCTAAGGTGCTAGAATTTTTAATGGACAGAAATCCGGGTAGGTGCTCTGCAATGAGCATTGATGTGGAGGACTTATATTATTCTTTGCCGCAGGACGGACTTTTAAGGTGTGTGCAAGACTGCATCACTGTTGATAATGATGAACTGGCATTCATTAATGCGTGCGGTATATCGGTTGCTAGTCCAGCCTTGTCCTGTCCTCCTCTTTGCTGTGTCTCGTCTTTTGGCTGGTTAAGTTCTAGTTACCCTTGCCGCTTCGTCTCGGTGTTACCTTGTCACCCTTAAATGGAGCGTGACCGGGATCCTCGAGCTTCTGCAGTTCGACGACGCAGAGCACGCTTGATGCTATCACTGTCTGCAAGTTTAATGGTTAGTTCTTTATGGGGGTATGTAAGCCGACTAACGAGTTAATTAACAAAACATTTCGTTGTAGTTGTTACTCCTGGACTGCCGTCACTACTTTGTGACCTTAGATATAGTGAGGGTACTCTATCATTTGCCATCGCCACCTGCAATGACATTTGATCAGACTGCGTTAAGCACCCTTCCTAACCTATGGCCACAGCTTCTCGTTTCGGCTGATGACTCATCGTTCAAGCTGGCTATACCGTTGATATATTTTACAGAACAGCCGAAGCCTACAAAGAGAGAGTAACAGATTAAGGTGATGCTAATACATAGACTGTATGCCCTCTTCGCGCCCAACTACTGTGGAAACAGTCGCTAGACATTCAGTTGTTACTTTTTATGCATTATCTTTGACTAATAGTGAGGTACAGGGGGGGTCAAAAGTTCCCAGGCCACCGAGTCTGCTTCTGAACAGTATAGTCAGGCAGCTACGACGGCCCCAAGTCTCGAAATGCATGCGGAGGGTAGCATTATTCTTACCTCTGAGATAATTTACAGTTTTAATGGGATCACACGTGTCAGAATATGCTGACCATTAGCAAAACCTGCGGCGTGGGAACTTTTGACCCCCCTGTACATCACTTCTGTAGCGCGCATTTCTTCGTTGTAAGTGAGGAGAGAAAAGCCCAGTGCTAAAACATTTATGTGATGAATAGGGCAAATGATCTTTCTAGTTGCAAGTAAAAATGGCTGTGGTGGAGCCCAGCTAACCTTAGTTTACAGAGAGGAAACTCGATGCAGCATTATCAGACACAGTTTGCTCGAGTTTAATTTTAGTGCATTTCTGTGACTTGACTTTGTTGCATGATTGAAGAGAAGACTGTCTTGTGCTCCGTGATCTCCATTTCGGTTGCAACCTGAACTCATTTTCTTGTTATATCACTTGGCAACTCCTGTCGACGTTCTAGATCATAAAAATAATCAGATTCAACCGGGCGTCTACGACACGCAG
The DNA here is from genome assembly GCF_055883805.1 of Amblyomma maculatum. Lineage (NCBI taxonomy): Eukaryota > Metazoa > Arthropoda > Arachnida > Ixodida > Ixodidae > Amblyomma > Amblyomma maculatum. The sequence goes on from NC_139344.1 coordinate 65,885,633, forward strand.
TCGAAGCACTAGCTACAGGGCGCGACTCCTTCATGGCTTTCTGCAAACGTCAAGGACACATTTTGCGGTTTTATCGGGCGAACGGCGAGTCACAGGGTTCAGCGCGACTGCGAAGCGAGCGGCGAGTCAAATAGTTCAAGCCGTTGCAAGGCGAGCGAGTGCATCCGGCTTCCCACTCCACAGCTGCAGCTGCAGCGAAGGGGCACGGCGAATCGCATGGTATGACTTCACAGCCACACTTCCGCTCCTGCGCTAGAATGTCGTTTTTGGGAATGACCTGACCTTCAAGTTTGGCATCGGAGAAGTAGAGCTCCAGCCCTAAAAAGCGGGACCTAAGCTAACGAAGCACCGCATACGTTCGTGGGGTGTGCTGTTGTTCGACGTTACCCATGTCCGTCTACATGCTACGTTAGGGGCGCATTCGTGAATATGTACTCAAAAGACGAAATAGTGTGAAAGAGAACATCTACAGCAAATATGGTGATATGCACATTAACGCATGCTCGCCCCACCGGTGTGGCGGAGTGGTTACGGCGCTCAACCACTGTGCCCAAGGAAGCGATCGAATCCCCGCCGCGGCGGCTGCGTTTCGATGGAGGCGAAACGGATCGCGTCCGTGTGCTGTGTGATGTCAGTGCACGTTAAAGGACCCCAGGTGGTCGAAACTTCCGGAGCCCTCCACTACAGCGACTCTCACAGCCTGAGACGCTTTGGGACGTTAAAACCCCACAGACCAAACGCAATGCATTCTCTTTGTGTGCTTGGCGCACAGAGGGATTTTTATTTTTCTTTGCTCTGTGGTCAGCTGTCATGTTGTCTTTCACCTTCAATGTTCAAGCTTCTGTCCACAGGCTGATTTCGAAGATGCCCACAAAAAGTAACTTACTTGGTACCGCCTGCTCTAGCAGCTGGCACCGCAGTTTTTTTTTTTTTTTTTTGGCGCTTTGGATCTCCAGGTAGGATGGCTGTCGCCCACACACCGTGGGCGACCTATTGAAGAGCGCATGAAACGAATGTGGGAACGCACCAAAACTGCAAGAAACCTGCTCAATGTCACCTGTTTTTTCTTCCGTTTTATTTCTCTAGGCAGAATTCATCTTACGCTTCTATGTGCTACGTGAGGGCCATTCTGGTTTAAGGGCGACGCTTAGTCCAAGGAAGCAATAAAATGATTTTGTGAGAAGATGTGGCACGAGAAAAAAACAACGGAAGAACAAAGATGCATGCAGTGCGCCGTGAATACCTGGTGACAGCATTTCTGACTTGGCGTGTACTTTTGACTTCGAAAATGCCTTTTCGGGCAAGCAGTAGCAGCAGCAGCAGCAGCTTATCGGTGGTAAAGTTTGTAGAGAAGACCCCTAGGGCGAACTGGGAGATGACGAAAGACGAAAATGACCGCAAGGTTAAGTATTCTTTGCTCAAAGAAATGAGAAAGACAGAGAAAACGCCTCTTTATAGACTTCTATGGCGGTATCGGGTCTGAAATGTGAAAGGGTATTGTGGGTGATGCATAGAAAAAGAGAAACGTGTGGGAATGAACGAGCGAGGCGCTCTATTCATTTCCAACGCGTACGTCCCGCCAAGGAGCAAGAACAAAAGCGAGCGGGCAGAGAAAGTCTCAGCTAAGAGGATTAGGGTGTCAGAAATCCGGCCAGATCTCCGATGAGCCTCGCGCCCGGCCCATCAGCTGGGCCTCCAAACGCGCGCCGGCTGGAGCCGCCCTCCGGCAGACCGCTCCGTTCTTTCGTCCGCGGGACGCCGCGCCGGGCTCGTTGCGCTGTCCACGTGCCACGACGACGACAAAGGGCTATGGCCTGAGGGTCTCCAAACTTGCTTGCTTATCAATGGTACGACGACACCTACCGCCTGATTTTCTGCCGTGCCAGCTGATATGAGTCAGTGTTAAAAAAGTCTGATATTTTCTGCTGCTGCATTGGTTAGGCTGTCCTATGTCCTGTATATATTACGACTCGGTCATCAGCTGGCTCTTTTATTGCTATTTATTACTGACACATGTGGTCAGGGTTGAAGCAAGGTAAGTCGCCGGCTCTGGGAACTAAACTAAAGCTGACAAAAACTAAAGAAAGAGCCGAAATGTGAATAGCCACGAAAATAACGGCCCCGGTACCTTCTTTTGGGCATTGATAAACCAAAAAGAAAAAGGCTGCCGGCAATATCATGCCACTGCAGCCAGTATTTCCTGGCTTTGCGCAAAGGCTTTCAAAAGACGCACACTTTCACATCGCGACGACGTTGAGGATGGTGGCACCATAGCGAGCGTAGGCAGCACTATGGACAAAGAAAAAACAAATGCAGTTTTTTCACCCAATGCAGCCATACCCGCATACTGCACGCGCTCCTTCAAAGCAGTGTGCCTTAAAAAAAAAAAACTTGTTTCCCGAAGTAGCTGAAACGTTATGACGTCAGAACGCCAGAACGTGTGTGATAACAAAATTTATGTGAGCGGACATGGAAATACACTTAACAGTACCTGTGCACTGGTTTGCTTAATTCCGCAACGAGCATTCAACAAAAGTAAGCGCGACGCGGTTGCGTCAGTTGGTGAATAATAGGTACAGAGATAGTACGTATACAAGCACATATCGTTAAAAAAGCACTGGGGAAAACTCTATTCAATTAGTGTTCTCGGTAGAAATCAATTATCTTGTTCCTTTCGGATTTGTAGACGTTTGTACACCAATAAAACGTGGCATTTATGGCTGACAAAATTGAGGTCGAAAATTTTCCCTCCAATCAATGTTAAATGGTGACATCCACAGCGAGAATGATTTGCCGCTGTTTTGAAGTGAACGGCGGTGCACCATATACAGTCTTGAAATGGCAACCGAAATTCGTTGTTGATGAGCGCAATTCACTTGCGTAATCAGCCGCCGATGGCGACACCTGTATTTCTTTTCTTCAGATTTCCAGCCCAAAAAAAGCTCAAAAAAGAAAAAACGATAACAGTACGGAAATTCTGAAAAATGTTCTCAGAGCGAACCTAACGTAACGTGCAATAACAATTACATAACTTATTTCGTGCAGAATTCAGTGTCACAATACTTCCAAGAAAATGTCGCTGCGATATCCCTAATGTCATGCATTGCCTACTGGCACAGTGCATTCCCTGAAAATATTAATGATGACTACCCAGACAGATTTGGTGGACAGCGCAGCTAATTTAGACCTTAGTATTGCAATAAATAATATGCTAATATTTTCCGAACAGGGAGTGCAAGAGTTGTACTCATGCTTTAATTACCATTCCAAGCATGGCTAATTATGAGCCAATTTTTGTTCCACGTATGTCGGCGCTTCACGTATGTAGATCTCTTACGGGTGACCAGTACGCATATGCAGAACGTGAAAGGTCTGCGTGAATCACACACACGTACGTGAGATTCGAATTTTGCGTTAAGGTATTCGCCTTTCTGGCGTACACACATTGTGCTGACCACATGGCGGCGCTCTCCACCCCCGCTCCACAGTGATAACAGCCTCGCCGCTAACCGCTCGACGCGAAATCGTTTTTTAAACTGTTATAGTCGCCTTCAATTTGCTCAATCTTACTCTCGCATACAGTTTCAAGTAACAAAAAGCTTTTGTTTTTTAAATAAAAGGGTGACTTTTCAGCTGTTAAGCATGTTAAGCGTGACGAAGACACGTTTGTCGTCATCAAAGCCATCGTCTCGCGACATGCGACACTAGATTGGCTACAGCACCTTCTCTATAGCGAACATTGGGCAGAAAAGGGAAGGCGACATGTTTCTGTCCCCGCCCCCTGGAGAGTGGGTTGCCTCATTCATCTAACCCTACACTTTACCCACCCCTAATCTGAACAATACACGCCAAGGCGTGGTGACAAACGCGTGTCTTCTTCGTTTTCCTGCTAGCTTCCGCTGCAAAGCCACGAGAAGTCGTCCGCTTTTTGCGCTAGAATGAAGACGCGACGTGCTTGCGTACGTGTAACTATAAAGGTTTCAAACGACATGCGGGTAAGCTGCGTGACATGTCACGTTTGCGCACGTGAACTTTGTACATCTGTGAAGCTTATGAGCTGCTCTGGTTCTAACGTTACGTTTTCGTACGATTCGGTCTGAAAGACCGGAAGTCGTGTTTTTCAGCCGTTAGTTTCCTGTTAAGGCCAAATATTGGGATTATGGGCCCTCGTGCCCCCATCGAAAGCACTGGTTGGTTACAAGTATAGTACTGAGACTGAAACTCGCTGTCTGCTGAATTCGAAGAGAATGCTTTTCCATTAGTTCACTTATGCATCTGGTGGATATATCCCCTCACTGATTATGCGTGCAGGTCTTAAATCACGTAAATTATTACTGCATCATTGAAGAAGTATGGTATGGTATGGTATGGTATGGTATGGTATGGTATGGTATGGTATGGTATGGTATGGTATGGTATGGTATGGTATGGTATGATAAGGTATGGTATGGTATGGTATGGTATGGTATGATAAGGTATGGTATGGGGTGTGGTATGGTATGGGGTATGGCATGGGGGGGGGTATGGTATGGTATGGTATGGTATGGTATGGTATGGTATGGGGTATGGTATGGTATGGTATAACGTGTTTAACGTTCTCAAAGGACAGGGGGTAAGAGGTACGTCAGAGTATGGTATGGTATGGTATGGGGTATGGTATGGTATGGTATAACGTGTTTAACGTTCTCAAAGGACAGGGGGTAAGAGGTACGTCAGAGTCATCATCATCATCATCATCATCATCATCATCAGCCTGATTATACCCACTGCAGGGCGAAGGCCTCTCCCATATTTCTCCACTTAAACCGGTTCTGTGCTAGCTGCATCCACTTGACCCCTGCGAACTTCTTAATCTCATCCGCCCACCTAACTTTCTGCCGCCCCCTGCTACGCTTTCCTTCCCTACGTCAGAGTGAAGGGCTCCAAATCAATACCGACCTCCTGGAGTTTTGTGGCATTTATTCAATGTACTTTATAGGCTTCAAAGACGAAACTTTGCGTAAGAAGGCACATAAACACTAAAAGCTCATAACGAACTACAGGAATTGGCAAAACTCAGTGTCATAAAAGCAAAAAAAAATACATGAAATGCATAAGAAAAACTCATGGAAGGGAAAATTTGAGGAATCAGCACAAACTTTAAAAGCAAAAACAAAAAATACCGTTGGCTGTGGTTTAGCTCTGGTTAACCCTAGTTGAATTGCGAAAGCAACGGCTGCATTGGCTACGCTTTTGGCCAAATGAAGAGTCGGATACTTAAGTTCACTCACAGGTGTCAGATAATTTTTATGCCGCAGCCGGTCGCACACAGAACGCACACTTCTAAAGGAGTTGTTCGTGAAGCGGCGGTGAGACTTTCCCGTGGCCGACTCGCACTCGAAAAGTCTGTGCGCCGACCACCTTCGACGTCTTCAGGCTCAACGATTAAACCGGCCAAAGCTCTCTTCCTTCTTTTCTCGAGACTTGCAGCGCGCTCCTTCATCCGTTTCTTCTGCTGCACACCGTCTCCTAATGGTTTCGTTGGGTCTGCCTGGCTGCGGGCGACCGAGCGTTGCATCGAACACAACCAGCGTTCCGTTGAACGTATCAAATTTCACCGGCGTTTTAGGTGGTGGGGGTAAAGGCGTTTATTACATCTAAATATGGAGGACACTTAAGCTCCACCTTTAAGGTTATGACGCGATAGCGTAGACTACCAGCCCACATATAAAGCACCGCTTTAACCAAGCCGCATGAACGTGCCTTAGGGGCATATAGGGGTAACGTGAATACCAGGGTCCTAGCAGGCTGATTCTGACGTAACCTTTCCACGTGAAATGAAAGACACAATTTGGCAGCTCGTGCCATTTGTGGCTACGGCATACGAGCATACGCGACGAGCCGAGCTGGCTGGCGTAGTGTTGCTTTCGCAACGAAATAACGTTACATGCTCAGACAACAATCGAAGCAACCTTGTCAAGGAGCGATGGACAAGACGGTGAGAACGAAAACACAAGCGCTGACTAACAACCGCATATTAGTGCCTTGAACCAGATTATATAGGCACTAGATGCAAACCAACTAGCCAAACAAGATGTTTTAAGCAGACTTTTCCGGAATGAAACGGCACGGGGGACCGAAGATAAATTGAAGCCAGCGTCGTGCCAGAAACGCGTCTAAAGCTGAGACTACTGTGCACCCGCGACGATATGCGCGAAGAACTTAAGCGGAAATGGGCATGATCTCGGGCTATGTACGTATTTCTGAAATTTATATAAAAGGGCATTTGTCGGCGAATTTCTGATGACTAAATGAAACGGCTTGTTTAACTAGCGTGCTAGAGTTCTGTTTGTATTTCCTTGATTTGAAACAAGCGGTTGAATTCTGTGCAGGGTCTAGTTAGCAGGTCAGATATTTTTGAAGCGAAATTCACTACGCCACCTCGGGCTAAGGTTAGCGTGGGCTAACAATTGTCATTTAAAAAGCCAGAAGACAAAATGCGGCTTTAGGGAAAAGTACGCGTCCACCGGTAATCGAGGCACTATCTCTCCGATCACCAGCCAAGCGCGCAAACCACTACTCTACGCCGCGCTCATGGGAAACATCGTAATTCTCCTTGTCTAGCGTAATAATAGTAGCGATGAGAATCACGGTGCATTTAGTTGATAACTATGAAAGTAGATGTAGTGATGGTGATGAGAGCATCGATGACAATGACGATGCAGTTAATGAAAACAGTTCTGCAAAGTGGCTTTCGCCATTTCCGCTCTGAAGCAGATTTAAGCACAGTCCACGCTTTTGCTTCGCCTAGCTAGGTTTAGCAAGGTCAGACCTCAGCCATTTTGGTAGAGTGACCATACAGGAGAAGCCAATTCCATCTTTGGACAGATTAATGGTTAATAGGATAGATTTCGGACATAAGCGAAGACTCACTCAAATTTAGTCGAAAGTACCCAAGTGTCCTTGATGGTTTGCTGGAACTAGTGGTAGAGTGTGCAAGTATCAGTGGAAGTTTCGAGTGAAATTAATGCCTAAAACCTTATAAAATGAAGGCTGGTATAGAACAGAATCCTTAATTAAGTAATTATAAGTTAGAAACAGCGTTCGTGCATGTGAAAGTGATAACCTTGCACGTATGAACGATAAAAGTTATTTGTTAGTCTTGGCATGGGAAGTTCAGCCTGAAGTGTTAGGGGATTGGCTGAGTTGGTAATCGTGTGATAGATGATGTAATGGTGTCCGCACAACACTCAGGCGCCTTACGTTCCGCCTCCATGGAAACGCAGCCGCCGAGGCCAGGGTGAAACAAGCGTCCTCGGTGTTAGCAGTCGAGCGCCCTGACCACGTTGCCGCCGCGGCAGCGTAAATATGTAAAGAGTATCCGCGCACGAATATAGAGGACGTCAACATGCAGAATGGGTAACAGCGCGCGCTGCACCAAAGCTCTAGTCGAAAATTTTACGCACCTCTTCCCTGCAGCAGACAATCCACTGACAGTGTTAATGATTTAGTTAGATTAAACGCTAATGTTTTGTATAAGCCTCGTAGCAGTGAGCGTCATACGTATTTAAGTTTCTTCTTCTGAAATGTTTACTTTCTTAACAGATTACCAACGTGATAGGGCCCTCAGCCCGAATAAACTCATCTTCAAAATGGATATTGCTGTTATAACCTGATGGTCGATTTACTTAAAATGTTAGATTCAATATGATATGCGACGAGATGATAGATAGTATCAAGTTGAAAACTCGCTACAAGGCACTTAGGGCGTCAAGTTATTACTACGGTGTAACCGTAAACTAAATTCCGACAGAAGGTGAACAGCACATATTCATGCAGCCATGTTTGGTGAAATCAGACAAATCACATTTAATAAATTTGAAAGCTTCTATAATAATAAATGCAAAAATATTGGTTGTGTGTTTAGGTCAAATAAAATCTATTGCATGCTATTTCGAGTATATGCCAGAAGGGATAATCTACACATATCAGGATCTTCAGATGTCCTTACCCCTAATGGCTTACGTTAGGCAACGTTGCCGTACCGGTATTAAATATTGCCCGGTGATATATGACCACACCGTCTGGAGCTCCACGCCCCATTACACCGGAGATCCGCAATATCGGAACTCGTTACGGCTTCTAACATGTGCTTTGGCTGGAACAGTGAAAGCTATTGTTTTGGCTTGGTTTGTGGGGTTTTACGTCCCAAAGCAACTCAGGCTGTGAGAGACGCGGCAGTGGAGACTCCGGAAATTTCTACCACCTGGGGTTCTTTAACGTGCACTGGCATCGCACAGCACACGGGCACTTTGCTTTTCGCCTCCACCGAAAAGCGGTCCCCGAGGCCGGTATTTGATCCCGCGTCCTTGGGAACAGTACTCGAGCGCTGTAACCACTGCGCCCCCTCTACCCCCGGTGGAGCCAGAGTGAAAGAGAGAAGTGCAGAAGAATTTTCTTAGTCAATATGCTTAATGATGCTATGGTAGCAAGCATTAAAAAAAAAGAGGTTTTCTAATTCCAAACTGCTTCTGCACCGCTTGTTTTATATCTAAGCTGCACACTACAACGGTTGCTAAATCTTTGGTCGTATACTGATTCATAATTTATATTTTCGAGAAATAAAGCATCATTTGATGCCTATAAACAGTTCCAGTTATACAAATGTCTCTTTCTTTTTTTTAGAAGTAGGGTGGCAGTTTTTTCGTGGCCTATAATTTGTCCAATAATCCGCGATAGAACAGTCCAGCCCTTGATTAGTTTATTAGGTCTTCTGAAAAATGCTGGAGGATTACGTAGGTTGACAGATCAAAACAGTGACAACAGCAGCATGTAATAGAAAAACTGCACAATATATAAATGAGCTGAGATTATTGCCCGCGCACACAAAAACATGGCCCGAGTGCTTTAAAAACAAAAATATTGTCATATGCTTGCATACGGGCATGCGGCTTCGTGCAGTGAGCGATGCATTGCAGGAGCCTGGGGAACTGTTTAATACGGCTTCAGAGTAGCAACAACAGAATGTACGATCGTAATCCGCGACAGATCTGCATTTTCGAAAGAAAACGAAAAGAGTTCAGACTTACCCAGGCACGCCTCCTGATTCCATGTGGTTGGCCAAGGTGACGTCATCAGACCACACGTCGTACTGCCATTTGCGCAGGCCCAGAACGCCGCAGAGCACGTTGCCGGTATGCACCCCGATGCGCATGTCCACGTTCACCTCTGTAGCCTCTCGGACAACCCTGGCCAAGAAGAGAAGTGGAGGGAGAATGGGGAGGGGGCACGCTTACCATTGAAGCTGCGCACTCCCCACCTGCAGCCCGCCATCGCATGCATGTATGGTGTAGCTATCCTGGCTTGGAGTTTTTTTTTTATTGCCAAGTTTTTCAACCATGTAAACTGAATACCTGTTGTATTGCGTTACAGCATTTTGCAACCGCGTTATTTACTTTCCTGGAGTTCTTTGTGGGTCTATTCGGTTTGTCTCCAACACGATCTGAAGAAGGGAAACGAGTAAAAGACTGTTTCACCAATTTTCAATGACCGGGCTGTATAGTTCAGTGAGCACAGCACTTTTAAAAAACATTCAGTCAAAGCTGCTGGCTACCCTCTGGAAAGCCAGGGTGGGAGTAAAAACACTCGGTTGAAATTAAAATAGCAAAACTTTTTAATGCTATGTACAGGGTCATCCACTTCTAGCTATAACACGGTCACCGCTTTCAAAGCAACATTACATCCAACCCAGGTGCATATCGATGCAAAGCGATGCAAGAACACAGAGACCCGGAAGTGCCGCTTCACATAGACTGCCAGTTAGCTTTACTGTGCGGACGATTCAGACGTAATGGCGTTTTGAAAGCAGTGACCATGTAATAGCTAGAAGTGGACGAGGCTGTACAAAACACCTAGTACCGCATACAAAGAAAAGGGAGAAGCATATTGGCACTCCGCGTAAAATAAAAGTGAAAAACGCACTAACATCAGAAATCGGAAACAATGGAAAGTTTGCCTACCTCATTCGGCAGCCTGTTCTACTCAGCGGTACTCTTTGAAAGGAAATCATGTATGCGAGCATCTGTTGAGTATTCAAGTGCCAAAGTAGTCTAGCCTTGCTATAGTGTAGGTCGTTCGTGCAGACCCGAATAAAAATACAGCCTTTTTGTAACCAGTCTGGATTTCCCTTTGAGGGTGCCCTGAAGGAAGTAGTACGATCCTTACAATCCGAACGACAACCTGCCTCTAGAGTTTAGTGCGTTAAATGTATTTGGCACCAAAGAACTGTAGCTACATTCAACGCCTTTCGGAATACAACCAAAGAAAATTACTACAGCAGATAAAGAGTTCTCAGAAATAATGCGGCTAATGAAGTAACACTAAGTTGTGTTCTTTTATATGTCGGCTGACCTCAAATGGCGCGGACTTTCAAAACGGTAGACGGGGCTAGGTTGACAACGACAGCCGGAAAGAGGTCATGGGACAAAATGTAGCAGTGTGCATTGTGGTTATCTGGATCCTCGCTGAAGCAGTGCACATGGACAACAGGTAACTTTCTGCAACGCCGATTTTCTTTTTCTGAATGTGAAAAGTTACTTCCTGCCCCGTTCTTGCTTTAGTCACCTGTCACCATTGCTCAGCATCTTTAATCGCCGTCTGTGGAGCACTCGCCATTTGCATACAATAGACATAAGCGCACCAGAAGACGAAGGCAACAATAAATATTAAAGAGAAAACGGACAGCCGATTGATCCCTGGCGTCTAATTACAAGTACTGCATGCGTCGCGATATCTGCCCGTGACTTGTGTCCGTACGCGAAACTTATTTCGTTCATGGAACGATTGCCTGTTTTTGTTTTGCAGCAAGCATGCCCAATTTGATTGTATGTATTAATGACACTGCGATATTTTTAACATAGATGTTATACATTTCAGGAACATTCTATGCAGTAAGATTGTGACTGAGGTCAGAGCCCACGAGAAACAAAAAGCGGCAATTAGGATCTCCATGTACATCTTTTGAAAGAACAAAACCAGCGTAAATGACGGGGACAGAGTAAGGCAACACAGGACATCAGCGTCATCCTGTGCTCTTTTACTGATTGCGCGTATTTGCCATCGGGTTTATTTTTTTTTATTAACCAACCCAACTTGCTGTTGTATCGAATGTGCCCTTTTCGCACGCGCTAGCTTCTACAAGCAGATGTCAAGGGACATAATGTGCAATCCTCTTTTGCCTGTGGCAACTCGCCGACCGGCACACTAGCCTTCTTCTCAACCATGGTTTCCGAACCCACATTAACCATGTGTTAAAGTCCTAGGCAGCTTTACCAGTTCACCTTACGGATATAGAGAGAGAAGGAATGCATTTAATTATACAGCTTTAGCCTAAACCGATAAGTTCGTAGCTGGCTTTCCAAAGCGCCTTGAATGAGCACCGCCGTCCCAGTATATTGTGCACACTGTCTGGATGCGCCGAGCCGAATACTCTAGGGTGCAATTACTCATTGACATCCGCACCAAGCGCAGCCATACGGCTGCAAAGGAAAGCTATACACCTTTCTCAGAAACTTCATAGTAAGAAAAATTCGTATCAGAACAAATTTTTTGTCCTGATCCGAATTTCGATGTGTTTGTCGAATAAATAATCTAGCAAAATATCGAAACTTAGAGAACTGGCTTGATCAGCCACTTTCGCATAGCGGCTGTGGCTTTCAGTTGTTCAGCTCAAGCTTGCGGGATAGAATTCCGTCAGCGGCGGCCGCATGTCGATGGAGGCGAAGTACAAAAACGCCCGTATACTGTGAGATGTCAGGGCACTTTCAAGGACCTCAGGTAGTCCAAACATATTTCGGAGCCCTCTACTATGGCGTCTGTCATAACCAGTGTGCATATTTAGGACACCAAGCCCCACGCATGAATGCGACCGCAGAACTGTCTTGATCGACCAGCAGGTCAGACATCAACCGATCAATCATAATCAGTCAATACTATAGTAGAGCTAAGTAGTACAGTTACTTTGTAGGGCTATTAAGTTGTGGCAATTAGCGGTCTTAATTTTAACTAAGTGTTGCTGCAAAACGCGGTGGCTGCTAACTCTGCTGTATGAAGCGGTTGCATATGTCCTATAAACTATCACACTGAATGAACGCTACTGGATTTTTCAAAACTTTGATCTGTTTACAAAGAAGCTAAGTATTTGTCTATTAAAGCAACATCATGGATCACATTTCTGATGTACGTTCACTTTCTTGAATTGGGACGCATCCTTAATGAACTGTATAAGCTGGAAACAATTCCTCGGGATTGTACCTTAATTGGAGACATAAGCAATATTATAGCCCAGATGCAGCAACTTAGCGCAGAACAATATCAAGGTGTCCTAATTAGGCCGCGAACACGGAATCAAAAGCACGAGCTGGGAAGAACTGCCCCTGTGTTGTACGTTCATGACATGAACAATATCAAAGCATAGATGAAACAATTTAGCGCAGAAAAATATCAGGGCGTCTTGATTAGGTGGCCGGCGCGGAAGTTCGCTAATGAGAGTAGCCATCTTGCCAAGCTAGGCTGACATCTCCAAGGAGGCTTTAGAAATTTGATATGGAAAGGATACGCTGGCGCTTTCTTTGGCTGTAATATGTGGCTTTTTGCGGGCAGTAGTAATGAGATTTTTGGTTCGGATTTCAGCCGTTTCACGGCAGCCTTTCCTACTTAAATATGAGCAGCGTGCAGTCATTGCAGGGTCTACTACTTTAGACAAGTCAAATCGTCAATGTCTACTCTACACCTCCTGGCATAAAAAGCCTAAATAGTGAGTTCTATATAACGTTTACACCATGTCTAGCACCTGCCTTATTGGAATTTTACAGCGCTGCTTATGTGGCGCTTTTGCGTTCTATGTTCCATACTGGGTCAACATATTCCCGAAAAGCACAGCCGCAAATCGGTTGAGGACCATTTAAAGCTGTGGTAATGTCTTTACGCAACATGACCTAGAGGATATTTGCTAAGGTCATTTTTTGCTGTCTCTAGCATATAGCATAGGTTTATTAGGGTCCCACCAAGTGTGCGGAATCAGAGACCGTAGTATCTAAAGCCATATCCATTATCACATTTGGCGTTGAAGTAGGTACCAGACAAGGTTAGCGCAATGGCCTTTATTCATAATGATCAGGCAAAATATTTTGATAATGCCTGTTACCATATTTTATTTACAATCTTGGAAAGTACCGACATTCAAGATTCGTAGTATAATGGCACATGGCTATGTTATAAAACGCCTACTGCAAGACTTATCGAAAGCTTAGCAAACCTACATCTTTCCGGCAGGGCTGCCCGCTGTCGCCTTTGTTATTCGCTTTATATCTGCAGGCGTTTTAGCTGCATCAAACACATATAAATTCACGGTTTCTCGTAATCTTGATGTGAAATAAGGTTTTGGCTTGAACTAATGACGTAGCCTTCTTGTGTTGTGATATAAAGAGTGTGGTCAAGATTTTGCTTGAGACTGCAGTTTTTTTAGGCAATTCTGGGCCGACCGTTAACTTTGAGCAATCAAAGTTTGTTTTTGGATAAGTCCCTTTTGCACAAAAACATATTTTTTGGGGGCACCCGGTAAGACTCTGAAGCTTTACTGTATTTGGGGGCACCTGGCATGGAATATCACAAAAGTGGTGTCTACTGGTATTTTGAAACCTCCTCCTTTAGGCGCCGAACCCTGGCATGAATGCGTAGGAAGCTACCTGCGTTTGTGCGAGCACAAGTTTGCAGCGTCTTGCTGGTTCTGAAGTTCACTTACGTAACGCAGGTGCTGCATTGGTCAAGAAAAAAGTACAGGCGATGCATGTAATTTTTGCGACCATTGTGTGGTGCCCTCACTGGAAACCTACGCGACCATTCTGCGGTGCTCTCATTGAAACTTATGTGTCGAGGCAACTTTTTTCTTTCTTTGGAGTCTTGGGGAGTTGGCCTTATAAGCACTTAATTGACCATCAACTTGTTTCAAGGCTTTTCGTTTTTTTTTTATTACGGCAAACCATCTATTCCTAATAAGCTGTGACTAAGCTTAAAAGAGGACCAAGTGTCCATTTGCTCAGTCTATGCTCACTGGTAAGAGAAGTGCGGCTGCACAGAAAGAAAATTAAATGTCGTCATAGAGGCCATATGACGCAATCAGAGAGCCGAGAATCCACGATGCATGACTGAATGCATCCAGATTCATTCACCTCAGGGCCGCCACTTCAGGCAGTCCTATACACGTTGTTCGTGTATCTACAGGTGTCTCAAACTCAGAATGCTATGCGGGTCGCATTGAGAAAATTTCTTCACGTGCGGCCAACAGCCGAAAATAAAACAAATACAATATAAACAATATTTATATTCATAACAGTAAACAATAAAATTAATAAAACAACACCCAAAACGTCTCTTGCCCAGAACTGCACTCTCCAATTCTTGTGGAAAAGAGAAGTGACTCGGGCTCACTTGTACCTAATGCTGGACAGCCGCTACTTTAGGATTGCTTTGGGAGAGCTACTGAACGGGTAAAACTATTAACACAACAGCCACTTACCCTCAAAAGAAAAAAAATGTATACTTGGAAATGAAAAAAGGGCGGGCTGCCGAGCACCTCGCTATTGAAAACAGCTGAGGTTCCTTCAGAGTTCACGCAGGTTGTAATAACGGGGTAATTACTCACAGATGTCCATGCAAGCGCAGCCATACGACTACAAAGGAAAGCTACATAGCTTTCTTAGAAACTCCATAGTGAAAAACAAATTTGAACCCGAGACCTCCACTTTTCCGGGACGATCACTCTACCAACTGAGCTATACAGGTTAACAAAAATTTATTGCCCCATCGCCAGCTCTGATGCTGATATTGCCCGTCGCGTCCAAATTCTGGAGAACAGAATACGACCACATGCTTCTTCTCGAAGACTTGATAACTCAAATCATAACAGACAAATAATTCATACCCAAAGCTCATAAGGCCAGGCTGAATACTAAGGATGTTGGCCTACTTGAAACGGGACACTCAGCTGTATTCGCACGCAACCACCAGACGCCTGATAACAATGCGCTGATTGTCAAGGCGTCATTATTGAAGAAGAAAAAGAGGTGGCGGTTATCGATTGAGAACAGCTAGACAAACTAATGGTAGTCGAATCAACTGCCTTAAGTCTGAACCCTGCCTGTCTGGTTTTCTACGGATTTCATCATCTTTCTGGCATTACATGATTTGGCTTTAGCCCCAGCGCAGAGGTTCAGTGGTAGGACACACGAATACTGAGCCGGGAGGACCAGGTGTGATCCCGACAGCTGCGACCACGTTTCGATGGTGGCTAAACTCAAGACAGCCGTGCACTGTGCGATGTCGGCGCACGTTAAACAACTCCAAGTGGTCAAACTATCCGGAAACTTTCACTCGTAGCCTATCTGAGTTGCTTTGGGACGTCCAAGTTCACTTCTCTGGAACAAGTGTGAATTCTGAGGCAACTGTGTATTATTGTAAGATACGTTATGCACATACTGACGAGAATAGTTCGAGCTTCTCATGCGTGGCCAAATTTCGCTTTTAATGTTTTAACTGCGATCGTACTGTGTGATTAAAACTGCCATAAAAAACAGTGCGCTTCGTTTTGAAATACTTGAGACGCAGCTGTGGAATATTATATACTTATGAACATTTTGATAGAAACGATGCGTGCTCCCGATTGGTGGCAAAATTTTACTTCTGAAGTTTTTCCAGCGCTGACAACAATTCAGACTGGCATAGAAACCCAGGCGGCTGTATTTTTGAAAACAAAGAGCAAAAGAAAAAAAAAAAACAGGGAAGATCTGCATACATATTATTAAGGTCAGGTATGCAATATATAAAAAAAAAGATGCGTTCAGAAACTCCTAGTATTTGTCCTGAAATATAGGTGTGAAAGCCCTTAAATCAAACACCCACACATTACTGGCCTTTAGTAGAACCCACACATTACTGACGCGATAGAGTTGTGATCAAAAAGTTCCTAGCATGCTCTGGCAGGTGGCGGCCGGCAGGTGACATGGTTCCGCGCTGACTGGTCGACAGCTCGTGTGACGTCGTGCGTCCGCGTGACGTGGCCGAGTTGGCAGCAGCTTCGCGAAGGAAGAGATGGGAATCGGAATCGGGGCCCTAGTATCCCCAGTGAGGAACGCTACCCAGAGGCCACGCACCCAGGTTCGTAAGCCTTGGTAAAAGTAAGGATTTGTACATAGATTAAGTGTTTTTCACCTAACGTGGTAGCTTACAACCGTGTTCTGACGAGCATGCGTGAGATAGTAGAGGTATATATTAAGCGACTAGTAAACATGTGTGTAGCAAGGTGTACGTACAGGCTCATCTCCTTCTAGCTACAGCACTGTCACTGCTTTCAGAACACCATTGCGTCCGACGCGGCTAAGTAATGAAGCCAAGTGGCATGCCATGCGAAACACCGCCTCTAAGTCCCTCCATGCATGTGCCGCTTTGCTTCAATACGCGCCTCCGTCGGACGCATTGTTGCTTTGAAAGCAGTGACTGTGTTACAGCTAGAAGTGGACGACACTGTACAAGAAAATGGATCCGCAAAAACGCTGATGCATCATGCTCCTAACGGCGGTGCTTGAGTGTTTCTTAAATTTTTCCTTCTCGCCTGCTACAAGGAGTGTGTTTGGGTTGAAATTAATTTGTTCCCAACACTCCCGCTGTGGCTCAGTGGTTAGCTTTAGATCCCGGCCGTGGCGGCATCTTTTCGCGAGGGTGTTGTTGCGGGCTAGTTGTTTTAAGATTGCTAAAAAAGGGGAACAGCGCAAAAACAGGACGAAAAGAGGAACGAACAACACAGGCGATAATTTATACAGCTGAAGTTTATTCGACAGGTGCACACACATTAGTCTCTAGGCAAGTTGAGTCAATGTTAGAGGCGGTGTAAAGGGCCGAATAAAAGCGATAAAATCTTAAAAGCTATACACGTTTCAGCAAGGAAAGATGCCTATGGGAAGAGCGACGTGAGAAAATGAAAGCAACAAGATGCAGGTGAAGGATGGAAAATGGGAATGCGGTTAGGTAAATAAAAATGGCGAAGACTTTGTAAAAAGGTTAAAACGATCCAAAAGAGGTGAGTTTACATGTTCAGATATGCCGTCTTTTTTGATAAATAGGTTCATGGATGGACTGCTAACACACGTGCTGTTTGCTGCTCATCACCTGAGTAGCTATGACCACTGATAGCCCGAGGGTTTGTGAGGGGAACCTCAAACGGGAGCCAATGACGCTGATGCATCATGCTCCTAAAGACGCTGCTTAATGTCCCTTAAAATTTTCCTTCTCGCTTTACTGCCACATAGGAGTGAGTTCGTATTGAAATTATTTGGCTCCCAGCCTCATCGTGGTGGCACAGCGGTTAGGGCGCCCCACTGCTTATCCCGACTACGCGGGTCAGATCACAGCCGTGGCGGCCTCTTTTAGATGGAGACGAAACAGATTAATGTTTTCGTGGTCACTTTTTAACAGTAATCTACTTCAGTACGAGAAGTGTGGAAAACACAATGGGTGAACTTCACATACTCCCGACGCCTCCAGAATTCATTTTCTTGGTTTGGTTTACGAAGCTTAACGTCCCAAAGTGATTAAGACTATGAGAGACGCCGTAGTGGAGGGCTCCGAAAATTTCGACTATCGAGGGTTCTTTAAGGTGCACTGACATCGCACAGCACACAGGCGCCTTTCTTTCAGCCTCCACCGGAAAGTAGCTGCCGCGGATTCGTCGCCGCATCACTTCACCACCATTGCGGGGAGAATTCATGTTTTGTTATTTTCATGACAGAAGCAAGGTACGGAAAAAAAAGCGAAAAACTTATTTTACATTCCTATATACTTGCCCGAATAATGCAATCGGTCGTCTGGGTATCATGATGATGTTGCGATTTCCGCCGACGTCAGCTTACGAGGGAGGAAATGACATAGTCTTTCAGTTACAAATTAGTAGTGAGTTTGGGTTGCAATTTGTAGTCTCTATGCTCCTCTGAGGTGGTGCAGTGGTGGGCGCGCTGCTGCCTATCCTAAATACGTGGGTTCGATCCTGGCCGTGGCGGCCGTGTTTCCATGGAGGTCAAATGCAAGGCGCCCGCGGACTGTGTGATGTCAGTGCATGTTTAAGAACGCCAACTTTTTTCCTATGACCGAAAACCGGGACAGTGCCCAAATAAGAGCACCAAAGTAATTATAAGCTTTGTCTGTCACCCCTCTTTATTGCCAATAAGATTTTTTTTTTGCTTAGGTTCCGTCTAAATAATTTGGCACATCAAAAAAAAAAATGTCCTTTTAATGTGAGACATCGACATAAAACTTTTAGATGAAAATAATCACTTTTGCCGCATGTCCGAATGCTCGAAATGCTTTCTTGGATATATTTTCTAACCATTTGATTACGGTTGCGAAGCGTAGTACCTGCTAGATGCATATCTGTAGATATGATCGGACTATGATTGACCATGCATATCATGTGAACATTTCTGCCAACTGAGGATATCCTACGTTTGTTCGTAGTGATATTTTCGGTTAAACCACTTCAACTTTCAAACAAAACAGGTATCAACAAGTAAACATACACCATATGTAAAGCTAACCAAGACTGATTGGTTAGCAGTGAAACTGCTATCTGATCCATCAGGTATGGTTTTGACGTGCTTTCATCGTCCATAGAAATATATGTAAATGACTCATGTGCTAATATAAAATGTAAAACGAAGTTATCTCATCCACACAACATCCTAATGATGACGTCATTGCCCACAAGCATAAAAAAAAGAAAACCTTTAATTAAAAAACTTCAAACCCTCCACTCTGATACCAATACTTCGATACCAATCTTCAAACACAGCAGTCTGTTGAGCAGACTTATGAGCTAAAGAAAAAGCCAAAGTATGCATATTATGAATTCAAAGTTACCCAGGCTTGCAGCAACTTTAAAATAAATGGCAAACAATGAATACGGTCTTAAACCGAAATGCACGTGAGCCTCCCATCAAGAAGCCGCGCACATCATCTGGTACACAATTTAGTTACTCATTGGCCATTGGGAAAAGCTTAACGATTTTTCTTTTCATAAAAGCCCTGATGCTTTGCTCGAAAAAAACCTGTAATCGGTCATTGCTCGTCATTTCCGCTCACCACGGTGGCTGTGTGGTTAGCGCGCTCTGCTGCTGATTGCAAGCACACCGGTTGAATCGTGGTTGCGGCAGCCACTTCTTGATGCAGAACAAGGTTCATGTGTACTGTTCAAAGTCAGTGCACGTTGAAGAGCCCCAGGTGATCGAAATTTCTGGAGCCGTCCACTACGGACTCTCACATATCCCGAGTCGCTTTTACACATAGTCCCCACAAAACCAAATCGAACTCACCTTATCATTTCCTTTAACATAAGACGAAGTGCTTGCGTCATTAATGAACCGAAAAAAAACTATAGTGCTGGCCTGGATAACATTCACTCGTTGAATGTTAAATGAGTCGCGAACCTTATTTATGGACATTTTCTTCATATCACTAACCTAATTTTTAAGACGGGAATATTTCCGCCCTAACTTGAAAGTGCCTTCTGATTTAAACAAGAGAGACTGATCAGTCTCATCCAGTTATCACCCGTCCTTCATTTTATCTTCTTTCAGCAAAGTCATGATATATTGAGGGGCTAGAAGGAAACTATTTAAAAATTTTTGCTAGCTTGTCTAAGCATCAGTCTGATTTTCGAGCTGGTTACTCAACTATTTAGCCTTAGTTGCCTTCACTGACAAGATTAAAACAGGCGCTCATCAAGGATGGTTGAATGTAAGTGTATTCATTGTTCTAACTAAAGAATTTGCCTCGATAACTTAACAATTTATTCGCCAAGCTTGGAACTATAACGTGGGCAACGCTTTTTCATTAATCTCGGGCGTATATATTTCAGCTTTAAATTTACTAACAAACGAGCACTGCAAGATTCAATACATGGCGTGCTGTTTTTTTGTTATTCATTTATATTAATAATCAGCCTAACTGCCTACCCCGTTTAATTTCCTTATGCTGATGACACTGTTATAATGTACGCTGAAGAATCGACTGATTGTTCATGACGAAAGCTCAGTGCATATTTATATAGTATTCTATGCTGGTATTATCGCGATTGTGTGGAAATCAAACACGCTAAAATAAATTTTGCGATATTGTGTTCCAGTCCTAAGACTTCATCATTCACTCCAATCACCACTTTAGGCCAGCATACCATTCCTGAAAGTAACGAAGTGTACATTTCTTGATTTCATCTTTCCCTCTAATTTAAGGTTTACAGATCATATCGTGCATATAAAACGAAATGTCCTTAAGGGGTAGAAAAGTTCTTTTTCAAATGGACGATGATTTCGCTTTATTACGCATTGACTCACAGCTGCGTCATGGGGCAGCAGCTACCAGACGCAGCTATCGTAACTGCACATATCGAGAACAAATTCTTTCGCATTATATCATCCACGTCACAGCGATATTTTTTATATTATCATCGCATTATCGGATCACTTGCTAGTCTAGTTGGCTATCGCCTCACATTTTCCCGTTCGCAATCGCATCAGTAACCTAATCCCGCCATCCCGCCAGTTTTGTTCAATAGCGATGTTTTTCATTAAGCCGAAGTTTACAAGGTTCTTCAAATATGATCTTGTACTCCAAGCTGTGTGTGCGAATTGAGAAAAGTACACCGGTTGTTTCAAAGCGAGTTTGTTAGTACCCTCTTGTCTAGATATCTGTTGCGATCGGCGGAAATAGTGCCGGCCGTCTTAAGCCTCAAAGCCTCGGAAAATGCCAAGAATGCGTCTGCCAGGTGGTAGTTGGCAGGTGGCATAGCCGTACACTAGGTGGATTGTATGACGTCACGAAACTGGATGGCATGGACGAGTTGGAAGGAGGTGCCAGCTCAGGCTGCTCCTTTCGTATGGAAGGATGAGGTGCGAAATGAACATACTGAGGCCCCTGGAGGCAAAAAAACAACTCGCTCGTGTACTGAGCGATGTCAGAGCAAGTTAAAAAAAACCAAGGAAGTCGAAATTTCCGGACCTATCCACTTTGCCGTCTCTCATAGCCTAAGTTGGTTTGGAACATTAAACCCTACAATCCAAACAAAACCAATTAAAGCAAGCACTGGAGCCCTTTAACACCATTTTGTTTAGTTTTTTCAAGGCGTGCATTCTTAAAACCACGAGTTTGACTTTTGAAGGTGATATTTTGTTTTGGAGGCGACATGGGGGGTCTAGCCACTGACTGGTCGGAGCCTTTCGAAAAAAAAAAAATAGCCACAGCACGATAAGAACGAGCAATAAGGCATTTGTCTTTTTATTTTACTTAGGCGATAACGTAATCATGTAGCATGCTCTACACCACTAAGGCTGATGCGTATATATATGCCGCATGAATCTCGTTCATCTGTTAATTTTTTCCGGCTCTGTAACTTTGAGACAGTTCACCAGCAATCGTTGGTATTCTTCTTCTTGTACTGATCACAAGACAGAACAGCTAGTACATTCATGAGACTTGAAAAATGTTGGCTGGCACTACTATAATCGTTACACCTGATGTACTGATAGATTTTAGTTTGGTTTTATGGAGTTTAACATCGCAAAGAGGCTCAGGATATGAGAGATACCGTAGTGGAGGGCTTCGGATATTTCGACCACTGGGGTTCTTTAACGTGCGCTGACAATGCACAGCACACGGGCGCCTCGCTTTTCGCCTCCATCAAAGAGCGGCTGCCATGGCCGGGATTCCAACCCGCATCCTTCAACGAGCGCCCTAGCCACTGCACTGTCGCGGCGGGTAGTATACTATTACAGCTGCTGGTCGTGTGTTCCTTGACCGGTGCTTTACTTTTGTTTATATGTGCTTGTTTGTATATCTGGACACAATATTTTATACTGCATAACTGACTTGAACATCAATGCCATTTCTGTGCATAACTGCAAGTTTTGCATCAATGTGATTCACAGGACAAATTACCTACTTCTAACTGCAGTTAGAAATCAAATAATGCGTAATGCGTTATTATATCTGCTGTTGTACATTTTCGTTGTATTCTTTCCTGCCCCACTAACAGGAGGCCTCCTGTTCCGGTTCCGGTACAGCCATCAGCATCCTCTTGTATTTTCACTTATGTAGCAACTTTCGATGCGCAAATGAACGCTTTGTTTAAATAAATAATTATTCGTTTATTTATTTATTTTTTATTTATGTATTTATTCATGTGTTTGTTGATTTTTTATTTGTTTGTTTGTTTGTTTGTTTGTTTGTTTCATCATTTTGGTTAAATGATAAGGCGCCAAGCTCGTCTGCTTCTTCATGTGCCGCTCGTTCTCTATGGAAATGTGATGTGCGACGCCACATCGGGTAACCATGTGACATCACAATCAGCTGCATTATATTTACGAGAAATAATGCATTAAAGGCCTTTCGAATGGCCTTATGTGACAGGACACCTGGCAGTTTCGCATTTGTGCAGACGAATGCTAGCAGTTAGCGATGTCGTCGGCGGAGAGTTTGCGAGTCAACTTTAATCGTCGTTATCACTGCGCCTGCCTGAAGCGAGCTGAACGCGCCGTTTTCGAATGCCCCGAATTCGCCCCGTAGACAAAATACTCGGAGTAATGTGAACTCTCAGTAAAAGGATTTAACGTTCCGCTCTTCCAGCTAAAGTGGCGAAAAGGAAGGGAGCAAAGAGCAAAGGTTAATGGAGAATGTTTTGCGGTCTAAGCATGAAAACATCCGCCAACAAGAGCAACTGTGGAATGCGAGCGTACTGGACCGGAAGAAGTTTTGCTCGCTCTCCCTGTTGTGATTTACAGATTTACAAGATGGAGGAAACGCTAAAGAAGGTAAAATGCGCACTTCAAACACTTGTTCTGGGAGATAGGATGTTGTCAGTCGGATTGAAAGAGGGATTGCGACAAATGTCCGAGCATACCTAATAAGCACCGTATACATAATGGGGAGGCCTAAATGCCTGATCAAGGGGCACAGAGAATCCGTCTCAAGGATCAAAAACTGCTCAAAATTTATTGTCGCATAGAGCCACAGAATCACGTCTGATCCCAGCGCCGCACAGAACAGGGAAAGGAAGCAGCAGATGACGTTATTTGCTTGCTGTGTTGCGTAAGTCGGTTAAGCGAGCTGTTATACTCTTTTTTGCCCCCGTTACGATACTGATTGCGACGATAGCTCACGGTAAAAACATTACCTCTCTTATTCGTTCCGGTGGCTACGAGCCGTAATAAAAGCTGGAATGTCTGTCAAGGGCATCCATGCCATAACGACTGCGTATGTAAATAAAATAGCACTTGCAACTCCGTCTATCTGTTTAGTTAATAAACGACGAGGTAGAGGACACGGGATCAATGTAGAAGTGCTCGGGTAGGAAGCCACACGCTGCAGAAGCGCCAGTCCTTCGCCTCTGTCGGTGATCTGTCGGTAATTTGTCCCTGTGCTGCCAGGCTTCAAAAACTGTTAACCAGTTAGCTTATGGCAAACTTGCGGAATACGAGATACTGCGCAGGCAAAAGCTGCAACCATACAAGTGCTTGCGCAATGAAAGTTGTCATACCGATTGCAACCCATTGTAGGTTCTCCATAGCTTGGATTTCTATCGATTTCGGGTGGTGTTTAACTAAATACCGTAATTTGCTATTGTATGCTAATGAGTATGCGCGAGATAATAGAGGCAACAATCTTTAGATCAGAGAATAAACGAGTAGAAAGGTGCATGTAGGCGAACGAGGGTGGGTGCGGATTTTCTGCACATTAAATTGAAATCTAGGAGGGAATTCCTAAAGTTCTAGAGGAGGATAAGGATGGGAGAGGGGAGAAGGTTGAAGGGGTTTAGGGTAGAGAAAATTCTTTAGTTATTTTTGGCAGTCATCAATGCAAAAAAATACTTAAGGAATTACAGGGTTGCCTTCAAAAATAAAAAAAGAAACGAAGGGGTTATACCGATATACCCTCTTAGGGCGTGCGTAGAGAAATCACTGAGAATCCGCAAGGAGAGCCGCAGGCGGAAGCCATTAAGACTGCCGCGCCATGCTTATGCTCCCTAGTTGTTTTCATCCAATTTCTGGAAGTAATTTATTGAGCATTTAAAAAATAGTACCCCATAATTTAAACGCATAGAAAATGCTTCAAGGAATCCTGCCACTATTTTCTTATGAAAGCCTTCTTGAGATATAAAGATGGGTTCTGCAGCACAGTTGTACAATATTGGCGTGCATCAGAAAACAGTAGAATAATGTCAACTACTAAGCCGATTTACCAGTTTATGATAATGAACTTTTTAAGTGTTGCAGTTCACCATATAATTTGTAGCCGGCCATTATTAATAACCATATCAGTTTTTAGAACTTCTAAAGCAAGGTTACCCTCGACTGTGTGGCTCAACAACTTTGCCTATAGGTATAGTGCCTAGAATACACTTGCTAGTGTGCCGTGCGGAGGGGTCTCTCAATGGGAGGAGGTGGTCGCGCCGGCGATGCCTTCCAACTTTGGCCGCCAGGGGCGCTGCTCATCGTAAAGGTGCCGTCGACGCCGTCGGCCGCCGGCGCGCCCTTGATTTGCCGCAGTTGCGCTGGCCGAGCCATCAGTGGTTCGAGCGCTTTGGACGCGTCTACGCTGTTCTTTTGTTTTAGTCGTTCTGTTCCTTGCATTCATGGGAGAGAATTAAATTTGCAACGACTAATGATGCTAAATAAAGCATCTGGGAAGGGAGAAGACATATGTTTCGTGCCGCTCTCTCGGAGTGGCTACCGCTCGAATCAGGACTAGGTTTCTATGTTCGGTGTGCCATCAGACCCTGCGCAGCTTTCGTTGTGGAAAGGGCTGATTAAAAGACGTCAACGTGTGTTGTCTGCGAAAAATAATTTGAGGGGAGCTACATCGAGAGAACGTTCAATGTGACGGTGAACGGCATCGTCAACGAGCTCGCTAGAGATAGAGCACACCTTAAGCCCGAAACCGTGCCACCGCTATTCGACCATTATCCGAACCATCTTATGCCTAAGAAGACACCGAAAAGGAAGTTGAGGAACCTTTGTGACTAACCGGCCGCTAAACGACAAAAGCGCAGTGCCAGTAATACCAGTGGTGCCGACGACAGCCACGGACCGTCAAGGATGTTTGACAATGCTCCCGAGGAGTCGGCAGCAGAAGAGACGAGCGAGAACTCATGCCCGCAGCAGCAGACGTACAGCTTTGAACTTCAGCATCCGTTTGACTTAATTTTCATCCTTGCAACCTGGACCATATTAACCGAAGCACCTGCTGGCTCTGGAGCCTACGCGCGTTATCGAGCCGAAAAAAAAAAACTTTCCCACTTTTACATAGAAAAAATGATACCTTTTGGAATCTTGAAGCCTCAGCGCAGTTCTGTGGACGCTACAGTGTATATTCTCTGGAAAAAAAAAAGCACATACAATACAACAACAGCTAAAGCTGAAGAACTATATACAGGCAGAGTGCACTGTAGGGTCTTTGTCCGGATGTGGCCGGAAACCAGCTGATTAATTCAGGAAACACATATCCTTCATGGGAATGTATTTTGCAGAAAAGTGTCGCTTGACCGTCAACTCTGAAGGGGTTAGCTGCGCTTAATGCAAATACCAGCGGAGGCTTACACAAGATGCGCAGAAAGAAGGAAAAAGCATGCAACCAGCCAAAGAAATGCAGCAACATTTCTCGTGCTCTGAGAAGAGCTAAGAGAAAACTGGCTGGAGCGCAGAAGCAAGTGGCTCTAATGAAAGCGCAAAATGAGGCGCTAATAAGTGAGTCTGCGGTTGAAGCTCTTTTTTTTTATTCCTGCGCGTGACCTAGACAATTGTGACCGTACAACAACCGCTCGGCTGCTGAAACCGCGAAGCTGAAACCGCGAAGCCGAAACTGGTGAAGAAAGTAAAATCAATTATAAATTACTTAGCGGTGGTAGGCGAAAAACCACGTGGAGAATTATACAGGAATATCAAGCGCATCATTAGCAATTGAAAAAAAAATATAATGCCACCAAAAATTGGTATCATACTATTTTAAAATTATTGCGGTGTCATGTGCGGCCTTTGTTCAAAACCTTTGGCGGTGCATTTATATATTTTTACTTGTTTATTGTTGCTGCGCCTATTTGCTCAAATTTAACTGTATTGCAGACTTTGTAAAAAAAAAAAAAGAATCAATGATACAATCACCACTTTTGTTTCTTGCCTTTCCTTCAGTTACAAAAGGAAGCACACCGCACAATAATCATTTATGTATGAAGCAGCAATTAAGTGGCTTCCTAATAAAATACATGAATAAGGAGTAAGAACAAAAACTGAAGTCAGATTCAGACTGCTTGTGTTTATTGCCGCATGCGATCTTTGAAAACATGCGCGCGTGCCATGTTACGAAAAAGCAAGATCGCCCTTCTTTTCCGTAACATATATGTGACGCTATGAAACGTCACTAACCTGATATATATCACCTTAGCAATAAGCATGACTGAATTGCAGAAACATCGACCTACCCTATCCGAAAGCATGAGGCCCGTATTGGCATTCGTAGCACTTGACTGCGGCATCGCGATATACCATAGACCATAAGAAAAGACCGAAGAGTAAATAAAATTTAAAGTGGGATTATTGAAGAGTGTAAAATATTAAGGGTATTTTCTGATACCTGTGTCACACGGACAATAACAGTCGTCGTCGATCCGCTCCGGGTTAGATCGCGATTCAGAATATAGTTACCATAATTCGGGGCAACCAACTGGAATATGAGCTGACTGAGTGCTCACGCAGAAGGAAGATGCATACCCTACATCCGCGATCGCGATGCGTGGATCGCACTCGACTGGCTCCAGATCAAATAAAATCGCCATCGGAATATTTCATGGCAGCAATATATTGAACCCGGTCCGGACTCGATCGTTTAATCAAAACAAAGTATTGCGACCAACGTGTCAACTTTAGGTGCTTGTTTCAAATTTCTTGTCTCGCTGGATATCATAAAGTCAATATCTGTTTATCCGGTTCAGCTGAATAAATAAAACAGTAAGATATAGCAGACATGATCGAACCAGACAGTATTTGTTAAACGCTTCCTCTAGCGCTATTTCAGCGTATGATTTTCTTCGCACAGTACTGGGATGGTATGATTGTCGTCCGCCAACACTGCTTTTAGACAAAAAGTGCGCTGAAACCGACAAGAGACAGGTTTCGCGGTGAAAAGCGCAGCGCGCTATTCGGACCTATATGCCGCCTATTCTGCCAAGGCCGCGAACGCGGAGCGATAGCACCATGGAGGAAGGAAAAAACCTATGAGAGGCCCTGACGTCACGTTTTTGAAGCCGGCGCGGCCGCGCCGCGACCGGACGCTGCAATGTCTCTCCTCCTCCTTTACCCTCCGCATTTTCTATCTGCGCGACGCACACGTAGCTCGGGCCCTTAGCAACGCCGTTGCTAGTGGCCCGAGTTTTCCTAGCAACAACTATTTGCTAATGGCCCGACTTGGCTAACCCTAAATTTTGACGTCATTTCCGCCACACTTTCTCCAATGCATTAGGAATGGCAAGGACCTCTCCTAAGTTGTTTCTTTCCTCCATGGATAGCACCTTAGCTATTGGTAGCGCCGCCCCGCGGTGGCGGCGGGAAGGCATCACCGCGGCGGCCAAGCGAGCGAGCGCCCTCGGCACACTAGCCAGTATATTCTAGGCACTATACTAAAAGAGAGCGCTTTCTAAAAACCCGAGCTCTAAGCTCTGCCACCAGCGCCGTCAAACATTGAAGTGATAGGTCACCCTTTCTGTCGCGTGTGATCTGAAGCAGCTAGCCGCGGAGAGCAAGTAAAGCGCACGCGGTGCAAAGAAGATGACTTGGCACTGGAGCCATTGGGTGATGGCGCTGCGGGCGGTGCTTAATTAAGATCGCGGTTTTTCGGAAGGGCCGTCTTCAATTTGTCGCCAGACAGCCAAAATTTGTTGAGCCACAGCACTGAGAGTAATCGCGCTTTTGATATTGTAAACCTGGTACCGCTATTAACAGCGGCCAGCTATAAACCTCTTATTGCAAAAAGGCACCAAATAGTAATAATTATAAAAATAATTATTTAAAATTCGTCAACTATCTTTCTAGTTAACATTATTTTTTTTTTGTTTTCTAATGCTCGATAACACGTAAATTTGAGCTGCAAAAGCCGTCTTCATATGGCCAACTCAATTCAATGTTCACTTCCTTTCCTTTGGAAAGGTAGGAACCGAGACAAAAACCTGTAACGACAGCTTGACGGGGGTCCCGGCTCCTTACAGAATTTGGCAACACAGTGTTGCGGAGGCAATGTAAATTCCAAAAGCGCTATTCAGGACTCTGGGACACCTTGTACGAGGACACCTCTGTTGTGCATATGTAGAGTCCTTGTCAAAAGTTTATAGAGCAGGGGGTCTGCTTCTAGGCCATGCAGTGGAGCTAGTTTAGCACTCGTGGTAGTCGTTCCCATTGGAAAAACTTTTGCCTTCAGGAGATTCGGAACACTGGGCATACATTACGAGCCGCCCGATACGGTAGGTCTGGCTCAGAATAAAACCCCCTGGATTCCAAACTTTTCAAAAAGACTGCACATAATTGTCTAAGCTTTCAATATGTGGCAAACACTTGCTACAAGTTTTTCCTGGCCCTGCAGCGAGTTGTCAGACTTAGCCAAATGTAATGGGCTGCGTTTTGAACGAAATTGTGAGGCAACTGCGAAACGCTGTGAGACACCTTTTATCAACAGATTGCTATAACTGGTCTAATCTTCCCAATGGATAGCAAACATTTTGTTTCCGAAGTTTATTGTGCGCTCACAACTTATACTTGCGACGTTCCGTAAAAAGCCAATGGGTTGCGTTTTGGTAAGTAATTGTAAGACAAGTGTAAAAAAAAAAAAAAAAAAAGGCTGAGACGCTTTCACAAAAAAATCGACCGGAATTGTCGTACTAAACTTCTTCCTCTTAGCTTTTTCTTGCACTCAAAACAAATAAAATAGACTGCAAGAAAACCAATGTGGCGTGTTTTTGAAAATTAGTAGCAAAAACACTGGAAGCCGACCAAACATGCGAATAAACTGATTGCTACTTTGACGTTGAACAATATATGAAAAAAATTGTCTTCAAAACTACTTCCCAGATAAATGTTCAAATTTCTAGGATGTTTATATATTCGTGTCCGAATTCCTAGAAACAGCCGGTATATTGCCACAAGGTATCAGGCGTCGTACGGTAATGCACGCAATTTCTGTTTAGCGTAGCTAGGACTACATCACTCCTAACGATCAGTCCTTGTCAAATCGTCGAATAATAATAATAATAATAATAATAATAATAATAATAATAATAATAATAATAATAATAATAATAATAATAATAATAATAATAATAATAATAATAATAATAATAATAATAATAATAATAATAACAATAATAATAATAATAATGTTATTATTAATATTAGTATCATTCATGGGCGATTTGACAATGGTGATTTAGATTTAAATAGTTGTCTCCGGAAATTTCTAACACATGAGCTTTGTCTTATTGTAACGTCATAATGTGTGACGCATTTTGTTTTGTTTTTTTTTTCTTTTACTGGTAGCATTTTTGATGTTGAATATTTTGTATTCGTTAAAGCTCTGTGCAACGCACGAATCACAATGAACTGTTTTTGTTGCACACCTTGCGAGGGAAACATCCGTCTTCAGAGCGTCTATGTGAATAACATGACAGTTTCTCTTGGAATACAATTTTCAGAAAGAAGCTCTCAGGCGCGTTTTATGTCCGCGCCCTGGAACTGTAAATCTAGCTGGAGAGGATTCGGTGGTCCTCTGTATCTGGAATGAATTTAACTTGAGTGTATTTGTAGCAAATAATCAAATGATGAACTCAAAGGTGCGTGTAATACGAAATAAAAGAAAGACGTTTCATTCACAGAATTGCCCATTGACGTGATCTCCGAAGGTCAAGGTATATTGACAGCTAACCTTGACCCGCCGTGTAATATGCACGCAATAATTCAAATGCAACCTAAAATATCAGCCAAAAAGTTTCTAAAAGAACGCTTTGCTGAAATAAAATGAAAGTCTTCTTGAATGCACAAAAGTAAAAAAAGCATTAGAACGTTCTTTCCATATACTTGCATTTACTTTTGTTATCCCCGACGCGTGATTTTGAACGGAATTCTCCCCTATTTTGTATAAAGTGCTCTGCTACTTGTTTTAAACAGGCAGACTAAAAATAATCAGGAAGTGATCATTCATCAGCACCCACCCAACTGAAGCTATACGACCACAAAGGAAAGCCATGCGTCGTTAAAGAAAATTTAGTTTTTGAACAAAAAATACTGGTTCTGGCCCTTGATTGGAACCTGGGACCAGCTTCATTTAAAATTTTCCTTTTCCTCATCTAAGTGTTTTGACCAAATGCGAAGTTTCTGCTTAAGCTGTATAGATTTCCTTTCAATTCGTGAGACTACACTTGGGTGGATACAAATGTTTAAATAATTAATTTTTTTACACATACTGCGAGCCAACACATTGGACAGAGCAGAAGGGGCTCTGGACAAAACCGGAAGCGAGTGAAAAGACGTATACATCACAAACTACAACTTGAAATATCAAAACATCAAAAACAACAAATAATTTCGGAATGTCATAATCAGACGAAAGCACGTTCCACCGTATTCGCCAAATAATCGCAACCGACAATGCTGCCCACAGAGCATTCCGTTCTTCCCACAGAGAAACTGTACTTATACGTTTTAGTCCTGAAAAATATTGGGGTTAACGAATGATGCTTTGCACGTCTCGTTTTTCCGGTGCTAATCACCTTCAGACAACTGGAGTAGATGCGATGAGTTTTCAAAAAAAGTATTTATGATGTGCTAAACGGTTAATTCCCCTCAACTTGGGCAAGTACAAAAATATGTCTAATGTGTAACGACTGGCCGAGCTGTTCTCATTTTTCTTCCGTCGCTGCGCCAGAGCAGGAAATAAAGTTGCAAATGAATGCTGGTGGCAAACCTAAGGTTGTGCCGACTAGCTACCCTCGATATGAATTGAAGTTTCCTCGTTCCCATCAAAACCACATTCCTTTGCAGTAGTATTGTATTGTGTGCGTGATGCGCGTGGTGCGTCATCCATAAGGGCACGTACACAAGGGCAGCCCTGACATAGTTAATGAAGCGATTTGGAGCAACTTATTCGGGCAAACGTCTCTCTTGCAGCTTTATGATACGCATCAAAACACTTATTAACCACATCATTAATCGTTTTCGGCATAAGGTGGCATGAATAAGGTTCCTAAAACTTGCAGACATAAAAGGACTTCGTTAGCTTTTGCTGTTCCTTTTTAATTTGGTATGGTGTTTAGAGGTGAAGCAGACTTGCAATAAGACAGTGATTACTCGTTAGGATGCACACGAGCGCAGCCATACGCTACAAAGGAAAGCAATAGAGCTTCCCCAGAAACTTTGAAGTGGAAGGAGAATTTGTTCTGGTAAGGCAAATTGTTCTCCTTAAACCCCTCCCTGCCTCACACTGCGCAGTCTGATCGACGCTTGTTAAATATTGTATGATTTGAAAAGAGAGAATAGAATAAAAAGGCAGGGAGGTTAACTACGCGATGCCCAATAGGCTACTCTACACGTGGGAAGGAGAACAAAAGGAGAAAAAAGAAAGAGCGCCAAGGAAAGGAGTCTGTCAAATGTCCAGAGATCTATAGTAAAAGAGGGTAGAGAGTGCACACTTAAGTACTCAACCCCGAGTCCTTTAAAAACTTAAGGAGCGCCTTCACTGCTTTCCTTTCTGATGAATGTGTCGTCGAAGAGCCCAGGATCTTAGATTGTGTAAGAGGGCGAGATTCCAAGTGGCGGAGTGTAGCAGCCAGGATGTCACGCTCACGCTCAAACTGAGGGCAGTCAGAAGTATGTGCGCGATCGTTTCAACACACCGGCACTACTCACACGTTGGAGAGCCTGCCGTTCCGATGAGATGAGGATAGGCGTTTGCAAACGCCACTCCTAACCAAAGGCGACACAACACTGTAGCATCACAACGCTCTCAATGGTATCTGCAGTTGAAGTAATTATTTAAAGTGGTGCGAGCGGGATGTCCAGCCTCCAGGCGTAGACCGTGATCGTCTAGTCACGTTTCGGGCGATCAGTCGGTGGCATTGCTGCGTCGGTTGTTGTAAATGGTATCTCGGCAATGTTGGTTGTATCGTAAGCCGATCGAGCAACATCGTCATCTAAGTCGTTGCCAACAATTCCACTGTGGCCTGGTATCCATTAGTAGATAATTTCGTGACCCTCTTGTAATGTCTGGCGGTGCAGATGCAGAAACTCCGCTACAAGTTGGTTATGGTCGCCATGGCTCAAGACGATGGAAGACATTGTAGGCAGGGTTTGGAATCACAGAACACAACCCATTTTGAGGAGTTTGTTCAGAGATATACTTTACAGCAGCACCAATTGCGACCAGTTGTGCCCTTATGTTAAATTAGATGGTAACTGTTTGATTTTCTCACAGGACCCAGAACGGCACATGCAGAACTAGTGGCGGTTACCGAGCCATCCGTATAGACGTGAGTACGGTCCCAATAGTTATTTTATAGCATGAACAGTGTGTCAGTTGCTGAAGGGCTGGCATTGATAAATTTGATTTCTTTGATATTTCCGGAATAGCAAGGCGCACACATGGGAGCCGCAGGCACCATATTGGGGACGGAGGTCGTGCTGCCAGTGTGAACTGTTTTTGGGGTGAACGACTGGTGCGTTGCTGTGATGTTTTGAAATGCAGAATGTGGTCTCTGCAGAGGCGTCTGCGAAAGGTGATGCTGAGGAACCCTTTAAATATGTCGTATGTGCATTCGCGAAGAGTCTACAGCAGTATACGTCGAACGTTGGTGGTCTTTGGCGAATGCAACACTTCACAATGTTGATGCGCTCCGAGGGAAGCCCAAGCATGTGCGAAGGGTCTGACCCTGGATTTCCTGGAGGACAATCAAATCGGCCTTTCACGTGTTTGAAAGTACGGGCATACTGTACCGCAGGAATCCTAAAAATATTGCCCTGTACAACTGCAGCCCTGATTGTACCGACAAGCCCCATGATTTTCTGCTAAGAAAGCGGAGTAAGTGAGCGATGGATGTTAGCTTTTTTTAATAGCCTGCAATGGTGTGCTCCAGGATGGATTGCGGTCTGTCAGAATTCCTAAGAAACAATGAGTGTTGTAGTAAGAAATGTTATGAGCATCGATGCATACCAGAAATGGATTCATAGATTTGCGTATAAATGCCACTAGCGCGTACTTTTACGGTGAAACGCTGAGAGGGACCCTGCTTCTGAAAATCTGTATGAACATCTGTAGTATCGCGACGAAGATCCGTAATGTTTATTTTTTCATGTTATTGGCTTGAACCTGCTGACATGGGGACTCACCTCCAGGCCACGTAAGAGGCGGCCAGATTTTTCCTGGACCGTTTCAGCTGCGCAACTTTGTACTACTGAGTTCGAAATTCTCGTAGATACTTTAGGTGCCTTATCTAGAAAGTTCACCGTTCCCGTAAAATTGGGCGTAATCATGAGATGCCATCAATCTGGTCTTAGCTTATCGGCGAGCGCACTTGCCATTATCTCCATCGCCGAGCTCTATTCCTGCTTTCGGCCACAAGGCTACCCAATGAAGAATTTTCGAGCTTCACGCAAGAAATCCGGTCTTCCTACTAGACTGCCTCTCATCACAGCTATCTTGGAAGATCATCAAGATCATACCATAGAAAGTATATAGGTAGTTTATTTTCAATGTTTACATTCTTTAGGAGCCCAGAATAAAAACCTAGCCAGCTACATTTTATTAAAACATCAAGTAGAGCAGAAGTCCTTCTATGGCGCTTCGTTTTGGAGGCTTTCTGAAAGTTTTTTACAATGCTGAAAAAATGACCATAAGCACTCTCTCTGTTGACAGTAAAACAAATATTCGTTCGTCTTTGAACACAAAAATTTCGTGATATTTAGCAATGTCCACTGGCAATACTGGTCAGCAGCAGTGTTTGCTCGAGTGAAGCAGTGAACTAACACGCTGCGAATCACCAAGAGTGAAAACTTACGTCACTATCGTGATAATAGTTTCTGTTTCTTATGATTTGAGTTTTATCATTGGAATTTTAATTTCATGCTCACTGCTGCGTTGGCGCTCATTCAGATAAATCGTTTCAGTGCGCTGAAGTATATGCGCTGAGAGGACAGCTTGCACAAACCCCGAACACCGCACAAAAGCCACTTGGAAAAACTGTGGTGTTCAACCGACAGATGGCATTACGTCCGTGAAAGCTGGAGATAGAGCTTCTCACATCGATATAGAGCCCAAAAGAAGACTTCTTAAGTTAGCAATGCTATGCATAAACCATGCGAAACGAGTGATCAGCCCAATGGCTCTTGCTGCTTCCCCCACAGGGCATGATTTGTGTCGTCGAGTCTAATGGAAGTAAGGCCGGCTAGCCGCTTGACGTAGATGCACATTCCATGGTGGTTTTTTTTTTTTTGTTCTTTATAACGTGATGACTTAGCCTGTCCTGGAACCGGGAGCTATATCCTCACCATGCGGGTGAAGCATGCATTTAGAAACTTTATCATTGTGTGTTTTGGGAAAAGGGGGCGGGGGGGGACTGCTTGAGAGCACGTAGAGAGCTGGGAGGGATGAAGCAACCTGTCGTACGCGGAAGTGAGATGCTGGAGCTAATTGAGTTTTGCGTTACAAAGATACGAAAACCAACCAGATTTCTTTTCCCTTGCACCACTATTTGTCTTCATGTCTATTTACCGACTCTGTACAACGATCTGCTTCCTTTTTACCTCGAACTCCTACAATATCACTCACCTCATTCTGTCACCAACACCTAATTATCCTCTTATCCCAATTCGCTGCCTTGGACTCTTGGAAAGAAAGAAAGAAAGAAAGAAAGAAAGAAAGAAAGAAAGAAAGAAAGAAAGAAAGAAAGAAAGAAAGAAAGAAAGAAAGAAAGAAAGAAAGAAAGAAAGAAAGAAAGAAAGAAAGAAAGAAAGAAAGAAAGAATAGAAAGAAATAAAGAAAGAAAGGATCTGTTGGCTGACTGCAACAAGAGCCCTCCCCAGAAAAAAATCCTGAGTGTCGCAAGCAAAGAATGGTTACAAGCCGGGTAGTGGTGTCGCATGAATTCAGTAGCCTCGCAGAAATCCGTGGCGACTGCGCAAAAAGAGGGCATCGAGGACCTGAATGCCTTACGACTGTTCAGTGTAGCTCTCCACGCCATTCCTCTAGCGCTATTTCTTACATGTCAACAGGTTGCTCGCGATGAAGAGTTAGTTCATTTGATTTTTCCGTGTTTCCTCTTGTCGAACTGTCATTTTTGAAGCTGTTGATATGTTCAATAGCCCCGCGCGAGATTCACTTTTTGCCATGGTTTACCTGCAAGAATGTAATGAAAGCTGCAGTTGTAAATCATCGGATACCAACGCACCCTGTTCTTCGGAACGCTAAAAAGGAAACATGCTTTGCTTCTAGGCCCTAGGCACGTGGCAATATGAATTATCGCAGCAAATAACGAGCATCGATGTAATAATAAAATACACACAGATCACTGTAATAATAAAAAATCATATTGTAATTTAAAAAAAAGACAGACAATTGTCAACAAGGGTTGCTGCTGAGACACTATAAATCAACGGATGTGATAAGGTCTGAAAGATGAGAGAGGGAGAGAGACATCCAGAGGCATATAAATTTAATGAAGCCCGATAAATTCGTGTCTGCAAGTTAAAAACGCTTAATAAAAGGTGCTGCTAGAGCAAGGAAAAGATTGACATTGTTGCTGTGAGTTTCCAAAAAAGTTTCTTTTTTTCATTTCTTTTTTTTTCATACACTGTTACTTCATCAAGCATGCTGCCAAGCGCGCACATCTTGACGGTGACATGACGGTGGCACGTCACCGTCATGTTTGAGCCCTACGACGAAGGGTAAAACGAGTTGATTCCGTCTGATGCAGAATAGAGTTGCTATACTTTTCTCTCTAATTAAGGTCCATATACGTCGCTTGAGGAGGGCCAACTGATTCGCTGCAAAGTACAAAGCCTTGACTTCATAAATAGAAGACCTCTGAGGCATTAAGTATTGGATGAAGTTGCGAGAGCTCCATCGTGAGGACTCTGGACTACGCCAACCCAGCCCCTAATCCCTAAACCGTTTTCCTAAATAAACGCTCTGCTACTTTCATCAGGCGTGGGATCGAAATCCAGTAGCGGAAATGTTTTTTCGTTATTGGCAGTTCGTGCGAACACGCTCTGTCCATAAATCCTGTCCACAGATCCTTTTCACGCCACTCGAAAGAGGACAAGTGATCTGTGCTGTCTTTAGGTGCTAAAAATTAAGTTCATTAATGCACCAAATTACTAGCCTGCAGAAGCGTCCTCGTAAGTTATATCCGCTCTAACATAAACGTAGGAATGAAAGCGTTTTAGAATGCCTTGCGAAACGTGATGACGCCACGCCGAAGTCGCATGGCAAATAAGTGCACCGCGGTTGAGATCACTTGCAACGATTGAGGATGTCACATCGGAGTCACTTGACAAATTAGTTTCACGTAGTTCAGGATCATAAGCAGCCAAAAACGTTAATGGTTTCGCATTTCACCACTGAGGCAAACTTCAGTGGCCTGAATGTTTTTTTCACTCCACAGTGGCCGATAGCAAGCTTCCACGCATAGAAAAACAAAAGGAGACGAAGCAGCTCAAGGTGCGCAATATAAAGCAAGTGCAATGCGTGTATCGCTCAAATTTGTGCACTGAAACCGGCAAGTATTACGCTGTGTTGTGGTGGTTGACAAAGCTACAGACACCACTATAAACGAAACACTTCGATAGCATAAGCCAGCGTCCCTTTTTACCACTCGTGACTCACAATTTGTACGAACATGGGATGGCGTCCGAGATCTTCCAGACTCTCGGAGGCCTCGGAGAACATGCGTTAGTTCGGGCTGAGTAAAATAAATCGCCCTGCCCGCACCGTCTTGCGACACAGCGGGCGCGCCTCTGAGAACAGGCAGAAAGAGCGGCGGCGCTCCGCTAGTGTTTCACACAGTCGCATAGAGACGTCGTGGCGGTGTCGTGTATGACGCCACTTTCTGCGCATCGGTGTGGAGGCAGCGCGCATGAGTCGAAGACGCCATGGTTGAAGCCTTTTTGCACTCAAAAACGTGATTACGACCTGGGGAATAATAGGTGAAGAAGAAGCACTCTTATAAAACCGCTCCCTCATGAATAGTGGCCAAGACGTCATCGCACAGAACCCCCCCCCCCCCCTCCCCCCACAGTTTGCTGCACAAACAAAAACAAGACAACTTGTATTGCAGCATACCTGCTTAAGTGATTTATGAAAGTAGTGGCACATGGCTTTTAAGCTAACCTGTTATGATATCACACATTACAAGAGAAAGCAAAAAAAAAAAAAAAGATGAATATAGGATGACGCTTAAGCATCGCCTTAAGGGTATACGCGATAGCACTTTTAACAACGCCTTTTCATTTCGCGAACTTTCATAGAGTGGTTGGAGCTTTTTTTTTTTTTTTATCTCCCTGTATTGTCCCCAGGCGCTTCGCGTTCCCGAGACTTGGAAGTGGGGAAGACACGCTAATTTATTTATTTTTTTCAGGTTGTTTAGGAATTGCAGTAAATCGTGGTTTCTCTGAGCTATCGCGAAATCTCCCTAGATTATTGAAATTATTAATCTCACCGCCTGTGAAGTTTTTGAGAAATAATAAATTTTCATGAACATGCCGAGAAAAAAACAGTAGACACAAAAGTCTAAATATAGAACGGATAAAGTGCAATGTTTATAAGTCATAATTTGATTTGCCACAAAGGCGGATAGCTTTCCTGAATTTTCAGTGATATATTAGTGTTATGAGTGGTTAAAATGAATGCGGTGGCGGCCACTTATCCCAAAAAGGCGTTTAACGAACCGACAGGCATGTGATTGACTTTTAGGCCATCTAAAACAGGAGAGTGATTTTCGCTATACAGTTCGGCTTCACGGCTACGTTAGCAAAGCTGGAATTGTGGCAGAAAATCTAGAAATACGCGACTGCTAGCTGATGGTGCGTTCTGGTTATGCAGATTAAAACTCGGATAACCAAAAAAGAAACAACTTTGAGAAGAACCAACGGAGAAAAAAAGACATCTGCGCCACTAACAGGATCATAAGGTAATATATATTGCTGCTAACAAGATCGACAGGTAATATATATTGCAGCAGCATAGAACTTCGTCTAACTACCGAGGGAAGTTTCGTCAATGCGATTCTCAGAAACATACTCTGGCCATGACCTCTCTCGTTAGAATTGAGAACGAAAAAAAGTCGTGATTTAAAGAAAGCAGGCTTCACTTGTCGAATTATTGAATACAAATTATTGAACACGCGGCAGTATGTGCGTGTGTGTTTGGGAGGGAGGGAGGTTGGAGGGAGGGCTGTGTGGAAGGAGCTGTGATTATAGACGGGAGAGGTAAACTAAATGAAAAAAATCTAAGAATGATTCCAGCTACCGCAGAGATACTGAGTGACGAGAAAGAAATAACGAATTGTGTCGCAGGAGAACATGAGGAAGAAGCTGTGCATTTAAACCTTGCAGATGGCGCGCGATAACCTCAGTTGGTTATGCGCTACTAAACCTAACACAACCCAACACAAACCTTGCAGTTCGAATCCGCAGATGATGTCCTCATTTCCGCGCTGCTTAACCAGCCAAGAACTAACAGAACGATCTACGACGAGCCTCTGCATTATCGGCCTCTTCTTAACTAATATTAGATGCGCCAATATAAGCTGATTCTATAATGCCGTCTTTATTTTTGTTTCCAGCCCTCCTCGTTTCTTGTCATTTTGTCTCTTCACATCTGGCTACCAAGATCCACAGAGCGCTTGTTCACGTTAGGCACAAGTCAAGCTGTCAAGAGGAAGGTTCATGATTATGCAACGATGGCTTATTGTTTGCATTGCCTGATTCAGCAAAAACTTCCGTTCCCAGATTCTTTTATCATATATCTCGTTCTTGAGATGGCCCGCATGGCAATCCTACTGCAGAATTTACACCGAGCACGCGCGTTGAACGGAGCTTGTTGAGCTCGAGACACAACCTTATTAGTTTGCTCCGCGCGATGCACAGCGTACCTCCCGTTTATGGCGCCTTTATTACTAAACTGGCACAGTTGCGCGCCCCCACTCTATACCTACGCGGTCCCTGGAAAGTCACACGCCTGCTAGGCGCCGAAGTGATGAAGCCGGCAACGAAAGAAGATTCGCACGCGTCACTACTGCGCGGCCCGCGATAGGCACGGCAGCAAAACGCTACGTGACGCTTGGGGCACCTCATAAATAATTCACGCCGGTAATGATGCTAAAGCAGCAAGCCTGAGAACTCAGCATAAGGCTCCCCAAGAGGCTATCGTTTAGTCTAATAACGCGCCACGCTCTAAGAGCTGGGTAAACAAGCGTTATCGATCTCTAAAACTTCACAGCACGATTTGTTCCGAACAAAAAAAAAAAAAAAAAAAAAAACAACAACAACAAAAAAAAAAAAAAACCGTAAACCATAACTTTATCGTGTTCACTATCCTCACTTCTTTCCGTTGCTCATCTTAACTTCCTGTTTAGCTCAAATTTTCAATACGATCATAGTCAGTTTCTTTTCGCTACTTCAGGGCTATATTTTGTAGAATTTTCTCTCCGTAAGTTTCACTTAGTCTCTAAAGTTTGGTTTGGTTTTATGGGGTTTAAGGTCCAAAAGCGACTCAGGCTGATAGACGCCGTAGTGGAGAACGCCGAAATTTTCGACCAGCTGGGGTTCTTTAACGCGCACTGACATCGTACTGTACACGGGTGTCTTGCTTGTCACCCCAATGAAAAAGCGGCCGGCGCGGCCGGGATCCGATCCCGCATCCTTAGGCAGAGCAGTCGAGCGCCCTAGCCACTGCACTGCCGGTGGGGTAGTCTGTAAAGTAATGTTTGGCTTTGAATTCACTGTGTGCTGAATCCCCTTCGAAGTTATGTGCCACATTTTTCAGCGTCGAACAACAGCATTACTTAAGTAGTGCCGGTAGAAGAACATGCAACTGCTGGACACGCCTGAGGAAAAAGAACGGTCTATTTTTTTTTTTTCTCGTTCACTCCGATAAAGGTGCTTTCATGACGTATTTTCTTCGCTTTCCACTTTGCTTCAAAGCACGATCGGCAAGCAGTTTCTGGAGCAGGTTGAGGAGGAATGATAAACTATTTTGTCCCGGTGATTAGTAGTGTCGGCGATGAGCTACTTGTGACTTATTAACCCATAACGTTATGTATTCATTTGAAGCCAAAGGTACTAAACTGTATATATATTTTTTTCAAACAAGCATTCTGCGGCGCAATTATTCAGTGAGCTAATTGCGCCGCGTTAAATTTTAATTATATTGCGGCGTGGGTGGGGATAATGCATTAACTGGAATGACAGGTAAATCAAGTCAGTAGAAGGTGAATGCTTTGAAGAACGTGGCTTACCCTTTATTGAAATATCGTTTCGTCGTCCTCATGCTGCTCCTAAACGAGGGATTATCGCTGAATCATTGTAGACCGCTGCTTACGCTGTCGAAGGTAATCCTAGAAATGTCGCATTTTAAGCTGAGTAAATGGTCTTATGTAAAGAAGATACCACCATTATGGTTACTCAGGAGCAGCTCGTATTTTGTCTTCCGTGTATAAGGCCCTGTTTTAGGAGAATTATGCTCAGTGCACTGGTTTCCGAACGCACGCAGACTCTTGGCATTATATGAGTACATCTTCGATTTGCCCTGTCTCTTCGGAACGGAAGATTCTATGCACACTTCTCTCATGCAGCAAAGGTGGTTACCAGTTGAAAGCCACTCCGCAAGATATCAATTTCTTATGTGCCATGCCATGAGGTAAAGTGCGAAGCCAGTTTGGCATAGAAAGAGAAAAAGCGTCCACCTACCGTATGGCTTCAATCATCTGAAGGCCCATCCGGACGCAGTTGTAGGCGTGGCTTGGTCGGGACACCGGAAGTCCCGACACGCAATAGTAGCAGTCGCCAAGGATCTTGATCCGCATGCAGTGGTTCTCCTGCAAAAGACCACAGCTTCATTGCGGAGGCTGGTACGACTTCACAGTATCATGAGTGACCGTCAAGTGAACCGGGGAGCTAAAAAAAAAAAAAGGCAGGATGTTGCGGGGGAATACACGAGAGACGAGCAGACGACAAATTTACACATGGAGTACTTAGAAATATATTTTGTAAACTGTAATGAAGAGAGCATGAGAATTAAGGTTATGGTTTTGCTGTCAATTTTTTAAGGAATCAGTGAATGTCTTGTAGTGTTAGAAGTGTGAAGCCTACTTTGCGATACATTATTGTTATTAACGTTTGAAGAGCGACTCTATACGCTTACCGCTTCTGGCATTCAAAAACGCGGCTCTAATAAATGGTGCCGCATAAATACCGAGAGGTAGCGCGTTGAAATGGGCTCGCACTCTTTTTGATAAAATTACTCCGCTTTATCGCTTGCTGTAGCTGCTGATACGGACGCTGTGGAAATAGCCCTATAATTAGCCTTCATAAAATTTCGCAAATGGGCCACTAGGTGACACTGCTCAACCGAAAGCACGGTGGACTGTGGGACTCTACCGTTGATAAAACAGATGCATCCTTTTAGGTCACTTCGCTGCGACGAACACACCAGGTGTGTTTGCGGCACAAGGCCCTTACACTATTGGCCGTATCAGTTCCTTTCCTTTGCAACTCTTTCCATTGCTGTGACAGCCCCGCGAAACACTAGTACATGCCTCCTCTTTCAGAGCCAGTCGTTCGTGCAGCAAGTATGACACATCACCCTCCATTTCTCTCACCACAAAATTTTCTCTGTCGGAGCAAACGGCAGGGATATGAGTGCAACATGAAGAACGAGTATGCGTGGAAAATAAACAGTGCTCGATAACCATACATGCCTATATGACTCTCTAAAAAGGGTTGCCTCAACATACCGCAAGATCAAAACACAGAAAAAGCAGGGTTCGAATTTAGCATTACCGAGTATATAAATCGTCGATGTTTTTGTTGCAGAGGCCTTACATTTGTGTCTGCCCTGAAAAGTCAGTCATCTCATTTTAAAAACTATTTTCTTCTGTCTTCACGTTCTTTAATTAGTAGTTGTGGAGGAGTGGTTTATGATGCCCAGCACCCCGAAACTTCACAACAGCTGTATAGGATGTCATAGTGGAAGGGCCCGGGTAAGTTGGACCGTTTGAGGTTTCTTTTTTTTTTTATTTTTTTCACGTGCACTAACATTGCACAGAACCGGAATGTTTTGCGCTTCGTTTTATGTGAGGCCACATAAGTCCGCATTTAGTTCTACAATCGTAGACCCAGAAGCTAAACTTTAATGTCGCCAAGCCAATTCAACGTGCCCTTTTTTCAGGTTCGTTAGACCGCACAGAGAAGGCAGGATTCATAAATATGTAGTGAAAGATAAACACAGATCTCCAATTAGCAGTTTGTTATTAGGAAATATTGAACGTTAAGAGCCCAGCATACACTTTGGACAAATTTCCGACAGCGCAGACCGGGGCTCCCAAATCACTCGGCGCAGCTGCCGTTTCATTCTGCTCCTAAGAAAAACTACATTACGCGGACAGTATTTTCTTTCGAGCTGTACATTGGAGTTCTTATAGTTTCCTGTCTTAAGCTGTGTATTTGAAAGCGCATCTTATGTAGGTCGTTTTTTGGTTTTGTCTTATACAGTGCGAAAGAACACACAAACACAAGATAAGATACCAGACGAGCGTGTGTGCGTTTTTCTCGCGCAACTTAACCATTTCAGACGAATCACACTAACAAGACCCGCACGCTACTCAATCCTATTTGCGGTATGGTGCCACACTGCGTGTACAACAGTGAAATGAAAACCACCGCTTAATTCCTTCGCAAGGTGGTGGACAGTGACATTCTTTGACATCAAGCTTAGCCAGAACAGTGTTTTTGAAAGGAACACTTTTGATTCTTGAGGGGCTTGAATTCAATGCACTGCTTAAAGAGCGGTCATGTTCCCCTCACTCGGATTTTTTTTTTTTTTTTCAGTGTGCCCAGCCGCCAGTAACTGACCGGGTTGCAGTTTTGTCCAAATAATAACTTCTTCGAGGAGTGCACCAATCTGTAAAAGGAAAGAAACAAAGAAAAAAAAACTCTCGAGCCACTGCTCCCTAGAGTGCGTTTTCTCAATCGGCGTGGTAATTTAGCTGCAAGGCTTTAAAACACGATGAGCAGCGCTACATGCGCGTCGCGTAGCCACCACTCCCTGGCGCCCGATTTCTGGGCTAGACGACGGGCAATTAAGCGGCACTTGCTCGACGTGTCGGGACTCCAAAGCGCATACAACACACGTACACGTTTCGCAAGGCTCAAGAAACAAGTAACTGCAATCAATTGGGCTCCGTAGACGGGCATTGTTGCATTTGCCGAAAGCGCTGAGCGCATATGCGCATCAACCGCCGTGGCTTTGGAGACGAGACAACCTTTGTAAAGCGCCGATCCATCTCTACCTCCGCAGCTCTAGAAAATAGCCTTAACTGGAAATCAATCAGTCAGGGGTAAATCTTGTCCGCTAACTTGAACTAATTTAACAAATGGTAGTTCGAGGATTGTAAATGAATAAGAACAAAATGGCTTATCCTGTACCACGCAGTGACAAAGACACCTAACATACTCCAGCACCGATATCCGTTATCATAGACGGGATGCACGACCAGTAGTAGTAAGTAAGCGGTTTTAATCATAGAATAAATAAAAATAATAACGGAAGGAAAAATATTTTTTGCCTGTCCCGGTATCTGCTTTCGAAATGTCCTGATGCACCTGAACTGGGGCGGCAGAAATAAAGCAAGGAGACAGGTAGGAGAAATCAAAGAGGTGAGTGACAGGGAGAAAAGACAGTTTAGATTAAAAGGTAAAACAGTATAATACAATATTGTACATTCCACAGTATGAGCTTGTTTGAGGCCCGCCCACTACTGTCTTACCACGCTGGAGCACTCGGCACTGCGGCGAGCCTCCACAATGTGCATTACGTCGGTGTGAAGCTGCCGGCGCTGAGGATATTGTTCCCTCTCTCTGGCCACCTACTTGTGTATTGACTTCAATGACTTGTCGCCCGTCACTGTTTTCAGGACCGGCTGCACGAGGGATTTCTATGCCGCCCCAACAGGCACCTGTCATGGCGTAGAGCCCAGACATGCCACCTGCAGTGTCTTAGTTTTAGGCGTGGTTACCCAACGCGAGTATGAT
This sequence comes from Amblyomma maculatum, assembly GCF_055883805.1. NCBI lineage: Eukaryota > Metazoa > Arthropoda > Arachnida > Ixodida > Ixodidae > Amblyomma > Amblyomma maculatum. Next base: position 65,930,038 of record NC_139344.1, read on the forward strand.
AATTTCAAAATATAGCCCGATCATTGCAGAACGATATTATGACACTGTGTCGCACATATGAACAGGAGGGAAAGATTTCCGCCGCAACTCACTGTGACCGCTTACGGGGCACACGCCATTTTTTATGCCACAAAGAAAGGATTGCGTGCACAACGTGACATCACGTGAAGAAAAAAAAGTGACACCAGGCCGCGCAATCATTTCAGTAAGAACGCATTTAAAAGCCTACAATGGAGCAGATACTAGGCCTGTATCTTGCCTTAACCATTATGTCCGCAGTTTTCAAAAGTATCTACAAGTTAAGCTAGCAGTTTCGCCATGAGGACATTTTTTTTCCCGAGTACAGTTAGCATATTGGTTTTCAATTTTCTTTTTGCTACACACCACGTTTTTCTCATTGCACGTTCTTTTTTAAGCCGAGACACTTTTTTTACGAACGTTTTGGGTGTAAATTATTCGTTAGCCATACTAGTTGTGCTTGCGAGACTTAGTAGGACATTTCTTTTTTTTTTTTTTGCTTTTCTGCATCCTGTAAGGATGACGTAATCTGCTTTCGATTTCACTATAGTCGGACAAAACTCAAGAATGAAACTAAAAACATCCCTCAAGGGAAGGCCTTTCATCAATAGAATTGGCCAATTTATTACATGTCAGTTATTTACTTGGCGTGACATGCTCACGAAGGATTCTGCATAGTAAAAAAAAAAAAAGAAAAAAAAAAAGCTTCCCATGTGAACGCTGTAAAAAGCTCCTAGGATAGGTCTAACTGACAGTATGATATTTGCATTTGTTTTGGGTGATGCATCGGCCCCATGCAAGGCGAGGGTAATTTTTGCATGATTGAAATATCCCACGTCAAGCTTATGTTTCGGGGAAAATTCAGCCCATCATCCAGAAAGAAAACTGACTGAACTTAAAAGCTAGCTTTCAGTTAATCGCCCAACAGCGGTTGCCAACGTATATTTAACGATAAGGGATCTAAATAAAACCGGAGACCTGCCCTGCGGCGTCACGCAGGCTGTGATGCGCCGGCGAGGATTACTTTGGGCCCTTTCAGACCAGTGCACATTAAAGCAAACGAGCGTCAGCCATTAGGCTCGAACAACTAAGCACTCTCATTCTGTTCACCTCCTCTTTTATTTTCTCCCTCAGTGCGCGGTACGGGTGTCCATTGTGAGACAGTTACTACGGCTTTCGTCTCCTCCTAGCGTCCTTACTACGCTTTCACTTGGACGCAGGAAGTTACTGCTCAGAACAGTAACGTCGTAATCCAAACTGCCACGGCTATGGACCTGGCTTCCTTTTTTTACGGTACAGGCTTTCTTCGACTCGTTAAAGTTCACTAAACTGTGTTTAAACTTTAACTGCAATTGAAAACTTCAGTACGGAATGATTTGGTTTTGACGAGAGAGGGATAAGTTAAATGAGGAGCATTGTGAGGGCTTCTTTTAGCATTTGCGCAAGTACTGAGCTTTCGGACTCTGCGGAATATGTGTTTTGTGGAAGAAAGAGGTAAAATGTTTTGTTCAACTTGCCAAGCCTGGGGCATGATGTGTACGTTTTCAACTACTCGTGCAATATTAAGATAAAGTCGGATCTTTCCTTTTTGTTTTTATAGCTGAACGCATGAACATTTAACGTCAAGCTTCCCAAACAGCGAAGAAAACACAAAAATATCAAATGATTAAGTACATACACCTGACGATGAGCTTGAGTTTTGGTGATTGACTGTAAATATAAAAATATTAACCTGACTTGTCAAGGCATAGTCGCCGGCTTTCAAAGCTCGGGTTTCTCTGAACATCTATGCTCGATAACGCCGGAGTACAATTTCGCAGCCTCACAGGGCTCGTAACTCGAGGTCCGCGGCCACTCCTCTTGAGCTCGACGATACTCGCATTTCAAGTCTCTGGCGACTCGCGTAGAATTCGCTTCTGCAGAATCGACGAGCTCTGGCATCGTGAGAGGAGAGGAGGGAGGCGCCACGCGACACCGCCAGGACGGGGTGAAATATCGACGCGCGAATATTTCAGAGCCTGCTCTGAAATCCAAATCACCAGATATAGCCGGCACGGAGAGGCGCCCTTCCCCCGCTCCGCATTCGGGCAACCGGACAACTGTAACGTACGCATCAGGGCGGGACAACACGGCTAGATTTAGGACTCTCGCCCATTAACTTCATCCCCCTCCCCTCTTCCCCCGGACACTTTAACTTCCGTCTTCCTCTCTTAGACGCCGCGTCTGGGTCACGCGCAGGCTCTGGAGAGAAGCGCGTCTCTGCAATGCATCGAATTCGCAGTGGAGTGGCGCGTTCACTCTTCCTCACACTGTACGGCCTACAGACCCTGCTGCCTGGAACATGCGGGAACGCGGTCTCGCGGGGCCGAGATTCTGAGATGGCATGAGTGCCCCTTTGGCAGGTTTCGGAGAAAAAAGAACCTGTGGGCTATTTTTTCCTGTGATTTAACCTCGATGCGCTCTCTTCTTACTCTCTGCCTCCAGTGTGGTCTAGGTCGTTAGTGATACGCGATGCAGAGTCAAGAAAGAGGAAGACGCAGTGTGTTCTCTATCGCCTATGAAGTTATTCAAGATATAAACTACGTAGTTTAATTAGTTTTTGTTGACGTTTTGTTTCTCGCCGAGCGACCGAGGGCTCGGGAAAACTATCTCGAACTTTCAGCTGACATGCAAAGGCAGATTTTCCGGGAGAAATTGACATGTGGTGATGTTACACCAAGCTGTTGTTGTTTTTTTCATTTGTATTAACTCTTCTCCAGAAATGTCCCAAGAGCGCACAAACCAGATGTCCCAGCCAAAAAAAGACTCGATATCAAAAAACAGAAAAAAGTACAGAACATTGAAGCCGAGTAAAACCAATTGAAGTTTGTTGAGAATCGCTTGGCCTAGTGTGCAGTTTTTTTGGACAAGATAATTAATAGGTTTTTAATTATTGTTTTCGGGAACCAAGTATCAGTTGAGAAGTTGCAAATCGTTTTGAAAAACAGTGGACTGAAAACATTTGAACCAGTCTACTGTTTAAGCAAAGCAGTTTGTTCAGCGACTTTAAAAGAAAACACGCATAATAAAGAAAAGTTTCAAGTGACTGCGGTGTCACTTGATTGCCCCAAGACGCGTCTCAAAGAACAACATCCAGATTTCTGTAAATAGTCCTGTCCGACGGTGCTTTGTGTGTGCTCTGGATTAGAGATATGCGCCAGCAGCAGCTGATGTGTTAGCTTTCTTTAGGGCTAACGAACAAAGCTTCGTAAATAGCGGTTTGGTGGAAACATTGCAGCCAACGGGTTATCAAGGCAATGTTCCTCAATCTGATGATTAAAGTTACATTTAATTATTGCTCCATAATTAAAACGATTAAAATATAAAATGTTGCAGACTAGGGTATTCTCAGCGTGTCTGAGATAGTTTTATTGAGGCTAGGATACTTCGCCTCTTTTGAAACCCTTGGTAACATTTGCCCGAGAAATCTGGGCAGTCTCTATTCGACGTTTCTGCTACACACCCTCTCTCCGGTACTTAAACCCCAAGTACTGCGCCATTCCGCCAGAATTTCGTGCTACATATGCCATGCAAAGCCTGACGTAAAGATTATAGAACTCCGCGGAAGCGACATTTTTATAACAAAATAAGATGCTCTGTGCCTAGACTCCGCTGCATTTTAGGCAATTTTCATCGAAAGAATATACATGTCAAATTAGGTTGACCGTACGAAGGAGGTTGCACTAGGGGTGCATTTGAATTCCGAGCAGCCTATTACGCTCAAAACAAGAAGCAGTGCGCTGATAGTACGGAAGTGCCTACCACCCATTTACAGCTTCCTTATGCATCACTCCTTTCATACGAAAAAATTAGCATTGACGCCAGCAATCGTTGAGCAACAAACATGAAGGAGAACAAGCAAGTATTTTCCTTGCAGAATATTAACATGCATGCATTTTGTTCCTTCAATAATTTTATGGCCTCCGTAGCAATAGGGCACAAGGTTTGTGAGCTTGAGGACGAGCATTCAATCCTGGCCGCAGTGGCAGCGTTGCTACAGGCGTCAAACGCAAATGGTGCCTGCATACTGTGTGCGATTTCACTGCATGTCAAAGTACACTGTAACGCTCACGTGCAGGCCTTAACACGTAAAAATGCATTTCACGACTCTAACGACGTAAGTAACACAAAGCGCTGAAAAAGCGCGGGGAAATTTGGTGCACCAGCCGTTCAGATCAGCGAGGCCCAACCAGCTGAAAGTATGAGAACACACGCTTACGTAACTTTGCAGACATTACACTGCCAGCTGAGGAGTCTTTTGTATAATATAGTAGCGGGCGACCAAGTTATTCTAGTGGGCATGGCCTTTCATCTCATCATCCACCAGCGACTCGACGGTGGTGTTTATGACCTCTCTCCTCTAATATACCAAGTTAAGACACCTAATTGTCAGGGCCAGATTATCCAGGGTTCAAAGGGTTCAAATGAACAGGGCCCTCCGATCTCAGGGGCCCCTCTAGAAGTGCGTGAAAATGGCGGATTTCGACGTTTGGTCCGAAAAATAGTCAAATCATATTCTTCCTTATTATGATTCCTTCCTTCCTATGATTCAAATTTAAGCTTATGTATTGCAATGCCGAATGCTTCAAAACCTCTTCGTCGCACCGTACGCTTATCCTAAAGTCAGCCGGATACTTCGCTTCGCCATTCAAAGCACAAAACATTTTACTCGCCCAAATAGACAAAACAAAAATTCAAAATGGTTTAACTGGTTCTAACTGGTTGTAGTTGATTTCACCTCGTCCAAACTGGTAGCTAGCTGGAATTAACTGGCTCCAGATGCCTACCAGTTAGAAGTGAGCGGGTCCCAGTAGCTGGTCAAGGGGAATCAACGAGTTCTAGCTGGCTCTCAGTTGGAAGTCAACTTGTACCAGCTGGTAAACCAACTGACCTGGGTCCTTACTGTTGTTGAGGTCAGTTCTGTGTTTTATTTTATTAATCTAAGCGTAAGCAGTGAAAGCGGTGACAAAAGCAATACATTATTGGTTAGAGATTGACTGCTCATAGATGACAGCCGCCACAGCAATATATCGCTTCCGGTAGTGGAGACGCAAGCTGGTCAACGTTGTTTTAACTCAAGAAATTCTCCCGGCTAAAGGCTCTAAAAAGCTTGCAGAAACTTAAATGCCTTTATTTATTTGTTTAAAAGTGGAATTAAAAAAACAAACAGACATATTATACGAATACACACCCTATTCAAAAGTTGAATTCCTATGAAATATTTAAACTTATATTTTCCATTGGGCAAAAATATAATCTTTCTGTAAAACATTAGGAGGGCGCTTAAGCTTCGCCTTGTACTAGAAACGATAGCACGTCTTAAGTGTCCACCCTATTAAAAAAAAAAAATAAAGTGTTCGTACGCGAACGAGGATCTGCATGGGGAGCCGGCAAACGAGAGCCATAAACGCTCTCCCATAGTGCACTTAAAGACAGAGCTAAAGTTTCCAAAGTCGTCTGCGGCAGCGGCGGCTTTTCGGTGGAACGAGCTGCACAAGGTTTATTTCTTAAAATGTAAATTTATTCTGTACATTGAAAGCAGAAAAGGTGTGTAATGCAAAAGTGCGTCTTTCTGTTTTAAAAATGCCAATTGTGTGTAAAGTGTAAATATGCTTTCTTTATAAATGTGGACAATCAGTATAAATGGAAACATATATATTACTGATTATTGAGCATGCTAAAATTTTAATTTCATAACATGATCAGCAGCGATGTCATTTTCTACAGGCGCTACCATTTCCAAAAGATTTAGCTGCCCGCATTATGACAGAGCTCGGAGTAATAAACATTATTTGCCGTAAATTAATATATAATATCGATGTTTCTGTAGAAACACTGCTTAAAGTGATCTTCGATTGGTGTTGCCGGCTGAATTCACAATACTATTAGATAATTAGTAGCGTATTTGCGGCAAGAATTTTCGAACAGCTTGTGAACGAGTCCCATCTGTATACCTTGTGTTCACACGCAGCCAGTCGTCCTGCGGTATAGAATCAGCCAAAAAGTAACTACTTGAGAAATTTATCCATCAGGAATGCCCGTTCTGATTTTTGAGTGCGGATATTGTGTGCCTTGTCATTTTCTAGAACAGCTCTATCTAGATGACGGTCTGTCCGTGTGCTCTACGGAAAGTATATGCTCAGGCGATGTTCATGAACAGTTCGCAGAATATTTGAGCAAATGTGGCGTGTCTGTTGGAAATTCTAAAACGTAATCATCATCATCATCAGCCTGACTATACCCACTGCAGGACGAAGGCCTCTCCCATATTTCTCCACTTAACCCGGTTCTGTGCTAGCTGCATCCACTTGACCCCTGCGAACTTCTTAACCTCATCCGCCTACCTAACTTTCTGCCGCCCCCTGCTACGCTTCCCTTCCCTTGGAATATAGTTTGTTAGCCTAAGCGACCATCGGTTATCCTCTCTTCGCACTACATGTCCTGTCCATGCCCATTTCTTCTTCTTAATTTTCACTAGAATGTCGGTAACTTGGGTTATTTCTCTGACCCACTCTGCACGCTTCCTATCTCTTAATGTTACCCCTACCATTTTTCGTTCCATAGCCCTCTGGGTTGTCCTCAACTTAAGTAGAACTCTCTTGGTTAGCCTCCACGTTTCAGCCCCATACGTGAGTACAGGTAAGATGCAACTGTTGTATACTTTCCTCTTGAGCGATACCGGTAAGCTGCTAGTCATAATCTGCGAATGCTTGCCAAATGCGCTCCATCCCAATCTTATTCTTCTTGTTATTTCCTTTTCATGGTCCGGATCTGCGGTTACTACCTGTCCTAAGTCGATATATTCGCCTACTACTTCCAGTATTTCGCTACCTAATGTAAACTGCTGTTTCTTCCCGAGGCTGTTGAACATTATCTTAGTCTTCTGCATATTGATTTTCAAGCCTACCTTTCTACTTTTCCTGTCTAGGTCATCAATTTTAAAACGTGTCCAGTCTCAAACAGCACAAACGGGTGTCGGGGTAGGGTGGTGGTATAGGGATGGGGAGAGGGGAGGGGGATAACTAGATAAGCTTTTGTGAAGAGCACTGAACAAGTGTAGAGGGGGGGGGGGGGGGGGGGGATCCTCAGTTCGAAAGTCGAGCCAATGTTTCGACAGGTGAACTTAGCTTTAGTAACTTTAGCAATTTAAGCGAGGAGGGGAGGGGTGTTGTTTAGGGGCCCTCCTAACTTCTTCGACCGGGTCCCCATACCGATTATTCCGCCCGCACTAATTGCGAATAAAATTTCTTCCTTTCGCTCACATGGTGCTTCTTATAGCCTTTGTCATGCAGCCAAGAATACGCTAGCCTTCTCCTGCGGTGCATACCTTATTTGCGCTGACCTAGCACGTTGCATGCAGTGCCAAGCAATATCATTCGAAGGCAAATATTATATTATTCTGAATGTCATAATGTTTTTTTTTTCTTTTCGAGCCTTCGCTTGGCTATCTGTACACTCCACAGTTTAAACTATACCTGTCCGTTTAGTGAGAAAGACGTATTTACATTTTATAAACGTTTGCTTTAGTTGGGGATGTCAAACTACGTATTAAATTTATGAGCCTGAGTGGAGGCTGGCGTTTAGTAAACAATCTGAATTCTCAATGTGTGTGCGAAACGAGAGAAAAGGAGGACAGATTTTAATGGAGTGATACTAGGAATATGAGAAACCTTTTGCGACTGCCTTTTTATGCTTAGCAATCTCTGTATGTATGAGCAGCTGCGACTAAAGGGGAGAAAGTTATCTCTTTTGGTTTGTATTTCGTAAATCTACTGACCCGTCTCAAAAGGAAAGCGCGGTAATAGCTTAGCGCTCCTTTCTTTCAAGAGCATCTGTGCTTCGAAAATTGGCGATAAAAAAGAACGAAGAAGAGAAAACAGTTTCTATTTAAGCAGCAACGGGCACCTGTTTTCCATCGCTCACTTGGAATTGCGTATTGATCTCTCACGGACGTCGTGTTTCTGGCAGTGAGATTAAATAAAAGCCACAGTGGGTATAACATGTTTGAAAGGTCATTCTGCAGAATTCAATAAGTCAGTTCCATCTCAAAAAAAAAAAAAAAAAAGCCTCAGTGATGTGAACGCTTGCGATTTTCCACAAACTTCCGCATATTTTCCGCCGCCTGGAATCAAGTGGGCTGCGTGCATCGGTGATTATCAGAGTCCGTAGAATTGCCGTGGATTTCTTTTGTTGAAAATTCATTCCAGAGGTTCAATGGCGGACAAGTCGATATATGACAGAATGGGTATGTGAATGCTGGCGTTATTTGTAAACATCTAGTATAAATTGAATACACGTCCATATATACGCTAAATAAAACCAACGGAAGACAGGATAAAAGAAATCAGATTGTTCTCGCGATTTCACTTGCACCGTGGAATTGCCCGCAATTAGCTCTTTTGTGCTATTTAGTCGCGAAATAAACAATGCCTTGAAAATTCTGATGATTAAATTCCTATTGTCCCACCAGGAAAAAAAAAAGAATGTTCTAAATGGATGCACGAATGCGCCTAGCTGCACTATAAGAAAGGCAAGGTTCGACCAGTCCTCGCGTTATAGCCTTGGCATATTCTAGTAGTTTCACAATTCGAACAACTTTATCCGGTGATAAAACAATGTATAGCCAGATTACTATTCAATCAATGTTCTGCAAGAGATGATATACTCGATCTTTAGCGGAGCAAAAAAAAAAAAAAAGGGTCACGTACTGAACTCAGCACTTTCCCTTTTCCTTGAACCATTAAGGGGAGCTTGAAGAGCGCCATGAAAGAAATGTTCGAGTTACTATTTCAAAAATAAGCCTTTATTTTTCGAATGATTTGCAAGGTGTGAAACCGGTAACGAGGGACGTACTACTCAATGATGAGCATGATCGGATATACAGCCTTCATTAGGCGGCTCCTGCATGCAAAAGCGGTACCAGAGGTGGTGAAATAAATATCAGAACAATTTTCAGGTAATGCCAGCTTGCAGCCACATGATGCTCTTTGTAGAGTGCCCCACACTGGATCGACAATCAATAGATCTCGAGTTTCTTCCGGTCAGAAGCATTAAATAGGCTGCCATAACCACGTGTACTTCTACGTGGAACTCACCGATGAAAACAGTGCTTTCATTTTTGTTGCGCACCGCTGGACGTACGCAGACAAACGTGCGGATAGAATATAATGTTTACTTATATGAAACAAATATTCCACTCCAAAAGAGAGAGAGAAAGAGAAAATATCCGATTTCCACAAGGCTACTTTAGAATAATTCTCATTCGTATGTTCAGTTAGCTTAGAGACAGAAGCGCCAAATATACAGGAGCAATCTACTAGTATGCTCTCTTGTAGATTGCAGAAGACGGCTGATGGCGTTAAATTATCATCCGTCATGCTGGCATTGCGTAAGCATCAAGTGAATGCAGCGTACCCCGGCGAGCATGCACTGACCACAATCGTCCTTATGGGTTAGAATTCCGTTCAGTTCAGGCGCCCACCTGACTGTGTAACAGTTAAAGGTACCCTGGCTGTGGCTTAGCGGATATGGCGATTCCTTGCTGAGCCAAAGGTTAGAATTCCGTTCAGTTCAGGCGCCCACCTGACTGTGTAACAGTTAAAGGTACCCTGGCTGTGGCTTAGCGGATATGGCGATTCCTTGCTGAGCCAAAGGTTAGAATTCCGTTCAGTTCAGGCGCCCACCTGACTGTGTAACAGTTAAAGGTACCCTGGCTGTGGCTTAGCGGATATGGCGATTCCTTGCTCAGCCAAAGGTTAGAATTCCGTTCAGTTCAGGCGCCCACCTGACTGTGTAACAGTTAAAGGTACCCTGGCTGTGGCTTAGCGGATATGGCGATTCCTTGCTGAGCCAAAGGTTAGAATTCCGTTCAGTTCAGGCGCCCACCTGACTGTGTAACAGTTAAAGGTACCCTGGCTGTGGCTTAGCGGGTATGGCGATTCCTTGCTGAGCCAAAGGTTAGAATTCCGTTCAGTTCAGGCGCCCACCTGACTGTGTAACAGTTAAAGGTACCCTGGCTGTGGCTTAGCGGATATGGCGATTCCTTGCTGAGCCAAAGGTTAGAATTCCGTTCAGTTCAGGCGCCCACCTGACTGTGTAACAGTTAAAGGTACCCTGGCTGTGGCTTAGCGGATATGGCGATTCCTTGCTCAGCCAAAGGTTAGAATTCCGTTCAGTTCAGGCGCCCACCTGACTGTGTAACAGTTAAAGGTACCCTGGCTGTGGCTTAGCGGATATGGCGATTCCTTGCTGAGCCAAAGGTTAGAATTCCGTTCAGTTCAGGCGCCCACCTGACTGTGTAACAGTTAAAGGTACCCTGGCTGTGGCTTAGCGGATATGGCGATTCCTTGCTGAGCCAAAGGTTAGAATTCCGTTCAGTTCAGGCGCCCACCTGACTGTGTAACAGTTAAAGGTACCCTGGCTGTGGCTTAGCGGATATGGCGATTCCTTGCTGAGCCAAAGGTTAGAATTCCGTTCAGTTCAGGCGCCCACCTGACTGTGTAACAGTTAAAGGTACCCTGGCTGTGGCTTAGCGGATATGGCGATTCCTTGCTGAGCCAAAGGTTAGAATTCCGTTCAGTTCAGGCGCCCACCTGACTGTGTAACAGTTAAAGGTACCCTGGCTGTGGCTTAGCAGATGTGGCGATTCCTTGCTGAGCCAAAGGTTAGAATTCCGTTCAGTTCAGGCGCCCACCTGACTGTGTAACAGTTAAAGGTACCCTGGCTGTGGCTTAGCGGATATGGCGATTCCTTGCTGAGCCAAAGGTTAGAATTCCGTTCAGTTCAGGCGCCCACCTGACTGTGTAACAGTTAAAGGTACCCTGGCTGTGGCTTAGCGGATATGGCGATTCCTTGCTGAGCCAAAGGTTAGAATTCCGTTCAGTTCAGGCGCCCACCTGACTGTGTAACAGTTAAAGGTACCCTGGCTGTGGCTTAGCGGATGTGGCGATTCCTTGCTGAGCCAAAGGTCGCGGAATCAAATCCTGACCCCTGCGCCCTCTCAGAGCATCTCTCATAGCCCATGTACACCTTTGCACCACCACACTACACTTTAGATATAACACACCATACCGATTACAGGCATTTCCTTGCAAGTTCGTTGCCTTTTCCTGGAGACTGAAGCTTCCAAAAAGAGCCGGCGGACTGTTGCGAACCATTGACACTTTTCGCCATAGCTTTCTCTGCGCTCGAGTAGAGCAAGAATACTGGGCGCTGCAATATTATTTTCCAAAAAGAAGTTTTCTCTAACTTTACGCACGCCAGTGCAATTTGGTTAAAGCGGGACTCCCTATATGTGTCTCCGAACGGGGATCCGTAAGGGGAGACACAGTCAGGAAGCCGTGAACGTTATCGCGCCATATGCCTAAAGGTGGAGCTTAAGTGGCCCCCCAATATTAATTGTTACACGTAACAGTTTCAAAATCCTCGGCACTATAGCAACTTTCTGATGGCTGTGCAGTATTCTGAACTGACAGCTTTAACATGAATGATTTCGGTGACACAGACATAAGTAGTATGCAGCGGGAAACAGCGTCATCGACGGGGTACAGCTACCAAGGCTGAAATATATTCTCAAATTTGAAGCTTCTTTTCATTGCCAGCCCTTTTAGCTATCCTATCTATGGACTAATTGTTTCGGTAAGTGAATTAGGCTCTCTAATAATAATAATTGGTTCACAGAAAAGGAAAGGCGCAGTATCTGTCACACTTTTGTCTGTGGACACCTGAACCGCGCCGTAAGGGAAGGGAGGAAGGTGGGAGTTAAAGTGGAAGGAGAGAAAGAGGAGCCGTAGTGGAGGGCTACGGAGTAGTTTCGACCACCTGGGGATCTTTAACGTGCGCTGACATCGTACAGCACACGGACGCCTCTTCGTTTCGCCTCCATCGAAACGCAGCCGCCGAGGTCGGGTTCGAAACCGGGTATTCCGGTCAGTAGTCAGGAGTCTTACCACTGTACCACCCCGGCTGGGCGAATTAGGCTCTCTCAGAAAGAAAAATAATTGCTAATGCTCAACCCGGCTGAACCCAGTGTGTTGAGCAATAACTCGGTTGACACGGTTTGGCGTGAGTCGTGACTATTAAACTTTTCGCTCAACGTGGTCAGACTTTGCTTACCCAGCAACCCCAGCAATCGATGAAGAAAATACGTTCTTCATCCGTTTTAGTAGCGGCCTGAGTCCGCTGCTTTGATTTCTTCCTCGCCAACTCAGCTTGTTGCCGCAATCTACCGTAAGTATCGCACGAAGCAGCTCGGCGTCTCCGATGCACCGTCGGCGGATGCGGCCCGGCAGCCGGCTCCACCTCTATGGCTTTCCGCAGCAGCTTATCACATGGTTAGACGCCATGCGTCATCACATATCACGTGGTTCAGCTCCGCTGCAGCAGCGAGGAGAACGCACGTTTTCGCCTCAGTTCTCTTCTCAGCAGCGAGGCGAGCAGCTGGCGCGCGATGCGTGACGTCACTAACACGTTTGCTCTTCCGTCTTCTCACAGCAGTCAGGCGATCAGCCGATACTCGACGCATCATGCGACTGACTGGTACGCTCCCCTGGTTTGAAGGCCAAATCGGTCAGCCTGATGACCCTCGAGGATGGGCATGGGAGAATTCGAGCTATCTCTCTAAAATTCAAATGTTAATCTTCGCACTGTTTCGCCAAAGCGTTAGAATCCCTAATATTACTTACTTTTATATCCTAATGTAGTTTTCTCACACTTTTTGCTTTTGTAAGAGCAAGAAAAATCTCAACACTGAGTGGACCTCCAAGTGGCTAGAAGTTTTCTCGCTGTAGATGATCAAGCCTGTTCTGAGAAGAGTGCCAGCGGTACAAAGTTTCGTGTCAGGAGGTACCATTGTAGGGCTAGACAATGGTTGCGTTTCCGGTGACCATGCTTTCAGTTATGATTCTACTCAATAATCGGCTCTTGCGAGTTGAGCGTTTCGTCTTTTTTTTTTGAAGTGTATTGGGAATGAATATAAATGCTCTGCAAAACGTCTCGCTCGCAGAAGTTACAGGTATGTGGCTTTTTCAAGTTTATTGTCATTGTACTCATCGACTATAGCTTTCTCCGTGTGTTCATCGCATAGTTTACATCAGCACACTAACAGACTTGAAAAACATCTAATTTTAGGTGTGATTTTAAACTTGACGAGAGTTATTCAGGGGCTGTATTTTGAACATATGTACACAATTCACTTTCTTGCCTCTCTGCAGTTCATCGACACAACAAGCGGAGAACACTGTCTGCTGACTGCCAGCTTTGACTTGGTATGGAAAAAGCGATTGACAAATAGCAAATAGTAAAAAAGTTTTCTTAGGTCCCAGAAGGCAATCAAGATCATTTATTTTCTGGCATTCTTTACCTCTTTCGATGAAATTAGGATTGATTGATTGATTGATTTATCGTTTAACCCACCCACCAGCTTACTAAATGTATTGCCTGCATGGACTGAGCGACTTTACTAAGTGGACTAGATTGATGGAGTGGAATTACAGACAGCCTTCCTTGACTGACCGAAGCACATACTTTATAGCGTTGACCGACCGACCGACCGACCGACCGGCCGACCTACCGACCGTCCGACTGACTGGACTCAATGGACTGATTGACTAGTCTGACTGAATGGCTGGGCTGACTTCACTGGACTGACTTTACTATAGCATTTTACTATACCAACTTCATGAACTTACCTGGACTGACTTTGCGAGACTGACTGACTTTATTGAATAGACTAAGAAAACTATCGCAACGATTAATGATGCAAGTGCTTATATTTGACACTGTCAATGCTAGCCTCTATGTAAGTGGAAGTCTTTTAAAACGGCCTTCAAAATTGTAAATATTTATGGCACTTCAGCCTCTGCCTTTTATCAAAACAGCTGCTGGAAACCCTTAGTTTCACCGATCCTCAAAAGTGGATGAAAGAGGAGGGGGGCATTGGGATACCTCGCATTTTTAAAATAATCTATCATGCTTAAATAACTCCCCAGTATAAACACAGTGCCTATCGGCTACCGTGAGTCATTACAGCATTCTCAGTTGAAAAAAAAAAAAAGTTTCTTGTCAATTGACAAATAAAGTTATGCCTCCTCATCCTCTCCTAATTGACGGCGCTAATGCGGTTCGATTCTTAAATCCCTTGAAACATACGTACATTGCTTTCTTTATCCAACCTTTTTTTTGAGCTGGAACTGCAGAGGAGACGTCCATTTCCTCCTAATGCTTTCCAGAGCAACAAACGCCTCGAAAGGAGGGAATGTAAATAAACGTTACTGACAGTCCTGAGCTTCCTCTTTTTCATAAGAACTTTACAATTTTGCTTTTTGTTTCCACAGATTTAATTCCGGTTATTCCTTATTTGTCCATAATGGATCATTCCGACTTCTGAGTTGTGCGAAACGAGAGGAAAAACACATTGAAATAAAAACTAATTATCCATTCAGGGAGAGAACTTTCAGGAATTCGTAATTAAAAAAGTGAAGACTCGAGAACAACTCCAGCCTTTTTCCACTAGAGGTTCGTTTTTATTCGATAAGAAGGAGAAAAAAGAAGGCGATCAGTGCGAAGGGCAGCAAATACGATGTCGGCACCCCTTTTTTTTCTTCTCCTCTGAGCTCGTGTCATATGATGAATGCAAACTGCCGTACTGCGCATGCCTGTTTGTGCAAAAGTACGAATGCGCGACTCAGTTCTTGTTGAGATGTGGAAGGAGGACGCAAGGAGACAGTGGGGATGAGCGAAGAAGCCAGATACCTTATCCGGGAACTATTTGCAATCTTCACAAATGACGTTGCAGTGCTGAGGGTACCGAACCCTGACGAGCTCATGTATTTATTATCCCAGAAGGCATCAGTTTTGGGCCACGGTTGATTAAGCATTAAGCCACTGATTAATCTCTGTGGGTCAGGCATCTTCAATTCATTGCGTGAGTGCAGACAGACACTGTCCAGGAATACCAGAAAACGGACATTTGTCATGAAAGCGATTGAAACGGTTGGTTGGTTGGTTTGTGGGGTTTAACGTCCCAAAGCAACTCAGGCTATGAGAGACGCCGTAGTGGAGGACTCCGGAAATTTCGACCACCTGGGGTTCTTTAACGTGCACTGACAACGCACAGCACACGGGCGCCTTGCTTTTCGCCTCCATCGAAAAGCTGCCGCCGAGGCCGGGATTCGATCCCGCGTCCTTGGGAACAGTAGTCGAGCGCCGTAACCACTGCGCCACCCCGGCGGGGTGAAAGCGATTGCGTCAATCGAATTACGGTCCGAGCCTTAAACGATTGGCGAATAAGCCAGCGCCTCTCTTTCGGCAGTATATAGTAATATGTGGCCGTTGCCATGTCTGTACATTAACGTTTGCAGACAAGACAAGTCAGCGATTACAACTGCGGACCTTCACGTTGCATAATGAGCTAGGCACTGCACAACGATTATTCGTAGATGCCTCTCTGGTCAATGGGGGGGGGGGGGGGGGATCATTTCGCCTTACAGAGGCCTTGAATTGCGCAGAGAAGCATTCGTAGCTTCCCCGTTCAAAACTCTCGTGAGTGATAACCACGCCTATTTGTCAAGGGCGAAACGGTGACATTTTACGTACTTTACGTAAGGGGTTACACTTTAGCTGTGTTAAGCCAAGATGAAGTTACGCTATATCGCGAAGGCTAGCTTTCTGTATAAAAAAATCTGTAATTTGATATTTCATCACCATTTCGGAGCTAATAAGCTCAGGAAACGTGTGTTTTCACTAAAAGCGTCAGTTATTAGTTAGTCGTTAGCCATTATTCAGTCATTCTGTCGTTATTAAAAACGCATATAACCGTGATGTTACAGGGGATGATTTAAGGAACTATATAAAATAGTTTGTTCGAGAGTAGAAAAAAAAGAAACATTTTCACGGGCAAACTCTGTGCCATGGCGAAAATAATACGCTGTAACTCTACTCCACTTTTTTAACTAATTATTCAGGAACCACCAAATTACCGTTTTAATTATCGCAGATGAATGAAGCCGTCAGCAAGACGATATCATGCCACTTTTTGTAGAACGAAGAAAAATCCGTTTACTAAACTACTGCAGCTCGAAGAAATCAGACAATTTCGACATACGAAACTGGAACAGAGCATAAGACAAGAGCAGGAAGTTCTGCACAGAAGAGACGTCCGGTGGCGGCACGATGCAGCGGCAAGGGCGCTAAATTCGTACTGGCTGCTCTTGTGTGGCATATTATTCCCTTTATTTCTCTTCGTCGCTGTTAAAAATAAAGAACCCTCAGCCGGCAATCACTGGCCTTTCCTTTGCACCAAGCTGCGCGGCAAAAGAAGGTATATGTACAGCGCAATACCACTTGAATTTCAAACTGAACGCCGCTGCCACTGGTCATGTCATGATCGGATGTCACTTCTGGAACAAGCTTCGTGAGCATCTGGTGCTCTCAGTTTGAGTTTCGTACGCAAAAAAGAAAAAAAAAAGCGTCGGAATTCCTCGCACTGCAGGACCTTAGAAAACAAGTTTACCTTCGTTTTAAAATTGCTATGGCAGCATCTTGGTCACGGCTTCGAACTCTCAATTGAGACAAATCACCTAATAGCGATACTTAGAATGGTAATTAATGGGTTTTAGTTGATTCCCTGGATATAGTTTATTAGCAGTGTTTTTCAGCATACTTTGCACGTTGCTTCTCCTATTTTCTTTCTATTTTGAGTTAACTACCTTTAAAATTACTTAAGGTTGTTCCTTAGGTAGTTTGTATAAAAGTCTAAGTAATTAAACTGGAAATGATAAGACTTCTCACCAACATCATAATGAAACATTGAATGCATCATGAAAAAAAAAAGGCAACAGTTTATTGCTAACCGGAACTTTTGGTCACCCATTCTGAATGCGGATTCAGGCGCTTATGACGGCAATGCTATAGGGCATCTGCTGTTTGTTTTTGGGAATGAATTCGTAGACGTTGTTGAAAGAGGCGAATCTATTAGATGTTTTGCTGGTAGCTGCACCGGTTTAAAGAGATGGTACCTGAAAATTAGAATATTTACAGTGATTCATTGAAGCAATCGCAGAGTGTTCGAGGCTTTAGGGTATCGCGGTAGACTAAGATAAAAGTGTAGCGCTGTCTATCACACAAAAACGTTAACTAAATTATGGGTACCTGAGAGCGTTTCTCGTTTGGAAATCCACTTGGTATCACATACCTCCGATGTTTATTCGTTGGCAACGAAGAAGTTTTGGATTTTTAAAGAGTATTTTAAGATGCTTTTAGCAGTAGCAGCTAAGGTCCCTGCGTGTAATGCTCACGTTAGGTTCAGACTTGAATATTGCAGCGAGGTGATCGTTCAACTGATGCGCATTCTGAAAAACCGGTTCTGTTCATGATAAATATACCAGGTCTGTGTAAGCGACCAAGCTAATGGTACAAAAAGTACAAACTTTAGATTTGCGGAGGAAAGTCAGCCGTCTAGTATTGCTTCATAGATACACCTTAGGCAACCTAAAGCAGGGCTACCGAATTCAATAAAATGGCCCAGCAGAGCGTGACGTTTAAAGGAGCTTTCGTCAGCCTAAAGTTTCGCAGGAACAATCGCATTAAAGTACAGTTTTTTTTTCTCTCCGACGACTCTTGGGGAGAGGCACTTTCTTCCATCCAGTACAGCATTTGAATCGAAATGTCTTGCGAAAGAGCGGTAAGACTTCTTTAATAGCTCTAAGGATTGCTATAATGTTATACCCAATTTTTTTATTCAACTACAATGCCCCTCCTGCTTCTACCAAAAGCGAAATTGAGACGCTGTTCCAATATTTTAGAACAAGTGCGTTTTTTTTTTCATATTAAATAATAGGGACGTAAAATTGTGCAGCCACAGAACTTTAGTCGGCCTTCAATTAAATGTAACCATTTGGAGTAACCAAATGCATTCTAAGGGAAGGTAAGCGTAGCAGAGGGCGGTAGAAAATTAGGTGGTGGAATGAGACTAAGAAATTTGCAGCGGTCAAGTGGATGCAGATAGCACAGGACCGGGTTAATTGGAGGAAAATGGGAGATGTCTTCTCCCTGCAGTGGGTATAGTCCGGCTGATGATGATGATGATGTCTTCAAAAAGGGTAGAGACATCGCACACCTTACATAACAGAGCAAACTGTTAGGATAGTTCATTATATTCATGACATGTGACACCCAATCAATGCAAATAAATATTTCTATGAAAGGAGAGAATATGCCGTATGATGATGTGCGATAGAGCTAGCTGCTTAAGATGAAGTTATTAACATTTTGTTAGCATTTGGATATGCATCAGCTATACGGTACACCACTTCTCTGTGAGAATAAAGAATTAGCGGCCTCGCAGTCGTACCCCGGCAGATGAGCAGTTTCCGACTGGACATTTAGCCGTATGCAATAGACTACTTAGGAAACTGTCATTTCATATTGAAACAGTGTCTTAAATTGTACGCTTAATTCAGCATGTGAAATAGAAGATGACTGTTTATTAGACCATCGAGGCTGGTGATGGCTAGAAAGACAACATATTGTAATGTACTAGGCGACGACGAAGTGAACAGTGCAGGAGCGAAGGAGGAGAAGACGATGGAGAGAGAATAAAGCTGGGCGTTATTCTAAACGGATTGTTAGAAGATCATTTAAGAAGCCTTTCTGCTAGTTTAGTTGTAGCTACTGACGCATCTCAAAGTAATGAAAAGGCGGGTGTGGGTATATGTTGTCCACATTTAGACTGGTCTTTTTCTGTCCGGCTTCCGGACTTCACCCCAATTTTTGAAGCGGAGTTTCTGGCGGTGGTACTCGCTTTACGGAAATTAGACTCCTCATTTTCTAAAGTGGCTGTAATTTCCGACTCTCTATCCTTGTGTTCATCTCTCTCTTCGTCGGTGGATTCTGCAATAGTAAAAACCTTTGTCTCCTTGATCCCTAGACATTTGAAAATTGTACATATGGTATGGGTACCAGGCCACAGCAATGTGACTTTAAATGAATATGCTGACAATTTGGCAAAATAGTCCCTTAATGGCCCCGTATTATCTATCCTTCCGGCGACCGCGTACATCACCGCAGCGAGGTTTCGAAGAAACGTTCTATTAAATATGAAAAATGGACATCTTTTAAGATCTGATGACTACCTGCATCTAAATTATTCTTGGAATAGAAAATTATGTCATTCACGGCAACTTGAGATTTCACTAACAAGGCTGCGATGCCGTATCCCACCTTTAAATTTCTATCTTTACAGGTCGGATTTGGCGCTGTCTCCCGTCTGCCCATTTTGCGGTGAACAAGAAACATTAGATCACTTTTTATTGTTTTGCCGCCGCTTTACTACGTTGAGAAAACAGTTGATAGAAAGGCCATTGCAACAGCTTGGCCTTAGTTTAAGCAGCCCGACATTCTTATCATTTGGCGCCACCATCCTTGGGCACAGTCACAGGTCTGTTTTTACCGCCATGCAAATTTTTTTACTGGACTCAAATCGTTTGCCTTGCTAAATATTTAAACATCACTTGTTCTACAATTGTAGTGCCAATCTCCCGTGAGTGTTACCACTTTTCATTTTATATTTCACTTATTTCCCGTATTGTTTCCTTTCCTCTACCCCTCAAATCCTTTTTTTTTATTATTATTATGCAAGTATATTTAAAAAAAAATAATTTGCTACCCAATTCTTGGCCGATCCCCCTCTGTGGGTATATGCCATAAGTTATTTGGACAACAACAACAACGGCCGCGTCTCTGCTTGTTCTCCGTCACAATGGCGCAGTCGACCAACTTCGGGCCCGACCCAGACCTCCCCGACCCGCTCCTCCTCCAAAGCGTCCGGGAAGTCACACGACCGGTTCACTCGGCGCCCGGAACTTCTATTCCGACCGAGAACGGCCTCCATGCCTCCTCGGCGTATTCGGCTCTGGCAGCCCTCCTTCCCGAAGTGCTCTCCACCCTCCGGGAGGTAACCGCCACTTTCGCCGCAGCGCTTGGCCGCGTCTCGATGTCCTCTGGGTGCCCAATACCACCGGTACCACTTCTGGAGTTCCGTGGCTTCTCTGACGACGCCGAAGCATCGGTTGAACTTGTCGATGCAGCTGCCCTGCGTTTTGCGTGGTCTCCAGCCACCACGCTCGCCGTCGCGGAGGACCATCTCCGTGGTGCCGCCCGCGCCTGGCACCAGTACGAAGGCCGCCGCTACACCACTTGGACGGCCTGGACCTCCGCCCTTCTTGCCGCGTTTACACCTCTGGCCAGTGCGCGCGACGCCAAACTCACGACGATGAGAGCGCGGCACCAGGCTCCAGGTGAAGATGTCGCAGTTTACATTTATGATAAGGTCCGCCTTCTTCAGGCCTGCAACATCGAGTGGCCCGCGTCTGCAGCCAAACAGTACATCGTCGACGGGCTTCACGATGCCACCCACGCATCGATTATGTCCACACTGGACACTGACAGCCTCTCAATGTTTGTCTACCGAGCGGCCTCCTTGCATGACCCCGCCAGTCGTCGCGGGACCCTTGCTGCTGCCGGGACATCTGCCACAGCACCACAGGAACGCCGCGGTTGCTTTTCATGCGGACAACATGGCCACATGTACAAGGATTGTCCTCATGCTGCCCGCCCACGTATACAATTCCAGAACCACCCTCTTCCCTTCCTGCCGGTTCATGTCGACGGCATCGGCGAGTTGACCGCACTGGTTGACACCGGCGCTCAGCGAACGGCATTGCTTCAACGTCATGCACTGGACCCGATGAGTCAATGGACCTCGGCTCCACTGCAAGGCTTGTGGGGAAGCGCTGCTCCCGTCGGTGCAGTGGATATCTGCATCCGGACTGAGGCTGGCAGCAAGGTCCTGGTGGGCATCCCGGTGTTTGCGGACTTGCCTGCTGACCTCATCTAGGGCGCAGACTACCTCATGTCCGGGGACGTGGCTCTGTCAATCGAAAACGGCGAAGTGCAGCTCCGCTCGTGCCGTACCGTCCCTAGCCCGCCCGTGGACGAGCATCCTAAAAGTGAGGTTAACCGCATGCAACACCAACAAGAAGCAGTACATCACCCGAAGAAAGGCTATGTTTCCCTAGAGCGGTTGAGAGGAACAGTGAAGTGGTTTAACGTGGTAGGCGGCTATGGCTTCATCAACCGCACCGGCACTGGCGAGGACAGTTTTGTCCACGGCACCGCGTTACAGCACTGCCGTAAACTTCGCCGCATCCGGAAAGGGCAGGAAGTTGAATACGAAGTAAATCCAGGAGAAAGAGGCCTCACTGCGGCCAATGTCAGTGTGCTCGATGTGAAGAGCGCGCAGAAACGTCTCAAGTTCGCCGGGAAGGAACGAGAACACACCGACTGGCATACTGAGGCAAGCTGTGCACGGCACGATACTTCCGATGAAAACGGCGGCAGCAGCAACAAATATTGCGGCGAAGCTTTAATTTTTGTCACCACTGCGGATGCTTCACGAGGGTCCCGCAATGAATCCCGCACAGAGAGCAATCAGACAATAGGCAAATATTATTGGTGCGAATATCATCATGGCTACGCAGGAGGACAGCAAGAAAAAAAAAGCCATGTGCAGCAGATGCGATGTCAGCAATATGGTGGTGCTCCATTGAAGGACGAGCGCAGTCATGGCCGAGTGTAATGTACTAGGCGACGACAAAGTGAACAGTGCAGGAGCGAAGGAGGAGAAGACGATGAAGACAGAATAAAGCTGGGCGTTCCAAAGAAGGCGTCACAATATATTAACCAACCACATGAGAGTCAAGGCTTGATTTTAAGGACCTAATAGTACTTTATGAGTGACCTTGCAAGGCAAACTCAAAGCCTCCGAAATTTCCAACGTAGTGTATTTTTAATGCCAACGCTTAACAGCAATATGAATATTTGCGTCGTGGATTAGGCCGCATAGCTTTAATGTGCATTTTAAGCTTATTTCGAAGCAAAGCTGACAAAGTGCTCAAAAAAAAAAAAACAGCCAGGACATAAACAGCAACTGAGAAAATTATTTTTTTTTTTTGCTTCTTCGGTACGATATCGCATAAGCGATCCATCCTTGAATGTTTTGAGCGCAGGGGCACGTTGGTTTCTTTTTAAAGCAATATACAAAAATGGTAATGATATAAGTGGCACTAAGTTTCGTTTAGGGACAGAATTCGAAGGGATGCATGAGCCGACTGATTAACGCGCTTTGATTTTAAACATTCATCAGCTAGTTTAGATGCAAAAGCGCCCACAATTTAAAGAGCCTGGAATATTAGCAAAGCTTTATTCATACTTGTGCAGCCATAATTTATATATATATATATATATATATATATATATATATATATATATATATATATATATATCGCTATGTCTTGTTTTGTTGAGCGCAGTTTGCCAATCTGTCACCCCATATTTTGTTTCCCACACACCAAAGTTAATCCTAAAAACTGTTACTTGCTTTCATAACAATGAGAGAGCAATTATGCTTCAAACATCAATCGCTTGTTAAGGATGAGAGCGCTGCCTACATTCTTAAAATGTTACATTGGTTTTAATCTCTTATTCGACTGAAAATTCTCAGAAGAGCTCAATGCAAATGCCTTTCATTATAGCTTTACACTGTGAAAAACATAAACGTTATCAATCTTGTCATGTGATTTGGGCGTCATAAAAAAGGCAAAAGAAGAAGCTAAATAGTGAGAGAGAGGAAACATAAGCTGGCGCGCCTTGGGAACTTGCAGTATTTAGATTAAATATAACACTCCCGTTACGTACTGAGTACATAACAGTTGTGGTGGAGATGCATGGATAGCTCAACACTGATCCCCGTTGTCTACGACAAAGCCGCCAACTCAAAGGTTTACCGCCCCTGCCATTCAATATGGCTCAGGACGGCGACGCCGACCGAGCAACCCCTGCGGTGGGCAACCGGCAGCATTATCGCGAGCCGCTCACCTTTGGCGCGAAATCTGACGAGGACGTCGACAAGAGATTAACCAAGTAAGAACGGGTGAGCCGGTAGAACAGTTAGGATTACACCGTGAAACTAGCGAGCATAGTTTTCTTCTTGGAAGGCACGACATTAATTTGGTTTTACAATTATGAGGACTAACCTACCAGCTGGATCGTTTCACAGAAGAAATCAAGAAGTGCTTTGGCGACGGGTCCGCGAAAAAGACATGCACAGAGAAAACGTTGCTGCAGCGAGTCCTCATACCTGGAGAGACATGCATCACATATATCGAGGACACTGGGAAATTGTGGTAGATAGTAAACCCACGGATGTTCCAGGAAGATAGTGGGGGACACTTGCACAAAGGATTCGCTGAAGACGTATACACGTTCCTTATCAGCAAAGATAATTTGAACTCCGCTGTTGACGTCATCAGACACTGCCACACGTTCGAAACCTGAAGTTGCGTCGCATCACACCTAAATTTGGACGACTGGCCAGCATCACATTCATCGTGGGCGTTAATGTAAAGTGCTTCGGAGTCGATGGCTGATTTGAAACGCCAGATCGCTAAAGGAGAACTGCTGCGTAATAAATATTCTGCATACCGGGAGGAACCCCAATATGACGGTTGCGCACTGCAGGCAGAACCCGCGATTCAGTCAACTGCCTGGACTCGGGATCGAAATGTGTCATGCTTTGACGACCGCAGACAATATAACGACTTAATCTCTTCCCAGCAGCGGGAGGTACGAAGAACTGCTTACACATATGGTTCCTCAACAATGCAGGCCTGACTACAATTGGAATCCAGAACAAGTTTTCATCCACTTTTATTCTGACCGGTGGCGCCCGCAACCTGTATGTCACAGCTGTGGCATGACTGGACACATCTCCCGGTACTGTCATCGACGGGGCCTGCTGTCACAAGACCATCGCCCGTTGCCCGAAGCTTCTGATACCCTCAAAGCAAAATTTTATCCGCCGACGCCTACACCGACTTTGGATACCTACCACCCGACACAGATGCGAAATGCCGCCTGCCTCCTACCGCAGCCTGACGTCGCCAACCCAAAGAGAGCGATGCTCACCGTCTGCTCGGCGCCGTTCTTCCCCTCCGGGAAACTAGAAGGCGCGGCCGATGGAGATGAGGCTGCCGGAAAATCCATTACCAATACATCTGCCTGTATTTAAGTTAAAGAGCAAACTTTAAGTGTTTATTAACGGCATCCGCCCTATGGCGTTAGACACTGTAGTAATAGTCTCCGTTATGAGTTAAAGATTAGAGAATTGTTTGGAATGCAAAGTAATGTTCAGCGTGAATCAATCTGGTATTCCGTGGTACTGGCGGTGAATCATTGGTGCCCCTGGGTGTGTGCTGCGCGAACGTTGCGATACGGGCCTAGCGTTTCGGACCGAATTCACAGTGTTGTCTTGTTCCGCGCATGAAGTACTCCTAGGTATAGACTTTTTTGCAACAGTGTGGTGCAACGTTAGACTGGCGGAATGGACAGATTTCACTGAATACTACGTTGATGTCAGCTCTTGTATAAGCCCCGTCACTCGATTTGGGAGCGTTTTTTTGTGTCTGAAGGTACAGTTGTACCTGAGCTGTCTGGAGAATTCATCCAAGTTGTTCCATCCACAAATTTGTGCGAGGATTTTGACCCAGTAGTGGAAACCAGAACACTTACCAGTGTAAATAAGAGTGCCTTGGTGCCCCGTCGCAAAGTTTCAGTGACCAGAGGCCACACCTTGCTGTGGACGGTGAACTATTCAGATGAGCCATCCATGCTACATGGTGGCATGAAACTCGCTCATTTCGAGGAAAGTGCGTCAATTTCCGTGGCGGCAATAAGTGGCTGTGCTCTTGAAGAGAAAGCTCACCCTTTACACAATCTCGGATCTAGGCAATAATAACCCTTTTTTGGCAACAAAGGAGTGCCAGATTTTGACTGACCTACTTTTCAAGCATGTTTCCGTTTTTTACTTCGCCCCCCTCTCAGAGATCGTCCGCAACCGATTCTAACTTCTCGCATTCATCATTCGATTGATACTTGAACCTCTCGCCCAATCAGACAGAGGCCATAGCGTGCGTCGCCGAGCGAACGACACATTATTGACGAACAAGTCCATGAAATGCTCCAACATGACGTCATTCAGGAATCTTCCAGTTCTTAGGCGGCTGCAGTTATCCTCGTTAAAAAAAAAAAAAGACAATACATGACGCTTCTGTGTGTACTTTAGTCGGATTAATGCCGTAACCTAAAAATGATGTGTATCCGCTACCACGTATTGACAATGCAATCGACTTCCTTCACTCAGCGCCATACCTCTCCTCGGTAGACTTGAGATCAGGGCCCTGCAGATACCAATGCACCCGAGAAACAAAGAAAAGATGGCGTCTGTGGCACCCGACGGTGTTTATGAGTTTAACGTAATGCCCTTTAGACTATGGAATGTGCCTGCCACGTT
Source organism: Amblyomma maculatum (assembly GCF_055883805.1). Taxonomy (NCBI): domain Eukaryota; kingdom Metazoa; phylum Arthropoda; class Arachnida; order Ixodida; family Ixodidae; genus Amblyomma; species Amblyomma maculatum. Next base: position 65,955,500 of record NC_139344.1, read on the forward strand.
TGAACGATTCATGGAAACTATTCTGCACAGGCTCAAGTGTAAAATGTGTTCGTGTTATTTGGACGGCGTTGTGATCTTCGGCAAGACTTTCGGGAGCATAATAGACGTCTCGCCATAGTTCTTGACTTCATTGAAAGAGCCGGTCTCATCCTCAACTCTAAACAAAATTGCATTTTGGCGCACGCCAGAAAATTATCTTCAGTCACTTGGTCGATAAGGATAGTGTTCAGCAGGATTCTCAAAAGATTGAGGCTATAACCACCTTTACAGCGCCGAAATCAATGAAGGAGCCTCGGAGCTTTTGTGCCCGCTCACGTGCCTTTTGCACAAAGATGCACCGTTCAGTTGGACTGCTGACTGTGATTCTGCCTTCCGCCACCCCTATCTCTTCTTACATCGGGAGATATTCAACGCCACTTCTGCCCTTCTGCCCTCACACCGACGCTAGCGGCGCCGTTAATGAACAATATTGTCTCGCAGTCGTTTTCTCGGTGGAAATGTTTCGTTTTTACCTCTATGGAAATGCTTTTAACATCGTCACCGACCATCACGCGCGCCTGTCGGCCTTTAAATCTCCGTGACCCTTGCGTCCACGGCTCGCCCGATGCGCTTTGCGTTTGCAAGAGTTTAAGTTCCCTGTGGCATAGATAAGCGGCTGTCAACACGTAGAGTAATTTATTTTCTTCTCTACAAGTAATTCTCTTTGAAGGCTAACATGTGCTATACTTATTTTAGTTGTTTTGGTTGCCGCCAGATGGCATTACACCTCAGAGTACTCAGTTGTCACTGGTTGTTGCATTCTATAGTGACTGCGAAGAGATGGACGGCCACTCAGGACCTTAAGGACACGTTGGTGTAAATCTATGCTGGTATGGTCTCCGAAACAGGTAAGCGTGCTGTGTTTGTCGTCAGTATCACTGCTGAAGACGACATACCCTGCTTTATCATCAGCATCATCATCATCAGCCTGACTATACCCACTGCAGGGCGGAGGCCTCTCCCATATTTCTCCACTTAACCCGGTTCTGTGCTATCTGCATCCACTTGACCCCCGCGAACGTCTTAACCTCATCCGCCTACCTAACTTTATGCCGCCCCCTGCTACGCTTTCCTTCTCTTGGAATCCAGTTTGCGACCCTAAGCGACCATCGGTTATCCTCTTTTCGCACTAGATGTCCTGCCCATGCCCATTTATTCTTAATAGTGTAACCCTAAACCGCTGCTTTATAGTGTGACCCTAAACCGAAGAGGTCATTCGTGATCTATGCGCCATCGAGATAGCGTGATGACAAAAGGAAAAACCGAATACAATATTGACAGCTATATTCAGTACTAGAGATGTTACGCAACCCCAGTGCGTTCCAAAAGGTGCGCCGTAAACAATATTATATATATATATATATATATATATATATATATATATATATATATATATATATATATATATATATATATATATATATATATATATATAGTGTAGCGAGTATATATATATATATATATATTGTAGGGGTGTGTTTATTCAGTCGACGCAGATGGATCCAGCTGCTCGGGATGAACTCGCAGCGGGGCGTAAGGCGTAGCGAATCACACAGACAACGACCAACGTCTTCGTTCTAGAGAGCGGCAGCCCGCGACGCATGTCACTGGCTATGACGATGAAGATTACCACACTACAGTCTCCCCCCGGGCAGAGAAGGAGCCATCCTGGCGACTCATGGAGCCGAAAGGACAGACGGATCGTAGTAGGGCTTGATTCGGTCCACATGAAATATTTCACGTCCACGGCGACGCAAGTCCGCAGAGGGCGTAACGGGCTCAACTACGTAGTTGACAGATGTTTTTTGAAGGACTCGGTATGGACTGTGATTCCGAGCAAGGAGCTTCTTTGAAAGGCCGGCGGTTGTGGCAGGAACCCAGAGCCACACCAGGGAGTTGGGTGCATATGAAGGCGCCTCGCCAGTGTCACGATGGTGTTTTTGTTGCCACTGGGTTTCTTTTGTAAGCGAACGAGCGAGCTGACGGCATTCTTCTGCGTACTGGGCGGCGTCCGAGAGTGGCGTCGATTCAGAAACATCAGGGCGGTAGGGAAAAAGCGCGTTCATTGTGCATTTTGGCTCGCACCCGTAAAGAACAAAAAAGGGAGAGAATCCAGTAGTGGTCTGTATCGCAGTGTTGTACGCGTAGGCTACGAAGGGAAGAACGTGGTCCCAGTTGGAATGAGCGTCGTTGACGTACATGGCCAGCATGTCACTCAGAGTAGGGTTGAAGCGTTCTCAGACCATTCGTCTGAGGGTGGTAAGAAGTAGCGGTGCGATGAATGATGCGGCATTTTTTCAGTAAGGCCTCGAGAGCGTCGGACAAGAAAACGCGTCCGCGGTCACTGAGCAGTTCCTTCGGAGTCCCGTGGCGAAGAATCAAATTGTTGAGAAGGAACAAACAACGTCTCTTGGGGAGGCAGAGGGTAACGGTGATGTTTCAGTGTAGCGAGTAAGATGGTCTACTGTCACGATAATCCACCGGTTTCCAGCAGGAGTAGTAGGAAGAGGGTCATATAGATCTATGCCAACACGGTCAAATGGACGAGCAGGGCAGGGTAACGGCTGCAACGAAACAGGGGACTTCTGAGGAGTTTTTCGGCGTTGACAAGATTCGCAAGCGCGCACGAAATGTCTTACAAAGCGGTACATTCCACGCCAGTAAAATCGCAGACGTAGGCGCGTGTAGGTTTTCAATACGCCACCGTGAGCACATTGTCGGTCACCATGGTACGCAGCACAAATGTCGGCACGGAGATGACACGGTATGACTAGAGGCCACTTCCGTCCATCAAGCAAATAATTGCGGCGATAGAGAAGACCGTCACGAATGGAGAAGTGGTGGGCTTGGCGGACGAGCGCTTTGGATGAATGACCGGGAGTAGGACTTGAGAGAAAATCGAAAAGTGCATTGATCCAGGGGTCATTCCGCTGCTCGGTAGCCATATCGATAGTGGCAAGAGTCGACAAATCGTAGGCACAGACGTGGTCAGACGAGGTATCTCTAGGCAATGGCGAGCGGGAAAGAGCATCCGCGTCCGTGTGCTTCAGGCCTGATCGATACATGACATGAATGTCAAACTCCTGCAGACGGAGATCTCAGCGAGCAAGGCGACCAGATGGGTCTTTCAGAGAGGCAAGCCAGCACGAAGCGTGGTGATCGTTTACAATGTAAAACGGTAGGCCATACACATAGGGACGAAATTTTCCGATAGCCCAAATAATGGCCAAACATTCCCTTTCTGTGACTGAATAATTAGATTCTGCTTTCGTCAATGTTCGGCTGGCGTATGCCACAACATACTCGCTGTAACCAGGCTTACGTTGTGTAAGGACGGCACCAAGCCCAATACCGCTGGCATCAGTGTGGATCTCCGTAGGCGCAGTCGGATCAAAGTGGCGTCGAATGGGAGGCGAAACCAAAAGGCGGCGTAAAGTGTCGAAGGCTTTATCGCAGGCTGAAAGGTCCAGGCGGAAAGGTCGAAGCTGCCGGCAAGGAGCTGGGTCAGAGGAGCGATGATAGAGGCGAAGTTCAAGATGATACGTCGAAAGTAGGAACAGAGGCCGATGAAGCTCCGGAGCTGCTTCAGGGAGGTTGGCTTCGGAAACTCTGCAACTGCGCGAAGTTTGGTGGGGTCGGGAAGAATGCCATCCTTAGAGACTACGTGGCCTAAAATTGTGAGTTTTTGAGCGGCAAAGTGGCACTTCTTCAAATTAAACTGAAGCCCAGCATTGGCGAGACATGTGAGGACATTCTTTAGGCGGAGAAGGTGAGAAGAAAAGTCGGTAGAAAAAACTACGATGTCATCCAGGTAACAAAGACAGGTCTGCCACTTGAGTCCACGAAGAACAGTGTCCATCAGGCGCTCGAACGTAGCTGGGGCATTGCAGAGGCCAAAGGGCATAACGTTGAACTCGTATGAGCCGTCCGGTGTTATAAAGGCATTTTTCGAGCGAGCGGTCATCATCAGCCATCGGTACCTGCCAGTAGCCAGAGCGCAAATCCAAAGTGGAGAAATACTCGGCTCCCTGTAAACAGTCCAAGGCGTCGTCGATTCGCGACAGAGGATAGACATCTTTGCGCATGATTTTGTTAAGCCTACGGTAATCGACGCAAAACCGAATGGAACCATCTTTCTTGGTGACCAGAACAACCGGAGAAGCCCATGGACTGTTAGATGGCTGTATGACGCCCCGGCGAAGCATGTCGTCCACGTTGTCAGCAATGACTTGGCGCTCAAGGCCGAGACGCGATAAGGACGCTGTCGTAAAGGTGCGTTTGTACCAGTGTCGATTTTGTGCGTAACGACAGACGTGCGACCCAGAGCAGTGTGAGGAAGGCCGAAGGCAGAAGTGAAGTTCTGTAGAAGAGCAGTGAGTTGATCGCGTTGTGCGGGTGGAAGATCTGCGTCAATAGCTTGTTGAAGAACATCGGGTGGTGTCGAAGCGGTCGCTATATCGCAAGAGCTGAGAACATTAACGTCTAATGAAGTAGGCGTGGCAGGAAGAGTATTTACAAGTGCGGGATCAAGTTCTTCAATACGACCGAGACACTCTCCGCGTAGCAGGACGGACGGGCACGAAAATGGATTTGAGACGTACATTGCACTAAGGCCATCTTCGAACTTGAGAACAGCAAATGGAAGCAGGAGGCAGGGATGGCGCGAAGCGGCGTCGGAAGGTGTGAAGAAGACAGTCGAAAAAGTAGCGCTTTCACAGGAGAGTGGAACGAGGGCAGCAGAAAAGGGAGGAATATCCGTGCCATTGGCGACAAGGAGTTTTGCAGACTGGGTAGGGACGTCACACAAGACGGTATCACAAAGAGGTAAAAAGGAAACTACAGACCATTTAGGACGCCAATGTAAAGGAGCTGAAAGCTTGCCTAAAGGACCTTTAAAGGTTTCCAGGGCCTCAAGAAGACTGGAAGCTGTGTATAGACTCCAAAGAAAGCTACTTCGAACAGGTAGTACTCGAATTACACCGGAGTTTTGAGCCCTTTCAATATGGTCTGTCTCGGAACTTTATGGACAGAGGTTGTATGAGCTAAATTCTAAACAAGGAGTAAACAGGCCCCAATAGAAGTTCACTATGCAGCTATATATAGTATTGGGTTACACTCGGCCTTTTCTGTAGCATAATACCTTTCAGCGCTGTCGAGGTATAACTAACTATATATGCTTTGCTTTTTCTTCCTTTCACGATGCAAGCTTAACATTTTGAGCGTAAGTGCCCTCCCGTAATTAAGAAAATGCGGCTGCTTTTGAAATAGAGGGAGATGGTTTGTTTATGCGGAGCACGAAGAGAAACAACAGCGAAAACGGTCGAATTACAACCGCCAGGAATCGAGAGATTAGTGCCGTCTGCGAATGCATGTTTGTTGTTTGACTAAAGCGCAGAATAAAAGGTATTTACTATTTTTTCACTTGCTGAAAATTTGATCCATTTGAGGTTAACCCATTTTTTTAGCATTAAAACTACGATAGACAATGGCATGCGCTTTATCATTTTGTTGGCTTTCAGTACTTCAGTATAATATTTCATTTGTGGTCGGAGTAAAGTTGACACAAATGAACATGAGTTTTAATAACACGTGGAGCCTAGCACCGTTTATTACTCATTCGAGGAAGCTATTTCATAATTTTTTCGACGGTGCATATGTTTTGCCCCTCACTCCCCCTTTAGGAGTTCAGCATTCCACACCATTAAAAAAGTATGAAAGCATCACTTGTGTTTCAATAGCCGAGAATGCTTGGCGTTCTTAAGTCCAGCATGAAATATATTTCCTGCTTATCTTCGGCGTGTGATATTCAATAACTAAACGACGGAATAACAAAGGTGCGTTGGTTTATAAGATATCGCATTACCCAAATTTTCTGGATATTGTCTGGAGTCTGCCGCATAACTGTAACGCAAATAAGCACAATATTTCGCTCTTCTTTCACTTCAGATTTTACAGAACAAAATGCAAGTTTCTATTGACTGTACACGCTCAAATCGGGAACCAAAAACGTTGAAAACTTTACAAATCTTGAACATAAACAGAACAAGCGCTCTGAAAGGAATGTCTCGTATTAACTGTTCAGTTTTCAACTGGAGAGTAGATTTAAATTAACCACACTTAACTGTCAACGTGAAGGCAGGATGCATCTCTGGGTCAAAACTGAGCACCTCGGGCCGGCGCCCTGAGTGCACTTGTTTTGCGCGAGGCTGACTTCGATAAAGGGACACCGCATGTGAAGCAGCTCTAACACCTTCATCTAGTTCCGGAGAGTATGCGGGAAGCTAGAAATGAATTTTAAAGGTTCGTTTCCAGTCATCGTAAGGAAACGTTTGGAGGAGGAAGTTTTGTTTTTTGAAATCATCGTGGTAGCTCAACAGATATGGTTCCCGAATCCAAGCTAGCGGTGCGAAATCGCCGCAGTAGCGGCCGCATTTTGATGGAGGCGCAGCAGTGTTCTACACGCACTATCGAGGACAAAAGTCTCTGGACCGTACGTCTGGCGATTTCGGACTATAAGCACAATGTAAACTAATTATCACCTTATTTCTCTAGCTCACATGAAAGAAATTAAGTCCAACTTTCACATCGACAGGTATAATTCGAGACTATACTGGCCAATACTAAAGTTATGCGCTTCGGTTACTGTTTGCGTGGTCCACAGGCTTTTGTCCCCGATAGTACGGTGACGAAAAATAAATAAGCGATCACAATTACAATTACTCCATCTGAAATTTAACTTATCACCGTGGTCAATTACAGCCCCAGAAAAGTAAAACAAGATTGCAAGGGAAAAAAAGTGATCGCTATTGCAACGCTTTTGTTCGGATTTTTTCCAATAACACAAACTTATTCTTGTTTTCGGCTCGGTATTAATTTTCAACACTTGTTCTCAAAAGTTGTCGCCAACTTCGTAACGCTCTCTCGTGCAAATATCAGCCGCTACACAATACGCTCTCTCAATGTAAGCTCTTTAGGCCAATATTACATCTTACGAACATCTTGCGCACCCGCTCGCAATTGCGAAATACTTCAATACCAGTTTCTATGACCTCCATGAAGCGCCGAGCTTATTTGTTCGTTTTGTCGGAAGGCCAGTTAAATTCTTAGACCAAAAGCTAGTGGAGGTACTACTGGCCTCGTCCGTCCACGGTGTGAATGATCACGTAGCCGTGCTCACCGTGGTGCGACCAAACATTCGGCAAAATCACATTGTCGCTAACGCTTCGCCCCTGTAGCCTCTTTTGCAACCAAGTAATCCATTACCGGTAATCGAAATACTATCAAATTACCTGGAACATTACTATTTCAAAAAGTAATGAATTAATTTCAAAATTACACAAATGTGATTAGTTACAAGTAATGTATTAATAGCAATTAATTACATGCAACTAAGACGGAGAGAGCCCTTGTGCTGTCGGGGTCAGTGCACGTTGTAGAACTCCAGGCAGTCGAACTTCATCTGGAAACCACCTTTGCAACGTCCCTTTATGGCCGATGAGCAGATTCGTTAAACCTCCCGTACAACGTACCACGAGTCCTATTCATTTACTTCTAGCCCTCAGATAAACGGTAAAGTCAATATGAAAGTCTAGTGTTCTCAAATTTACAATATTGAAATATCCGCGTAGTGTTATACAGTATTCGCCAAGGGCTTATGTACAGGAAGCGTAATTCTGCCGCCTGGACACGTCCGTGACGCGAGTCGTGTCGCAAAAGAGAAAGCGTGAGAACCGCAGAAGGAAAAAGGCCACTGGGATCGAGTCTAGTTGCCGCCCTGCTGTGACTGTGTTCTGCCGTTCTTTCCAGCCAGTTTGTGCTTGCATACCTCGACTGCCTGCCTGCATGTGCACTCCGGCGAAGCCATTCCACGTAGGAATTGATCAGAAGTAGTTTCTGTAGCGAAAGATAGGGTTCATGTTCCCACAGGCCTTCGAACGATGTCGCTAGCCTCGCTAGGCGGGGGTCTTCTTTTTGGCAGAAATGGTATAGGCGTATTACCGGTGGCGTTTGTCCCAATTTAAGATGCAGCTCTGAAATAAAAAAAAAATGAATTCGGAAATGACCAGGAGCAGTTAAAGGCTGTCACCAGCCGCTACCTAGACATCTTTGAGGTTCGTACTTTTCGCAGCAGGGCAATTATCTGCAGATCCTCGGACCTGTAATGTGTATCGGACTTCCTGCAGTGCGCATCGTTTGCCTCCCTGCCTGTGAAACTTTTCATTCCTGAGCAACTTGTTGTTCAAAAACTATCGTACGCGGCGTGGATCCGTCGGCTTCACCCCAGGAAATGCTTGAGGAATTCAGAGATGCCAGCGTGGGCTTTATTTCACCGTTGCGCGGGAGCTGAGATGCTGATGGCTTTCGAGTGCCGACAGAGGACATTTGCGGGGGCTAATTGTCCATCAGAGGTTAAGGTATGGCCTACATATATCATCCCGATCCCCTTCAACCTCGTCCTTTAGAATGCAAAACTCACTAGCGCTTTAAACATAAGAGCAAGGATTGCAAATCAGAAAGGCCTTGCCGCTACTGCGGAGGTAATCAAACCAGGTAGCCAAATTTCCTGGACATCATCCAGCACAACATGCGCTCTAAAGCAGATGCGTATGCGCAGTTAGATATAAAGTGGCATTTCAGGTTGTGCAAGGACAATCGGTGATGATGTAAAATCAGGTTTAAAAAAATCGATTGTGTCAGCTGCTGAGAAGGCGCTTGAGCGTGTCATGGAGAGCGTGTTGGCCATCATTAGTGATATTTTGACGAAGATCATTTCTAGGAAGTTTGCGTCTTCCCAAATTGCAGGTTTGGAGGTTGGTAACCAAGGTACAACTGAATGCCCTGTTACTATTCTTAATGCAGATTCTATCCAGTCGCCTGCTCCTCTGCATTAACGAAAATGCTGTTTCAAGATCCTGGGGATACACACCTGTCCACAGTTTGCTTTTCGGATGAAGAGATGACATGTCCTTCCCAGAAGCGCCGCGCTGCTTCCTCTCCCTCGAAGTCCGCCTGTTTTAACACTCAAAGCAAAAACGGTTCCTCAAGTTTACAGCATATGTCCGAGGTCTCTATGATTTTAAAATAATCATGGAGGGGTTAAAAGTACTACAGCGAAGTTGGTGCTCACTTGCACCTTCATTTCACGATTCAAAGAAGGTTACCACTGAATTCAGCCCAGACGTGACTTTACTTCAAGAAACTTGAATTTTACCAAATCGGCAATTTTCTTTTAAAGGGACACTAAAGACAGCCAAAGATGGTATGAAAATCTAATAAACTACATTTGGTGACACTGTCGCCGCATATCCGGCAGCAAAAAATCGAATAATTGCTGAGATATTGCGATAAGAAGTTGAGGTTTTTTCTTGTTCCCGCCGGTCGAATTCAAACTGTGGCCTCCAACTACGTAGTTGGAGTTGAGTGACGCACACTATGACGTAAGCGGAGACTCCGTGATAGCTAGCGAGCCGGCGCGGCCCGCGGCGTCGCATCTCTCAAGGGCCAACATGGCAACAGCGTACTCGCAATGACGGCCTCAGCCGAAATAAATAAAACGATGAAGAGAGTAATTTACCGAGCGATGGGCCCATATAGGAAGAAAAAAAAAAAAACAGAGCGCTTGTAATGCACAATACTTTACATGTTTCTCAAGCTTTCGCGCTCCCTCTTGCACTGTGTATAAACAAACCGAGCCCTCGGTCATCGCAACGCTTCCTGACATGTTTACATACAAATAAGATTTAGTTACCAGCAAAATAGTGTCCTCGCTGCTGCGCTTGTAAGTTTTGAAGCTTCGTCGCACTTTTTTCCTTCACGTTTTGTGCCACAGCTCTGTGTTCAGCGAAAATTACGTCCACGGTAGCAGAACATGACCGAAGTGCCGGCGCCACTACATTTGCCAGCGCTGTGAAATTCCACATGTTAAAATGGATCCAGTGCACAATATAGTGCGCATAGGCATCCAGAACATTAGTTGCAAGACGTGAGAGCAGGCAGCATGCGCCGATGATCAAGAAGTTGTAATTTTTAGACCGGCAGCAGAAACACTTTATTGTAAATGGGGCCATGACATAAAAACTAGAAATATTTCCCAGGTTCTTGTGGCGCAGCGTAGCCGAGCGGTTAGCGCCGAACATTACGGAGCAAGCAGCAGCGAGTTCGAGTCCTCGATTTTTTTTTTAACCTTTTGTAATGTATTTCTGGTGCTTCGTTATTTTTCGTTTTTACTTTTTACCCGAGGCCCTTTTTTTCGCCGGGCGACGAGCGCAATATATCGACGCTCTCCTTGGTATGAGCGGCAAGTATGCCCCTTTTGTTTACGACGCCTGCAAATAGCACGTTGAAGGTCTTGTTGACGCAGTATATGTCGGTCAGATGTGCCATGATTTAGTGAACAATTGAATGATAATGCGTTTTTCCTTCGGTACTTAGCATATGTATGCTTTTCGTGGCGTACGTAGCTGCAGTCAAGCGGTCACGTCGCAGTCGAAGCGGCAACGGCGGCGATATGTTGGCGCAGAAGTCTGAACGAAGGAGTGTGTCGGCGGTAGCGGATTTCGCTCGCTCGTGCCTCCGAATGCTCAAATAGGAACCATCAAGGCGCATCTGCTGCTCCAAGCTCGTAATTCAGGCGCTGCAGGTTCAAACAAACTATCCGAGTGCGCACGAAATGCCTGAGCCGAAACATAACCAAAACTGAAGTGGGCGCCTGTCGCGCCTCCAAGTATATTTTTGTATTTGCCTTGCAACGTTTACGTTGTCTTTTCGCCGTCGTTTAAGTATGATAAAAGCGTGTTATCATGTTTAAGAAAAAACGTACTACCGCATTCAAACATTCAACGTAATTCGCATTTGTCAGCCTCCGGGATCCCTAGCGCGTCACGTGATTTGTAGTTGCGAGCCTCGGCTGTTTGGCTGTGGTGGCGATGCCTGTATTTCTGTTATTCTTCTTTACTACCTTATAACAGCTCTGTTTTCAGTAACAGTGGTCTTTTTGTAATCAGGAACTGGCATTCTATCGATGCAAACCCACTTCCTTTCTCTCTTTAGTGTCCCTTTAAACATTTGCGTACCTAAGAGCCGATCACACTAGCGGCCGAGGCGGTGGATTGCTAACGTTAATTTCTTCAAAAACATTTCATCGTGCAAAGATGCCGCAGAAAAGTCTACTAAGAGACTGCGAACTGTTAGCAGTTGACATTCCAATTCCCCAGTGTGCTGTCCTTGCTACTGCGAATGTCTACGTCCCAGCAAGTGCCCGTAAGGCAGATTGTTTAAATAATTTATTTCGCTTTAACAACAGAATAATTATTGCCGGCAATTTTAAATCTCATCATTTTTTTTTAGGTTACCGTTGATGAATGTGGGTAGCTTCTTTGGAACTGGATGTATGTAAGTCAAGTGAGTTGCTGCAACCGTCCAATCATAACCTACATGTGTGCCGCTTTTCAGTTAGTCATTGATTTAACATTGGCAGCGAATGGGGTGAGTATCTCGTCATGGGCTACAGTTAATTGTGGTACATCCACCGACCACTTACCAGTTACGTTTAATGTAGTGCCCTGCCCCTTAGAGTGACTACTTCTGAGCAGGAATTCGTCAATCATGAACTCTTCACAAACCCTGTGAATTCCTTTTTCTCCTCCATTCATCTGGGAATCTGATCGTGCTCAACAAACACTCTCTTCTTTATTAGATGCCCTTTAACACAGATACTACTAAGCTGGTCAACAAAAAAGTGACATTCCGATGGTGAAAGGAGGAAAAGAAAACGTTTATTGACAATGAAAGAAGACTATGAAAAATCATACCGTCATAGAAAAACAGCCTTGGGGAGCCTGTCCTATAGCCCGAGTCCCAAATATTGAATAAATTACATTTTTTTTCCCCGGCTTCATATATAAGAATTATTAGTAAAGTTAAGCACGACTGCAATGCTAATAAAATAATCGGAAAGATTTTTATATATTTATGGAATGCAAGCACAGTTCACCCGCTTCTCATTGACGTTAACGGTCAATAAAGGAAAATATAAACTTGATCAGATAGCAAAAGGCCTTGTTCGGCGATTTCAAGCGCAAACAATAATTCCGTTGTTCGCACTACTTGATGCGCTGATTTCATCTTGGTTTACTAATCCGGGTTAGATTCTATAGAGAGTGGCCTGAAACCAGCAGCTCCTGCGGGAGACGATGTCACAATCGGTATGCTAACAAACATCTCGGAGATGTTGAATGTTGTAAACAGTTCCCCTGATGCAGCTTGGATTCGTGAAGACAGGGCTATCGCTAAAGTTGCGCTAATCCTCAAAGATCCCAGGAAAGGTTGCGATATAGATAAAGTTCGGCTGATTTCTTTAACATCAAATTTAGTCAAACCTATTAAACGCATAGCTCACGCGGCCTCACAGACAATGTCACGTTTCTAGACGCCTTCCGTGATATGCAGGTTGTGGAGAGTGCTCAATTCAGACAATTCATATAGACCTGGAGAGTTGGGAGGTAGAATTATGGTTGCAATGGAAAGAGGTCTCGGCATTGGTGATCTTGTTGAAGGTATTATCGTGTTTCGTATGAAGAGGCAGGATTTACAGCACTCTCTTGGTTTCCCAAAATCAGTTGCGAATATTGTCCTCTATTTAGAGGCCAGTGTATGAGACTAGAACTCTCGATTTGAGATTCTCATTGAACCTTTTTACGAGCACTCGAGCTTCTGCCTGGCCCAGCTTCTCCCACTTTTATGACACACTACGCTCTGCTTCTTGATAACCATTGGCCGCAGTACAAGCAACCACAATTTGCATTTACCCACTCCTTGTTGTCTCAAATTGAAATATGCGTTAGGTGAGCACAACTTGTCAGTAATGTTAAGGATACTTCTGCACAGTTCTTTGACCAGTCGTTGCCATTTAACGCAAAGCAATTGACTACTAATGGGATGAATGTATCCTTGGAGTATTGCTTGTTGCAGCACCCACAACACCGAGCTATATTTAGAGATGCCTCCGAAAGTTATTAAACAGCAGCAATAGGTACATATTCTTAGGCACTGGGCTGAGGTTGTTTTGTCTGGATCTCAGAACACGGGCCACTATTTATTGCTTGCAATTGGTTCGGCCTTACAAAACGTTCCCTGCGATATCGCTCACGAAATTGAACTCCCTGACTGTATATCAGTCTTAAATGCGCTACAAAGATCAAGCACATATGTCTTTTGGGGCATACCCTTAAGTGCTTCCTTCCTTTGCACGTACGTACAAGAAGTGCGTTTTCAGTAGGTTCCGGGGCACTGTGGTATTACGTCCAATGGAGTGGCATATTTCTTATCGAATTCAACTCTCAATGAGCCCGCTGGCAGTTTTCACCTAACATTAAGTGACGACTATGTCCCATGTTGAAAGGTTCTGAGTGCTGTACTTCCTGAGCCATTAGCCGCTCCTTGCGACTGCGGACTTCAAACATTTAAATTTTCCTTCGAATATCCGAAACTGTACATCAAAGGAATGTGAGGTCCTCATGATGTTGTTGTGTTGAGAAGTTTTACTAATCTGTATTTATGTCATTCTGGATTCACGACGTGGAATATTTGTGCGTCATGCGATGGGGGGGGAGGTGGAAGTGATAACTTTGGAGCATTACATCCCCTCCTGCCGGAAGCATGCTTCCCAGAGAAGCAGTTACTTGGAAAGTCTTCATGCTAGGTGGCTTAGGCTGCTCGTCTACAATTCTTGTCCTCACCTTCTTCAGTGCAACCGTCAAAGGGCATGCCCTAAAACAGGCGTGTGAGCTACTTCGTAGGTATAGTATTGGGACCGGAAAATTGTTTGCTAGCACTTCTCTGCCTTAATTTTACTTTAAAATTTTACATTTACTCTGTTTTATGTTTATTTATTGATTGCTATCCCTGCTATATCAAATTGTTTTATAAAAGTTTTTCATCAACACTGATCCCTAACGCTAGTAGAACTGAATCACAACCTTGCGCAAGCTCCTAAACATCAGCCTCAAACTCATGTGCTCATTCTAGATTTATCAAAAGCTTTTTATAAGGCACCACATACAAAACTAATTTTCAAGCTTGATAATATACCCTGAGATATACTGGTGATACGCTGGTTAAGGAATTACTTGACCGATGGGAAGAAATTTGCTCAGCTTGTTGAATATTCTTCCGCTTTTGTTCCAGTTGTTTCCGGTGTACCTCAAGGAAGAGTTCTTGCTCCATTTCCTTTCTTAATTATGTATATGGTAGCGCTAATGAAGTAACATTAAAATCGGTTTATTTTCAGATGACTGGGTACTTTATGGTGAAGTCAAGAATAGTGATGAGCAAATCAAACTTAACAATGCATCGAAGAATGTTTGGCACTGGTGTTACTGTCAGATGTCAATCAAATTAGAGAAAAAAAAAACCAATTTCGATGTCTGTCTCAGAAAAAAGAAGAAAACAAGGCCTTTATTATTCGTTAAAAATCGCGACCATCGCAAGTGTGACCGAGCATGGTTATCTTGGAGTCATCATTTCTTCCGACTTAACCTGGACAGTTCATGCACAACAAGTAATCAGAAAAGCAGTGAAGAAGCCATTTTTTTCTCGGGAGAAGCTTGCAACGCTCAAACTTAGAAATAAAACGCCTAGCTTGCCTCACATTTATACGGTTGATTTTGGCATAGGCAAATAAAATCCAGTTTCCCTACACGCTCAAAATGGTGCAGAGGAAAGCTATTAGATATTTTTTTCAAGCTTAACAAGCGCATAAACACGCCTACTGAACTTTCACAATATGCAGGCCTTTATACTCTGGTTAGTCGAGCGAAACTGCAACATTTAATGTTCCTAATTGTTTCAACTAGTTCATAACTCATTTAAGCTAAATTACTAAGATTTGATTAAACTTAAATGTACTCGCCAGACTCGACAGATACCCCGAAACGGTTGAGAGATTTTTTCTGCAATAATAACTGTTTCTCCTACTCCTACTTTCCACAATCTCTGCCAGAACGAAATGAACTGTATCCGTCTATTACTCCACAGTCATCTTGTCAATTTTATGGAAACTGCCGAAAAGGTAGTCCTTTGTTTTTCTCATTTCTGAAATTTATGCGTCAAATGATCAGCGTATTTGCTTTGTTTTTTTTCTAATGTATTCTAAACTATTGTAATGCCCACTCCTGTAATAATCCCACTGTGGTTAACAATTTGTTAAAACAAATAATTCTGTTCGGTTTCTTGTTTTCGGTTTCCTGGCGTTTAATGTCCCATAGCTACTCAGGCTATGGGAGACGACGTTTTGAAGGGCTTCGATTATTTCGATAAACTGCGGTTTTTTAACGTGCACTGATACCGTACACCCCACGAGTGCCTTGCTTTTCACCTCTATTGAAAAGCGGCCGCCGCGGCTGGGATTCGATCCCGCCTCCTTGGGCACAGTAGTCGAGCAGCCTAATCACTACACCATCGTGGCGGGGGAAATAAATAATGCGTAATTTACATATTATATATAGCCCAAGGACGGATCAAGTATTCTGCACTAAATCATGGTCAGTTACTCCTTCTGGTTATGTGCCATGTGTACAGGGCAGAGAAGAAGATGCCGCTAGCAACTCTCGGCTGCTATGGCTCAAGGTAAGGTGCTTCAGAATATTCTAAAGCACTATACTCAAGGCGGGCGGCGGGTACGTGGTCAATACTGCAACATCGTCTTTACCGTCCCTTGTCTGCCAGTGTTATAAACTTCTATTTCAGCAGAAAATTGTGAGGTAACACACACTCAGCAGAGGCGGTAAATGATTTACGCGCTGTTTACTGCACGCTGTCAGATGTCAGTACTCCAATATTCGATGTCATCTTACAGCTCAGCTAATGTGACGTCACCTTCTGATGCAGCTTTAATGTCAATTTTGATTTATATTCTTCAAAGAGGCCCACACCTAAGGAAAGTGTAAATTATATTTATAGGTTTAAGAACAAGGCAAGAGCAGAAGCAGAAAGACGACGTAGGTTGGAGCTGATGTCTTTAGTGTTCAAAACTACCTAATACCCATTCAGCCACAGCAACGCTGAGGGCGCGCTTTTAAATGCGCTTTTCTATTCTCTGAAACGTCGCTAATTGACGCTGGTCGCGGAGGCCGCCAGCGCCTGTGGGTTGCACCCAGACTCGAGAATTGCGCAACCAATCAATCGCCTTGTTCCCCTCACGTTCGATTGTTTTGTCGCGCCACATTCGCGTCCTGGCGCCAGACATACTCGTCGATGTAGGCAGAGAATGACTAGACACTACTGGCAACAATGCGTTGATCCAGTGGCTTGCTGCGGTGTCGATGCTTTTTGCGTAAACCACTGAGTAAACTTTTTTGGCAGAAGTTGCAATGAGTACATGCTTTGTTTCTTACCTGAGCAATTTGATCGAAGCGGCCAAAGAGCTCGTTGAGCGTCTGCACGAGGTCAGATGCTGATAGCTGCTCGGACAGCCTTGTGAAGTTGACGATGTCCGCGTACAAGATACTGCGAGACAAACAAGAAGAAAAAGAAATTATTCGGGAGCTTCGCACTCACGGTCGTCAAAAAGTGCAACGAAAGAGGAGGATAAACAAATAGAGCGCCTTGCGCGTTCTAGTCGGCGCAACCCATGATGAGTAGGTTTGAATTCCTCCCAAAATTCCTGAAGCTTTTCTTTCTGCGATACAAAGTTCCTCATTAGGATAAATCATTTGAAACATGAGGCTGTTTTTATTCCAGATTACATTTAGTGTTTTTAATCCCTTCCATTGAACGCGTTTCGTCAACTTTTACGTGAGCGTTGTGGCGTGTTTGAAATTCCCGCGCAAAGTCATGTGGCTGAGACGTCATTACACGTCTATGACTAGTCAGAATTGGTAAAGTACAATCCCGGGTTCGATTCCCACCCCACTCTTCCATATGACAGGAACTAAACGAGTTGGTCGCACCCGGGATCTACCAACTCGGTAGTGGCCACTCGATCATGCCGTGTGGTTTCTTGACGTCACGCAACCTGGTGACCAGTAGCACAACCGACAACCTCGATGAGCGAAAGATAAATGAGCGCCGGTGCGTGAGTGCACTTGTCGCCATTCAGTGGGAGGCCATGTCTCCTGCCAACCACCATTCGTCACAGGCGTGCTTGGAATTTTTCTATGCTGCGATTCTTCAAACAAGGGGTGCAAGAGTCGTAGTGCTGGTTAACATTCAACTACCACCTGCCAGAGGTATGTTCGGGATTACCGATATGGGGGTAGTAGTACTCTTGCATTAGAAACCTGTCAAATTGATGCTCGTGGTTCTTAGAGGCAGCGAGGCTTCCAACAGTCGAGGCCGCCGTCGCTACCGGAGAATGTTTGCGGACAGGTGATGGATCACTGCCTTGTCGTGGCGAAGGGGCTTGCGAAACTCGATGAAGTCGTGAGCTCTGCTGTGTAGGGCCACCCAAGATAGACAGGTCACGGCAGAGTGTTCTGACAAAATGTGATTCACAGGAGAAGGTAATGGCAACCCACTCCAGTATTTCCTGCCAAGAAAACCCTATGGCCAGTCACAATACCATTAATGATATGGCGCCGGAAGTCGAGCCCCCCAGGTTGGAAGGAGTCCCACATGTTACTGGGGATGAACAAAGGGCGATTCTTATTAGCACCAGGACGAATGAAGCGGCTGGGCTAAAGCCAAAAGGACGCTCAGTTGTGGATGTGTCGGGAAGCGACCGGAAAGTCCGATGTTGCAAGGAGCTATATCACATAGCAATATGGAATGTAAGATCTATGATGCAAGGTAAACTGGATGTCGTCAAGCGAGAAATGGACAGGTTGAACATTGATATCTTGGGTATCAGCGAGCTCAGGTGGACCGGAATGGGAGAATTTAACTCCGGCGACCATTATGTCTTTTATTGTGGGCAGGAATCCAAGAGAAGGAATGGGGTCGCTCTCATAGTAAACAGAAGAATGGGCAAAGCAGTGCTAGGGTACAACCCAAAAAACGGCCGAATGATTTCACTTCGGATCCAAGGTCACCCTTTAAACATAAGAGTTATCCAAGTCTATGCACCGACCACTACAGCTGAAGAAGATGAGGTTGAGAGATTTTATGCCGACCTACAATGCCTTTTAGACCGCCCCCCATCATCAGACGTCGTGTTTCTCATAGGAGACTGGAATGCTAAGGTCGGGAGTGAAGAAATATCCGGAATTATAGGCAAGTTCGGTCTTGGCGAGCCAAATGAAGCTGGGCAGAGGCTAGTAGAGTTTTGTCAAGAAAACAACCTGACCATAGCGAATACTCATTTTCAACAGCACAAGAGGCGCCTGTACACATGGACTTCACTGGACGGTCTGTACAGGAATCAGATCGATTATATTCTTCGCCGGCAGAGATGGAGAAGCTCTATACAAGCAGTAAAAACAAGGCCTGGGGCCGATTGTGGCACCGATCATCAGCTGCTTGTTGCCAAAATTAAGCTTCGATTGAGGAGAACGCAGAAAACTAGAAGGCCTTTCAGGTATGATCTGGATCAAATTCCATTAGAATATGCTGTGGAAGTAAGGAATCGATTTCAAGAATTAGATCTAGAAGACAGAGAGCCCGAAGAGATGTGGACTGATGTTCGTGATATAATACAAGAAGTTGCTACTAAGGTAGTTGCAAAGCAAAAGAATTGCAAGAAAGAAAACTGGTTATCTGAAGAGGCTTTGCAAATAGCTGAGGAAAGGAGGATGGCAAAAGTTATGGGTGAAAGAGAAAGATACAAGGTTCTCCATGCGGTTTTTCAGAAAATAGCAAGGAGAGATAAGAATGCCTTCCTGAACATACAGTGCCAAGCAGTTGCGGGCAACAGCCAATTAAGGAACACAAGAGCTCTGTTTAAGACAATCAAAGATATCAAAGGAAGCTTCTGTGCTAAGCTGGGCGTGATAAAGGACAAACGAGGCAAGGACCTCACTGAAGCCTCAGAGATAAAGAAGAGGTGGCAGGAATACACAGAAGAACTGTACAAGAAGGACCCGAATGTGCAAACCCAACATAAGACGATTGTGATTACTGATCTCGAGCCGGGCATCCTGAAGAGTGAAGTTGAATGGGCCTTAGCCAGCCTTGCTAAGAACAAAGCTAGCGGAATTGATGGCTTTCCAGCTGAGTTGCTTCAAAACCTCAACCATGACGCTGTTAACATTCTGCATACATTATGTCAGAAGATTTGGACAACCCTGCAGTGGCCACAGGATTGGAGGAGGTCAGTTTACATCCCCATTCCAAAGAAAGGCAGTGCCAAAGATTGTTCCAACTACCGCACGATCGCGCTTATTTCGCATGCTAGCAAGGTGATTTTGAAAATCCTCCAAGGCAGGCTGCAGCAGTATGTGGATCGGGAGCTTCCGGACGTGAAAGCTGGGTTTCGCAAGGGCAGAAGAACTAGAGACCAAATCGCCAACCTTCGCTGGATCATGGAAAAAGCAAGAGAGTTCCAGAAACCCATCTACTTCTGCTTTATTGATTATACGAAAGCGTTTGACTGCGTAGATCACAGCAGATTGTGGCAAGCTCTCCAAGAGATGGGAGTTCCAATTCACCTCATCTGTCTCCTCAGGAACCTGTATGAAGGGCAAGAGGCCACAGTCAGAACTGGGCATAGTCTTACTGATTGGTTTCCGATTGAGAAAGGAGTGAGGCAAGGCTGCATACTGTCGCCCTGCCTATTTAACCTGTATGCAGAGTGCATCATGAGGAAGGCCGATCTGGACGAGTCTTCAGCTGGAGTGAAGACTGCTGGAAAACGTATCAACAACCTTAGATATGCGGATGATACCACTTTAATGGCAGAAAGTGAAGTGGAACTCAAGAGACTTTTGATGCGCGTACAAGAAGAGAGTGAGAAGTTTGGGCTTAAACTGAACATTAAAAAGACAAAGATCATGGCGTCTTGCCCTATAAGGTCCCGGAGCATCAATGGACAAGAAGTGGAAGCTGTGACAGATTTTCTCTTCTTGGGCTCCAAGATTACCTCGGAAGTAGACTGCAGCCATGAAATTAGGAGACGCCTGCTTCTGGGAAAGAGAGCAATGGTTAGCCTTGACCGCCTAGTAAAGAGCAGAGACATTAGTCTGCCAACCAAGATCCGTATAACTCGTGCTATGGTCTTCCCAGTTGTGATGTATGGATGCGAGATGTGGATTCTGAAAAAGGCTGACCGCCGAAGAATTGACGCGTTTGAATTGTGGTGCTGGCGAAGACTCTTGAGAGTTCCTTGGACTGCCAGAAGATCAAATCAGTCGATACTGTCGACCATAAACCCTGACTGCTCATTGGAGGGTCAAATGCTATTTTGGTCATCTGATGAGAAGAGAGGAGTCGCTGGAGAAAGATTTGATGTTGGGAAAGGTCGAGGGTCGCCGGAGAAGGGGTAGGCAGCGAACGCGATGGTTAGATGACATCCTCGAGGCACTGCAGATGAAGTTATGTGATGTTAGGAAGATGGTGAGAGACCGGAAAGCGTGGCGTGACATGGTACATAGGGTCACGAAGAGTCGGACACGACTGAACGACTGAACTGAACTGAGGTACGAATCCTCTCGTTCAAATAAAAACGTTCGGTAAACGTTTGCCTTACGCGCTCCACGCAATAATTAAATGCTATAAAATGCGCGAAGCCAGTACCCAGCAGCACAGGCATATAAAGGATGGACTAGATGTCTTCACACGTATTTATTCGATAGTTCTCTAAACAATAAGCAATGGTAAAAATCATTGCAAAGAAAGCAATCAAAACTGCAGTTTGTTTACTCTAAGTAAAATTAGAGACGTCCAACGAGGCCACGCGCGGTAAATGGTAGGGGAGGTTTATGTATTGTGCTGCACAATGCGTTGACGACTCCATGCAGTGCTGCTTCATTATGGGGCACTCACGCATCCACGTTGAAATCCTGGAGAGCCTTGCCGCGCGCCGTAAGTGCTTTGTTCCATCGCCGGCTTTATAATTCCCTGCTATAAGCACACGCAAACCGCAAGAAAATCTTTACAAAGCTAAAAAAAAAATATTGTGAACACGAATAATGGAGTCATATATCAGGAGTATTTCCATCGAATGTTAGGGGAAAAAATTCGCAAATCAAACCTCGCTGAGGCGGCAATCTGCAACTCCTGAAAAAAACAAAAAAGACTCCACAACAGAAAAAATAGCTGGAAAAAAAAAGGAGGGAAGGGGGGGGGGCGGGGGGGGGGGGGGCCGTGCGGCAGTGCTTCTTTGTGCCCAGGTGCTCCAATGTATCGGGAAAAAAATAAAAGATGGTGGAGGCTCTTCAGGGAAAAAAATACGAACCCCCAAAAACGACTGCGTAACGACCGACGTAAGGATGGAAGCGATGCAAGCCTGTCCAGCGCGCAACTATAATATCTCTCAGAGAGTATGACTCGGAACGAATAGCAGCGCGCATACCGGTGGTCCCATCTCATCTATTGCGATGGCACGGCCTTCGAAACAACGGCGAACACCCGACCAACCAAACACGGAGCGCGGCGTTACGCAAAAAGAATAAAATAATGCGCTCTAAAATAAAAGCGGTCGGACGGGGCTTTAGAAGCGAGTCTCCCGCCGGCGCCTTCTCTCGCTCAGTGGCTGGACGGCGAACCGCACGCGAGATTAGAGAGTTTTAGTTTCACGTACGTGGGAGCTTCACGTACGTGAAGCGCCTGCGTGTGACCAGTGCGCATGCGCAGAACGTGAAGAGTCCGCGGGAGTTTCACGGACGTACGTGAGATTCGGATTTTCACGTTGGCGTCTTCACGTTGCTGGCGTACGTAGAGTTGACAACATGGCGACGCCCTGCCCGCCCGCTTCACAGCAATAACAGCTTCGCCGCTAATTCCTCGACGCGATATCGTGCTCTAAACTGTTGTACTCGCTTTAAGCTTACCCAATCTTACCCTCGCGTAAAGTTTCAAGTGACAAATAGCCTTTTTTTTAGATAGAAGGATGATTTTTCAGCTGTTAAGCCAGACGCAGAAGCGTTTGTCGTCGTCATAGCAACGATCTCGCGAGGTCACGCCAGACCAGAGTTGAGCCAGATGCAAGCCGGCAGCCAACTAGAGCCAATCCGTTGTAGGGGGAAGGTTGTGAAGTTGTAAGCATGAGTTCTGTTGGTTCTGTTGCCCAGCGAATTCGCTTTTCCAAAAGCGACGATCTGGATATGCTTCGCGACGTGAGAGAATGCATGCAATCCATTCGAAGACTGCATGCGACACGCTGTGCGGTGGATGCATATAGGTATGTGCCTTGCTAATTGTTCACTGTAGAGAGCAACGACGTTGAGAACCAACGTTAATAGAACTAAGATCAGTTGCCAAACTGAGAGCTGTTTCGCGGCGCCGCCACCGCTGGCTGCTTTGAGTGGCGCTGCAGTTCTACCAGGCTCTCGTCGGCCCGAACGTGGGTTGAACACGTGCAGTGCGGGCAGCATGAGTACAGTGCGTTCCCGACTCGGCTGCTGCAGTGATCGTTTTTTGTGCTACCTGTGCTAGCATGCAAAGTTGAAGGGACTACAGTAACCATTTCGACGTGCTGCGTGCCGGGCTGTGCGAGCGGTTACAAGAGCGACAACACAGCGAGGCGTTTTTTCTCGGTTCCGCGTGACGCGGATCTCCGTGCGCCATGGGACCGCGCGATTCCGCGTGTTGACAGGAAACTTTCTGACAAATCACGTGTGTGCGATCTTCATTTCTACGATGAAGACATACTGAAGACGTACAGTAATATCATTAATGGCAAGGAAGTAAAAATCGATAGGGGCAAATGGAACCTCGCCGAAGGATGTGTACCGAAGGTTTTCCCTAACTGACAAGCGCTCATTTGTCCCTGGAGTGCTCAAGCACCCTTCAAGCCCCCTGACTGAACTGGTGACTGGCATCAAGTCAGTGGTCGAGCGACGAACAAAGACAGAAAAAGTTTTTGGAAATCTGTTCTGTACCTGCTTTTGAGCAGGAAGCTACCCCGAATAGGTTGTAGCCTGCACAGTTCACTGTGCAAGTGGTGAAGTTTTATTTGGTAATGCGGATGCATTTTTACACACGATTCCTATCCGAGAGGAGCAATGTGAGTAGTCAGGTTAAAAACGCAAGGAAGTCTCGCCTGCTGTAATTTGTGCATTCAGCAAAGTGTGAAAAAGTGCTGTGAATAAAATGTAAAATTACATTTACTTGGGTGTCTATCTGTAGCCCACTGCGTGAAAGGTCGCAAAAAAAAAAAAAAAGTACTTGCGACGCGGGCGCAGGCCAGTAACGATAAACCCACAGTTGGGAATCCCAAAAAGACTAAATTTTATTGTCTCGAGTTGTTGGCGTCTAACCTCCTGTGTAAGCTCTCTTCTCTTGCTGGAAGAAAGAAACCGACAACTCAAGAAGCAGAAGTTCGCTCTTTTCGCGGCACAGATTGCGCGCGGCGCTCGGCTAAAAGTCACATGCATGCTTATTGACGAAATGAATGCAATGCGCAAAATTCGCTTATTCCGTTAAACTGCACCACATGCGGCTCTTCGCTGCAAAATTAAGCGCTGGTAATTGTTTTTTTTTTTTTTTTTTTTTTTTGTTAGACATATGCACATGCATGCAGTTGAGCAGAAACTGCAGAAACATACTTCGAACTGACGATGAACCTTGCGATGATCATATCTCTAACATTATTGCACGTTTCTCATATGCCACTTCGGGGAAGAAACTAGCAAAACAACTTTCCTAAAAAAACAAAACAACGGGAGCGTTGCCTGAGCAGCGCTCACCTGTATCGCTCGAGTTGCTGCAGTAAAGTTTTGCAGCATGCTCGTCACACACGGTTCAGACTTGATTGGTGACTGTGAATAATTAACGACAAGTGCGGCATTTAGTACACCAAGTAATTTAACATTCCCGAATGCTACATGCTACGCCAAGGTCAATGCTACGCCGAACGGCCGGTCCCGCAGCGTTTGATTGTGCTTCGACAGCGGCCAAGCAGCGGCTAGATAGAGCCTGTTTCGACGGCAGTGCCACCTCGCGTTAAAATTGACGCGCTGCTTCAGCAGCATGGAGAACCCGGGGAGTTTGGCAACTGATCTTAGTTCTATTAGCGTTGTTGAGAACAGCAATTTCCAATTCGACCGACTCTTGCTTACGGCCGCAGCGTGGCTCGGCTCAAGGCAGCTCGACTAAACAAAATTAGTTTGGTTCATCTGTACTAGATGGCGCGGCATAACACGTACGCACAGTTTTTCGAGGCTTGTATGAAAGGTCCATACATTTTGCTTCACGTACACCACGTACGTGAAACTAAAGGTAGTCCTGGCGAATTGCGCGCAGCGCACGTAGACTTCTCACGTTAGCGTACGTAACTCTGTACGCACGTGAAACTAAAACTCTCTCGGCGACGCCGCGCTCCCGCACACGTGCCGGCGTGGTCTGAGACGCACAAGGGAGAGCGGGGACTGGACGTCGCAGTGCCTCTAGCGACCCGCGTACCGGGCTTAGGAGGCCCAGAATGCGCGCCCTTTTCCAGAAAGCCTTACAATAAATACATATGCGTCAGAAAATGCAGTTACCGGCTACGACGAAACACAAAGGAGAGCGGACGACGCAGTCCGGAGGCACTGTCGTTGCGCCTTGCTGCTAGGAACTATAAAATGCACTTTATGTTTTGGTCTGGGCTCACGCTGACAGGATTCAGAGCATAGACGAGCCCGGATGATGTGTCGTCATCGGGCAAAAATACTACCGCACCCTTTCTTGTATCCAGGTCAACGGCTGATGTGCTTTATTTTTTGGCCTTACTCCTGTGTATAGCATGAGATCTATATACACCTTTGTTATCGAATAATGAAGGCTTTTATTTCCTTTATTCTTAGAAAAAAGCGGCCAGCCAACAGCCCCCATTAGCAGAGACCTTGCTGCAGTCTGACGTTCGGTATATCGCAGTCGTTTGTTGCGTGGGAAGTACCCAATGGAAAATCTTGTCTGGCAGCGTGCACAAACAGCGGTCTCTAAATCGCGAGTTTTGGCTGGCGCTTTGCACAAAATGTTTAGTATGTGTGACGTATTCATACGCGACTGACTATGTGTGTGAAACACTTTATTGATGGCTCGTACACGGTCACGCCCGACATGGTGATCCGCGGCTTCAGCGACGACAGAACTGATGTCTCTCGCGATTGGCCTGGACGGCATCGTCAAATCTGCTGTTGTCACGTCTTCCTTTTTTTTTGTTAGAAGTCGATTCTCACTACAAGCTTGACTGTATGGCCCACACGAATGACAGTGGTACCAGCAAGCACAGATATCGGCTTGTTCTACGGTGGTGGTATGCCATTGGCTTGTGGAGTCTTGTGAGGTTCTTCGACTGGAATTGTTCCGGCTTGATGAGTGCGGATGGCTAGTTGTGCTCTAGTCGACCTAATAATGGGCGTGTTTCTTTACAAGCCTTGATTTGTCTCGAGCGCGTAGGATCTCGGAGCTGGATGGCTGTCTAACACAGTGGCTGGGATCAACTTTCGTGATCCTTCCCAAACACGAACACGGCCACCTTTGCTCACAGTGGGTGCAGGTCATAGTACTTCTTTTATTTAGTTCGTGCATTCAAGGTTTTCTTCGAGACACACTCAATTACTTATGGTCTCAGCAGTTCTTTCTTAGCTAGAACGATAGTTCTCGTTCTGCTCCCGCACAGATCGACGCTGAGCAAATGAGCCAAGATCTCCTTCACGAGGTAGATTCCTGAGGTTCAGCATTGCTTGCTGCACGTCGCTGCTTTCCAGTGCACAACGCTTGAGTACATTCTTCATCATCTGTACGATAAATCTAGGGTATAATGGAATGGATGCCTGGTCCTCAAACTGCCAGTCTTCCTGGAACCTGTGAAATTCACATGCTGTGAAGCAGGTTCTATTGTCGGACTCCGCAACTCACGTTGTGCCGTGAGTAGCACACCACCGCTTCATTGCTGCAATCACTTGGCTGCAGTCGCGTTCTTGAGTCCGTTGAAGTCTATGTATCCCGATTAGCTATCCACAATTACAATGTGGGGATTGCCGGCATAGTCGAAAAGGTCCACGGCCACTCTTTCCCAAGGCAGGTTTGGAACCTCTTTTGGCATGAGCGGTTCTATGGATGGCCTTCTGTGTGATGCTTTGCAGATCTTGCATCATTGAATGAGATCTGTGATGTCCTTTCACATGCCTGGCCAGTATTGCGCTCCTCTTGCTCGTCTAAGACTGCTGTTGATGCCTAGATTGCCATTGTGTATAAACTTCAGCACTCAGTCTTTCCAGATCTCTAGTACGACTACGCAGTTACCTCGAAACAACAGGCCTTCATATGTTGACAGTTCATCACTTATGGTGGAGAACATTTTTTTTTTGTCCTTCCGTCATTCTTTCTGGTCTTGGGCATCCATCCTGTGCTGCTCGTACTACGCCAGTCAATGCCTTGTCTTGTTTCAAGTCTGTGATGAGCTCTTTGAACGAATCTTCACCCATTTGTAGTATTGCAAGAATTTCCATGTTCTCAGTTATTGTATCTTCTGCACTCTCAGTTGATGCACAATCACGACTTAATAGATCAGCAATGTACATGTATTTCCCCTTCCTGTATGCAATAGTGGGAGCGTAATGTTGTACATCAGAGTCCTCTGAAGTCTTAGTGTTGTTTTTTTTAAAAGCTTCCTTCTGATGGTTTCTAGGCAGCGATGATCTGTTGCGATTGTCAGTAGACAGCCATTAATGTAGGAATGAAACTTTTTGCAACCATGCTTTATTGCAAGGACATCCTTTTCGATTTGTGGGTAGTTCATCAGTGAATCAGTTAACGTGGCTCATGCATATGCCAGTGGATTTCCGTCTTGCATGAACACTGCTCCCACTGCTCTTGAACTTTCATCGACTGCCAGATTCAGTTCACCATTTACTTCATAGTACTTGAGTGTTGATGCTTTCTTTAGGTCAGTTTTGATTGCGTGTAGTGCATTACTCTGCTGTTCAGTCCATAGCCATTTTGTGCCTTTCTTCAGTAGACTGTGCAGAGGAATTGCTTTCTGTGCAAGGTTGGGGATGAACTTGTCCAGATAGTGTAGCATACCCAGGAGACATTGCAGTTCAACTCTGGTTTTTGGTTCTTTGATTTCCTCAGTTGCTTGGACCTTGGCCTCATCTACATCTAGGCATTTGTGTACCCACACATGTGCAAGGAACTGCCCTCTTGTGCTTGTACAAAAGCGCATCTGCTGGTTCAACTTGGCACCTGCCTCTTTTTGTCTTCATTGGACTGCTTCTCTGTGTTTCTTGATTTCATCTGGCGTCTTGGCGTAGATCAGAATGTCATCCATGGAATTGGCTACGTTGAGGAGGCCTTTTAGGACCTCGGTGATGACTTATTAAAGACTCTGGGGATGTTTCTATGCCAAATGGAACACACAGGAAATGTGTACCTGCCCCATAGCGTGCTAAATGCAAGGCACTCCTGGGTCTTCTCGGACTCTGTTAGTTGTCAAAAGCCCTTCTTGAGGTCGAGGAGTGTAAAATATTTTGATGACCTAACCTGGGGGGGGGGGGGGGAGCTGCAGTCTCTTATAGTGTTTTGAGTAGTAAGCGTCTGCTCAGAAGAATCTTATTCAAGTCTGTAGGGTAAAGGCAGATTCTGAGCTTTCCTTTTTGCTTGGCAATGACCATCTGTCTGCAGAATGGCGTTGGCTCGATAATTTTTTTTTTTTTGATGAATCCTTTTCTCTCCATATTGTGAAATTCTTTCTTGACATCCTTCCTGATTACGAATTCTACCTTCCTTAGGGCTCTGTTTTCACTGTTGCCGACATCATACTTGAGCTGAGCGTCATAGGTGAAACCCTAATGCACCCCAGTCTATTGCAGATGTCGCTGTTGTGCTCGTGCTGTTCTAACACGTGCACACGTTTCATGAGATTTAACAGTTCACATGCATTTTCGCCAAGCACAGGGGAAGTGGGGCCATCCACCACAATGAACTTGATCTTGACTTGCTTGTCACGTACTTTGCACAATGCGATGCACTCTCCTGTGAAATCAAGTTTGTGCTGCATGTAGGAAACTATGCGTTTCACTGATGACTGCTGCGCCATAAAGCCAAGGCTGTTGGCATAATCTGTTGGAAGCTCTTGGCATTGTGCACCATTTTCCAGCTTTATTTTCACAGTTTTCACACTCTGGAATGTTATCTTCTCAAGCCAGTCCTCATTGTGCACTGCCTTTTTCACTTTTCATTTCAGAGAATAACATTTCCTCACCAGAGTCTGGGCACTCTCAAGGCCATGTACTTGCCTCTGTTTTCTTTTAGTTGCCCTACAGACTGTTGCGAAATGCCCAATGCGACCACAGTTGCGGCATTGTTTTCCATATGCTGGACAGTTTCCTTTCTGATGCTTGCTGCCACAAGAGCCACAGTTCCTAACTTGTTTTCTGCTGGGTGTTCATACTTGTGAGTAGCCCTCGTTGGCTGTCTCCTATGAATGGCTCCCACTGAGTCAGCAGCTTTGGCGTTTTGCTATATCTCCTTCATTTGTTTCGTTGCTTGTTCGTTTTCCTTACACAGATGTATGGCCCTGTCAAGGTCCACTGAAGAGTCTGTGAGCAGCCTCCCTCTGTAGTCATTCCTTACGCCAAAGATGATGCGATCGCGGAGTTCCTTTTCTGTCAGGGCTCCATAGTTGCACCTGTTGGCTTGCAGTCATGCAGCTATCACGTATTCAGTGAATGCGTCTCCGTCTTTCTGAACCTGGTTAAACTTGTAGCGCTCGTACGCATGGTTGACTCGCGACCTGAAGTGCGCAGTGAACTTTGCTTTGGTTACGCCCATTTCCTTCTTTTCCTGCTCGGTTAACGAGAACATCCGATATAGATTCTAAGCATCGGCTCCTATTATTGACATAAACGTGGCTACTTGCACTTCTGGCAGCTTGCGCTGCAGTTGCGTGGCTGTTTCATATCACTCTTACAACTGCATCCAGTCTTCCCACGTGTTGCTATCCTCCATAGTCACCTCGAGCGCCTTCGGGGTTCGGAGTCAGGGTTCTGGTGCCATCGCTTGCTTCAGGTGCTTGCTATTCCGTTTCTAACACTTCTGACACTATGTGGCGTGTTCACACGCGTCTCTCTATACGAAACACTTTATTGATGGCTCTTATACAGCCACGCCCGACATGGCGATCCACAGCTTTCTCGAAGACTGGACTGATGTGCCTCGCGAATGGGCTGGACGGCATCGTCAAATCTGCTACCGTCACTGTAAGTCCGGCCCCTTATACACTTAGTGAGCACAGCTCTCTAGTTGAGAGTTTGAGCTGGAGTTATCACGTACAAAACATCTGGGGAGCAGATCAAGAAAACTCGGGATTTTTACGGCGAAAGCTGAGATGCCCCACCGGATGCGAAATTAAAAGCATATAAATCAATAATAAGGTCAAGTCTCAAATACTAAAGTATAGTTTGGGATCCAAACCAAAAAATATCTCATACACAGACTTGAACGGGTTCAGAGATTAGCGGTGAAGCTTTTATTTTCCTGTTGTCGAAGAACCAAGTCCATAACAGAACTTCTTTCTCTCGCTCAACTACCAACTTTGGCAACTCGCAGAAAACTCGTTAGGCTCAAATTCTTTAATCACTTTTACCCTAAGTAATTTCAACCTGGATTCCGGCTTTTACCTGCGGCTACCCGGAAGGCTATCATCCCGTACTAACCACCCCTTTGCAGTTATGGTTTATGCGCCTAGAGTTGACATTTATAAATTTTTGTTTCCGTTTAAAACAATTGTTGAATGGAATACCCTTGGCAGACATCTATTGATAAAGCTTGTTTTTTAGAAATCTTCGAAAAGCTGTCGGAACTACGTTGTACTGAAGAATGTACCCTTCCCACCCTGTAACATCCCGGAAGGGCTAATAGTATTTGAAAATAAAAAATCTGCGCTCCCCGACAGCCTCCAAATCTAATAAACTAAAGGCACTCGCAAGGCATCGCATTGAGCGACGCTCGCATAACGCACACTCTTTCCAGCCCTCTTAATAGAAAAAAGGTATAAAGGGCACGTTTAACTTGTTTACAAGATGATACCTTTCCACTTACAAGTCACATTTCGTTGTCTTCCGCAGCAAATTCAGACTCAGAGCTTCAAGAGTTTAATGATATCTATACGAAGTTGTAGATATGCCATCCGTTGAAGCTTTTTATAACGGTCGTGAAACCTTACCTGTGATAACAAGTGTGTTTTTGTAACGATGCTTTATTTTGCTTTGTCATCGAGGTGCCTTTAGAACTTTGCTTTTTTTTTTCTTCTCTTCAACTGTGTGCATTTTTCCACGGATTTTGTTTCCTTGCCGCTGTTAAAATGTAACTCGGTATTGTTTAACAATGTCACCACTTCTACCCTTGTTGCCAAAAGGCAGTTGGCAGCATTAAATAAATAAATAATAACTATGCAGGGCCCTGTGATCACACCGAGCTACATTTACCATTCGCATTTACGCCAGCTTCTTAACAAGGGAGAAACACGCACCACATGGCGACCCGAAGTATGATCGGTGAATTTGTGCGCTGTTTGTTACTTCTCCTGCATTGCTAACGTATAGGCACAGAATTAGCCCGGCTAAGGTTGTCATTTTCTAGTCACGCTATAAAGAGCTTTGAATTATTTTATATCACGTCGACGTCCTGCAATAGATACAACCCGGCACGCGAACAATGCTCTCTTGTTTAGCATCAGCATTGGTTCACACTTCTGAATACTACTGTATAAACTCTTCCAGGACTCCTGCAAACAGTTCGGGTAAATAAAGGTCTGCAATTCACTGACATATCAGTGACGATAGGACAAGTTATAATACAGAATAATCATCTGATTCGTACAAAGCAACTCACTGGGGTCCCTATACTTAGTGTAATTTACTCCTTTAGACAAACTTTAAATCTGTAGTAACATATATCTGGGACATCTCGAGGTTTGATTCACCTGTCTCGATTAAATAACCAAAGAAAAAATGAAGCAGACAATAAATCCCGGAATAACTCCTAAGCCGCCTTTGGTATAAATCCTAATCACACCTGAGGCGTCACATGGAGCACCTGTTGCTAAGTGATGAAGGCATTTCGTATTCACTTTATTTTTCGTAGCGGGCTGAAATTCAGGAATTTAGATGAAAACGTTTTAATAGGACGCTTTCAATTTATCGCTCTTTATGCCCTCCGCCAAAAATAAATTGCGGTCTATGCGATGTCATACCTAGATTAAATCACTACATGAATTCATGCGTGCTATTTAATGTTCTCATCCCATTAAAAATAACACGAAGAATGTTCCCTTTAATGAAGCTTTTGTACGCTCATTTCATGACGCCATTCGTAATCACCCACGTAGCATCAGTGATGACGTTGCTTGTACGACGTAGAATCCTCGACTCTAGCGGCGTCAGGGCGAAGGCATTTGTTTGAGTGCAATACTTCTAGCCTATCACGATAGATTTTGCCCTTTCCCGGGTTCCGTTTTCCTAACCAAGGGTTGCTAAGGCAACAACGAAGTCTGGCTTTGTTATACATGGTTATAACATGAGCGACCATGAATACCATGACCGTACCCGGTTGAGAAAGCCTATATACAATTTTATTAGGTGCTGGAGCCGATGTGGGGCATAAAGGACGCATAAAGAAGCATGCAGGACAACTAAGAGGACGCGCAGGATATGCATATCGGTCCTGCGTTCTCCTTAACACAGCCTCCTCTAATTCCTGTACATCTCATGTGCGATGTATTTTAGGAGATATCATAGGCGTAAACGATTCTTTGTACATGATGATGCAGGAGTTGGATGTGCTCCTAAACCATCAAGATTTGTTTATGCAAGTTTGTAAAGGAAAATTTTGATGTACGCGTGCTGTGTTCCAGCTAAATTAAATACAGATTTAAAAACAATAAAGTGTTTTTCAAATTAAAATAGTTTGGTTCGGCTTGTGGGGTTTAATGTCCCAAAGCAACTCAGGATATGAGAGACGCCGTAAAGGTGGACTCCGAAACGTGCACTGACATCGCACAGCACACGGACGCCTTGCTTTTCGCCTCCTCAAAAAACGACCATCGAGGCCGGCATTCGATCCCGCATCCTTGGGAACAGTAGTCGAGTGCCGTAACCACTGCGCCATCCCGGCGGGGCCAAATTTTAATGATGTGAACATTACTGAAAGCATATTTTTCATTATTGATCTCTGCAATGGTTTCTGTGATCCTATGCGTTAATTACCAGCAACAATCCCTGTACATAATTCGACCTTATATAGCTCGTGGATATCTGCAACTGATGAGGAGCCTGAATCACGAAAGTGCAGAGAATAAATTATCCTTTCTCCAGGTACATAGCAAGTGTCCACAAGCATAACTGAAACACGTCGCCGCCAGCCAAACTATTCAGTGATAGCTGCATGTCAACAGCGATGCTTATTTGAGGGTGTGCATATGCAAAAGGCGTAGTGGGAAGTGAAATATTCCCTCCGCTGCTCCACTCGTAGCACGTGAAGCTAAAAAATGCACTATGACTTGCATCATTGCCATCTCTGTAGTAGAAATAAAAACATGAGCTCTAACACTATAAGGAAACAGCCATTACATAGCATATTGGGATATTGTGAGACGTAGGTGCAAAAAACCGATACATTAGAATAATGGAAGATATATTAGCTGCCTCTGGCAATAGGAAAACAAATCAGCGTGTTTAAAGTGCAATCGTCGAAAGATGACCGTACTTGTAAAATACACAAAGTACGAAACAGCAAAGTAACGCCAGAAAAGAACGAACAGCAGGTATCATTGATCGCCGTAGTGTAGCGGTTAGCCTACTATCTGAAGGTCGCGGTTGGATCCTGGTTTTCAGTTCTGAGTGCGAACGATATTTTTCTTTATTTTTTTTATTTGCCGACTTTATTTCATACATCTTAACGTTTTCATAGCCTGCGCCCGCATTTTCCCCAGAACGAGGGCCGGCGACCACATAGTACGATCCCTACATCCTACAACCCCATGCAATACAACTCCTATAACCACATAGATTTTTTCGATAGGGTAACCAAGGTAAATGCGTATAAAGCCTAACTGCCAAAAATAACATATGTGGAGCACACCTGAGAGAACTGCACACACATAGTTTAGGTTAGGATTGGCGTAAGTGCGCTTTTCTAATCTTGATTGCGCATTCTAGTCCTAGTTAGGCCGAGTAGGCCTAGCTAATTCTAGAGGTCTCTATGATCACATCACAGTAGCAAGCTTTCTGAACTCACATTTTAAGTAATTGAACCTTGCTAAGCCTAATTAAGCTTGCTAAGGCTTAGCTAAGCCTAAGCACTTCTAGTTTTCGCCACGTAATGCTAGCGCTTAACTATGGGTAAACCGTTGTCATTTTTACTTCTTTTGCTATCCAATTGTGCCACGTGGTCCAAGTGAGGTCTGACAGATGCAAACAATGAGGACGTTAGCTGTTGCACAGGCAGGTTATGAGGCAATCAGACAAACAGAAACTATCGGACATCAAATTAAAAAAATAACGTTCTTGTTGCAAGTACATATGGGGGCGGACAGTAACGTGCGCGAGAGAGGCTACAAACACAACAGAAAACGCATTATAAAAAAGGCCCTCTTTGTTCCCAAGTGACAAAAAGGAACGTTTAAGTTATCGAGCTTTCCCTTCTTCATCTCGAGAGGGCTTTGCGCATTCTTCAGAACAAAAATTTTCTCTCGTATATGGCGTCTCTAGAAAATGGTTGCTGAAATGTTCAACATGACTGCTTTATCTGGTCTCTACGGTTCACATCAAGCATTCACTACGTTCACCCTTATTAAGCTGGAGGCACTGAAGCTTCTTGACTATGGCTAAAGTTCTTGTCTCGTTACGAAAATGTCTAGGTAAATTTCCGCACAAACTAAGCCAATCTTCTCAGTTCAATTACTTCTCTTTTGTGACATGAGCCACCCTGAGAAATTTAGTGTCAATCAGATGTTTTTTTTTTTACCTGTTCCCGAACTCAAGTGGCCCAGATGAAATAGCCGTGTCGTCGCGCTGTGGATGGACGGATAGACAAAGTAGAATGCAGCCACTAAGTGCATTCCTGCATAAAAAGAAATCTAGTGCTTGATTGAGAACTACCACTTTTGTTCTACCAATGTACAAAGCCTCCGCCAGCGCGCCACGCCGTTAATGAGAGTTCCTTTTTTCTTCCTATTAGAATGTTAGTACATTGTTCACTAAAACATTTACCCGAATTTTTATGCCACATTTACTCCTAATACGCACGGACAGACAGACTTGTACCTTCCGCACGAATTTCGCCAGGCAGACCTTGTTGCAGCACATTCTAAGAAGAAAACCGGCTGAAGTGGGGAGTAACGTACATTTTGGTCCTAAAATCGGGCCGTTACTCCACGAGAGGAGCAAATGCGGCGAGAAATGTTCCGTGTGCAAATTTGGAGGATTAATGTTTAGTCCTGGCTCGAAAAAGACTAAAAAGAGGAGGAACTGGAGGACTAAAAAGAGGAGGAACTGTTCATTTGATCCCTGGCCTCCGTTCCCGCCTCTCTCGTCGCGCGTTTCAGGTGCAGAGAATGTGTTTCTGATCGATGGACAAAACGTGCATACTATGTTTCTGGAATTGCATACTACGTGCTGGAATTAGCTTTTTGACGCTGGGTGTGTCGCTGGCATCCGCGATGCCCTGGGTGTCTGCTGTACGTGCGCTGGGGCCGCACTGGTACAAGTATCACTTTGGAAATAGTCGCAAGTCCGGAAGCTGCGAGGCGAGAAATAATGCGCATATGAAAAATATGATTCAAGTAAGCATTTTTTTGCTACGAAATCGCTGCGCACTTGTAAAAAAACAAAGGCAGTATCTTTTTTCTAGAGTTTCCATGTTTCGATAGGTCATTTCGAGCGTTTAGAGAGATACCCCGATCGCCGCGCCTCTGAATCTCATGACAAACTGACGATTAACGTACAACTAAATTTGGAATTGAATAATGTGGGCTACCATGCATAACAAACTGCACAACTGATCTTGAGGGCACTCTAACACAATGATTACTGCCAAAATGTTCAATGCGGGCTCAATCGCAGGCTCCAAACAGGCCTACATATTAGCGAGCGTAGCCTGCACCGTGGCACAGTATAAACAGCAGAAAAAAAAAAAAAAAACGAGGAAGTGTCAAGTTTACCGAGCGTTGGGCGCTTGAGAGGAAAAAGAACAACATACAGCGCTTGTAATGCATAATATTTTGATGTTTCTCAAGCTTTTGCGCTCCTTCTAGCTCTGCGTATAAACCAGTCGAGCCCTCAGTTATCGCAACGCTTCCCGAAACGTTTACATACAAATAACATTTAGTTACCAGCAAAATAGTGTCGCCGCTGCTGCGCTTTCCGGTATTGAAGCTTGGTCGCACTTTTTTCCTTGACGGTTTGTGCTACAGCAAAAATTACGCCCACGGTAGCAGAGCATCACTGAAGAGCCGGCGCTGGTACATTTTTCAGCGATGTCCAACTCCACATGTTAAAATCAATGCAGTGCACAATATAGTGTGCATAGGCATCCAGAACATTAGTTACAAGCTGTGAGAGCAGGCAGCAAGCTCCAATGGTCAAGAAGTTCTAATTGTTATAGCGGTAGCAATAGCGGGGGGGCCTGTACATTTCAAAACACGAAGTCCCAACCTTATAAACGCGGTCATGACACAGCATGCAGAAATTTTTCCAAGCATCTCAGTTCTCGGCGTGGCTGAACGGTTAGCGTGGCCAGCTAGTGAGTATGAGGTACCCAGTTCCAAGCGCTCTACTGCAGACGTTTTTTCTTTCTTGTTTATATATATATTTTTTACTTTTTAGCTTATTTTAATGTTTTTCAGTTGCTTCGATACTCTGAGCTTTTACTTTTTATCTGAGGCTTTTTTTTTTTTTTCGGGCGACCAGTGCCACAAGTGCGGAGCGTGACAGTATGCCGCGTCCCAGGATGTTAGTCTCTTGGGGAGCATCTGCAAAGAGCAACCGTTCCTCCTCCTACAGTTCATCCTTTGGAGACTAAGTGTTTATCCCCTTGCAGTTGCTCCCCAAAAGGATTAATGGTTGTGGCAAACCAGTTGGTCCCCAAAAGGACTAACCTCACTACCCCTTTTAGACCTTTTTAGCCACCTGATTAACGATGTCCAAGTTGATGGCATTTTTTGCTGTTGCATTCAGCGTGGTTAGTTGTTTGACCGAAATGTTCTTACAATAGCCGCCTCCTAGTGTGTACATGAACAATTCGTGTCAGACGAAAAACGCTGTCGACGTGTCAAAAATACGGAAAAGAATGGCCTCCCGTTAGAATAAGTGACGCCTCTGCCGCGTCACTTAGCGCAAGGGACAAAAAGGATGCCCACGCTTGCGAGGCATTCCAACTGCATGGAAGCGTGGGAGAAGAGATAGCGGGGGAAAGTGGGAGAGGAAGAACTCGAGCACTTGGTGAAAGCCAAGCTCGGCAGGAGCGAAACGAAATTACCACTGTTCTTTCCTCAGCTGCGGGGCAGAGTGCAAGTCGAGTTGTGTAAAAAGGGCTAATGTTGGCTTCCTGCTTTTAATATACGAAAGCATTCAGGAGGGCTTTGCGTGCAGAATGAAAGGGAACGGCGCGCAGTAAATGCGTCGATGACCCTGGTTTGGCATTCTGGAGGACGCTGAAGAATACTTCAGGTATGGAAATCATTGCAGGTCAGTTAGCTAGGCTGTTTGTGGAGCCTCATTCCCGCTATTACTAATTGTTACTATATACTAATACTACTATACTAAATGTCTAACTAAAGTGTGAATACTGAGGAACTTGGATGTATAAAATCCGGAATATTTCGCAATATTTGATATACTCAACACGCAGTGAGCGTTGTTTAGTGGCGCAAGTAGCGAAGGTGTCAAACATAACGATGTTTGACACTTTCGCTAGGTACGTAACATGCCAGAAAAGTTTTCCCGGCGCAGTGAGCTTCATTCTCTTCTGTTCGTGACTCGTAGGCATGACAGCTTTAAGCTAACTTGTACAAAAGAAACATTTGCTTGGTTATTTCTTTAATAAAGCTGGAAACCTTTTTTTGATATTATATACCAAAGGAACAGTGTAGTTAGAAATATGTAGTTTATATTGGAGAAACCAGTAAATGACAGCTGCCGCTCCACTTGATGCTTGACCGGAATAAATTGCATTTAATGCAAGGCTTGGTACAGTCAGGGGAGCTGCCAATTTTCCTTTTGTATGAAAAGTGAAAGCGCTTTAAAAAATATTTTATTGTTGTCCGGCACACAGCTTGAGGTCTTGTAAAAGCTGCAAATTATACCGAACGCGGTTAGCACTCCTCGGCATGCTTACGAAGCAGGAGTCAATAGAGTATGTGAAGACCTTACGCACGAAGCGAGTGAATAAAGCACTCTAAAAATACACGACGTTTCCGTAACTGTGAGCAAGAAGGAGCACGAAAAACTGCGTATAACTACGCCAGCTGCGTTTTTGCGCCTCGTGATAGAACGAGAGGAAGAAGATGGCTTGCATGGAATGAAAGAGCACTGAACAAGGGTATGGGGGAGGGGGGGGGGGGGGGGGGAGCCTCAGTTCGCAGGTCGAGCCAACGTTTAGACAGTTGGACTTGTCTGCTTCGTCTGGGCGCCTAATATTGCACCTAGTATTTCAAAATTCACCAGCCGGGCTTAGTTTGTCGCTGAAGATTTGGTGCGTGCCCTAGTACACATCTTTTTCGCGGTACATGACTATGTCTGCGAACATTGACGAGCTACTATGCTCATTTTTAATCGTTGCGTTATGGTTAATTTATTTTTCGTTCCGCATTTAAATTTTCAGTGTGCAAGGCTTCAAAATCTCCCGACTGCGACATATCTGCTAGGAGTCTCTACGCCGCCGTTATAAACGAAGCTTCGATATTCAGCGATAATATAAACCCGATTGATAAATCTTGAAATACTAGGCGCAAATCTGTAGCTCGAGGGCTTCTCGCGTAGCGTACAGCCTTGAGTCAGTGCGTCTCTTCAATTGCGTCTTTAAAGCCGAGGTGCAGCCCAGAAAAGCTAGGCTGGAACATGAATGGTTTTCAGTCATGTCTATACTGTCCTTCTCGATCAGCTTAATCAGCACTATTTCAGGTCAACATTGTGCAAAATATGCTATGGGTACATAAAAAGAACAAGGAGTAAAATCAATATCGTTTTCAAGAGTCATCATTTTATAGCGATGCTTTCTGGTCCGTTAAATCCCGTTGCATCTTTTTTCCTCCTAGGTTGTCTGTCACCGATTTCTGCGCATTTACCTGCAAGAAAAATACAGCATAGCATCTCTTACCATCAGTTGTTTGTCTGCACCAATAGCGCAATTATTCCCAATCCAAAACTCCAGCAGCCAAAATGCACCTACTTGGGCTGTCCTGAACGTGCCCTGCTTTTGAAGGAATGCATGTTTTATCACCTCTGCGTTTTGTGGCATTTTGCAGGGATGCACGGCACAGCAGTCATTGGACCTTCACTAGAACGCGAGATCGATCTCAGCCCATCAGGAGTATTCCGCGGATGTCATTTTAGCGTAATATTCTTCCCTTCCTCTGTTCGTCAAGAAGCGATGATTTTTACCGCTGCGTCGACGCACTTTCTGAATGTCCGTTTTAATGTGAAAACTATTAATGGCTAATCGTTGTCCGTCCGTCGGCAAAGCCTGTCACACTATAGTTGTCAATCATCTTAAGCCTTTCCTTTAGCACTTCCTCTAATGTCTCACCATTTAGCGTTTAAGAAAAAAATCATCATGCTCCAGCGGTAATCCAACTCCTACCCATCCGATAATAGAGAGCCTTATTTTTGTGTTAGCCTAAATAGCGATGCTAACGGAAATAAAGTTAGCATGCCGCAAAATACTCACCCTGAGAGCACGTTTTAGTATAGAGTTTAGCAAACGGTACACACACAGCTACGAAAGTAAATTTAGCACCACCCTACGGATAAGCCATGCCTGAAATGAACTATGGGGCTAGATTGTCGACGCCCATTGGAAGCACATGCGGTCTTTTAGAATTCACTGTACTCTATGGAGCATGGCTGCATTACGTAAGGGACAAACGGATAGCGCTGGTTGTAGAGGCTCGGCGTTGAAACCCAACAAATTATTGGAAACTCAAAGATTTTCAGCTTGTTTCGAGGACCCCCATCTCTTTTTGGGGTTTTCTGCTAACACCTTTGCAGATTGTTTTGCATAACGAGCTTAGACACATTGAAATTTACCCGCTGTCCCAAAAGACGATGATTTTTCAAGGCAGCTAGTGGCGCGCCTTCCTTGCATTACAGGGTCTTTTTTTGTGTGTGTAATAGCTGGACCATTCTACACAGTTTGCGCACCAATACCGACCTCACCACCCCACAGTGCACAAGAATCATGCCACAACTGGTGTGCATCATTTCCCTTTACTGTGCCCACATTTCTGTGATGAGCTTGAAATCCTACTGTGCAACTAAGGTCAACAAATTCACCGTTGGGCGATGCCTTTGTGGATGATTCTAATTAAATGAGGCGACTTAGGAAGAGCAAGTGTCCAGAGTCCACTCTAAGGCTGATTGCCCCCGCACATAACCGCTACTATCCCCCTCCCCACCAGCATCACCCATAAGTAGTCGAAAGCATATTTTTCTATGTGTAACGTTGAAAGCGTACATTGCTGTAGTGTTGTTCAACGTAGTCACCGACAATAACATTTTCCATTATTCTGCGAGCTGCTTTTTGATTTTTGCTCAGCCGCAAAGCACTCGGCAGGCTGTGATCTCTATCTCAACACGTACAGAGGACACACATGCCTCTTTATTCCGCGACAACATAAAATATAGTCAGAATTCGACAATTCGTACTCGATGGGAACTGATTATTTGCTCGAATAACCAGGTGATAAGTATTCACGCGATTAAAATTACGTGTATATCGTTTCAGGTTAAGGATCTAAATGTGGTCCACATTAATCTGCATGGCTCCACTACGGCGTCCGTCATAGCTTGATTCGTTTAGTAAGCATGTCATAACATGGCATGACATAAAATAAAAAATAAGTTATCATTGTATAGCATATAAATGTAATTGCCTGGCAGCATTTCAAATTGCCAAATAGCGCCTTTTGCTTCTACATTAAATATTCGAGCCCTTTTGAGTTGGATGTGAAAGATTGACCCTAATTGTGGCTAAACATCTGGTCAGCCCTTTGTGATTCAATCCTGGCTAATGAGATACGACACTTTAAAACTCTGCCAGAAAACATGTACTTCTATAGTTCGTGTGTAAACCAGTTTTCTACAAAATTTCAAGCAAAGTACAAAAAAAGACTCTCACTGAAAAGTCGGAGACTATACATCGCTGTTAACATTGCCCTATTACAGAAGTATCACATGAAGTAACTACGGTATTCCCTATATACTATATAGAGTGTGTTTAGATTTTTTTAGCCTGTCTTCTACAATCCGCTTGTGATCCTTATTAACGACAGAGTGCAGTCGCTTGGCGTACGCTCCGCTCTTATACGCTTCTGTTAACTGGAATGGGCCTAGCACGCTTGAATTATTCATTTCAACTAATTCGCTCAACAACCAGTTACGTTTATCTTATGAAGCACGCTAGGTTGACCGGCCGTGCATATTTTATAGAGCATAAATAAAATACTCCCACTCCTCAGTAGGTTGCTGAATAAATAATAATACTCGTTAGCTTTAAGTGATTTACATATAGGCTGCGAATTCTTCGAGAAAAATTAGCTGCGCAAACTTTTGGCCGCTTTACTTGTCATGTTTCTTGCATAACTCACTGTCTGTGGTGGCGAATCAAGAAGCCGAGCACAAAGCGCGCTTTAACTGCACTGTGTCAAACGAAAAAAGAAACACGAACACGGACACTTAAGCTCCTCATCTAACGGTATGACTTTACAGCGTTAGTGTGTTCCCTCTGCCGGCTGCACTCGCTTAATTACTAATCGTTAAACTTTTATCTCTATTGGCCCACACATGCGCATTAGCATAAAGTCCTAAGAAATAGCATTATACGAAAGACCAGCCAATAG
Organism: Amblyomma maculatum; assembly: GCF_055883805.1. Taxonomy (NCBI): domain Eukaryota; kingdom Metazoa; phylum Arthropoda; class Arachnida; order Ixodida; family Ixodidae; genus Amblyomma; species Amblyomma maculatum. The sequence continues at coordinate 65,996,670 of NC_139344.1, forward strand.
ATCTAAATCACTGCTTTAGCCAAGGCTTTATAACTTCCCTGCTTTGCCTATAGGTTCCCTGCCCACCTGACTTCAGGGCGACGTGCACGCCACCAGCGGCCTCTTCGGCGTACAGAGTGGGAATGGGCCCCAAAGAATACATGTAAACAGAAGCTTTAAACGCATTTTTACGATTTCGCTGTGCAAGTACGATGTGGGTCCTTCATGACGAGAAGCCTAGTACACCCCAAAACAAACTGCAAAATTATGAAACCTCTTTTCGAAGGCGATACATATTTAAAACACCGCACGGCAGCTTGACTGGCAGAAACAAAAGATCCAGTTTTTCTCGTTTCACCATGTACTCATCCATGTAGGCAATCAGTCGTTTACAGCTGATGTGTGCTTTGAGAACAGTGTGAAAAACATGTGCCGACATTAGGAAGCTATATTTTTGAAATGACACGATATGTGTGTTGTGAAGCCAGCCCTACCCTTGACAGGTGTTTTAGCAGTGAGCTGGTGTTTTTCCAAGTCGAACAGGCTTCTCCAGGAGTCCAACGTGCCATTAAGTAAGCTTCCCTGGTTTATGGGAGTCGCTGAAACTGGGCAGCCTAGACGCTCTACGCAAAAACTACCTCTCAGACGGCACGACAAACCAACGAAAACAAACTGCACACTGTTGGAGACGACGGCGCAGACGATACCCCAGTCGCTTCGGTTGCGCGCGCAGACGGCGGAAGCGGTCGGGGTGTCGTCTGCGCCGTCGTCTGCAAGGTGCGGTTTACTATCGTTCGGTTGTCAGGCCGTTTGTTGAAAGGAATTTGGGGGCACACTTAAAGCTCCTCTTTAAACGCATACGCCTCAATAGCATTAATGGGTCCGTTCAGCGGCCTGTGGTCCTCTTTTCAGACCACTTCACGGACGTGCGCGCAGTATTTTCTATTTAACACAACATACAAAGCCTCCCTTTAACCCAGCCGAACGAAAGTGCCCCTAAGGCCTAAGGGTCGAGTGTCAAGCTTGCGACACAAGGGTCATAGGTTCGCTGCCCATCTGTTTTCAGCGAAAATAATTTACTTTACATATTTACATGGTATAGGGAAATTTCCATCATGTTGTGAACTTGTCCACACAAATTATATGATATTTTAATCATTTTCAAGTGCAAAGCCACGATCATCTGGTTAAAATCGAATTTTCTTGGCACGCAAACTATACGATGCCGGGCTCTTTTCTGGGACCAACCATCGATTGCCATAACCGCGAGCCAGTCCTAAGCAATAAATGTCCATGACCTGAATTCCTTATCGACTTCCCCTTCGCTTTTTGCAAGTCAGGATTCTTGCATTGTTCCCATTTCGCCCCCACCATGGTATCACAGTAGTTATACGACGCCCGGATATACTGTACCACGGGTTCATAACCGACCGCCCGCGGCTGCATTCAATGAGGGCGAAACGGAGTGGCGTCCGTGTGCTGTGCAATGTCAGTGCACGTTAAAGAACCCCGGGTGGTCGAAATTTCCAGAGCTGGCCCCTGTAGCGTCTCTCATAGCTTAGTCGCTTTAGGAAGTTGAAACCTTGCAAACCACATGAAACTATCAATCTTATTTTTATTGCGAAAGCAATACTACTCTAGGTTTCGAGCCTTCAGCGTAGCGCGGTGGTAGCCACGCAAGTCTTACCCACGTGACTCTGGACGTCACACCCACGTGACACTAAGGTGAGAGCTGGGCTACCAACCCAAGCGGTCGGCGTAGCGCGGCGGTAGACACGTCTTACTCACGTGACGCTGTGACGTCACACCCCATGTGACACAAAAGCGAGATTGGCTCCCAACTCAAGCGGTCGGCGTGGCGCGGTCGGAGCCGCGGCTCAGTTGGCAGGAGCTGCCAGCTTGGGTCTCTCGTTTCACATGGGACGGTTATGTAAGAATCAGCCCGCTGGGACCCTGGCATTCACGTTACCCCTGTAGGCCACTAAGGCACGTTCATACGACTTGGTTAAAGCGGGGCTTTATATGTGGGCTCAGGAAGAAGAAAAAGAGAAGAAGAATGCTCGATCACCCGCAGCTAATGCTTTCCCTCAATATTTGGTTCAGAAGCGTCGAACTCTTGTAATTTTTTTTTTCGAAGCTATGCACGCAGTGCCCTGCTGAAGCAGCAAATGCTATCGGCTGTGAAAGTGTCTGGATTACATGAGCTTCAACCAAATCACATCACTACATTCCTTTATAATCCAACATTCTGCTATCGATAGTGAGCTAGGCGCGTTATTTTTCTTTCTTTTTTTTTTCTTGTTCTTGATTACGCGGCCGCCCAACAGCTTCAGCTTGTGCCCGTACCATTTCTTTCGTTAGATGCAAAAGTGAAGGAATTTTAGTGCACACCATGGCGCTGATAAGAATAAAATCAACAAATATGATGCTGTTTGTATTAGCGCAGAATTCCACGGGGAGAGTGATAATCACATGTTGTCAATCCCATCAGCTGTTTGCCCGAACATAAAAATGAGTGTGGGCAGCGCCACCTCTTGCTCCAAAATGTGAGGGGCGAACATCCACGTACGGCTTCTTCCGTAGACAGAGGGGGAAGAGGCTGAAACTCTCGCACGCAATTTAATTCTATAAGCGTACAGATGAACTTAAATATATTCAGAACACCTCCCCCCCCCCCCCTTCTCCCACCTAGTAAGTAGCAGATGGGAAGGGTCACAGAAACAAAATTGGAGAAACACTACTTATTTAACGGCCACATTATCACTTTCTTTTGTCCGACTGTCTGTCCAACTGTCTGTACTTTAGTTCGTCCGTCCACATATGGAGCAAGTGACTATCTCAACTGGGTGACTATCCCTGGCGCCTGCAGGCAGAAGCGAGAAACATAGATGCGGAAAAAAAAAGAGGATGAAACGAGTCGCATCAAAGAAAACGCGTCCATGCACCTACGCGATAGCTGCTGCAACAGATGCTACCAAATACCCTAAGAAAAAGAACAAGCAAAGAATATGTGCGTGGCAGCAAAGACAACCAAAAGGTAATGCCACATCCGCAGAGTCGCCTCATATTCAGGTAATATAGAAGGAAACTTCTTTGTGTAATAGTTAGTTTGCAGTTAGTACAGTACTAACAACACCAGCATTGGTAAAAAATAGCGCCAGACTTGCGCGAAGCGAAGCTTGAAGACGAAAGCAAAGAAGTATAAAAGGGATACCATGCGAGAAGAGAATTGTAAAGCTCACGAATGCACAAATACTGACGTAATAAACAAGAACAGACTTTTTGAAAAAACAAACGCTGCAGGCTTTCAAAGCAGTTGGCAGCGTACCACAACGGCACGTTCCACCCGAGGGCAAAGAAATGGGCAGCTAGACCTAGGCACGACATGCGCTCATTGAGGCTTACCGGATCGCGGCAATGAGCTACGCGTATTAAGCGGCACCTACTTGTGATTGCCGGATGAACGAGCCTTAACCTTTCAATGCATAAAAAGATTCCGGAGAACATTCGATGCCAGCACTTCAGGAACATTGAGACCAATGTTCTCAGAACAGTGCCCACAAACTTAACAGCGTCGTTGTCGGAACAAAGTAAACGTAAGCGGCAAGCGAGCAGCGAGAAGACGAAGCCTTATACGCGCGGGGTAAAAATTGCATCCAGAATGCAATAACACGCTCCAAGACCCTGAAAAATGGCGGGAAATTTAAGTAGGCATGTCGCACACGCTCCATTGTCGCTGCTGCAAAGCGGATATTTGTAAGTGACGCAACGAAAATATCATAAATGTTACCTCAGCGGCATCTTTCATAGTATTGTTCATTGCATATGGATGAGATCGAAACACCGAACAGCATTCCTGCAGTGGGGTAGTCTAGGCGTAGAACGGATTATAACGCATTTTTTTTTCGTAAAACTGTATATAATCAAACTTCCCAAATAGAATAAATGAGTGGAACACATTTCCCGGTAGTATATAGTTTCCGCTGACAGTGATAATGTTTACGGAGTTTAACGTCCCAAAGCGGCTCAGGCTGTGAGGGACGCTGTAGTGGTGCGTTTCAAATAATTTCGATGACCTGAGGTTCTTTAGCATGCACTGCCATCGCACGGTACACGGGAGACTTGCGTTTCGCCTCCACCAAAATGCGATCGCAGCGGCCGGGATCGAAACTGGGCACCTCGGCCCAGCACTCGAGCACCCTAATCACTCAGACACCACGACGGGGCTCAGCTCAACAACAGTCGCTCCATTTATCCAAAGCGTACACTGTTTATAGTAGAGCTATGCTTGCACTATGCTTTTGTAAATTGCTTGTACAACGCATTATGAAAGCTTCAATGCTTTGTTTATGCCTGTCATGTCTAAACCTTTTTCGTTACATGGAGGCGTTGTTGGGTGTTATTTTAGCCCACTCCTGCACTGCAATGATTCAGCGCTGAAGGGCGCACAGCAGATTAACAAAACAAATTATAAGGGTTCAACGCTGCTGAACCAAATATTGAGCGAAACCATTAGCTGCGGGTGACCGAGCGTTCTTCTTCTCTTTTTCTTCTTCCTCAGCCCACATATAAATCCCCGCTTTAACCAAGCCGTATGAACGTGCCTTAGTGGCCTACAGGGGTAACGTGAATGCCAGGGTGCTAGCAGGCTGATTCTGATATAACCGTCCCACGTGAAACGAGAGACCTAAGTTGGCAGCTCCTGCCCATCTCCCTCTTTTGTGTCACGTGGGTTGTGACGCCACGCGCTGCGCCGTGGCTGCGACCGCGCTACGCCAACCGCTTGAATTGGCAGCCTAGCTCTCACCCATTGTCACGTGGGGAAGACGTGGCTACCGGCTGTGCTACGCTGAAGGCTCGAACCCTAGAGTAGTATTGCTTTCGCAATAAAAAAAAAAATAGGCTCAAATGCTGAAGCCTTGGGATGTGACGCGGTCATACAGTTTAGAGCCTCCTCGTATGATGAAAAATGCTTAGCTATGGTGGTAATGACTACAATGACTAGGTATGGCTCATCATGACTACGAAACGACCAGTGTGTCAGACGACCACTTGAATGACCGAAACTGACTGTAAACAAGTAAAAATGCTTAAAGATGAGAGATAATGACTACAATAACAAATCATGACACATCATGATTGTCAATGACTATACGTAAGACCAATATGTAAAACGACAACTCTAATGACCGCAACTGACTGGAAACGAGAAAATGCTTAGTTATGAGTAATAATTACAGGAAAAAAAAAAACAGAAGAGAAATAGGCCAACGATACGACGAAAATGGTTAGAGGCAAATGTTATAAGATGCAAAGGATAAGAGGCAAATGTTGAGGAGCAAATGATAGGAGAGGGAAGGTAGTTTTTCGCTCTGGCTCTTTTAAGTTACATCTCAGGAACCCTGTAATTTTTGTCGTCCTCAAATATTAAACTTTCGGACTTAATTTTCTGTCATCTGCGATGAACTTTAAAAGACAGGACTAAAATTTATTACTGCAGAGAGCTGTAGGACGTCCGAGACTTCCCATCATCATCATCATCATCATCATCATCATCATCATCATCATCATCATCATCATCATCATCATCATCATCAGCCTGATTATACCCACTGCAGGGCGAAGGCCTCTCCCATATTTCTCCACTTAACCCGGTTCTGTGCTAGCTGCATCCACTTGACCCCTGCGAACTTCTTAATCTCATCCGCCCACCTAACTTTCTGCCGCCCCCTGCTACGCTTTCCTTCCCTTGGAATCCAGTTTGTTACCCTCAGCGACCATCGGTTATCCTCTCTTCGCACTACATGTCCTGCCCATGTCCATTTCTTCTTCTTAATTTCTACTAGAATGTCGGTAACTTGAGTTATTTCTCTGACCCACTCTGCACGCTTTCTATCTCTTAATGTTACCCCTACCATTTTTCGTTCCATAGCCCTCTGGGTTGTCCTCAACTTAAGTAGAACTCTCTTGGTTAGCCTCCACGTTTCAGCCCCATAGGTGAGCACAGGCAAGATGCAACTGTTGTATACTTTCCTCTTGAGCGATACCGGTAAGCTGCTAGTCATAATCTGCGAGTGCTTGCCAAATGCGCTCCATCCCAATCGTATTCTTCTTGTTATTTCCTTTTCGTGGTCCGGGTCTGCGGTTACTACCTGTCCTAAGTAGACATATTCTCCTACTACTTCCAGTATTTCGCTACCTAATGTAAACTGCTGTTCCTTCCCGAGGCTGTTGAACATTACCTTAGTCTTCTGCATATTGATTTTCAAGCCTACCTTTCTACTTTTCCTGTCTAGGTCATCAATCATTATTTGCAGTTCATCCCCCGAGTTGCTTAGCAAGGCAATGTCATCAGCAAATCGCAGATTACTGAGGTATTCTCCATCTACCCTTATCCCTAACTGCTCCCATTCCAAGTCTCTGAATACTTCCTCTAAACAAGCTGTGAATAGTACTGGGGAGATTGTGTCTCCTTGCCTAACACCTCTCTTTATGGGAATTTTGTTACTTTCTTTATGCAGAACTATGGTTGCTGTGCAGCCGCTATATATATCTTCCAGCACTTTCACGTATGGCTCGTCTACCCCCTGATTTCGCAATGCCTGCATCACCGCCGAGGTTTCAACTGAGTCAAATGCTTTTTCGTAATCAATGAATGCTATGTATAAGGGCTGGTTATATTCCGAGCATTTTTCTATCACCTGATTGATGGTATGGATATGATCGATAGTAGAGTACCGTTTCCGAAACCCTGCTTGATCCTTTGCTTGATTGCAGTCTAAGGTTGTCCTGATTCTATTAGCGATTACCTTAGTAAATACCTTATACGTAACAGACAGTAAGCTGATTGGTCTGTAATTTTTAAGGTCCTTAGAGTCCCCTTTCTTGTGAATGAGGATAATGTTTGCATTCTTCCATGGTTCCGGTACCGTCGATGACACCAGGCACTGCGTATACAGGGTGGCCAGGTTTTCTAGCACGATATCCCCCCCGTCCTTCAGCAAATCTGTAGTTATCTGATCCTCTCCAGCTGATTTCCCCCTTTTCATACTTTCTAGTGCTTTCTTGACCTCGTCCTTCGTCACTGGTGGAACGTCTGACTGTTTTTTCCTACCGCCAATCTCATTACGGTCCTGACTACTTTGGCTACTGTAGAGATCTGTATAGAACTCCTCGGCTATTTTGACTATCTTTTCCATATTAGTGATGACGTTGCCCGCCTTGTCCCTTATCGCATACATCTGGTTTTTGCCTATGCCCAATTTCTTCTTTACCGCTTTAAGGCTTCCCCCGTTCTTTACAGCATGCTCAATTTTCTCCATGTTATACTTCCTAATATCGGCCACCTTGCGCTTATTGATTAGCTTCGATATCTCGGCCAATTCGATCTGGTCTGTTGGATTGGAAGCTTTCATACTCTGGCGTTTCTTAATCAAATCTTTCGTCTCCTTAGACAGCTTACCGGTATCCTCTCTAACTATCCTACCGCCTACTTCTACCGCGCACTCAGTAATGATATCTCTGAAATTATTGTTCCTTGCCTCTAGGGTAATGTCGCCATCCTCAGTTAGAGCTGAAAACCTATTCTGTAGCGAGATCCTGAGCTCTTCTGCCCTCCCCCTCACCGCCAATTCGTTGATGGGTTTCTTTCTTACTAATCTGTCGCGTTCCTTCTTCAGATTTAGGCTAATTCGGGACCTCACCATCCTGTGGTCACTGCATCGCACTTTCCCGATTACCTCTACATCTTGTATAATGGCGGGGGTTGAACACATTATGAAGTCGATTTCATTTTTAGTCTCTCCGTTAGGACTTTTCCATGTCCATTTCCGGTTCTTCCGTTTGCTGAAGAAGGTATTCATGATTCGTAAGTTATTGCGCTCTGCAAACTCAACTAGTAACTCCCCCCTGCTATTCCTAGAACCAATGCCATAGTCACCTACTACCTTGTCTCCTGCCCGTTTTTTCCCTACCTTGGCATTGAAATCGCCCATTAGTACAGTATGCTGCGTCTTTACTTTTCGTATTGCCGATTCTACATCTTCGTAGAAGCTTTCAACTGCCTGGTCATCATAGCTACATGTAGGTGCATAGGCCTGTACAACCTTCAGTTTATACCGCTTATTAAGCTGAATTACGATGCCTGCAACCCTCTCATTAATACTATAGAATTCATCTATATTGCCCGCTATATACTTATTGACAAGGAAACCTACTCCTAGTTGTCGCCTCTCTGGTAAGCCTCGATAACACAGTACATGCCCATCTTTCAGTACAGTATATGCCTCATTCGGCCTCCTAACCTCACTAAGCCCTATGACATCCCATTTCATGCCCTCTAGTTCCTCTAACAGCACTGCTAAGCTAGCTTCACTAGCTAGGGATCTAGCATTAAACGTTGCCAGGGTCAGTTTCCAATGGCGGCCTGTCCAGCGGAGCCAGACTTTCTTAGCACCCCCTGCTGCGTCACAGGTCTGACCGCCGCCGTGGTCAGTTGTTCCGCAGCCGCTGGTGACTGAGGGCCGGGGTTTTATGGAGCTTATCATAGGAGGTTGCGGCCAATTACTGCACCAGGGTGGCGAACTCCTGTTCTGGTGAGGGAGTGCGTTGCCGGAGGTGTTCACCGGCATCAGGTCGCACCCCAAACCTGTTTATGCAATTCCATCAACACGCGGATTTTTTTTTTTCTTTCATCCGGTGGAGAATTGCGCGGCACCGGGATTTGAACCCCGGTCCTCTTGCATGCGAGGCGGATGTTCTACCGCTACGCCACCGCTACGCTAATGCACGGACCAATCATGAAATTTACCATGATAAGATTTTTTATATCCCCGTTTGCTTGGGCTGCCTACTGTGGGTTCTGAATTTCAGCGCAGTTTCCAGTCACTTTCGCCCGAGCGCAGGTGAACGCTGCTGAGCGCCTCATGCGGCCTTCAAGAAGCGTAATAGTCTTTTGAAGCCAGGACGTTTACAGGAGGTAAACTTACACCTTATCAATTGTCAGGGATTACACGCGCGTCCATATTAAGCAGTAAATATTGAGCACAATGTTAAATGGTGAACATTCATAATGCGTCATCAGCCAGCACAGTCTGAACAGGCGTTTGCCCTTTGCACAAGAAAATTAAAAACAAAAAAGTTTGAGGGGATAATCAGTTTGTAATCTATTCAGTTTAAAAAAAAAAAAAATGTTTTTCACAAAGAGTGCTAGAGAGGGAATTGATAAAAAAACGAGTCGACGGCTGACGGGTTTGTTGAAACGTTCTAGCCAATGCAGACAGTTAGGAGGTCATAACAAATGAACTACGTGGTTAAATTAAACATTTTTTTTAGCACCTGCACATGCTATGGGCATTCACATGAAGTTTTTTGGGTGTTTACAAGCTCGTTGTCCCCAGCGATAGCGGGTACGCCGCACCGTGCAGCCGAGTACCAGCGCGCCGGAAGCCGTCAAACCAGAAGGCCTGAAGGCCAGCGATGGGGGAAGGGTCACGTGATCAAATATGGCAGCGCTCATGCGCTCGCTCTGTAAAGGGTCTATAGTCCGGTTTTTACGGTAAGTATGTAGGATGGCAGGGCGAGAAATAAAGAACATTAAATTACCGGTAAAGAGCACAGCAGCTAAAAACTGGAATAATTCAATGGAAAAGAAGCCGTCCCTAAATATACAGTGCTCTGTAACTTTATTGGAATCATTTCCTAAAAATCCTCCCGCCTCAGCCAGAGGCTCATTTGCACTGAAACTGCACAGAAAGCTTGTACGCTGTTGTTCCTTTTGTTGTGTAGTCTTACAGCTGTTCTTCCCTTGTTGGTCCCATATGATGAGAATTCATTTTTAAATATGTTTTATTTTTTGCTCTTATCTCTGCATTATGCTTTCATTCACAGTAGCCTCACTTACGGGATTGTAGTTTGGGGAAATACAACTGCCATTTATCGTCTGCAGAGCTATACAAAATCAGGCCATCTGCATTTATCACCTGAAGCACTTTTTCCACTAATGCTCATCCCTTATTATATGAACATCCTATCTTATCAGTCTACCAGCTCTTTCAGTATCACCTTGTGATCACATTCTTTAAGCTATTGAATGGCAGCTTGCATTTCCAGTTTGTTAATCCATTACTACTTTCAAACTATAACTCTACAAGATTTGCAGCGAATAACAATTTCCTACTGCCAAAAGTTCATGCTAATTATAGAAAATGACGACATTTTTTGCAGCCATTTTATTCTGGAACTTCTAGAACACTGAAAACTTATATATCCTTGCCCACATTTAACAATAACTTGAAGGAGTATTTGTTGAATTGCTGATGTTTTATATTTTTTATGTCTAATACCTGTGTTAGTGCCTTTGTTTTTGTGTAAAAATACTGATTAGCCATGTTTTGTATATTATAACCTTTCACTAACTTTGCTGTTATTATTTATTTTGTTGTAGTGATCTATCGAGGGTCTCGGTGCAGTCTTCTGACTTCCCATAGGGGGTCCCTATTAGTTCATATATTTAGCTCGAAAACATTTAACAAAGTTCAGTAGTATACGCTTCGTAAAAGCAATAATGTTACATTCGTTAATTAGAGAGTGCGGCACAACGGGCGCATTGCTTACCTTTTCTTGATTCGTTAATTTCTTGTTCACTTTATCAACTTCATTAGGGAGGAGAAAAGAGCGCTGGGGGGAATGGGGTAAAGGGCTGCTCAGTAGTGGTCTTTCTGGGGCGGAACCTATATATACGCTGTTTTTGAGCATCGCATTATCCCGCATCAGTCGAGAGAGTTAGCGTGGGTGCAGAAACTTCGAAAGCAACAAGAAAAAAAAAACGAGGGAAGCACTGAAGTTGGTGAAATTAAAGTTGAACGGGGCTACAATAAGGCTGTCACGCTTAAGCGTAATAGAGGGGGGAAGGTCGAGCCTAGCTACCCTAGATAACTGTCTACGCCTCGCACGGATCACTATGCACAGCCAGCTGTCTACGCACGCCAAGGGTTTTTATCTTTTCCTTAGTCCACTGAGCAGCGTCCACGACGCTCTCCTTTCAAGGGATGATGCTACAGCAGCTGACGGTTTTCTTGTGGGGGTTCTCACGAGACTCGGGCTCCGCTCTCAGAACCGGACGCCCCGCCGCTAACTCTGACCACAGCCGTGGCCGTGAAGCACGACACACCGAGGCATACATAGCCAACGGGCCAAGTTGTTTATTGGGAGTGCCCAATTCTCATCCTCGGTGCCGTAGCAGCATCGGCGCGCTCCGGCGACGCGGCGTCTCTCTCTTTGTCCGCCGAGATGAGAGGGAAGGAGAGGCAGTTCTCTCAGCCCGCCCTCTCCGCCACAGCTCCGAGGCGGAGGATGCCAGGAGGTAAAAGATGAGGGATCTCACTGAAGGAGAGATAGAGGGTGTTCGGCGGCGTCGTGCGGCCGAGGGGATTGTTTAATTCCAACATGCTTTTGCCATCGAAGCCCAGCCCGCCATAAATAATAAGCACAGGGAGAAAGACTGATTTGGGGATCACTGAAAAAGGCATCTGTCCTGCACGACACTTGACCTCTACGAAGACGAGAACAAGGGCAGGACACGTAGAATTGAGGCCATGCGAGCTGGCCAACTTGTAGTTATCGTGATTCGAAAAGGTATGTTATTATTTTATCGAAATGCAGAAGGCACACAATTTCGAAATTAGATTATAACCACACATAAGTAAATGGAACGACAGCTGTGGCTGCGCTGAAATATTTGTGGTTGTGGTATAATCCGTCGTTTCTGCTCTATAATTTAGTCCTTCGTCTGGGACTTGTCAGCTGTTCCACATAATTTTCAGTGATACGTCGTAGGCTTCTGCGCAATGAAAATTGCCAGTGGTCCCGACGTTAGGAATATATTATTGGTATAGCCCTGGTTTTAGAGTGGCAAACACAGAGGACCGGTACTGAGTTAGTCATCATAATACAAGCAGCAATTTAGTCAGTGAAACTTCCGCGCAGTATGATTTTTTCAGGAACCTTGCTGTGAACGCTGAACAGTGCTTTGATCACGTCAGCTGTTGAGTCTCGATCGCAATAAAGGCTATGCCACCCATGCATGCGCCATTCGCCATCGTAAGTTAACATACCCGCGTGTTTCAGTATTCATGGGCGTTTTCGTTCACGACCTTTTATTTCCGTGATAATTCTGCACTGCTACGAGGACAGCGTATCTCATGAAATGGCACTTTCGCGAGTGTGCTACCGGTGCTCATATCTTCCTTTCGAGGCCTAATTCGAAAGCTATAAGCACCACTACAAGACAACTGCACACGAACTGACCGGTGAGGAGGGCGCCGATAAGTTTGTGGTGCTGCCCGACCCGATTCAAGGGGGTATGCCGTCGCGTTTGCGATTATACGATCTGAAGGGCACAGCGTATTCTGCCTCTACAACAACCGCCTACCGGAGTGGCAGGCGACGATAAGATTCATCATCGATGACCTGAAAGTGCAGTATTGCGACGACATTGTCTACGGCTTCGTGGGCCTTGATGGCACGGTCACAAACATTCTCAGCAAGCGCCCCAAGTATGACTTCTCCAGGACGGCCTCAAGAGTTGCAGACAGCCACGGTACACAGCGTGGTTTACAACTGGTACGTTTAAACAAATGGTCTGAGGACATTAGCACGATAACCAGAAAGAAGACGAAAAAAGAACAGCTACCAGCGAAAGGAAGATGCTACCTGCCAAAAGCATATTTTTCCCAAATGACGCGTGTAGATCTGGGTGTTGACCGTTCTGGCTTACTCCCTAATGAATATTTGTGCTGATAGGCGACTAACAAAACAAATGGTCGACAGAGAGAGGGAAACCAATACGCAGACAATAACGGATGCGTTCGCAAATTTCGTTTTGAGTTTTCCACATGTCCGACGCGTTTCTTCCGCAGCCAAGCCCAGGCAAGACCTATTTCCTCGAAGTTTCGTCTCATGCGCCACCGGAGGTCGGGAAACTTTACGCGAGCAGTGAACGCTTCACCGAGAGGCTGTGCTAATAAAACAGAAACGCGATTGTCGTTCTCGGAAGAACTAGGGACATCGTAAGTGGGCAATTATGCTATTGTTATTTTTCCTTTGTTCTTGATCAAATTGCAATGATACCCGAAGGCACGGTGATACTAAGGCACGGACATGTGCTGTTTACCGGAGGCAGCATAGTAAGCATAATAAACGTCCTCCTTTTTGTATTAAGTGAGAGTTCACCTGTATCCAGAATTAGGGGCCAGGTAGGAGAACGTCCCCGAAACGAGTCTTTGCACATGCAGCTTCTTGTCAGCTCTGTATAACACTTTCTAACATGTGAGGCTTAAAGCACACGAGATGTAGGAGTCCGCAAGTAACTTTTGAGGTAGTTAGGGAGCTGCCGAGAGGGCGCGGAGAGGGAGCCTAAGGCGCTTCATTTTTGTTTTATTTGCGACGTAAACTGCATGGCACGCTTTATCTTCTGGAGGCCAATACTATGAAGGGCATCTGACTCAAACTCTATTGTTTTATCTGCCACTTATCAATGGCATGTGTTGAGCAAAAAATTAGACATTTTTATGTGCGTTTTTCGGCTTGTTCATTGTCATTCGTTAAAAACAGAAAATAAATTTAAGAAAAAAAAACGGGCATATGTTATCTGTTGTCACAATGGGCTAAGTTGAATGCGTTAGCGGCGGACGTGCAATTGGCGAGGATAGACAGCTTAGAAGCATCCCGTGGCAAAAAACACGCTTGCGACCGGGAGGTGATTCCGCATAGAACGCTGGGAAAAACAATGTAACGTGCGCTACCTCACACAATTCGCGCAATCTGTGCAGCAAGCACAGCGCCCTTCGTTCAACCGTGGTAGCTACAATCGAACCCTTGGAGCACGTGCAGGGTCATAAATTTCCGGCGTAAGTCTTACGCGTTTATGTAGAGTCTTTAACCACATTGTTTCTTAATATATCAGTATCCTATATGTGGCACATATGGACGAAGCAGTTATAAAGCATGTTTCCTCAATTTTCTAAGTTCGAAGTCGCAACAGCACATCATTAAAGTAATGGTCATTCTATGGCCATTTGTTAAAGCGTTTCTTGGCATAAGTACGGCTAGATACAATTTTTTTATTCTTTCTGAATCATTCACTTATGGGCTTGTTTCCAGCATCACTGTCTCTTGAGAGAGCATCGTCTCTCAACGGAATGAAACTGCCGACGCAAAAGGGTACACGAAAAAAAAGAAGAAAAAAAGACACACAGCCGAGACCGAATCGGCTTCCCTTGTTTCGGACTATGTCAAAATTTAATCACTGGCCTCGGCGATAGCGGAGAAAAAAAGTGAGCTGAGGCTAAACAAAATAACCTTAGGGAATCGCGGCATCGTTCGAGCGAGCTGCAGATGTTACTCTGACGAGCTCAGGATTGAATTTTTCAGTAATGTCATAGCCCATAGCCCGATATAAAATAATAGCTAAAGAGCGCCTGCCGGAGGCTTATTACCCAGCTAAAAAATTGAATTCGTCCGGCACAAAGCAAAATAACACCGGACTACTCTGGTCTGCGTTCTCTCCTTAGCAGTGCTGGCATCTTAAGCTACGGAATACAGCGTCCGCGTTCTCCGCTAAGACGAGTCCGCGAGGCAGGCTAAAAACAACAATTATGCGGAGCCTTTTCGGAAACACAAGTGTTTTTTCCAAAGTAGACAATACAAAAATGATCACTTTGCCACTGAGAAGCAATATATATGCCCCATTCTTGGGAAGCGTCTCGTGTGCATTCGTTTCGGAGCGCCCTTCGAGTTTTGAAACGTTAAACAGGCGGCGAGCTCGCCGAGTCATATGGCGTCTCTTTTCTGACATTTTTTTTATATTTAGCCAGTTTGTTTGCTGCTAGAATGGCGAAAATAATTCTTGAGTGGCAGCGCTGCTTCGCATGGCTATATTTACACTTTTGTCATATTCTGGCGTTGAACTGACTGCATGCTACCTAAACTAGTCATAGTTGTTGTGATTTGGACAATAACTCCTGAGGCGTAAAACAATGGGCCACAAAGCAGCAAATGACACGCTGAGGATAACCTACATTGAGGTGACAGTGCGGTCATGTCTGAGGTAATGAAGTTATGCCTTGCTTCCGCTGAAGTCTTGCTTGCATTTAATGCCGGAGATGGTTTGAATTAAAGGAGCGCTGTACTCGAACTTTCATCACATTCTTTTTTAAATAGTGCTGCAAAAAAATACACCGCACTATGGATGCTAACAACGTTCATACAGTGCACTATGTGCAGTTCTGCACGTGGAACGGTAGCCTCGCTGTTAAAAGCTCATGCTTGCTGTGCTTTGATGGTTAAGCGCAGTGGTTACAGTTCAGGTTGGTTAAGGTTGCGTTATGCATGTATCGAGCCTGGTGTGGCAATTTTCGCTTCTTTCTGCTAAGTAGAGTGATTATCGTCTTCGCACGTCATTCTTTGCAGCCGAGCAGTTTCGAATAGAGCGTTCCAGTTAGTTTCCAGATCATAGCTGGCGCAGCGCAGTTTCGCTGTATTTCACAGCGTAAGCAGTACTATACAGGGTGTCGCACCAACTTTCCGCACTTCCAACTAGAGATTTTGTGTTATAAGGCCATTTTCTTCAGTATAGCATTTCCAGTGGTTGATGCATCACAATATGGTCAACATGTGCAAACCAGGAAGCTTGTGAACAAACATTTCATAGTTAACTATTTACCTATCAAGATTAGGCTCATATTTTTAGGGGCCTATTGCTCATCGTAAGCAATTTTAGATATCAGTTTTTGGAATTTTGAAAATGCCATTCGGGTCAACACTTCAGTACGGACAAAAGCGCAACCGAGCGGCTACAGCAGCGCCAGCCACGCCTGCCAGTGCGCGTGGCACACCTGCGAGCGGGCGAAGACGCTACAGGTACGGTGCTGATAATGATACCGCTGATAATTACACAAGCCCCCTCCCTTTTTTATTTGCGTAAAATCTTTGGGAAACATCCTGTACATTGCGTCCGTCCGACCATCCATCCGTAGCCTTGAGCAGTATAAAGCCTCTATGCTCCAAAATTGCCACCTACCTTCCAACTTTAACGGCACCTCTAGAAAGAGGGCTGTCCACATACTTATCGCCACCCTCGATCAGACTCCTCACACATCCTCCAAGACGCCATCCATCACCTACCCACCAAACTCTACCCTCAAGAAGAGCCATTCACCGAACGATATCCTCCAACTAGAAGCTTACACAAAATTAGAACTGAAAGGGTGCGGCTTCGAAAGCTCCGGAAAGAGTGTGCGGCTTCGAAGCTCCAGGACGGCAGGAAATCCTGACCTCCACCAAGTGAAAGGGGGTGTTTACTTTCCTTTAACAGGGATAATAGCCCTCTCCAAGTTGCACAGAGAACCACACAAGAGCACAGCCAGTCTAGGCCTCCACAAGCGAGCTCGAGCAGCGCAGCGGCACTTCGTCGTTCTTCTCCTCGTCTTTGTGATATCCTCGCCAAGTTCATCCTCGTCTTCATAATATCTTCGCAGAGTTTACTACAGAACCAAAAAAAAATGCGACGGCAAAATTACATTCAAAGGCATAGTGGCACAGTCAGCTGTCCTTATGAAGAAGCACCGATCAGCTGCGTTGCCTCCCAACCCTTAGGTATGGGTTTGCCACCAATTTTTCGCACACTCTACCCATCTCCTGATTTCATCTCCTCCCTCCAGCAACGTCACCCACCACCCAGAAACGCCTGATTTCTTCTACCTTAATCTTCCAAAAAATATCTGTCGTGTGTATGAAAACCAAAGCCCTTAGTTAAACAATAATGGTACCTTAACTTACCAAGCATTTCTGCATCAGATGTTGATCATCCAGTTACACCTTCCTACTTCCTCCCAAACCCTCTCTGGAGCAAAACAGATTTTTTATTATGCTCACCGCGCTTGACAACCTTGGAAAGTAACAAAGAACCGGGCATGGCAAATCATCACCACCCCGTACTAAATTTTCTTCAGAAATGTGGACTACGTACCTTTATTTGCAAAGACAATTTTATGAAAACAGGCACTTCATCACATTCACGCTTACACTACCAGCCATGTAGGTTTGCGGTAGCCATTAATTACACTACCACGCGATCCCCAAGTCGTCGCCTGGATTCGAAGCGAAGAGGTTTACAGGTCTGCGTAGTTGTCACAAATTTCTTAGTTTTTTTGTTTTTTTCAGGAATGGAGTAGATGTGAATTCTGAGACGCATGCTTGTTGGTCACGAAGATACCATCCACTGAGCCTCCTTCGTGCGCATCTGTAGAAGTTTTAATACAAACCGGTCGGGCAATGCAATGTGACGGAAAAGAACCTCGAGGAGTGTGGCCAGCATTCTTACAGTTTATAGATGCTTTACACTGACGACAGAACTTCAGTTAAGCGCAGCATCAGTGCTGCCAGAACATAGGCTGACAGAGTTCGCCATACCATCAAAGGAATCGCCTATGTAGATTTTATCGGTCTATGAATCCTGCAATTCTGATGCGGGGGGAAGGGGGGGGGGGGGGGGGGGGGAGTACGAATGTTTACTTCTTTGGGTGGTAAAATCTTCTCAATTTGGGTGTAACTTGGTCAGCACCAGTGCGTTTGTCTCAGGGAAAGCCGCAGTAGTGCTGACGTTTTGTTGAAACGTACGCTATTTGAAGCGTATGATTACTGGGAAGAAGCTCTGCTCCCAACATGAAGCCCTGTTTCATCTATTTATACAGCAATCCTAAAATGGCGGCTATATATCGTCGTCTAAAGCGCTCTGCCCTTTTAAACGCGTGGGCCTTTCGTTGCGCTTGCTTAGAAAGACTGATCACGAAATCAACCGCCAAAACGTTTCACGGGTGATCAATGCGACTGATTCGTTGAGGAATGCAATATCAATTGGGTTTCAATTTTTTGAACGAAATGACTCGTGGCTTCCTTTTTGCGCAGTGAACCCAACTAGCACGTGCGGCAAGAATTTGTGGCACCTGGTGTGCGCAGCTGCGCAATCTGACGCTGGCGGTGTGAGTACGCAGCGAGAGGCTGGAAGGTCGGGAGAAAGGCTGCGGCGATTGCTGAGTAAGTCCAATGCAGCGGCAATCAAAGGATGCTTTTTTTTTTTTTTTCTGTGCGTTAAAAATCCGCTCTTAGCTGTAAGTATGACACGGTTATTTTCTCTATCGCTTTTCGATACAAGCGAAAAGCAAGGAGCCGTGTGGTGTGCGATGTCATTGCATGTTAAATAATCACAGGTGATCTAAATTTCTTCAGCCCTCTACCATGGCTTCTCTCATAGCCTGAGTCACTTTGGTACGTAAAAACCCATAAACCAAACCAAACCAATCTACTTCATTCGTTTTCTACCTTCTGCGATATCGCGGTTATTGAATACTTCGTTGTGAGTATGAAAGCGCGAGCGCTCTTAGTTGGCTCGGCCGGTTACGCTGACGGCAGACGACGCCTAAGCACTTTCCAAACACGGGCGTCCAAGAGCTGTGTTATAAAACTAGGAAGAGTAAAGGTTGAGTGGTTCGCGAATGGGCTGATTATAAGACATTAAAACATGAATTTCCAGATGCAATTTTCTGGATAAAGTATCAAGTTGGTGGAGCTGATAACGGCTTCAAAAAATGCTTAGCAAACTTGCAGACGTAGACATAACCCAAAAATAGACAAGGCACTCACAGGACAGCGAACTTCTATTACAGCCCCTGTGCTGGGCTTTGTCATTTATGTCTGCGTCTGCATGTTCTCAACAAAACATGGCCCCAGGTAATGAATTGCTCTTGAAAAACAATTGCCATGTGAACACCGAGACTGAGAGTAGTTCCTGAGAATTGCGCGCCACAACCGTGATGCGTAACCGTGAACGTAAAAGGCCTGGTCGATTACTCCAAATTATACGGAACGACGACTTTAAGGCAGATGGGCACACACATGCTAGGATAGTGCACATTGGGACACCTGGCAAGCGATAGCGGAAGCAAGACTGTTTCGGCCTATAGGGCTGGTGCACCGCAAACTATACCTGCTCTATGTTGATATCTGAATTGTACTGATGGACCTATCAGCTGCTGCAGAACATCTGTAATGAAACCTTGTGTAACTGCTAGCAGTCGTTAGAGCGCGGATGCCGAGGACTGACTTTGGGGGAAAAATGAAGCGTGCGCTCGCCTCCTGCGTGAGAGCAAATGCATGCACTGACACCCACCTGACGTTGTTGTGGCGTTGGACGTACAGCTCGTGGAAGCGCTGGCGGCTCCTTTTCGCCGAAGTTTGACAGGCGTCGGCCATTTTGAGCATGATGCTGCGCTTCACCTCGGCTGCGATGTAGGCGGGGATGACACTCAGCAGCAGCTGCTCCTGCGAAAAGAAGAACCGCCATGTGGCAACTGGAGACGCCGGCGAGTGCTTTTTGCCGCCAACAGACGAAGTCACGCCAGCCAGGCATTGTTCGCGCTTCACTAGAGAAACAAAATAATGGGAAACATGGCTGCGAGGATCGCTACCTCCTTGCGTCACGACCAGCTGTACGTGAAGCGTTAATAAATGTGACGAGGCAGGCATACAGACGTTGCTCGAGTGGGGACACTGGGGCAGAAGGGGCGGGGCCTATTATTTGTAATTGCGTTATATCTTCCCGTCTAAATGCGAACAGCGTGCAGGATCTAGTGCCGATTTGTTGGCTGACGCTCATTAGGCAATGTAAATATTAGGGCAGATTATTCCTACTTAGATCAATATTTCAGTGGCTGATTTAAATTGCCATATTCTCGTTCGCTCCAATTTTTATTTCGTATGGCTTTCGTATGACATATTTAGAGAGAGCATTTTTGTGGTTTAATGTGAGGTTTATTGCATCAAGGAATAAATAGGTATAGAGCATGTTAGCGCTATTGTGCTTTCAGGCTTTCAAAAAAATGTCACCCCTAGCTTCATACGCGTGAGCTTTGCTGAAGACGATAATGTTGAGCTGGTTCTGAGTGCCTGTTTCTTCCTTAGGTTTGCGTGCGCTGCTTTCTTGTTTTGTTTTTGCGCTAAATGCCTTCAAAAGTGGGAATACTTGAAATTCGAAATGCGAAGATTGTTTGCTTCCTAAAAATATTCTTCCAAGAGAAAAAGGCTGCTGTTATGTTGGAAGTGATAATTTCTGTGACGGCATCGTACTGCATAAATCATCAAACACTGTCTGATGTCCACTGAGCCGCGTTTGTTTGTTTCTAAGAGAAGCGGGAGCAACCTTGGTTCGAGATTTGGAGACAAAGCTTAGTATCCTACGTTTCGGGCGCATAAATACTAATGACATCAAAAGCGTATGGGATGCGTTGTGCCAGAACAAAAAAAAAAAAAAAGAATGTGGCATTGCTTACTGCCGGATGGAGATTTCATATACTGCTATGCTTTAAAATGTTTTAGAAAGTTGCATTACATGACTACACTGAAATTACTTTAATGGAGAGAGGTGGGAATAAAAGCGATTAACGCTTGACGAAGTTCCCACCCCCCTTTACAGCAAATGAGCAGTGGCATGCGAAGGCATTTCTATCACAATAGCAAACAAAGAGGTAAGAAAAAGAAATAAACAGACTAAATTAACTTAAGCGTAAGCACGAAAAGCAGTTTAGAAAAAGAAAACACGCATAAAAAATCGACAATAATTGCTATTAAAACTACGCTTGTAAAGCACTAATTATACAAAAGAACGTTTACACATGCGAATACCTAAGCGCAACTGGACTTCACTCCTTCTTTTAATTTCCTATCCCCTGCATCCCATTCCCCCTTTCTCAACTTATGCCTTGTGGCAAACTTTTCGTTAAAAAAAAAAAAAAAAAACTATGAATAGACGCTAAGAAAGGAAAGTTTCGCGGAGAAAGACGGCGAGGAGGTTAGTGTAGCTAATGCTCTCTATGTTTATATTCGCATCAATTAGTGTATTAAGCAGTAATGAAAGTTGAAATGCAGCCATTTGGCGTACATAGTTTGTTTTCGTGGGCGGCAATACCCAGTGTAGACTGTAACGGCGAGTATATGTACATTGAAATAAATAAATGTGGGCTAAGTCTGAATATAGTGGTTATGCATTCTCGCTTTTCTATCATATACAATATTCATACAATATTCAAAGATTAAAAAGAAAAAGAAACCCTGAATAGCATTTACGCTGTTTGACACAAACTTAAGCTCAAACTGCCTGTATTGAGGATGTATTCGATTCTTCTCGATTCTGTATACGATCAGGGAAAGCTGCCCAACAAGCAGCTAAACCAATGGGGTTGCCTCGGGACTGCTTCCAGAACACATACGTGGCTCACTAGGCCTTGACTCGCCTCATTCTGGTGTTGCTCATGGGAAAACGGGTCATGTGGCGTTGCTATCTGATGACCTTTTATCATGCAGAAGACCACTCTGATATCTCAGTAAGGAGGGGGTGAGTGCTCTTACAACAGCCATGCCCAGATATTTTGGACAAATTCTGCAAAAAAGTGTTTCAGCGAATTAAAGAAGTGTTTGCGTATCTTTTTATACACTATCCAACTGTCCATATTAATCAATACGTGCGCGTATCCTACCTTGGCAGGCTTGTAGCTTTATGTTATATTAAAGAGAGGCAGCTTATTGGTTTTCAGTAAGTTTTAACTACTCGTTATGATGCCATACAAATTTCAGAAGCAAAAGTTTGCGTCGCAACAGAAGCTCTGGTCATTCCCATCAAGACGTTTTTAGAAGTGTCCTAGTATATGTTACAGTTGCCTCATAATTAAGAGTGTTGTCCCAGAAATCTGGACATTGACATAAGCTAGGACATCTTGTAGGTGCCGCGATCGGTGTACAGCTCGGATTTCTGAAAGCTCCGTCGAACAAAAGCCAGCAAAGCACGGAGCCGAATTAACGCTTTCTCAGCTCATGAGAGAGAAGGCTGTAGTTTTATTGGCTGTCCCAATGACCTTGCACACTAAATAATTGCGCCCAATTATTAAAAAGCTTTTAAGCATGAGACGCCTCCTTCTACACAATTGTGCCAGTGTTGGCGACATCATCAAATACGCTAATAATGCTCACCAGTAAGCTGGTTAACGAATTTCTGATAATTACCTGTTTATCTATTAGTCAGGTGTCGAGATACAATATAAGATTTACAGACGGCAATTAATAATATCGGTACCAGATTTTAGAACATCAAAAATTTAATTACCAATAACTTGCGCAAAAAGACGCGCATTTTATAAGACGTCGCGCTCTATAGTACTGAACCCCTCGCCGATCAATGGCACAAGTGCGTACCCTTTCTCTGTCCCACCTGCGCTTCGGTGCTCGCCGCTGCTTGCCGCTCTAGCTAAAGAAAAGGCAACAGAAAAAGCACTTGACCGCTGTCAGGCAACTGTGTTGTGAAGGAAGAAAGACGGTAGCAAGAAGATTAGGTTTGGTTCATTTTGGTTTGGTTTAGTTGTTTTATTTATAGCATTTGACGCCTCAATTGAACTCAAGTTATGGAGACGCCGCAAGAAGACTAAACGTACCACTTTATTAATGCGAAAGCATTACTTCGCTATGTTCACAGATTTCTGTCCGCACACTGCGTCCGCAGGCCGCGTCCGCAGCAGTTGCGATAATTGAGAAGTGGTAGAGGTTAATGAGTGGCCAATCGATAGAGGGTGACGTAATGTTGCTACCAAGAACATAATTAGGCCAATAAGTTAATTCGGTTTTAATTACAAGCAAAATATGGAAAAGTTGTCCGCAGCAGTTGTCAGTAATTGAGAAGTGGTAGAAGTTAATGAGTGATGTCAATCTATAGAGGATGGCGTAGTGTTGCTGCCGAAAAAAATAATTAGGCCAATAAGGTGAATAATTAAATGCAAAAAACGGAAAATCGTGTCCGCAGCAGTTATGAGTAATTGAAAAGTCGTAGAGGTTAATGAGTGATGTCAGTCGATAGAAGATGACGTAATGTTGTGTGCGAAAGAAAAATTATGACAATAAGTTATTTAGGTAATTCTTTATCGGCAAAGAATGTAAAAGTAAAGGCGAAAATGGTCTCATTAGCCAATGGCTTGGCGCCACATTGGAGTGTATCAATTGCTAAAATAGTTAATGAAATCAGTCAATTAAGGTGGCGACAAGGATGTGACGCCACGCAACCTGAACTTGAGCCAAAAAAGTGACTAGAAAGGGATTGGCGCGCAATTTGAAAGTACTAAAGACTAAAGTAGTTAATTAAGGCAGTCAGTTAGGGTGACGTCAAGGATGTGACGTCACGCAACCGGAAATAGAGCCGAAAAAGGGCATAGGAAGAGATTGGCGCGCAATTTGAAAGTAGCAATGACTAAAATGGATAAACAAGAAGTGAATTAATGTGACGTAGAGGATGTGGCGTCACGAAACCGGAAGTAGAGGCGAAAAAGGGCATATGAATGTACTGGCGCGCCATTTGAAAGTACCAAAGACTAAAATGGGTAAACAAGAAGTGAATTAGGCAATTAGATGCCACCAGCAGCAAGCAAGAGCAGCATCCGTGCTTTCGCATTACTCCAATGCAGATTCCGCAGTTCTCTTTAATGTTTTACAAAAGGAACACAGGCAAGAAAAATTAAATGAAAGCAATTGATTGGCTCTGTCAGTGAAATAAACAGAACAGCACTGACGGCCTATATAGCAAGCATACTTAATACTTCGCTTCGGCTATCGTAGCCCATCACTGTTTTCGTAAGCCTGGAGTGAGCATGCAACCGAAATGAAAAAATATCCATTGAAACATTTGTTCTGTCTCTTATCTTTTCCATCTTGTTTTTTTTTTTTTTTTTTTTGTCCTGTTCCTTCTTTCATTAGTCAACTCACCCTTCACCTTTTTTTTTTTTTTTGCTGAAAAATGAGTATTCACTCAAGGGCAAATATTGCGATCAGCTTCGGATCACACATGAGACGAAGTCAAGGTTCATTGAACACAGCATTGCGCCGCCACATCTGTATCCACAGAAAGCGTACTAGGTTACGCATCCCGGACTGAACATTAAGCACGTAATTGCAATATATCGCAAAAAACAATCATACTTTTCTCGTAGACGGTGCTTAACCGCGTTTTATCGTCGGTTTCAGGAAGATCATACACCACAGCTGCACGCGGCACACAGACACGTTGTTTTTAGAACTGAAGGGTTAACCACGCGCCTTTCGCCAAGTTGTAACAGTACTACTCATATTTAGAATTTATTTTAAATTTTCTTAAAGCGAACTGATTAGAAAATTAAAGCTGTGACCACAACGGCTTCACCATAAAATGCGCGACAAAATAAATTGGCTCTGCAGTGATTTAAGCGCGATATCACGAAAGCATGCTCGTAGTCTGTGCAGTCTACATCCATGTTCGAGAGGATGAAACGAGTAACTACAAAACCAGAACTTAATTCCCAGACTCCAATACATTGTTCTGCGTTGAAACCGTGACAAGAAGAGCTATCCTCACTTCGGTGAATATGACGCGCCTTTCTTCTTACTGTTATATGTGCGCGAGCAGTGCGGCGTACCTAAATTTAACGAGGAAGGTTCTGCAGGAACGCGACTGAGAAAGTGGTAGACGTGAGGTTCGCTTTAGTGACGTTTTTGATTACCACATGTGCCTATGTGCGGAGATGAGGAGAGGGCCATCACTCCTGCCATACATACGCTTGGTGCGCTGAATAACAAGTAAATATTTCGATTTGCCTGATACATGAAAATTTGAGGCAAGAAAAATAAGATCGCATTACTTGTATGCTGCCTCCACCATTTTTTTTTTTCAGGAAACCTCTCAGTAAGCCTAGAGTATAGTCCACAAAAAATGGCGAAGGGTTCGCGATATTTAAAATGAGTACAAAGTAGAATTGTTTCTGTACGTGCCTAAATAAAAGAACTTTTTTCTGTTCTCACCAGGGTACTCCCTTAAATGTTTTTCACTTACAGTACTAACCCTTGACGCTTCCCTGCTGAACGCCCGGGGTCCGGTATGCTCTCGATTGACATACCAAGACAGGATGCTGACTTTCTGTGCGCCTTTCTCGTCATAATTGAGCTCGATTCCTTTTGAGTAACAGATAGCGAAAAGCACTTTTGTTGTATTGCATATTAAATCAGTCGGTGCCGTTCAAGTTTAATGGAAGGCGACTCATTTAAAAAAAGCAAGCGTTTGAATTCAAACGTAACAAGATTTATTTAAACACTGTAATTCACATAATCGTTATTAGTCAAAGAAGCATGAACTAAGGCTAATGCAATTCTTTTTATCACTTTATTGCTTTCCGTTCACTTTAAACAGCAAAAGTACATATAATGCACATATATTATTTGATGTATTACAGGTACGTAAGGAGGAAGGGGGGGGGGGGGGGGGCAGTCTTGCATTTTGTACAATTGATAGATTACAACATCTTGTCTGCTTTGACGGTACATTGATGCGTGGCATTGTGATCAGTTGCACAGGTCCGCCAGAGCAACGAGTGACTCTGGACCCACTCGTTGCGGCGGTGGCTTGTCGGGGCTGTCCGAGGTCAGTGTGGCATCGGGTTGTCGAGACTGCGATGCGCCTGAAATCTGCCAGTTAGAGCTGGATAAATTATTTCTCGCGTGCACATTAATGTTTGTCTCTCAGTTACATTAACAAGCGAGTGACATTCGCCAATAACCTATGTATTTCAAACATTTAGAACACCTTTCAACAGCATTCCCTTTATTTACCCTTTATTTGCTTTCCCTTTATGCTTGGCTGCTTAACAGACAAAGCACGCTTTACAGGAAATGAAAACGCCCGCCCATACCACGACAGTCCCTTCCACCCCTTCGTCCTGCCTCATCCTTCAGACCCCATGAACCCCGCACCTCCACCAGTGTCACGACTCAAGTCACAGGGAGCCGTGAAGGTACACGGTACCGTGAAGGTAAGACCCGAGAGTAAGGTCGGCTTCTAGCTCCGATAACAGTGTCCAGTACCAGCGCGCCTCTCGAGCCAATAACCCCTTCTTCGTCTTCGGCACCAAGCACGGCGGCCGCGCGGCGCTAGGCACGTGATAATATTTTGGTAGTGAATATGTGATTATATCGCTGATGACTTCGCAAATAAACAAATAAATCCTTTGTAGCAGAGGGCTACACCTTGGCTTGTATCAAAGAGTGTAGAAGCTCCCACGTCTTTGCACACATTGCAGTTCTTGTCCGCTGAGTGATGCTAGGTTTTGCCATCAATGACTCATATGCTAACACGTGCGCCGGTGCATTCCTCCCCTCCCCCCCCCCCCTACCGACACACACACAAAGAAAACCTTGCGGTACACTTGCGAACTGCCAGGTGAGTGGAGAAGAATGTGGGACAACGCCTGCTCAGACTTGGGCGCTGTCTCAGAGGTTAAGGGCGTTGGATTGCTGGCCCGCGTCACCGCTGTATTCAGCGCATTTACAACGCCAGTCTATCTTATCTTAAGTGCCGTTTCTTTTTAACGCGACAGCCTGAAGGCGTTTGTGTAGTCGAAAAGCCGGCGTTGTTGTTGGCGTCGTCTGCCTCAAGTGAAAAATCCTGACCGGCCGACAGCGCCATAAAGTGTAAGCAGACGCTCGTCCTCACGCTAGAATAGTAATTAACATGCAACGCTCATGTTAAAGGTTTAGTCTGGTTTATAGGATTTAACGTCCCAAAGGGATTCTGACTATGAGGGACGCCGCGCTGGAGGGTTGCGGAAATTTTGACCACCTGACATCTTACAGCTCACGTTCACCTTGCTTTTCGCCCCCCTTAGAAAGAGGCCGCCGCGACCGGTATTCGATCGCGCACCCTTGGGTACAATATCCGAGTGTCCTAAGGACTGACCCACCTTGCCGGGCCCGCTCACATTAGAGATTTTTAGTACTGCGTACGTAAGCATACGCAGAACCCTTGCGTACGTAGGCTGCCTTAGTGTTGATTACTGCGCATGCGTTATACGCAGCACGATTCTTGCGTACTGCGTATACGTTGCTTGCATACGCAGAAATCCCTACCTCTGCGTGCGTTTGCTGAACCGTCTGCGTGTTGTTCTCGTGTATGAGAAAGATCGACAGACACGTTTGGCTATATGGCCGAGCATGATAAGCAGCAAACACGCCGTTTTCTTGTTTTGTTTTTTGCAGACGATTTGCGGTTCGCGAGAAGTGAAAACTTCTAATTCATTTGTTTCTCCGCAGTAGAGGGCGCTAATTTCAAATTGTGCCTTATGCGACACGCAATTCGTCTTCTATGAATGCACTTCGCGAACGCTCCAACTTATAGCAGCTGTATTTCGTCGCCAGGATCGCTGAAACTTGAAGCAGTAAGTACTAAGTTTCCCGTGCGCTTTACACTATAGACAAACGCCGTGTTTACAAACACATGAGGCGCTCGCGACCCCGCTGCAGACTGGGGGTGAAATGTATAAGCATATGACCCACGAGAAGATGTGGAAGCGAAAGATTTCAAAGCCGTTTTATGTCTTCACGGAGCACCTATGATGTTGTTTTGTTGTTTTTTCAGTATAGAGCTAGTACAAACATCCCAGAACAGACTGTGAAAATATGAAATGCCATTTCAAAGGCAGAGTATCTATATAACAATGCGAGACTTACAGGGGTACGAGTTGGTAGGGCCCTTAGAAAACATGTAAACACAACTTACCGCAGTATCTTTCTCGTTTAGTACAGTACCAATGGAGGCTGCCTACCATCAAAAGTTGGCGAGTGCTTTTAATTAATCTGTAGCAAAGTATGCTAAGTCATTCCACGGGTAATTTATTTAAAAACACCGCTAAAATATGTGTTTGGAAGCCGCACATACCGCATACACGCTCGCTGTGCGCTAGGTGCTTCTCTAAACCGCGGAAGCTTCTCGTATACAGCTGCCGTATGTACTCAATTTTCCTAATACCTGTCATTCAAATAAGCAGCACACAACTACATTCAAAAAGCATTTTTAAACGTCGGAAGGGAACGGGCCATTGTAGCAGACTGCGGCGCAGCCGACGCTCTATTCGATCGCAGATGACGCCGGCGACCGCGAACGACATTCGTCTGAGCAGACGGACTGTTGGTCGTCTGCTGCTGTGCACGGCTCGTTTTTCGTACCTAGTGATGACTGGCTTCAGCTTAAAAGCTTGTATCGTTTGAGCGGCTGCATTTAAGAGGGAATGTTGAAGCTCTCGGAAGAGTGGAGAGCTAAGTTTCAGGCGTATGTAGGTCTTTACAACGCAGATTCATCGTGGCGCGTAAAATATCGTTTGGCTAAAAAAAAAAAAAAAAAGCCGTAGCATATTTTGACATACTTTTTCTTCAAAACATTCGCTAACTTTTAACTATCTGCCGTGTTCATTGGTGTTGGTCTAAACCGGAAAAATATTTTGGTAAGTTTTATTTGCATATATTTTCATGGGACATGCTCCCGACTGTTACGGCATACGTTTCGTGGCATTTTAAATATTACCCGCCTCTCTAATGAGACTTCGTATAGGTTGCAGTGTGTTCTCCGAGGTTCATAGTTTCATTTGCACTGAATGATGACATCCTAGGCGCACTGTGAACTCGAAAACCTGTCTTGGCATGACATCGTTTCTCTCTCGAAAAAAAAAAAAGGCCTGGTTCTTCGGGTTTAAATTTTGTAGGGGGTCATATTGCTATTTTTTGCTTTCTACTACATTCGCAGGGGGTTGTGTCCCGATTCACTCAAAGGTATTCATTATATCCTCATCCTCTGCAACAACGACGAATCAAAGCAGTACCTTAGCAGCATGGGCTCCATCTCTCGCCTGTCGGAAAAACAAAGGAGGAGGAGTTCCTGCGTTGGAAAATTCAGTTTTTGGATGGCTGCAAGATGGCACTACACAGGCCGCGTTAGCTTTCGGACCCCTGCGCACGTATGCGCTTGCACCCTACTAAGTCTTTCTGCAGCATGTACGCGACCATGGCGTAGCGTTCCGCAAAGTACGTGGGCTGTGCGTAGGCAGCGCTCACTACGCTGTACTAAGACTCTCTATTAAACGTTACGCCATGCGTTGAGAGTGAGAGTCAATAAAGTTGGGTCGCCGCTAGTAACGAATTATTTAATTTTAGAAGTAAATAACTCTGCTCAAAGAATATTTTCAAGAATTATAAGTGCTAGGCGGGTTTGGAACCCATGGTCCTTTGGTTGTGAGCCAGACAGGCTATCGACTAGGGCACGGGAGGTAAGCTCGTACGGCTTGTCAGCAAGCGGTGGTTTTTATAATTTTCCTAAAGCATTTCACATAAACTGTTTTACGACTGTACGCGAAGGAATATGTGTGTAAGTAGAGAGGACCACAAGCTGCTATCGCGCCATAGTCTTAAGGTGGAGCTTAAGTGTACCTATAATTTTGTAAATATCTTTTTTTGCGTCGGAGTGCTTAGAAGTGCCAGACCTGGGAAGCCGCTTATATGAAGATGTGTTGTGCCATATGTTAATCTCTTATTACCATTTCTGTACAATAGGTGTTTTACTTTTGTCATATTACGTACCTATTATATTTTTTATCTCTTCGCCCCATTTTTCTAGCAAAGCGTTTTTGCGTAGAAAAACTCAACTAATTATCTATTGATGGTTTTGTTTGGTTTTAGGTACTTAAAGTCCCAAAGCGACTCCGGCTATGACAGACGCCGTAGTGGAGGGCTGCGGGAATTTCGACCACCTGGATTCTTTTACGTGCACTGACATCGCACAGCACAAGAGAGCCTTGCTTTTAGACTCCGTCGAAAAGCGACCGCCGCTGCCGGGGAAACTAATATATTGAATTTTTGTCGTCTCACGTTACTTACTAATGGTACTGACATGTTCTCTTGTGCTTTATGCTGTCTCGCGTGTCGTAGCAAGGTTGTTAATTACGCTGCCACTCCTTGTGCTTATTTTTGTTTTCATTACTGCCGCACTCAAAAGCTGGCGCCCACTATATATGATCCAGTCCTTACCACAAATGGCCCCAAATGAAAAACGCAAACCAATAAAATTAGTCTGCTCTGCCTATCCGCTACGCGGTTTTCTATGTCGTTGCTCCGAGCTACGCAGGGAACAATCTCAGGGCTGAGCACTATATTACGGCATCGCTCAACTAAGGCCAATATTAACATTTCATTTTGTTCTTCTCGTTCGCTGCAGCCCAACGCTATAACCAGCACAGGTACAATGGCGGTGAAAATCTAGCCTGCCGCCAAACATCGCACTGCTACCACGACCGCTTTTCTCTCGAGGGTAGAAGACAATATAAGCCGAGTATTCTGTTGATTCTGTGTCTCTGGCGTCAAGTGGCGAAGTCAGACAAGGGAGTTCTTAGCAACCGGAGGGGAGCGAGGTGCTGCCAACAAAGAGAATACAGAAGCAGGTGTGAAGCTGCGGCAGGGAATGAAAGTGGCAAACTAAACAGGGGACGACAACTCGGCTTTGTTCAGAGGAGTAAATAAAGATGGCATAATGTTGGCAAGGAAGTATGCGTGGAAAGAGCGCAGAGGACGGAGCCGTCGCTTGAAAAGAGTCTGCGTGGAATAGGAATGCGTGTAGGCAAATAGCCACAAAGCTCGACGAAAGCTGGGGCTCCGAAGTTTCTTCACTCGTTTTCTTTCACATGCTGTTTGTTCAGTGGCTCGGCAGTTTTGTCGCCTGGATCAAAAGTTTTTGTGAATCTTGCACGGAGTGACATGGAGAGGTGACAGAGGTGCGCTGTTGAAAGTTAAGTCAATAAACGGCCACGAAAAAAGAGCAAAAAATAGGAAGATAACCATCGAATAACTATGTTTCTCACTGGCTCCGTGTCTTGCGCGTTGTGTTTAAGTACAAAAAAAAAATTGCTTTACTGTGGATGATGCGCCACACGTAACACTATGTAAGCAGGCGTTTTATGTTATCACCTTGTGGAAAAAGTTACCTTCATTTTCAAGCATAAATACTGGTGAATATAAAAAGCCACCTCAATATAAGCGTAGGAAACGTCAGAATCAAATGATAGGTATCGATCACAGGTACGGGGCTCAGGGCAAAGAGAAGCATTTGTCGTTTCTTCTTTGTTTACTAGCAAAAAGCTCTCCCATTTTCCTCAAGGCACGCAGTGGGCCTCAATCACACCTTCATGGTTTAGCTTCCTTCAGTCTGTAATCCAAGGTGTCTGCATCCTATTTCTGCAAGTTTCCATCCAAATGACAGTTTGCGGGATCGACAAAATGTCTTCCGTCGGATTTGGAACCACGCACTTAGAATGAAAACAAATATTAATATAGATGTCTAGATTTTGTCCACCTTGAGAGACAATTCCAGGACCGCTTTTGTTTGTCTTTGAGCGAAAGTGTGGCAAAAAAAGCATTCTCATATAAAGAAGAAGCGCTTGCAGTTTGGGAGAGAATAGCAAGAGGGGCATGAGGAGCCTACCTCCACGACAATAACGAACAAATTTAACTTTTTCAACGGTAAGAAACGTGTCACGAGTGCTCTAATCTGGAAAATACCGCTTAAAGAGACAAGCTTGATTTGACTCGGAGGGGAGGAGGAGAAAAGGAGGACGGAAAGCAGGGATGTTAATCAGAAAGAGTGAATTCTGGATGGCTACCCTGCACTGGGGAAGGGGAATTAGGGATTAAAAGGAGAGGATAGAAGAGGAGAGGAGGTGCGAAAGTCACAGTATGTCAATCAGGCTAGTCTCTCTTAAAAAGCGAAGTGCCTTGTAGGCTTTGAGCGCAGATGACGTTTGTGGCAGAAGGGTAGATACTTGGGCTTGTTGGTACATGATCGAAGGGAACAAAATGTAGCGCACCAAGACAAGGACAGAGAAAGAAGACACACACAGCGCTAACTTCCAACTAATGTTTAATCAAGGAAGAAAGCATGGTTTTTATACCACCGCGTATCACATGCGCCAAAAGAACATGCGCTAGCAAGTCATATCAGCCAGATACGCAATCTCCTTTGGCAACAACGCGACAGAAGGGTTACTTATACAATCATCTTTCAAAAGAGTAATCCATTCAGCTTCAACTATTTCACGCGTTAAGCGGTTTTTGTGCACTTTTAAAACCATACTTTTTTTGAGGAGAGGAATACAATTGCAAACACGGCAATGGGCCGACAAACCTTTAGCACACATGTTACTCACATCCCGGCCATGCTCACGAAGCCTATCATTGAGGCATCTGCCCGTTTGACCAATATATTGCTTGCCACAGGATAGGGGTATTTGATAGACTACATTTAGGATGCAATTAAGAAATTTTTCTTTATGTTTCTTTGTGCAGTCTAACACCTTCTTGACTTCTGACGAAGTTTTAGTGCATAGCTGACTCAACTTATTCGGAGCCGAAAAAGCCACTCTAACTCCCGATCGCTGCGCAACTTTTTTGGGATTATGGGACAGCCTATGAATGTAAGGGATGACGGCAATTTTTTCTTTCTTACGCGGGGCCTGTTGACTGACATCCGCTTTTTTCTGGCATACTTTCTTCAAAACGCCTTCGGCTACGGACACAAGAAGATGGGAAGGGTACCCGGCACATTCTAGACGCTTACACTGTTGTGAAAAACTGTCATGCATGAGGTGCGGGCAAGATTTCTTCAGAGAATTAACAAATGAAAGGCGAGCAATAGAACGTTTCACAAGTTTAGAGTGCGATGAATTGAAAGGTAACAATGGTTTTTCGCCACGAGGTTTAAACATCCAGCACGTCCGATCATGATGAAGTATGAAGTTAATATCTAGGAATTGAATACCACCTGTTTCAGGTAATTCAAATGTTAATTCTAGAGATTTGAAATGGTTACGAAACAGCGCGAGGACATTAAAAGCGTCATCCATGAAGGAACCGTCATTTCTGTTAAGTACAATGAGGTAATCGTCCCTGTCTTGGTGCGCTACATTTTGTTGCCTTCGATCATGTACCAACAAGCCCAAGTATCTACCCTTCTGAATTACATTTCTAGTACAACGGGCCCTTTTACGTGTTCTGTAGATTTTTCGACTGCCGTAGCTATCATTGCTGTGGCCACCAGTCGTGCACGGACACTTTCGTTTTGCTGTCGGAACAAAGTGCTTCCGGATGAAGTGAGGTGGCTCTTCGGTGGGTTCATCCCATCGCAAAGTCATGGCATTAGAGTTTGCAAGATTCTGAAGGCTGAATCGTTTCGGCTAGCTCGCCTCTACAGGGAATACCTTCACCTTCTTGTTTACCAAAGGTTAAGTCCATCCACAGCAGGGAAGAAGCTTCTAGAGTGCCAGCGGCTTGTCAGCCAGACTACGGAATTCATTTGGCAGCGACAACTGTACCACCTCAGAAGACAGCATAGGAACAAGGCTCCTAAACCTCAGTGCGTCATCCACGCACCTCAAGAATTGGCTCTACCTGAGCATGTGAAATCTGTTTTGTCGCTGGGACCTAAGTTCGCCCTGGATCCAAAACCGTCTTCAGTGGAGCGGCTCACGTTCGTACACCAGATTTCTAGGATCCTACCCGAACAAGAGTCCGACCACTGTGTTTCCGCAGGTGTAGACATCTTACAACGATGTAAGTTGCAGCCTTCTAGACTTCCTGTAAATCGAGTTAAGTCCTATCTTGAGCGGCATTCGTTGTGTCTTCTTGCCGCAGACAAAGAAGGGGGGTTTGCTGCACTGCCGTCTGCTTTTTCTTAAAAAAGCATGTGAAGCTGTGTTCTCCGCTTTCAGCTGTCATCCAAAACTGAATATGTCAAAACTTAAAGGTGAAGCAAAGAAACTATGCAAGAAATTGGACCTTGGGTCTGTGCTCAAAAAGATTACTGATTGTAAAAAGGAGTTCCTTCAGGTTTTCTTCAGTGCAAAGACCCATAAAACTGATGTACCGTTCCGTGCTATTGTATCTGAGAATGGCACATGGCAAAAATCTGTGGCCCTGTGGTTACAAGAAAAACTAAAACTGCTTTCTGTTCAAGATCCCTTCCTTGTCCGTAACTCTGAGCAGGTGTTAGATTTTGTTAACTCACATGCAGATCAAGGCGTTTTTGCTTTCTCTATTGATGTAAAAGACTTGTACTATTCCATTCCGCATGACGCTCTCCTATCCTGTATTGAAGATAGCATTGATCAGTATGGGCCGATTGCCTTTCAAAATGCTTGTGGTATTTCAGTGAATGAATTTTTAGAACTATTACGATTTTACCTGACTTCGACTTTTATAATTTTGGATGGAAAACCATACCTTCAGAAACAAGGCATCTGCATTGGGTCGTGCATAGCCCCCATCCTAAGCGATTTATTTTTAGCCCGGCTGGACAGGTCTTTTGCTGATACAGTAACTGATACCAATGTTATTAGGATTTTTAGATACGTTGACGATTACCTCATTGTACTTAACAGAAATGACGGTTCCTTCATGGATGACGCTTTTAATGTCCTCGCACTGTTTCGTAACCATTTCAAACCTCTAGAATTAACATTTGAATTACCTGAAACATGTGGTATTCAATTCCTAGATATTAACTTCATACTTCATCATGATCGGACGTGCTGGATGTTTAAACCTCGTGGCGAAAAACCATTGTTACCTTTCAATTCATCGCACTCTAAACTTGTGAAACGTTCTATTGCTCGCCTTTCATTTGTTAATTCTCTGAAGAAATCTTGCCCGCACCTCATGTATGACAGTTTTTCACAACAATGTAAGCGTCTAGAATGTGCCGGGTACCCTTCCCATCTTCTTGTGTCCGTGGCCGAAGGCGTTTTGAAGAAAGTATGCCACAAAAAAGCGGATGCCAGTCAACAGGCCCCGCGTAAGAAAGAAAAAATTGCCGTCATCCCTTACATTCATAGGCTGTCCCATAATCCCAAAAAAGTTGCGCAGCGATCGGGAGTTAGAGTGGCTTTTTCGGCTCCGAATAAGTTGAGTCAGCTATGCACTAAAACTTCGTCAGAAGTCAAGAAGGTGATAGACTGCACAAAGAAACATAAAGAAAAATTTCTTAATTGCATCCTAAATGTAGTCTATCAAATACCCCTATCCTGTGGCAAGCAATATATTGGTCAAACGGGCAGATGCCTCAATGATAGGCTTCGTGAGCATGGCCGGGATGTGAGTAACATGTGTGGTAAAGGTTTGTCGGCCCATTGCCGTGTTTGCAATTGTATTCCTCTCCTCAAAAAAAGTATGGTTTTAAAAGTGCACAAAAACCGCTTAACGCGTGAAATAGTTGAAGCTGAATGGATTACTCTTTTGAAAGATGATTGTATAAGTAACCCTTCTGTCGCGTTGTTGCCAAAGGAGATTGCGTATCTGGCTGATATGACTTGCTAGCGCATGTTCTTTTGGCGCATCTGATACGCGGTGGTATAAAAACCATGCTTTCTTCCTTGATTAAACATTAGTTGGAAGTTAGCGCTGTGTGTGGCTTCTTTCTCTGTCCTTGTCTTGGTGTGCTACATTTTGTTCCCTACGTTTGTGGCCATGGTCCCAAGATCTTCCCTTCCGCTAAGGGGTGAGCGTCCAAACGATCCAATGCAGTACGCTGCGCAAGTCGTTCAGTTGAAAAAACAGGGCAATCACAAAGGAGATGCTCAATCGTTTCATCAACGCCACATCGTTCACAAGCAGGGCTGTCAGCCATTCCGATCAGGAAGCAGTATTTGTTTGCGAAAGTAACGCCAAGTCATAGGCGGCACAATAACGCGTTTTCACGACGTGTTGTGCGGTGGCGAATAAGCAGGCACAGTGCGGGGTCCAATGCCTTGAGGCGACAGTTGGTAAACTTCCCGGTATTCCACGATGAATGTGTCAGCTCCACAGCCAAACGGCGATGCCCGCTCGCTGCGTCGGCTCTCGTTAACGGAATTTGTACTAGAAGTCCGTCGTTGTGGGCAGAACGGGCGGAGTCGTCAGCCTGGTTATTTCCTGCAATGCCACAGTGTCCTGGCAACCACTTGTGGATGATGTCGTGGCCTTCGGATATTTCGGCGTGGTGCAGCGTGCGGATCTCTGCAATTAGTTGTTCATTTGAGCCTTGGCGTTGTGCCGCTTGCATGCCTTGAAGCGTTGCTTTGGAGTCAGTGAAAACTGGCCATTCTTGGGGGAGTTCCTGGCTGATATATTCGACTGCAGCCCATAGGGCAGCTAGTTCCGCGCCAGTCGAAGAGGTAAGATGAGTAGTCTTTAGCTTTATCAAGACGGTCCTTGCCGGTACTACCACTGACCCCGCGCAGCTGACTCACGTAACTGAGCCGTCCGTGTACACATGTATTCGGCGATGGTGCTTAGAGTGGAGGTGATCCAGCGTTATTTTTTGCAAGGCAAGCATTGGTACCCCAGCTTTCTTCTTTATGCCAGAAATCGATAGGTGAATCTGAGGTTCTGTAGGCTCCATATGGGTGCGCACGGTCCTGAAGCAGGAGTGAACAGCGAGGGAAGATAAGTGCGGTGGGCGTCAATGGTTTTGGAAAAGGCAGTACATGGTCTAGTTGCTAAGAGATTTGCCAGGTGGTCATTGAGAACTCGTGCGAGGTGTCTATTGTGTATTATCAGGGTCTCGACAGCAACATAGGTAAGACAGGATGTTCCCCGGCTAGAAGAACAGTTGCTGCCGTTAAGGTGCATTTAGGCGAACCGAGGCAGATGCGGAGAGCTTGCGCTTGCACACTTTGGAGAGTCCGAATGTTCATCTTCGTGATGTTGTTGAATATCGGAAGGCTGTACCGCGTGTACCCCATAAATAATGATCGATAAAGTTGTAGCATCGAGTGCACTGATGCGCCCCATTGCTTTCCCCCGAGGAAGGAGAGAACATGAACAATGGCAAGTAGTCTCTTTTTCATGTCATTCAGATGTGGGATCCACGACAGATTCCTGTCGATGACAACTCCCAGGAAGCTATAGCGTTTTTCACAGGGAATGACTTTCCCGTTTATAGATATGGTATAGTGTGACATTGGTTTTCGTGTGAAGGCCACAAGAGAGCATTTCTTACTTCAAATGCTAAGACCCTGCAAATGTAGGTAAGACGTCACGATTGATGCTGCCCATTGAAGTCTCGCACGGACTTGGGGACGAGTCACACTTGACGCCCAAATGCAGATATCACCCGCATAGGTGGACACCTGAGTAGATTGTGGCAGTAAATCGACCAGGCCGATGAGAGCAAGGTTGAACAGGGTTGGGCTCAATACCCCACCCTGTGGGACTCCGCGTGAACACCGAAGTAAAGAGGTTAGTCCGTCCTGAGTCTGGATAAAAAGCCACCTCTCTGATAAATAGCTGCGTATTTAGCTGAACATACGGCCTCCATTCTCAGCGGTTTGCAATGCTTCCATAATAGCCTGATGTGCAATGTTGTCTTAGGCGCCTTTAATGTCCAACAACAACGCCGCAGTCAATCTTTTCCCATTTTTTTGCACCTGAACGGATATGACCAGGTCAACCACGTTGTCAATGGACGAACGGCCACGTCGAAAACCGGATATAAAGCCTGGATACACTTGGTATCTCTCCAAGTACCACTCAATTCGCGTGAGCGGCATTCGTTTCATAAATTTGCCGACACAGCTGACAAATGCTATCGGACGATATGATGAAAGCTCGAGGGGTGATTTCCCGGGTTTCCGCAATGGAAGGAGCCGGCTGGTCTTCCAGTCATTGGGAACTGTGCCGTCGCACCATGTTGTAAAGGTCTAAAAGAGCCCGACGAGCCTCCTGGACCTTGGTAAGCGCGGCGTACGTCACACCATCGGGCCCTGGCGATGACGCCCGTCTGTAACAAGATAGCGCGGCGTCGAGTTCTTCTAAAGAAAAAGATCCATACGTGAATCCCTCGATGGTGGAACATCACGACAATACTCCGCTACTGCTGGGTTTGGGAAGCCAGTCATCTTTGCACAGAGTTCTTCGGTTACATCAACCTCGCTGCGTCGCTGGAGCAGCGCGAGGGATTTGAACGGGTAGCGCTGTTGAGGGGATGTTCGGAGACCACGAATCACCTTCCAAACTTGGGACAGACTTCCACGGATCCAGTGTTGCGCAAAAAGACCGCCAGCGTTGACTCTGAAGCGTCTGAATTCTGCGCTGTATCTTCTTGTGTATGCGCCTGGCATACCGAAGGTCTAGGTGCGACTTCGTACGACGGTATCTACGCTCTGCTCGCCGCCGTAGCGATCGCAGTCGCTGCAATTCAGTATCAAACTGGGTCTAGTTTGCCACAGGATTGAAGACGCGGGTTGCTATTTCCATAGCCTCCTTATCTTTCCTTCATACCCGTGTAGAAGCCTTCAACGCAAGCATCTTCCATAATTTCCTTGGAAACTTCCAAGTCAATGTAGCTCATACGTGATGCTGAGGAAGATGTGACATGGCCGGTAATGGTAAGGTAGGTCGGGATGTGGTCGCTACCATTGGTTCCATTATCTGAAAACCAAAGGACCCGTCCTGTAAGGCATTCCGAAACGAAAGTCAAGTCCAGGCAGCTGCTATAATTCACTCCTCTAATATACGTCGGGGTTCCGTCATTAAGGCATTGAATGTTACGGTGGAAGGCGAAGTAGATGAGCTTTCTGCCCCTGAGGTTCATCCTAATACCTCCCCACAAAGGGTGATGGGCATTGAAATCTCCTGTGATAATCCATGGACCACTTGTGACTCCCACCAGGTCACTCAGTCTCTCGGTATCAAAACGGCTTGATGGAGCCAGGTACACAGCCACAAGTGTCAGTATCAAGCGCGGCTCTTCACAGTCATGCAGACATACTGGTTATTATTGTTCAGAGGAACCGGATGAAGCACGTATGTTAGTTCACGTCGAATGTATACGAGAACTTTGCTAGTTCTGGTGCACGCATGCGAATAAAAGGCCTTGTAACCGGATATTTGCAAAATTTTCGATATGTTCGGTTCAAGAATAACGAGAATAGGGAATTATTTTCATAGACATCGCGCCGAATATCCGAAATCCGAGAATGAAGTCCACGGAAATTTCACTGAAAATAAAAGCTTGCTTGACGTATTTCTGAAGAGGTAAGTCCGGGGGAGCCACGGTGACTAATTTTGTAAGGCCGCAAGAACTGGATGTAGTGCGTCCAGTACTTGCAGAGCGTTGTTTGCTGCTGGCATGTTCAGTCTTGTCAGGAAACTGTGCATGGCATTCATCAGGGATGTGAGCATAACAATCACTTGCAGATCTTGGCTGCTGTCAGAGTTGTCGTTGCGCTGGCTCAATTATAGCCGTTAGACGTTTGGATGGCAGCAACGTTCCTGGCCTAGTGCGAATAGAAGGCTTCGGTAGGGATGGCCAAGAGGTTTGGCACGCTCCAGGTCTGGCATCAGTAGAAGGTAGGATTTCTGCGTTCACAGTAGGTGGTCGCGGAGTTGGACAAGCCATAGTAACACTTGCAGGTTTCTCTTCAACGGTGGTTGCCTTCTTTCTCGATCGTTTTCGATGCTAGCGACATCTTCGCACCTTTGCAGTGTCTTCTCTGTACGTGGAACCATCTTGCACCCTTTGCCTCAGTACTGCCGTCTCAGTCTTTAGCCGAGGGTAATCTCGCGAAGATGAGTCGTGGGGACCACTGCAGTTGGCACATTTCAAGGCGTTCGCTCGGCAGGCATCAGCTCTGTGTGCCTCTGAACATCTGGAGCACACGATGGGGTTGCTGCACACAGCGCTCACGTGGCCTATCTTCATGCATTTCCTGCAATTTTAATGGTTTAGGCACGAATGGTCGAACTGAACGTCGAAAGTGCCCGACCTTAACATGCGCTGGTATGTAGTCACCATTGAACGTAGGATGCATGTTGACTTTCCAAGGCGCTGAACTGGACTATGGTAATGCTATCAGTCACCGGCTTGATCACCTGATGTAAGTCAGCGTCACTGATTCTAATGTCAACGTTGTAAATGACTCCAGCCGTGGTCCCACTGCCTCGTAAACTAAGAGGGCGAACACTGGTATTTCCGAGTTTGGTTACTGCGGCTAATTTGTCGAGTGCGCTTCGCTCAGCGACATCAATGGCAAGGATATTTTTTTAAGTATTTATCCTCCCGTCTTTGATGGCCCCCGGTATGAGACTCTCCAGATACAGCTTGCCTGTTTGTATGGTTCAGGTTGTCTGTCTCGTTTTGCGGTACAAATAAGGCCGTGTGTGCTGGTACACTTCGCGCCGTGATGACCGTAGCCGTACTCGATGAGGACGACTTAGCGGCTTTTCGGCGCAGTCAGCGTTTTGACTCGAAATAATGAACAAAGTAAGCATGTTAAAGGCCCCTATTTTTAATCCACTTGTAAATTAAAAAATGCATTTTAATTTCGAAATAAAATACATGTCACAAAAAAAAAACTGAAAACTCTGGCCACCCCTAAGCATCTGCGGAATATTATATATATATATATATATATATATATATATATATATATATATATATATATATATATATATATATATATATATATATATGAAGGAAAGAAGCCAACAGCCGGCGAGGCCAAGGAAAGCGTTGGGGATGGTACTTTGTCTTTTTTTTTAATGTTTACTTGGATAATCACAGAAATTAGCAATGTAATCTGTTTAGGGGAAAGATAATTAAACACAAAGTAGAAGAAAAAACAACGTGCCGATGGTGGGAACCGAACCCACGACCTCCGAATATCGCGTCCGGTGCTTTTCCAACTGAGCTACATCGGCCGCTGTCCCCCCTGCTACTTTCTTGGGTATTTATGTTGTCTGTATATATATATATATATATATATATATATATATATATATATATATATATATATATATATATATATATATATATATATATATATATATATATATATATATATATATATATATATATTTGTGCACATAAAAAAACGGTGCGCACGTTTAAAATTTCCATGCTCTGCGCACAAATGCTGTTCTATAAGCGGCGTGTGGATGGGTGTATGCAACTAGAAGCAGCTTCGCTCGTGTCCTTCGTGTACTGGCAGTAAGCGTGTTTCACTTGCCAATGTCTTAACAGCGCTGGGTTGAGACAGGGATATACTGATATTGACGGCGCCGTGGATAAAGGCGATTGAGACTTTCTACCTGTTTTATTGAATTTTCAAATTTTTGAAAGTTGAACAAGATCTTTAACAGTAAATAGGCACCGGAAAAATTGCAGTGAGAAAATAGAAGGAAGAATAAATAACTTCCAACAAAAAAAAAAGAAAAAAAACGTGAGCAAAGCCGTATATGTCCAGATTTCTTATGCGCAAGTGACAAGTTTTATGAAAACTATTTGAATTATGATTAAAATAAATAAACAATTAAAGACAATGTCCCCGTCAGGCACACGCACCCCACCAGCAGACGACGCCTCATGCAGCGTAAATTGTGAGGTTCCTATAGAAAGGCCCGATTATAGCGCAGAGCCGATTGGGTAGAAAAAAGATAATTTCAATTAGCCACTGTATTTAAAGTAACTGCTTCTGCTCAGAAAAACAAGAGATCAAGATTATGCTGAAACTACCGTAGCATTTTGCTACAGCGCGAAAAACTGGTGACGTTCGGTAGCCCTAAAAACTGCGCCGGGATTGCAACGTATCGCAATTTGATAGGACAGTCGCCCTACTCACTAAGCGAC
This sequence comes from Amblyomma maculatum, assembly GCF_055883805.1. Taxonomy (NCBI): domain Eukaryota; kingdom Metazoa; phylum Arthropoda; class Arachnida; order Ixodida; family Ixodidae; genus Amblyomma; species Amblyomma maculatum. Next base: position 66,038,236 of record NC_139344.1, read on the forward strand.
ACTATAGTAAAACAGGCATCCGTGGCAACGCGTGCATGAAATATGCAAAATATGGCGTCAGAATTCGAACTAATGCATCGGCCGTATGTCTCAGCACAAACGAGGCAGGTTCTCCGAAGCCACATTTCAGCTGATTCGCCACAATTTCAAAGTAAAACAGACCGTGTGCGCTGCAGCGCCAGAGGGAGCAAGCGCGTTTAATGTGCAACATGATGTACCAGGCGGGGTGAGTATCGCTGAATGTCGGTACCTGCAAAACTGTTGTTTTCATTCAGTCCGTAACACATTACCGCGACGTTGAAGATTGCCTGGAGAAACGCTCTCACGCAGATACTAGTGATTAAAGGACAGGCATTAAATCCCAACTCTCCCGAAACACTCATTGTATCCGACAGAGATGACAATACAAATACCGGTTATTGGAGAGAGCACGAAATTGATGGCAACATAGCAATGCCGTGAATCAACACCTAACGCTTCGACGAATACAGGCCTAACACTTCGTACTTACCAAGCAGGCCGAGTATACCGAGGCGTGCGTTCCTTAAGAAGCCCTGCTAGCAACTGGTAAGCCCTGGATGGTAAGCAAATGGTAAGCAAATTGATACAACTTCCAGCCCTTTCCTCCACAGTGGTCGTGCGATTCCCTTACACTAAAACAGACAGGTTTACGAGACCAACATTCAAGTTAGAAACGCTTTCCTTTAGTCATGATTGTTGTTTAGGAATTAAATTACACTTTTCTCATTTCATTTTTCCCCAAATATTATCGGCCCCTTGCAACGAATGCACACATATAGTGCATAACTACGGGCATCATTTTAGGAATTTCTGCCCCTTGCATGTGCGGGTAGGTTTAGTCTAGGCTATTCGCGGCGAGGCTTTTGGCCAACAACCATCAAGGACGCAATGTAGATGGTGCAAGCGCATTCTCCCCAATTGTGAAAATCCAGTCAGTGCGTGCGATGAAACAAAGGAAGAAAAAAAAGGGCGCGAACGAAGGCCGCTCCAACAATCAAAACAGGAACAAGCTGAATGCCATCAACGAGATGACCTCGGCGCTTCAGGAATACGAGTGAGCCTTAGGGTCAGCATTGGCTCGCCAAGGGGAGAAGAGCGTGAAAACGCATATATCACATAGCAGCTGAAACGCAATCTGCCGCTGCAGCGAGTTCTTTTTTGTTTTTTTCTATTTCCTTAAAAAGGCAAGCGAGGTGGAAAACATATGACGATCGCACAACAGGGGTTTTCGAAAAGCGTGACCTGCAAGCGACCATGTCGGGGACACGCTAGCCGCAAAAGTCGATAGAAGTGAATAATAAAGGAAGGAAAACAGTGGAAAGGAGCGAGCGATAGCGGGAAAGAATCGCGCAGGCCAGCTATCTCCTCCGCCACGGTTGGCGCCATCGAAGGCCATAATATGCACCGTTGCAACCAGCCCAAGGTTTCATTTTATTTCGCAAATCTACCGGTATTTTAGGGAGCGCCCTTTTTTTTTTATTCTTCCTCCTTGTAAATGTAGCAAAAAGGTAAAAGACTTGCGCAAAAAGTAGATGAAGAAAGAGACGTGACAACAAGACAGAGCGTTGTCACGTCTCGTTCTTCATCTACTTTTTGCGCAAGTCTTTTACCTTTTTGCTAATATGAACCAACTCGCCCAGAAGAAAGTACTTATTGTAAATGTACTTCGTCGTGCAGTGCGTATCAGCAGCTTGTGAAACAAATGCAGGTTGTAACCGCACTGTTTTATATTTCAAGGTCTCGTTCATTCCCATAGTGTTCACCAAAGCCATAAGGCAGACGTCGTTTTTTATGGCATCTTTCTCCGCTAGCAACACAGGGCTAGCCCAGTGATGTTGCACATGGCGTGGCCTTAAATAGGCGCCACAAAGGAAACAGATAGTCCTCTGGTCTAACCAAATAAACAAACAGAAGTATCGGAGAATTTTATGTCACTCAAACTAAGACTACACCGTTTCCACAGTCTCGTCAAGGAAAGTTGAGCTCTGCGCTGGATGCTCGGGCATTTTTCGGTCATTTAGAGCTAAATGGCGAAGCGTAGAGGGTTCTTCCGATTCTGGCACCAGTGTGCGACTTGTACTAGATACGCGCCAAGCCGCATATTCATGTAAGGCAAGCGCAACGACGAGATTATCGCCGCTTTCGCCAGGGGCGGATTTCTAACTTGAATGTTTGCCACAGTTAATGTAAAGGAGGTGAAGACATTTGTTGTAATTATTTTTCTTGCACTTCGTAACACAACGGTCTCCGGAGTCCCCCACTACGGTGTCTCTCATAGCCTGGGGAGCTTTGGGACGTTATACCCGATAAACCAAAAAAACACGAGTTAAAAAATAATACTTCAGAATCATGTTGCCTTTGAACAGTTGTCCAGAAAATTTGCGAAATCAGTATTAGGTCATCTGCTATGCGTATAGTCTTCAGCGATGGTCAGATGAAGTTTTCAAACTGGATTCAAGCGCGGAATGTCTCCATCAAGACTGGCACTGTTAGAAATGTCGTTATGCAGTTCTCTTTCCAAGTGGACGTAATCTAATAACGTTCTCAATATTGTTACTTCCTACCAGCCCAAATACACTTGAAGTGACTGAAAAATATCAGCATGGGCGGGGCATGTAACGAACAGAACGTGCTGAACAAGAATGCTGGCTATCATAATGGTAATTATGATTACTATTAAGGGTGGCAATAGCGTAACCTTTGATGTTTGCTGCACATAATGAAGATACGCGACTGAAGGCACAACAGGAAGTCACGCTCATCTGTTCCCACGATGTGCGCTCTAATTGTGGAGGCCACCGTGGCCTAGTGCAGCAATCGGATTACTGCTCCGGAAGGGACTGCCCTCTCCCTTCTCGTACTACTTAAACTCACAGCGAGCACCAAATTCAAGATAAAACCTTAGGTGAGCAAGTATTTGATCCCCCGACGCAACCAAATCCAACGAAACGGGCATCAGTGGAAAATCAAGTGGAAAATCTCCGGTAGGGGGTAATTGGCAGGTAACGTGACCGAGCAGTGGTTCATCGATGGGTTATGTGGCTGTACGAGACCACACGTATCAAAGAGCTGGGAGGAGCTGCCGTGTCTGGTTAGTCATCTGAGGTGGGAAGGTGGGATCGGAATCAAACTTCCAGAGCTCCCGGATGCCATTAGAGGCACGCTGTATACTTTTAGACCACGCGGGCACAGCGGGGCAAAGCGAGGCTTTACATCCATGTCGGGCGGTCGCTGACGACCGGTAGCTGGGTAATGCGGAAGTTTAAACATATATGTTAATAAGAATATGTGAAATATTAAAAGCACAAATAAGTAAGGCATGGGTAATTAAGCGAGCAGAGACTGCATGCATACACAAACGGGGAATCGCAAGTGAAACCGCAGACAGCCGCCATTTACGCTGCCTCGTCATACCCTTAGAGGCGGAGCCTAAATGTCCTCCATGCATTTTACTCTCACTGAATGCTAATACATTTAATTCACATCGTCTTTTATGCTTTTAGCTTGATATTTTGCTTCTGTGTTCATTTATTGCCGTTTTGTCTTTTTAAGTAGGTGCTGCAGTTCTTCATTGTGCTATACAGCACTGATAAAGTTTCCCCGTGATGTGCTGCAATAATGTAGGTCAACATCACTGGTCGTAGTGTTTTGTACTAGGATTCTTCTTGGCATGACCAGTGCTGCATGATGCCATTCAGAGTCGGTTAAAGCTCGGCCTGCATTCCCTAGCACAGGATCTCCATCCCCACCTGGATTGCATCTATAATTCTACGTAATCGCCACAAGAAGGATAGACTTTCGTCGCCAGATGATCTGCGAGGGCGTTCCAGTATTTTTTGTTGTGGGCGGGCTGTATAAAACTAGCCGTATGGCATGTTGTAGTCGGCTATTTCTCTATGCTTTTTGCTCAATACCTTTTCCAGCGCCTCCAAACATGTCAGGCACCTCGAGGATCCAGATCGCAAACAATGCTTATATCTATACTCAAAGTCAAGAAAGAATTCAAAAATTTTCAAAGGTCACTGCAGAATCTGCACAGGAGAAATGCGTAAGCCTGAGCGTTGCCGTGTTGTACACTAGATATGTCCGCGGGATTCGGCGAGTGACAGGCACTGTGCATTTCCTTTGCTGTAAACCAATTATAGAACGCCTGCGAACTTTGATGTGTTCAACGGAATGCTTGTTGTGTTCGACAAGAGGCGCACAATATACCATGTGCAGCCCCAATGCTCAAGATTTCGCATTTCTGCACTGCAGATTCTGCAGTGCTCTGGGAATGTTTCAGAGTGTGTTTGCTTGATTACCTTTTTTTACCCACTAACCAATCCCACCCATTACTGCACGCAAATCACGGCCTTTCCCGCTCGAACACGTTCCAGCATTTCAAATTTCCCGCCAGCAGAATTTAGGCTACGTCACCGGAAGTCTAGTACCAGTGACCCCCTTTGGACGTCGACATTACAAGTCCCGGCTATTTCGATGTCTGATTGACTTAATCGGCTTTAATTACTCACATAATTAACCCACATCAACCATTTTGTCACTTGCACACCTTTACTTGACGCTACATCCGATGGTACCATTCTTTTCCTGATATATCACCTAGTTCCTCTTTTAAAGCGCTGACAAGGTCATGCCCACGCAAACCCGCCGACATAGCCATCCAATGCTCACGCATTAATGAACAGAAGACATTTTGTGAAGTGGGTTCCGGAAGGATTCATTCTCAGAAACAAATTCGCCTTGGGGTAATGTTTTCCTAGGGCCTGCATACTCAAAGCCTTTTCTTCCCGGGACGCTTTTTCCGGCGCCGTATCTTCAGGAAACATTTTTCCGAGGTCGTTTTTGCCTGCAAACTGACATTTTTCGCCTCCATCAACAAGCGGCCCCCGCGACCGGGATTTGTTATTTGGTGGAAACAGCGCGAAACACAGCGGACAAGAAAGAAGACGGGGCAAGTGCTTCTTCCCCCCCAACCCCCCTCACCGCGTTCAAGGCTTCAGCAGTTGAGCCACCATGGCGAGGCTGAAACATGGTTGTGCCCTTGCTAACAAACGAGAACGTAAAATGACAGTCGACGATCATTTGTGGACGCGCAACGCTGACTTCTCTATTTATATTATAAAGCGAAGCACCAGCTGCGATGGTCGAATATCGTGGAGTATCTATTGCAAACAAAAAGATTAAATGGCAAATTAGTATGTCACTATACTTTCTGCATTTATCAAGGACTTAGCCCTGTAAATTGATGTCTTAAACTAGTCCCCTAGTTTCCAGGGCTGCCACAAGAGTTTGCAGCAAATTGTATTTCGTACGGGGCATACAAAGACGATTTACGTTTTGGTAAAACTGAGAGAATGGTACTGCAGGAAGTAAAATATTAGGAGGATATTTAGCAATCCAGATCTACTGATATACTAAGTATGGCTCCTTTTTACTTTCCTTCTGTTTCGTCATTTTCTTTTCTAAAATAAAACAAAACTAATAGATATGAAAAAAAAAATAAGCCTTAAAGTCGCACACTTGACACAGCCCCTTGTTTTCTAATGCTATTTTATTGAATCCATCTTTACCGCAGGGATATTATGCGACAAAAAGAAACACTACAATTTGTGAGCAGGTTTCCCCTCTATCGAGCATTTATGTCTTTCTATACATTACCTGCCTCTCCAAGCCTACACCATCCCCGTCAACGCACGCTCCACGAGAGTGTAAGCGCTGGAACAAATGAGAGTATATGACCTGCCCGCTGTCGGGAGTTATATATTCCGACACCTGCTACATGACATTAGGCGCATGAAGAACACTTGCTCCTTTAACCGCAGCTTCTGACGCATTTATTTTCCTTCACTGTGCCCATTTGTTTTTGCTCGCGTGGGCTAAATATGATCGTAGCTCCCAAACTGCCTGACGAACTACGCCCAGTCATACAAGCCAACCTGACCCGGAATGGCGTTCAGTCTCCTTCTTCTGTTTGTATAACTTTCTGCGTATTGCGGACGAGGCCGCCAACTACCAGCGCCTCTCACGAATTGAAGCGGAGAAACAGAGAACCTGCAGGCATAACAAAAGCAGCAACGCCATGGCAAAAACCGCAGGGAAACGTATTTTCCGCATCAGCGGAGCGGTTGGTGCTGTTATCGTGAGGCAGAATGTTTAACTCTATTTCGGTTCACTGCTTCCACAAGCACAGGAGCTGATTAGCAGTCGGGGCACGAAACCAAAGTTGGTGCCGCCAGGCTGGCGTCAAGGTAGCATAGCCTGTGGAGCGCGTATCTAATTGATTGCCCCATCGACACAGTGGGGTCCCGCCTCTCAAAGGGAGGAGGGCACACCCCAAGGAGCCGCTGCCGTAGACGCCGGCCCAGAAGCTTTCCCGCTAATTAACGCCGTTGAATCGCTTTCTCGCCTTTTCGCGGAGGCCGGGCACTCGATCGCACGCTGTAGCGGTGGGTAAGTGCAACGATGCTGGCTCGCAGCAACCCCCCCAACGCACTTTTTTCTTTGGAACCCGTGCCGTCTCACCCCCGCTGCTCCTGATTTCTCCGCTGCTGTCTTCGCCGTCTCCCCCAGAGCGTGTCCTTTCTCCGCCGCTTGCCTTCTTTGCCCCGGGGCACGCGATAAATGCCGCCATAATATCGAGTTTTCCGACGACAACCTCGGGAAACGCGACGATAGATCGGCTTGAAGGGCAGCGCGCGGCTAGGGCAGCTTTAATAGTGGCTGAATTGTGATGTAGTTGCGATCGATGAGCAGCAAGCATCGCTCATTCATCGAGCGGTACATGTAGTAAGTGGTCAGAACACCAAGGAGATCTGCGAGCCGCGGCTTGTGACAGGATTTTAAGCACCATGTATAAAATGCATTAAACCATCGCCGGTGTGGGGGTGTCTTACTCGACCTTGTTTACGAAGTTGTATTGCTATTTATAATGTCACACTTAAACCTCTTTCCCATTACACGCCTGTGCATATTACGCGTTTAAAAAAGAAATTTCACTGAAATTCGGACACCCTTATTATTTTCCGGATTCCTTCCCCCCCTCCAAAAACAAAAAAGAAAACAATCATGTTTACGCATAAAGGCAACCACCCGCCTTGATGAACTTTAAAGAAAAAAATGAAATTAATCTAATCTGCCCTTGTAGTTCGACACAGCAACCTTTCTTTGCCGCATTTTATATCATGCATTTCGCTATGTCAGCAACGAAAAAAAAAAAAAACGCACTTTACCAACTGTATTCGGTGGAACACTCATCCGTATAAAAAAAAAAAAAAAAGCGCCTGCGCGTGAGGTGCATATACCAGAGGCAGCCGCTAGATAGATTTAAATCACACGAAGGATGCAGCCAAGAATAGCCTCCAATGGATAGATTTTAATTGATACAACAAACACTAGCCTCCGAAACAGCCACCAAACGAAAAATTTCATTTCGTTGAGAAATGATAGGAACGACTAGACAAAAATAAGCAATAGGGTGTTGCGCAACTGCCCACTTCTTATAGCTTACAAAAGGAAAAAAAAGTATAAGGAAAGCTATTCAGCCGGTCACCCTTGCGTAAGACACTGTAAGCTAATTTAAAAAAAAAAAAAGCAGAGAAGAGAGACTATAAAATGCAGCCGCCTCATTTACAAGACTAAATAATTTGTTTCTAAATTTATTGATGTGGGACAGGTGGATGCATATGGGACAGGTGGATGCAGGTGGATGGGCTGAATAAAATTTATCGACCCGCATGCACATTTAAAGCTGAGCTGTGGTCAACCGGCACAGTGGTAACACTGACCTTTGAAACCTAGCCTACAAGCATGGCAGCCTTTAAAGCTGTGCAAAGAAGGTTTAGCTTAAACAGGCTTAAGGTTTTGCAACTGCCAAACTGGACAAGAAGCACAACTTCAAGAAGCTCGCTTTACTGATTTGCAGCGGGAAACACGAGTGGCGCTTTATTCAAGCATGTGCCGGGCATGGGCGGGGAAGCGGTCCGTTTCCCGCTGGAAACTACAATGCACTTATAAAATAATGACCACTATGCTGGCAGTGAAATTATCCAAGCTATGCAAATAGTGATGAGACATTGCAGATATTGCACGAAAATTAAGGTTCTTGAATGGTGATTAGTAGAAACAGGGGTGGTAGTCGTACTTGCACAGGATTTGTAGACAAGCATACATTTTCTTTACTTTTCTGATTTCACAACGCAATGACTCTTAGAGGTATTATCAAAAGTTCTAACTAATTCAGTACTGGCCCTGTACCAGGGAACAATACGCTTTGAATGCAGCGATTACCGGAAGAATTAGCTTCTCATAGTCATTATTACTGATCTGCTTTTTATGGTGAGGCCATTGTAAACTCATTTAATGAAAAAGCCCCTGCCTGCACCTGTTCTAACAATGTGGTATAACTAAATTAATATTTCAACAGCCACACGAGGCGCGACACACCCATCTGTGGCCCAGGGAATCGGCAGATACACCGGCACCTTTTCTGTCAGTGGCCAGGGGACGAATCTCGAAGAAAACGAGCTTAACCTCTTCGAATCACGAGTGGTGATCAAAAGGCTGACCCACTAAATGTAGTGGTACAAAAACGACAAGGGGTTGAGCGCTGAGCGCAGTCAGCACCTTCACGTCGTTGGAGCGTGACTAGAGAGATGAGGCGAGCGCCGATATTGTGCCGCGTACACAGACTGCTTTTGTTGACTGAACCATTCCATTCGCTATAGTAGCATGCTGCTGCACCGCGTGCCTTGGTTTCCGATGTCACAGAGGTACGATCAGTGGGGTTTACCGAAATTGCTAGTAAATGTAGGTTATAACATCTTTGCAGCGTTAGAGATTGTATGTGAAAAGTTTATCACACTGTGTCAGCGTTTTCATCTGTGTTCTCAACAACCGCAGAGTTTCTTTTTCGCTCTCTCTGTCTCTCTCTCTCTCTTGCCCTTTATTAAGCTCTTTGTCGCAGATGCTGAATTTGAGCAAATTCTAAGAATTTTGGCGGTGAGGCATCAGCACCAAAGGCAGAAACCGGAGAAAGAAAAAAGTATATACACATAACGATCTAATTTTTTATTCGCTGATCCTTGGACGCAGCGATGGCAATAATTTTCTTTCCTAAATTTTATGCAATAATTTGCAAGCCTGTCTTCAATTTTATAAGCAGTTCTTTTGTTTCTGTTATACATATTTTTTTATATGGGCCATGAGGCAACAAACAACGTCAAAAAAAAACGAGGAAATAATGCACGTGGTGAAATTATTCACCGTCACCAAGGGCTCTTCATGTAGATCAGCGTTTTTCTTTTCTGTATATTCGGTTTTCTGCCTGTTTCATGAAATGCGCCGTCATAATAATTTCTAGCAAAAAATTTAGCATGTAGGCTCCTTGTTTTTTTTTCATAAGCATATCACCACACTTAAGTCGACATATCTTTTAAACGATGCCTTTTTTTCTTACATTTTTGCGTATGAGTAAAAAGTAGCAGTAAAAGCATACCAGATAATATAGCACTCCTGTAAAAAAAATTTCGAAAACATCGCTTCCTCAAAACACCTGCCACCGTTATTGCAAAATTGTACATTTTCTGCGAGGGCATTAGTCAAATCAGGTTCTTTTTGTTCTTGAGCTCTTCCGCACCTCTTCAGGATGCTCGCCGACTTCGCGGGCAACGTGTAGTTCGCTCTCTCTCTCACACACACACACATACATGAAGGACAACAAACTTGAAGATGCAAGACGGAACTTAACTTTATATATCAAAAACGCGAAGTACAGGAAACTTATTTACATACGAAAGAGAGGCGACTACACTTGATGTCAGTGCACATTAAGGAACCCCAGGTGGTAGAAATTTCCGGAGTCCTCCACTACAGTGTCTCTCATAGTCTAAGTCGCTTTGGCACGTTAAACCCCACAAACCAAACCAAACACTTGATAAAAAAGACTGAACGAAACTAAGCACAGCTCCACGACCTGGCACGCTAACTGCAACATGAGCTCATATCTCTTTTTACGACTTCACTCAGCCGGGGCCTGCCTGCTACTGCTATCGTAGCTTCGTCGACGACCAGAACCGCCGATGGCCACGCAGCATGCTCTCAAATAACTGGCGCCGAATATTCGAGATCCGGATTCGGGATCCGGATTCCGGATTCCAAAACAGCGTAGCGCTGCCAAAGCTATGCTCCCCTCCTCCGGCACGCTAATATGGTCTGGAATTTGCTAGAAGCCATGGTCAGCACGCGCGGCCTAATCAATGACACGAATTGCGGACGAGGTCTGCACGGTTGGTTGCATGCGTGAATAAGCGTGCCTTTTCGCCCATGTAGACGCGGGCGAGGAGGCACAGCGCGATTGCCGGGATTGCTCAATCGGCCCTCGGGAAAGCCGCTCGGTTTTTACATTTGTGCCGCTTTCTAGAAGAGCGCGACGAAACATGGGAAAGTGGACCACTGCAGCCTTACAGCATTTTTTCGAGTTCAACGTATATACTCTTCCTTCATCAGTATGCACTGGTTAAATCATGCCATGCGTTTAAGCTTTCCTCCTTCTCAGCAACCGAGGTGCAACCTAATCCAAAAACCTTACGCATTTGGTGCCAAATTGAAGCCGATGAAGACGCGCATTTCGATAGGAAGTTTAGCCGTATACGCGAAAAATAAAATAACTCACCTTGGAAATCATAGATGGGATCGCATAGACACCAGTACGCAGCCAGTAGCTCACACTCCGGACGGTTTAGCCTACACGGCTTTTTCAGGGTTCCTATTCGCGACACGCATGCCCTCCGTTCTGCGCCATGTTGTTTCTCTAAATGGTTCGCAATATAGTCCCGTGTTTCAAATTTCTGGCACGAAATTGTGAACCGTGGAAATGGCTTTTTTCCGGTGAGGCGAAAATGACGTGACATCGAAAACTGATTTTAGCACAGCTATTCATGCTGCCTGTATGGTTAATATAAGTAATTGTTGAGGGAAAAAGAAGTTATATAAAAAAGCACTGCCTTGTCGTGGCGGAGGGGCTTGCGAAACTCGATGAAGCCGTGAGCTCTGCTGTGTAGGGCCACCCAAGATAGACAGGTCACGGCAGAGAGTTCAGACAAAATTTGATTCACTGGAGAAGGCAATGGCAACCCACTCCAGTATTTCCTGCTCAGAAAACCTTATGACCAGCCACAATACCATTAATGATATGGCGCCGTAAGATGAGCCCCCCAGTTTGGAAGGCGTCCCACATACTACTGGGGATGAACAAAGGGCGATTCCAAGTAGCTCCAGGACGAATGAAGCGGCTGGGCTAAAGCCAAAAGCACGCTCAGTTGTGGATGTATCGGGAAGCGACCAGAACGTCCGATGTTGCAAGGAGATATATCACATAGAAACATGGAATGTAAGATCTATGACGCAAGGTAAACTGGATGTCGTCAAGCGAGAAATGGACAGATTGAACTTTGATATCTTGGGTATCAGCGAGCTCAAGTGGACCGGAACGGGGGAATTTAATTCCGGCGACCATTATGTCTTTTATTGTGGGCACGAATCCAGGAGAAGGAATTGGGTCGCTCTCATAGTAAACAGAAGAATTGGCAAAGCAGTGCTATGGTACAACCCCAAAAATGACCGAATGATTTCACTTCGGATCCAAGGTCACCCTTTCAACATAACAGTTATCCAAGTCTATGCACCGACCACTACTGCTGAAGAAGCTGACGTTGAGAGATTTTATGCTGACCTGCAATGCCTTTTAGACCGCACCCCATCATAAGACGTCCTTTCTCTCATAGGAGACTGGAATGTAAGGTGGGGAGTGAAGAAATATCCGGAATTACAGGCAAGTTTGGTCTTGGTGAGCCAAATGAATCTGGGGAGAGGCTAGTAGAGTTTTGTCAAGAAAACAACCTGACTATAGCGAATACTCTTTTTCAACAGCACAAGAGGCGCCTGTACACATGGACTTCACCGGACGGTCTGTACAGGAATCAGATTGATTATATTCTTTGCCAGCAGAGATGGAGAAGCGCTATACAAGCAGTAAAAAGAAGGCCTGGGGCCGATTGTGGCACCGATCATCAGCTTATTGTTGCCAAATTTAAGCTTCGAATGAGGAAAACGCAGAAACCTAGAAGGCCTTTCAGGTATGATCTGGATCAAATTCCATCAGAATATGCTGTGGAAGTGAGGAATCGATTTCAAGAATTATATCTAGAAGATAGAGAGCCTGGAGAGATGTGGACTGATCTTCATGATATAATACAAGAAGTTGCTACTAAGTTAGTTCCAAAGCAAAAGAAATGCAAGAAAGCAAACTGGTTATCTGAAGAGGCTTTGCAAATAGCTGAGGAAAGGTGGATGGCAAAAGTTATGGGGGAAAGAAAAAGATACAAGGTTCTCAATGCGGATTTTCAGAAAATAGCAAGGAGAGACAAGAATGCCTTCCTGAGCATACAGTGCCAAGCGGTTGAGGACAACAGCCAATTGAGGAACACAAGAGCTCTGTATAAGACAATCAAAGATATCAAAGGAAGCTTGTGTGCTAAGCTGGGCGTGATAAAGGACAAACGAGGCACGGACCTCACTGAAGCCTCAGAGATAAAGAAGAGGTGGCAGGAATACACAGAACTGTACAAGATGGACCCGGATGTGCAAACCCAACATAAGACGGTTGTGATTACTGATCTCGGGCCGGGCATCCGGGAAGAGTGAAGTTGAATGGGTCTTAGCCAGACTTGCTAAGAGCAAAGCTAGCGGTATTGATGGCATTCCAGCTGAGTTGCTTCAAAACCTCAACCATGACGCTGTTAACGTTCTGTATACATTATGTCAGCAAATTTGGACAACCCTGCAGTGGCTACAGGATTGGTGGAGGTAAATTTACATCCCCATTACAAAGAAAGGCAGTGCCAAAGATTGTCCAAACTACCGCACGATCGCGCTTATTTCGCCTGCTAGCAAGGTGATGTTCAAAATCCTCCTAGGTAGGCTGCAGCAGTATGTGGATCGGAAGCTTCCGGACGTGCAAGCTTGGTTTCGCAAGGGCAGAGGAACTAGAGACCAGATTGCCAATCTTCCCTGGATCATGGAAAAGGCAAGAGAGTTCCAGAAACCAATCTACTTCTGCTTTATTGATTATGCGAAGGCGTTTGACTGCGTAAATCACAGTAGATTGTGGAAAGCTCTCCAAGAGATGGGAGTTCCAATTCACCTCATCTATCTCCTCAGGAATCTGTATGAAGAGCAAGACGCCACAATCACAACGGGGCATGGTCTTACTGATTGGTTTCCGATTGAGAAAGGAGTGAGACAAGGCTGCATACTGTCGCCCTGCCTATTTAACCTATATGCTGAGTGCATCATGAGGAAGGCCGGTCTGGACGAGTCTTCAGCTGGCGTGAAGATTGCTGGAAATACGTATCAACAACCTTAGATATGCGGATGATACCACTTTAATGGCAGAAAGTGAAGTGGAACTCAGGAGACTTCTGATGCGCGTACAAGAAGAGAGTGAGAAGTTTGGGCTTAAACTGAATATTAAAAAGACAAAGATCACGGCGTCTTGCCCTATCAAGTCCTGGAGCATCGATGGACCAGAAATAGAATCTGTGACAGATTTTCTCTTCTTGTGCTCCAAGATTACCTCGGAAGGAGACTGCAGCTATGAACTTAGGAGACGCCTGCTTCTGGGAAAGAGAGCCATGGCTAGCCTTGACCGCCTAGTAAAGAGCAGAGACATTAGTCTGCCAACCAAGATCCGTATAACTCGTACTATGGTCTTTCCAGTTGTGATGTATGGATGCGAGAGTTGGACTGTGAAGAAGGCTGACCGCCGAAGAATTGACGCGTTTGAATTGTGGTGCTGGAGGAGACTGTTGAGAGTTCCTTGGACTGCCAGAAGATCAAATCAGTCGATATTGTCGACCATAAACCCTGACTGCTCATTGGAGGGTCAAATTCTAAAGTTAAAGCTCAGCTACTTTGGTCATCTGATGAGAAGAGGGGAGTCGCTGGAGAAAGATTTGATGTTGGGAAAGGTTGAGGGTCACTGGAGAAGGGGTAGGCAGCGAACGCGATGGTTAGATGGCATCCTCGAGGCACTGCAGATGAAGTTATGTGATGTTAGGAAGATAGCGAGAGACCGGAAAGCGTGGCGTGATATGGTCCATGGGGTCACGAAGAGTCGGACACGACTGAACGACTGAACTGAACTGAACTGAACTGCGTGTATTACGAATTGGGTGAAATGAACTGCTTTCTGTCAATGGGCTCTTACTGAAATATGATTGGCTGACGTTGTGTAGAGGGAAATACATCATACATAAGCATCATACGGTTGTGTCAAAATGACGTTTCAAGACGTAGAGAATGTGCTGCCATTGCTGTAAATGACAAAATTTGGGCAACACGTTTGGAGCCCACCCTATTCGCCGCGAGATCGACCTAGAGGTGGCGCCACCGTCACTGCGGTAGTGTGGATCGGCAGCCGGCGGCGCTCGCAGAAACGCACGCTGCGTAGGTCTGCTTCCGAGTTTACGGAGGCTTTGTTGGCGATGAAAATGCATCTTCTGCAGTATTTCTGCAATATTGCAGAAACAAAATCCAAGTATTTCGCCAATGCAGCAGAAGAATAGCGGGTTTTAGAAAAACAAAGCACGCAACCACCATTCTTCTAGATTTACTTTGCACGTTTCTTGCGCTGTACCGCGCTCACGCGCCTAATGCTTGGGCCTGCCTAATGACAGCTTTACTTTTTTTTATCGATTTTAAAACAGTTTGCGCGTGTCTCATGCGAGTGAGACCGGCGAATTTAGTGTCAAGCCCACGCAGATACAAGGTTCGTGCTCTGACCTGCAGTAATTTAGATTGAATCGAGTAAGCCTGGTTCATTATATCGTACTTGACTCGAGGATTAAGCAGGTTAAATGTAGCATTGGCAGCGCATTGCATGGCGAGTTGCTTTAGACTGAGTGCACATCAACTCTGGCCCAGACAACCACGCACAAGTATTCCCCAAAAATGAGATCACGCCCACACCATACAGGAAACCTCGCCGCACAGTAAAGCTGATTGTTCACGTGTACAGCGCTGAGTGGATTGAATTTGCCGAGATGCTTTTTGCGGCCACTGTCATAGAATGTGTTGGTGTATTATTGCATGCGCCACTAACTGTAAATGATTTCCTGAAACCGAGGAAAGTATAAGGGATTTCTGATGTGTGTGATGTTAATATATAACGGTAAATTAGTTGTGTAATTATAATGCGAATAAATTTCCCCGTGTGAGAGAACTTTTACACACTTGACAGAATTTACAATGATCAGCTTATAATTTTCAGTAACGTTAAAGTGCAAGCTACGAATTCCTCGCTGCGAAGACATCGTTATAAACTGCGCATGGGCACTGTCATGTTCTAGGAAGCAATTTTACAAGCTGAAAATTTCTTTATCATTAATTATTTAGCAGTGAATAAATCTTATGCGAAGTAAAATATTAGGGTTGCTTCCAAAACATATGCCGGATATAAAACTATTCCGAAAGAAATGGAGGTCATCTTATCATGCGACTATAAAAATGTATTTATTCCCGAACTAAACACTGATATTTGAGCCCGCATGAAGCTGTTTTACTCCCCTTGTCAGAAATGACGAGTTTTGTCGGAAGACTGCACTTGGACGAAAAAGGATTATAATGATTATAATAGGCTACCAGTAAAGTACATTGATCTAGGTGTATTATGTAATATTTAGGCTAACAATTAGGTGCAGGGAGTATGTTTCCCAAACATTCGAGCATTTCTTTAAAGCAAAATGTGCTTACTAAAACTTTTACGGATGCACAGAAGCCTTCAACAACAAAAGAAAAGAAAAGAAATGCATATTGGCCGGGTTTAACGCATGAAAGCGGCATCGGCTATGACGGATGATTGCAGAGGTTGGTTTTGGTGTCGTTTTTTTTTTTTTCATTATTAACACCACATTTACCACGTGGGATTGTTTATTGTGCAGTCAAATCCCACAGCACAGGAACGCCTTTAGAAAGGGTTGTGACTGAATCCCCTGTTCTCGAAATCAGCAGTCGAGCGCCCTTACCATTGAGACACCACGACAGTGGTTTAAAGGCAAAAAAAAAAAAAAAAAAGAACTCACATAACACTATCGTGCATACAGACGGCATAGCAGGCATAGAGTGGTCTGTTCAAACTGCATTCTGCTATATGAAGCAGTCTGCGGTGGCATATGTTTTAGTAGCTGCGGTATTCCGAACAGAAACGGGAATATGCGATTTCTGAACGTTTGCATTAACTTTTATTGACGGCAATGACCTGTTTGCTTTGACACGGCGGTAACGACAGTACCACTTCGTTTGAGACATTTCATGTCAAATGATCTCAAGCGCCGAAGACCGCGATGGATGATGTCCTTGTCCAAGCATGACATGCTCGATACGGACAAGTATATATATTTTTTTTAATGGAGCGCGGGAATATAGACTGTTCATATTCATTTTGCATGAGGCATATAGGTAAGCAAAAGCTCACAGGGACTGCGAAACAAACAAAAACACTCCTGTACACGCCACATGCGCGCGCGTAAATCACTAAGGGCTGGCACGCGACGCGAAAACGCCTCCACACTGAGTAGGTTTCGTCGCTGAGCCGCAAGGTGGCGACTCTGTTCGATCTCGAGGCCAATAGCCTCAGTATAAAAACATAGCAAATTTGGCGTGGTGTATAGGCGGCTGTCAGCCCACTGCAGTTTGATGGACACCTAATTTGGATGCGGAAGTAAGCTGAGACACCTTGTTGTAATGGAAGAAGGCCCTGTAAAGACGTCATAAGCTACGTTTCTGCTTCTGAATCATTCAGAGGGCTAGTAATGAAGACCCAAATTTACAGCCGCACAGGACACTAGCTGTCCTCCCGTTGCAAACGTTTCGCTCTCGTAGAGAAATCTTAGATCCACGCCGTTGTTGCAAAGTGCTTCAGTGGCGGTCTGCAAGTTCCCTAGCTCAAGCTTTTTAGCTACGCGAGACTGGGCATTTAGGAGAGCACCGCTATGCTTTCGAATCCTCTGTTTGTACGCTTCGTGAGTGCGACAACCTAAGATGTGATATGGTGCGCTGGATGTGCAAGGTACTTCGCGGCGAGAGGAAGCGAGGTATCGCCAAGGACTGCCTTAAGCGTTGAACTTTGTGTGAACTGGTCGTTGCTCAGGTCAGTGGTGTTTCACGGCGTGATCGCTGTGGTGAATGTTTAGCTGCCATTTGTTTAAGTGCTACCTTCTTAATCTACGCTATCACTGAACTGCTTTTCAGTTACGTGTGTAATGATGGTGTGGAGTTGTCTGCCCGCATATACTTCTGTCCCAGTAGTACATTTCCAAGGTTACTACTGCTGCCTCCATTCCTGCCTCCTAAATACTGTGCTGTGGGCCACACCAGCCTTGAATCTCTTGCCTTTTTCCTTTCTTATTATATCGTTGTGCTTTATTGCGTTTTTCCCATCATGCTGCTGCCTCCATCGCTGCCGTCTGACTGCATTAAATTCAAAGAAACGGCTGCCGATTTTACCTGCTCCCCCATTTCTCTTTACAAAATTATTCTAGGCCTTCAAAGAATAGAAGTAAATAGAATAACTTTTGATTTTTTTAGTGACCTTAGGTTTAGCCGCTTCTGTTCTTTTTAATCTCATTATTGGTGCCATGTACTTGTATTTGAAAACAATATATGCACGACCATCTGAGATGCTTGGCTTCAAGACACATGTTGAAGTATTACATGTGTCGGTTGATGAGTAGGTGTACATTAAAAAATTTAATTACTTGCCTCATGCAAATAGAGCAGGTATTGCGCCTCACAGCAATTGTCTCACTGCAGTATGGCATCGCCACTCATCATCATTCTACCTCTATGTTCCTTCCTTTCCCAAGCGAAGGAGGTGAAACCATTTTTCTGTTGCCGACGTCACCTTTCCTAACATCCTGCAATAAACGTTGCTTTATTATAAAGAACCGTGTTGTACTGCACTTTATCACGCATGGAAAGGAGCTTCCTGGTTCTGTGGTAGGTGCACAAATGTTTTCAGGTAGCAACTGCAGGGCTATGCCTGACTCATGATGCTTATATGGAAAGTCGGGCAGGCAGGCTGTCTCTGAATGCACGAGACAAAATTGTGTTGCATCTCATATTGGTCTGCACTTGTGTCACATGTGAAGGGTAGCTTCTTGATTTTGGCTATAGCACTATGCGTTGACTTCAGTGTTTGTGAGAGAAAGTGCCTTCCCACCATGAAAAATGCAAGAAAACTACTGACACCTTCTTTTTTATTTTAACAAAATAATGTATGTGCCATGTAAATGGCCCATGTTTGCTTGCCACTTGTGACGTGTTTCATGTATATTTGCTCAGGTATGCACGAACGCCCACCTAATCTAATCTAATCTAATCTAATCTAATCTCAAGATTCTTTTAGATGACTTTTTGCTGCGCTAGCTTGCTTTAATACGACCAGAAAATAATCTCCCAGTGTCATTTTGACAAGAAGGGAAACGCGTTTTAGTGCCTGCATTCAAATGTCGCTGATAAGAGAATGTGAGATGTCATTGGCGCGTACGCGATCCTCCCCTCAAATTCTTCGTCACAAGCCACTTCGAATATCCTGGTGCCGTTCTTTCTCTGCAGCTGTAACGCTGCTCGCACCGTGTAAACTCGCTCGACCTCCCCGTCCATAGCTCTTGCATAATGTCGAAACACGTGTATGTCACAATACACTGAAACCCCAACGCTGCCACAAAGCACTTGCTCACAACGCAGCTGGAGGAGTCCGCATCGCGGAATTCCCCGCAACGGCTCCGTTCCTGGAGCATCACCAATTTTCATACTTGGCACCAATATATAGTAGCAGACGACGGCGCTGTTGTTTCGATCGTTTTGTCTTTTCTTTTCCGTCAGAATGCGCAATCCGATTGTGTGCTTACGTAACCTGACACCACCCTGCTACACACGTCACGCGTACGTCACAGTTTGAACAAAAAGGCGAATTGTCAAGAATAGAGCTCTGGGAAGGCTGAAATCAGTGTTGCCTAGCAGCATGTACACCAAATCGTTTATGCTTTTTTTTTTTTTTTTACAATTTCGATTTGTAGTTTAAAACTTCTAAGTGCACCACGTTAGTACCGTCTATCGGTTAGATTTTCATACATCAAGGCGAACATGTGCGTTAACGAGCATAATAGTTGGATGATTAAGAAAAATCCACTTATCAACATTTTCTATGATTCTTGATTGAGAAGTGATATTATACTCAGAATGTCTGAATATAATTTCTCAGAAATTATAAAGGTCAGCAGCGACGCAGGTAAGATCAGTCTTTAAATTTTGTTTATCCGCAATGCCGAAAATACGCATCTGAAAGCTCGATAAGTTATCTATCCCATTCTGCATATTCATAAAATGCCATCGCAGAGCATGGTATTGTCGCCAAAATTATTTGAAATTGTACATCATGCAGTACCCAAACAGCGTCCCTATTTGATTCCTAAGAAATGCGAGCAGTACTACACTATAAATATGCAATGGTAAAAATGAATCTCACCGAAATTTCAAATGCGTATTTTGATATTCGATATTAATCCAGCTTGCATAAGGCTAAAATTTAAACCCAGGGCTCATCTTTGATGTTAGCAGCCTTCAGTCTCTCGCAATATAGTGCAGCCCCTTAAAATTATGATTAATTATTCGCCTAATATTTAAGTTGTATATCACATACATGATGTCCGCCTTGCTATTCAGTGAACCTGCACAGGCCGCACAGACATAGATCTGAAATCTGTTAGAATACAAACCTGTAAACACTAAAATAAAAATTACTCGCTGCAAATGTACTGCTTTCGATAGAGACATAGGCATAGGCGACCAAAATAAACGACGTTGCATAAGCCACACCACTGGCAATATCTTGGGTAGTCACAAAGACTGCAAGTGGCATTGATTTGAAGACTCTGGCTGAGACTGGGCGAAAACGCAGGTGGCGACGAGTGGCAAAACGAAAGAAAAAGAAAAGCCCCAGATCGTAAAAATCATCATCTGTAAACCTTGAAACCTGATATACGATCATCTTCCGTGTCCACGCTGCCCACGGCGGCCGTGGTGCTAATCTTCAGTAGCTGCAGCAGGTAATCTCTGAAAGAGGAAACATGTTGAAATCTGTAACGTAAAACTGGCGTGGCAGTTGGAGGATGAGCGCTCGGCTAATTTTCGTCTTTTGAATGAGCAGGCTATCAGGCGACACGGGCTCTTTAGGGTGCACCTGTCTCGCCAGGGGAATCGGCACTTCTCCATCTGTACAGCTGCGGTGTTTCACAAGTTACTGCAAAAGATGATCAGTAAAGTACGAGCTCGAACCAAAGAGAGCTTCAGGTGAGGAAATAGTGGCCTCCAGAAGAGACCTTTAACGCACGCGTGCTTGGACATGACGTCACGTACTGCGCTTCTAACCCCAGTAGCTCTATAGCTGTGTGTTATCCAGCACTTTATGGTGCGGTGACACGGTGCGTGGCCAGTGCGAATGCAGGGGAGAAACTGCGCGGTCGGGGCTCAGCGTCGCATGACGAACCCTGGCTGTACCCTGCCTCGGCGCGCTCGACACCACCGGGCACTATCGGATCTCTCGATAGCCCTTTTACTAAGCAAATGTGAAAACTTGTTTTCCGCTATGAAATGTGGCTAAAAAGCGCTGCTTTTCGTACAGATTACAGCTCTCCTCATAAAGAACGAAGTAGGGGAGGGTTGTATATTGTACGCGTTGGACATTCAGCTTTTCTACGACCACCGCAACAGACAGGAAAAAGAAGAAACAGAACAAAAGCCCCAAAGACGCGTCAAGCGTCCTCAGGAAAGCTCCAAAGCCTTCTCAGCCAGCTACTTTAGAAATAACCATAAAGTACAAAGAGCTTCGTACCCGACCGTTTGCAGCTACTTGGATTGTCTATTTCCGCACGGAGAAAGAGATGAAAGTAGGGTCGCGCCATCTGTTATGATTACTTTTTGAACTAATATTTCTTCGTCGCCGCCTCGTCCAAAACGTTTCCTTAAGTGCGCCTGACATGCGCAGCCGAATTTTTCGAAAAGACTCACGATCAGGTGCAGACAATTCGGCGCTATTCGAGAGCTTCCAATGGAGATTTAATCGAGTTGTATATGAAGTTCCTAGCCGTCTTTAAATAGAGCGCGGCTGACAGCGACGATCATCCTATCAACCATGAGGTTCCTCTATAGGATCATCATCTCGTGTAAATAAGCAGTTTGCCGAATCTGCGTGCTCCGTTTCTTAGAGCCTTTTGTGTCTACGTCACAGTAAAAAGAAAAATAAGCAAAAATTAACGCTCATTTTCTGGAATAACGTCAGTGCTACGTGAGATATGAAAAACAGGAATTTATAATAAGCAGCAAGTCACAAGTGTTTCTTTTCATTCTAACAAAAGCAACACTGGATGCTCAAATTTAGATTTTCGGGGCACTTAAATCTAATACAAAGATCACTAAACAAAATCTGTTCTTGTAAATAGGATATGCGACCAGGCGGACGCAAACTCAAAATAATTGTCATCGTGATATCGATAATTACCTAAATGCATTAAATTACGTTTTATTCACTTCAGTTGGCATGCATGTGTACATAGAAGTTTAGAGACAGGAAGTTGATCATTACGCTTTTGTAGAAATTTAATAACGCACCTTTGTCCCGCGAATGCGAGTCTAAAACTTCAACCAAATCCGGCTAATAACGCATTTGTATGCAGGCTGTATTTGTAACGGAAGAACCGGAAATGGACATGGAAAAGCCTTAACAGGGAGACGAAAAATGAAATCGACTTCATACTGTGTTCTAACCCCGCCATTATTCAGGATGTAGAGGTAATCGGGAAAGTGCGATGCAGTGACCACAGGATGGTAAGGTCTCGAATTAGTCTAAATCTGAAGAGAGCACCAAACAGATTAGTAAGAAAAAAGTCCGTCAACAAATTAGCGGTGAAGGAGAGGGCAGGAGAGTTCAGGATCTCTCTGCAGAAAAGATATTCAGCTCTAACCGAGGATAACGATATCAGCCTAGGAGCAATGAACAATAATTTCAGAGATATCATTACTGAGTGCGCTGTAGAAGTATGCGTATAGATATGTTAGAGAGGATACCGGTAAACTATCTAAGGAGACGAAAGATCTGATTAAGAAACGCCACAGTATGAAAGCTTCCAATCAAACAGACCAGATAGAATTGGCAGAGATATCAAATCTAATCAATCACCGCAAAGTGGCCGACATAAGGAAGTATAACATGCCGAAAACTGAGCATGCTGTAAAGAACGTGGGAAGCTTTAAGCGCTGAAGAAGAAATTGGGCTTAGGCAAAAATCCGATGTATGCGCTAACGGACAAGGCGGGCAACGTCATTACGAATATGGACAAGATAGTCATAGTAGCCGAGGAGTTCTTCACTGATCTCTGCAGTAGCCAAAGTAGTAAGGACAATAATGAGATTGCAGTTGGGAAAAGCAGTCAGGCGTTCCGTCAGTGACGAAGGACGAGGTTAAGAAAGCGTTAGAAACTATGAAAATGGGGAAAGCGGCTAGAGAGGATCAGGTAACAGTAGATTTGTTGAAGGATGGTGGGATATCGTGCTAGGAAAACTGGCCGTGCACCCTGTATACGCAGTGCCTGGTGTCATCGACGGTACTGGAACCATGAAAGAGCGCAAACATTATGTAATTCATAAGAAAGAGAGCGCTCAGAACCTTAAAAATTACAGACCAGTCAGCTTACTGTCTGTTACGTATAAGGTATTTACTAAGGTAATCGCTACTAGAATCAGGACAACCTTAGACTGAAACCAAGCAAAGGATCAAGCAGGTTTTCGGAAACGGTACTCTACTATCGATCATATCCATACCATCAACCAGGTGATAGAAAAATGCTCGAAATATAACCAGCCTTTATACATAGCATTCATTGATTACGAAAAAGCATTTGACTCAGTAGAAACCACGGCGGTGATGCAGGCATTGCGAAATCAGGGGGTAGACGAGCAGTACGTGAAAGTGCTGGAAAATATATATAGTGGCTGCACAGCAACAATAGTTGCGCATAACAAAAGTAACAAAATTCCTATGAAGAAAGATGTTAGGCAAGGATACACGATCTCCCTATTTCTATTCACAGCTTGCTTGGAGGAAGTATTCAGAGACTTGGATTGGGAGCAGTTAGGGATAAGGGTACATGATGTGGAGAGTGCCTTAATAATCTGCGATTTGCTGATGACATTGCCCCGCTGAGTAACTCTGGGGATCAACTGCAAAGAATTATTGATGACCTAGACAGGAAACGTAGAAAGGTTGGCTTGAAAATCAATATGCAGAAGACTAAGGTAATGTTCAACCGCCTCGGGAATTAACAGCAATTTACGTTAGGTAGCGAAGCACTGGAAGTAGTAGGCGGATATGTCTACGTATAGGGCCGGTAGTAACCACAGATCTGGACCATGAAAGGGAAATAACAAGGAGAATAAGATTAGGATGGAGCGCATTCGGCAAGCACTCGCAGAACATGACTAGCAGCTTACGGGTATCGCTCAAGAGAAAAGTATACAACAGTTGCACCTTACCTGTACTCACTTATGGGACTGAAACGTGGAAGGTAATGAAGAGGGTTCTGCTTAAGTTGAAGACAACGCAGAAGGCTATGGAACGAAAAATTGTAGGAGTAACGTTAAGAGATAGGAGGCGAGCAGAGTGGGTCAAGAAATAATTCAAGTTAGTGACATTGTAGTGGAAATCGAGGTGAAGAAATGGGCATAGCCAGGACATGTACTGCAAAGTCAGGATAACCGATGGTCGCTAATGGTAACAATCTGGACTCCAAGGGAAGGGAAGCGTAGCAGGGGGCGGAAGAAAGTTAGGTGGGCGGATGAGGTAAAGAAGTTCCGAGGGGTCACGTGGTGGCAGCTAGCACAGGACCGGTTCCAATTGGAGGAATTGGGAGAAGCCTTCGCTCTACAGTTGGTATAGTCAGGCAGATGGTGATGATGCTGATGATGCAGGCTGATAGAGCCAGTCCATGCTACTAAATCTAACAGTTACAGGTATCAGTATAAACATACGCATCTGGGATGTCGCTCTCACCCCAGCACCATTCCGTAGAAGTAATAGATTTGACTGATGCACCGAAATAAGTTGGACTATATGGGGCAGAGAGCGAAATGAAAAATGTTACGAATGACAGCTATGTGTTGTCAGTATATGAAATGATTATGCAGACAATTCGTATTCCGGCACGAAATGAAAAACTTGTTACATAATGGCATGCTAAACAGTTCAGTGACATTAAATAGCTGCACGGTTACCAATAAATTTGAACCACGTTTAGAAATCAGTAACAAATTTTACATTTCTTCTCTGTTTTCTGCCTGTGTTCACAATTGAATTATCCTTTTCACGTTCTATTTGTCGTGGACGTTATGCAGCCCTCAAATATAGTGCGAAAGCATTTATCCAGCCGCCCTATCCCGAGCAGGAAAGCTGTGAATTATCTTGTGGCTCGGTAATAATTGCTCCAGCAACAATTCTTTTTTAGCGTGCGTCCGGCACCCGAGAAAAACAAACAGTCGGAACGCAGTGGATTCGAATCCAGGAATTCCTCGTAGGAAGCGAGAACGGAATGCCGCAGATTACGCCGTTGACAACGCTTTTTTTTTTTTTTTTTATTGCCGCAGATAACGCCGAACTCGGTTACCCCGCATGTTAAACTGAAACATATTCTCGCACAGTGCATTCATTACACGTCATCGTCTCTATCAACTCCCGTTTTTTTAATTAATTCCAAAGTATTAACCTTCTTCAACCAGAGAAGCGTTTCTGGAGAGGATTGAAGAGCGCGACAGAATAACTGACTGATATGGTACGCTGGGTAAAAAACATCGCGGACGAACCTCTGGCACAGGAAGTCCAGAGTATGAGTCACAAAACTGTAAAGCCCTCGGGTGACCCTCATCCATCAATCAAGAAATATCCACCTCGCAAACAGCTAATGCACACGAAACAGGCGCGTTGCAATGAATGCCTATAGGTTCATGGGGCATATAGAAAAGCAATGCCTTTCTTGGCCGCTATGATTGTCAAAACGCGGCCAACATCGTTGTTAACCGGCGTTCTAAGTTCATGCAAAATTTTGTTTCCATGCATTTTCACGGGCCACAAAAATTTATTACGTCCAGCGCGTGTTTCTGCTTGATTGCATCGCACTTGGAAAAACCTCGGTGCTTTTCACAATAGCCCTGCAAAATATGAAGAGACACGCCAATAAAAAGTAGCTGTCAGCGAGAGATATGAGAGTTATTTCAACGATTGCATCGGACAGTGGGATTCCGGTCGTAGGCGGCGCTCCAACAAGTGGCTCCCGCTGGGATGGCAGGCCCGCACCTTAGGCTGACGCCGACGTAAACAAGATTAGAGGCTCTCCCGCGGGCAGCTGAGCTCCTACGCAGCGGTAGTGCGGCGAAGGCAGCATTAGTTCCTGTCGTGGCTCGTAACTTTCGTTCTGCATCCCACTCAGGATCTGAGCGAGGAGGAAACGCGTGATTAAAAGAGACCGCGACCCGTCCGCGCCCGGCGAAAAGCAATCGCTCTGCCACGCTCGTCGAACACGCTCCAGTTTGCACGGATTTTGGTAGCGAAAGCTGAGGTAAGCCGACTTTTCCGATCGGCTTAGGCTCGAACCGGCTTCCCGAGACAGCCTCTTAGGGCTGGAGCCATCAAGGTGCCGGCAAGCAACCCCGAAAACACAGCGGCTTTCGTTCGAAACTCTGGCAGCCTTGTTTGCTCTCGTCATAGGATAGAAGTTTCGGCGAGTGGGAATACCTTGTGGCGCCTTAAACGATCTTTTTTACGGCAGTGCTGCATAAGTGCAGTATGAGTAGTGGAGTTCGTTTACAATATTTAGGAAACACCATCAGCCCGTTGTCTGCTTGCTGAGCATATGCTCCGTACTGTTGAGTAAAAGTGGAGCTGAGAGCAGAAACGATAGTTTGCAGGTAGTCCTGATAGCGTGTACTTGTAAGGGAAGTGGTATGCAATGGTAGAGAGGGGGCGTGGCGACAAATTTCTTGAACGCAAGAAACAAGTTGAAGGGCTGAGGGAAAACTTCCAGCTTTTGCTCGCTATCCAACGCTTCGGCAAGGGGACTTGTGGAAATGCTGAGCAGCGAACTGAAGCTTCCACGCAGCCCTTGTTCGCTTTATTTGCTACAATGTAAAGAAATAGGCGCGATTTTCTATATAATCTTACGGGAAATTTAAAGCTTTCTTGTATGTTTGGTTCCTGTGCAGCTACATTTCGTTATGGCTCCTGTGAGTGTAGTTATTTTTTTCTATAGGTAAGCGTTGTATTTTCCCTGCTTTCCAACGATATACACACCTTCCGGACGAACATGGGGGAAACTTCGCCAAAGTTGGCAAGGAGAAACAAAGTCCAGGCACGTCGGTTTCTTCAAGACCTGCACTTCTTCCTTGACGAAGGGCATTCACAAGGCGTACAAGAGAGGTTCGTTTTCTGCTTTCATTTGCAACGGGAAGGATCCCATTCATTGTACCTTGAGTCTTCGTCTTCCCCTCACCTTATCTTAACTCTTTCTTCTCTTTTATTTAAGTGCATGTGTTGCGTAGTATCCCTCTTTCTTTTTTGTTATTCTGTATAGCATCTCGCACATAAACCCGTTCATTTACGTGTAACTTATTCATCAGCATCACAACGTGCAGTTTTGGTTTCTTTTACTTTCTCGTGTGTGCGCGCATTTGTGTGGTAACAATTGGCCTTTCGATTCTTTCCAGCACTACGATTTCTTCACCACCTTCGGCCACACATCGCTGAACTTCATTCCTTGAGCGACTACAAGGCTGCCAGAGTTTCTCCTTCATTGTCCGCGATTGCTACTTTTCTGAAAAGGCCATCAAGAAGTGTAGTCTAGAGGATGATTTTATATTATGATTCATGGAGTGTAGATGTTTGCCTGCTGGTGGGCAGCAAGTTTATACTTTATTCTCCGTACACGTCAAATGTGCATAGTATCTTCAAAGCTCCCACCCGTCTACCGGGTGGCACCAGAGCGCACAGGAAAGTTGTCTTATTGTGTGCGTGGAAATGTTGCTCACCACGGCCAACCGTCTCTGGTGACTATGATAAAGACCTTACGTGCCTGTTGCTTTTTTTACTCTGACAATAAATTTCACTCCTGGATTTTGTGCAAAACCGTGTGGTCAGTCTCTTCGCATATATTGCGTCAAGCGCAGCGCTGTGCTGTATTCTTTGGCTCCTGTGTGAAATCGGGCACAGTTTTTTTTACTTGTCATGAAGCCAAACAAGCGGTTTTCAAGAGTACCTAGTTAGTTTTTCTTGCAGTAAAAATACAAACTACGTAGCTCTTAGGCACTAAGTAAAATTGAATGCCGGTCATGCCATAATCGCTAACATGACCTTTATTTAGCATCATCAAATTTTGTAACTAGCCATATGGAAAAAAAAAAACGTTACGTTATAACCTAAATGCCACAAGAATTGTCACATAATTTGCCATTTTACTTTCTTGTACAGATTCATAGAAAATGTCTTCCCAGTAACAATACTGTATAACTCCTTTTTCCATGATCCACCACTTGCGCAGAACTATCAACGCGAAGTTGGAATAAAATAGCAGATATTCTTAGATTACGAAGGTATGTAGTACCTCCCATGATAATACTCAATCGTTTTGAAAAGAAAAAAAAATAGTTGTGGTTTAGCTTGTGGTTAAACCTAGAGTTACGCGAGAGCAATCTGCATGGCTACGCTTAGGTTCGGCTTGAAAGTGAAGACACGGCTTTTGCACGCAGTAGTTTACTAACGTTTCAGCTTTATTTATGCCATATGGGAGTCACTTCACGTAAGAGCACCCCTTGCCTCTCGTCGTTGACCCTTCTCATTCAGGTGTAAAAGACTTCTAGTGATATGACACCGTCTCTACGTCGAACTCCTGAGCACATCGCTGTCACAAAGTTCGAACGAACATTCTGTTCTAGCAACTCACTGTTGTCGTTCACCTCTACAACTACCGTGTTATTTGTCTTCTTCTTCTTCCTTAGCTGCTTCTTCTTTCTCTTCTTCTTATTCCTCTTTTCCTTCTTTTGCTTTTCTTTTCTCTTTCTTTTTTTACTTCGGATAGGCACGGCGAAATGGGGAGACTTGGGCACTTTTTACCACTAAAGTGCGATGAGGCGAAAGCCTCTAACGTGTGGTGGTCTGAAGCCCTCAACTACGGCACCTCTTTCTCTCTGTTTTCACTCCCACCTTCGCGATGACGCGATAGCGTAAGTAAACTATAAAGCCCCGCTTTAAACGAGCCGCATGAACGTGCCTGCATGGCCTAGGGATAACGTGAATGCAAGGGTTCTGGGAGCCTGATTGTGGTATCACCCTCCCATATGAAAGGAGAGGCCAGAGTTGACAGCTCCAGCCAAACGTAATGTCAGGAAGCCCTCCGTCCAGTTAGTGCTCGGCCGTATCAGCTACCAGCTACCGCCTCCCAGAACTTCTACTTCTTCTTCGCTCTTCATCCAGGCGCCCACTGGCCGGGCACGGACCGGCACGGCGAAATGCGAGCCTATATAGCTTAATTGGCCATTACGAAATATGTGAGAAAGCACTTTGCGTTTCATTTCGTTCTCGGTTCAAGATCAAGCTTCACACAAAGATGAGCTAAAATTTATGGCTGTGGAACTGAAGTGGTAACGCAATGCAAAAAAAAAAAAAAAAGAACAAAAAGAAGGAATGCAGCTTAGCTCGGCTAAGTCCGGCTATGCAAGCGAAATATTTGTTACGCTTGGTTATTCTGTGCTGCTAAGGCTGGTTATACTCACATAGACATTGAGCCTTGTTTAAACGGTGGGAGCTCGTTTAAACGTTGTCAGACATAGTTTGCTATGGTTTAACTCCGGCATGGCTCTCAGCGAACGTCAAGGAACTTTATTAGAACAGCTAATCTTTTTTTATTTCATTTAATACCCCTTTAATGTTTTTACATATTCATTTATGCCCTGAGGTAATAAACGACGTTATTAAAAAAAAAAGTAGATGAAACACTGATTCCAGTACGAGACTCTTTAATGGCTATCTGTGAACTTCAAGAGCATCACCGACTGGTTAGACGAAACGAAGGTGCCGAGAGCAACTTGAAGAGGGAAATCCCAAGAGTTGAACCAGATGGTCATTAGTGGCGGTGGAGGAAAAGGGCTGTTTTGCATTGTGTGAGGCGATGCTATATATTTGTGGAAATATGTGCCTGTACGAATGAAGTTTGCCAAGTGCCGGACGAAGCAGCAGCAGGTGTGCGAAGTAGAAGAACAAGCGAGCTGCAGAAGTAGCGATCGTCACCGGCTCCGCGCACCGCGCGTGTCAAGAAGCACGGCGGCGGCTCCTCGCGCCGCGCCTGAGGTCAAATGGCCGGCGCCGATGACCTTGTGTCAGTGAGGCTAGTAAAACTTTCACTTTCAAATTTGGGACTGTTTAACGTACTTTAAGACAGCAATGAAATAGCGGCGTGTGTCGATTCATTGCGCCCAATAGCAAGTTGATGAAGACAACATGCCGGCTACAGAGAGACGAGGACTGCATTTCGAACGTCGCATTTTCGTTGTTGTTCTCAACGAGTCAATCGGTACTAGGACGAAGTACTGCAATGACGTCGGCCAGCAGTACTACGGTGTATAAAAGGATAAGGATCTGTCGCGCGCACTTGTGCCGAGAAACACCGGCCATGAAACACCGCATGACGCGTCGTGGCTACCCAGACATCACCTTGTCACGGTTTTCCAGAGGAAGCTGCTGATGTGAGCGGGTGTGCCCTGCAGCAGCCTAAGAGTAAGTGTTGAGTTTCACAGCTCGGCGAGTGAACAAGTGCTGAGTCGTCCGGTGAAGTCATGGTTCCAATGATGTGGGCATCTCCTATAGTTATGTGTCCTCCGAGGTGATGGAGGAGCTTCATACTTCCAGGCATAAGCCTCGCCGTAAAACATCCAAGAACAAGAAAGCATCGCACCGCTCGAGATGGAGGAGGAAGAGTGTTGCCTCGAATGAAGTCTCGCGCTCTGGCTCCTTGTCTGATAGTATATAAATGAGTAATTTAATCGTCAGTTCTACAGAATGTCCACCCCCCAGCAGCTTAATTTACAGCGCTGAACGTGTATAGAAGCTGTACTCTACAAAAACAGGTCGCCGGCTTTCTTCGGGCAGTCGCCTTGATGTCGTCGCCATACAGGAGTCGAATATCCGGAGTAATAGACAAAGTAAAGAGCTGTACAGCCTTTTCTAGATTATTGTAAAGTCTGCTTGTCGCATTGTATGGGCTTTTCAGCATTTCCTATTCCGATTTTGAATACCAAGTAGACGTGCAATTTACGAATGTATGCCGATTTGCGCGATTGATTAAGTGGGTTAATTTATTGATTGTTCGAGGCACGAGGTTTTGAGTAAAAACATTGATCCTCTTCTGGACTGTGAACGCCATGTTTTGGTGACAAAAATTTAGTCGCATGTGTGAACCCAATGATTGTGCTGGACCGAGTCAAGGCAGAGGATCAGATGTGCCATCGTGTATCACTGAGCTCGCTTGCCTTGTAGATAGCGCTTTATGAGTGCCAACACCTTTTTTCCACGTTCATATCAGGAGAGGATCTTATGATCTTCTGTAGAGAGTCTATATTTCTGCAGCACTTGTGCCTCACCGCGTATCGTGCAGCGTTAAACCAGTTTTTTTTTTTTTTTTCGGACCCTTGCATGGCCGTTGTGATGATCGGGGAATGCAGCTGCCCTAAACTCAAATTCAGATGTGCTCTTCGGAAGCTCAGTGCAGCGTTCACAGACGACGACGGTTTGAAATATCTGGAAATTAGAAACTTTAACACGATAGCATTAGAGATGCCAGTCCCCAGAAAACTCCGCGTCGGCATTGTCAGTGCAAATTCACACGCATGACTCTGACAGGGGTGGCTGGAATGACCCGGCACTGACGAGAAGCAGGGTTGTCTGATGTCACGTGACCACATGACATGGCTGATTTGGCAGGAGCTGCCAACTCGGGACTCTTTTTAGATGGGAGGGTAAGATCAGAATCAAGCTTCCGGGGCGCTTAGCCACGCTACCACTAGACTACGCAGGCACGTTCGTACAGTTGGGTTAAGCGTGGTGTTATATCAAGGTCGGGTGGCCCTTCATATTCGAGTGTGGTCTCGAAGCACCTCGCCATGGTGCTGCAGTGGTTAGGGGTCGACAGCTGTGCCCGAAGATGTGGAATCGAATCTCAGCCGCGGAGGCCGCTTTTCGACGCAGACCGTGTGCTGTGTGATGTCAGTGGACATTAAGAACCCCAAGTGGCTAAAATTTCCGGAGCCCTCCATTACGGCGTATCTCAGCCTGAGGCGCTCTGGTACGTTTAAACGCCATGAACTAAACCAAATCTTAAGACGAGTTTTAAGCACGCTCCTCATTTTCTTCCTTTCTTTTTTTTTTTTTTTGTATTGGTTCTTCAACAATGTGCATTTACATGCAGCTTCGGAGGTGGTCAAGCAAGAAGGCCGAGACATAGCGGTTGAAATTGGTCTCATAATTAAAGAGATGACTAAAGGAAATTACAAAAAGTTTTTAAAACTTGTTCGAGCTTGAACATGAGGCCACTCACTGTCTTGTAATCCGAGGGAATCCCTAGTGGAAAATACCAGATTCAACGATGACGAAGAACGCTAGCCGTTTCCCCGTGTTCGCTCTAAAACAATCGTGACTTGTATTGTGACCAACCGACTTGGCTCAAATTGTTTAATGAACCACTGAATGCGTCTTCCAAGCGCATATCAGAAATTTATTACCGTGACTCCTTAGTCACAAGCACAGATAAAGATGTGTTAAAATTCGATGAGGATTATATGTCTCTTTTTGCCGCAACTTCCGATGCTACCGATCTTGAAGAGAAGGTAGCGCGCTTTTTCTCCCTTGTAAATCCCTTTTCAAGGGACGAGAGCTCGACGATGTGTGGACCTTTAACTTACGCATAAATAAGGTGTGCCGTTAATCCGTTCCCACATTCAAGAACTCCTAGGCCTGTTGGCATTTCTGGGGAACTGTGTAAAAGCTTTAAATCTCTCTTGTGCCCTGCTCTACTTCATGTTTTTACGGCGAGTCTAGACATCCCAGTTCTACCACAATGGTTAAATAACAACTATATCGCCTTAATTCCAAACAAAAGCAATAATACTGTAAAGCTGCAACGTGGAGGGCTATAAGATCATTGCGCTACCAAATGTTGACTACAGAATTTTTGAAAAAGCCATACCGAAACGGCTGCAGTTTGCGATGTGAGCAGTTATTGAACCTCGCCGGACTTGTGGCTTGAGAGGTGGCCATGCAACTTGCGTGCACATTGTCCGAACAGTTTTAAAATTTTGAAAAAACTATCGGGAGTTACTCGCAAAGCTTCAAATTGACCTTGATAATCCATTTGATCGTGTTCGCCACAGTTTTATTTTCTCGGTTACATGGGCGTGCCTACGTGCATGCTTCGTTCGTGCGTATGTGCGCACGCGTATCGATTACTGCGATTAACTTTTCTCAGCACAGCATGAAGTGGTAAGCAAACTACGGCAAGCCTCTTCTTTTATAGTTTTTGCCCAACCCCTCTCCTAAGCTGCCTGTGAAGTTCCTAAAGAGACAGCTTAGGGAAGGGTTCGGCCAAAAGCAGTAATGAAGAGGCTGGCAGGATTTTCCTACGCATGTTATATGTATCATGGGCTGAAGCAAGTTGCCGGCAGATACGACATTGATGCTTTGTTTTCGGGCCCTAGTAAACTAAGGCAGTGTGCAAAGGAGCCATGCAGAGGCATGTTATGAGAACGCGTCATGATCAAAAACGCAAAACCGACGATAACGAGGCGCAACACAGCTTTAGCTCTTCTAAGGGAAGCCATCGGGACGGTCATTCCTTGTCAACTATTGGAATAGGTCTGAAAAACAGTCTTGTTTTGCTGGCATTAAGTATGAGTGCTTGTCATGTCATCAGATAGGCACATACTATTTAAGCGGTGCATTTCATAGAGTGCCTACATTTCATAGTGAAGAACAAAGAGCATCAAAAGAAAATAGCGTCTTGTAATTTAACCACGACACATGGGCGCCAGCCCCTACCGTGAACCTTATTACGCAGTTGTTGTTGTTTTACCTAAAACAAACAGAACTCTCTTAAAGGGAAACATCTCGATGTCACCAAGAGCGAGAGTGCGGCACGAGGGGTCCTGTGTTGCACGAGGTGTCGCTGTTGCATTGCTCAGCTCCTTCCGCCCTGCTCACAAACGAAAGCAACACGGTACTCTAGTTCGTAACGCGAACTCTCTTCGCTGGGCAATGCAATTCGTACAGTTTATATCAGTTCTTGAGACGCCATCTTCCTTTGAGTGAGTGCAAGAGTCGCGGGCCCGGGCTACTCGTCCGGTCTGAGACCAATACTCTTTGGCCTGCCTGACACGCCCCGAAAACGCCGCGGCGGGGCTTATCTGCGCCTCCAAAACCAATGCGCACACGGCTAATACTTGTATTCGTCTTACTTTTGCGTTCCGCCACGTTCAAGTCACCGCGCAGTGAAAACGGCGATCGGGGACAGGCCGCTACAATTTCGAGTACGCGTGGAGCCTTCTCGTTATCTTTTCTGTCGAGGAGCTCTTCGGTCGCAACCAGCCGTGATGGCGTCCCGTCTTTGGGGCTATCCGCTCCTTCATCAATACCGACGCAGAGGTCAACACAGTTTTCTGGGCTGAAAATTGGATAGGCGCGCTATCAGGCGTGCAGCCACGCCTACCGAAAATATAAGGAGCAGCACGTCGCCCTCACCAACGATGGGGCCGCAAAAAAATCGAGTCGCGGGTCCAGCCACAGCACCTCGCGCCAAGCAGTTCATGAGCGTCGGTGCAACGCTTCGGCGAGGAAACTCGACGAATGCCTATGAATAGAGCGACGAAACGCGCCACGGCGTGCAGAAAGCAGGATTTCCAAAACATTGTGCCACGACGCTCCAAACACAAAGCAAGTGGAAGCGTTGTTCAAATAAAGGCAAAATTTGCTGAATAATTTAGAAACGAAAATTTAGACGCTAAGCTGCACTCAAGCACAATATATAATAAAGAAGGGTGTCCTCTCAAATCGGAGAAAAGAAAGCGACGTCTTCACTCCTCCGCTCTAGGGGAAGCTGAAAAGGAGATTTATTTTTTTTTTTTCAAGAAGGGGGGAGGTGCCTGAGGCAGTGGGTATGGGTGGGAGGATCGCTTTTCTATAACAAGGCTGGCGCCGTATGACGGTTGATCGGCGCCCGATCTACGACGCTGAAGTTATCTCACTTACTTTTCATATTTTCTCGAAGAGACCAGAGGAGCATAAATCATGCTCAGTAGATTCGATAATCTTCCAGTCGCGTAAAACGAGTTCAGGGCTAGGACTACAGTAAAATCCACATCACACTTCTGCGGTGGAGTCTTCTTGCTGCGAGGCATCACAAGAAGCGACGAATACTGTCTAACACGTCAAAACTGACTAATTGACAGACCATGGTGTGAACCGACAGCGAGTATCAACAAGGACAAATAAATTACCCAACACTTCGAGTGCTTATTTTGAGAACCTTGTCACTCCGTTATTCGTCTTCTTCCGCGTTCATGACTCGCATCAACCGCCTGCTGTTCACGGCATTCCTCGATCTGCTGAATCTGTTACTTCTAGCAGATTTCGTCTTGTTTCTGTGCTCCCAACGAACGACAATGACCGCACTCAGCCGGGCCGGAACTACGTCTGAGCTCCCTAGGAAAAGTTAAAGTGAGCCAGTTACCGTTATCTACGCGGAACTGCAGCCAACCGCGAACGCTCGAATAGTACGCGACACGAGCGTCGGCAGTTGTCCGCATGCCGTAGATGTCCAAACTTTCCCTCTTCTTCGTGTAGTCTGTAGAACCTAGAGTTCGTGAAGGTTGGACGCAGATTCTCCCGGCAGAACGAACGTCGAGTTTCGCTCCCCTACTCTTGACTGCAAGCGCTACGCGTCGCCCTGATCGCTGAAAATATGTTTCAGCTTGTTGCGCTCACTTTTACCTCCCTCTCAGTTCTTAATACTTTTTATTTCCAAGGTAGCGCATGTCTGATATGAAGGTCACACTAAGGCGAAAAGTCAGTTACCACGTGCTCATATTAGGGCACACAGCAACAGTGAGAGCTCAGCGCTTCGACTGCGCCATGCCCACGATTCCTTATATATGTGCCAGTATCTTATCCTTCTAAGTGGCACCACTCACAAGACCACAATTTGGGTAACATTTGAGGGTCACCCATCTGACGCAAAATATTAAAGTTGGTGTCAAATGATTCGGAACCTTCCAAAATAAAACTCCTAATTTAAAGTAAGTCTAAAGTGCATGTGAGAGTCCAACGACGACATTTATGCCCCGAAACCGTGAATATGGCTGATCTTTGGGCAGTTATTGGGGCCGAACTGTTTGTCAAGTAGGGCTCCCGACGGTGTCAAATGATTTGTCTCATTGAGATATACTCGTTTATGTGATGTGATACCTGATATAACGAATAAACGTTCCGGATGTAGCGAACTTACTTTAATTCGCGATATTATTACCCAATCTATATATATATAGCAGATGGCGCTATTTGTGTATTACACAGGATGTTTTCAGTTTGACGCAGAATGTTCGAAGTGGTCTCGAATGACCTGGTATGTTCCGGAGAAAAAAATTAGCAATTAAGATGACGCCCATAATATGTGCGGAATTCGCACCAACGACCTTTCCGCCCCTGCATTCCGAGAAGCATCAGAAGGCTATACCATATGCATCACCGGGGTGGCGCAGTGGGTAGAGCGCTCGACTACTGTGCCCATAGATGCGGGATCGAATCCTGGCCTCGGCGGCCGCTTTTTGATGGTGGCGAACAGCTACACGCTCGTGTGCTGTGCGACGTCAGTGCACAGTAAAGAACCCCAGGTGGCCAAAATTTCCGGAGCCTTCCATTACAGTGTCTCTCCTGTTTTCAACAGGAAAGACGCCGCCACCAAGGACCACCACCAAGGAGGAAAAACAGGATCGAATCCTGTTTTCCCTCCTTGCTGGTGGTACGTCCGACTAACAAGAGAAAGGGAAAATACTACGTGATATCTTACGCTGTCGCAAGGGATACTTTGAAGAGAAAGCGGTGGAGCTCCTGCGCAGTCGTAGAATAAGCAATCGTTAACTGAGCGGTTTAGTGCCGTTGAAAGTGTTGTGCTCCCGGAATGTGCTATGGACTCAGCTTTCGGTTTGTAGCGACTACCACTGAGACTGCCCGTCACATCTTCGGCCGCATCCAATTTTTGCCACTCACGATGCGCGAAGATCTCAGCAATAAACAGCGTTCCTAACGTTACAAATAAATGCTACGGAAATCTCTCGGCCATGATGGTGACGTAGAAACGGCAACCAACCAGACCCTGCTAGAGCGCCAGCATCCGGACGGAAACTCGAAGACCAAAGGCGACAGCGTTGCGAAAAACAATCTGCCAAAGTTGTGCTTAAAGAATTTCCAGAGACGCTTAAGGCTGATCTGCTTTGTGGGGTATCACGCCCCAAACCGATTCAGGTTATGAGGGACGTTGTAGAACAGTAGTCCGGAAATTTCGAGCACCTGGGGTTCCTTAAAGCACGCTGAAATCGCGCAGTAGGCCTTTCGCCTCCATCGAAAAGTAGTTGCCGCGGCCGGGATTGAATCTCGTGTCCTTGCGTTCACCAGTCGAGCTTCCTAACTACTGAGCCACTGCAACGAGGCGCACTGCCGACTACACACGTATGGTAATATTAAAGAAATATATTTGTCGAAGGCCTTCCCGAAGGCTTTCAGTGTGACAACATTATGTCCATGTTTTATCCGTTCTATAAATGCATGTAAGATGTTCCTGCTGCTTTTATATGCCGCGTTGTGTTCTCGTACGCTACCAGACCACACCATTCAGAACGTAATGCTGAAAAGCGAAGACAATTCACGTAGTTGGATTTGATGAGAAGCATGATATACACTTTTTGTTTTACATCAAACCTCGCAGCAACGAATGGAGTAGAGCGGTAAGCTGGAATAGTTGGTATATGTGCATCGTTTAAATACGGCAACTACGTTAAGAAACGAACTGCACGCGCCTTTCATTTCCCTTTCGTTTGGCCATGTTTTTTAGCGCAGCTTCCTTACTCCTACAATGAGCAGCAACTGACGCGCGACCAAGCCGCACTCTCATTTCTAAAACTGACGCAGCGATATCACGTGGCCAGTGGCATAATGCTCTCCTCCCTCACAAGCGCTCCCATCATGCGATTACGTGTTGTCGATTTCGGTGTTGTGAAAGTCAGGCGGCCGCTATATCAAGTCATCCCAGGTTTGGTACGAGGTTCTTTGGACCACGCCTTTCTGGTTAATCGGGCATGTAAGGCTTTCGCCAAACAAAAAAAAAATAGAAAAGAAAAGAAACGCGATGGTGCAACGCTTTAGTGCAATGGCCAGCCAAGCTGATCTGTTCGCATCCCCGCGGTGTAGAAACCCGTGTGTGGTCACAGTTATTTTATTTCTTTGCAGATCAGAGGAACGACGCAGGCAGATAACGGATTTTGGGTTGAATGGAAGCCTTCAAACCATGAACGCACGCCTCTCTCTGCAGTCTGTTGTGTGCTGTGGTACAGGTGCTTCTAACCTTAGATTTTTAGGCGCTTCGTGTACGATCAGTACTCGATATGGAAGGAATGAGTATAAGCTTTGGCACAATTAGCTGATACTTTCGTAGCGCTGGATAGCACCATATGTTAGGTTTCCGTGCAGCACTTCATACACGATCAGTATTCGATATGGAAAAACAGTGTGCAAGCTTTGGCAAAATAAGTTGATACTTTCGTAGTGCTGGATAGCACCATATGTTAGGTTTCCGTGCAGCACTTCATACAGGATCATTATTTGATATGGAAAAACTGCGTGCAAGCTTTGGCATAATTAGTTTATACTTTTGTAGTGCTGGATAGCCCCATATATTAAGTTTCCGCGGAGCACGTGCACACAATGGCGTCCAATTGACGACCTTTCCACAATGACATGCCCGCTAGCAGCGTCCGTAATTCACATGAAATCAAGACACCTATGCCTGCATGCTCCTGCACCCCAAATACATTCTCATGCTTTTGAATTATTGAGCAAATATACGGTCAACGGACTTTGGTGCTAAGTATATATGACAGGTTGACGCGCTGAGAGTATATACGCTTGGATCACATGAATTCAGGCTCGCTAAAGTATGCAAAACTCAATTTACGCACAAGCAGGGACATAGTTCCTTTTTTTTTTTTTTTTTTTTTTTTTTTTTTTTTTTTGCAGATGAGATTGCGTTGCACGGTACACGCTTCCGGCGTCCTGACTGTATTGTTGCATTCTCATAACCGATGTTTCCTTTTGGCGTTCCCTCGTAGCGTCGAGAGCAGGAAAATTACCAAGCTCTCTATCTCTACCATCTCTTCAGAGCTAATCTTTTTCTATCGTGGTTCCTGCGACGATCAATACAAGAACACCTGTGAGGAAAACAAGCTTCGATTGCAGTTGCTCTATTCAGGTGTCAAGCCCCGCGGGAGTACAGAAGAGTTTCTTAATGAACACTTTGCGAATAAATACCCTGCTGGCTACTCAAAATCATCTCCCGTGCCTCCCTCTGTGACTATCCTGGTTGCTCTGCAATAGCCTTCCCAAATTATTCTCCAAATGTAGAAAAAGAAACGCTTCAGTGCTTCCGATTGCTTTGAAAACCTTTTTCGTTTCGTGTTTCTCCAGGTGGTTCATTAGCAGTTCGTAGCTCCCACAGACTTCCCAGATGAGCCTACCTTTTCAAGAGCTTCAGCGAGGAAGCCTGCGCTCACTCTTTGCAATCCCCAGAGGAAATTACGGTGTGGTGCCCCGCTTACATGAGGTTTATGCTCTCGCGCTTAGCTGCAATATCCTGCATCCCCGATAGGTAGTCAATTGAGTTACGGCATTCAAAGGTTCGCAGTTCGCAGACCGTATGACTTTCAGGTCAATTAAAAGCATTAAAGTTCAAAAACACTCAGTTAACAAGACAAAAATTTCACAGCATGTCTCATATCTATCGCTCATTTCGACAAAGAGAGACCAATGAACCTAAGCAGCAGAAGCTGCGCAATGACCTCCTCGAGGAGCAATTTGGTCGACCAATTCACTCCGTCACAGAACCGCATCTCTTCTCTCCGAATGAAGGTGGACCTAATGTATGCATTCCCTTATGACTGTCAGCTAACGTTTAGGTGCATCATTAGAAAAAAACTAATTACGGAAGTGATAGTTAAGCGAGTGGTAAATCATGCATTTGGGCCTCCACATCATCTGTAGGAGTAGGATGGCTGTAAGACACTGACTTGGATGTACGATCGGTATGTGATTATTTTTTAGAACAAGTGTATAAATTAAGAGAAGCATTGAAGCAGCAAGACTCTGTGGATGACGTTTTGAGTCTGATGGACCAGTTTGCTATAGTGAAATTTCATTAGACATGATTGTCGGCCAAAAGGCATGACAACCACAATTTCTTTTTTACTGTATTTATGCAAATCCGCAAAACATTTATTGTTTATTTATTTTCTTCAGAATTTCGCCCTACAACCACAAAGCCGACACCGCCTTTTCTGCGACAGAAGGACCTTAACGCTATACCATAATGTAAGATTTTGCGGGAACGGACAGCACCCTACAAAGCAAGAAAAAAAAGACGAAATTTATTTATTTATTATTAGACTTTCTGTATTAATGGATGGAGTATTTCTGACTTAGCTCACTGTGACACCATTTCGATGTATTGACTTGTTGAAGGTGACACTCAGTAGAGCTTGTAGATTCCACACCGGATTCACCGGCTGTTGCGCTGCGCCACCGCCTCCGCTTTGGACGCCGCTGGCGGCAACATCGGTGTGGTGGATCCTCACGCGCCAGAAACGGTCCTGTTTGCATCGCGATGTTTCTTTGTGTGAACGGTAGATGCTTGGAGCAAACTAGTTCGCCTGGCTAGCGTCCTGTGCTCCTACAGTTCGCGTGAAACATGAAGTCTCGGAAGTTTTGTTTTTCGAAAAAGAAAAGAAAAAGGTCCCAAAGAAAGATTGTACAAGCTGGTGATGGGAGGCAGCTGAGAATGTACTCTTCCGACATTTGGCGCCTTGTTCGCTTTGAGCAGTGTACATTGGAAAATGGTGCTTTTTTGAAATATCGGGGTCTGAACTGCCTTTTACGCGCCGTTAACCTTGAAGCAGCCGCTCAAATTGCCGACAAGGAGGGGGTCGTTTAACTCTGGTGCCCATTCGCCATACAGTCTTTTCAGCTATTTCTGCCCCATATAAAGTTGCGAGTGAAGGCCTGTGCGAACGTTTATTGTCACATTCAACAGGTCGTAAGGCGAGCGTGGGCTTGATGCGAGTATTCCCTCCTCATACCGCATTCGGCCCCCAAATATAGCCACACTCCTTTCTCTACTTTATGCAATGGAAAAACGTCGCTATAAGACCCTAGAAACGGAGAACAATTCTTGGCATTTTTTTTTTTTGTAGATTGTTATTCGATGATACGTATTAACATTGTTCTTGGCATTTCTTGTTCGCTTTTGTGCCATAAAAACAATACAACTAAGTAACGTATGTATTATTGCTACTTGAACCCCATGATGTTTACATCGGGATATCACCCACCTGTTACTCAGTATTTCCCACCATGAAATAAAAAAGCCATGTCTCGTTTATCCGTCATCCGAATGTATTCAGGCTTGTACACAAATAACAGCGAGAGCTAGTCGCATTACAGCTGCAATGGCAGCAAAGATTGTATCATCGTTTAAAGAGATCGTTCCTTAACGATTCCTTCGAAAATAAACTTGTTTGTTATAAAATTAAATTCTATTCAACCAACATTTGGCGCACTGATAACATAACCCATGTTTTTAATAATAATAATAATAATAATAATAATAATGAAGCAATGTTTATTCCTGATATAATAAAAAAGAAATAGACGGCAGGCGAAACACTGCAACTCAAGAACTGGAACGTGTCTAAGGCCTAATACAGTGACATGGCATACATCATGTGGTCAGGTACGCGATTTACCGAACACATGCATTCGCCACCTCTCTGTTTAGGGAAACGGCCTAAAACTTTATTATTAATCAGCTTTCTTTCCGGTGTCTGGCGGTCTTTCTGGCGTCGACCTGGAGGAGAAAGTAAGATCACGTGACGCCTCTTACTGCTGGTGAGGCAGTACTCGATTGAATTTGTTCTTTTTAAAAGCCAAAAGTCGTATTTACTCCGGAGTTTTGCCTTTTAACGAGGGCGCG
This sequence comes from Amblyomma maculatum, assembly GCF_055883805.1. NCBI lineage: Eukaryota > Metazoa > Arthropoda > Arachnida > Ixodida > Ixodidae > Amblyomma > Amblyomma maculatum. The sequence goes on from NC_139344.1 coordinate 66,079,743, forward strand.
CATTGCATATTTCAATCTTGAGTCGTCGCTGGAGCAGGTGCAGTTTATTTAAACTATTGCCGAGGTCCGTTACTGCTATTTACCTGAGTACCGGACGTAGGCGACGGAACCTAGCGTAAGCTCTAATGCTATCCGTAAAATAGGCTTAAGAAGGTTTGTTAATCAATCTGCACATGGGAAGCGAGGGAATGGTCATCTTTGTGTATGCAGCAAACATTTCAGCGAGCAAGGTTTCGTATATGGTGTCAGCTGTGAACAGTTCGGTGAGTAGCGGCCGAAAGATTGGCGAGTACGCTTACATTCTTGCGCTCATTCCTTGCGATGCTAACGAAGACTGATTTCTCGAAGGATGAAAAAGCTGGCTTCCTCACAAAGCAGTACCCTCCTAGACCAAGGAACGTTCGCCTGAATAGCGGGAGGTCTCAAATTCTTCGCAATGAAGGTGATGACGTTCAGCAAAGAAAGTTTCACTGAAATGAAAGAAAACATTGTGCCGCCACTCGCCGCGGTGTGAAAGTCGTGCTGGGCCCCTCCGGGGTGGTGCAGTGGTTAGGGCGCTCGACTACTGTTCCAAAGGATGCGGGATCCAATCCCGGCCTCGGCGACGGCTTTTCGATAGAGGCAAGGAGCAAAGCGCCAGTGTGCTGTGCGATGTCAGTGCACGAACCCCAGGTGGTCGAAATTTCCGGAGTCCTCCACTACGGTGTCTCTCATAGCCCGAGTCACTTTGGGACGTTAATGCCATAAAACAAAAACAATACAACAAACGCAGTGGTATGCATCATGAATTCTATTGGACAGCTTCAGAAGCACTGAAGTAGCAATCTCCTGTGACCGAGTAAGCGAAAGAACTAGAGATAGAACATTACACGCCCTTATGTGCTGAGGCAAGCGTCAACAAAACTACTCTGTGCGGGGAAAACCAACATCCGCCGGAAGCCCAAGTGGCAATTGTAGCAGTCAGTGTACAAGAATTCGCTGCGCGAGTGACACCTCTGCACGGTTGCATTAAAACACTTCGCATCTTTACGGCTGTCGAACCTGCCTACTCTACAACGTTCAGTGGAGTATGTCGAACGGTGCCGTTTCCGCCGGAACTATCAAAAGGCATGTCTACTTGACAGCTCCGCCGCGCTCGCAGAGGAATAGTCATTGCCACTATTCAGCCACTCCTCACCTCAGTCTGCTTGTGCTGCAGCTTCCGTTATTTTTCGATGACAGCAGCAGCGTTTCAGCCGGTGCACGCCATACTCAGAAGCTCACCGGGCTACGCTTCGACCCCTTGCTGACTCACTGCAGCGCTTTCTTAACAAATTAATGAGGCTATTAGATAAGGCTTAAACAGGCCCATACCGGGGTACATAATGTATTGATAAATGAATGTAACATTTACGCGCAACCAAGCTGCTTAAGAAAGTGTCACACAGCAGCAAATCAAAGCGCGTTATCGCACTTAGTGCGTCACGCGAGCGCTGTTGACAGGTGGCGCCACGATACATCCTTCCTTTTTCAGCAGAAGTAAAAAAGACTAAAGTCGCGAAGTCGCTCGTGTGTAGCGCAGTTAGGATGTGATGCGAAAGGTTCTGCGGGTATTTGACGCATTGCTATCAAGTGTGATCCAGCTAACAGGTTCGCATGTCCGGCCCAGCACTCGTTCGAAGCACTCACGACACCAAGGAATATTTTATATGCTATGATGGCCAGAAATCACGCGCTAACGACTAGATTTTAGAACAAGCCGTCATATGACCAGTAAAGTTTGTTGAGATTAAGCGAGGTGCTCGTACGCCGTCACTTCGAAATTAGGTTCGGCTCTTCTCTTAGAATCACCGATATCCATCGTCAACACCGGAGAGGCATGGCAGCTCTGGAAGCTTGTGCAGGGTTTCGATATGGCAGCGCACATATATATAAAACAAATGTAAACAGTATGTATGACCTATCGGTTATATTTCTAACAAAGCATTATTGTATGTGTAAATTTATGCTGTTTTGTTCGCGGCGTGGCCTGCCATAGCTATACTTTCAAGCAGAATTCTCTCTCTCTTGTTGTAAACAACTGCTAATTGAGCGCAACTCCTTTTTCAGGTGTGTCCGTAAAACGCTTGATCGACTCCAGATCTAAGTGCTTGAATGGCCGCCTAAAGGAGCGGACATAAATATTATAAAAAATATTGTTATAAATATATTATAAATATTATAAAAAATATTGTAAAGATGGCAACTTGCCAGGATTAGCCGTAGAAGAAGAGTAGGAATGGCTAAAGCCCGAACCACCTTATATTTGCAAGAGGCATTGAGGCTGCAAGCGACGAGTTCGCTCGCCCCTGACCAGACTTTCCATGCGGCCTGCAGGAGGTCGAGCTGGCCGCTCCAGATGTGGGCGGATCTGTCGTTTTTTCTTTTTCGGTGTGGACCGCAGCACACTGTTTTTAGTTGTTCATTCCCTGCCCATGAGAAATTAAGAACTGCAGGTGATGTTAGTATTTGAATCATTTTTTTTTTTTACCTCGGAGGTATAAAAATAAAAGCTTCAGATTTAGAGTGCTGACAGCTCTGTCACAGCACCAGTCTGTTAACAGACATGCGGGATATTATAAACGGACAAATTTCGTTTGCATGTTTTTTGTGGTCTGTATATAGAAGTGATTGTGAGCATTACTGAATAAATACTTATCTAAACATTTTGCCCCGAGCTGTCAATTTTTTGCATGTCAGGTTTGGCGCGCAGTGGCTTCGGCGTTGTGGAAGACAATACAGAAATAAAAGTTCCATTACATTAGGCTACAACAAATGAATTGACGCTCTCAACAGGACGCAGGGTGATGACTCCGGATCGAGTATAGTTACACTGATTTCGTGAGTAAAACTCGCACTCACCTTTGGATGCAACGCCAAGCTTTATGACAGACCAAGAGAGTAAAAGTTTATGAAAAGCATAGAGGGTAATTCTAAGGGTGGTACGATTGAGTACCCTGCAGTGGGGAAGGGAGTTAAGGATATAAATGTTGAAGAGGAAAGGAGGAGATGTGGCTGTTGATCGCAGAAGTGAGTCCCTCACGAATGCAAACAGAGGGCTGTAGGCATTCTGCGTCATCGAAGGCTGTGGTGGCGGTTCCGTTAGCGGAATATGGTTGAGACGACCGAGGGCAGAGCGCAGCGTATGCCTCTAGCGCACCGTGCAGGATAGTCACATAGCAGATAGTGTATTGCCTCATTAGAGCCACATATTTTGCAAACAGGGCTGGCTGACATGACGAAGCACAATGCGTATTTTACAGTAAAAGCTACACCGAGCCTGATACCGCATCGCATTGTTTCTTCGTGTCGTGGTGAAGGCTGAGTGAAAATTAACACACGTACGCCTTAAAAATAAAATGATGAGCAACTCACTCTTCGCAGAAGAGTCATGCAAAGGGAGAGCAAACGCAGTAATAAACATATTCTCCCATTTTGAGCTATAACTTCGGTCATCAGATGTATTTTTTCTCATCAGCACAAACGTAAAGGGGCAGAAGTGAAACAAGTTCTCTGACAGGGCGGCCGTGTGTGTATAGTAGAGATGCGTATTACTGTCCAAATGTGATAGAGTCGCTCCCATTGCAGAGCCGAATGAAACAAGCTTTAACACCGAGATGGGGGCAGCCCTGAGGCAATATAACGCCAACCGAAAACACATCCCGGTACAAGCAGGTAATCCCAAATTGTACATGTATGCCTCTCCTGAGTTGACGATGTATATCAGTGGTTCTAAGAGTAGTGTGGCACCTAATTTCGAAGGAACGACGTACGAGCATCTCGGTTCATCTCAACAAATTTTACTTGTCATATGACGGCTTGTTCTAAACTCTAGACGTTAGCGCTTGTTTTCTGGCATCACAGCAAAATATTCCTCGGTCTCGTGAGTTCTTACCGAGAAGTGGTAGAGCCGGGCATGTAAAACCTGACATCTGGAGCATATGCTTTATAGCAATGCACGAAATACCCGCAGAACCATTCGCAGCACGTCCTAACTGCGCTACACACGAGCGACTTCGTTTGCTTTATCTGCGCTGAAGCACTCAGCTCATTGATTAATACAAGACTAGCGACAGCAACTTCGCAGCAACGGAGCAATAAAAGCGGTTAGACATGCAAGTTAGCTATGCGTCCTTGAATGTGTAGCGTGCCATCGTGACCCGGCCGCAGAAGACGACACAATTGAAATAAATTTCGAGAAAATAAGAAACTAAAACAACAATACCACTATTATAGGCCATGAAAAGTCAAAGTACTGGCTCAGAGAGCCACAAGCGCGCTGGTGTAAAAGGATCCTAGAAGAATACGGCCGCTAGCATCGCGCGTTAATTTGTACAAACTGTAGTCAGCTCCGCGAAGCGCTGCATCACAGACGTACGACGTACACGAATATCGAAAAGTCAAGGCTCACGCCGCACTATCTCTTCACCATCGTTGTTATCGAGCAGAGCAAGAAAGAGGGAGGCATCACGCCCTCTCATCGCATACCCTGGCAACCCGAGCGCGGCGAGGCACGCGTGCGATAACAGCACCGCAGTAGCCGAAAGTGGCTCCGCAGCTCTTCGGAGAGGAGCTCTTCGGTACTTACGCCGGAGCACCCAGTAACTAAAAAGGCTACTCCCACCTACGAATTTTCGCCTGCCACCCACTCAGAAGCTCGCCGCTCACCAACCTTTAACCACAAGAAATCTCCCCGAACATTTTTTGTTTGTTTGTTTACAGCTAACCATCGCCTGCTTATAAAAGCCATGCGTGCACAACACGCACAGAAATCGCTTATTGCTCAAAGTTCCCACATCAGTTTCATATTTTGCACATATAATTTTTGCCTTCTCTAGATGGGCAAGGCACGCTAACGGTGTTATGCGGTGCGAAATATTTGATAACTTCAGCTTCATCACAGCGCATCAAAGGACGTGGGCGTGCCATCAAAATGATAAGCAATGAAGCGCTACACTTTGGCACTCCCTAACTACACATTTCGCGTTTTGTGCCCGCCACGAGTAAAGTACACGGCGCTCAGGCGGAGACGAATGGTGCAGAATGCATACTGCCGCCGTCTTTTATTTACTCCGGCGGCAAATTGTGCGTGCAGGGTCGGATGAACGAACATGTACTCAGGCGTACCAAGCGTCGCGCACTCCTTGCCATTTCAGTTCACATTTAGAGTCCATGAAAGCGAAGCACGGTTCGAGGTACTTGCGCCGCGCAAAAGTAGTTGCTCAACGTGTCTTCGTTTTTTGTTTTTTTCCTCCTCTTTCCGTCATTTGCGCATGCGGCCGAACGGTACAGACGGTCCGCGAGGTTAGCTGCTGCTGTCTCATTCGAGCTGGACAAATGTTCCGCCGGATGTCTTTTTCGTGCCGCAGTCAGCGGAATGATGCGGGTCAGGGTTAAACATTTCCAGTCCAGTCTGTTTTACTGCACTGCGATGATCTCTTCTTTGTCAAGGCATGGCAGCATGGGAAGCAACACGTGCGGGCCGTTGTTTGTGGTTGATATAAAACAGCGTCATACGAGCGAGGAAAAACAAACAAGACTAAAAATATTGGTCCAAACGTAAATAGTATGACCATGATTGCACATAGCTCGCGGTTTCTTGTACTTTGTGCCCTCGCGCAATAATAGAGGAAATGATGATACTTTGCTGAGCAGGGCCGTGGTTCGCCGTAAACATTACATGTCATATTTATTTACTCTCTGCAGTGAAGATCGTGCAAATAATTCGACATCCAACTTTTAATCTAGTTAAGACGTCTTCAGTTCGCTAGTACTACAGCGCTCGTTCATGGATTCCACCAACGTTTATTAGCCTGTCTCTCTGGAGTTATTGTCTGGAGCTGCCAACAGTCCCGAGTTAGTCGCACTACTCCCAGGGGTAGAACTGGAGGCTTCTACATAATATCGTGGACCAAAGGCGTCGTACTCACCGCCACTGCCACCACCACTACCCCCATGGAAGGTGGCAGCTGCCGGGTGACATGGCCGGACACTTACTGGCCGGTGGACTTTGTGTCGCCACCTGCCCCCATGTCTTGCCCGAACTGGCAGGAGCTGCCGCCATGGCCAGCTCGTCTCAGTTAAGAATCGAGACCATCGGATTTAACCCGTCGATCTCTAGTCAAACTTGTTACCTCTAGGCATGGAACTCGTTCACACGGCTCGGTTAAAGCAGGGCTTTATATCTGTGTTGAAAGGTCACATTTCACATAATGCGGCACGTAACGGCTGCATGCTAATGAGCATGTGCAGCACTAAACCAAAGTGCTACGGCCCTCATTCGCATTTGACCCGACAATGCTAAACCGGCCGTAATTTTTTTCTTCGATAATTGCTAAATTTAACTTGTGCGGATCTCGAAGCAAGAGAAAGTTTAGCGCTTCGTTTAGAAAAAAAAATAGCTTTCGAAAGGGTTTAAGAAATACTGGCCGAAGGCTCAATGTTTGACTTTTGTTGTGGCGCCTGTTCTGTCTGCTGTAATCCAAGACAGTGGTTGCAGAGGTTCTCGTTTTTTTTTTTTTTTTTTTTTTTTTGCAGCTTAGGCAGTGGCCTCGTTTCTTAGCGAACATGTTTACAGCATCTGCGACCATTAAACGGCTGAATTTACGGCTGATTATGACTGCGGAAAATAGTAAATGACAGGTCACAGCAGCACGCCTCCTTTATTTTTACAATGCATGCCGAATACGGCCTATCCGACAGTCCAAGGCCCTCCCCTGTACTTCTTCTTTACTCTCCCCTATTGGTTAGCTTTCGCGCCCGCTTTACTTTTGTGGAGGAGGAATATCACTTGAGCGGCGCCACGTGCCGGAAAGCGGGAAAGGCAGTTTTCCGTAATGTTCTTTCTTTCTTCATGGGCGGCGCTCTACTTTCGTCATGGTCAGGGAGCCTACATATTGTGCCGCCGCGGCGCCATGTAGGTGTTGTAGGCTCCCTACTCATGGAGATCAGGCTGCCCCTCAGGTATTTCCGCGTCATAGAGCGCGCCGTTCGTGATGCTAGTTATTGATGAGCAGCTGCAAGCGCTGGCATACCTTGACGCTGGTTTTAAGATGAGCCCAGATAGTGGGGTGCGCAGCGACGTTGGCTGTGAAAGCTGTGCTAGCTTGTTTGAATCATGTATGTCTTTTAACTACAACCTAAAACAATTCGACAGTGGTACTGAAACTGCTGGGCAGAAATATGAGATAATAGGACAAAGGTACTTAGTGTAAGGTTAGATATTTTGGTTTTCTATGCAGGCAAGTTTATCATGCAAACTCAATGAATGAAATGAGGCGTGATAAATATTAAAATGAATTTTTCGAACCTACCAGGTATCAATACTTTTGATGCCGCAACTCTACGTTTTCCAGGATAAGCTATGCTCATTACGGCGACAAAGATTTTCTTCGGTCCGCGATAGCCTACCGCTACAATTGTTTCAAGGAGCGGGAAGTGAATGTCATTCTCGAATGCATGGCGCTGCCACTCATGCCAAAGAACTTACTTGCTGCCAATAAGTTATCGGCTTTCGTGACTGCTGCGCTGAGAAAATACATTTGTGCTAAGGTCAGGCTAGTTGGTTGCACTGCGCGAGCGAGACGCTTTTATGGGAGAAACGAACGAGCGTAACAACTTAAACTCCTTATTCGTCTCGCAAGGAACAGGGATCAGCAACGGAACACTTGAAACAACGCCTGAAGTATGCCAGCCGCGATGCTCAAGTGATAAGCAAAGCGAACGACGCAGCCGCTTCTGCAAACGGCGAGCAAAGCTGCCGCTCCACAGATTGGCGTTTGCGAAAGCGCCATGCCACGAATAAAGTTAGAGCTTCGCCAAAATGGGTATGAAGCAAACATCTGGCAAGCGCGTGGTGTATGAGTGGGAGCGAGCAATAACCAGAACGCCAGCCCCGCGCGCCCGGACGCAGGTATGACACAAGCAGTCTTACATGGTCCTACCCTAATGGTAGCACCACGTGTGGCAACTCATTGAAGTGAGGTGTACCAATGCATTCTCTTGCAATGCGGGCGATTCGGCTGGCATTGTAAAGGTGCTGGTCACAGTAAGCTGGAACTAGTCTTCCGTGTACTGTGCTGATTCGACGCTGTTGAGGGACACCAAATATGATGTACTGCCTGAAATACCATCTATCTATACGTGTCAGACTGCAATGTATGTGCTCGTTACCGCTTATTGGCGGTTCCTTTGCCGAGGATAACAGGAGGCAGTCGCGAATCAAACGCTGAGACGCGATTACTGACGCAGGTTCTTGGACATTGGTGCGGTGTAGTGCGTGGTTTGCGCCGTAAATGCTCTTCCGGGCACCTCCCAAGTGTGCAGCTTTTTCATGATGTCATGACGCCTGATAGTATGTCGTGCTGCCTTGAAATTACTCCTGTCTCTGTACTTGGCTACTTTCTTCTTAACGCGTTATGATGTTCGTTTTCGTAAGATTTGACTTTTTGCTCTAGTATTCTGGAGCAGACTACTTTATGCTAGAACACGTATACCGGGGGCCACGGAGAAAAAATAACTGCGCAAGCTGATGATCTAGTCTTCAAAACAAACAAAAAAAACAGCGAGATGGAACAAGCGTCTATCCAGTCCCTTCTTGCTGCTCATTCTTCTTTCGCTGGGCATTCTGAAGATGTTGGTGCCCTCTAAAAATTTCAATAGCATGACTGAGTCATTATTCACGTAATAGTGCGTGAAGGGGAGCTAAGCGTGCAAATGAGTACGAATGTGCGTAAAACACCAAAACATAGTCGCGGACTTACAGTCAGCAATGTTTATTACCGGCTGCCATAAAAGCTGACTGCCACACATACGGTCCAAGCCCCTTGCCACCCGGCAAAAAGAAGAAAAAAAATGAATTAGTACAATAAAACGAAATATTAGGGAATGGCGATGTGGCGTAGCATGCAAGACCAGAAGATACAATTAATTCCCACAAGACTCCGTTCACGTGTGTGACACGTGTTTGAAAGCACCGATAAACATCTCTTTAAATGTGACGAAATGTGCAGCTCTTTTCATCCAACAAAAAATGAGAGTAACATAAATAAGATTTTCTTCGACTTACTCTCATTTACTAATCGAAAACCAGACTAAAAGCAGCTATTTTTTTTATTTTGCACTGATTCCTTTTTCACGCTACCTTACTAGTGCCGCCTCTCCAAGGAAAACTTACTATATCTGGCACGGACACACTAGGAACTATAGTTCTATGATGGGTGGTTATGGCTGGTTTACGGTTTATGAGGTTTAACGTCGCAAAGCGAATAAGGCTATGAGATGCCGTAGTGGAGGGCTCTGGAAATTTTGACCACCTGGGGTTCTTTAACGTGCACTGACATCTCACAGCACACGGGCGCTTTGCTTCTCACCTCCATCGAAAAGCGGCCGCCGCGGCCGAGATTTGATCCGTCATCCTTGGGCGCAGTAATCGAGCGCCCTAACCACTGCACCACCACGGCAGGGTATGAGGGGTGGGTCCTTCCTGCTCACAAAACCGCAGGCTGGGCGATTATATCTTCATCAAAGCATATCTGACACGCTTTGGCAGCCATCACATTTGTACATGCCAAATAACTGCCGCTGCCGGGAGAAGCCCTGCAGTAAAAGTACAGCGCGAACACAGAGATAACATGCGTGCATAAACACCAACACAGAGAAACTCAGAAAAGCGCTTACTTCGTCATCATCGTTCGTGTCAATGTAACCCTATTTTTGAAAGCACAGTAATTATTTTTAGTCATCAAGATAAACTAGCAGAAGAAATTAGGGAAGCTTCTTTTTACAGAATCATGGTGATACCTGCATCAGTCGTCCGTCTGTGGTGGTGCCGAAGAAGGAATCAGATTCTTTAAGAACTGCTTATTTTGGTGGATAGATTAAAAATGTGTGCTCCATGCGTGTTCGTTGTGCAGAGTGTTAGGTTGTAAACAAATAAGTGTTGTTGCGTTGGACACGTGGATGCTAGTTTGCAGCGTGTAAGGCGGGTTTTTATTTTCACTTTTATGTAAAATATTGTTTTTTATTTTTTATTTTTGTAAACCTTTGTGGCTTCAGTGTTTTTCTCGTTTTCAACATAAGTATTTTTTTGTTCTGTGCATTTGCTTCCTGGAGTTTAGAAGAAGTAGAAGCGAGCGCTTGTTGTGTCCCTGCACTCTCTCTCTCTCTCTCTCTCTGTCCGTGTTACGCGCTCATATTAGCTATGCGTGTCTACCAACTAAACCGGATATCTGCGTTGTGCAGCGTGAACAAATAAAGAAAGACAGAACCGGGTGCCTTCATACCGCACCTTACGTAAACGGCAGCATCAGTGCTTTCCGCTCAAAGCTCCCTGCGTGTGTACGCGCGCGATGAAAGTGCATGTAACGGAAGCAGCGCTCCATATGCAAATAAGCACGATTGGAAAGTTTTCCCTCGCGCAGCGTTCTTACAGAGATTAAAACTTAAAGCGCATGAAAGAAGCGGTAAAAGAATTACGATCACAGCAGAAGATCCCACGATGTGAACGCCATAAGTAGGTGCAAACAAAGCGGGAACTAGGCACAACAATGCCACAAACAAATGAGTATCAAATCGCCGCAAAAAAATCACCAGACATGACGGCGACAGATGATCCTTTACGATTCGTCGATATTCATTTTTTTTTTTTAAGCAAGAGGCAAAAAAATAATAATCAAGGCTGGGCTTGAAGCTCTCAATACTCAGAAAGTGGCCATTTTCTTTTGCCCTCTTCATTTTTTTTTGCCACCCCAAACAGGAGCAGTATGGCAATGAAAGGCGTCATTAGGAATTTGGGCTACTTCCAATCGTGACTGCTTAGACGTATACAATCAGGATACATAACTTCGCAATTTTTGCTTGACTCCTATCGCCAGTGGTTACAACAGTTACGGAGCACAAGACTTCGAAGGAGAGGCAAAGCCATGGGGCGCATTACCTTTGTTCACGTTAAGAACTACGACGTGTCTAACAAATAAGCTTATGCCTTTGTACTGTGGGGATTCACAATCCCCTTCCTCCATTATAACGCCCGCGCGTAATTAACACGCGTGATTACGCGCGCTGGCAGAGAGGTTGGCGGAGGAGAGGGCACGCTGGCCACCCCCCGCCGCCTCCCGGGACTGTGGCGACGCTGCCGCGGGCTTCCCTCTTTCCTGCCGGCGTAACCGGGAGACCTCCTCTCCCGTTCCGTGTCGAGGAGCGCGACTGCAGCAACTCGCTGGGGTTCTTCGGCGAATGGGCGCGCACGCGCGCGGTTCATGATTTCTGCCGAGGAGACCACCGCCGTCACCGAGAATCGCACACTGACCGTAGGCACCGCAACGGGATGTGAGCGAGAAGCTGTGTCAGGTGAGCAGACACTTCCTCTCACCTACTTGACGCGCTTCCCTATTAGGTGGTTGTTATTTCACCCCCGTACGCGGCTTTCGCTCGCTACACGGTGGTTGTTCTTAATTGCTGTTCCTTTGCCGTGTACTCGAGCAGTGCAATAAACTCTTGTTCGAGTACGCAACTCGGTGTTTGTCCCCTCTGGCCCGAACCCGCCGCAGTGGCGATTTCTCGCACCGCGGGTTGGGGGTCACAGCTCTGTCTGCTAGGGCTGGCACGTCGGGGCTAGAAGGCGACTGTAGCGTCTAGTCCCCTCGTGGCGCATTCTTGCGGGAGTAACACCCCCATATCATGGCGCCCAACGTGGGGCCAGAGGTGTGACAAATCGAGTGTCTGTGTGTGTACGACGCCACACATAGACTAGCCATGGCAGTGAGCAGGACTGACTTTTCAGTATCTTCTAATACTGCAGTGGTGATTGCACAACGGCAAGCAAGCAAAACCACCTTAACTGTTATTATTGCGAGAGATCAGGAGCTGACGCTAGCCACTGTGATCTTGTAATTTTCTGCGAGGGCAGGATGTCATCTCACACGACTCCACCGCTCTGTAGCAGGGTGACGCGCGGACGCTGGTGTGACGGGCATTCTCTCGTAGTGTTTTGACTTACCATGCTCTACGGGAGAACTGGAAACGTTGTAGCGTATGTACTTTTGCACGCGCACGTTGAAGGCATGAGAAGTGTTATTACTATCCTTTCTGCCGCGCCCGTTAGCCAGTTCGTCGCGATGGCTCGCAGCCTCAGAGAAGGGCCGGCCTACCCGGCTTCTCTGAGTTTAAGTGCTGACCGTTTTAATTCCATCAGAGCAGTGGGGAGCCTAGTCAGCCTTAAGGGAGCTTTAGGAAAGCGGTAGGATCCTGTTTTTTTTTTTCTTTTATTTTGTCGACCAGTGTTCGACGGGCTCCGGGAGCCGAGCGGCGCGGCCGCGGCGCACATAAGGGCACGCTGGTATTGCTGCCTGTGCGGGCGCTACACAACTTGTATTGCTGTGAGCGCGTTGGATCCCTGCCGTCAGTACTACAGCACCTTGCGCAATCCTTTCCCCACGCGAAGGATACACTGAGTCCTTCGAGGTTGGTCACGCTGAGACGAGCTATATCGCACATGTGCATCGCTGAGCATGCGAACGGCCCCAAGACTTTTCTTCAAGTTGTGTCATTTCGCTGCCTAGTGATGTGCATGGTGGTGACGTTGTCGAACCGGTAAACTTGCTCTATAAGTTCGCAACAACGCCACGGTTGCTGCGTTGGGCACACGCCGACGTGCGACAGAGCTGCAAGCAAAGATGGCGGCGCTAGACTTTACACAAAGCGCACCGCAATCCGAGCCCCGCTGCGTGGCCCGAGGAGGACGCACTCCCCCACCAGTAGGCAGCTGCAGCGAGAGGCAAGGCTTGGGATCTCGAGCATCGCGCCTCGTTACGACTTGCGCCCACGGCAGACGTACTCTGACCAATGCGCAGGGAGTAATTTCTTGTGCTGAATATAGATGGGACGCTCTGTTAATATTCAGCGCATTTTGCTTCCAGAGCAAGCACGCGCTTTCTCTTGGAAAAGATCGAGCGGGGGTAGATTTGAAAAAGAAAAAAAAAATGTAACTAGGGTAAAGACAGCATTGCAGCCAGCAAGGAGGGGAGCCGGCGGAGGCCACGACGACCGTTGCAGCATCGAGGAGCAGGCCGTCCAAGGAGTGGCGTTCCCGCAGCCAGAGCCTGCTGTCACCGTCAACCGGGCCAAGACAAACGGTTTCCGGTCGGCTACGGAGCGAGCCAGCCGGAGTTCGTGGAACAGGCCCCTGCGTCCAGCACGACGAAAGCTGCAGCAAAGAGCCCGCCTCGGCGCCGTTCGGTGCTCGCGGCCGTGGCTTCACCAGCGGGAGCAGCTTGGCGCCCCGCTGCCCTCGCCATCGGCGGCGTCAACGACGGAGGGAAAAGAGGCCGACCGGGGGCGAGCGGACGACCCGCTGAGGGGGGCCTGCAGCATGCTACGCAACGCGAAGACGCAGTTCCTAACCGTTCCCCGGCAGGCTGCCCTGGCTGACCGACGATGAATGCAGTAGCAGGCCTGCAGCCATCGACACTTCCAAGCCTGGCCGGTGACGGTGAAGAAGCGGGACCTGCGGCCGCCGCACGTGTGTCCCCAGCTCCAAGGTCGTCTCCTGTGGTCGTCGGCCTTGCCTCCCCCTCCGACACCCGTGGCTGTGAGCTGTCTGCAACTTTTTATATATTGGCACTTTTCTTTGGGTTTAAACGGTTTTCTCTGGGTTTAAAAGTTAAACGGCGTTTAGCCGTCCCCCTCGGTATATCCCTCGGTGAACGTGACTACTTTTAGCCGTACGGCGGTTTTAAGGAGGGGGGGATGTGGGGATTCACAATCCCCTTCCTCCATTATAACGCCCGCGCGTAATTAACACGCGTGATTACGCGCGCTGGCAGAGAGGTTGGCGGAGGAGAGGGCACGCTGGCCACCCCCCGCCGCCTCCCGGGACTGTGGCGACGCTGCCGCGGGCTTCCCTCTTTCCTGCCGGCGTAACCGGGAGACCTCCTCTCCCGTTCCGTGTCGAGGAGCGCGACTGCAGCAACTCGCTGGGGTTCTTCGGCGAATGGGCGCGCACGCGCGCGGTTCATGATTTCTGCCGAGGAGACCACCGCCGTCACCGAGAATCGCACACTGACCGTAGGCACCGCAACGGGATGTGAGCGAGAAGCTGTGTCAGGTGAGCAGACACTTCCTCTCACCTACTTGACGCGCTTCCCTATTAGGTGGTTGTTATTTCACCCCCGTACGCGGCTTTCGCTCGCTACACGGTGGTTGTTCTTAATTGCTGTTCCTTTGCCGTGTACTCGAGCAGTGCAATAAACTCTTGTTCGAGTACGCAACTCGGTGTTTGTCCCCTCTGGCCCGAACCCGCCGCAGTGGCGATTTCTCGCACCGCGGGTTGGGGGTCACAGCTCTGTCTGCTAGGGCTGGCACGTCGGGGCTAGAAGGCGACCGTAGCGTCTAGTCCCCTCGTGGCGCATTCTCTCTTCTTACGAGAATGAAAACCCCTATAGTACTTAGTATCACCTAGTCTCGTCCATGGGGCTGAACGTGATAAAGTTATCGTAAAAGTTATCTTAATCTTCACTACAGCTTCCAGCGGTGTTTGAGAAATCAGCATAAAGCGATAACGCTGACAGCGACTTTGAGATGCTGCGATTCTTGTGCTACATATTTGACGAATGCTCATTAACGCTGCTCGCAATATTAACATGCACCTTCACACTTGCTCAGGCAGTCGTTTGGAGTAATAAAGAAAACAATTAAAAACTAATTCAAGATCAGGATGTTGCGCTAAAAACTATATGACTTGAAAGCAAATCTCACGAGACATCATGACGAAACGCGGCAATATATACATCTCACGGTGATGGCCACTTCCGCTTACCGATGCCAAGCTATCGATAGTTATATGGATAACATAAATAGTTGCGTCACGTTTGAACTATCGATGGGAAACGAAACCAATACTATTATATAGCGCTATCGATAGTTAATTCTTTCGATAGTGCTATCGACAGCACTAACGATAGTGCTGTAGATGCTATAAAATAAACTTCGTGCACTCAATGAGTTCACTACGTTTCTCACAGCCTGAATCAATTTGGGACGTAAAACCACATATATTTTGAGAATATCACTGGCCGAAAACTCAATAATTATTGATAGTGTGGCCATATTTTACCAAAAGTCTTATTTTCGATATTATACTTATCCATAGTCTTACTATCGATGGCAATATTATCGATTCTACTATCGGTCTTTCAGATACACTTGAACTTGTAGCGCCCTCTAGGGTGACGCCGTGAACCCGGATATCGCGCGCCGCTCGGCGAAGAAAATAAAAACGGCTCCTGCCAATGAACAGCAGCCTTGTTCCTTTGCTCCTGAGGCGTTTGGCCTTCACCTGGTTACCGGGAACGAGAAATCGCCGATCCCGCAGCTTCCACGAAACAGGCCTAGCGTCCGCAGGACGTCTCGTCACTGCAGGTTCGTCTCCCACCTTTCTGGCCCCAGAACCCGTAATTTTGGTTCCACCAGATCGAGGCGCAATTTTGCCTTGCCCGCATCAGCTAGGAGACGAACATTTCTGCCGGCGTTGCCGGCGATCTCTCCGACGTTCTCTCCGCCCCCACGGGTGATACAACATATCAGCACCTGAAAAACAAGGTGCTGGAGAGTTTATGCCATTGGAGCGCTCCCGCCTCCAGCTGCTCCTTACCGAGGAAGACCATAGTGATCGCCGCCCTTCTCAGCTTCTGCGCCGCATGTGCCAGCTTCTCGATGAGAGCGATACCTCCAACCACTCAGCGTTGCTTCGACAGCTTTTCCTCCAACACCTTCCCCAACCCACCCGCCTTGCCCTCGCTACGGCCGGTGACGTCACCCTCCACCGCCTGGCTGAGCTCGCCGATAACATTCATGAGGCAACCTCCCCATCAGTCACTGCTGTTCTGCCGCCTACAGACCCGGCCATTTCGCGCCTGGAGGCCCGTCTAGATGAGCTTGTCGCCTCAGTCGCCGCACTCCGCAGTCTACCCCAGGAGAACCGGGAGTATCGTCTCGATCATCGCGCTCTTTCACGCACACGTCAAGCTCGGAGTCCGAGCCCTCCGGCTCTTGCTGGTAACACTGACATTTCGACACCGGGCCACGAAGTGTACACCGCCCTTTTCGTGATCGGCAAACGCCCGCCGAGATCACTAGCAGCGACGCGTGGTCCCGCGAGTAGTCCGAGCCACCTATTTATGGTAACTGGAATTTTGTGGAACCCGGTTCCTTATAAACACGGGCGCGGAAATCAGCGTGATTCCACCGACTAAGTCTGATCGTCATCATTCATCAGGGCAGTCGATCCGTCTGCCAACGCATCCTCTATAGCTATGTACGGGTTAAGATATCTCACCCTCGACTTCGGGCTTCGCCGCACTTTTCGATGGGTATTCGTCATCGGAGGTGTGGTTCACCCGATCATCGGCTCGGACGTCCTCCCATACTTCTACTTGGACATCAGCGTGCGGCGTCGTCGCCTTACTCACGGTCTGACTCGTATGACCATCTCGGGAGTCTTGCCCGACCTGGGCATTCGCATGCTGATACCTTCCTCCAAGTTCGAAAAAGTGCTAGCGGATTTCCCGGAGCTGACCAAGCCATGCAACCTCACACAGACGCCGAAACATATGGTGACACACTACGTCGTCACCCTGGGTACACCCACAGCTGCTCGACCACGCCGCTAGTTTGGAGATCGCATCGCTATCACCAAGCGTGAGTTCGACCACATGCTGCGCAGCTCAGCATTATACGCCCGTCATCAGCGCGTGGGCGGATCAGCTGCATCTAGTGCCCAAGTGGAATCCCAGTGACTGGTATCCCTATGGCGACTATCAGGCGTTGAATACCAAGAGTGTCTACAGCCTTGTATACATGAGCCCGACGCAAGCGGGTCGGGTAGGGGGGAGCCGGTTGTCGAGCTTAGCCAGCCCGACCCGTCCGGGTTTACATGAGCTCGATTCTGTCGGGCAAAGATCGCTGCTACACCGTGCGTCGAGCAAATGAACCAGGCGCAGGCGGGAGAGGAGGAAGAGGAGGAATGCTCAGACGAACAGCTCACGGTCCCGTCCCCGACCTGCAAGGAGGCAAGAGAGGAGGCGCCTGCCCGACGCGTCAGCGTATACATGCCCCTCGCTCATCGGGTAGGGTCGAGCCAACCCACCCCCTGCAGTCGGGCTGGCGGGACACGACCCGACGGTCCTTTAGCTCGACCCCCTAGCGTATACATGAGCCCGATAGCCGGTTTTTAGCCCTACAGGCCTCCCCGACCCGACTTTGTCGGTCTCATGTAAACCCCCTGTACGACAGTTATCGGCTGCCCCACATCCAGGACGCTGATCGGGTGAAGGCGTATCACCAAATTCCCATCGAACCCGCCGACATACCTAACACCACCATTACGACGCCATTTGGTTTGTTTGAGCATGTGCGGATGCCTTTTGGACTACGCAGCTCGGTTAAAACCTTCCAGCGGTTCATGGCTGAGGTCACGCGGGGCCTTCCACCTGTCTTCGCGTACCTGTATGATGTCCTCATCGCCAGCCCTACGCCTTAAGATCATGAGCAACACCTACGTGCTGTGTTCAGGTGTCTACAGCAGCACAGTCTGATTGTGAACGTCTCCAAGTGTGTTTTGACGCCTCTGAGCTCGACTTCTTGGGTCATCACATATCCTCGGAGGGTATCCGCCCTCTCGCGTTCACCGTCCAGGCCATCAAGAATTATCCCCAGCGTACAACACTGCGCCATTTACGGCAATTCCTGGAACTGATAAATATTTCCACGCGCTTTATCATACACTGTACAGAGCTGCTTCGCCTGCTCAGTGACCGTCTGCTGTCAATCTCTGGCCCATCCTCCGCCAATTCTTGGTAATCAGAAACCAGGGCCGCCTTTACTGCCGCAAGGCAAGCAGTCGCGAACGCCCCTACGAGATTTATGGTGGAAGTCGGAGCAGTCTTCCAGCAGTACAATAACTCCAAGTGGAGACCATTGTATTTTTTACTCTCGGAAGCTACTTCCTGCTGAGACCCGCTATAGCGTCTTTGGCCGAGAGCTCCTGACCATCTACTCCGCGATACAGCCCTTTCAGCCTTTTGTAGAAGGATCCCAGTTTCACGTGCTGACAGATCATAAGCGTAGTATTCCGCACCAGCTCCTCGAAGTACGTCTCACGTGAACTCCGCCAACTCGCTTATATCTCGGAGTTTACTGCAGACATTCGCTATGTGCAAGGCGCCACACTCACTGCCGCTGATGCCCTCTCTCGTATTGCCGCGGTAGAAACTCCGTCTCCCACCGTCGACTAGGCCGCATTTTCTTCCGCCCAGCAGAATGAACATGAGCACGCCACTTTTCAAGAGAATCCTCGTTCCTTCCGACCACGGCTAGTGCCCCATCCCTGCTCGCCTGAGCCCTTGAGGTGCTGCTATGTGTCAACAGTCCTTCCCCGCCTTTTTGTTCCGGCTTCGCTATATCGCCCCATCTTCCATTCTCTACATGGTATATGTCATCCAGGCATTCCATCCGGGCTACTCAGCGACTTCTCACCCAGCGCTATGTTCGGCCCGGAATCAACGCTGATGTGCGCACTTGGACGCGCCTGTGTCTGCCCTGCCAGACGACAAGGTCTGCCGTCATAACAAGACGCCTTCCCAGGCCTTGGTACCACATTGCCCTCGTTTCGGCCATGAACATCTCGACATCGTGGGCCCTGTATACCCGTTTCTCGAGACTACCGTTATGTCCTGACCATGGTCGACCGCTTCACTCGCTGGCCGGACGCAGCCCCCATTCCTGACATCACCGCGGAGACTGTTTCCCACGCCTTCATCTCTGCGTGGGCATTTCGATTTGGTTGTCCTGGCACCGTGACAACCGACCGTGGCCGCCAGTTTGAGTCCTCCCTGTTTGTTTCCCTTAATCATGTTCTCGGCGCCAAGCATTGCCGTACCACTGCATATCAGCAGTGTGCCAACGTCATGGTGGAACGCCTTCACCGCCAATAGAAGTCCGCCCTAGCTGCTCGCCTCAATTGCGCCACCTGAGTCAACTCCTTACTCCTTCTGATCCTTGGTCTACGGGCCGTTATACGGGAAGATTTAGTGTTCAGCTGCAAAGCTGGTGTATGGTAGTGCTCTGCGTCTTCCAGGAGACCTCTTTACATCACAGCAGCCCCCAGCCCAGCCCCAAGAATTCCTCCAATGCCTGTTGGACTGCGTTGGACTGCGGGAAACCGCCCTTGGACTGCGGGAAACCGGATATCCCGCGCCGCCCGGCGAAGAAGATAAAGACGGCGCCTGGTGGTGGCTCGTGCAGCCTCAGCAGGCAGTCTTGTTCTGATGCCAATCAACAGCAGACTTGTTCCTTCACTCCCGTGGCGTTATGCCTTGAGGCTGTTCTGCCCGGTCGACACTTTAAAGGCCAAGGTCGACTTCTTTAGAGTGGTTCGGTCCGAAATGCGTTATCGCCGTCAAGCTCACAATTCAGATGGTGGTTAGGCATTCTCAGACTTCTTTTTCTCTAACCTGTATAAATACGCACGGTATCTGCCTACATGTGTAAAATATCTCAGCGTTTTATTTTATCTTATTTTTTGGTCCCTGTCTATAGCACTTTCACAATCAACATGGAAAACCAACAAGCCCGAACGCTAGCCAAACGTTGGAAGAATATGTAAACGCCTTAATTTTATTTTAAATGTTTGGTGGAATATATGAACGGTGTGCAAAATCCTAGCCAATTACACTACTGTAGTCTGACTGCAAAGGCGTTATTGCGGTCCCTGGTAAACAGCGTTGCCTATCGAAGCGGCGTCTCTCACGCTATCTACAAAGCCTACAGTGACTCTACATATGCCTTTATAACGTCGATGAATGCGTAATCCTCATTTTACGAGCCGCATAGATTCTGTGCCACACCGTGAAAATATAACGCGAGGAAAGATTAAGCCTTCAATTCACTTCAGGGTAGAAGCGAACAACACAAAACCAGCTTTCGTGGACGCAGCAGAACAAAGCTCGATCGCTGGCAGAGCTGCACCGCTACGCTGGACAGACAGCCGAAGAGAAAGCGAAGCAAACGCCAGCGGACAAACAAAAGAGGTCGCTTTTGGTGAACGCTGAAGCCCAAACTCTTGCCGGAGGCATCCTCATCACCCAGCGAAAACAAATGCAGCGCGGTCCATACACCGATGACGATCGTTGATCGAACGCCCACTCGGGCTCCTGTGCAAAAAGCCGCAAAGTCGTCCCTCTCGTCGACCAGCGCTGCGGCTCTTCTTTGTTTTGTTCCTTTCTTTTTCGGGCCGATAGCTCACTTAGCTGCCGTGCCAGCTACGGTGCACTCGCCTACCCACGAGCTCCTGGCCGAGTGCACGGTATGCGCGCACCTGCTGGCACCCACGCGCTGTGGACGCCAGTGTGACGCCCGGATATCACACGGCACACTACAACACCGGGGGGCTCTGGCCGGGCGCGAGTGAGAAGTTTGCTGCGGAGGAATTTATTCTCAGTCACAGAGGATGGAAGAGAACAACATATATTCCCTGTTATGAGCGTATTGATTCAATACAAGAAAAACGAATCAACATAACACCAGAGTCTATTGAACATGTGACCATACTCCCTGCTTTTTGTTTCGGCTGTTTTCGTCACGTGCAGTTTGAAAATATTCTCGGAGGTGGATATTCGTAACAAGTTCAAACGGCTCTAGTTAATACGTAGCGGCTGGCTCGTTGGTTCATCATTCTGAAGACTACAGCGCCTTTGGATCATGGCTGGCGTAGCATAATCTCATTTGAGGCCTGTGTCTAGATCTTCAGCGCATACGCGGTTGAATTATTCTCAACGTATTTGCGTTGGGAGCTTCAAGGGCAACTTTAGCGAGCGTTAAGCCGCTTCATAAAAACAGCAGGGTAAATATCCTTCTCCCTGCTCCCGCACGACTGCGTAAGTGAATTAGTTTAGTTGCACAGGTAGCTGTAAATTTACATTACTACCGAAGACAGCTTATTTTAAATGCGCGTTTTTATTTGAAAGTTAGGTTCGATGAAAAACTTGTAATTAGAATGCGTTAAGCGGGACAAATTGTACATGCGAATATTTGATCAATCCTGCCCTTTAAAAGCCTGTCTGCAGCGTATCAAAATATGGTGTGGGAAATATCGGCCACCACGAACTGGCCCCCCTCCCTCCCCAAACTGTTCTTTCCCCGCCTTAGGTAGCAACTTAGTGCAAAATAAAATATATCCCAGGTGAAACACGCAGACAACGCGCTCCTCAGCTAACAGAAAGTTTAACGTGCGCTAAATTGTTCCTCTTTCAAATGCCGAATTCGTAGGTCTCCGGCTCGTAACGAGAGCGTTTAAAAGGTTATATGTCAGTTGCGTTCTCACGGCTTTCCCTAGAACTCATCCGACGAGTACACAGGCGGGCAGCGTGAAGGTAATTCATCATTTCTGTGTTCGCACTTTTGTTTCTCGTCATCTGGCTGCCCCTGCTCTTTCTCCCCAGCGCACAGTACGTGTCTTAGCTCGCATCGGCGCAGCGCCCGGCCAACGGCGCGCATAATGGCGTTTCCTGTTAGCGTCGCCTCTTCAGTTTTTCAGGTAACTGTGATGAAGATTCGCCTTTTATTTCGCAAACATCAAGTGACGTTCGTAGCGTCTGTCCTAAGGGCGAACCGTCGCGATCTCTGTCGAAGCTGGCAACTAAACAATGCTCACAAAAGCTGCAGTTTGCTTCTCCATACCTGGACTGGAGTGCGCCATCAGGAACAAATGCGGCTTCAAGCATTTTAGTCTCTTCGCCTTGTAAGTTTCTCAGAGGACGACGTATATGTACAGAAAAATTATCTCTGCATTTACTGATTATTGTATTGTATGGAAGTGCATGGCAGATTGATTTCCCTGTGCAGTATACGCATAGCCGAATGTTATGAATAAAGCCACTAAAATAATAACTAAAGGCAGATATTGAGAGCCTCTCTATTAGCTGTGAAGGTCTCGCCAACCTTCTCCCAAGCAAGTAAAACACTCTCATGCTGGCGTTCCAAAGAGAACTCATGGCCAGCCATGAATCCCTTTTTTTTTTTTTTTTTCAGTGAAGAAACACATTTTCCTGAACAAACGCATTTCAAGCATGTAACTTGGTGTTTATTTATACCTCTCCGCTGAATCTAACGATACAAAAGGCTTTCAGGAGTTCTTTGCATTGTAGAACAAGAAAGTATAGTCCTTTCTCCGCTTCAGGTCTTTTTTTTTTTTTTAATCGTTCGCATCCTTATTTTCTTATTTCCGAACTCAACATGCGCCGAATTTGGTTCTAGACAACTCGGTCAATGGTAGACGATGCTCACTTAGAGTGCTTATGAGAGGTCCGTAAGTTCTTTCTCAGGCTAATATGCTCGATAAATTCCGTCTCTTCGCGGATGTACTTCGGGCCTTAAACGCAAAAGCAAAATATCCGTCAGTATAGGAAACGCGTCAAAAAAAAAAAAAAAAAACAGGGGTATGATAAGAGCCGTCTTGTGGGTCCTGCAGCTCCTAGAGTGACCACCAGTGTTCTAAGGAGGCTTCGGAGCTAAACTAGAAAAGCGAGCTGACCAATCCCCAACCATGAGTTTCGGCTACACACGGGTGACGTCATTCGCAATGGCTACGTGACTTGCATTAGAAATATATGGACACTGTGCGGGGCTCTTACAAATAAGACGTTTTCCTGCGAACTTGAGTGCAGGCAGAACAGGCGCTTATTCAGTCCCTGGGGGCAACCTGCAAGTGCGTGACTAAGAACCGCCGAAGCTATCTGCCCTCATTGCTGTGCACGGGCACGTACCGCTGCAGGTCGCATTATCAGATTTAATCCAATTATTGACCGCTCCTTATAGCATTTTCTGCGCAAGAAAAAAAAATTATGTTTGCCTAAAGTTCTTTGTCCGAGACGCCGCGGCGTGTCTTAAGAAAAGAGAACGACCGCCCTCCATGGCCCTGCGATAGTAAATGGCCAGGGAGTGATACATGCATGTGCCCACCAGGCGGGTGCGGCAGGGCAGATCCGAGAAAATTGCTTGCCGAGCGTTCCTCTGGCCACAAGCTTCGGGACTTTGAGGAGTGCAAACTGCTGGAAAAGTTGGTTCATATTGCATAGAAAGGGAACCAGCGAATACAGACGCAAGACAAGAACAACGAAGGCGCACATCACAACGCTGGACTGACAACTGATTTACTCCGATGAAGAATTGCTCATTTTAAAATAACTTCCTGCCTGCGCACACACCCTACAGACAATACACTTCGCACACCACATAGTGAAATGGCTACTATAATGATAAAAACTTGCACTCCTTTTCGGTGATAATCACGGACGGCTCAGTGACGCATTTCTGCTTATTCTTTCTGATCAGGAAACCTTCCAATAGCTCACGCTCACTTTGCAAACGCTTCGCAAAACGTGAACTCTACACTTCAAAAAATAACCTCCCATTATCTCAAAACTACCGTGCTTTCAGCTATCACTTTTGCGTTTCTTATTTTATTTCACCATTTATCATCCTCTTTTTTTTTTATTATAGAAGAGTGATTTCGAGTACTTTATGCGCATCGAATTTGTGCAATGAATTTGTATTTCCTCTCTACTGCCTGTTATCGAAGTCCACCTTGCTGCCGCCGAAAGCGCTATTTCGTTCGCTTTCTACGTTTTTGTACTGAGGTAAAAGAGTGCCTCTCTTTCTGCTCTCAAGCCACCTTGAGCCTTCCTTTTTTTGTTTCCCCTTTGGCCTAGAACCAAAAATAGGCTGACCCACTTTTCTAAAATGCCTGGACTTACTGCAAGCTCGATCGCGATATCTCTGGGGATCTGAGCCTAAAGGCCGTTATTCTTGCGACATTGGTTTTATAATAGGCCACCCAGCTTTCAGCCTTGAACATACTAGGTATATACATAGGATAAAATACAATGTATTTCCGCTTCATTTTTCTCAACACACCCTTAAAAGGGGTCCTTTAAGAAATAAAAGTGAATCGAACTGAACTACGATTGGACAATTTTGGTTAAGACCCTATGGGAGACACGGAAAATGCGGTGCTTGCTGCTAAAGTATACGCAGTCAACCTGATCTTTCTTATTTTTTGGTAACTAGAGGCGCGGGTACACTAAAACGAACCTCAATTACAAAACTAAGGCTGATAGTCAGAGAGCGCGCGACTGCGTCTTGTGAATGTATATATTACCGCAAACCTTCATCAGCGTCGTGCTCATTCTGAAAAAAAAAGTGAAAGAGAGAGAGAGAGAGAGAGACCAAAGTGAATCTAATTGGCTGCATGTGGCATCCCAAGGTGCGGTTTATGGATTCTGATTCAAAAGTTGGGGCTGGAAAGTTTCACAAGAAGGGTGTGTCCCGCTATGCGCCTGCTTAGCCATGTTGGCAGCGCATTCCGACTCTGCGTATTCTTGTTTTTATTTTTTGTTCTCGTAAATATTTTCTCGGTTTCCTCCTATGCCAAGTCTCATAGACACGCGCTTTCTTTTCCGTTTTCTTGAGACTGTGCTGCTTGTGCAGTTCATGCGAAAATACAGCATAGCTACAGTATAATTATGGGCATATTCACGAAGTACGGTCTCAATGAAACCCCCACGACAGCCTCCCATACCCGGAAATTTTAGACTTTCTCTGGTAAAGACACACATTTTTTTTTTTTTCACATATTGTATAACACCATGATAACATATATTATGGTGAGGCTACCCCCCCCCCCCCCCCCCAAAAAAAAAAAAAAAAGAGATAAAATAATGTGCCTCTGCCCGTGCCACTAGGTATAACGGATTTACACCTAATAACAGTCAAGATATGAGCATGTCTTCCCTTGGCAGGTTTAGGGATTTTTCCTATTAATTTTTATTAATGTGCTCCACTGGCTTTTTATCGCAGTCTGACCTATTATTTGCAGGCGCAAAGCAAATTCAGAACGAAATCATGGTACGGATCGGAAGTTTAGACCATTTCTGTCAATATGCATTTGCAAAGTATCTTACAATTTTCCGCAGTTGCCTCACAAATATTTTCAAAAAGGCACCTCATTGGTTTTATATGACGGATTTATGAGCTCATTACGAGCGGAGGAAAACATTAAAAGCATGTTCTCGCCCCGCATTGGAAGCTTGGGCCATTCTCATGAACTTGTGCATAAGAGTATCCTATGTTCTGTAATTTCCTCACAATCAATAAGTGTCACGAAATCGTGGAGCTGTGGGGATTCGTTCTCCCAAAACCTAGTTTGACGGTCGTTTTTAGCAAAACCATGCATTTTGACTGGTCAGCAGAAGCACGTCATTATTGTGCTGCGACATTTAAACAGAGGAGGAGCTACGCATTACATTGCAGTGGCCGTATAATTCTCGAGTCGAAATTCTAGTCATGTGATGTAATGAAGCAGTAAGAGTCCCATCAATCGCAGCCACGATAGCAAACGAATTGCAATGAAAACTAAACAAACAAGCCAACAAGAGTGTATAGGTCCTAGCTTAAAGTTGGGCAATTCAATAAAAGTCATTTGACGACAGCGGAGCTCTCCATGAGCGGTCATAGCTCAATGCCACCGAAATGCCAGGTGCATCCCGTTGACTTTCCTTGCGACGAAAGAGCGGCACTATTAAAATGGCGCCGAGGACGAATAAAAGGCAGCCATTGTTATTAGGATCCCCCGTTCTTATTACCACTACCGCCCCAAATGTTCCTTTAGGAAAAGATCGAGAATTTAAATACAGCTGTCACCGGCCTCTAAATAAGTGCGATATAATCACCTTTTTAGTTTAGGCTATCGTCACGAGTTTGAACTGAGTGCCGGGAAATTTTCAAATGTAATTTCATCAGCTGTAGATACGTCTCTTGCAATCGGAATAAACATAAACAGAGCCAGAATACAGGCCTTTTCTTGGAATACTGCTTGAAAGAATCGTCCACAAGAAATATTAGACTACGCAACACGCCTGACACTAAGGAGATCAAAGATCACCAACTTCTCAGATTCACATGGGTGCGGCATTTGAGGTATGCGTTGTTTTCGAAGCTCAACAGCTGGTAAAAAAATTAAATGACCGGCAAGCGTACGCCCATACAAAACACGCGTATACTTCGGTTGCGTGGAATTCTTTCTTCATTTCTCGGCATTATTTACAGGCGGACACAACAGCAGATGCAAGACAGCCGTCGGCACTGATTTTATTGTTGGCTGCGACTACAGTGCAGGTTTTCTTTTTTTTTTTTTTATTTGATAAGGCAACCAGTCCTGTGTTTAAAATTTTCGGTAGTTTCTGCTTCCCCTACCCTCCTTGTGCAAATATACACAACATCCACAGGGCCAGCGCATATACGGGCTTCAGCGTTGAATTAAAATCAACCCTCATCCCTCGTGCGGAATGCTCTCGTAGTTCGGTTCAAGCAGCTGCTCGGAATTCTTGCTCATTGCTGAGCGCAACGAATGAACGCAAACACAGAAGAAATTTTTCGCCATGAAGAACATAGCCACGATGCGAGCAAAGATCGAGAAGGGAACCCGCATCTCAGAGGTGCTTTCTGTGAAACTTGTAGGTATAAAATTGAAAGCTCTTAAATACGTTTCTGTGCACAGACCAAGAGACGGAGTCTGCCTCGAACAAGGAGTGTTCGGACAGCCTTATCGCAAAGTGACGCGGGGGAAGCGTGAAAGGCAGAGTGCTGCAATGTTTGCCCAATTTATTATTTTCTTAATGCAAAAAGAATTACCGACACAGACGTTTTTGTACCTCGCATGTAATAACTTGCCGCTTTTCAAATGCAAGTTTTGTCGTTTTCAAAGTAACTATTTTTTTCTGCTCTCACCGTTCCCTTTTCTTTTGCACATGCAGTGATGTGCCTTTTTGCTTCACTGAATAGGACAGGTATCTGCTGTAGATTTTAATTCACTGTCTTTTTTTTTTTTTTTTGCACAGAAAAGCGATCGAAAGGGCTTAGCATTTTTCTTTGAAATCTGAATTTTATTTTTACAGTTTTACACCTATAGAATAAAGTTCTCGATTTCAATTCCTATAAGGCCTAATTAGATTCCTCCGTATGAAAGGCCAGGTCGCCTGTAGAAACTAATAACATAGGGCTTTTAGCGCAACTCGCTGAAATGTTTAAATAGTATTTTTTTTTTCTTTCAGTCGACTATATATCTGTCATCTTTTCCGAGTTATCTTTACTCATCACCTCCCTCCACTGCTCCTCGTCCTCTCCCAGTCTGCATGGAACCAATGCCTCTTTGTCTGTTGTTTTACTAAAAAAAAAAAGAAAAAGTAAAATTCACAGCGTAATAAAGCTTGTCGAAGCGTCATATTTATAGCATGGTCTATTTCTCTTTCTGCAACGTTAGCCCCTTTCTATGTTGCACAGTTCAGACATCGGATTGAAGAACTCCTTAGGCATCGCAGACAGATGTCCCTAAGGGCCTTATTTATTGCTTATACTTCGCTGGCGCTGACGTCATGAGAACGAGGCGCGAAGAGGAGACGGTCGTCTCGATTTACTGACCTCTGCCGCAGTGCGCCTGCGCTAGCAATCATTATTTTTGCACTCGGCTAAGTTTTCCGCGCGCTATTTGTTGCGGCAGGGACCGAATACACCAACAAGAAGGAAGAATATGTGACAATTTTAATGACATCGCTTCACATTTGCTCACCAGTTGCTGCACGTTTCTACAAATCAACGCGTTCTGCTTGTACCGTTTGCCCATTGTGTAGAGTGTTTTCCTTCACTCTGTGTTTTTTTTTTTTTTCATGTTTTGAGGTTGGGGTATCCTAACGCCCAACGCCACGCATTGAAAGCTTCAACGAGCAATGGTTATGGTTGACTAGGAATTTCCAATAATGCAAAACTAATAAGTACAAAATAAGTACAAAACTGAACCCTCTATAAAGTGCTATTATCCAAAGATCTATACGTGCTTGTTGGAAGCTAAACGGCTAAGTGGAAGATGGGTTGCACTCGAGTTGAGTTATGAGGAAGATATAAGTCACATGAAATGGGGAAAAGTGAACAAGTGTCGAGGGCGCAAGTTCTAAAGACTTGTCTTCTTCGAAGCTTTCAGGAGCGAGAGAGGCAAATTATTAGTCCGAAAAATGAGTTTTCTCCGCCCGATTGCAAATAGTCAACCCTTTGCGTTTCCAGCTGAGGGCTCTGAAACTCCCAACACTCTTCAGTTGGCGCTTGTCCCCTGTTTTCTCTAATTTTGACTCGTTTTGTTCGCAGAGACCAAATCAAACATAGACGTCACTGCCACTTCCTCGCGCGCGCGTACATCCTTAGATTCATTCTTTCTGTTGGCTGTCCTCTCTTAAGGACCCGTCCGGCCGCCTCGCAGGATGGGCTCTCCGCCTTCAGGAATATGACATCCGCGTTATATATCGCTCTGGCCGTAAACACATGGACGCCGACGCTCTCTCTCGTTCTCCCTTCTCCAACGAACCTGCTTGCTCCACGGCGGCTGATCCCGTCCTCTCCTGTCTAACCATCGCTGACATGCCTACGGAGCAGCGCAAAGACCCGTGGCTCGCATCTCGCATACCCAGCACCTCCACCAAGTGAAAGGGGGGATTTACTGTGTTTAAACAGGGGTAATATCCCTCTCGAAGTTGCACGGCGAACCGCACAAGAACACAGCAGTCTAGGCCTCCACAAGCGAGCTCGAGCAGCGCAGCGGCACTTCGTCGTTCTTATCCTCGTTTTCGTGATATTCTCGCCTAGTTCATCCTCGTCTTCGTAATATCCTCGCATAGTTCATTACATTTCGAACAAAAACTGTTGCTTTGTGATAATTCACGACGCATTGCTCTTCTTTTTCCGTCAGTACCAGCTTTAAATTTGCATTTATCTCTAGTTAAGCTTGGCCTTTCATACGATGCCTCCAAGAATGTTGGGAAGGCGGTGGCTCCACCGCACTCCAGCGAGCACTTTGTAGGCCGCGACAGCAAAAATTTCGCGCTTTGTTGCACTGGCGAGCGCTGGGAAAGTATTTATCAGAAAGCCGGCCGCTGTTCACGCTGCAGCCGGTGCTTTATTTTATACAAGGGCAGTTCGTTGTTTCCCGCAAGCGGCGCGGTTTCTTGGCGCCACAAGAGCACGCTTGGCGCCCAGCGCGGCAGGTGTTCCTCACCTGCTGCTCCTTCTCGTACTCGAGCTTGATGCGGGCCTCGATGCACTCCTGTGTGGAGGCGAAGCTGCGGCTTTGCGCGGCGTCTCGCATGTGGCGGTGGTACCAGCCCACGGCCGTAGCCATCGACAGGAACAGTGCACCGGCAGCCACCTGCGAACAGGCACACCCAATGCAGTGCTCTCCATTTCATTTGCTATTTTTTTTTTCTCTCGCCTCAAAATGGAACTTGTTGGGCCCTTCTGGGGACAACTGGCTCAATAAATACAATGCACACTTGCCAGACGTAGGTAATAAAGACTGACACACAGGGACTGCATAAACATAATGTCCAGAACACTGAGCGTTAGATGGCAGGCTGCTTGGGATATGAAGCAAACAAAAAGCCTATTTTAGGAGAATTGAAATTGTGCCGACATTAGGAACGTTTTTATTGCTATAGCAATATTGCGCCAGGTTTCGAGCCATCGCGTATCCCCGGCGGACGCCACCCTTGGCCTTGAACAGCCGAGGAGGAGGAGGAGAAGAAAAAGAAAGAAAACGCTGGTAAATTACGCTCTCGCGTCATACTCTGAAAGGATGAGCTGAAGTGCCCCCAATAATGTAGCACTTTACACTGATAAGGCGTGATAGGGGAATAATGTAACAGGGAAAAGAAGCTTCCGCCGTTGCTATCGCAATTCAACTAGGGTTAACCAGAGTTAGGCCACAAATAATTTTTACGACGTTATTTTACGCCGTCTACGCATAGAACATACTGCCACCTGGTGTCCCCATGTTCTTGCTGCACCTGGAAGAAGAGGACACTGAAGTTGACTCTCGCGTGCTGTGCGCCGAACTTTGCCTGCTGGTACAGCTTCGTCCCGTCGTTTTAGTCAGGTCTAGCCCTGTTGTCCGTGACATATTTTGGTGGAGGTGCGGGGTATATACTGGGATCGATACCCTACGCCAACACCAAAACATCGGGCTTGAGCGCCGACACGGACGCTCAAGCCCGAGAAGTGCCACTTTGGCTACAAAGAGTTGAAGTTTCTCGGTCATCTTGTGAGTGCCGCAGGCGTTAGGCCAGACCCTGACAAAACTGCCGCTGTCTGTTCCTGCCACGAAGAGGAGTTTAAAACGTTTCCTGGGTTTGTGTGCGTACTACCGCCGCTTCATCGCCGACTTTTCCAAGATAGCCGCACCGTGACCCGCCTCACGCGGGATGATACACAGTTCGTGTGGGCCGCCGAGCAACAGGAGGCTTTTGCGGAGCTGCGCAGACGACTGCAAATTTCCCCTGTTCTTGCGCACTTTGATGAAGACGCTGCTACCGAAGTCCACACCGACGCCAGCAGCATCGGCTTTGGCGCTGTACTCGTTCAACACCAAGCTGCCGTGGAAAGGGTCATTGCGTATGCCAGCCGCACGCTCTCCCGCGCTGAAACAAATTATTCCACTACGGAAAAGGAATGCCTCGCGGTTGTGTGGGCAACTATGAAATTTAGGCCTTACCTCTATGGCCGTGCGTTTAAAGTCGTTACTGACCACCATTCTTTGTGCTGGCTCGCCAATCTCCGTGACCCATCGGGGCGCCTAGCACGATGGAGCCTTCGCCTCCAAGAATTTGATTATTCCATTGTGTACAAATCTGGTCAGAAGCACGAAGATGCTGACGCGCTCTCCCGGGCACCCGTCGGATTTGTCGATAACGTCACGGATGACAGAGGTTTTCTTGGACTAGTGAATGCCTCAGACATAATGACCCGAAAGCGAGCTGACACAGAACTTCGACCTGTCATTGACCACCTGGAGGGTCGCGCTGCTGACGTCCCCCGCCAGTTTGGAAGGCACCTGTCTGCATTCTGTCTTCGGAATGGCGTGTTATTCAAGAAAAACTCCAGCACTGTTGATCGAGCGCACCTCCTTGTCGTGCCGGCCGACCTTCGCGACGATATCCTTTTTGCTTGCCATGATGAGCCAACCTCCGGCCACTTGGGCTTTGCACGCACACTCGCTCGAGTTCGTCAAGCTATTATTGGCCTAAACTTTCTGACGCCGTCCATCGCTACGTCAGAGGCTGCCGCGAGTGTCAACGTCGAAAGGTGCCTCCTCTCAAGCCCGCGGGTTTCTCCAACCTATTATTCCACCTCGGACGCCGTTTGACCAAGTTGGCATCGACCTACTGGGCCGATTTCCGCTGTCATCGATGGGTAACAAATGGATTATAGTAGCGACCGACTATCTCACACGTTATGCGGAAACCAAGGCAGTGCAGCGGAGCACATCAATTGAGATCGCCCAATTCTTTATGCAACAAATCGTGTTGCGTCATGGCGCACCGTCTCTAGTTGTAACCGACCGAGGCACCGCGTTTACGGCACAGCTCATGCACGACGTGCTCGAGCTTGGTCATACCAGCCACCGAAAAACTACTGCATATCATCCGCAGACGAATGGCCTCACGGAGAGACTCAACAAAACCATCGCCGACATGATCGCAATGCACATAGACTCGCAGCACAAAACCTGGGATGAAATTCTCCCCTACATCACATATGCCTACAACACGGCCACCCAAGAGACGACGCGTTTTACACCATTTCGCCTAGTGTACGGACGTGACGTTCAGACGATGTTGGATGCCATGCTTCCGAGCTGCACAGATGATCATTAGGGAGTTTTAGAATAGGGGCCCCAAGGATTGGGGCCCCGAAGAAAATACCGTGCCGTGGCGTAACGTTCGAGCCGACCGGAGAGTTTTAGAATAGGGGTTTTCCCGACGCAGCGGAGCGGGGCTTGCGTTCGTCGATTGCACCGCCCTGACGGTAAACCGTGAAAGCATTTAAATATATAAAAGCCAAAACAACGCTATCTTATTAAACAGAAACTGCTGTCATTGTACAAACATATCCTAAAAATACCAGTTATATAATCTGTTTTCTTCAGACAATACGAAATCGACCAATCTTAATCAATCCAGGCTGAGCCGGGAAACCTCATTTGAACCTTCCGCGCTTTCCGACGCCTGGTCCCCATGGCAACCACACGATGCGAACTCGCTAAGCCTAGCAGCTCGGTAAATCCGGAAGCAATCAGACAATATGGGGCGTTTTATCGCTTAAATTTGGTGGTGCGGGCATCATGAGACATAGCACAATCTTCGTTGGCCTTTCGTTTGCCGTGAACGCGTGACACCATGCAGCGGTAACGATGAATGTGTGCCGAGGCGAGCGGCCGCTGCTTGGCCGGACGCCGCCATGTTCCCCGACCCTATCCGGTGATAGGGTCCACGCTATTTCGCCGAGATAGGGTCGCCGTCGTCCGCTGACCCAAATACCCAAGGCCCGCTTGGGTTCTGCGCATGCGCACTCGCGCCCCGCTATTACCATATCCCCCTAACCGATAGGGTCCCCCTATTCTAAAACTCCCTATTAACTCACGCCAGATGCCGAGCAGTTTGCTCAGCGCGCTGAGGAAGCACGTCAACTTGCCCGTATTCACATTCAACAACCGCAGGGCACGGATGCATGCCGCTACAACCTCCGTCATCGACACGTCGCATACCATCCTGGAGAGAAAGTTTGGGTGTGGACCTCGGTGCGTCGGCCCAGCTTGCATGATAAACTGATTTCCCGTTACTTCGGACCTTACGAAGTTCTGCGCCGAGTCATGGAAGTGACTTACGAAGTTCTTCCTTTGGGTACTGTGCAGCCCTCGCATCGGCAACCACGCTCCGAGGTCGTGCACGTTGTCCGCATGAAGCCCTATTTCACGCGGTAGTGCGCTATGCGCTTGTTTCGTTGTCGTGTAGACACCTTACCCCGCCTCCGTTATCTATGCTGTCCATGTGCTGATCTTTGTTTTCGCTTACATTGGCCATCACTCGCGCTCCGTCCCTTATTTCTTTTAGCAAGAGGGGGAGTAATGCCACCTGGTGTCCCCATGTTCTTGCTGCGCCTGGAAGAAGAGGACACTGAAGTTGACTCTTGCGTGCTGTGCGCCGAACTTTCCCTGCTGGTACAGCTTCGTCCCGTCGTTTTAGTCAAGTCTAGCCCTGTTGTCCGTAACAGTACATCAGAATAAGAACCAAAATTTTATTAGTCATTTTTCAGTTGTGTCACATCACCCTTAGTTTCCTGCTGATAAAAAAGACAAAGCCGTGGGTGAAATGTATGGCGATGAGCTCGCAGTTAATCATATTTTAATACTGCGGGGCGGCAAGCCAATGAATAAAATAACAGGGAACAGAAAGATGATGCCCGATGATAGTGAGATAATTTAATGTTGTTGTTGTGGTTGTCCTCATAAAAATGGCGCACACTCACAAGAGGGATTGACAACGACCAGGATTGCGCCGGGCTTAGAGCGAGCGCTCCTGCCTGCGCCACTGCCCACTTCTTCCGCATTCGTAACATTACTTGGGTCCACAGTGATCGTCCCGATCGTGGTTGAAGACGTTTGTCGATGTCAATGATGTACATTGCATGAAGATGGGCGTGACTGGATGGCTGATGATAGAAGAGGAAGAAGGAAGAAGACAACAGCTTGCCGCTAGGATGATGAACCATGAAGCCTTGCTCAGGAAGCTTTCGGTGCTGTTATGATCATACAAGCTGCGGCGGCCGTCGCGGAAAGGCAACAATGGATCGAGACTGGAGTGGTTTCAAACATACCTTGTCGCACACACACAGGGAAGTTCAGCAACCGGCGGCAATTACAGTATTTAGCACTCCAGGCATCTCACCAACAAGTCCAGAACAAGACAGGAGAGGGAAGACGACCACTTCCGGACCATTAGCAAAGGCGAGCTATATTGATCAGACGAGCGGCGACAAAGGTCAAGACAGGAAGCAGGGGCCACTCACTCCTCTCAAGCCGGACTGATGGGGGGAATCGCCTGGCGATGAGCTCCCCCACATCGGCGCCAGTGAGACACCACTGCGCCTGGCACCGGCCGGCCGAAGGGTATTGTCCGTCACGCGGCTGCAATTATCAGGGTCCAGCCGACACATGGACGACCGGGACAAAGTATGAGAAACCACCAAATTCCGGTCCCTTGAAGTGTCGAGCGTCGCTACGAAGAGCGGGCGTGCATTCTTTCCTTTCTTCCCTTGGTGAACCACGGGGATAGCTTTCGGCTGAGTGGTCTAGGTGGCCCAGCGACACCTGGACCAATGAGTCAGCCCAGATGCAACCACGCCCGGAGACAAGCGGCTGACGCCATCTACGGCTATCGGCTGTCTAGACGGCCACCTCCTGACACTCAACCCATAACCAGACAGAGGGACGTGTCAACGAGTGCGAACAGTGCTTGTGCGTGTGTGTGCGAATGCGGGAGAATGAGGAAAAAGACATTTCATCATCAACAGGCCTTCCTCTCATCTGGGAAAGAGGGAAACAGACCTATAAAAATTGAGGACAAGTGTGTGTCGGAGAGAATCAGAATAATGTAGTCAATCAAAGGAATCGCCAAAACGGAGACTGTTGCTCCAGTCAGTCTCCTATCAAAATGCTATCATGTAAATTTTGTACATAAACGCTTTCCCATCTCACTTCAAAGTCCGGATTCCAGCCGCCTCGTCTTTGCTCCTGCCCCTATGAACCAACCGGTTCCTTGAACACGCAGCCTAGGTCACGACAACTGGGTGACAGCGGTGGGATGTTCTGCGGAGTGTCCTCGCTTCGGTTTGGTGAGAGTACCGCCTTCTCTCCTTGATTTTTGCCAGGCTTAACGTAAGGTGTTCTTCCTGGTAAGGAAGTTGGCTGTAGTAGCCTGTTCGCATTTTGAACCTGGCTTGCATCAACGTACTCTTGAGAGACTTGTGGTCACAAATGCGGGCAGTTATGGACTGGAAAAAGCTGCGGATACTGGAGCTAACTTTGATATGTGAGGAATTGCGGATTGATTTTTTTTTGGGGGGGGGGGGAAGCAGCCGATTGTCAGCACGATCGAAGGCAACGGTTATGAAGACCAGGATTTGTGAGAAATTTGGATTGATGGAGTTTTGCCAGGCTTGACGGAAAGTGCTGTTCTTGGAAGGAAAGTTGGTTATAGAAGCCTGTTCGAATTGAACCTTGCTAGTACCAACATACACCTGAGACCGGTAGGAAAATTGGTTGTCGAAGCCTGTTCGGAATGAGCCTTGCTTGCCCCAACGCACTAGTGAGAGACTGG
This sequence comes from Amblyomma maculatum, assembly GCF_055883805.1. Classification (NCBI taxonomy): domain Eukaryota; kingdom Metazoa; phylum Arthropoda; class Arachnida; order Ixodida; family Ixodidae; genus Amblyomma; species Amblyomma maculatum. The sequence continues at coordinate 66,115,064 of NC_139344.1, forward strand.
TAGGAAAGCGAATTGAACCTTGCTTGCACCAATGTATTGTAATCTTGCTAGGCTTAACGTAGGGTGTTATTCCTAGTGGGAAAGTTGCTCGTAGAAGCCTGTTCGGATTGAACCTTGCTTGCACCGACGTATGGTAATCTTGCCAGGCTTAACGTAGGGTGTTATTCCTGGTAGGAGAGTTGGTTGTAGACACCGACGTATTGTAATCTTCCCAGGCTTAACGTAGGGTGTTATTCCTGGTAGGAAAGGTGGTTAGAGAAGCCTGTTCGGATTGAACCTTGCTTGCACCAACGTATTGTAATACTCCTGTCACACGGGCACTTGTAAGGCCTTGAGAATCAAGGTTATTTGCTCCAAAGGCGGTTGCCGTGCAGCTACACGGCAATGTCGTGGGCCCTTTGCGATAAAGGCCCGTAGCAGGAAAGGCGGTCGTTAGCGGCCTTCAGCTTCGTAAAGGAGCAGCCCGAACATGAACGCCACGGAGCAGACTAAAAAAAAAACAGAAAAAAAAGTTTACACTAATCTAATTTTTAAGATTATATTTAGGCCTAATTGACGCGACTTAAGGCTGACCCACATGGAGCGATTTTCCCACAGCAAACCTTGAGAACAGCCGCCCGGCGGCCGTTCGCCGCTGACCAAGCCGGCTACTGCTTGGAGTCGTGCGTGCTGGCGATACAAAAAAAGAACTCAGAAAAAGTGTGCTAAATTTTGCTGTTGCCGCAAATAATAAGTCGAATGTCAAAACTGAGTCCTTCTTGAGGTATGGCTTACCAAGATACTTTGTTGGGCGAGTTGGTACTTATTGATTATTAATTTAAACAGCGCGAACACGAAGACGAAAGACAAGATAAAAGAAAGCCACAGTACAAGCGCTGACTCACAACTATGCCTAAGCCCTTTACTCCAAGGCCCAGGGGTTGTTTCACGTGATTGCTTCGTTTTCTTCATGTTTGTTTTTTCTGGGCCTTGGAGCAAAGGGCTTAGGCATAGTTGTGAGTCAGCGCTTGTACTGTGGCTTTCTTTTATCTTGTCCTTTGTCTTCGTGTTCGCGCTGTTTAAATTATTAATTAATCCTTCTTGAGGATCGCTGAGCCATACCGGGTCCCTGCAGGTATAAAAGCGACAACTTGCAAGCAAGTTTCTGCTCACAGCCGGCTGCCGCCGTTGCGTTGCGGCTCTGCCAGCTCCGTTAAAAATGAAGCCGAAATTAAACATAATTTGCTTTCATTACTAGAGATTGGAACTGAGAGTTTGGCAGTTTTATAAGTAGACCATTTACTATAGCACGAAGGAATTTCATAGCGCTGTTTCATGTGCCATCGATGCGAAACAAAACAGGCCTAGCGACTAGGGAGCAGCGCACGGCCAGAGCCCTGTTGTCCGCCGCGCTATCGTCCTGCACCGCTTTGGTAAGGTCGCGTTATAAGGTGCGGTAAGCGTTGCGATTTTGCCTATTTTGATGATGGAGCCGAAGTGGGACCTTTTTTGACGTTCCGCTCAACACCATTCGCTCAAACTCTGCTGCAAAGCGACGCGCCTGCAGTACGCTGTTGTTGTGGCGTCGGGTGTGCTCGAAGGTTGTATGCAAGCGCTGTCAGGCGCCATTTTTGACGCTGCCTATTTTATGTGTTGCTCTTGAAATGTCATTTAGCGTGAAAAAGTGCGTTGTTGAAGCGGACCAGCTCGTGCGTTTTCTCACTCGGGCGCCGACGCCGCCAGTTTTTCGCTGCATGTGGTACGGCAAGGCGACGGTGCGTCGGCGTTCCGCCACACCACATGAAGTTCGCAGAGAAAGTTCGCTCCATGGGGTGGCCTTTTAGGCGCTAACTTTGCATTTCAATGAACTTTATTAATCTCCGATTTTTTATAGAAGAGTTCGAAGGTTTCAGCAGCCGCGTCGACATACGATGTCTCCTTGTGATTTCACACTTTGCTTTCACGTCCTGGGTCTCGTCGCTCACAGTTGTAACTCGCACGTTGATTCCGTTGATCGAACACACCCTAATCAAATGCTTCGCACGCGAGCACGTGAAACCAGGCGGACTGAAGACTGCGTGCCTACCGTGGTCAGAATGGAAAGAAAAAAAGAAAAACTTGTAACTAAACATCGGCTTCAAACCTTCATCAAACCTCCAGAATTTTTCTATATTTATGGGTCGGTTACTTTTCCTAACATAAACAAGCCCAGTCTTGTTCACTTGTCATTTAAGATGAAAGGTATCGTCTACTTCAATTTTGGTAGCTGCCACTAGCGCCATTTCAAGCGCAGCGGTTGACAGCCGTTGTGATTGCCGCTCGACAGATGACGCTCACGGAGAATACCCGAATTATTATCATCATCACCATCATCTCCTTTGCAGTTGTCGTGTAGCTGCACAGCTTCTCCTTTGTAGTTTTGCTCCTTTAATGCAATACAGCTCCTTTGCAGTTAAAGACCTTGGAGAAGTGCCGTGTGATTGGGGTATAATTTTGCCAGGCTTAAAGTGAGAGACCGATTTTATATTTCCAGGTAGGGGTAGACACTTTCATTGCACTTATCGAGCGGATACGTGGTGATTCAAAATTGCAAAAAGTGGCGTGAATAAATCAGCCGTAGTGTGGTCAGCAGCTGTCTCCACCGGGCGCCCATAAAGGGACTAGAAAAGGGGGGGAGGACATCTTACAGGCTATGGTTTAAGGGTTATTCTTTGGTTGCCTGGAGCAGCTCAGGAGGTGGCGGTGCTCTTGCCTTGCCGGGGTGGGGGTATGGTGCAGACATCATCACTAATGAGACCTTTGGCCGGCAGGCATCTTACTTCTTGATGAAAGAGGGAACCAGAGACCAGCCTAGCTGATGCGGCCTCTTCGGAGGACACCGACCAGGTGTAGCCCCTTCGAGACCTCTACCTGGCGGCGTACGGGCTGTTATGATCGTACGAGCTGCGGCGACCGTCGCGGAAAGGCGACAATGGATCGAGACTGGAGTGGTTTCAAACATACCTTGTCGCACACATACAGGGAAGTTCGGCCCCCTGCGGCAATCACAGTATCAAGCATTCCAGGCATCTCACCAACAAGTCCACAACAAGTCAAGGGAGGAAAGACGACCACTCCCGGTCCATTAGAAAAAGCCAGCTATATTTATCGGACGAGTGGCGGCGACAAAGGTTGAGACAGGAAGCAGGGGCCACTCACTCCTCTCGAGCACATCGGCGCCAGTGCGACACCACTGCGCCTGGCACCGGCCGGCCGAAGGGTATTGTCCGTCACGCGGCGGCAATTATCAGGGTCCAGCCGACACATGGACGACCGGGACAAAGTATGAGAAACCACCAAATTACGGTCCCTTGAAGTGTCGAGCCTCGCTATGCAGAGCGGGCGTGCATTCTTTCCTTTCTTCCCTTGGTGAGCCACGGGGATAGCTTTCGGCTGAGTGGTCTAGGTGAATGCAGCCCAGCGACACCTGGACCGATGAGTCAGCCCAGCACGCCCGGAGACAAGCGGCTGACGACATCTACGGCTGTCGGCTGTCTAGACGGCTACCTCCTGACACTCAAGCCATAACCAGACAGAGGGACGTGTCAACGACTGCGAACAGTGCTTGTGCGTGTGTGTGCGAATGCGGGAGAATGAGGAAAAAGACACTTCATCATCAACGACTTCCTCTCATCTGGGAAAGAAGGAAACAGCCCTATAAAACGGACGACAAGGGTGTCAAGGGTGTGTCATGGATCGGTAAAACGGAGACTGTTGCTCTAGGCAGTCTCCTAGTAAAACGCTACCATGTAAATTTGGTACATAAAAGTTTTCCCATCTCACTTCAAAGTCCGGATTCCAGCCGCCTTGTCTTTGCTCCTGCCCCGATGAACCAACCGGGCCTTGAACACGCAGCCTGGGTCACGAAAGCGCACAGGTCGCCAGGATTCGAGCATCAAAAGGCAAAGGCAGTGGCGATGCCCTCACGGTGGATTTGTCTGGCCGGCGTCTCAGGTCAGTCGGATCTTTGGTCAGGTCTTTGATTCGCTGTCTTATTATGTGACCTCGCGTGTTGGTGGCGTCTAGGGTCGGCGGGGTCTTAACCGTTGGGCTACTTGTCTTGCTTCGTGTCTTGTGGTCAGGTCTGGAGACCGGGCAGGGGCAGAACAGCGATGCCGGGCTGAGTCGGGCAGGCTGAGAAGCAGCCAGCTGATGCGTCCCAGTAACTCGCTGCCGGCGACGGAAGAGCAGAAGCTCCGGGCCAGGATGACGTGAGATGAAAGTACCTTGCACGCTCCACCAAAATGTTAGGGGCGACAAGTCGATGAACACAAAGAACAGACAACAGAAAGATGACGTCCGATTACTGTGAGATGATTTAATGAATCGCGATGGGCCTAGCGCGAGCGCGCCTGCATGAGCCTGCCCGCTTCTTCCTCGTCCGTAACAATATAATGCTCACAATTCGACAAACTCAGGAAGAAATATTATACTGTATTTTGCCATGAACACATTCCTTTCCATTCTGCTTTGCTTTTAGGCCAACAAGCGCATTCGTCAATTTTTCTCTTGTTTTTACGTTAATGAATAAAGCCAATGTTTTAAATTAAATGTAGGTATTTTAACATCTAGATGCTCCACACTACAGACTATTTAATCTTCTGTTTGGCGCATGGCAGCCACAGTTGCATATGGGCCACAAAACTCCATATAACTAACTAACAAGGAGACAATAAAGGCATAAATCGTAGAGCTATGTCTTATTTACAGCAACGTGAATTAATTATATGCAAGCGGATAGCTTCCCGATTTTAGAATTGAATTAGCGTTCGAGAAAAGGTGAAATTCATTGCGCACAATAATGAGTGAGCAAGGTGGCCGTGAACTTGTTACGACGACTGAAGGTGAAAGTGAAGGGTTTGGTTTCCGAAACGGCATATCGATAGTGGCAACTACATATATACCGCTTCCCGCCTCCAGAATGTACCACGCACAGCTATGACCGATGCGTTTGAGAAGCCGAGGCTCTTTGTCGGCTTTTTCGCGCTTTTCATTTTTCGGGCCTTATAGAACGATTTTGCGTACAAAAGCTGCCCTTAAATTGACGCATTGATAGGATTCTTACTTAGAGTGATGTGGTTTAGTTATGCGTCTTGAGTACATTTTCATTTTTATGGTAAATTAGGCTTACTACCTTTGCATTTTACGTGTTATCATGCGTTGCGGTCTGAGAAAATTTTCTTCGGGTCAAGAAGTACGCAAGTGAAGCTGATTTCCCTTCCTTCGTCCTTTTCCTTCTTTTTGCACTTTGTCTATCGCGAAACATTCCAGGCTTTCCTAATTTCCTTGTTTATGGCACGGTGGCAACCAGTGTTGGCATTGAGTGCGCACGACTCCACATGGCCACTCGCTATTGCCGCAAACAGGAGCACGGCGCAAAAGTCTTAAGGCTCGACAGCGGCGAGGTGCAAAGGTTATCGTCACTTCCCCCCTGCGCCTACAGGCGAGTGGCGTAGCCGGAAATTAATGGAGCAGCGTCCAAACCCGTTCACCTTAAGTAATGACCTAAGCGGAGGCTTTCCGGCACCGGCTGCATCATCGTAAGCAAGGTCCATTCTATGCGTCGGCGAAAAACACTCCACGCTTGTAGAGAGAAGAGACCGGGCTTTTTTTACATTTGTGTAAAGGTCTGCTCGATCATCGCAATCTAGGGAATAGTTCTAGGACGCATACAGGTGCCAATGTTTTCGCCATGCGAGTTGTTTCCCGTGAGCATAGCTTGGATACATATATTATAGGGTGGGCGCCCAATGAAGGAATGAAAATAGTCGACTTTCAAGATCAATCGTCTCCAAAGGAGTTTTATAGATCCCGACCTGGCATCCGAAGTGGCGCGTATCCCAGTCCGCCAACATTGCCGTGGCGACCAGCAATCCGGCCGAGGTCCCCGGGCCCATGAGGAGCGCAGTGATTGGCCGCAGCGGCAGCAGAACGTGAAGCAAGAAGGCGGCCACGAAGGCCGGCGCCAGCGGGTCCACGAGAGAGATGTGCTCCTTGGCCACCGTCCAGGCGAGCGTGGGGCCCGCCAACAGCAGCCATCCCACAAGGCCCAAGGGTAGCGCCCACCGACTCAGAAGAACTTCGGCCGGCACCAGCGCCAGCAGCACCAGCAGCGCCAGCGCAACCAAAAGCGCCACGCTGAGCACCACGAATCGCCGGAGGTCCTGGGCGAAGTCCTGCGTCCGGAGCGCCACGCCTGGTAAACGAAGGGCTCAATAGAGTGCGCCCTGAAAGCTCAATCTAGCCACTTAACGTCTAATTAACGTGTTGCAAAGTACCAGCAGCAGCGATAAGCATACGCTTCGTTCTCACTCCACTGCATCGGATGCATTATGCCCTCCATTCTTCCATGTACGTCAATAAAACGAGAGTTACTATTAGTAAATAGAGCAGCTTTTTATTCCAATAGAGCATATAGTAGACCCAGTAAAATGTCCACTCTACACTCATGTGCGAACCGTTGGTACGGGTTCCACGGTCGCATATTCTTCATTCGTAAACACCACTTAAGCACCAATAAGGAATATTTTGCGTATACATCATCTTCAAGAAGGTAATCCTTTCTCTCATATATGACTTCTTTTAAGAAATACGGCGCATAATAGTTTAGAGCATGCAATGAAAACACGACGGCGATGACGCTATTTTTATACTAATTTCATTACAAGTAACGCTTTTACCAGCGAAAGGTCGTTTTGACATTGTCATCGTCCTTGCTGATTTTATGTGGGGAAATAGTGGAAAACGTTTGACACAATGACTAGGTTGACCGTAAAAGTAAACACTAGTGAAAGAGTGCCTTTTTCTTTCGTAATTGAAGTTTTTGGAATGCAATTTTTAGACATGTTGCGAATCGTATATTTTTTATGGTAATGCATGCGGTTGGCTCAATACTTGTGCCAAAGCAACGAATACTTTCACAGATCTACGCGACAATTTTTCTTTTAGGGCATTGACTCTACTGCTGGCATTCTTCAAGTTGGAATTATTCTGAAATTTAACCTTGAGCAATAGATCGCATAGCAGCAGTGCGTGCCACGTGACACAATGACTAGGTTGACCGTAAAAGTAAACACTAGTGAAAGAGTGCCTTTTTCTTTCGTAATTGAAGTTTTTGGAATGCAATTTTTAGACATGTTGCGAATCGTATATTTTTTATGGTAATGCATGCGGTTGGCTCAATACTTGTGCCAAAGCAACGAATACTTTCACAGATCTACGCGACAATTTTTCTTTTAGGGCATTGACTCTACTGCTGGCATTCTTCAAGTTGGAATTATTCTGAAATTTAACCTTGAGCAATAGATCGCATAGCAGCAGTGCGTGCCACGTGACCTCGGTTGAAACGAATTGTGCGCCGGCTGCCGTTTAAAAAGGAACAGCAACTGTCACACTTCTGGGCGGACACCTGAACCGCAAGATAAGCGAAGGGAGGACGGAGGTAGTGAAAGAAGAGAGCTCTCATAGTCGAGGGCTTCGAATAATTTCGACCACCCGGAGATCTTGCCTGCATTGACATCGCATCATCAGCATCCGCGTTCGCACTAGGAAGCCTCCATACCAACGCCATACCAACGCCTTAAAGTGGTGCAAACTCAAATAGGAGTGGCTCGAGTGGGCGCTATAATTTAGTGGGCCAGCCACACTGTGCGGACAGTGGCCGCTAAATTTAGCGGACCGCCGCCATTTTCCGGACCAGTGCACTATAGCAGCTCTTTCTCTCTTCTGTTAACCCCTTTTTCCTCCCTTTTTATTTCAGCATGACCCAGGTGTCGTCCCTGAAATATGAGAAATACTGCGCCTTTTCTTTTTTCTAGATAAATTTAAATTTAACTCATAAACATACAAATCGCGGCAGTTTACTACAAAGAAGTCAATAAGTGAACGTTGAAATCAGCTTCGTGCTGTAGATGGGTATCGATGTCTGCACCTACCGGTTACGAATTGGCACATTTTTTGCGTGCCGAGGGACGGGAAATAGCAATGCTGATAGTTTTTGCCCAATTCCGGGATTCATCCGTGTTCCTTGCCCTAGACTATCTCTTATATGTTTGTCGTCATGCTTTGGTCTCCTTCTGCTATGCTCAGATGATATTGAATCAAATCCTGGCCCTAAGATTGATGACGTTCTCGCGCTAGTGAAGGAATGCCATGAAAAGACTACTTCTGCCCTAGCTGACATTAAAAAGGATATCGTGGACATTAAGTCAAGACTTAGTTCCTTGGAAGAAAGCATTGGTAGCATGTCTGATGTGAAAAGCAATGTCGGTGCAGTCAATGAATCGCTCCAACAGGTGAAGTCCGGTATATCAAAAACAAATGAAGAAATCGTGGATGTTGTGGACGATACCAACAACCGAATGCGAAGAAACAATCTCCTAATAAAAGGTCTCCCAGAAAAAGAAAACGAGGACTATGAGGAATCAGAAAAAATTGTCAGGGAATTCTTCTCCGATCATCTTCAGATAAATGCTGGCGACATTGAGCGCGCCCATCGAGTAGGGCAGCGCCGCGACAACGTTCACCGCCCCTTGATTGTCAAATTTCTAAACTTTAAATCAAAGGCTGAGGCACTACGTAGCGCTTACAAACTTAAAGACCTTGATACTCCTAAGGTTTGGCTGGAGGAGGATTTCTCCCCCAGGGTACAATATGCCCGAAAGATGCTGCGTGACTACGCTAAAGCGAACCGTTACGAGAAGCAGCGCTTCAGTGTTCGATTCAACAAGCTTCACCTACGCGGCTGTATCTACGAGTACAATTCATCCACAGGCAGAGTAGAGCTGATCACACGTACGAATCCCTCCGAGCACTGACTGCCTTCTTCGCGTCAACCTCAAGCCACTCATGTATCAGAAATTTCGATTCTTCTAGCTAACTTCCGCAGCATTCTTCCAAAGGTTGATGTTTTAAAATCCTTTTTGCACACATGCTCCGCTGACATAATTATCGGCACAGAAACGTGGCTATCTGACGAAGTTTCCAACAGCGAGCTTGCGCCTCCGAGTTCTTTGGTGCTCTTCCGCAAAGACAGAGATAACCACCGAGGTGGCGGAGTTATGCTCGCAGTTAAAGATGATTACCAACCTTCTCTTCTGCAGATTGACACTCCTCTCGAGTTGATTTGGGTATCTGCTTGCTTTCAGCACATCAAATGCATTTTTGGGGCTTGCTATCGTCCCCCTGATAGCAGATCTGATTTTTCTGAACTCCTGAACGACGCTCTCGAACACATTACAACAAAGTTTCCAAAGTGTATTATTGTCTTAGGTGGCGATTTCAATTATCCCTATATCGATTGGTTGTCGTCTTCTATCTGTTCTCAGAATAATCGCTCTGAATGCGTTCGCTTTTTCCACTTGCTTCAGCTGCATCACCTTTCACAGCTGGTACAGCAACCCACGCGCGGCAGTCATATCTTAGACTTACTCTTAACTAATCATCCCGAACAAGCTACAACGCGTGTCCTGGAGGGGATTAGCGACCATAGGCTGGTTCACTGCTCCTTAATGATGCCTCGGACTAACAAAATAAAAGAAAAGAAAAGATTCTGTGACTACGCTCATGCCGATATGCAGAAAATTAACCAGATATTTTCTAGCTTTTCCCCCTGGTTTGCAGACACCCTTGAAATGCGATCCGCGAACGAGAATTGGCGCCTATTGCGTGATAAGCTCAAAGAAATTGAATCTACTTGTATTCCACAATTCACAATTAGAGCAGGATCCAATGACCCCTGGTCAACAGCCCATGTGAAGAGAAGCCTGAACAGAAAAAAGAGGGCTTATAAGAAAGCTAGTAGAACCAATTCACCGCTTGACTGGGAAAGATACCATAACCTTTCGAATTTAACTACAGCTGCAATCCTGGAAGCTAAGGAAAACTATTTTAGCCAGACTCTTCCCAATATGCTTAAAACCAACCCTAAAAAATTCTGGCGCTCAGTTAATCCCAAACCCGACCAGACTGCGCCTAACTTAACGGATGAGAATGGTTGTGCCTATTCCTCTCCATTTATCGTTGAAACGTTTAGTGAACTCTTTCGTCAAGTGTTCACAGACGAGATGCCACTTACCAGTTCCCATGTACTCACTCCTTCGTGTACACAGTTTAAGTTCCCCCCAACTGTAATATCTGAAAACGGTGTAGCGAAGGCGATTGACAGACTTCCGCTTTCCACCAGTCCTGGCCCCGACGGCATCACCTCCAAACTTCTCAAACTAACGTGCCATAAATCAGCATTTCTTTTGTCGCTGCTATTTCAGCAGTCGCTTGACTCAGGATGCGTCCCGGACGACTGGAAGATCGCTCACATCATTCCTATACATAAGGCGGGAGCTCGTTCTGATCCTACTAACTACAGAACCATTTCCCTGACATCAATATGCTTCATACTATTAGAACCAATCTTGTTTTCTCACATTATGAACCATTTAAACTTAAATAATCTGCTTCTAGAAAACCAGCATGGTTTCCGGTACAAAAGATCATGCCAAACGCAGTTATTTGAATTAGTTACTGACCTACAACATGCGCCACATATGTCCCTTGACACAGACGCAATTGTCGATTTTTCAAAAGCCTTTGATCGTGTTCCTCACAAACGTTTACTATTAAAAACTAAAAATTTGCGGCTTGATGATAACACGGCCAGATGGATCGCTGAATTCTTGACTAATCGTTTCCAATCAGTTAAGATAAATGATTGCATCTCTAACCCTGCACGTGTAAAATCAGGTGTCCCACAAGGGACAGTTCTCGGGCCTTTGCTCTTTTTAATTTACGTAAATGACATAGCAAGTAACATCAACTCATCAATTCGCCTTTTTGCAGACGACTGCGTAATCTATAAAACAATATCTAACGCGGAAGATGCACATACGATCCAGTCCGATTAAACAGGCTAACTGAATGGTGCCGTACTTGGCAAATGGAAATTAATGAAGAAAAAACTAAACATGTAAGATTTTCGTCTGTTCCAGGACCGTTACTTAGCATGTACACAATCAACGGTAAAGCTGTTGAATCTGTTTCTTCTATAAAATATCTGGGTGTTGATTTGCATTTTAATCTCTCTTGGAATGTTCATATAGACCTCATCACCGGCGAAGCTTTTAGAAAACTTGGCATGCTAAGGCGCCGTGTACACCTCGCAAATTCTAACACGAGACATCAAGCTTGCACTACACTGATAAGACTAACCTTAGAATATGCTTCCGTCATATGGCATCCTCACCAGGACTCCCTTTTGAATCTTCTTGAATCCGTCCAAAATAAAGCAGCAAGATTCATTACATCATCCTACTCAAGATTTCTGAGCGTATCATCAAGTTTTAAGTTCAAAGAAGTTTTAAACCTACCATCGTTCGCGTTCAGAAGGAAGTTTGCGCGGTTATCATTTCTTCACACATTATACTATAGCAATCCGAAATTTGCTCGCTCCCATCTTCTTCCTGCTCCTCACGCCTCATCCCGGCTTGACCATGCGAACAAAATCCTCCCACTGTTCGCACGAACAAACAAATACCAATATTCACCACTCTCTTTAGCAATAAATTAATGGAATCAGTTGGCGTCAAATATCGCTGTTTTGACTGATTTATCAGAGTTTCAAGCAGCATTGCTAGCTTCTTCAGACACATCGTAGTCAATTTGCGCGGTTTTGTCGTTCCCTGTATAGAGCTTCCTTTCCTTGATTCTTTCCGTGTAATCTGTGTTTCTGAGTCGGTGAGATCTCAAATGTTTCATTTATTATCATTTTTCTGGTTTTAATTTTAGCTTTGCAATGTCTGTCATGCGCGATGTGCATGTTTTGCCCTTTTGCTGAAATCGCTGCACATTTTTATCTTTTTACAGTTCTCTTATTATGTTGAAATATTGCTTGCCCGACTATTTTTTCCTAGTTTTGTATAAAGATTACTATGACTTGTTATATACTTCCCTCACATACCACCATAACATCATCTGTTAATCTGTTTTTGTTCTACCCTGATTTGCTTCCACATCCCCCCCCCCCCACCCCCCTATGTAATGCCCTATTAGGCCTTTAGGGTATTTCAAATAAATAAAATATCAACAAGGCTGTCGCTCGACATTCCGTTCAGCATCGTTGAACCCCTCAAACATTTTTCATTGAAGCAAACATCTCTTTCTCTCCACGAATATATATGCACACGTAGGAAATGCACGGTTTGTGTTCGCGCTCCTAATAAGCTTTTCTGTTTTTTTGTACTTCATATGCAGAGAAAGCCAAATAATAAACATTATCCAAAAAAAGAGCGCGAACAAACGGGGACGAAAGTACAGAAACCACAGGAACAAGCGCTGACTCTCAACTAAAGTTTAATCACAGGAAACACGCTTATATGAGAAAACAGAAACAATAAAACACCAAAACCAGAACACACGTGTTACTATGTGATATCCTGTACGCAACCCCACAATCACGCAGGAGCAGGGATGGTTTGCTCACACACAATCTTTCTTTCTTAGCCATATTATACGCCTCGATGATTTCCCTGGTCAACTGGTCGGGGTGTTTGTACAAAATGTCAGCAAAATGCAAGGACGGAAAACAGGATTCACACTCACGGCAATGATCAACTAAATTAGTGGAGCAATTAGATTCTAATCAGTTCAGATGTTCTCTGAGTCGTGTGTTAATACATCGTCCCGTTTGTCCAATGTATATCTGATCACAGGACAGGGGGATTTTATAAACTACCCCTTTGGAGCGAGGCACAAATCTCTTATCGTGTTTAACAGCACAAGACGCTACAGATTTATTAGGATTGCGGGACTTATTTTCTACCACTGAACAAATTTTATTGAGCTTACTAGGGGCTGAAAAGACTACATCAACTTCATGCCTATGGGCCACATTTTTAAGACCATGAGAAAGGCGATGTAAATAGGGAAGGACTGCGAACTTTCTCCGTTTCTGTTCTTTCTGTGAAGACGGAAGCAATGCCGGCAATTTAAACTTTTTTGATAACAAGATACAATTCTTAGATTTGTGTTTGACTGAAGGGAAGGGGCACATGTGTTGGAATTACGCGCCACGGGCCAATAAACCGCTGTTGAACTATAAATCGCATCATTCTAAGGTCATGAAATGTGGAACTGTTGTTTCATCATTGTTTTCTGCGTTGTCAAAATCCTGTCACCACGCTATGAAACAAAGTTTTGATAACCAGGCTAAGAGTACTAGGGAAGCAGGTTATCCACCTGAGCTTATAACCTTGGGTTGCAATAAAATAATTAAAAAGCTTAAATCGCCGGCATTTCTTCCGTCTTCACAGAAAGAACAGAAACGAAGAAAGTTCGCAGTCCTTCCCTATGTACATCGCCTTTCTCATGGTCTGAAAAATGTGGCCCATAGGTATGAAGCTGATGTAGTCTTTTCAGCCCCTAATGAGCTCAATAAAATTTGTTCAGTGGTAGAAAATAGGTCCCGCAATCCTAATAAATCTGTAGCATCTTGTGCTGTTAAACACGATAATAAATCTGTTAAAGCGCAGAAAATGAGAGCCGACATGCTTCCCACCGTACAACGCGAGCGCAACCAGACCGCGCCGGCTGCCTTAGATTACTCGGCGCCGCCGTTGGCGGCGCTGAACGCTGCACTCCACTAGCGCCGCCTGGCTACTGCAGGTTGCCTATTGTGTTTATTACTGGGCAGTTTTTGATGTTTGAAGTGGCGTCGCGGCTGCCTAAATGCAACGGTGGGGTCGCCTGCTGGCTTGTATGGCATCAACTGAAACTTCATGCAGCTGGAAGGAATTCCATAACGCAGCTAGTGAAATCTGATGAAATGACGCCGGGCACTAGAGAGGTTATTAAGAAGTGATAATAATAATGCCTAGCTTTCGGCGACATATTACAGCACGCCGACCGACATTCAATACACTATGTGTGCACAATTGCCTACGTAAACCGCCAGGCCATATGAACTGCGAAGACAAACAAATAAAGGTTGCAAAAGCCCTCCCATATACAAAGTTCTGTTCTAACCGTGATAGCAGTGCACCTGCGCAGGTTAGAAACCTTGCACTTTGCAGATCCTGGCGCGAACAAGCAAAATCAGTGCCCCATTGGAGCGTATAATGAAAACAGTGGCATTGTAACAGTTTCTTCAAGTTAAATGTAACGAGTATGCAATGTCGTATTGGGGGCCTCCGAGTAAGCAGACATTTGTTAGAGCATCCCATATGTTAAGTACGCTAAAACTACGGTCGTAGAATAACGGCTAGGTAAACATGGATAAGGATGAATGTCCACGCCTTATCGTTTCACGTTACCGTGATTGCGTGACCCAAGGTTAGCGATCATGTCAGGAGTCGCCTTCATGTACTCGGACATAGGGTGGTGGTCACCCAAGGAGGGTGACCACCACCCTATACAGATGACTTGACATATTTACTTATTGACATATACAGATGACTTGACATATTTATTTACCTCGTAAAAAGAGAACAAAAATTGTGGGGGTTTAAGCATGGCTTGAACCTATAGTGATAGAACGAAAGATCTTAGTGTCGAAGCGATTTTTTCTACGGAACCCTGGATTTAATGTGCCGCCGTCACAACATTTGAACGAACCTTCTGCCCTAGCAACTGGCTGTTGTAGTTCGCCTATACCAACTACCAAGTCATCTGTCTTCTTATTCTTCTACCCAACCACCAACCAACTCCAACAAACCAACTACCGAGTTATATGTCTTCTTTTTCATCTTATTCTTCTTTTACTTCTTTTCTTCTTGTTTCTATTCTTTTTCCTTTTTCTTCTTCTTTCCTCCTCCAACTCCTGGCCTAGCTCTCGGTCTATACCACGTGACAGTTGCTAGGCAACGGTCAAGGGGTACGGTGCCACACCAACGGCTTGAAAACCTAGCGCAGTGTAGCTTTCGCTACAAAAACGTATGGAGGTTCAACTCTTCTAAACCTAGGTATAGAGGGGCAGCTGTGTACCTACGACACAGAGTAGTCGCAGCTGTCCCCGCTGTGCTCTCATCCACGGCAAAACTAAATGCGAACGAAGGCTTCGCTTCTGTTTATACACCCCTGTGACCTTTATGGTCCTACGACCAACTACGCACATGGTCACATGACCGATGACGTACAAGAGGAACTTCAGAGCGTCGTTCCAAGTTGAAGGTCAACGTCCAAGGTCAAAAGTCAAGATCACAGGTGAATGTCGTTGGAGTAATTGACCAACGCAATGTTAAGCTGCCTGATTCTGAAAGTTCCTGGCTTCAAAGTCAAATTGTCCCACACGATGAACTTGGGAAAACTTGGCGGAATAGAGCTCTCATCCTAAATAGCGCTGAAACTTTGGACTTCGGCCCTATTTTCAAAGCGACCCGAGTGCCCATGTCCCTAGGAGGGCAATTTATTTTTTACATAATTCCCAATTTCTTCGAATTAGTCGCACACGCATAGCATTCATAAAACGCCCACTAGGGACGTCCCGGCGCATTTCTAGTCCACCTGCGACATGGTGATTCGGCAAAAGTGATGATAGGCTCGTAGAAAAGTCTTGTGTATTGTTCAAGTTTGGACAAAGCGCACCACCCGCGCGACTTATTCTTTGCGCCGGAATGTCAAGGCGAACACTAGGTGTCCTTCCAAAAGCGCCAACACGCTGGTATTGCTGCGGGCGCTGTAAGCGACACAGCTGCGCTTACTCGTCGGACAACTATCTAGTGCGCCAGGTCTGCATGAACAAAATGGGGATGCTGTTGCTTCCGCTACTTCTGTGGTCGACAAGCAGTCTTGGGTGGTTTATACAGCGAGAACTGGTGGTCGAAGTCGTCGGTCAGTCTAGCACTAGCCTTCCTCTGTGAACAACTGGAGAAGCTTTTGCTGAAGCCGACGACATGCGACACCGCCGCGGCGTGAGTGGTTCATGTGGCGCGGACTAATAGATGCCTTGTCGATTTTTCAAATGCTAGCGAGCGGCTATATCAGCACCGGTCACTTGCAGTAACACCATGAAATGCGTTTTCGTATTTCGCGCAAAGCAAACCGAGGCAGAAGCCTATCAGCGACCTTCGGGTCAGCAGCCTTGCACCAGAGTGAAGAAAACACCACACATATATAAAAGCAGAATACATCCCAATGATGCCACTAGCACACAAGCACGACAGAAGCAAGCACAGCGAACCCAAGCAGAGTATGAAGAATCGAAAAGGCAAAGCGCACTCTTGCCGCAGATTTGTTCGAGGGTACCCTTTCCCCCTTTCCATTTTCACATCGTAAAACACACAATCATCCTCTCACAAATATATATATATATATATATATATATATATATATATATATATATATATATATATATATATATATATATATATATATATATATATATATATATATATATATATATATATGTGCTGGCGGGAACAGGCACTGTATAGCCATAACAATACGGAAACATATGTGGATACCTGCAGGTGTAAACTGCAGCTGTAAGCCTGGGACATGAATGGCTTTCCCGCCGTGCTAGTATAAGAAGCGCTTGAGACTTGGCTAGTTGGAAAATCTTCTCATAAATGCTGCGCTACTTAGTTGTACACGGAAAAGGGAACTGGACAAACGCTGAGGTTAAGCGCTTAACCTCAGCGTTTGTCCAGTTCCCTTGTCCGTGGACAACTAAGCAGCGCAGCATTTATGAAAAGTGCTAGCATAATGGATTCTACTGAACGAGGCTCACTGCACATGATTGCTTTTGTCGGCGATTACTGTGGTTTACTCGTCTTATCATTAATGAAATACCGTCGCTTTGATTTTCAAGCCCAAATTTCCATAAAACATAAGGCTGGTTCATAAAATCAATATTCACGCTTAATTAATTTCATATCAAACTTTTAAAATTAATGCTGTTTTTGCCAATAGAACATTCTACAGCGCAACTTTCCAAGCCTTACGCATTGATTGTGATGGTCTGGGCGATGTTTCATGCACCAGGGTAACTTATCAGTAGGCTGCCGTATTGCAGCATGCCAACTTGTCAAGCCTTTTTATTTTATTGCAAAATGACGCTTCAGGTTATGTTCGGCCTTTGGCTAAAATAAAATTTTTTGTCTTCTGTCGAAGCAATCAGCGAGGCTAAACTCTTTGAGAAATGGGGGCGTTGTTAAGCACAGCACTGAGCCCGTTCAGGCCAAGGACATGTAGATAGCAGATCTAAGATATTAAATTACGGCCGACTTAGCGCGGGTAGACAAAATAATAATTAGCTGTGCTCCCACTTTCGTTTTTCCTTCTCCGTTTTGAGTCACACGTGCTCAGTAGAATGCAGTCGTAATTTACCACATCGTGAAGAAGACCACCCAGGTATAAAGTTCCGCTTTAACCAAGCCGTATACGCGTGCGTGGCTGCATGGTGTATAGGGGTAGCATGCCTGACTCGGCGTTCAAACTCGGGACTCAAAAGGAGCTGCCCGAGTTGGCAGCTCTTGCCAATTCGGTCACGACATGAAGTCTCGCGACCTCATACAACCCACCGACGCAGATACGAGCGCTTCACAGGAGCATTGCTGCGGCACGAGACTGGAGGCTTCAGACATCGCACAATAACGGCTAAATAGCGGGGGGAAACATCCAGCGCACTCCTGTACGCTCAACTGGCATTTGACATTTCAGTTAATGAACTACGTTTACTCAATACTTGGAAGCAAATACCTAACACAGCAGAATCAAGAAAATTCTAATAACCAGCGCCGCATCCTGGTGCTGCACATACAAAAATTTCCTATGGTCAGCTATAGAAAATCCTTTGTATGGTCGGCTATAAAAATTTGGCCCAAATATCTATAGCCGCTTCTATGGCTGTCTTTAGGTTTTTATATAGTCTGTTCTATAGAAGTCTTTAACCTGTTCTATGGACTTATGGCTCCCAATTTTCTGCAGTCTTTAGCATTTTTCATGGTCAGGTAAAAACGTTTATGGCAAGCTATAGAAAATCCTTTCTATGGTCGGCTACAGATATTTGGCCCAAAAAGCTATAGCTGTCCCTATGGTAGTCTTCAGGTTTTTCTATAGTCTATTCTATAAAAGTCTTTAACCTATTCTATGGACTTATGGCTCCCTATGTACTGCAGTCTTTAGTATTTTCTATGGTCGCATACAAACGTTAATGGCCAGCTATAGAAAAATCCCATGTATCGTCGGCTATAGATATTTGGCCCAAAAAGCTATAGCCTGCTATGGAAGTCTATAACCTATGGACTAATTTTGGTGTCCTAATGTAAGTATTTGCAGTCTTTAGCATTTTCTATGGTCAGCTACAGAATATTCGCGCGCGCGCGCGTGTGCGTGCGTGCGTGTGTTGGTGCATGCGCAAGTGTGTATGTGCATGTGTGTCATGCTCTATATCTTCGGAGGTTTTTTTCTCAATTAGATGAATAAATAACTGAAAATTGGCCAGCAGTCCCCACGACTACAACCATCATGGGTCGGAGGTACTCACTGTAGGCGTACTACCATGCGGCGACAGTGCTCCCACCAGTTATACCAAGATTGCACGTAATCCATTTGTCGTACCGCGTTGCAGTTGATGCCATATGGTTTCTCGTTGCATACAGCACACGACTCTTAATCAAACCAGAGTACAAGTCGCACGAGGGATTCGAACCGACGATATATGTACTTTCATATAAGGGTGTACGCCTACTGGTCTATAGCTTTCGGTATGGTATATACAATATTCTATAGCCAGCTAAAACAGGTTATATGACTTGCAGTCTGTAGCTTTAGAGGCATTGACATTTCTATGGACGGCTAACGATAACTGTATGGCTACTAGTCTATAGCTTTGAGAGTATGCACTTTCTATAGTCTGTTAAAGCAGCTGTATATGACATGCAGTCTGTAGCTTTAGAGACATTGACATTTCTATAGACAGCTAAAGATAACTGTATGACTACTAGTCTATAGCTTCAGGAGCATACACTTTTCTATAGCGAGCTAAAGCAGCTTATATGGCTATCAGTCTGTAGCTTTAGAGCCATTTAAATTTCTATAGACAGCTAAAGATAACTGTATGACTAACAGTACATATCTTTAGGAGCATACACTGTTCCATAGCCAGGTAAGCAGCTTATATGGCTTGTAGTCTGTAGCTTTGGAGACATTCAAATTTCTATAGACAGCTAACGGTAACTGTGTGACTAATAGTCTATAGCTTCAGGAACATACACTTTTCTATAACCAGCTAAATCGGCTTATATGGCTTGTAGTCTGTAGCTTTAGAGTCATTCAAATTTCTGTAGAGAGCTAAAGATATCGGTATTACTAATATTCTATAGCTTCAGGAGCATAAGCTTTTCTATAACTTGCTAAAACTGATTGTATGGCTTGCAGTCTGTAGCTTTAGGGGCATTAATATTTCTATAGATAGCTAAAGATAGCTGAATGAATTATAATCTATAGCTCCAGGAGCATAAACTTTTCTATAGCTTGCTAAAACTGATTATGTGGCTTGCCGTCTGTAGCTTTAGAGCCATTCAAATTTCTATAGACAGCTAAAGTAAACTGTATGTCTAATAGTTTTCTATAGTTATCTAAAGAGATTTTGTATGGTCCAGAAGCTATAGACAAAGTGGCATAGAATTTTCTATAGCTGCCTATAAATATTTCAATCGCACTTTATAGCTGTCTATAAAAGTCCATAGATAGACATAGCCGACCATAAACGTTTCCATTGGAGTACATAGACCATTTTTGTATTGGTGAGCTACAAGTCTGAGGCCTCACGAGCGGGTCTTTTGTGGGCCGTGATCAGCTCCAATGCCTTGGGCTGAGTGTATTGCAAATGTGTGAGCGTGAATATTCCGTAGGTAGTGTCGATGGTAAGTCAGATAACTGTTGTAAGCGCATAGAATTATTTGCGTGATCGCCCCTCCCTCTTACGCCAGTTCTTTTAGCGAGTCAATAGGAGAGGTCGAAACGCAGACGGTGGATGCAGAAGACAGAAGCGAGGCTGTCCTAGAATAGCAGCTTGGGCATGTTGGTTATGCATCTTGAGGTAACAGCGCGGAACGTGGACGGGAGCACAAGATTAGAAGACGACACAACGAGCGCCGCGCTCGTTGTTTCGTCTTCTGATCTTGTGCTCCCGTCCACGTTTCGCGCTGTTACCTCAAGAGGCTTTCCTATTTGACGCAAGGTACCGAGCAAGTGCTCATGCCGACAGCACATCCTCCTGCCAAACGCAGTTGAAAAGGAAAATGAATGAAGTGTGAATTGAAAATGATATTGCTGTGTGATGAAGGCAGAATTAAAAGAAAATAACTCTTAACAGAGACGCAGCCGATGTCGTCTGTGTATGAGCGACATCAAGAAAGTGGCAGTACTAAATTCGACGCCTAGCTATATTATTGTCTCTAGATAAGCGAATTATTTGATTAAATAAGACATTTTTTTTATGCCAGATTTAACGGCCATTCCCAACGGGCATCATCTTTTGGCCGCCGCATAAGTCAACGGGAATATCTTAACCATGAAGTTTTAAGATAGGGTCCCAAGGAGTCCCGCGCGGTTATGATGTGAAGAAGACAAAGACCGTTAAAAGGCAGCGTGTTCAGCACCGTTTCCGGATAGAGCGAATGACAACGTGAAAAGGACGAGGCAGACTCGGCGAGCAGCAAGCGAGACGCATGATGAGGCGCATAGAGAATAATATGGGTTTCCTTGCTGTGCATGGTGCGCGTTCCTGTGACTGCTGTCCTGATACCGGCCTTATCATGGCCGATGCCTTTAGCACAAACACAAACCCACAAAACAGCGCAATTATTATGACCGTTGTCGCCCTGTTCACTGCAACATCTTATCAATAAAATGCTTCTTGGGCTCTCATAAGCGCCACACGGTGCCATGTAGAGTCACTAGTGCCATGCTCAGCGCATGCGCCACGCAGTAATGGTGGCAGATGGGCGAACTATAATTGTTCGTCCGGATTTCCCTGGCTGATTTAAAGCTGGCGCTTTGCTCTCCAAAACAAATATTTTGCGTACAAAGCCCGACGTTGAGAGGTATTTCTGAATTGTTTTCAGATACGATATCATGGCAGCAAACATTTTTTTTTTAAGAAGAAGAAGAGGAACTGTCTTTAACAAGGCAAGCGCTCGCCATCTTGTAGATGGATCATTAACAAAAAGCGACCAATTAATGATTTTTCACAACGATATATAATACAGAAGCTGGTGACATGCTTGGCTGTAATCGAATATTCTCAAAGCTGCAATCCATTCAGTTCTGAGCTGTTCCCATTAACGCGTGCGGGACGATTTATGAACATATTTTTTCCCTTTCTCTCAGTAAATTAGATATTGAGCTTGTCTGGAATTATTTTGCTTATATGTGCGGCTTGTGATGCCGATTTTGGTTGTAAGCTACCTTCTCGGAACTTGATGTCGTATTCCTGCAGTAGTCAGTGAACGTCAGCACTTTGCCGATTCACCCGTAATCCATCAACAACTAAGTTTTGCACGTGAAAGAACTGAATTTGCCAGAGCGCACGTCTCTTCTGATAACCGCCCCCCCCCCCCCCTCCCCTTGTACTATTGGCACTCTTTCACGGCTTCGAAAAAAAAAAACGCGTTTTACTGTACGTATAGTGTTCCTCAAAAGTGGAAGACCACGCAAATTGACAAAACTGGATGCCAGCGTTTTCAGAACGTGAGCGGCTTTTTAAAGATTTTCATAGGGTGCCGGTCGTGATATGCATACCTTGCTTTCCCGAGTACTTCTGTCGGGCGCGCATTTTTGCAAAAAAAAAAAATAAAAGAAAAAGAAGAACAACAGTCGTAGAAAAATGCGTGGTCTCTTCACTTTTGAGCAGCAGTGGGCGTCTTGGACACAAGTTGTGAAGCCAGATGCTTTTCTTTTGAACCGCATATAATATTTACCTCGGTGCCATTAAAGATCAGGGAGCCTTGAAATGCCAGGAGATTGCTTTTAGTCGCGGCAGAGAAGCTTGCTACTTGAGGTGCGCTACACCGAACATTTAGCCCACTGCGAGTGAACTCTGGTCCCAAGGCTTTTGCCAGGGGGTGAGGAGGCGTGCATTTTAACACGAATTCTTGTCTTGCTTATTTCGTATCTATTGAGTCTCAGCTTCTTGCAAATGGTTGGCTTCCCCTTGTAATTATATGCCACTTGTGGAAAGTACACCTTAGAAAACCTCCAGCTCACCCCCCCCCCCCCCTTCACGCCGTGCTTTTAGGGGATTCAAAATTCGATTCGACAAGATAGTTATGGGCAAAAACGTATTCACCTACAACGCCGAAACTGACTCAGTTGCAGAACTACGACCGTTATAGCGGATAATGCCGGCACCGTGTTTTCAATCCCTGCAGCAGGTCAAGCCGTCAAACTATTTGCGTCCAACTGCAATTAATCAGACAATCTCTGCCCCACTAACAAATATACGAAGCTACATGCCAAAGGAAGAAAGAGTTGAAGCCATATATATCCTTGAAGATCATAGCACTGACATCGCTTTATTTACTGAATCTTGGCTAACACCTGATATTCAGGATTCAGAATTATTGCATGACAGCCAATCTTTTCGCTTCTACAGGCGAGATCGAGTAGATTGACGGGGAGGCGGCATTCTTGCTCTTATAAAGTCCTCTCTATCATCCGCTCTATTAGAGATAAACTGCCACAGCGAAATAATGTGTGTAAAAATTTGTCTTCCCACGTGTACCAACATACTAATTGCATGTTATCGAGCACCTGATACGGATCATTCTTTTATCACGGGCCTTCACTCTGTACTTCTTGACTTGCAATCCAAATTTACTCGTGCCAATCTTATACTTTGCGGCGATTTTAACTTCCCTGACATCGACTGGGAGGCCCTGACTGCGTCATCTCGCGCCAGTCTAACGATTTCCTGGAACTGGTTCTTAACTTCAATTTGTTCCAAGCAGTTAATCAGCCAACCCGAGGCTCAAATATTCTCGACCTCATCCTTGTTTCTACTCAGGAATTAGTCCAATCCCTTTCATTCTCCAGTGGCCTGAGTGATCCCTGTCTCCTTTTCTTTAATATTACAATTGAAATACCAACCCGCCAACCTTCCGTTAAATGCATCCGTGATTACGGGAAGGCCGACTTCGCGAGCATAAACTCCGACCTCGAACACTTCCTTACCTCATTTCACTTATCTACAAGATCCCTAAACGAAAATTGGTGCCTTTTCTAACACAAAATCCTATCGCTCATTTCCACAAAACCATGGTATTCCAATACATTAAGAAAACTATCACGTAAAAAGAAACGCCTTTTCGTGATGCAAAGAACTCCGGATCATCTGTTAAATGGGGCAAGTACTTTGAGTGCCTTCGCCAATACACTACGTTATTGCGGTCATACAAAAGAAAATTTTACAGCAATGATCTTCTAGGTATATTGCGAGTTAACCCCAAGAAATTTTGGAATTTGCTGATACCCAATAATAACAGCTCCTACAATATATCCTCAAAGAAACACGATGGCACACATTTCCCGCTTTCTGAGCGTTCTGACGCATTAAATTCATACTTCACCTCTATTTTTACTCTCGAGCCAGTCGAAAACAGCTTTACTTTACCGCTCCGGAATTTCACTTCAATGCCGCCTGTTACCATTTCATCGGAGGGAATATCAAGACTCATTGACAGCCTCAAGCCGTCTACATCTCCCGGATCTGACGACATTCCTGCTAAGATTCTCAAGGAAACTAAGCATCTCACAAGCCAAATCCTGCAACTCATATTCGCCCAGTCCCTCAACACCAGTCAAATTCCAGATGACTGGAAATCAAGCAAAGTTGTGCCAGTTTTTAAGACCGGAGACTGTACTGACCCCTCGAATTATCGTCCCATTTCACTGACATGCATCTCATGTAAACTTTTCGAGCATATTCTGTGCTCCCATATTGCAAAACACCTGGATCATAACTCTTTCTTTTTCCCCAAGCAGCATGGTTTCAGGGCAAGCTTCTCGTGCGAAACACAACTTTTCGAATTTACAACCGATCTTCACCTAAATCTAGATTCTTTACTTCAAACAGACGTCATCTACCTAGATTTCTCAAAAGCATTTGATCGCGTCCCTCATCAGCGTCTCATGTGTAAACTTGAATGCCTATCACTCGACCCTCTAATCTCAACCTGGATCCGCTGCCTTTTAACCAACCGCTCACAGTTCACCGTCATTGGTGGTCATGCATCCGAAACTGCTGATGTTATCTCCGGAGTACTCCAGGGTTCCGTTCTCGCTCCGCTTATTTTCCTCGTTTTTATCAACGACCTGCCACATGGGATTTCGTCATCCGTCCGCCTTTTTGCGGATGATTGCGTCATTTATCGCCGCATTTCCAATAATTAATACTGACCAGGAACTTTTACAAGCCGACCTGAATAAAATCCAGAAATGGTGCTCCGACTGGCTCATGCAGCTTAATATTTCAAGATATAAATTCATGCACATTTCACGTAAACGCTCCATTATTCACTTCCCGTACTCCCTAAATTCCACTGCATTGTCACTAACAAACTCGTACAGGTACCTCGGTGTTGAAATAACGAACATTTTAACTTGGGTGGACCATATCACGGAACTTTGTGCTAGCCCCTCCAGAACACTTGAATTCATCCGAAAAACACTGGATATGTCCCCTCCAACCGTTAGACAACTAGCTTACGAAACATACATCCACCCGAAAATAGAATATGCTTCAGCAATATGGAATCCCCACCAGGCCTACTTGATCCAGTCACTCGAAGCCATCCAGAATCGTGCAGCCCGCTTCATAACTTCCAAGTATTCAGCTCGACACAGTGTTACTGACTTGAAATCATCTCTCGGCCTCCAGCCCTTAGCGCTTCGTCGGAAACTTGCGAGCATTTGTCTTCTACAAAAATTATATTTCAACTTTCCTGCACTCCGAGAAAACTTATTACGTGCTCCTTTCCGCTCATCTCGCCGTCTATTTAACTCCCGTAGCATACAACGTTTGCATGGTTCCACAAGCGCCTTCAACAAATCCTTCCTCCCCATCGCCATAGAGGAATGGAACATACTTCCCGAAAGCATTGTTACCGAATCTAATCCCTCCAAATTTAGGCAATTACTTACTGATCATTTCGACCTGCTATAGACAGTCTTTCTTGAGGTTCATTATTAGCAATCTGATTTGCGTGCACTGTTGTGTCAACGTCTAATTTTCTGTAATTCATCTTTTTACCACTATTGTTTACTATAGTTGATTTTACTACATATCGTTATTTTGTTATGCCTTGCTACATGGTTATCTGTATTTTGTGTACACTCTATCGGTTGCCTGACTTTTCTTCTTCCCTTAACGTTTTCTTTTTTTTTTTTTCAAATTTGTCAAATGTTATGCATTTTTGTATTCTTTTCCTCTATTTTTTTCCAATGTATGACACTTTCTCACCGTTGTCTCCCCCCCCCCCCTTATGTAATGTGCCTGATAGGGATATTTAAGGGAATAATAAATGATGATGATGATGATTTGAAGCCAAGCTTTGTCGGCAGCGTTTGCTTCGCGCAATCGAAGACAAGTCCTCGATAAGTGCGGCCTCATTGTACATGAATTTACAGCATTAAAGAAAAAGTAAAAGTCAAAAGTATCGCTAAAGTGGAAAGTATATAACAGTTGCATCTTACCTGTACTCACCTATGGCGCTGAAACGTGGAGGCTAACCAAGAGAGTTCTACTTAAGGTGAGGACAACCCAGAGGGCTATGGAACGAAAAATGGTAGGGGTAACATTAAGAGATAGGAAGCGTGCAGAGTGGGTCAGAGAAATAACTCAAGTTACCGACATTCTAGTGGAAATTAAGAAGAAGAAATGGACATGGGCCGGACATGTAGTACGAAGAGAGGATAACCGATGGTCGCTTAGGGTAACAAACTGGATTCCAAAGGAAGGAAAGCGTAGCAGGGGGCGGCAGAAAGTTAGGTGGGCGGATGAGATTAAGAAGTTCCAGGGGTCAAGTGGATGCAGCTAGCACAGAACCGGGTTAAGTGGAGAAATATGGGAGAGGCCTTCGCCCTGCGGTGGATATAGTCAGGCTGATGATGATGAAAAAAAACACGTTGCGTAGCCCAAACAACTACTTGAGTTAACTAGTACTCCTTTGTGGTTGTTAGATTGTGTTTCTTGCATTTTTTTCTCAACAGCCTGTCCCAAAATACGTGCAGAACTGTAAGCGAAAAATCTTTTTTTTTTTTTGACGTAAAACTTCAGTGTCAGGAAAGTGATAAAAAAAATAGAATAGTTATCCGAAAGTCGGTAATGTCAGAATCTAGCAAAACCTAAGGAGGAAACACTTGACGAGGTGTCCTGCGTCGAAAAGTTTTACTACGAAAAATATTTTGATGCAGCCGGCCCGACGGTGTACTTCGGCGCTGTTTGCCATTTTTTGACCACCTCCGCCATCGTTCCATAAGTTTGCTGTTCCAGTCAGTCACGAGCATCGACTGTCATGTCCTGTGCCATGGCGTGTCAGTGCTGCTGACACGCCATGCATGGCGCGGCTTTACAGCTTCACCTCACACGCTGCGTGCGCTACGGGCATCCGTCAAGAGCAGCACTCACATGCACACACAGAAAAGACAGTTCTTTCCTGTAAACCCCACACAGTTCATAAAGAGTAGTAAAGAGGCCTAAGCAGCATTCTCCTCATCGTAGCCCACGCGTCGAATCCTCTACTCTTCGTTAAGCCCCGCAATAATACGAGCAGGCTCATATATCCGCACCAGAGCATGGACTGAAGCTCGTGCCAGCCATGTCTGCTTAAAAATGCACTTCGTCCAGCTCTGGCAAAACCCACGGCATACTCTTCAACCAGTTGTAAACTGTATATAGGGGGCTTGTGGTAAATAAGTTTAAAACAAGAGACGCGAAATTGAAAAATAGGTTAGCATGCGCAGCATAGACTGTCTGGGTTCGCAAATCAATATCTAATACTTATTTTCAGCCAAGAAGACAGGATACTCAGTCACCAATGTCGGCTGACATATACGGTCGGCTGTTGCAGTACGTATAACGCGCGCCCGGCACGCTAAGCCCGCCACAGCTTTAGAGCTGGCGCCTGCACAGCGTGCCCTGCCGAGGGAGGTTTTCGCAAGGTCTCTCGCTTCCATGCGACACGTGCCTTCCCGTCTGGCTTGGGCCGCCTGTTACAATTTTCGACCGCATCCGTTTATGTACCGCGCAAATGCGAGAATAAGGGCGCGCCTCGCTAATGTGCAGATTTGAAATGGAGCAGCTTTGCTCACTTAAGCCTCCTGCTATTTTTTTTTTGTTGTTTTTCACTCTAACTGGTACCTCATTTTAGACAGCCCCTCATGTAAACAACCAGTTCATTCTGCCTGCGGCTTTCTTCCTCTTTCAGCAGTGTTATTCTACTGTAAATCTCAACAGGCTTTGCGCTGCCCATTCGCCCCAAGCGATGCTCAGAGAATGACGCGAAAGCATGCTTTGTCTTCGTAAATTTCCTTTTTTTTTTTTTCGCG
This sequence comes from Amblyomma maculatum, assembly GCF_055883805.1. Lineage (NCBI taxonomy): Eukaryota > Metazoa > Arthropoda > Arachnida > Ixodida > Ixodidae > Amblyomma > Amblyomma maculatum. Next base: position 66,142,619 of record NC_139344.1, read on the forward strand.
GTGCCGTCTTCTGCGAGCTGTTTTCTATTGTGGTGCAGAAAAGGCAGCTTACAAAAAAGTTCTACATCATCATCATCATCAGCCTGACTATACTCACTGCAGGGCGAAGGCCTCTCCCATATTTCTCCACTTAACCCGGTTCTGTGCTAGCTGCATCCAATTGACCGCCGCGAACGTCTTAACCTCATCCGCCCATTTAACTTTCTGCCGCCCCCTGCTACGCTTTCCTTCTCTTGGAATCGAATTTGTTATCCTAAGCGACCATCGGTTATCCTCTCTTCGCACTACATTTCGTGCCCATGCCCATTTCTTCTTCTTAATTTCCACTAGAATGTCGGTAACTTGAGTTATTCCTCTAACCCACTCTGCACGCTTTCTATCTCCTAGTGTTACCCCTACCATTTTTCGTTCCATAGCCCTCTGGGTTGTCCTCAACTTAAGTAGAACCCTCTTGGTTAGCCTCCACGTTTCAGCCCCATAGGTGAGTACAGGTAAGATGCAACTGTTGTATACTTTCCTCTTGAGCGATACCGGTAAGCTGCTAGTCATAATCTGCGAGTGCTTGCCAAATGCGCTCCATCCCAATCTTATTCTTCTTGTTATTTCCTTTTCATGGTCCGGATCTGCGGTTACTACCTGTCCTAAGTAGACATAATCGCCTACTACTTCCAGTACTTCGCTACCTAATGTAAACTGCTGTTCCTTCCCGAGACTGTTGAGCATTACCTTAGTCTTCTGCATATTGATTTTCAAGCCTACCTTTCTACTTTTCCTGTCTAGGTCATCAATCATTATTTGCAGTTCATCCCCCGAGTTACTTAGCAAGGCAATGTCATCAGCAAATCGCAGATTACTGAGGTATTCTCCATCTACCCTTATCCCTAACTGTTCCCATTCCAAGTCTCTGAATACTTTCTCTAAGCAAGCTGTGAATAGTACTGGGGAGATTGTGTCTCCTTGCCTAACACCTTTCTTTATGGGAATTTTGTTACTTTCTTTATGCAGAACTATGGTTGCTGTGCAGCCACTATATATATCTTCCAGCACTTTCACGTACGGCTCGTCTACCCCCTGATTTCGCAATGCCTGCATCACCGCCGATGTTTCAACTGAGTCAAATGCTTTTTCGTAATCAATGAATGCTATGTATAAGGGCTGGTTATATTTCGAGCATTTTTCTATCACCTGATTGATGGTATGGATATGATCCATAGTAGAGCACCGTTTCCGAAAACCTGCTTGATCTTTTGCTTGATCGCAGTCTAAGGTTGTCCTGATTCTATTAGCGATTACCTTAGTAACTACCTTATACGTAACAGATAGTAAGCTGATTGGTCTGTAATTTTTAAGGTCCTTAGAGTCCCCTTTCTTATGAATGAGGATAATGTTTGCATTCTTCCATGGTTCCGGTACCATCGATGACATCAGGCACTGCGTATACAGGGTGGCCAGTTTTTCTAGCACGATACCCCCCCCCCCCCCCCCGTCTTTTAGCAAATCTGTAGTTATCTGATCCTCTCCAGCTGATTTCCCCCTTTTCATAGTTTCTAATGCTTTCTTGACCTCGTCCTTCGTCACTGGTGGAACGTCTGACTGTTTTTCCCTGCCGCCAATCTCGTTACGGTCCTGACTACTTTGCCTGCTGTAGAGATCTGTATAGAACTCCTCGGCTACTTTGACTATCTTGTCCACATTCGTGATGACGTTGCCCGCCTTGTCCCTTATCGCATACATCTGGTTTTTGCCTATGCCCAATTTCTTCTTTACCGCTTTAAGGCTTCCCCCGTTCTTTAACGCATGCTCAATGTTTTCCATGTTATACTTCCTTATATCAGCCACCTTGCGCTTTTTGATCAGCTTTGATATCTCGGCCAATTCGATCTGGTCTGTTGGATTCGAAGCTTTCATACTCTGGCGTTTCTTAATCAAATCTTTCGTCTCCTTAGACAGCTTACCGATATCCTCTCCAACTACCCTACCGCCTACTTCTACCGCACACTCAGTAAGGATATCTCTGAAATTATTGTTCATTGCTTCTAAAGTAACGTCGTCATCCTCGGTTAGAGCTGAATATCTATTCCGGAGCGAGATCCTGAATTCTTCTGCCCTCGCCCTCACCGCTAATTCGTTGATGGGTTTCTTTCTTACTAATCTGTTGCGTTCATTTTATTCAGATTTAGGCTAATTCGGGACCTCACCATCCTGTGGTCACTGCATCGCACTTTCCCGATTGCTTCTACATCTTGCACAATGGCGGGGGTTGAACACATTATGAAGTCAATTTCATTTTTAGTCTCCCTGTTAGGACTTTTCCATGTCCATTTCCGGTTCTTCCGTTTGCTGAAGAAGGTATTCATGATTCTTAAGTTATTGCGCTCTGCAAACTCAACTAGTAACTCCCCCCTGTTATTCCTAGAACCAATGCCATAGTCACCTACTGCCTGGTCTCCTGCCTGTTTCTTCCCTACCTTGGCATTGAAGTCGCCCATTAGTACAGTATACTGCGTCTTTACTTTTCGCATTGCCGATTCTACATCTTCGTAGAAGCTTTCAACTGCCTGGTCATCATAACTACATGTAGGTGCATAGGCGTGTACAACCTTCAGTTTATACCGCTTATTAGGCCTAATTACGATGACCGCCACCCTCTCATTAATACTATAGAATTCATCTATATTACCCGCTATATACTTATTGACAAGGAAACCTACTCCTAGTTGTCGCCTCTCTGGTAAGCCTCGATAACACAGTACATGCCCATCCTTCAGTATAGTATATGCCTCATTCGGCCTCCTAACCTCACTAAGGCCTAAGACATCGCATTTCATACCTTCTATTTCCTCTAACAGCACTACTAAACTAGCTTCACTAGCTAGGGTTCTAGCATTAAACGTTGCCAGGGTCAGTTTCCAATGGCGGCCTGTCCAGCGGAGCCAGAAGTTCTTAGCACCCCCTGTTGCGTCACAGGTCTGACCGCCGCCGTGGTCAGTTGTGCCGCAGCCGCTGGTGACTGAGGGCCGGGGTTTTGTGGAGCTTATCATGAGAGGTTGTGGCCAATTACTGCACCAGGGTGGCCAACTCCTGTTCTGGTGAGGGAGTGCGTTGCCGGAGGTGTTCACCGGCATCAGGTCGCACCCCAAACCTGTTTATGCAATTCCATCGACACGCGGATTTTTTTTTTTTTTAATACGGTGGAGAATTGCGCGGCACCGGAATTTGAGCCCCGGTCCTCCGCATGCGAGGCGGATGTTCTACCGCTACGCCACCGCTGCAAAGTTCTACACGTGTTACATATTATGGCACATGAGCAACTAAGGCTATCGTGCGCCAACCACAGCAAGAAATGCTGTCAATGATAACACTTGCGTACGAAGCCAAACGAGTAGTCTGAATTCTATAAAAAGGTTAGACGCGGCAGAGACAAGGAAATTATACTTTAGCGAAGCATTAGACCAAGATTCGTCCGGTTTGAACCATACTTGTGAGCTTATCGCATTGGGAAGAGCACTAGCCGTCGCAAGGCAAGACAAGGCCATTATTCGCTTGCACAGAAGAGTAGCCGGCTCATGCGGATGCCTTTTAGCGCCATCGCAAAGTATGCCACGACAGGCTCAGTAGCCACTGGAATGCAACTAAGTTGTTCCAAGCTTGCGTTTTTAAGAGCCTGCCTCGCGCACTCCTCATCTGACGCGCACTTCATGTCTCCGTTCTGCCTCCATGGTGACTGAAATCGCAGCCACCGTTCAGCACGGTATTCACATGTTTTTATGGGCAAATTTAAAAAAAAAAAAAAACTATATGGAAATTGCAAATCTGGGGTATTATCATTTTAAACGGCACGTTACACCAACCCCTGGACTACCTGAGCTGAAAGTCCATGATGTTACATTTGTGTCTAACTCTTCTTTCTCCTTGTAATTGCAATCGACAAGTGATCCACGGTATATCCTCTCTTTGCGCCAGACATTGCGTCATTGTCCATAATATAACAAGAAGCTCTCTTCTGACGACCCCTTCAGTAACATGAGATCAAACGTAGTTGAAAATAAGTCACCGGACAGAGCTTGGCATGACCATTCTGTGCTAGTGCGGCACTCATATTTAAGTGAGAATAGGCCAAAATTGGCGAGTTATATATAGGTTGCAAGATTCATCAGTGTGCATCTCGATATCGTCGATGATCTAAAGAATTCGGAGAAAAAGCGACAACCCTGTGAACATAGCTGACGTTTCGCTGGCGGACTTCCAAAAGTGTCATTTCAGATGAGTTATCCGTCTAGACTGAGTTACGATGTGACCCGAGTTTTGGGTGCTATATGCCTGAGGACGAAGAATCAAGTAACTTGTTTTTCTTTTTGTTGACAGAGTAGGTGCTCATCAAATATATCTTTTTTTTTTCTTTTACTAGCGCACGGCGGAATTTCGAGAACTTAGAGAGGCTTTCATCGAACTGTGTTCTGCCGTGCATTTTCGCGATAAATCTCTGAACGTGACAATACAAGCAAAATATAGCCAGAGCCAACCATGATTACCAAGTCCTCTAACATCTTATAAGTGAATTGCATACAAGTGTATATATTAAATACGCGTTCGTTCTTCTTAGAAGCTGAGTTCTCAAACACTGAGTGATTGCCGTTGATTTTGAGCGAAGTACACACACATTCCAGTCTTATTTCACAAAGGTCGACAGGTAGAATTATTCTGACACAAGAATTTTTCAAATGCGCGCAGGCTACAGGCTTCACTGCCGAGCTATATGGGAGAGAGGGTTCAGCTCATTTAGAAGTTTCGCTTTGGCGCGGTGAGGAACAATCGGTTTACAGACATTTTAGAGATTTTATCCCTCAAAATACAAAACAATTGACGTTGCAACAAAGAAGCCGCTCAGTGTATTATAGGTATCAGAGAAAGGTCAAACTTCTTAAGACGCGAAGGTAACGACGCCGTTTTGTTTTTTTAACGTTCATATATCAGGTATAGGCACTCCTGTCGAGAAGAGTGACTTGCGCTGGTACTCTGAAAATAATAAAGTTCTTTTCCACAACTTCTAATGTCAGTAAAGTTCAGAACTTGTTACATTTTTTTTAATATGTCCGTTGAGAATAAAATTTGCAATGCTGCAACAATTTTGATAGCATTGTTCGAAATTTTGAATTTTATAGTGATTTCAGAGCCTGTGGCGTGGCTTTCAGGATTCAGTAACTGTTTCAGGATGGTGCAGTTTCAAATATCAACTCAATCACTGGAAGATAACGCGGAGCCATTCTGGGCGGTTGAAAATAATGGGCTCAGTTTTCAAGGCGCAAACAGTGGCAACTAGTGAAGTGCGAATAGTCGCGTTATTTATCGGCGAAAGGTCAACAAAATGGTGATTTCACCAAATGTATGTAAAGCTCTTTTTCTCGCATTGCAAAGAACATCCAGGTAAAACCATTTATCTGTTGCTGGACGCTGCTGTAAGCATAGATTATGCGCGGCTTCTGAAGCGTTCGAATGGCTGCAAAAATATTTCATGATTGATTTGCTAACATCAGTATTGCACGAGGCAATCAAGCTGTGTGGTATCCAGTACATTGCACCGGTCTCGTCACTAATTTGACATACACACTCTAAAGGGGAATTTGTGCCCTTATATACAGAAATAAAATTGTCAGAGTATTAACGCAGCCATCTTACCTCCGTTCCCGCTTTCCTTTTGTTATAACGCTTGCTAGATCTGGCGACCTGAGAGAATTTCAATTTGCCAACAACAGCTCATTGCAAAATGGTGACAGGCGGTGCAGCCTAAAAAGCGAACAAAGTGTCTACTTTGGAATAATTAAGGCCGTTATCTATATAGGACCAACTGAAAAGACATGCCCACTGTAGCGCAGCTGATATCGGAGCTGATATCAAACAAAAGTTTCAAGTAATCACGAAGCCTGTTCGTCCGGACCGAGATTTTAACGCATTTTCCGCGTGCCAATAGAGTGCAAATGCTATGCTCTAGTACGACCCATATATTTCATTCACAGGCGTAGTTAGCCTGAAAGCATCTCTCAGTATCCCGTTTTTACTGCGTGGAGCAAATGTGTTACTTTAAAGCAATGACGCCAAATATGGCTTACTATTTAACCTTCGTTCTGCGCATCCCTTGATGCGCAGTTAACCAACGTTAATCAACGTTAATCAACTTAAGGCCGTCTACCCCGCGCTGCCGACAAACGACATTATGGACTGAGCAATACTGAACGCTGCTACATGATACAAGCCTGACGCTAACTTCATTTAGCATTTGTCGTGTACTAGCGGTGTTCATCCCTAATGAACACAGGAGTAAGCGCGCAGCGTGTTAGTTAATGCACAGAGGCGGATTCAGCTTCGTAATCTTTTAACTTAGTGCGCTTAAATACAAAGTTTCACAAAAGAAACTCAAAACACAAAGAAAGCGAGGGCGGCGCTTCTAATGTGGATGCAAATAAGAGCTGAAACTGTGTTGATGCGGTGAAAGTTTTTTTTCCCCGTGCACAGTTACTATGTAAGTTGTTTGGGTTTTTTTTTTTTTTCACTTCAGAGTACTCAACACTCAATAATTGCTTTATAAGGACCATCCAGGTGTGACTATTGCAATAACTAGATGACTGCAAAGAATGTAACGAACAAATTTATTCCAAGGATGAGGTTCATATAGCACAATTTCCTTTCCGATAAATCACTTGCTCAGTAAAACCGCGTTGCAAATTTCTTAAATAAAGATTTTACCTAATGTAAGTGGTGGCATGTCTTGCAGTCTAAAGGATAACGGTCACAGTGATCCCGGAATATACATTTCCTGCGCTGATCTCAAGGCTTGCAGCCTATTGTGTCTAGTTACGGAAGGGAAACAGCCGCCTATTGCGTTATTTTAAAAATATTGATGGCCAGTTGTGCACACTTAACAGATGTGCGTGCGACCAACAGGTCCTCATCTTGCACGCTACAAGAAACTGCCTTTGAAACACGGTATGAAAGAGCACTGAACAACAAAGGGGGGAAGCCTTAGCTCGCAGGTCGAGCCAACGTTTCGACAAGTGAACTTGTCTGAATTCCACTTGTCGAAACGTTGGCTCGACCTGCGAACTGAAGGTTCCCCCCCCCTCCTCCCCCCCCTCCCCACCTCTACCCTTGCTCAGTGCTCTTTCATACCGTGCAGCCATCTTCTTCCTCTCATTCTACCTGCCTTTGAAACAAGATCAGGAAGTGGAAACTTAAGGTGACGTTGGCTTTCGAACATCTCCGATCAATCGTTTATTTATTTATTTATTTCGAGCACGTTATTTACTTCAAAGCAGCCATAAGATTTCGTACGATAGGCGATGGCCAATCCTCCCACTGGTGGGAAAGTGGACCAAATTTCACATGCGTTAACTATCGGCCACAGGCGCAGTCCCTGCTGCTGCGTCGATGTTGGCTCTCTTCCGCGATTGGTAAGCTATTCGGCAACGGCTTAGCCTGACTTCGCGTTCTTCGATGGCCTCGGAAGCCTGAATGGCGCGGCTGCGGTTTCTGTCTTTAGCGAGATGGCGTATGCCTATGGCGTATTTACAAAGGTTAATTGAAGGAGCGGCGCAGATAGAACTTCATGGATACGACTATGGTCAATGCACAGAGTGAAGGAGTGGTGCAGTTTTACACGAGGCGTGATGGGCTGCTGCGATAGTATAGTCCTTTCGTGCGTGGGACAATGATGAAGGCGACGATGTTTGCTGCACAGCGCGAGAATTCGATGTCGAAATTGTTCTATCCATTGACCTTGAGGTTTGTGCGTGGGAGAAGTGGAGCTAACGCTCTAAGTAGCACAGTACAATCTGCCTTATAAACAAGTGAGAGAGACCTAAACCTACCTCGACCACGAATTCTGCGAAACAAATTTGTGCGACTAGTTCGCTCCAGAATGGAACTCCAGATAAAGATACCAAACACACTATGCATCCTTTGAACTTTTACGCGTGACATGAACTTCGCTTGCAGTATCGTAAATACCAAACCTTGATGTTCAGAAAGACACTGCGAGCTGAAGCTCCCGCGACAACTGGTAACCAATTGCGTTGCCACGGCTTTGTTTCATCTTTCATCGCTGTCGTGTTTGCGCGTCGTCAATGCAGCAATGACGTAAGCAGTGCTGTTAACTGCGTTTATTAACACAGAAGAGGGTACGACCAGCGTCGGTCTAGGGGAAAGCCGAACTCGCCGGCCCAAGGACGGAGAGAACGCTGGAAAGGTCCACAGATCGGACTTGCACGGACAGGGGCCAGCTCTCAGAGCGATGCGCGGAGAGGGGACCAAGGAGCTGTCGATTAAGGAACACTGTACTAGTGACACTGAACGGACACAAATACGAGAACACAGCACTTCAAACACAAAAATCACGCTAGTTTGTATTCGTAGCTATCCCCGCAATCACACCGCGCACAGAATGCAACACGCTCCCGCGCTGTCCGCTGCTAGCCGTCCTCTCTATCAACTTCCATCTGTTCGCAAAGGCTTTCCCACATCCTACACGGTTTCACTGCTTTGAATCCCTACCATTCCTCAATGGTGAAACGCAATTCATAAAATAACAAACATGAAACAGGTAACTGCAGTGATCCACTTATTACAGTATAAGAGTGATACACTTATAAGACGTTTCTTTTCAGTGTCACCTCGAGCTTTCCCTTGCGTTCGGTCAGCAAGTCGGTTAAGGTAGGCGCCATACTGCCGTCTATTGCGCATTCTTGCCCTTATCGCATGGCTCGCTACTGCATAAATCGAACAAAGCGTTCAGTGTGGAGTGCACATGCCCGCATGCATATTGACCGCCCTTTTTAACGCCACTCGCGAAGAATCTTTAAAGCTGTACGCGACGGATCCTTGGCCGCCACGCGCCATGTCCGTCGAGCCGCTCAGCACGTGTCACCACTTAGCTTCAAGGGTAAAACTAAATGTGAGACCGGAACATCGGAGAAACGAAACTAACAACATGGAGACACAATGATGGCGCTAATTAGGCTAGCTTCTGAACTAATTTCCGCAATCAGGATCCTGTATTGTCTAGAATTTAGCTCGGGCTTTTGTAGAACCTGTGTTAAATATGCACTCTTGCTCCCTTCTGTACCAATGCGCCAGCAACATTGTACATATGCGACGCTTATTTATCTAGTGTGGTTTTATGGTAATTCATACCGTCCATATAGAAAGCCTCATTCAGATCATTTTTGATTTCGAATGGACGCACATGTAAACTGACCACGCTCTATCTTGACGCTTTTCTCTGTACGTGAGGTTCCGTGCACCCGGGGTTCTCCGTCAAAGACGGTATACGAGTTGCAGCGGAAGTTCTTTGCGCCAGAGGCGCCCCGTCGGAGATGGTATGTTGAGATGACTTGAATGCAGGAGCTTGAGAGAAGAATAACTGAATATTTAAATACACAGTATTTACAACAACAACATTTACAACAGAGTTGCAAGGTGGAACTGACTAACTGGGAAATATTCCCACCTCGGCACAGCCGAAGATGCAGAGCATCTAAACTTAGCCCAGAACGCCGGACTGCTCCTCGGGCTCGGTATTGCCCTCTAACCTTCAGCCCTAATTTCCACAACGTCCAATCACCACAAACATCAACCTTATTGGTTGGTTCCGACGTCCAGCTCCCCCTTCAACTTTAAGAGAACTGAACCCTTTCTCTCACCAAAAAAAAAAAATCCTAAGGTCACGTCCTTCCTACATTCTGCGGTACACATGGCCGTTGCAAGGTTCGAGTCAACGAGCACCCTTGCTACAAAAAAAAAAGAAGAGTGATCAGTGGTCCTGCTACGGCTCGCCTGTCGTCACGAGTGCAGGGCTATTATTAGGCGCTCGCCAACGCATTCCATCGGGTGCCCGCGTGAATGTGTGCCTCACCTGCAACTGCGGGGTTGAGACAGCGCGTGCAAGCTGGTGTTCACCACGTCACTGACTTTCACTCAGCTCGTAACGCTCGTCATCCTAAATGACTTTGCGCGCTTCACCAGGTGCCTCGCGGCGCCCTCCTGTCTTGCGCACCACCTGCGTCCATTCATGCTACGAGAACAAAGAGGAGCTGGGCTGGCAGCCACATACTTTCCCCGACTTCCTGCACTAATCTGTTGTGACTGACGGTCCCTTACATGCCCCTTCTAAGATTCCACATGGAGCCTAGTGGCGCGTTTAGAATTAATTCATTCAAGAGACCGATGAAGCCTAGTGTTCATTCGGAGATATGTGCTATACAGCCCGAATGCGACCGCAACCCTACATTCGGACGGACAATAACCAGGTATTGCAGGGGCACAACAACAATAACAAACAAAGCATCATGAGCACAGGCACAAAAAGCAAAATAAAACTAAAAATCAAGACAGATCACTTCATAAAAACACGGTTCGCGTGCACAAGTTGCGCCTCACACAAAGTTCAAGTTCATGCGCAGGCATCAGTTGTCGGGTTAGCGCACCCCTATTATCCTCGCGAACACCCACACATACTCGCACACTTTCAAGGCCTCAATACTCATTAGCGCCAGTGTATCGTCCACGGACGCCAAGCTGAGTCTCCCCGGTCGCACCCCCTGCCGCTGTGTGGGCTAGGGCAGGCGTGCGATGTCTGAACCGGCAGCCTTAACGCCTCCCGGATCGAAATTACCAGGAAAACCCGTATGTTCTAACACCGAATCATGAAGAATGCATACGAAGGAGTCTATCCAGCTCCGGGATGTGCACGGAATTCAATAATTCAATCAGGTTTAAGCTTGTATGGTGCCGCTAACCCACCTTCGATCTACCCCACCTTCATGCGCGTTCGACCACTGTGCGGCACTTTCTGAGTTCGGCGCGTCTTTTCCGTCGCCCTTCCTTGCCTTGAATGACGAGCTCTTGCCGTTAGGAACACTACCTAGTATTTCTGGAAGTTTGCTGCTCTGGGAGCCATCGTCCTCGTCGGTTTCACGTACACCGAAACACGCGTTTTCGTGCCCAGGCTGAGGTAGCGTTTGCAGTATCGCGCCGTTCCCGTCCAAAACCACCGGACTAGCGCCCTCGACACCCCTGACCTGAAGAGTTACTTCATCGAAATGGGCAATCACTGGCCCAGATGGAGTAACACCGGTACAGCTAACCCGAACAGCCGCTTCATCTAAATTGGAAATCACTAGCCCAGAGAGAGTTTCGTTGCATCCAACTTGGACGCTTTCTTCCGCCGAGGTATCGATTTCGTATCTTTTGCCTGCTCGGTTTGCTCACGCCTCCCTGACGGGTCGGCGATCACGACCGTGTCCCCGCTCGTAGAGCATACAGGCACTTGAATGCCTTCCTGAGTGAAAGGGCAGCTCACTTTCGTTGCTGGCATCTCGGGGTGGCGTAAAGCTGCACTGTTTTCCCGCACTTGCAGGGGTCTAACCTCGCTTCCTGCCTTTTCTGTACCTTTCTCCATGGAAAAGATCCTACTGCTAACCGATTGGTTGTTCAAGGTAACCTCGCTGCTATTTTCTTGGTCCTTACTTGCCCTGCTTAATAAGCATTTGTTTTCCGGCTCCAGTGGTGTAACTAGTGGCTCTATGATGGGCATTTCTGCGCCCACTGCCCTCATCCGCCGTGTTGCCACAGCTATCTTCCGATCAGCTTCATGGCGCTCCGCTATAGTAATTACAATCGCGCGTCCCAAATCGAGTATACTGCACCCGAAACTGGGCGTATTTCCTCTCTTTAGTCTCTGTAATTCTGCCTACAGCTCCTTCAACCGCGCCTGTTCCGTTTCCAAAATTAGCCTTTTATTCATTTCTAGTTGTTTCCCTCTACCGAGGTTTCAACTCAGAAATTATCAATGTGGACCCAGTTCAGTTCAGGCGTTCAGTCGTGTCCGACTCTTCGTGACCCTATGGACCATGTCACGCCACGCTTTCCGGTCTCTCACTATCTTCTTAACATCACATAGCTTCATCTGCAATGCCTCGAGAATGCCATCTAACCATCGCGTTCGCTGCCTACCCCTTCTCCGGCGACCCTCAACCTTTCCCAACATCAAATCTTTCTCCAGCGACTCCTCTCTTCTCATCAGATGACCAAAGTAGCTGAGCTTTAACTTTAGAATTTGACCCTCCAATGAGCAGTCAGGGTTTATGGTTGACAATATCGACTGATTTGATCTTCTGGCAGTCCAAGGAACTCTCAAGAGTCTTCGCCAGCACCACAATTCAAATGCGTCAATTCTTCGGCGGTCAGCCTTTTTCACAGTCCAACTCTCGCATCCATACATCACAACTGGAAAGACCATAGCACGGGTTATACGGATCTTGGTTGGCAGACTAATGTCTCTGCTCTTCACTAGGCGGTCAAGGCTAACCATTGCTCTCTTTCCCAGAAGCAGGCGTCTCCTAATTTCATGGCTGCAGTCTCCTTCCGAGGTAATCTTGGCGCCCAAGAACAGAAAATCTGTCACAGCTTCCACTTCTTGTCCATTGATGCTCACGCATCCTTAAAACTGCACTACCGGCTCAGACGCAGACACAGACCCGAACTATGGGACTGGGAAAACTCGTGGTTTCGATGTGTTGATACCCTTTGAACGCTGTCCAGTGTCGATGTCCGCCACCGCCTTCAGTGGAGCCTGCGATGCGCTGCAGCTCGCCTCGGGTCTTGGGTGCGTTGCTGCCTACTTGCGTAGATCCGGCGCTCACTGACGCACTGCGCTTCCTAACCGGCTGCAGTCCTGCATCCCTGAACCGTTCTTCTGATCCTTGCTGCTACCTCTCCTGGTTTCCTTTGCTGCTGCTTATGCTGCCTGAACTTGGTCCATCAAGGTAGTCGATGCCTTGACTTGCTCTAGTTTTCACTCCTACTTCCGCTGCATTCCCTGTCTCCTACTTGGCCAGTGGAAACAATCCTGTCGGCTGCGCCAGTGAGGTTCCTTTGTGCATCAGATGTGCGCCGTCAGAGACGGTATACCGTGTTGCCGCGGAAGTTCCTTGCGCCAGAGGCGCCCCGTTGGAGATGGTATGTAGCGATGACTTGAAGATAGGAGGTTGCCAGAAGAATAACTGAATGTTTATATACACCGTATTTGCAACAACAACATTTACAATAGAGTTGCAAGGTGGAACTGACTAACTGGGAAATATTCTCACCTCGGCATAGCCGAAGATGCAGAGCATCTAAACCTATAGCCCAGAACGCCGGACTGGGCCCTCGGGCTCGGTTTTACCCTCTGAGGTACAGCCCTAATTTCTGCAACGTCCAATCACCACAAACATCAAACTGATTGGTTGGTTCCGACGTCCAGTTTCCCCTTCAACTTTAAGAAAACTGAACCTTCTCTGTCACAAAAAAAAAAGGAATAGCAAAACCTCTAGGGTAACGTCCTTCCTACATTCCGCGGTACACCTGGCCGTTCACCTGGCCGTTGCAACGTTCGAGTCAATGAGTACCCTTGCTACAAAAAAGCAAAAAGAAGAGTGGTCAGTGGTCCTGCCTCGGCTCGTCTGTCGTCATGAGTGCAGTGCTATTGTTAGGCGATCGCCATCGCAATCCATCGGGTGCCCGCGTGAGTATGTGCCTCACCTGCGACTGCAGGGTTGAGACGGCGCGTGCAAGCTGGTGTTCACCACGTCAATGACTGTTACTCAGCTCGTAACGCTCGTCATTCTAAATGGCTTTGCGCGCTTCGCCAGGTGCCTCGCGGCGCCCTCCTGTCGGCGCACTACCTGCGTCCACTCAGGCTACAAGAACAAAGAGTAGCTGGGCTGATAGCCACATACTTTCCCCGACTTCCCGCACTAATCTGTTGTACCCGTCAGTTCCTTTATGATTTGGAAAATTCTAATCAAGGCTATATATAGCTACACATATAAAACAAAATTTCGATTTCTCTGCGTTGGAAGCGTCCGAACTAACTGCCGTTTCGTATTTTAATCCTTTTACACGACATATTAAATTGACCTTTATACCAGTGAAGTTCCTGAGGAGAGAGCGAGTTAACTTTGAAACTGATGCCATCATCGGTGGCATCTTAATACCTTAGATGCGTTCCAGTTCCTCGTCAGTTTTGTTCGCTGATATTACGCTATCGACATATTTAAGTACACTGTTCATCTTATACTTCCAAGACGTTTCGAACATATTCCATCGCGTTGTAAAAAACGGCAGTTACAAGCATACACCGCCGGCTTAAGGCCCACCCCTGACCTGTGAAGTAGTTCATATCGCCTGTCTGGTCCTCAGTATCCCGTGAATGTCAAAACCAGTTAAGAATATAATGACAACGCCCTCAATCGGACGACCGCCACTTGTTTAGATAAGTCTGGGAATGAACTTGAAACCATAAGAAAACATAGCTGTGCGAGGGCAATGAATTTTAGCTCCTGCAAAAAGAAACTTCGCGACAATCTGGCGCAATGCTGCGCTTGGAGCACATGGTGCGAAATAGCTCGACAATTACGTTTTGTAACTCTGCCCGAAAATTAACGAATGCGTTTAGAGTTCGGGCCGTGGTCAGAGCACGAGCTTTCGAAGAAGTAAACACGAGTCGAAACACGAGTCTTCCGCGTTGCTTCCCTTGCGGATCTCCCTCTCTAAAAGCGGCGTCGGTCAAGGGCATCGGCGCAATTTCAAAGGATGTGCGCACCTTCGCAGCCTTCTTCGAGCATTCTCGAGAGAAAAGAGGGAAGTGGCTGCCGCACTTCCTTTGAACATGTCGCTGACGAGCTCCGCTCAGTTTGCTTTCGGGCTGAAGGCGCTAATCCTCGTGGACTGCGCATTGAGGGAGACCCGATTCTATCAACAGGCACGACGCGTCAGGCAGCACGGGCGGCGCTTCTGACGTCATCTGAGAGCCTACAGTCGCTGCGGTCGCTCACGAGTTTGGACTGCACGACAGAGGACCTCGTATCTTTCCTGCCTCGCAGGCCGGTGGCCTTTTGTGAATCAAGGGACCTATTGCGCCACCAGTTTTCCAAAGGCTTCGAAGCGATTGCTGCACAAAATCGTCCTGTGTGTCCGACTTTCTTCTGCGTTACTGGCAGTCAAGCACTGTAAGAGTGGGTAATAGCTCCTCCATAAGAACCAGAGCACATGAATGAAGGTGATATTCGAGAAAGTGTGAAAAAAGGGACACGTATAAATTAATCGTCGGAGGAAGCGTTGTGTTGCGTAAACACCCGTAGGACTGCGTGAGTGTTTGCCGTGTCGCTATCCCCCCGCATAGAAATGGGTGTTGCAAATAGCAGCCGCTCAATAAGCCTATTATCTCATTCTCCAGCTAATTTATTGTTTTTGGTTACTTGCTTCCTCCTCAAATAATACGGCACTCGGAGCCCTTAAGGGCAAATAACAGAATAAAATCATATATCTGCAATGACATGAACTAATCTTCGTTCGTTGCATTTTTCCGATGCAAAAAGGCGATTCGAGACACTGCTACGCTCTCCTAACCGATAGCCCGTTATACGTCGTCGAAAAGAACCGAGGCTTCATTACTGCAGTCAGGACTCGTGCGTACCCAAACGAAGGTCGTGTATACTTCAGTGCAAGTAACAAAATACTGAAAATAGAAGGTACAGGCAGAGAACTCATCTAACGCACCAGCATTACATTAGCGCTACTAAAAGGGGAAATGTCATTGTAACACGTCGCTACGAAACGTACGTACTAAGAGATATCAGAAAGTTATCAGAATGCGGCGAGAAAACGCCATACAATCGTAATCTTTCGCGCAATCACTACGCCACGTCCTGGTGCACTCAGCAAATAAATTTAAACAATAATCTGCATATCTCCAATATTTTAAGAATCAAACTTTCGCCCTAATGAACCCGCTCCGACTACCTTGCCCAAGATCATTAACACCTTAGGTAAGCATGACAAATCAAGTGATAACGCGCTCAGAATATGTCCGTAGCTGACCGCTGCGCTCATAGCAACGAAAAAAGTCGCGCTCTGTTGAGTAGATAACGTTCGTTTTTCTTGCGACCTGGCCCCAAAAAGCAGGTAAGCGGGGTGCGAAGCGACGAACAAGCTACAAACATTGTTTTTATGCAGTCCCAGTGGCAACAGTTGATTCCTGCGCTCTGCACTGATTTGCGGCAGCAAGTCTCCCTTTTCTTGTAAGACCCGTTGCTGCTCGGCGTGCTTTATCGTCAGCAATAAAGTGTGTTCTTGCCGAGCATAAAAGCTACAGGCCAAGCAATCCTCGTAGTCTACTCTCGTTACAAGGTGACCCAAAAGGGCCAATTACTCCAACCTTTTAGCTTTGGCGACACACACGAAAAACAAATATTAAGAAAGGAAACATCTCAAAGCCATTACTGCCCCAGCAAGAACGAAAGGAAGAAAGAAAGTGGACGGGCAGTGAGAGATACGCAAAGAGTTTCCCGGCTTAGCAGGAGCACGACTTGTAGGGTCGTAACTCGTAAGAAAGAGCCCGAGCTGTTTCCAGCGTGTCGAATGACGAAACTTAGTCGGCCCGTTCAATTCATCCTTGTTCAGGCAGCGGAAACGAGGAGCGTTTAGAAGACAGGTTCTTCCATTAAGCGGTCTCTCTTCCGGACGCGAATGGACATGCGACAACGACCTTGACAGCCTTAGCCTCGAAATTCTCATAGCGTTATCGTCAAATTTGATGCGCGGAACTGAAAAGAAATCTAGCACGCAGAAGGCTAATGCATTAACTACCGCCATTTTAAGTAACAAGAATGGGCCAACAGAAAGGCGATAAGAAGGACTGGATGCGTGCAAATAGAAAGTAGGCGTGGCACGGAAGGAAAGGAGAAAAAAAAACTAAACTTGTCCCATGTTGTCATTTCGCAACCAAACATCTTAGAACGGCCATTAAAGCAATCATTTAGGTTTACCAGGGGTCAGTAGGACTTTATTTGAATGCAGATGAGAGTCGCGTTGGTGTTGCCTTGGCACAGTCTATGTCAACGAAGCCTTGAATCACTACTGCCAAAGCACTTAACGTCTCTGCCATCCTTACTGCAGCGTTTTACGTGCAGCTTTCGGCTAGAATGGGCAAAACATGCAAATCAGGAAACATTTATTCGACTTTCCTCCTTTTTTATCTTTATTTGTACGTTACAAGTCATACTACCTAATACATTAGACCGCTTGGATATACCAGATGAATTGGGAGACGCTCTTCATAGTTAAGTAAGACCTCGAAATAAAAAGATGACTTTTGCAAAATAATAATAGTATTAGGGAATGTCTGAAAGCAGGCAAATCACAATAAACGATAACTTGGACATAATTGGATATTTGTAGCTGATTATTAGCAATAGCCATATCAGGTTTTAGCATTTGGAAAATGTGACTACTGATGGCGTTGTGGCAGAACAAAGTTCATTTGTTTCTCACGCAATCTGAAATTCGCACAACACCCACCCGTGCACGCCACTCCACGGTTCCTGCGTCACGTGCCGTTCTTCCCCTCCACAGCAAGAGCAGTGAGTAGCGGAGAGCAGGTCGCGTGGTTCGTGCATAGTGGAGTGCCCCGTTTGGCTTACATACGTCTCTGTGCATGTGTATACAGCTGACGCGCGATTTAAGAACTGCGCAGGAATTGACCAAACATGTTTTAGCCACAACAACAAATACTATTTCGTTTCGAGAATTCTAAAAAAAAAAAAAGGAAAGCAAAAAATAAGATATTGCTGCAACTAATAGCCAGCTGCAAATGTCTATTTGCAGCCAGGTGCCTTTCTGTGATAGTTGAAAATTAAACGACTGGAGTTCAACTAACTAGCTCGCTAAGCACGGTAACGTGATTCACCTGTTTCTTAAGCGCAGCAACGCTGCCAATACATTGTCGAGATGCCTTCTTTTTGCCTCTAAAAGCGAATTTTTTAACATTGGTGCCAAGGTTGCCTCAAACACATCGTACATTACTTACAAAACCGCGAACTTTGAATTGCACACTTGGTAACAAAGTACGAACATTCTATATCCATTATTATACAACGTCCTATTCTAAGCGGCATATATTTTTATGTACTTAAGGAGATGCTCGATGAAGTTACGAGCGAAGCAGGGCAAGATTTAAGAGAGGAGGGACGTTAGGGTGAGGGTGGTGGTGTTGAAAACGTTGCTCAAAAGAGAGTTTCGTAGAATGAAGACCCTGCTACATGGTCAGTGAGTGTCCTTTGTCCGGGACACAGCACGACGAGGCCCTGTATGTTGCTCACTATACTAGACCCCTTTGGGCCTCCTGTGTGGAGCAGTTGAGGAGGCCATTCTCCCATGGCTCTTCGGTAGCGGCAGGAAAAAAGGGAAGGTGGGGATTCGGAGCGCATGTCCACACCATGTGATATATATCGAAGGTGTCTCCCCAGTGCGGGCTACGCCCATCGATGTTGCGATTAAATTACTTGAGTCCGGCAGGACAGTGGAGAGTTCCTCTCTGCAGTCGTCGCAGATTTCGCTGGCGGAGGAAGGAAAGAAGGGGGGGGGGGGGGGGGAGGGGGGGAGGGGAAGGCTACAGTAAAAACGCGCTGGCCGAAATTTTTTGGAACCATACTGGAGAGCTGCGATGTCATGGTAAGGTGTAAATAAGAGGACGTTGATTTCATTTCCTTCAGAGAGAAATCAATAGCCCCACCAGAGGAAGGTGAACATTTTTATTTGTCGCGTCATCGGGAGCGCATTAAATGGAGGGAATTTTATCGCTTTGCTACGCCAGGTTGTGGCTAATGGCATACAAACTGCTTAAAGGGTCATTGCCGTAAAGAAGGAAAAGGAAAGAACATAAAAACGTTCAATTAGGGATAGGACGTGCGGCTTGGGCTGAACGCACGTATCGCAAGCAAATGAGGCGCATGCTATCGAATAGGAATATTAAATTTGAGCCACTGTGCAATATTTAGCAGGGTAAAATAATCAATTCTGGAGTCGGGGTTCCCAACTTGAACGTACAAAAAGCCCGTCAGCGTTCCCCGCGTCACAGTTAGATGTTTTCGCACTTCCCATCCGTAGATGCCTCGGTTTTTAGAAGGGTCTCAAAGCGAAGTCAATACTTTCTTTCCGTCGGAACGTCGCTGAATCGGGAAGAGCAGTTGAGAACAAAGCTGATCACACCTCAAAGTTGTCCACATCCGAAAATGATGGAAGGATTTACTTCACAAGCAATCTTCGCAACTGTAGCTTTGATCCCTCTTGTAGAGGATCGAAACGTCCTTCTTGCAAGCTCAAGGTGCCACGTGCCAGGCGTCCAGGCAGTTCGGCCAGTCCGATTAGACGGCAGGAGGAATGATGGTTAGTCACGACGTTGATGTGACATTCATGCAGACGAGGTCGACGCTTCTACACCGTGAAAGAAACGACTAGGAATTCCAATTTAGTTGCCGTATAATCGCTCTCAATTTCGGTTAACGGGCAGCTCGCATAGGCTATTATAACGTATGCAACGCCGCCGTGCTGTAGGACGAACATCGGTTTGGCACCAATACTACTGGCATCGGTGTGAATTTTAGTGCTAGCGCTGGGGTCAGAGAGTCGTAAATGGGGGGCAGAAGCAAGCGAACATTCCAGCTAATTGAAGATTGACTCAGCATGGTGTGCACAAAAACTGAGAGTCCTTATGCAAAATAGAAGTGATGAGAGGAGCAAGCTGAGAAAAAAGAAAGCTAGGAATAAAGTGGGGAAAACAGGAGGGCCGTAAGAGAAATTCCGTTCATGTTTAGTCGAAATTTCTGCCTGCAGCTAGTTTATGCGGGTTGGCCCGTATTTTTGTTTTCGTTCTTTGATTCTTTGGTTTGGTTTGTGGGGTTTAACGTGTTAAAGCGACTCAGGCTATGAGAGAGGCCGTAGTGGAGGACTCCGTAAATTTCCACCACCCGAGGTTCTTTAGCGTTCACTGACATCGCACAGCAGATGGGCGCCTTGCTTTTCGCCTATACCAAAAAGCTGCCACGGCCGGGATTCGAGTTTATTTATTTATTTATTTATTTATTTAACAATACTGCCGCTCTCAATCGAGAGCCTAGCAGACGGGCAAAACACATGTTATGTTACAAGCATACAATATAAAAGAAATGAAAGAATTCTAAACAGTTCCAATAAATGCGGACAACAAAGTATACAATTTTTGGGAAAAACAACCGAACAATACTCGCAACAGTATGGCAGCATTTCATAAAAAACAAACAAACAAAATAAAAAGATACCAATAGTCGGTGTACCCCATATTATTCCTATGAATTGTTAATAACGTGTAAAGGCAACCGGGAATAAAAGTAAGAAGCATTAATATTTATTTAACAATACTGAGTTATTTGATCCTTTATCGACAATATTTGTCGATGAAGAATCAAAGAAAAATTCACCAAAGTGACACGACTTATAATGCAGCCAGGCACAAAACACAGTCGTTCATCGCGCTCTTGCCAAAACCTCACTCTGATAGCACATGGATATTTCCCTCTTGATTTCACGAAGGATCATGTACCCGACAACGTGCCAGGAGCATTACACAAAAGAAACGTTATAACACTGAGGCCCCGAAATCTGTCTTCTGGTCGGACGCTTGCACTGGGACATGCCAGTGCCTAGATCGAAGATCAGGATCCGAAAAAGAATCAAGAGAATCGACAGCGACACCAGTACAGCCATCTTGGCTACACATTCAATACTCGATAATCGGTGCTAAGTCTACATGAAATGTTTCTCTTACAGAGGTATAGGCTAGGAATTGGTTCTCTACGAGACCAAAAGAATGTTCGTAGTGCGTCTTCCACCTATGTTTATGCACTGCCGCCACACGGAACGCCATTGTTTTATTTTTACTTTTCCCGCAAAAATGTCTATCTTGTTCGGAAGCTTAGTGCTGCGATCTACGTTTGTATTGCGTTCCCTAAGCTTTTGTATTTGACTTTACGTGCATGCACACAAGCTTGTACGGAAATGAGTGGCGTGGTCTGTTATTTGATATTGCTTCGTTTGCGAAGGGGTCACAAGAAGAGATTCGCTGCTGTGTGCCCGGTACGCCTGTAAAGTTGAATACAACACGAAGCCTCGATTTTTGTTTCATTTGCTTCCCCTCACTCAACACTTTCCCTGGCAGGTGCCTAGAGAGAAAATTCGAAACATTTTCTTTGTCCGAGTCAGAGGAAAGTTAGCGGGAACGCCGTTACTTAAGCAGAAAATACAGCCACCCGAGCGTTATCTTCCGGCGTCTCGAACACCAGCCCAGCTAGGCGCCGACGTAAGCAGTAGTCCGTGCACCGCTGCTGGGGCAGTGGTGACGGAAGGCGGCGTCCACTGCTCAGAATCCGGCTCGCGCGGCTGGTGTTGCGGGTGCGGGGGATCCCGCAGCAGATGCCGTGAGGCTGTGAGCTGCCGCCTCCGGCATACGTCTTGATTACTACTCGCCCGAGGCTGTTTTTCTAGTGGGAACATCCTGTGCTTCGCACATGGGGGCCGCAGAGCGCAGCGTGCTTTATTCAAAAGAAAGTCGGAGGAGCGAATTAAAAGGACATCATGCGAACCGCTGCTTCACTCGCATCTTCCACATTTTCTTTTTTCGCTTCACATCTGGTGGACGTTGGAAAGACAACAAAATAAAGCAGGGAACCTCGAGTTGAGCTTGCTTGTTCTTTCAGCCGACGCTGTACAATGCGGCAGAAACCGGGAAGGGGTGACCGTTTGTACTTTGTAAATAATGTACAAAGCTCCCCCTGTCCTTTCTTCCTATCGCTCCCCTCTATACTTCCCCTCGCTATCGATGCTCTCCCTATCCCCTTTTCTTTCCCGCCGGCCGCCGCTCAAGTGCTTTAGGTTTTCATACAGCAGTTGCCGCGGCCGGCAATACTCTTTTCCTTCTTTTTGATTATTTAAAAATTAACCACTACCACCACCACCAAAACCGGGAGGACGAATGCTGCCGTAGCCAGGATGGCGTGCCACACTTGCGTGCCTGTGCGAAATGTCGAGAATGCTCCTTCCCCGCAAAAGGCCTCAAAATAATGCATTATGCGAAGCATGCTGACTAGCACCGAGGCGGACACGCTTTCAAAGCAGGAGAATTCGAAATTAGTGGCGCGTGCTGTGGCGTATCAGCGCTGGTTTGAAAAGCAGAATTAGATCTTCACAGTGCAACGCTCCGAGAAAATGGTCACCCGTATTGGAAGACTGCATGCTCGTATTTTGTGCCTTATTTTCTACCAAAGCGTTATTTATTTATTTATTTTAGAATGATGAAAGAAATTATGGCACTGTGGCTTGTATCCTCTAATAATAAACTTTAAACTAAAACCCGAATGCTGTCCTCTCCAGTCATTTGCCCAAGGGGGCAATATATACTCCCATCGGCTAAAACATCGCTCGTGCTCACCCTGGTGGTATCACTTTGTCACTTATGCTGCTGCCGTGTAGCAGTAAATTGGGGCTTCATTAACCCTTATTAAGCTAAGACGTTGAATCCTCCTCCAAGAAAGGAGAGCTCAAGCTTAGTCATGTAGAATAATCTCTGCGTGGCAGGTGATTCCTCCTCACCCGACATAACGGCCATTAAAATATATGCTTAGGATGAAAGACGTTGTGGCGCTTCATCTGGTGACTCCGACCTCATACTTCGGCGTGAATAGACATTCAAGTCACTAAAACCTTTCTAAATCCTTATAAATAAGCGTAAAATGATTGAAAGGCCGTATTATTTTCACGGTTTATTCAGGTTTTTAATGTTTTGGTGTAGTTAGACTGAATCGAATTAAAACACTGCATTTAGGCCTTACCGTCACACAGAGAATTCCTTTAAAATATTCATTGGAATAATTTATTAATCTGAAAGCATTTCTTCGCTCATGAGTGGTGTGGACAGACCGTGTCATCGGAAGCTATGGACGCAGCGTTTTCATAACAGTCTGCGACAGAACGTGTACACACGAACTGTCAATCATCAATTGCCATCGTGATTAATGAAGGATACGTGTAAATACTGAGCACACTTAATAAAATCGGTGAACGTTTAAATGGTCAGGTAATTGATTAGGTGAACGAATTAAACTGTGGATCGAAAGAACTGTGGATAGACCGTATCCACAAGAGCTGTTATCAGAACGTGTCCGCACGAATAATCTGATCATCGTCAACGTCATCATCACCCTCATCCTCATCAGCCGGACGTACTGCAGGGCGAAGGCTCTACCATATTCCTCCCATTAACCAGGTCCTGTGCTAGTTGCGTCCACTTGACCCTTGCCAACTTAACCTCATCGGCCCGCCTAACCTTCTGCCGCTCCCTGCTACGATTTCCATCCCTTCGAATCCAATTGTTTACCCGTAGCGACCATCGGTTTTCCTATCTTCGCCCTACATGTCCTACCCATGCCCATTTCTTTTTCTTTTTTTGCTCAAATGCCATTAACTCAAGTTACTTCTATGCACCACTGTTCATGCTTTCCATCTCAACGTTGCACCTATCAGATTTCGTTCAATAGCTCCCTGCGTTGTCCTCAACTTAAGTAGAACCCTTCTCGTTGGACTGCACGTTTTAGACCCATACGTGACTACCGGTAAGATGCAACTGTTATATACTTTCCTATTGAGCGATACCGGTAAGCTGCTAGTCATTATCTGCGAGTGCTTGACAAATGCGCTCCATTCTAATCTTATCTTGCTAGTTGTTTCCCTTTGTTGGTCCGCATCTGCGGTTACAACCTGTTCAAAGCAGATATATTCGTGTACCACTTTGAGCGCTTCTCTACCTATTGTAAACTGCAGTTCCTTTCCAAAGCTGTTGAACAAATTCCTTGGTCTGCTGTGTATTAGTCTAAGGCTTACCTTTTTTTTTGTTTTTCCTGTCTAGGGCATTAATCCTTCTTAACAAATTGCAAAGAATCACAAAGAATCACCAGGTAATTTGAGCAAATTTGGTGTTCAAAATTCAGTTTTAGCCAACTCGATCAGAAATCCAAATGATGATGGACTAGACCCAGAATTTTATGTACTTGACCCCGAAAATTTAACCTTGTCCGAATTTGAATAAAATCAATGTCTAAATTAATTCATGGCCAATTCAGTGATGACCTCTAAAGTGGGATGGGGACCATTTCAATTTGGCCCCCAGACTACCAAAATTTGACCTCATCAACATTTGACCAAAACTTATATGTAACCTAATTCGAGTGTGGCCAATTCAATGGTAACCTCTAAACGGGAATGGGCCAAGCCCAAAATAGAGCCCCATGAACGCCCTAAATTTGACCTCGTCAGAATTTGACCAAAATTGATATCCAGCCTATTCGAGTATGACCAATTCAGTGGCGAATTACAAATGGGAATGGACCACCCCCAAAATGCAGCCCCTGTGGTCCGCAAATTCGCTTCGTCCAATTTTGACCAATGGAAACACCAACTGAGCAACGGTACTAACCAGAGAATCGCATAACTCATAACAACTAGGCACAGAACTCGCAATGCTTTCGCATTTTGCACGTAAGCAGACTTAGGTGCACCAATGTAATATTTTTTTTTTTTCATTTCTTCTAATACCAATCAATTTAGGACTAATTCTGAAAGAGAGTCTTTGAACATAATGTTTCAAAAATCGCAAAACTGCAACATAATAATCAATATATCCGCAAATCCTCCCTCTCCAGGAATGAATATTTTGCTATTTATTTTCAGAAACGCGTCCAACTGCGTTTCTATGTGTCTTAAATGCACACTTTATACCCATGGTAAACAGTAGAAGCATAATTGTGTTACCCATCAGAAGCTTAGGTCTTAGACCACTTCTCTTAATACGTTGAAAAAGTACCTTGCAATATTCCAGAGTTTCCCCACAGTTGTTTTCGAAATGTAGCCCATTAGTTCTGTATGGTAGCTTTAACCACTCCGTACGAGCACAGTAAAAACGTTAAAAGCCAAATATCGCCAGGCATCTGAACCTTAGACCATTGCCACCAACATGTGCGTGATATTATCTTACGATATCTCATAGCTTCCTCAAATTCTTGGACTGGAAGTTTTGGTACAAAGGAGGAGCTTGTGTCGGCTTAAGTTGACTACGCTGCCATTACACGGAATTCAATGAGCATGCTATGATACTTTCGTGAGACAAAGGAGTTGCCAAGCAGTGTGATTTGAATTTGTTTTTGTTTTTTTATTGTTATTTTGTGAGGGATCACAGATGTTGGAGTAGAGTTTCCCTCACACACCATCTCATCTGTGTGAGTCACTGCGTTCTGTCTTGATCGCGCTGAATCCTTTCGCTAAGTCAAACTGGCGGCTTGCCCAAATTAACAACCTGAAAAAATTAGAGGGTCTCTTAGGTGTCTCTTAACCTGAGAATGGTGAAAGCCTACCTTTCCTCTCCAATCATTTCCCTCTCATCGTTTGCCCCTTATCGGCGTTTGTTGCAGTGCTACATATAATTATAATTGGTTTACAGGAAAAGAAAGGTGCAGCATCGGTCACACTTTCTCCGGGAAGTGTGAGTTTGGACGGTACATCATCGACCCTGTCGCGTGGCATTCCTTGGCGGGCGTTCAAGTGTGGGATTGCAGATGGCAGGAACACTAATCAAGAACCCATCTCGTGGAATCTCGAGAAATATAACAGATCTCGCTCAGAACTGTCGCGCACAGGATTTCGTTCCATAAGCCTAGAAAGGCTTTCATCTTAAAATGTATTCGCCTTCAGAGCAGTCACGCGGCCTGAATAGGAGTTTTCGAACTAAAGAACATCGTTCATAGAAATTTCTTCCCCAACGAAAATTTGATAAAGGTTTATTCCGTTCCACTGTTGTCATCGGCGACGGTCGGAATGATTGTATTTGCGTTATTTCTTTGTCCGAAGCTGTCTTCTAACTTTCTAGGGATAAGTGAAGCTAGTTATTCTTGAGGAGATTCCATATAGCGTTTTTCACGAGATATTCGCCATCACTGCGCAAAGCCCGGCATTCTTGAGCGGCTGGTCCATTAGGTTATTGCTCGCAGTAATGTCGGTAGGTGTGCCACTGCCGCAGTGTTTCGTGACGAGCACTGCGAAAGTGCTCAGGGCCTACCATTGTGCGCGTCTTGCCCTCCACGCGCTTCTAACAAGGCATGCTTGCTTCCGCCGTTCGTTACTGGTATTTTACATTCAGATCACAGCGGTACTTCTCATTGGGGCCTCTGCTTTTTTTTTTTTTTTTTTTTTTTGCTGCTGCTGCTGTTTTTACTTTGTGTCAGGTTCACAGCGCAGCCGCCCGACACCTCCTGTCTCATACTGCTCATTTCTTGCTTCAACCTCCGTTTTTCCTCGCCCATGTCCTTGGCCATGCTGCTTCATCAGCCCCACTGATCTGTCCTCCGCTGTTGTATCAACTCGATAACAATGCAGCGCATCGGCTGGCCTGCTCCTCTGCTGGTAACAGTGCCATTTGTAGCCGGATGCGTTGGCATTATTTTTGTGTGTTCCTGATCTAAAAAGTTCCTGGACCCAAACTTATGCACCAGCGATTACAACGAATGGGCAAAGACTGGGGACCAGGCGAGGAATAAAGAATGACACCGCCGTTGTCGTCGTCTTTTCTCTCCGTCTTCTACGTTCGTCCTTGCTGTTTTGCGGCTCATAAATTATGCCCTGCGGCAACTGCGTGTACCTACACGCTGAGGGTCTACTTCGCTTCTCGTGAAGTGCCGACATTTCGGGCTGAATTATTCCTGGCACTCTCTACAGGTTTACCAACGGTGTTATACGTGGGATAATAGCTCGTTAGTTAACGAGAACAATATGGTTCGCGTCAATTGATCAAGAGGCCTCTCCTGTTCGCATCGTGTCGGCGGTCGAATCTTGCTATCAGCGCTTGCTATCTCCTTGCATCATATTGAAGTCAAGCGCTTTCTCTAAATCACTCTCACCCTCTTGATTTATGGGCATTGTTTTCGAGGCATGTAACCATGACATTCGAGAGTGGGTTTTCCTTCACAAAGATGTCTTGATGGGTCTTGTATATACTACCACATAACATGCACGAGACTGCAATACCTTGCACATGCTTATAGCACACTTTCAAAGCATTGAGATAAAACACAGCTTGTAACGACGCTTATTTTGCTGATCCCATTCATTTCTTTCTTCATTTATTTTCGCCGCATTCTCGTGGATCATGCGAGAGTGAATCACGTATTTTCAAAGGGTGATGGTGACCTTTAACTACATTTGCATACGCCTGCTAGATATGACAAAGCCGACATTAACACTGCGAACAGGGCCACTTCCTTAGAATGAAACTTAAAACATCAAACATCTCATCCTAGCAACGCGAATAAGCTGGTAGAAGGCTACGAAAAATTGACACGTGACTGACAAATATGCTGCGAGTTCAGCGCTTTCTGACATTTTCCTCTCGCTACCAATTTAGAACAGTAGCGAACGGCGATATTATATCATGGCAAGTTCACGGGCAGCCGTGAACTAAAGAACCACCGTCCAGCGGGGCTTATCGTGTGCACAGGGGCTCTTGAGCACACACAAAACACTGTGAGGCCGGCCAACGTCTTTCGCGCGTCTACCGCACCAAAGCACCCGACTGGAGGGTGGGGCAGGAAACCGCAACACGAACCAGCTAGTCAAACATAATAGCGTGGCTGCCTGCACATTTCCAATGAATAGGTATCACTACACGTGTAAATACCTAATAGAGCCTCGCCCAAACACCAGCGCACAAACACACGAGTCTCATCGACATTAAATAAATACACCAGTGCAGGTTAAAATAATGGCCAAGACGTCTTCAGCAAAACATTCCGCAAAATAGGCGTTTGTTTTTTAACAACACAGAGGAACATCCCTTGAAATGGGTGATAAACTAATTAGCCAGTTGTTAGCGACTGTGCACCGAAGTGAAGCTTATGAGTAGGCGGCATTATTAGAGCACCGCGCTTCATCAGCTTGCCTATTATACTGCAACGTTGCCGTTTAGACTTCCTTGCACGGCACGTCGAAGCCGGCAGATACCAGCGTAACAAAGCAGCCGATTAAACGCTGGTGCTGTCGGACCGTAAAAGAACAAGAACGACAGACATCAGACTGGCGGGACAGGTCACCTGCTCAAATGAAGGACATAAGAAGCGGCGAACTTGCCTACATCGGACAAAACAGTTTTTTTTTTTCTGCTGAAGACACTGACCCATGGTATCCAGGCTCGTTTCAAACCACTCTGCAGGCACATCAAATTTACAGAAAATTGGTTTCACAAATCAAGACAGCAATGTTGGCGGAATACTGCACAGAAAGCCAACCTATTCCAAGCATAACTGCAGGCAGGAGGGTTGCGCTAGAGGTAGTTCGATCAAAGCTGTTTTATCTTATCTTATCTCACTTTATTTTGTCTTAAGCGGCGGCCTAAGATAAGAGATGCCAGCCGAGTTGTCTGAGGTATGTTCAGTATCAGTGGCAGAGTTGCAGTTTATCGTCGCACGCAATCATTCCACAAAGCATGCAGTGCCATTCAACGCAATGTATGTACAAGGAAGACGACTTTTAAAAAAGCAATGAGAAGAAAAAGGCATCATTTACAACGCAGCATTCGGGCGCTAAATATTCAGGCACCTGAAAAAAACAAAAAAGAAAACTGGAAGGAAGAGTTGATCCCGAAATAAAAAACGACAATGGACAAACCAAGAGCACTACATGCGCACATTGCGGAGAAAAGTAGAAGTGTCTGATCCACAAATGCCCCGAGAAATGCTTTCGTCTGATTGCCGTCAACAGCAAGATTCTTAGATTTGCACGACCTTTACACGCATGACTAATGACACAAAGATGAACGGCGAGAAACAAGCGACGGGGTGAGCAACTCTGGCTAGACTTTCCGGCGAACAAGCTCCAGTGTCATTCTGCGCGGTACAATATACCTGAAAGCTCGTGGGCAGATGAGCGTCGGTCGCCGATGACAGCAATATACGCTCGCGATCACGCCGTTGTACGGATACAGACTTGTTGTGGACTCTTTGAGAGAGGGAAGGCACCGCTCTGCTCGCCCTCTGTGCCGACAGCTGCTCGGAGTCGTTGCGGACTGACCTGTGTGTCTCAGGTCATAAATTGAAACTGGTCAGTCGCCAACTCTGGGAGCGCGGATACGAAACTTGCCAGCGACGTCAGTGTTTGCCGTCCTACTACCTCGGAACTGCTGCGGTCTTGCTCACTTCGACGTCGCCGGCACCTCAGCCTTCAAAGCTAACTTATTGAGAATGTGGCTGAAGGACTGCGCGCTTCAGGAAGGCACGCCGTTGTGTTGGCAGACACGGTTAAGCACGTTCCTTCGTTCGTCGTTCGTTCGTTCATTCGTTCGCAATATGGTTTAAATAAGGTGGCACTACTTTATTAACTAACTGCACCCTAGTAGAGCTGGAAATGTACTATACAGACGCTCAGCAGAGAGCGTGGATAAGTAATCCCAAACTTCCACTTTTTCACGGCATAAAATGTTGATACTGAAGTCCGCAAATAAAACAGATTTAGTCCACACAACTCCAGTGCCGCAAAGTTTCACTAAGCTCTACAAGAAATCTTGGAAGGCTACACTAGGGCAACCGATAATGTGATAACAGGTGCGCAGAAAACGACCGCTTACACAGTATGACCAACAGAGTTTCCGCATGCACAAAACAAGCATCAGCGCAGTGTAACAAAATGTGCGCAATAGCCCTGAGAGGTGAACGTATCGAGGGAAGCCTGAGAAGCATCGATTTCTGTTACCACAAAAACGTCTGAAATGGCAGATGCCGACTCAGCTGTAAACTCTTCCCAGTATTTACGCAGACTAATAATATTCACACTCACAGCAGGGAAACTGCCTTCAGAATTGGATCAAAACTCTTTTTTTTTATTAGAATCCGGTAGTTTCCTGAATGAAAAACACATGCTGGGTAAACATTGTTTTCCAGGTCTCCTTGTTTAAAGGGTCCAACTAGAGGCGTTGTTTGATTCTTGCTCACAAATTCACAAAAATGTCCTACTTTCATCCAATAAAATTTCTAGCCTTCCTCCCATGCCTTCGTTTTTGCCTTCCAGAACAGTGGGAATGACTTCTGCTTATGAGTTGATTCAGCTCTTCGCGTGCTTCAAATTATTTTCCCTTACAAACCACTGAAGTAAAGCGAACCAAGACCTCAGGTGTGCCGTTAACTTTCGTTTCCAGGCGGTGTGCAGCCGCATGGTCGTCAGACGCCAAGCCTGCCAATTTCAGTATCGAAGCCGGTTGCATGAGTGTTTCTTTAATATTTCGCTGCTATTATCTGGCAGAAAATGAATTTCGAGATTGTTTCGCCTGCCGTGCTGCTCAGTTTCATAATAAAAGTATTAAAGTATTAATCAATCTTTATTTTAATGCGCGCCGGAACAATCATACGGTCTTGCTACTTCAGCACACATAATAATAAATAAAACACACACACACACACACACGCGTTTCACAAATACAGATGAAAAAAAAAAAAAAACAAAAGAAGAAATAGGTAACACATGACATTTAATTTAGAATAAATAAGTAACGCACAGAATGAAATCAATGAGGAGCCTGTCTTGAAGAACTTATCACAACTAAGCATTCAAAAGACAGAAAGAACAAAATATAGTCAAATACAATGAATAAATACAATCCCTGAAAGCGATATCTAGTACGAATGCTCAGTGTTAAGATTAAAATATCAATAAAAACAGGCGACAACAATTCGCAGACCACAAATACTATTAAACAGGAGGAAATGCGCAAGGGAAACAAATACAAAATGCTTGAAGAAAAAGAAGTAGAAGAATCTTTGCCCTCAAGGACGGGGGGAGTAATGAAATTTTACCTGTACAGAACTATGCCTGCAAATATTACGCACATAGCAGAGATTGCCAATAGTGGCTAATGAATGACATTAGCTGTGCTCGTTGTTGCTCGTCGATGACCCGGTTTGTACTCAGTAAGTTTTCTGTTACCAAGACGCATTTCAGGCGAGCATTTGGGAGCTTTTTCATCTAGCTCAAAAGAAAGTAGAAAAAGAAAGATAGCTCAAAAGCAGCAAAATAAAGATAACTTTGCGCTTTGCACCAAGGTTATCTCTCTATAGTTGTGCTCTAGAAAAATATGTTCTCGGAAAATGGACGCTTTGCGCTAATTTCCCTAGAGCACATCATTTGTAGGAGCACATCATTTGTAAGTTAGAAATTTCAATTTGAAGTGTGCAGGCTTGATGCGTTTCACAATGTGGCTGCCTTGTAACTGCTCTTGTCATAAGCATTTCCCGATTGAGAAACTTCTGATCAACACGCTACAATTAACCTTTGCATATAAACCACGAATCACAGTGATGTGCACTTTTCCAAACACAGCAGAGCCACGAATCTCCGTCTTGTGCTATCATCATCTGTTTTGGCTTGGCTTGGCTTGACTGGCAGCTGCGACTGCGATAGTGGCGCAAGTGTATCTGTGGCGCAAGTGTGGCGCAAGTGTATAAAAGCGGAGTGCGAGAATAAACGGGGGTCATTTTCGTCGTCTGGGAGCGCGGTGTCTAGACTGCTTTCTCAGGCAGCGTTCCGGCGCGGGTGCAGCGGCGCCCCCCCCCCCCCCCCCTGCCTGGGCTAACACGACATGGTGTCAGAAGTGGCCGTCTACGACATGATGTCAGATGGTCAAGAATCTTCCCACTGAGCCAGGCACCTGACATCCACGATGTCGAAGACGCCTTCAATGCGGCTGCATGGACTGCAGCAACCGCCACCGCTGGACTTTGACCACACGTCAGAGTGGCCGGCGTGGATCGAACATTTCGACGACTTCCGATAGGCAACGGGACTCAACGAATGCTCCGGGGAGGCTCAGGTACGAACGCTGTTGTACACAATGGGGAGGCAAGCTCGTGACATATTCAAGACGTTTTCACTATCTGACGAAGACGCCAAGAACTATGAAACCGTAAAGAAAAAGTTCGACGGGCACTTTGTAAAAGAGAGGAACATCGTGTATGAAAGCGCCTGTTTTCACAGACGCGTACAAATGCCAGGAGAGTCGGTAGACCAGTTCGTCACTGCGCTACACGGCTTGGCGGAACGTTGCGACTACGGTGAACTAAGAGAACGAATGATCCGAGACAGACTCGTTGTCGGGCTCCGCGACGCAAAGCTCTCGGAAGCTTTGCAAATGGATTCTCAGCTCACGCTGGCTTCGGCGCTGTCGAAGGCTCGCTTAAAGGAAAGCGTCCAACAGCAGCAAAGTACTCTACGAGGACAACACAGCCATCAGTCATCGGAAATTCGTGACCAGGACCCCAATGTGGACGCGGTGGTTCAACAGAGGCACAAGGGACGTCTGCATGGGCAACGAACGCCGGAGGTGCGGCAGCATGGGCAACGAACGCCGGAGGTGCGGTGTCCTTTCTGCAGTGGCGACGCCCACCCCAGGACAATGTGCCCAGCCAGAGCTTCCAAGTGTCTCCACTGTGGCAAGAAGGGACATTTCGCAAAGGCCTGCTTGAAGAAAGCAACGGCTTCCGCTCAACGAAAGGTACGCGTCTCAGCGGTCAACCAGAAAACTGGAGAGCTACGCGTCTCAGCGGTCAACCAGGAAACTGGAGAGACTTTCGTGGGATCAATAGATGCATGCAGAAAAGCGCGATTTGTTCAGGTGCGCATTAATTCTGTGCCCATTTTTGCAAAGGTTGACTCAGGTGCTGAAGTGTCAGTATTACCATCAACGTTTCCGGGATTACCGTCCCGACTGGTAAAAACCGATGAAATCTTGCAAGGTGCAGGAGGCAGTAAGCTTAACGTACTAGGCAAATTCGTAGCAGAGATCGCATGGAAAGAGAAAACTGTGTATCAAACATGCTACGTTGTCAGTCCGTTACGCGACGCCCTTCTAGGATTACCTGCACTTGAGGTCTTAGGTATCGTGAAATTTGCAGACGCGGTCGACTCGGGAAACCTGCAGTACGAGACGCGTTTTCCAGAAATGTTCCGCGGTCTAGGTACGATGCCAGGGCAGTACACCATCAGGCTACAAGCTGGCGCTATCCCGCATGCCATAAGCGCTCCACGCAGGGTACCAATTCCCCTGAGGGAGTCCCTGAAGCGCGAAATAGATAAAATGGAGCGGTTAGGCATAATCAGGAAAGTGGATGGGCCCACCGAATGGTGCGCCGGAATAGTTCCGGTAGTGAAACCCTCAGGCGACTTGAGAGTTTGCGTAGACCTCACTAAATTGAACAAATGCGTAGTTCGAGAGCGATTTACGTTACCAACTGTGGATCAAGCTCTAGGGTCACTGTCGGGAGCGAAATGGTTTTCAAAGCTCGATGCCAACTCAGGCTTCCACCAGGTGCGACTTAGTAAAGACTTGGAAGAGCTAACCACGTTCTTAACACCCTTCGGTAGGTACTGTTTCACGCGACTACCCTTTGGAATTACCTCCGCTCCGGAGTACTTCCAAAAGAGAATGTCTGAGATATTAGGTGGCCTGCCGGGGGTCGTTAATTTCATGGACGATGTCCTAGTGTTTGGCGAAAGCAAAGCTCAACACGATGAGCGCTTAAGTAACGTGATCACACGCCTAGCAAGGGCAAATGTGACATTAAACAAAGAGAAATGCTTATTCGGGGTTAGGCAAGTGCGTTTTTTGGGTCACATTCTGAATGAGGAAGGTATTCATCCTGATCCAGCGAAGGTCAGTGCTATAAAGGATTTGAGAGCACCCAGAAACGTTACTGAGCTTAGAAGCATTTTGGGCATGGCGAATCATTTGGGCCGCTTCCTGCCACATTTAGCCCAAGTGTCTGCTCCCATGCGTGTTCTTTTGCACAAGGATAGGGACTGTGTCTGGGACAGCAATCAGGAAAAAGCGTTCCAAGAACTCAAAGAGCTCATTTGTTCAGCGCAATGCATGGCTTTGTACGACGCTTCGCTACAAACCACTCTTTCAGCTGACGCATCGTCTTTCGGTCTGGAAGCAGTTTTGTTTCAAAAGCAAAAAGACGGGCAACGCAGACCAGTTGCATTCGCTTCTAGTTCGCTCATCAAAACCGAGCAACGGTACTCCCAGATCGAAAAGGAGGCACTGGCGTTGACGTGGGCAGCGGAAAAGTTTGATGAATATATACGTGGTCTGGAAGTTGTTTTTGAAACTGACCACAAGCCCTTGGTGTCGCTGTTGGGTCACATGGCAATCGATGCTATGCCGCCAAGAATTCAACGTTTTCGTCTGCGCCTGATGCGATACAGTTTTTCTGTATTATATGTACCAGGCAAATCGCTAACCACTGCTGATACTCTTTCAGGTTCGCCGTTAGCTCGTACGAAAGTGGAAAGCTGTTTACCTGTCTCAGAGGTAACCGCTTACTCGAAAGCTTGTTTACTGGGTTTAGAAACAGGCGACGATTTCTTGAAAAGAGTAAAAGAAGGTCAAGCAAAAGACGAAGTGTGTCGAAGCTTGCGCACAGTGTGCAAAAAAGGGTGGCCCAGGAAACAAAATGTTCCCTGTTATCTTCTGCCATACTGGCAGGAACGTGCATGCATTACTTTGGTGAACGGGTTTCTGCTCAAAGGTATGAGGCTTATCATTCCTCAGACCCTTCGCAAGGAAGCGCTAAGCAAACTGCATGACGGTCACCAAGGCATCTCGCGATGCCGCAGTGTGGCTAAAGGTTCTGTCTGGTGGCCGGGACTTAGCACTGAGATAGCGTCATTCGTGAAACAGTGCAGCGTTTGCGCGATGCATGCGCCAGAACAGATCGAACCGATGATTGCATCGCCAACGCTCTCTTTTCCTTGGGAGAGAGTAGGGGTCGATCTGTTTCAAATTCAGGGACGGCAATATCTTGTCGTAGTAGACTATCTTTCGCGATACCCAGAGATTGCCATTCTTCCGTCAACAAAGTCTGCTACCGTGATAAGCCGAATGAAAAGCATGGCATTCCCGAGTGTGTGGTGACCGACAATGGTCCCCAATTTGTCAGTGCCGAGTTCGAGAAATTTGCAAAACTGTATGGCTTCCGTCATGTCACCTCGAGTACAAGGCACCCCAGGGAAACGGGGAAGTCGAACGTATGGTAAAGACGGTTAAGAATCTCATTCTAAAATCGGACGACCCTTACTTAGCCTTGCTGGCTTATAGGGCCACGCCTGGTGTTTTGAACGTCAGCCCAGCGGAGATACTGATGGGTAGAAGGCTTAGGACGAGAGTCCCAATGCTGCCTTCGCACCGCAATCCGGGACAATGCTGTCTGCAAGAAGCGGCAGCCAAGGACCGTAAAGTCAGAAAGGAGCAAAGCCGCCACTTCGACCGACGTCACCGGTCTAAAAATCTCCCAAAGCTGGAAGCAGGTGATGTGGTGTGGGTGACTGATCTCCGTACCAAAGGTACAGTGCTCGGAGCAGCACCACAGCCGCGTTCATACCGTGTTCAAACGGAAAACGGGGTTGAAGTCCGTCGAAACAGGAGAATGCTTAACCGTCTCCCAAAAGACCGGGTAGATAGCGGGAACTACGAATTTCCGGATAGTCAGGAACAGCCCAGCAGGGCCGGATTGGTAACTGGAGTAGACAACCAATTTGACGAAGCTCCGGAAGCTTTGGTGCCTCTAACTCAGACGGAGACTGACGGTGGCAATTCTCAAGCTAGAATTGTAACTACGACCAGATTTGGAAGAGTTGTTCGCAAACCCATAAGGCTGGGCGTGGACGACTGATGCTTGGAGTGACTGTGTTCGGTCGTGTTTTCTTGGGTGTGTTCCAATGTTATTTTGAAGTGTATGCATGTAAAGTTAATAGTGCTTGAAAAGGGGGATGTGCTATCATCATCTGTTTTGGCTTGGCTTGGCTTGACTGGCAGCTGCGACTGCGATAGTGGCGCAAGTGTATATGTGGCGCAAGTGTGGCGCAAGTGTATAAAAGCGGAGTGCGAGAATAAACGGGGGTCATTTTCGTCGTCTGGGAGCGCGGTGTCTAGACTGCTTTCTCGGGCAGCGTTCCGGCGCGGGTGCAGCGGCGCCCCCCCCTGCCTGGGCTAACACGACACGTCTCCAACTAGAGCGACCTCGCAAAAAGAGCTTCGATTACATGTTCGCCTTATGGAAAAGAAACGAGTAAAGTTTTAAAAAAGTGACTTTTTGCACAGCTAATTCAAACTTGCGAGTGGCTCATGTAGGGGTGTCACAAAACACGACCACCTATCACATGTTTTCCAGCGCAGGAACCGTTTTAGCCCATACCTTATCCCACTTTTTTCAGAACCGTAGCACCGAAAGACTGCGTAAATACTTAAGTCATAAGAGAGATTTAGCTTACCGCGATCCGCTACGGTGATTCGCCACCCCGCGTTCTATTGCGCATGCCCAGATCCCCTTGACGCCGATAGATGGCGCCACATATTTGATGCCGGCACATAGACCTGCCACGTCAGGACCAATCAGCTTGTGCGCCCCCCACGCGCGGTAGAGGGTCGCGGATCACGGTAAGCTAAATCTCTCTATAGCCGCACGGCATGCGGGGCTCTTAGCACGGGTTCTAGAACTTTTTTTTTTTTAGTTTACAGCAGGATCATTCTTCAACAGAGACACAGATAGCCTGCGACGCAGGCTGGCTGAGTATTTCTTGCTGCGACTGACGTACAAAGTCTAGTCCGGGCGATACTCACGTGCGGGTATAGAAGGAGCACGAGCAACAAGAAGGCCAGGCCCAGCATCACCAGCGCGGCCAGCAGGGCGAGCAGCAACGAGTGCCGCAGCCGGCCTGAGTAACGCCGCCGAAGGTCCGACAGGTCCACACTGCCGGGTCCCATGTCCGGCCGGGCCACGTCGGTGCCGGCCCCGTCGGGGTCCGCGGCGCGCGTCGCCAGCGCGTCACCCAGGGTACCGTGCAGGCCCTGCGCACAGCGAAGGACACAGGCTGTCAAGCCCCAGCGCTGTGCCAGCACCACCACCGGAAGAGGAATGGGGCAGTAGACGCAAATTCTTAGACGCAAGCATCTTTTTTCCGGCTAACAAAACCCTCCGCTCTTTTTAACCCGCTCGCTATCTTTGGACGTGACATGTCCTGAAGCAAAACGAACACCGAGAAAAATAAGATGTATATGGAATCTGGAAGAGAACTTGCTATATAATATACATAGCGTCTGCAGAGTGTTTGGCATACCCCATCGCATCAACACCTCATGCCATGCAAGACATCTACCAGCACCAGCATGTCCGTCTTTCCATAACAGCGCCAAGCTTCGCTGCCGCTTCCACAAGATGCATGTTCTTTCGACTGTCTTGAACATGCTGCGACTCCTTGTTACCCCCAAACGGTGATAAACGCAGAAACACATTTATACCCCTGTCGAAAATTCTTCATGGACAACGTTTAGCGGCAGTTCAGGGTTTCCAAAAGGCCTGCATGCGCTGCTAAATACAACAATAAAACGTCCAATAATTCCCAATTACAGAAAGGCAATGACACGACATGAAATTCGATAAGCCTTACTAATGAATTTTTCTCCTCACTGAGTAGGACACACTCGTAAGCTATGCGAGGAGCCTATGCATTGTATTTCTTTTTCGAAATCACAGAGCTGCTTAATATGTGCAGAGCAGGATTGGACCATGAGATGTTTGTCATGAACATCGTTCCCGGGCTTAGCCGCAAAATCCTGAGGCGGATTTACTAGGATATCACCGGTCACGAACCTCATCAGCAGCACCAACGCACCCATAATACCAGTAGCAGCGATTTTTTACTTATTCGCTTCTGTGACCCTGTAAAAACTAATCCTTCCTTCTCTTCGTGCACTCGACGCCCGAAGAATCATTGTGCACACGCACTATTCTGCCCAGCGGTATCAGAAGCCCGAGGCCCGAATCCACTTCCATCCTGTTGTGAGTCCGTGCATTTTGCGCTTACTATTCATACTTTTAATCCGGAAGCTTATTAAAATGAAATATCTCCTTTTCGAGCAGTGGCACTTCATCTCTTGAGGTTCAGTTATTGCATATACGTGAGAGGATAACCAAGGCCCTCAGCGCTGTTTTATTTTAAGAATAATTCTTTTTTTGCGACTCACCTCTCGGCAAAACAATGTGGCGAGTTAAAACCTCGACAGCGCGCGATAATTAATTACAGCCAGCGGCGGGATCCTTTCGTTTTGACCTTGATGGGGTTGCTACCAGTTAAACTCCCATTTTATTGGCGCCTTCTGTAGCGGCCTCTTTTTTGGCATATCGACAAAGAAATGGGCCCAAGTAGAACCATGGTTTTACCGAAGCGACAAGAAAGAAAGCATCTTTAAGTGAATACATCATACTTTCTCAGCGACAAAAAATAGAAAAGAAAAACGGGATGAGAAAGAAAAAAAATGAACGCCACTTCTGTAACTCGGCAGCAGCATTATTTGCTTTGAGATCTCCTAAGATTGACGAGCTGCCGACTGGGGACGTCTTTTTCGTCTGTTTGCTGTCTGAGAATTCAAACAGAACAGTGAAATTGCGCGGGTAGCTCTGGCTGCTTTTCGGTGCAGTGTCAATAACATCCTTCAATAGATGCCATCAAGCCCGGCTTTGACGTCCCGGCAAACCGAAACAGAAGAAAAAAAGAACCGAGCAAAGCAACTTACGCAGGGCCCATCTGAAGGAAAGAGCAAAGTTGTGACGACACAGTGTTTGCCACAATAATGCAAGGAGATAGCGAGGCAAGTGCTGTAAGATCAGCTCTACGTGTTCTCGCTCTGTGTGGTGCGGTTGTTGCTATCTGTGGAAGCAAAGAGGGAAGAATACACAATGAGGTGCTAAGCAGGATTCTGTTCTTTCTCAGGGGCGGGAAACGCCATCTCCTCTTTCCGCTCTTTCTCAAGCGTCCAAGCAAGGCGGCGTCTCGATCAAATATAGTAGAGGAATATGCAAGGCTATGAGTCTTACTCTTGCATACCATTATTTCTCTAATCGTTGAAAGGCTAGATTGTTATATCATTTGGCGAGTATGCCTTTCAGCGTAAGTTAAGGTGTGGGAACGGGGATAGCTAACCTAAAGTTAAAAAGTCAGTTTTAGCGACAAACCTCCAAGCCATAAATATAAACGGACATATGGGTTTACATATCCACCTGTTGATATCAGAGGCATAGTTTTATTGCCCAGGCATTGCCACCCATAGTCGGCCATGTCTGCCGAACTGCCACGAAATCGCGGCGAAATCGGCAGAAACCTTTCCATCGCCAATATACTCATGTGCCAGGCTCAAACATATCAATTCTCCGAGCGGGATTACAGCCAGCGCCAGAACGGTGCACATGGGAAAACTGACCTGACCCATTATACCACACAGTCATCGCCACGATAATGAGTGCAACTCTGCACTTGTAACTTGGTAACCTACACCCACTAACGCACTCCCAAGTTCATATGCAGTGTCCAATTGCGATCTTTCCTCCCTTCTTTCGCCATCATCCTTCGACATCCGTGTTGTTTTAACGCTTTGAAATATATCATACGTGCACCAACAAGCTCGCTACATTTCAGTCGTCCCTCACATCCCTTTCCGGTCGACGTTATTAATGCAGCTACCTTGAATAAGGCAACATTTAGGGCGCCTTTCCTTCCCCCATAAACGCATCCTTTGTTTTCCCTTCCTCTCGCGTATCGTTCGTTAGAACTTACAACGGCATACAGATAGCGTATTTTGAAGAACTTTGGCATACCAATGTCGCTGGCGGCGACACCAAACCAGTCACTATTGGAATTTGGTTGCATTTCATTCGAAGAAATACTGTACGCGAAAGCACCCTGGTGCTGAGATTTTGGTTCATGCTACAAATAGGTGATATATAAGCTAATCTCCCATATTGTTGGCTTGAGAATGTAAATTAACAAGATCAATGAATTCAGTAGTGCATCAAAAATATTTCACTCAATAGAGCCGCCACAAACTCGGTAAGTGAATCAATATTGTTGTAGATCGAAAACAGCGAAAAATTAATTCGAAGACCAGGGAGCACGATGAAGACTTTCTCCAGAACTGAAGCGCAGTACGCATAAGTCTTAATAAAGGAATATTTCAAATGACAAATTGATTTACCATATCATAAGTACTGATATAATGTGGACATTAGCCCAACCGAAAAACTATTTCCCTCTGAAAATACTGATTTTGTTTTCAGCACCCCCAGTTCTACATAACAAACTCTTCTTGCTGTTTAGGCCTTGGTTAAGAAGTAAAGTAGCCTATCTTCGTACTGTAAGCAACGGGCATACAAGCTGGACAGACCAGGTTGAAAACAGATTAAATGTGCGTACGTCGCAATTCATTAACGTGAAAAATTAATGTTCATTAAAATTTTTCTTTTTTTTTTTTGCCAAGGAAATAGTCATTCTGACATCAATATTCTGACGCCCTGCAGCGGTGGTTAAGTGCTTAAAGCCCTCGAATACTGAACCAAAGAACGGGGGATCGAATGCCGGCCTCAGTGACCGCTTTTCGATGGAGGCGAAAAGCAAGGCGCCCGTGTGCTGTGCGATGTCAGTGCACGTTAAAGAACCCCAGGTGGTAGAAATTTCTCAAGCCCTCCACTATGGCATCTCTCATATCCCCAGTCGCTTTGGGACGTTAAACTCTGTACAAATAAAGGAACCTAAACCAATATTCGCAGGAAGTAATTTTTTTCCGCTGCACTGGCCAGCCTGCACTGGCTCATGAGACAATAAATGCTTTCGCGTTTAAAAAGGAAACTTTTAAATAGTGTTAGCTTACTAACATTTACCGCCAGCCACACATTTCACCGTGACACTTGAAAGTCATTCTAGCGAACATTGCGAAATCTGCGATAAAAAACTGGCAATAAACAAGCCGGCAGCCTGAGAGCACGATCCATCACATCGTGCTGTACGGCTTCATTCTTTGCCGAAGTTTTTAATAAGGGCGGCAGCTGCTGATTCCAAACCACCGCGATAAACATAATATCGACTCTCTGGCGCAACCACATCCGGTTCGTTGCGACGACATTTAGCGCTGAGTAGCTACCTTCGGTTATTCCTCGCCGTCTCCATGAATTCCTTACGCGCCTCGAGATATGGGATTTGCATGTGGTCCCTCCTATAATGAGCCGACCGATGCCGCAAACTTAAAGCGGGAACTGAATCCTTTCAGTGTATGAACAATAGGAGCAGAAACCCACACCGACCGACAAATGCGAACGTGGAAGACTCGCGAACGCCTTTCATTCGGTTTCGAAAGTCCCATTCAACGCCTCTCCAGCAGGAACAAATACACGGCAAAGCTCCCAGCCTCTACAACTCGTTTGATGATAAACCGAAAAGGAAGGGAAAGATATAAATTGAACAGGCAGCGAGAATTGCAGCTTATGAACATAGCCCGCTCCTAGTGGCTGCTGTTTTTTGTTTTTGTTGGTTTGTTTTTTAACAACTATATAGCAACCTATTTATAGCATGCTAGTCGACACTGCCCGGTGTTACCTCACCTTCCTTTTCAT
This sequence comes from Amblyomma maculatum, assembly GCF_055883805.1. Lineage (NCBI taxonomy): Eukaryota > Metazoa > Arthropoda > Arachnida > Ixodida > Ixodidae > Amblyomma > Amblyomma maculatum. Next base: position 66,184,042 of record NC_139344.1, read on the forward strand.
TTTAGACTTAAAATAATTTAATATACCGTGCTAGAACTGTAAAGTTCCTCATTGTCGACCACAAAGCGCTAACTTTGTTATGCGCTAAAACAAAGAGAATTAATTAGAGAGATGCATAGAGAGAGAAATAACGAGATCGTTCAATTGATTAAAGAGACACCAAGAGGGGCATGTAATGTCAGGCTAGACTGTGAGATTAGCTTCCCCGAATAGAAAGTATAAGGTTTATATAAAAAAAAAAGTTTTATAAGCCAGGAATAATGTAAAAGGAAGTAAACGTGGAGTCACCATAAGCGGATCCATGTTCGCCGTCAGTAGGCATTTACCGTCAAACCGTCAAAACAGGAGATAGCAGCACAGTCAGCGTAGCCGCAATGTCGAGAGTGTCATAAACAGTTGCACGCTTCTAGGGTATACTCGTATATATACAGGCGGACGGTTCTTCCTTCAACCGTCGATTACTTTGTGCAGGCTGTAAGCATGATAATTGGCGTGTGTGTGTGTGTGTGTGTGTGTGTGTGTGTGTGTGTGTGTGTGTGTGTGTGTGTGTGTGTGTGTGTGTGTGTGTGTGTGTGTGTGTGTGTGTGTGTGTGTGTGTGTGTGTGTGTGTGTGTGTGTGTGTGTGTGTGTGTGTGTGTGTGTGTGTGTGTGTGTGTGTGTGTGTGTGTGTGTGTGTGTGTGTGTGTGTGTGTGTGTGTGTGTGTGTGTGTGTGTGTGTGTGTGTGTGTGTGTGTGTGTGTGTGTGTGTGTGTGTGTGTGTGTGTGTGTGTGTGTGTGTGTGTGTGTGTGTGTGTGTGTGTGTGTGTGTGTGTGTGTGTGTGTGTGTGTGTGCGCGCGCGCGCGCGCGTGCGCGTGCGCGTGCGTGTGAGTGCGTGTCGTCCAGAGCCAAGGAAGTCCAGCGCGGCTTAAAATCAGATCAAATAAGAATTGTAAAGCGAATGAACGCTTGTAAGATATTTCGTTACTTTTGCCAATATTCGCTCTAGCGACTATTCACGTCAAACAGCGAATCCCTCGGGGTGAAGCGATAGATAATGGAGTTAAAGCCGTAGGGTTCAAAAGGCGCCACACTGATCTCCTCCAGAAGGCACGCAACAGGAATTCAGTAATTTAACTTTGCGAGGGTCATGGTTTGCGTCTTGTAAAGTTGCATATTGCCAATGACGACTATGAAACTAGTGCTACGTCTCAGCATAGATATAAAAAGGAACGAGATTTATGATCCATGGCTTTCGATGTCGAGCGAGAAGGCAGAATTTTATAATCCCGCTTTAACCCCGTAATCCGTGTCGCTCAGTCTTGGAGGCCTTATATGCAAGAACATCATGAAATCCTCCGCACCAGGGATTGCGCCTTGGGGTTGAACACACCTTACCGCGCATGGAGATCGCGGCAGCATGGTGTTCAGTTTCGGAGTGAGTTCTGTTTTTAAAAGTAGTCGCGAAAGAAGACTACGACGTGCCCTATTCGAGCTTCTCGCATTCATCCAAAATCATTGCAGAACTTGAGATCGCCTTCAGTCCATGGATAGCTTCGAACTTGAAAAGTTTTACTCATTCACTGCATCAAAAAGCAGGGCAGTCGATACGGTACTCGAAACTTTTGAATATTTCTGTGCACAAGTACTTCATGCATGTACTGTCAGGTCTCATTTGGATTATTAAAAAGGTTCCCCAGCCCTCGTCTCATGCGTGCAGTGCGTGAGGAGCTGGCACGCATGGCAGAATTTTAGCGGTCGTTTTTTAGGGTGGGATGGTTCTAGCCTACAGTTTTGAAATAAAGCTAAGTCAGCATTAGCAGTACACGCACGTCTACGAGAAATAATATTGCCGATGATCACGTTAATTCCTGATGCGAAATTTGAGCGCAGCTCATCAGCTGTTCCAGCTTTTCGATAGATTGAAGTATGCGTTTCGGTTTGGGCGGTGCACATATCGAGAACCGCCGCCACCGATCGGGCGCTCTGATTGCCGCCGCACAGGGGTGACATTGGAGGAGCAGCGAAGAAAGCAATTAAGTTATCGGGAGGTCGCGGAAGGCAGCGCGTGGGCCGATATAGGAACGTTGCGCGACGAAGAGATAGTAGCAACTGATTGATGCCACTGACGCCGCTAGCGAGTCAAGCCAACGCGGCTCTGCGTTTTTGCTTAGGATGCACGCACCGTAATCCGCTGATGCTTAGCCGGCGCTTCGGCAACCGGAGTACACCGCCGCCGCACCAATCTCTTTCTCTATGGGAACGGCGCCAAAGAGCTGCGCTCTAAAACGTTGGGCCAGGTGATGTATATTCGCCAACATGATACCTGCATTACTTGCCGACATGTATAGTCGGCCGGCAGTCGACTACATTTGGCCGGACACTATCAGGATTATTTTCCGCTTACGGCATACCGGAAGAAAGGCCCGAGCGCAAAACTTGAGGGAGGGGGGTGGGGGAGGCAACACTCTAACTCAGTCTTGAAGGTATGACGCCAAAGCATTAAGGCACCCGTCCGCGGCTACCCTTGCGGATACTCGTTGGAGCACATGCACTTTACTAATCGCTTGATTACTAAGCCTCGCCTTGTGGCTCTGTTGTCTCAGAAATAGTCATCGGCATGCAGTCGTAAGCTACAAAAGTATATGACCAACCAGACTACAGTAAAATACCACTTGAACGAACGTCATTTAAACGAAGTATTCAGTTGTACGAACTTTATTAAATTTCCCCGCCGAAGCTCCATTAAACGCTGTGCAAATGCCCTTCATTTTAACGAAATTCAATTGTTGCTCATTTCAGTTCTACGAACATTTTCTATAACTTTATCCCGTGTTTCCCACGTCATACTTATTGAAACCAAAACAACGTGCACTTTTTACTGAATATTTTGATAAACATATTTTATTAGCGCGTGAAGAAAGCTGGCCGTCATCTAGCTCTAAGCTTAACTCGCTATCTAAACAAGCTTGTATCCAGCGGAATCACAGCTAGCTTTGCATGCGTAATTGAATCCACAGTCATAGCCACCGACAGCCACAACTTCAGCCCCACAAAGCTTCTTAGCTCCAAGAAAGGCGCACGTATGCATGCTGGTTAATTGTGATCTGCGGAAGGAATGATCTGGTTGGAGGAAATGAATGCCTCTGCTGCTCAGCAGACCGCTGTGCCGAAGGAGGTTCACGAGAACTTGCACACAGTGACTGAGGCCAAGACCACTGCAGTCCTAAGCTCAAAAGTGCTGCAAAATTTCACTTCAGTGAACTTTCACTTTAACAAACATTTTCCTAAGGTCCCTGGAAGTTCGTTCAAGTGAAGTTTCACTGTACACAGATATAAATCCCCTCTTAGCCAAGCCGTACGAACGTGCCTGGGTAGTCGATAGGGGTAGCGTGTCTGATCCGGAACGCAAGGGTTCAGGAAGTGCGATTTCCCTCACCCTCCCATTTGAAAGAAAAAGCCTGAATGTCTTGCCATATCAGCCGTGTCACGTGGTCGCGTCACGTCGCACAACACTACAACCAACCAGTGCCCGGCCATGTCAGCTGCCAATCACCATCTTGTCATAGTCATGCCTGTGATTTTTAGCTCATAACACCGACAACACCGACGCCGGATTTTCTTGAGAGCGAGTACTTAAACCTATCACGTTAAAAAATGTCATCCTCCCAACTGAATCTATCACAGGGTGAAAGACGACCCTCCTGGGACCATTATAGGTATAGAACGCATATTCGGTTTCAGTTTCAGTTTATTTCTTGCTACGGAGGGCAGCGGGCCCCGGGAAAAAAAGCCTCAGCTTGACAAGCTCCCGAGGCCCACAACGTTCAGAAACAGTGGCGCCATTGGTCACATGAAAACAAGAAAGACGCACATAACCCTAAGGAATAATTCCCAATCTATGGATGTACAGCGGAAACACAAAGTAAGCGCGCTATATACCATAGAGAAAAAGTAGCATACAAAATGTAAAGCGTGCACTGAAAGCATCAGATAAACATTCTGTATACAGAGGTTATAGCATTTAATTTTACTGTAGTGAACACAGTGGCAACGCCAAAAAAAAATAAAACAGTATTCAACATACATGAATGACGACAACATGACCTTGGCGTACTGAAGGGTTACACTAAGCAATCAATGAGACTACATATTTCGACCCTATAGATATACACGACAACCAGAAACCATAAAAAAGAAAAATCAGAATCATTTAGTGAAAAAACGGCCGGAGGTCAGCATTGCTGCAATAAATAATGTCAATGCATGCATCAAAGAAGCGGTTGAGTAATGCGGGAAGATAGTATCTAAGCATCTGTAGCCCTTAGTTCGTGGCGTGTTAAGGGTATAGTGCCGTAGACGGCGAAGCGGGTGTGTAAGCACTAGGAGCTCCAGCTTAGAGATTTGAGATATAGTTGAAATTTTTGTCCCCTATTTTCTATTTGTAGCGCAAGGACAGGTGCATTTCATAGAGACTAAATATTGTTACGAGGCACGTCGAGATATTAGGAGGCGATGGTATCCTAGTCGCAACAGTTCACCGTCAGGGACACACTCACAGGAGAACCAGACGTAGCTGCAGCGCCGTCTTTCTCTACTAGCCCAGCACTTCGTCATCGTCTCTTTCACTGCGTACCGTAACAATACCCCCCCGCGGAAGAAGCACAGTCCCGGTGCGTAGACTACACAGGTGAGCGCGAGATATAAGGTTTGAGACGGGCGACATGCACGACTTCTGGATGATGGTTTGCCGGAGAGTGGCGGTTCACAGGGATAATCTCGTACGTCACGTCGGTAAGTTGCCGCAAGAGCTGGTAAGGGCCCACGTAGCGGGGCAGAAGTTTCTCGCACATGCCTACACGTCGAGCAGGGAGCCAGAGGAGTAGGAGGGAGCCAGGAGGGTAGTAGGCGTCACGGTGCTGTAGATCGTAACGGTGCTTTTGAGAACGCTGGGACGCACGAAGCCGGTCTCGAGCAATATGACGGGCGGCATCAGCGCGGGCGATGGCATCAGAAGCGTAACTGCAGGAGGAATCGTCAAGAGGCAGTAAGGTGTCGAAGGGAAGTAGAGGGTCGCGGCCGAAGAGTAGATAAAAGGGAGAGTATCCGGCGGTATCATGTCGTGAGGAGTTATAAGCGAATGTTATGAAAGGTAAAGAGATGTCCCAGTCACGGTGATGATCAGAAGCATACATTGACATCATATCGGTCAGGGTACGATTAAGGCGCTCAGTAAGACCGTTCGTTTGTGTATGGTAGGCCGTTGTGAAGTTGTGGCGCGTAGCGCATGAGCGCAGAAGGTCATTAACCACTTTGGAAAGGAAGCAGCGACCGCGATCGGTGAGCAGTTGACGAGGAGCACCATGAAGCAAGATGACGTCATGCAAAAGAAAGTCTGCAACGTCGGAGGCACAGCTGGTGGGGATAGCTATGGTTATGGCATACCGGGTGGCGTAATCGGTCGCTACGGCAATCCATTTGTTCCCTGAAGTCGATGTGGGGAATGGCCCGAGCAGGTCGAGACCAACTCGAGAAAAGGGCTCAGTTGGAACTGCGAGGGGTTGCAGGGGCCCACTAGGGTGAAGAGACGGGGTCTTCCTGCGCTGGCACAGCTCACAGGCGGCGACGTAGCGACGAACAGAGCGGTAGAGGCCAGGCCAGTAGAATCGCCGTCGAACATTGTCGTATGTGCGGGACACTCCTAGGTGCCCTGCTGTAGGAGCATCATGAAGGTGCGCAAGAACAGCAGAGCGTAGATGTGTCGGGACAACAAGCAAAAGGTCTACACCATCTGGGCGCATATTGCGTCGGTATAATGTGTTATTAAGCAGCACAAACATACTGATGGGCGGATCGGTGCTGTCGTTGCGCAGGTGATCAATAATGGGGCGCAGGGAAGGATCACGACTCTGTTCGACGCCGATGTGGAGAAAGTTCGAAATGGACAAAACGCAGTCGACAGCAGTATTGTCAGGAAGTTCAGGAGGGTCAACGGGGTGGCGGGACAAGCAGTCGGCGTCTTGATGTAGGCGGCCTGACTTGTACACAACAGTAAACGTGTATTCTTGTAATCGCAAGGCCCGGCGACCTAAGCGGCCAGTAGGGTCCTTAAGTGATCACAACCAACACAAGGCATGATGGTCCGTCACTACGCTGAAGGGCCGCCCAAACAAATAAGGGCGGAATTTGGTCAACGCCCAAACAAGTGCAAGGCATTCGCGCTCCGTAATGGAATAATTGCGCTCGGACTGAGATAGAAGGCGGCTGGCATAGGCAATCACACGAGAGTGCCGTGCTGGTACTGGGCAAGGATGGTGCCAATACCATGTCCGCTAGCGTCGGTGCGCAGTTCTGTAGGCGCAGACGGGTCGAAGTGCGCCAGTACAGGAGGAGCGGTGAGCGCGGAAATGAGCGTTGTGAAGACCTGAGCTTGTTCATGGCTCCACGAGAAATTCACGTTTTTCTGCAAAAGGGAGGTAAGGGGACGTGCTAGGTCAGCGAAGTTCCGAATGAAGCGACGGAAGTAGGAGCAGAGCCCGAGAACACTTCGCACATCACTTGTATTACGTGGTGTAGGGAACTCGCGGACTGCACGAACTTTATCAGGGTCGGGCTGCACACCATTTTCGTCAACCAAATGTCCCAGGATTTTGATCTGGCGGCGGCCGAAGCTGCATTTTTTTGCGTTGAGTTGAAGACCGGCGCGGCGAAAGACTGCCAGTATCGTAGAAAGCCGTTCAAGGTGACTTGTGAACGTGGGAGAGAAAACGACAACGTCATCTAAGTAGCATAAGCACGTTGTCCACTTGAAGCCACGGAGAAGCGAGTCCATCATGCGCTCGAAGGTCGCAGGAGCGTTACAGAGGCCAAATGGCATGACCTTGAATTGGTATAGTCCGTCAGGGGTGACAAATGCGGTTTTCTCTCGATCCCGTTCGTCGACAGCTATTTGCCAGTAGCCGGAACGCATGTCGATCGAGGAAAAATAGCTGGCACCATGCAAGCAGTCGAGGGCGTCGTCAATTCTCGGGAGCGGATAAACGTCTTTTTTAGTGATCTGATTGAGGTGGCGGTAATCTACACAGAATCTCCAAGTTTGATCTTTCTTTTTGACTAAAACGACAGGAGACGCCCAGGGACTGCAGGAAGGCTCAATAATATTATTTGTCAACATCTTGTCGACCTCCTTCTGTATCACGTGGCGCTCAGCAAGAGAGACTCGATAAGCCTTCTGTGAATAGGGCTGGCATCACCAGTATTGATGCGATGGGTAACGACAGATGTATGGGTCAAAGGTCGGTCGGCAAAATAAAAAATGTCCTTGTACGAAAGCAAAAGGTCGGAGAGAGCACCGGCTTGCTGAGGTGTCAAATCCGGTGCTATCATGGGAGTAAAAAGGGTCGAACGAGAAGCTGATACGGGGGGTTCAGACAGAGGCACAGGCTTGAGGGCAGAAACTTCGCAGTCAGCCAACGGAAGCAAGTCAGCGAGTGCAATGCCATGGGGCAAAACTTGGACAGTGCGGCTAAAGTTAAGGACGGGAAGATAGGTTCTGTTATCCGTGACGGTCAGGACAGTGTGAGGGAGTATGACGTTACGGTGGAGAACAACATCGGTGATTGGACAAGCGACGTATGTACCATCAGGAATAGCAGGAAACGGGGCCAAAGGAACATACATGGCAGCTTCGGGCGGTAGGCGAACAAACTCGACGGAGCAGAGGCGTGGCCTGATATCTGTGCGGTCGGAGCAGAAAGGCAGGTCTAAGCGAAGGAGGCCACTTGAACAATCAATCAGGGCAGAGTGCGCCGTTAAAAAGTCGATGCCGAGGATCACATCGTGAGGGCAGCGGTCGATTACAGTGAAGAGCACAGGGGTAGTTCGACCACAAATGCTCACGCGCGCAGTGCCAAGTCCCACGACGGCAGCGACGCCTCCATCGGCGACGCGAACGGCTGATGAAGAGGCGGGTGTGACAACTTTTTTGAGTCGGCGGCGAAACGAAGAGCTGAGGACGGAAATTTGGGCACCAGTGTCAATGAGGGCCGTAACAGGCACACCATCTACACAGATATCTAGAAGATTGCGGCGATGAGCGAGGGTCAGCAGAGGATTTTCGGGCCGGGTCGTCAATGCAGCTTCACCTCCGGGAGCTGCATTGATCAGTTTTCCGGGAGCGGTCCAGAGAAGTGAGGGGACAAGGAACGGTGAAGTAGGGGCGAGCGGGAACGGCGGGTCTGGGGAGACGGCGATCGGCTGGACATGAGCGGGGATGGCGGGTTAAAGTCACGAGAGGGCATATCACGGAGAGAGGTTGGGTGTGGTCCGTAGGCGGTGCTGCGATCATGATAGTAGCGAGGTCGAGGTGGCGGAACCCAACGGCTGCGGCAATGGCGAGAAATGTGGCCGGCACGTGAGCAGTTGAAGCAGATGGGTCGGTTGTCGAAGGTCCGCCATTCTTCTGGGTTGCGGTAGCGTCGGGTAGATCCGGGGTATCGCGTCGGGAAGGGCGCAGTCGGAGCCGCAGCAGCTACCACCGGAACGGTGGGCTGGACAGATGGCTGTGCGGACGGCTGACCAGAGCTGAGGCTTACGCTCGCATTAAGGCCCACGTTCGCGAATTCTTGGCAAACGACAGCTTGGATCAGTGCTATAGTAGCATCCGCCGGCTGAGGTGTGAATGCGACGGGGGCCATTGCCTCCAGCTCTCTGCGAACGATCCTGGTCAAGTTTGGCTCATGGGACGGCTGCTGCAGTGTTGGCAGATCTTCGCACGAAGACGTAGCAACTGTGTTTGGCAAGCGGTCGAAGCGGGGAGCAATACGACGATGTTTAGCTTGCTCAAACCGCCGGAATACCTCGAGGACGGAGTCGACCGTCGTACAATCTTTGCAAAATAGAAGGTTAAAAGCATCGTCTGCAATGCCCTTTAAGATGTGGCCCACCTTGTCACATTCGGGCATGGCGCTGTTCACTTTGCGGCATAGAGCTAGTACGTCTTGTATGTACGACAGATATGATTCGGTCGACGACTGTGCTCGCGATGCCAGATCCTTTTTAGCGCCGAGCTTGCGTCCGATTGGCTTGCCAAAGAGATCCCGAAGCTTCTCTTTGCACATTTCCCAGGATGTTGATCTTCTTCGCGCGTCTCGAACCAGACGCGCGCCGTACCAGCCAGGTAGAAAATGACATTTGCAAGCATCAACGTTGCGTCCCATCGGTTGTGCTTACTGACTCGCTCGTACATAGCGAGCCAGCCTTCGACGTCGATGTCATCGGTGCCGCAAAAGGTTCCCGGATCACGAGGCTGCGCAACGACGACAGTGGGCGCTGGTTGTGCCGCTGTAGAGGTAGCTGCGTCGGACTGCATAGTGCTAGCACCAAGTTGGCGGCCACTACGGAGATCCAGCTTGTGGTATTGGTGTCTAACCCAGCAGCTCCACCAAGATGTTACGAGGCACGTCGAGATATTAGGAGGCGATGATAAGTCGTAGTCGCAACAGTTCACCGTCAGGGACACACTCACAGGAGAACCAGACGTAGCTGCAGCGTCGTCTTTCTCTACTAGCCCAACACTTCGTCATCGTCTCTTTCACTGCGTACCGTAACAATATTCTCGGTACGTTGCAATTATAAAAAAAAAGAGCTGCGGAAGGATAATCATAAGGTTGGTTGAAAATAATTCTTGAGGCCTTCTTTTGAAGGAGGTAATTATTTACAAGAGTGGTCTTTGGAGCAGTCTCCAAACTAGGTTGCAGTAATGCAAATATGACATGAGTAGGTTTTAAACCGAAGCAGTTTAATGAAGGTCGAGAAAAAATGGCGATACCGTGATAGTAGGCCAAGCACGTGAGCAACCTTAAGGCATATAATTATGATCTATATGTGTATCCCAGAGCAGGTTTTCCGTAAACCCGATTCCTAATGCTTTAAAGCCATTAAAAATTTTTACACTACTCGAGACATAGCCAAGTTTCAGCAGAAACTTAATACCTTTCCTTTTGGACGAAAGAACATTGCTTTTGTTTTCGAAACATTTACCTGCAAAGCATTAGAGTTTACGCAGTGGACAAATGCTGAAAGCGTCTTATTTGCAAGGGTAACGAGGTCATCGGGCTTGTAACGAATGAAGAATATGCTTGTGTCGTGCGCATATATTATAAAGTATGCTTTCTTATTATTAGTCGTGATATCATTGATGTACAAATTAAACAGAAGTTGACCTAAGATACTCCCTTGCATGACGCCACTTTTTATTTGCGTCATGTGTGAGAGCATCCACTGATATCAACATATTGATATCTGTGTGAAAGATAAGAACGAATTAGCTTTAGCACATGGCCCCTGATACCACATCTCTTAATATTTGGGAGAAGAGTGTCATGACTAATGCTGTCGAATGTTTTTTTAATATTATTGAAACCCCAAGTGTAATCCTTTTTCCTTCAAAGTTTTCACAGACCATTTATTTTAGAGCGGAGCTCTTTGGCGCCCGTTTCTGCGTTTAGCGTCGTCGTCGCCGTCGCCTTTGCTCCTAGTAACCAGCTCCAGCGCGCTCCTGCCGCCACCGTTCGCCGCTGCGCGTGCTCCCTCCCCCCCCCCCCCTCTTCCTGCGCGGCGGCGACGGTGTACTCCGGTTGCCGAAGCGCCGCCTCGGTATTAACAGATCACGGTGCGTGCATCCCAAACAGAAACGCAGAGCCGTGTTGGCTTGACTCGCTAGCGGCGTCAGTGGCATCAATCAGTTGCTGCTATTTCTTCGTCGCGTAACGTTCCTATGGGCCAACGCACTGCTTCCCGCGAACTCCCGATAACTTAATTGCTTTCTTCGCTGCTCCTCCAATAGCACCCCTGTGCGGCGCAATCAGAGCGCCGGATCGGTGGCGGCGGATCTCGATATGTGTACCGCCCGAGCCGAAACGCATTGCCGCCGCCGTTCGCCGCTGCAATCCGCCTGCCTAAAAGTTGTCTATAATTGGACATACATGTTTTGCTCGAATTATTTGCCTGAATGTATCGAGAAGCTGATACAGCTGATAAACTGCGCTCAAATTTCGCATTTGGAAGTAATGCGAAATCGGCAATTTTTGAGCGACCAATGCAGTTTCAGTACAAAACCTTTTCTGAAAACCGTGTTAAAAGCGGCTGATAATACTGTGGCGATCCAAAAATTGGTGCACGCGTTTAGCGATTCCTTTTTCAAGACCTTTGGAAAACGTTGATAAAAGGGATATTGGTATATAGTCAGTGATATTATTGCGATCACCTTTTTTAAATACAGGCGTCACTCTAGCAACTTGCATCTCCGTAGGAAGCGTATCCGTTCTAAAACACAAATTAAAGATATGAGTCAATGAAGGTGCAATCACGTTTATGATATATTTAATAGGAGAAACTTGAAGTCCATGAGCATCATGCGATGCGCTGTTGTGTACCTTCCTGAAGATTGATTGAACTTCTTCGTTGTTAATTGTAGTAAGAAAAAAACTCTGTTGGTCGTTACATTCAAGAAATTTTATCATTTACGGGTTACATTGTGACCGCGAGTTATCAAGGAAGGAATCATTAATCGCACTCGCCAAGTCGAACCTTCCCATCTCAACACCATTAACTGTAAAAATATAAGGAGCTTTGGTAATGTTTAGATGGGTTAATGATGTTGTAAAGCTGTTTCCACAATATATCTGCACGACCACCACTGTTCTCAAAGATATCAGTCTAGTAACTGTCCTTAGCGGTTCTAACATCGCAGTTTAATTGGTTGTGATAACCTTTGCACTGTGTCCGGTCATAAGGCTCTTTCGTTTTGATGAATTTCCAGTAGTTCGTTTTTTACCTCGATACAATACAACAAAGGTGATGAAATTCATGGTTTCCTAATTCAACTTAGTTTTGTTACCTTCCTAAAAGGGAAATTATATTTACACAGAGCGATAAACTTGCGTAATAAATGTGGTATGCGCTATTAGGATACATTACAGAACAAATTCCATCCCATGTCTCATTTTCTACTGCTCTGCGGAAGGTGTTCAGTCTATGCTCAGTGATTATTTTGCGGTAATAAGGCTCATCAGACAACCTCTTTGTACAATCTTTTTCTTTACACATATAAATTCCCATGTGGCGCTAATGTCACAGCAGATTACAACGCTCTTAATGTGTGCTATATCAAAATTATTAATAAAAAGATCAAGCAACGTTGCTGTGTTGGAAGTAATGCGAGTGGGTTCTGAAATTATATTTTACAAGCCTATTGAGGAAAGAATGATTTCAAAATTGATCTGAATAGTAATATTACGCAACATATCGCTCAAATCACCACCTCATACAATATTATACTTCTTACCATTAATGAAATGAAAAAGGGATTCCAGACATTGCAAGAAAGCATTCTCATCAGCACTGGGAGGGCGGTAAAAAACTGAGAAAACAGTACAGTTGCTGAGAACTTTCAGAACTTCGCAACCATCAGTTATGAAGCTTTGCTCAGGCAGCAGTTCACACTTCATGGACTGATTCACTCGCAGGGACACACCACTGCCTTTCCGTCCATTTCGACGATTTAGGAAAAAATGTTTCGTATAAGGGAAGCTTGATACATTCACATACCACGTCTCGGATATCATAAGTACACCAAAGTCGAAACCGAACCTTGCCAGTAATGTGGAAAATTCATCAAATTTCTTGCAAATTCTTGAAATTAATATGGAAGCATTTCAAGGGGCGTCGTAAAGAGAGTCAGTTCCAAGGTGAGGTTTTAAATCTGCGGGAAGGATTGGGGCAGGTATTTTGGTGTTTGTCAAAGTTTTCAACGGTTGCCACCCATTTTCCCTCATGAGGAGTCTTCGTTTGTAGAAGTGATGTGATGCACATCACTCGTTGATGTTATGCGTAGAACCGTTGACGTTTCACTTTGCCTTGTAAGAATTTTGCCATTGCTCGTCCAAACGAACTTCCAGCCCGCTGCCTTGTTACTAGAAATTGCCGCACCAAGCAACTGATTATTTGTTCGAGTCAGATGTTCATTAACAAATACTGACTTGCTTGGGCCATCATATCTAAGGGACTCACTCAGTTGTTAGGCGTGTCTGCCGTGCATTTGCCAACATACTATTATATCGCTTTGAACGGCAAGTGAAGCGGATGATTACGTTTTTATCATTGGATTTCGTACTTCCAACTCTGTGGTTTATGTCAGTATCAGCGTCTTTAAGTTGCTCACCCAGTGTCTCAACTATGCTGCAGCTACCTCGTCACAGCTTTCGGATAGTCCTTTGATTTCTAGACTGTTCGACGGTTGATACTGTTATACTGTTATAGTTCGTCAACTACTGCCTTCAAGGCTAGATTTTTCTCTTCAACTTCTGTTTTTTTCGAATGAATTGTTTCATATCGTCCTTCAGCTCATTTATGTCTTTCTGAATTTCTATCACATTATCATAAGTGTCCGAGCAAAACTTGACAGTGTCTTTGAGCGAGCGCATTTCAAGGCGCATCTCCCTTCGGAATCAATCAAGCTGCTTAGATAAGTATTTCGCATCTTTCGTCATCAGTTTGCAGCACATCGAAAAACAACGAAAAAAGACGCAAAAACAGATCACTGTTCGGCAGCGACGCACAATTAGTAAATTAAATAAAAAGACGGAAAGACGTGTGCATGTTTAGTGTGCATACCGCACAGCGAAGTGTATGCAAGCAGCCAACTCAAAGATGAGTTAAGTGCCGGCAGTCGATTTCCAGCAGACGCCTACGCAACAGCAACATGACCACAAGCACCCAACTACTAAGAGAGGAGGGCGAAGTAGAGTGGTTCTAAACTGCGCTTAGATCTCAGGTTCTGAGCGAACATCGCGAAACCCAAGATCACTGCCGAATTGCCTTGCCCCTTCGGCACTTCATCCCTTGTCGAAGGAAAGCCTCCGAGTACGGATTGCGCACGCCACTTTTACAGCCCGGGAACGTCAGGCGTTGGCACCTTCCAGCGCCGAGACGATTCAAGAACGCAGGGCATTGGGAGCTGATCAAACGCGATCGCATTTCTTGAAACACTCCACTCAACACATACATTAGCAGACCTTTTTTTCTTTTTGTTTTCAGTTGTATTTTCTTCTCAACCCTACATGATTCCTTCTGTGTGCTTTCTTGCTACACATCTTGGTGCTCGTATCGTTCGAGATCGATAGAGAGAGAGGAAGTGTTTCTGCGAACGAAGAAGTTTTTAAACTCGAGGGGCTGGTTTCACGGGGGCTTAATACGAGCTTTGTGCTCACTTACACTAAGCTCTGAGAAACGGGGATTACTGGAACCGAAGTGTGGCCTGAAGATGAAGATGGCAAAAAAAAAAAAAAAAAAAAAAGAGAGGTAGACGCAAAGTGGGGGCGTCACCAAACTATGATTGATTTCGTTTTCTTGTCGTCGAACGTGATGAAGCTACATCTGCATGGTCCCTGTTGAAACGGTACAAACGCCCACGCGCCGACAAACGTCGGATCGTGCGATAAAGAACATCTGTCGGCACCTTCATCCATTATCATTGAAGATAAAAGGATGAGAAAAATTGCTGAAGCCCATTTACGTTTTTTTTTTTTTTTTTTTTTTTGGGGGGGGGGGGGGGGGGGCTCACACGCTTTGGGTCTTCCTAGACATTGTCAAGTCCATTTTAGTCGCGCCTTATTTTTATTGTACTTCATCCCAGACAGGCATGCATATACGTTTGCGCTTTTCAGCGTACGCATGCCCGCCTACAGACTGCTCAGATTTTTATTCTTCAACATTCGCCTGTATCATAAAACCTTCAAATGGCAGAGTTGTGCAGGTTGCTGTAAATTCAAAAGGCCACAACTAGCAAAAAAGAAACGAAGAGAGGAAGCATGCTTATTACAGGTCTGAGTACAAGGTGCTACACAGAAAAGCAGTTTTCCGGCAGAAGTGGCTGCATTACGTTGACGAAGCCACATTTATTAGAGTCGCTATAAAATACCGTCAGTAAGACGCTACTGCGTAAGAAAACGACCGTTACCCGACAAATGTCTTGAGTGCGCACATGCATTGCCGGTCGACCTCCCGTAGGGGTGGCACATGAAAGGTGCACTGTTAGGCCTGGGTCTTGAAATGAACGTCTCTCCTGCTACTCTGTGGCCATTTTGCTGTTCTGGCACAAATTTTAGCACGAAATTTAGGGGCGCTATTGGCATTGCCCTTGATTAGCGAACACGAGAAAAAGCTACAAGATTTGCCCGAAAACGCGTCTCAGTATTTATTCCATCCGAATATCCGTCCTTTTAATATAATCATCGGGATGTACAGTAAATACCCACTAAAAATATAGAACGTCTCCCAATAGTCGTAAGTTACAGCCATGTGCAGGGTAACGGCATGGAGCATGTAACAAGCTGTTACGGCTTGTTTAAAAGGATACGGCCCCCGTACAAATATAGCGCCGCATACGACAGCAATGAGTGGGAAGGCGCTCTTGGTTTGGACTCACACACTCTACGAGCAGAGATGACTGGTCATTTTCTTTGCCAGAGGATGTAGAGACCTGATAGACTGCCTATGAAATGCTTTCCTGGTCCCGGTGCTCTCATAATGCTTATCGGAGCTCCCTATACGTGCAAGAAACTTTTCCCGATGACATCGATGACAAATCGAAATTTGCCGGCATATTAATTCGGGCACCGCTTTGAGACCGCAAACATACCGCGCTCACAGACAACGGGGTCTCTACGTGGTAGAACAAAACAAAACGAAATACCGGTTCCGCCATCAGCGGGCGGTATCGCAAGTAGATTGCATGCATCGGCGCCGATATTCGCGCACAGATCCCCGAGGCAACGCCACATCGTCACTCATTTCTAATCGATGGCAACCAGTCCTCTTCGGTAAACACGTGAATCCAGTGGCAAGGAGAATTTTAAATCAAGCTTTCACGGCGAAAGATCCTTATTTTTCAGCTGGACTAGCATCAACGGGGCCAGGAGGCACACAGAATAAAATTTTTCTGAAACCATTAATCGCACCCAGATGTCTTTACCTTTACGTCCACTTGAGGTGCTTTAGCAGTGGTTTAACTAAACACCCTTTTTTCTTTTCTCAGTCAGGATGGATGGATGGATGGATGGATGGATGGACTAAACTTTAATGTCCAACAGATAAGGTGATCTACCCACCCCCCGACACGCAGGTCAAGGGGCGGGTGCCGCCGCCTCAGAGGCAGGCCGGGAGGTCTTGGGTCCCAGCAGCCTCTTCAGCCAGTTGGACGAGTAGGAGCTGGAGCTCAGGGTCCGAGCTGCACAGCAGGGTCTCCCAGGTGTCTCTACAGCCTATATTGTTCGTCCTCCTGGGAGAATACGGGCATTCCCATATTATGTGGTCGAGGGTCCCTCTCGCCCCACAAAGATTGCACTTGTCACTCCTAGCCTCAGGGAACATGTGGTTCGCTATAACCGGGTGCGGATATGTATAAGTTTGCAGTCGCCTCCACGCCACTGCTTGTCTGCTGTTTAATTTCGGGTCTGGTGGGGGTACCAGTCTACGATCCAATCTGTAGTGCTGCGTGATCTCCCCATATTTTAGCAAGCGCTCTCCGCTTCCTCGGTCATCAAGTGGCCCTGTAGCGGCTCGGCGGTAGAGATCTCGAGCCAGCTTGTGGGCCCCCTCGTTGCCGGGGACGGCTTCGTGCGCAGGAGTCCAAATTATTTGAATTTTCCTATCCAACTTTTTCTGGCCTAGGATTCTGGCTGCTAAGGGTGAGATCCTGCCCTTGCTAAAATTTTGTACGGCAGTTTTGCTGTCACTTATGACAAACTTCGCTTCCGTTCCGACGCAAGCTAACGCGATCGCAGTTTCCTCGGCTATTTCTATGCTCCGCCCGCGCAAAGTGGCAGCTGTCACGGGATTGCCCCGGCCGCTGACGACCGTTGCTACCGTGAAACTGCCACCACCTCCCGCCGCGTCTACATAGGCCACTTCATGTTCCGAAATTTCGCCGAATCTAATTTCTAATGCTTCGGCTCGTTTTTTCCTCCTGTCTTTGTTATATTCCGGGTGCATGTTTTTTGGCAGCGGGGAAATCACCAAATTTTGTCTGACTTCTCCAGCTACCTCCACCTTGACCGTGGGACCCCTATCCGGATTTATTCCAACTTTCATCAAAATGACTCTTCCTGTCTTCGTGGTGCTAAGTCTCTCAATTTGAGAGGTTCGCACCGCTTCCACAAGTTCTGCCCATGTGTTGTGTACCCCTAGAGCCATCAGTCTCTCTGTGGATGTGCATATGGGCAGTCCCAGCGCTCTTTTTACGCATTTTCTCATTAGAGACTCAATTTTTTCTTTTTCCACCGCTTTCAAATCTAGATACGGCGTTGCGTAGCTCACTCGGCTGAAGATGTAGGCCTGTATCAGTTTCATCAATTTTTTTTCCTTTAACCCTCGGCCTCTGTTGGCCACCCGCCTAATTAGGTTCAGGGTCTGCATCGCGTGATTCTCCAGCCTCTTGATGGTCTCGCCATTATGTCCGTGTGACTGGAGAATCAAGCCCAAGATTCTGATTTGCTCGACTATTGGTACCTCGTTACCCGCCACTTTAATTTTGATCTCCGACGGTGCCTTGCACCTTAAGTGCTTCGGATTGTATATAAACAATTCTGATTTCTGCGGCGAGCACGCTAGGCCTCTCTCTGCCGCGTAATCGACTATAATGTCGGTGGCGGCTTGGAGCAGGTTTTCGACGCACGAATCACTTCCCCGGTTGACCCAAAGGGTGATATCATCCGCATATATACTAAATTTTAATCCTTCGAGCTTTGCCAATTGCTCGGGGAGTTCCCTCATAGCCACGTTGAAGAGTAGGGGGGACAGCACTGATCCCTGGGGCGTACCCTTACTCCCTAGCTCTATTGCGGGGGATTCCAGCGTCTGGAACTTCATGCAGGCCGTTCTACCCGTCAGAAAGTCCCTGATGTACCGATATGTCCTGGTACCTACATTAATCTTGTTCAGCCCTTCCAGGACCGCCTCATGTTTTACGTTGTCGAAAGCCTTCGTGAGATCGAGCCCCAAAATTGCTTTCGCATCTTTAGACTTTGAGTCTATTATGTCATGTTTGATTTGGAGCATGACGTCCTGCGTACACAAGTGAGGACGGAACCCGACCATCTCATGTGGCCACAGATCATCCTGCTCCATGATATTCATCAGTCTGGTCTGGACGACGTGCTCCATCAATTTCCCCACGCATGAGGTTAAGGAAATTGGTCGTAAATTTGCTAGTTGAGGAGGCTTCCCTGGTTTCGGTATTAAAATAATGCTTGCCGTCTTCCACTGTTGTGGGAGCTCGCCTTTTTCCCAACATTCCTGCATATACTCCGTTAGATACCTAATGGAGTCATCATCTAGGTTCCTGAGCATTTTGTTCGTTACTCCGTCAGGGCCTGGAGCCGACTTCGTTTTAAGTCTTACAATCTCCGCCCTCACTTCCGCTTCCGTGATGGGGGCGTCCAGCGCCTCGTTAGGCGCTCCACCATAGTCAGGAAGTGGGGTTCGTGAAGTTTCCCCCACATACGTCTCAATTAATTTGTTCATGAAATCGTCATCGTTCCCTTCGAAAGCGTGCCTCACTTTTGCCAATTTTATACCAGATTGCGTCTTCGACTTGTCTGGGTCCAACAAGTGCCGGAGGAAGCTCCAAGTCTTGGAGAGGTTCATGCTCCCCTCCATTTCGTCACACTTGTTGTCCCAATTTTGTTCGCATAATTTGAAAGTATAGTCTTCGATTTCCTTATTATGTCGCGCAATCCTTCTTCTGAGGTTGCGGTTCTATTTCTGCTTTTTGAGACGACGCTCCATGCTCTGCATAGCTTCCCACATATGCAGAAGACGGCTGTCCGCAATCTCCGGGGCGTTATCACCTTCGAGCAATTTTGTTGCCTCTCTAACGTCCGATTTGAGCGCCGTCGCCCATTCCTCGATGCTTCTGATGGGTTCTAGTTCCTGAGCCCTCCTCATATCTCTAAATTCATCCCACTCAACGACGGCCGGTGCGCGAGCCCGGCGTGTTTTAACGCCTTTCCTCAGTGTGGAGACAATTATGTAGTGGTCGCTGCCAAAATTTTGATCCGAATTATGCCATTCTAGACCTTTTACGTTTTTCGAGAATGTTAGGTCTGGGGATGTATCCTTACTGACGCTATTGCCCACCCTCGTCGGGCTCTCGGGGTCCGTGTGCAAAGTGAGCCATAGGTCATGCGTATCCTCCCACAGCTGTCTACCTTTTGGGCACTGGTGCGGGTACCCCCATTCGTGGTGATGTGCAATAAAGTCCCCCACTATCAACAGTGGCTGGTTGTTTGAAATTTGGAGGGCCTTGCGAAGCAGAGCTCTGAACCTCACCTTCCTTTGCCTGGGTGAGCTGTATAAATTTAGAATGAATAGACTAGGGTCTTTCTGTTTTCCAGTTAAAACTTCTACAAACACGTTCTCGATCTCTCTCGACTCTAGATCGTGTTCAATGGCTGCAATGTTTCTTTTCACGAGTGTTGTGACCGAGGATTTCTCTCCCCTGCCACTATGAAATGACTGATATCCCGACAATTTTGCGGGCCCCCCGGTTTCCTGGAGAGCAATTGCCAATGGAGTCTCATCTAATAGCAAAAGGTACTGTTGCAGAATCGGCCGCTTGCGCCGGAAGCCGCGACAGTTCCACTGCCAGATTTGATTTTCATTTGCGCGCCTGGCCATTTTGCAGTTGCGAGACGACCTGTTCTATATTTTGTTGCCACCCGTTTATGGCGGCCATCTCATTCCTTAACCTTTGGCATTCCTCGGCCTGTTTCTGAACTGCCCCGAGGACAGCTTGAATTTGGATGTTGATATGATTCATAAATTCACTCATCTTGGCATCTAACCTTTCCAAATTTTCCATCCTTTTCTCCATAGCCTGAATAGGGTCGGTGTCTTGAATTTTGCGTTTCACCGGTGGTGGGAGGGACGGCCGGTCTCTGGGCGGCGGCGGTGGTCTGCCTTGTTTCGTTTCCAGAATCGGGAAAGAGTCCTCGCGGAATTCGAAGTCTTCTTTTACTTTCGGTTCGCTTTTTCGACTCTGATGTCCCCCACCAGTCGTCGCTGCATGGTCCATCTTCTCCCAATGTCGCTTCTTCACTTCGTAGGGAGTGCGGAAAAGTTCTCGACACTTGGGGTCTCCTAGTGCATGGCCTTTGCCGCAGAGCTGGCATGTTGGTTCACATTTGTGTTCTCTTGACGGGTTCTCGAGGCCGCAGCCACGGCACTTGACGTTCGTCGGATCCGGGCACACGTCCTCGCGATGACCGAGTCGGCCACAGGCGACGCATACTTCGTATTTTTTGCGGTACAGCTGGCACCTGTGCGGCGTCCCGTTCAGATAAATCCATCTTGGCACTTCTTTCTCCTTGAAGAGAATGAAGATCGACTTGGAATCTTTGCCCAGTCTGCGGACGCCTCGAATCTCGGGGTTGTCCTTGCGATCTAGGCGGTATAGAATTTCTTCAACAGAATATCCGAGCGGAACCCCGTGGATGACTCCCTTGCCGCAGTGCTCGGGGGTGGCCACGTAGGCAGAAGTGTCCACTTTTTCACCGTCGAACATGAGGTGTTTCACGCTCACGTACTTCAGCTTCCTCTCCGCACTTGTAGTGATGACCAGAACGGAGTGCTGCTTCATATTTGGAATTATTATATCTTCCTTCTCTTCGCGTGGATTGATCCCCGCCGACATTTTGATGACGTCAGTGAGATGTGCTGTTCCATATTTGGTAAGCCTAAGTAGGCCTCCACGAGGTCGGAGAACAATTTTCTCGGCGCCATCTGGAATGCGCGTCTGCTGACGCTCGATCGACTTGGCCGCCATTTTCCTGCGTGCTTGCCTTTCCTTGGCTCGCTGTTTCGCAGTTTTCTGCCCGCTCTTCTCTAGCGGCACGTACCTTCCTCCTTCGCTCGTGAACCATTGTCCTGGTTCCGAAAATTCCTCCGGTGTAATCGTGGTTCCTTCCACAATATCCATGATTCACAGCTTTCGCACGACCACGAGCGGCAAACGATCCCCCGGTAGGGACGCCGTGGGCCCGGTCGGCCGTTTTAGGCTTAGCGCCGTTAAGCTCAATTCAGCTACGTGCTGCGTCGAACAAACAAGGTAAAAAAATGGCAAAATAAAGTCCCACTTGCCGAAAAAATGGCATCTTCGTGGTCCTCTTCTCTTCTGCCGTCGATTGAGCACAAAAGCCAGGAAAGCAAGATCGACAGGCTGCCGAAAAAGCCAAAATTCGCGGAGCCCATGTGAAGCGCGTCCGCCCGCTTCGGCTCTCCAGTAAAATTTTCGTTCTCGAAGGAAAGAAAGCTGCTAGAGCAAAAGTATCGTCTGGATTTTTTCTTGTTTTCGTGTTCAGGAAAATCAATTCCAGCCAAGCGCGTTGAATGAACGAGTTAAGATCCCACAGCTCGGAAAGCCTGACACAGATGAGGAGGCGAGAATTGCCTCGCTAATTCGGCCCGAAAATATTGCTTGTGGATTAGCAAGCGGCAACTCGGCACTGAAAAACGAGTGCAGTTGCATGAGATCGATAGCGAGAGTGATGAGCGGGACGCCCACCTTCATTAGTAAATCCCTCCAGACACGCACTGTCATGGGCGCTGCAAACAAGATTTGGCTAACGCAGTTTTGACGTCTGCGAAACGGCGCACGGAGTCGTAAATAACTGACAGAAAAATAACTAGACAGACTAACTTAATTCGTAACTTGTTACACAAGCTTATTCTCTCAGCAGCAGCCGAAACAGCTTAAGTTCACTCGCATGCTCACTCCACGTAAACGCCGTCATGAGAGCAGCAGCAGCAGCTGGAGTGGCCTCCCAAACCGAAAACTTATCGTACGGAAAGACAGCACTGTCTTTCTCTCTGCTTAAAAATTCTTGCAGAAATGAAAGCGTCGCACGTTCTTTACTACACTTACATACAGCAGGACGTTACCGCTAATTGCGGAACATTGAGCAACACACCTTGCAGTGCGGCTACGATCTGATGAGAGAGTTTTTGCCATCGGTAATGGTGCTAATCAACATGACACTCATGACCAAGCAGCAATCCGCAAGTAAATAATTTGTTATAGAATTGCTATCGACCACTGAAAATCAAAATGAGACTACTTATTCTGAAAGGAAAGCATGATTTTAAACAGTGTACTCTGCATTTATAGTTTCACTGAAAAACTTCCCGTTGCTTTCGACGTGAAAACAGACGCCCCTAAATAAGCAATTCTGCCGAAAAAAAAAAATATTAGCTATTTTTCTTATAATAAGGTTCATGTCTTCAAATGTGACTATGCTGATAGTTCAGAGTCGAATGAGGTTCAAGTGAATTCATTATTTTCATTCGACAAAATTACCAGCATGGCCACTGTGCACCTCTCCCTCTCTCTCTCTCTCTGGAGCGTTAGGTCCTCAGCAGACACCCGCAACTTGCGGGCCTTATTGCTCGCGTTTCTAACCCGGTCACTAGAGTGCACGCCGATCACTAGCGGACACATGACACGTCAACGCCCCTCTCTGCTTGCTGCCGTCCATCACCATTAGGGACGCGCGCAATGCTCTGGAAAAGACGCACTTTCTCTGCGAGCCACCACAGGGCGTGCACGGAATAGAGGAGCAGAGCGCCCCAGATGGCTTTCTCGTGGACGATGTGTGGCAATATTGCATCACCCTACCTCAATAATGGATTGTCACGGCTGGTATATAAATGGCCCTGTTACTAAATGATGCGACCACTGTGTCAGCAGCCGAGCGTGTACGACGAGCTCATCAGGGTGGAAACCTATGGGGCCCTGAGTGTGATCATGCAGATAAGCGCTCAGATGTACATTTGTACAATTGAATGGTCCTAGCGAACATGTATTTGCGTATGTGAGTACCCACGTATATATATTTGCGCCGGTGACTGTCGGGAGAAGCACTTATTAGACCATGATATATTACCTTCTAAGGCAGCTCATGGCCTCGGTTGCTAGCTATTCTCTATTCGAGCATACATTCGCTGGGAGTGCTGAAAAGAAATTCGGCCCAACTCACGGCATGCGGTGACGAAATACATAATTTGGGAGGTGAGTAACTAGATTAGTGCTTCTCTGTCAGACATGGCGTCCAAGCATGCAGTCAACAACGCCTATACCTTGAATGTTATGTTTCCGCTCTTCAAAGAACATCATGCCCTCCTTAAAACCATTCTTATGATTCTTCCTTCGTGCCATCTCTTCCCATTCTATCATGTTGTGGGCTCGATGGTCAGACCGAGAACATTGGCCCTCCAAAGAGGCTTTGTTTTCAGTGCTGTTTTCATTTCCCGCTAGACATCTTCCGTGCGCCCTTTTAGCGTAATCTACGCCTGCAGGATCACCTGTGAATTATAAAACGGAAGAGCCAACAATTTCAGAAAATTTTAACGCGCGAACATTAGAAGGTCAACTTCGGGGGGAAAACGCCAGAACAATTAATTGCGCCTTGAAAAAATATTTGACGCAGCAACGTTAGTGGCTCCATTATGTGACTTCTCATGCGGATCCTCATTCAAGTACATGCATTTAACAATTAAGTGACACAGTCATTCGTGTACAGTCGTAAGCTACCACATTGAATGAAGGAGTACAAAAGATGCAGATAATGTCTGGCTTTAACTAAGGCGCGCAAACATACCGCATGGTAGGGGTAGCGTCTCTTACTTGGGATCCAAGGGCCCCGGGTTTAAGAATAATATTTCACCCATCTATATTTAATCATCGGGTCGAGCTGACACCAGCGAACCCGGCCAAGCCATGCGGTCTCGTGACATCCCAGAACCTGCCGACCAATTAAGCCCCGGACATGCCACCTGCCAACTACCACCTGCCAGAGGTGCAGTACACGTACATGAGTTTTCGCTCGCGGCACCAACTCAACGCCGAATTTTCTGAAGAACAGGTCCTATACGCCTTTTCAATAATTACTCGCTGGACTGCATTTTGCTCTGTGCTGTATAACAGTAGAAGTCTCAGCGGAGCCGGTTTTTCTGCAGTCCAGAGGGGATGAGCTTCGCTGTCTCCTTCGCCCAATAAAAAGGCCTTTAATATTATCCCATCGTCAACCGGACTGTATACCTGTAGAGGTTCCGCTTCCGGTGCCGCTGTCCTTCAACCGTCGATTACTTTGTGCAGGCTGTAAGCATGATAATTGGTGTGTGTGTGTGTGTGTGTGTGCGTGTGTGTGTGTGTGTGTGCGCGTGTGTGTGCGTGTGCGTGTACGTGTGCGTGTGTGTGTGTGTGTGTGAAAGTGTGTGTGTGTGTGAAAGTGTGTGTGTGTGTGTGCGTGCGTGCGTGCGTGTGTGTGTGTGTGTGTGTGTGTGTGTGCGTGTGTGTGTGTGTGTGTGTGTGTGTGTGTGTGTGTGTGTGTGTGTGTTGTGTGTGTGTGTGTGTGTGTGTGTGTGTGTGTGTGTGTGTGTGTGTGTGTGTGTGTGTGTGTGTGTGTGTGTGTGTGTGTGTGTGTGTGTGTGTGTGTGTGTGTGTGTGTGTGTGTGTGTGTGTGTGTGTGTGTGTGTGTGTGTGTGTGTGTGTGTGTGTGTGTGTGTGTGTGTGTGTGTGTGTGTGTGTGTGTGTGTGTGTGTGTGTGTGTGTGTGTGTGTGTGTGTGTGTGTGTGTGTGTGTGTGTGTGTGTGTGTGTGTGCGTGTGTGTGTGTGTGTGTGTGTGTGTGTGTGTGTGTGTGTGTGTGTGTGTGTGTGTGTGTGTGTGTGTGTGTGTGTGTGTGTGTGTGTGTGTGTGTGTGTGTGTGTGTGTGTGTGTGTGTGTGTGTGTGTGTGTGTGTGTGTGTGTGTGTGTGTGTGTGTGTGTGTGTGTGTGTGTGTGTGTGTGTGTGTGTGTGTGTGTGTGTGTGTGTGTGTGTGTGTGTGTGTGTGTGTGTGTGTGTGTGTGTGTGTGTGTGTGTGTGTGTGTGCACCGCAATCTAGGTGCAGGGATGTTCGTGCTCTTCGTTTCTATAATAGATTGAACCGTTCTGCGGCGCTTATGGAGTAAGGAATACACACACACACACACACACACAAATATGTGATACATGTTGCATTTGAAAAGGTACACAGTGTATTATTCTACAAGAACCACGACGACAAATTCTAGCTGCAATAGAATACTTGATAAATCAACTTTTTTTTCTCTCGTTGCTGTTTGGATTGCAAAAACGGAACAGTGGCTTTGCCTTAAAAGACGAACTGAAGCCACGCCTGGCATAAAAAAAAAACCGCGCTATCATTGCTGATTGTTCACTTTCGTGCAAGATTGTGTTTATTTGCTACATTTTCACCTCACTGTGTTCGAAGAGTTCTGTAGGCCAGTGCGTTCATGACACGAAAAGGGAAACAGGCGCACCAAGATATAGGTTTGAGTGCCATTTGAACCCATGCATTTTAAGTGCCAGTATACATGCATAGTAGCAACGCGGCGCATTGAAGCCGCTTGCGCCACCACTGCAGCTTCTCTCCACCGGCATGCTGGTGCTAGAGGACTATGCAAAGGGCACGTAATGGCAATCTTCCATTGAGCGAAACATGAACAGCGTTGCTAAAAACTCGAACGAAGCAAAAAGAGGAGAGAAAAAATTAATAGCGAAGATATACTCTACTAGCGATACAATTTATGAGCTTTATGTTCAAGAGATGATGAGAGAGACTCTCTGCAGGTTTTTAGCCTTTTGGAATTCATGCACAGTCTTTCTTTGTGCTTTGTGCTTATCTGCTCTGTTCGAGCACTCGTTAGTTACCTCGCTCGCACGTGCTCCCTCGCACGTGATACAAGCCCGCTCAAAAACGTGCTTGCAGCACCCGCGCTAGTTTGTGCGTCTTTCCTGTGTCCGGTTGGCCCGCGGCATGAATGAGATATCTCTACTAAATACTTGTGCCAACACTTGCTTCTTCTTTCCTTGCGCGTGCCAAACCGACTCATCTGGGGGCTTAGAACAAGCGACTATTCTAAGCACGCATATGATACACACTACGCCATCACGGCTGCGACACCACTGTCCTCATGAGTGACGGAATTCAATGAGTGTAAGGTTTTCTTCAATGACTGCCTTCCTCGTGATGTTAGAATTGTGTATGTATACAGAGAAAAACATTTACCCACATGCATGCATTCCTGCAGAAGGAAAATCAAGGCACCTTACTGACTGGACCGCATTTTGTTTTCTTTTTTGGGCATGATTTCAAGGCCATGTCTCCAGACGTTTGTCGGAAAGATTACGTTCGAACAAAATAATTGATAACAAAACAAACTGTTGCAATAAATACAGGGTGAATCTCAACGGGAAAAAAATTGGCGCATGCACAGTAATTAGTTAATTAGAGCCAATTAAGTCAATCGGACGTCGGATATATGTTGTGTCATCAGCGGTATGATTACGTTCGGGTAAGAAGAGTCATAAAAAAGCAAATGGTTGCACTAACAGAGGATAAAAACATCTCGCTGTGGAAAGCATTTGGTGCATGCAGAGTGATTAATTCAATAATCAGACCCAATTAGTCAATCAGACGTCGGGCATATCATGTGACCAGAAGCTTTTTGGCGGGATTTTACGTTCGAACGAAATGAGTGCTAAAAAAACGAATGCTTCCACTGGATAGACGACAAAAAATCTCTTTGGGGAAAAATTTTGAGCATGCAGAGTAATGAAAATGAAATTAATTACAGCCAACTAAACCAATCAAATCTTTTGTATACTTTCAAGGTAGTGTCACCAGACGTTTGTCGGCGGGATTACATACGAACGAAGCGAGTTATAAGATAACGAATAGTTGCACTAGATAAGAGGATGAAAAAAATTCGCGGAAGAAAAATTGTGGTGCGGTTGTGATTTGTGGTTAGTGGGGTTTAGCGTCTCAAAGCAACTAAGGCTATGAAAGACGCCGTAGTGGAGGGTGGAGTAATTTGTTAATCAGAGCCAATTATGTAAAACACACGTCGAAAAGGTCAAGGGGGTAACGTCGACGACCAAGGGGAGTCACATGGTATCCGACTTCCATGAGGTGTTACGTCATAGTGAGACGTCACAACCTGAAACCTTTTCTTTTTTCTACAAAGAATGCTTACGCATTCCCCAGTGCGGTTGCCGCAGTAATCTCAAACTTTTTAGTGCGTAGCACTACTAGCCGCAATCACGGATTTCGCCGATGTCTGTACGAAGCCGCTCACTCTCTCTCTCTATCCGTTAGTGAACTTGAAGTGGAAAAAGAGACTTTTCTGCTTGTCTGCTTGGTGGGGGAGCCTCCCTTGGAATTATCTCGATCCCCAAATGGTCGGAGCCCTGTGTGTCCGGACTGGCTTTCCAGCTGTAGGAGCAGCGCGGTGATGCCAGAGTTAGGTCTATGGCAGTGGGAGTGGTGCTCGGACTAACACGGGTGGGGCTGCCGTCGTTAAGTATCGTGAGACCCCCCGCCCGAATTGCATCTAGCAGATCGCGGCCTTGCTTTGTGCAGTTGTTGCTGCCCCATTCAGAGTGATGGGCATTGAAGTCCCCGCAGATAATTTTATCAGATGATAAGCATGCGGAGAGGCGATTTAAAAAGCGTACATCCCATTGGGAGAGGGGGCGAACATACACTGATGCCACAGAAGTGTCGGTACCAGCGAGGCGGACCTTGACCGCTACACACTCTATGCGATCCGTACAGATGTTGTGTAGCGAGATAACCGCGTGCGGAAGAGCAGATCGAACGTAAATAGCCGCGCGCGGTGCGCCGGGCGGGTGGGAATTGTCGAGGCAGGGCGAATCCTGACACGAATCCAGTTTGCACTGGGTTGCGCTGCTGTACCCGACGAAGCCAGGAAGCGCAAAATCCTCCGCTCGCACATATGTTTCTTGTAGCGCGAGAACATCATATGTGCGAAGCGGGAGGATGTGAGCTAATTCTGCCTGCCGGCGGCGGAGGGAACGGCAGTTCCATTGAAATATCCGCGGCCTGAGTCTTAGCTGGTTAGCCATTGTGGCTGAGAGACTGTTGCGCAGCCAGAGCCGCCTGGCAGAGCTGACGCGCTGCCGAGTTTACGGGGAGGTGCTCCAGTAGGGCTTGCACCGCTGCTGAGAGGGCAGCGATCACGATATCTTTCTGCGCTTCGGACGCAGTTGCGGTGTTGCCCGTCAGAGCTGCCTTATAAGGCTGTGGTTTTCCCGCATTTGTCTCGGCGCGAGGTTTATTTGCTGCAGGGGCAATCGTTTGCGCGGAAGTCCCGCGTGCGGTACTTTGCTTAGTACGAGCGCGTGCGACGCTCTTTGTTTGTGCGGGTTCTGCTTCGTTCCCCGTACCCTTAGCGATCTGCACTGCCTGACGGCGCGTGAGCGGCTTATCTGATGTAGCCAGGAGAGTGGCTACCTTCCTTTCTAACTGCCAGCGGGGGCAGCGAGGTTCTGTTGCGGCATGAGTGCCGTTGCAGTTGACGCAGCGCGGTTTCTCTGCTGTGCAATCCGCCATGGCGTGCTCTATATCTCCGCAACGGAAGCAGCGCTTGTCATTCCGACAAACTTGTCTTTGCCCTCTTTGCCACGACCACCCCTTCTTTTTCTTCAATACCCATTCCCCTCGTGGTGCAACGGCGGTGATTCCCTCAACAGAGGAGACAGTTGAAAGCACCACGTTACCCCCATTCCTCCCATCCCAAATCAGAACATCAATCCAAAAAGAGAAGGTGGCAAAGCGCGCATCGCGCGGCTCAGCATTGAGGAGGCGGAGTGGCTGTATAGCTGCATCTGAAGCCGCTCTCTATCTCTGTCCACCCGTTTCTCCGTGAACTTGAAGAAGAGGAAGGGAAAGTGGCGACGCCCGCGTCACGCGACTTAACACTGCTTGTGCGGAGCGACCGCAGAGATGCACCCAGTAAGACGGTGAAAGAGGGGCGTGTCAGTTGCAGACGTGGCGGCCGTCACTGGGCAGCGTTTCACAAGCCTGTGTTTCTCCGGAATGAGCAGTCGTGTGTCGTTCGCGCGCCCTCAGCTTCGGAATCTCTCCCCTCGCATCAGTTACTCCTCCTCAGCCTTCACGGACAGCAGACGTGCACGCGCGGAGCTCCCTGGACCTCGGCCCCGAGCCGCTCGCCACGTCGTGAAGCTGCTTACCTTGGCGCTAGCCTTCAAGCGCGTTTCCCTCTCTCTTCTCTCTTTCTCTCCCCCAACCCAGACCTTTCGGCCACAGAGCAGTGCATTGTAAAGAGGTACATTGTGCCAGTTTTTGTTCATTTCTGAAGATGGTGTAAGGAAAGCCGAGGACGCGGCTGCGCCGCGCGTTTGCTTCGCGTCGCAGTGGATGAAGCCGGGCCGTCAGGCACTGCGGAGCGGGTTCGCCGTGCTTGACGTGCAGAAGTACAACGTTTAAGCAGTGCTACGCACCTGCATCGCATTTGATTAAATATGGAAACCGAACGTAATTTCTTTTTTTTTTTTTTTTACATTCCTGCTCTCGGGCACCAGCGCCCAAAAGCACGTTAAATAAAAAAAGGAATGCTTGTGAAAGACAGACATTTTTATTAGTTCCGTGTATCCTCAACTCGGCTTCTACGTCACAACCACCCTTCGGCTATGGAGATCTAAACCGACACATTGTAAGAGAGGAACCCAGATATAGATCCGCAATTCCAAGTGGCTGACCGTGTTCGCACGAAGCGTGCTAAAGCAGACTCTATTTTGTTGGTTTGTTGTAGTTTTGTTGTGAACAACAAAAGACTCTGCCTTTTGTTCTACGCGCTCCAAAGTTTCTTGCATGCGCCCTCTGGGCGCCTCTGGACGTCTGGGGACCCTGTAACAATAAGAGAGGCCGGGAGGCTCACACCCTGACACCGTAGACTCACGATGTGCTTCATTAGTGTTGCAAGGTATTCTTCGACGACTCACCCCAGTCCGTCGGAGACAGGAAACCACACTTGGAATCAGCCACGGGCGCCATAAAGTAAAAAGCCCAACAGGCAACGAGGGGCGCCGTCTGCGGGACCCTTCGCCCCCCCCCCTCCTTTCCCTTACTGATTGATGTCGCCAGAATGCAAAAGGTGATTGGTGAAAAAGAGTGGTAAAAGGTGACTGGTGTCCCCAGAATGCAAAAGAAGGGTTTTCCGCGGCGCCAAGAAAGTCGAGTCGGTCTCGGGTCTCAAGAGCGTTTGCGACCACCATCCGGCCGCTCCTTGGAGCTCGTCTCCGAACATGTTGCGCACCCCTTTTGCATAAATAACTATTTGCTATTTTGTATTGGATTCATTGCTCAGTTTATATTATGATCCGGCCCTATCTCTAATAACCCAAGTTAGATTAATGTTACCCTTCAAGCCTGCTAGTCTCTTTCAATGCAACGGAGCTGCAATCCTGGGCTAAATGCCTCGTTATAAGGTACGCTTCGCTATAATATTAGCTGCCATTTGCACAGACCGGGTTAGTTGGAGTAATGTGGGGGAGGCCTTCGCCCTGTAATGAGTATAATCCGGCTGATGATGATGATGATGATGATGATGATGATGATGATGATGATGATGATGATGATGATGATGATGATGCTCTATATCGCGGACGCCACCTGACTGATCATGGCCGTGACGATAGCAGCGTGGTGCCGCTAATAAGGAGCGTTTTTTGTTTTTGAATATGAAAGAGGCTAACTCGGTTGTGTTATCAAATATCACATGACATCAGTGTCGCAGTATTCGACAGAGCTGGCAAAGTTACTGAATGCATTTTCTTCCAAGGGTAAGTATACCAGTGAAATTCGAGGCTGATCACGCCTAGAGGAGGTGACGATGGAAGCACAGGTGCTTCGCGAGCCCCAGCGGCGCTAACACTCCAAATGCGAGTTCTTTCATTTGGTCCGCGTGAAAGCGAAAAGCCATTCGCTGCTCTCTCGGACCTGATTCGAAGCGCTCTTTCCCTCGGAGGAAAAAAAAAAGCAGCCTCCAAGAGCGCTAAATAAACGCACAAATGGAGCAGAGGACGCGAAGCGGGTCTGGCGCACAAGTGGGTTCCGATGTCAGAACCCCCCGAGCGCGACTTCTTTGTGTATATCTACGGGGAGAGCAAGAAAAATAAGAAATACCTGCTGGTGCTGCATAACTCTACATTTGAGGATAAATACAAAACCAGACGCACGCAAAACCCCGAGTCCCTGGGCGAACACGCGAAGCGCCGAATGGTTGCCATAACGGCGCGTGGCGTTACACCCTGTTTGGAAGAACTTCCCTTATGTCTCATGAATAAGCTGCTTACCGATTCCTTATACGATTATTTGTTGCTGTCCTATAGGGTCGCTAAGATGACGCGTCCTTGCGCTGCGGAAGGGATGCATTTCGCTCCACTTGAGTCTAGACACGCGGAATCGTCTCTTAGCTTTTTTTTTTTCTAGTTACGTGAGCATACAACACGATCTTAGTGGCTGACAGAGGAACCAGCTATTTCGTTGAGCCGATGGGAAGAAATAAATATGTCACAGCTGCAGCATGCAACACACTTAGAAATCCACAGTACACCACGTCAGTAATATCCTTAGGCCGCACGAACTACAGTCACACGTCTGACGCGTGCGCACAGCGAACTTAAAGGGACACTAAAGAGAGAAAGGAAGTGGGTTTGCATCGATAGAATGCCAGTTCCTGATTACAAAAAGACCACTCTTACTGAAAACAGAGCTGTTATAAAGTAGTAAAGAAGAATAACAGAAATACAGGTATCGCCACCACAGCCAAACGGCCGAGGCTCGCAACTACAAATCACGTGACGCGCTAGGGATCCCGGAGGCTGACAAATGCGAATTACGTTGCATGTGTGTGAATGCGGTAGTACGTTTTTTTCTCAAACATGATAACACGCTTTTATCATACGTAAACGACGGCGAAAAGACAGCGTAAACGTTGCAAGGCAAATACAAAAATATACTTGGAGGCGCCACAGGCGCCCACTTCAGTTTTATGTTTCGGCTCGGGCATTTCGTGCGCACTCGGATAGCTTGTTTGAACCTGCAGCGCCTGAATTACGAGCTTGGAGCAGCAGATGCGCCTTGATGGTTCCCATTTGAGCATTCGGAGGCACGAGCGAGCGAAATCCGCTACCGCCGACACACTCCTTCGTTCACACTTCTGCGCCAACATATCGCCGCCGTTGCCGCTTCGACTGCGACCTGGCCGCTTGACTGCAGCTACGTACGCCACGAAAAGCATCCGAAGGAAAAACGCATTATCATTCAATTGTTCACTAAATCATGGCACATCTGACCAACATATACTGCGTCAACAAGACCTTCAACGTGCTATTTGCAGGCGTCGTAAACAAAAGGGGCATACTTGCCGCTCATACCAAGGAGAGCGTCGATATATTGCGCTCGTCGCCCGGCGAAAAACAGGGCCTCGGGTAAAAAGTAAAAACTAAAAATAACGAAGCACCAGAAATACATTACAAAAGGTTAAAAAAAAACGATTTGTAAAAAAAAAAAAACGCCAGAAGCGCCAAGACTCGAACTCGCTACTGCTAGCTGCGTTACGTTCGGCGCTAACCGCTCGGCTACGCCTCGCCACTAGGACCTTGGAAATATTTCTAGTTTTTATGTCATGGCCCCATTTACAATAAAGTGTTTCTGCTGCCGGTCTAAAAATTACAGCTTCTTGATCATCGGCGCATGCTGCCTGCTCTCACGTCTTGCAACTAATGTTCTGGATGCCTATGCGCACTATATTGTGCACTGGATCCATTTTAACATGTGGAATTTCACAGCGCTGGCAAATGTAGTGGTGCCGGCACTTCGGTCATGTTCTGCTACCGTGGACGTAATTTTCGCTGAACACGGAACTGTAGCACAAACCTTGAAGGAAAAAAGTGCGGCGAAGCTTCAAAACTGACAAGCGCAGCAGCGAGGACACTATTTTGCTGGTAACTAAATCTTATTTGTATGTAAACATGTCAGGAAGCGTTGCGATGACCGAGGGCTCGGTTTGTTTATACACAGTGCAAGAAGGAGCGCAAAAGCTTGAGAAACATGTAAAGTATTGTGCATTACAAGCGCTCTGTTTTTTTTTTTTTCTTCCTTTATGGGCCCATCGCTCGGTAAATTACTCTCCTCATCGTTTTATTTATTTCGGCTGAGGCCGTCATTGCGAGTACGCTGTTGCCAAGTTGGCCCTTGAGGGATGCGACGCCGCGGGCCGCGCCGGCTCGCTAGCTATCACGGAGTCTCCGCTTACGTCATAGTGTGCGTCACTCAACTCCAACTACGTAGTTGGAGGCCACAGTTTGAATTCGACCGGCGGGAACAAGAAAAAACCTCAACTTCTTATCGCAATATGTCAGCAATTATTCGATATTTTGCTGCCGGACATGCGGCGACAGTGTCACCAAATGTAGTTTATTAGATTTTCATACCATCTTTGGCTGTCTTTAGTGTCCCTTTAACGCAGCAACACGCATCCAGCGTTTCGAGTGCAAGCTGCCAACAGTATAATACTAATCCAACTAAGAGAAAGGCACTCAGATACTTGAGCAACTCATTAAGCAACATAGGGCATGTGTGTTCTTTACGTTGCCGCCCAGATTAGCAAATTGAGCACAGTCTGGTTCAACTGAACAGTGTGGTCCGGGGTTAAAGTGCCTGTAGTGCAAATAGCCAGCGGTAATGATCTGGCCAGCTGATGAAAAAGCAGTGTTAGCGATTAGCTGTCATCATCACAGTTGCCTTTATTTCGTGTCAAGAGTCCAGAGTGCGCCGAGTAATAATCTTCGTAGGGAAATTTGATGGCGGCCACCAACAATTTAGTTACTTATGTTCACAAGCTGATTTTGCGCAATATAGCACTTGGCTCGCTTCACTACGGTCCATGCGGTATTTTTTTGGCATCCCAGATAGCAATGCTGTCTCTTCAACACGGTTCCACGTGCCCACAACCCACACCAAAAAGAAAGCAATCCCCTTCCATTCATTACTTTCTCTCTGAGCAGCGTCTGTGGCAACGCGATAATGCGACGGCACTTTCGGTTGTATGCTGTGATATATGAGCAAGAAAACATCTTTTGTCTTACCTTTCGCATGAGGCCAACATTATGTCAAGAAATTTGACCGGCAAACTATGCCATGTTAGGAAGTAAAACCTTGATAATGGTGCCGTGAATATATTACAGGGTGTTAAAAATTATCTTTACACCTTTGTTACGAGCAATATACACGACACGAAAACCGTGCTTAGCCGTGATTTTAAACAAGTTGCAGAGTGCCTGATTTAATGTGACAAAGATTCCGTATCAAAGACTCGTACTGAGATGAACTTTTTGTCTTCAGATGTTTCACGCTGTATAGTCTTTCTCTGTAGCTGCTCGGCTGAGCGTATGTGGAAATGAAATGCAAATTTACCACCAACCAAAATCTCAGCCCATCAACACTCTTCCACTTCGCCTTCCTCAATGTGCCGCCCTGGCGACAAAGAATGGGAGACAATTCATGCCCAGATTTAAAACCGCTGCCGAGAAAGCACTGTGGGTAGATGGGGAGCTTACAGGGAAACCCATGATGCTGCTGGGCGCGCTTTGAACTTAAGCATACAGTGCTGAAAGAACCACCTAGGGAACGGAAAATTTCTGTTACACGAAATGCTACGGCTTCTCTTTTGCTATGCAAGTTGAGATGAGCATAGCAATAAAAACGCGAGAATATTTCCAAAAACTGCTCAGTTGTGCACAGTTCTAAAATATGGACTTCCCTTCGGCCCTTTGCCAAGAACCGGCGAAGCCTGGATGGTAGATGATCGATGTCTTTGTCTTTGTGAGAGTGCGAGCGGCTTGTAAACTTTTCGCTCCGCTCCTCGTAGCTGCACGTCTTAGCTTCACGCGCGTACCGCCGCATCGTTAAGACCTTTCCAGAGATTGTTGAAGTTTGCTGAGTAAAAGGTGTGAAAAAGGCAGCGAAAATTAAAGCAATTAAAGCTGACGCCCCTTTAGGGCAACGTAACGCGATATTCAGAGACAGAGGGCAGATTTGGAGGCGTCATGGCTTTGCAGTAGCGTCACAGTCTGTTTCGGCCGGCTTTCCCAATGCATCTGGGTGCCTCCGCACACGACTACGTGTGACTCTGGCATACCCGTGACCGGGATCTCAAAGCTTCAGCCAATGCAGGCTGTCACTGCAAAACGCAAGACGCGACCCTTGCAAGTCATTTCTGCCCTCACCAGAGTATTAGCAAAACGCTCAATTGCAGGAAGACCACTTATGCCTTCATCGTCCCAGCATAATGCAAGAAGCCCAAAACTTTCGCCATGTCTTTCGCTGCAACGGAGCAATACGAAATGACATATATTTTCATGGGCTTTCAGGGTATATTGGCCCGAGTCTCTATATTACGTGTCGAGTGTTTATTACAGCGAAGCTTTACTGGCCTCGTTGAGCGAAGGTCATCGGGACCGGAAATTCGACCTCAGGTGCGGCGCGAGGAGCTGGCACCGCACTTCTACTTCACACGCCTGTCCTTCTTGTTCTTCTTCGCATATGTGGTGAACTTTATTCTACCAGTACATATGTCCGCAAATATACAACATAGCCTGACACAGTGCCACACAGCCTTCCCTTCGCATCCTTTCCATCCACCTCCACCGCTGCCCATCTGGCTCGCCTCCTAGGACCTCCCCTTTCAAAATGTCCTCGACACCATCGTGTCGCCTCTACTCACCTGTGGTATCCGTAAAGTTCTCAGGCAGCCATGGAGGACTCGCGCGCAGGAATCAGTGCATCGGCTGCGTCTCTTTGACAATCTCAGACAGCCATGCAGGAATAAACCACAGCAAACCATGTCAGACTATGCTTAATCGGGGTTCCGCTCTGTACCATAGGCTATCTATATCAGTCTAACCTGGCTTAGCAACACAGCATAACCAAGCGTAACAAATCTTTAGCTTGCATAACCGGTTTTGTGTCTTTCTTTCTACCTTTTTTTTTCGGGTTAGGACACCAATCCGATGTTCTGCTGAACGGACTTGCCAGCGCTGTCATCAACATCATCATCATCATTGCATGTTGCTTCATCTCGCGCTGGGCAGCAACTACTTGGTTCAACAATTGTTGAACCAAGTGTTCATGTGCTACTTTCCTAAAGATTCTTGAACCGTCACCACTGCGGATAATCGGCCATTAGGAAGGAATGTTAAAAAAAGAGAGATAAGAAAGCTCAGGAAGTGAATTTTACACAAACTCTGGTCAAGACAGTTGCAGCACAAAGCATACAGCTAAATTTTTAACGGCCGCATTCTCGTGAATCATATTTCCTCTCGGTTTGCACATTGAACATTCGCAGGGTATTACTGAGCCCTTTAAGGCTATGTGGAGGAGTGTAACACATGAAAGCATAAAAGGAAAACTTCGGAGCTTCTAGCCAATGAGAAAACGAGGAAGCTCCATTCGGCTACCCCTCCCCCTACAAAGATCCTCAAATTATTGCGTCCACACCCACTGCCAAAGTAATCAAGTGTCATCATTCCATTTTCGCTTCGAGCACTGCGCATCCAACCGCATCAGAAACAATCCCGCTTCCGTTCTCCGCCGCCATATATAATACCCGGGACGGGCTCACCAACCTTCTTGGTGTGCTACCCCGCAACCGCTCATCGCGCTAGCGCTGGCAGCCCGCTGTCACAGCACCCACCCGGACACAGTGCAGGCACGCTCACTGAGTCATTACCGCGCACCTCTGCCCAGGCGGCGTGGGGCTGCAAGTTCGGGAACATGCTCGCGCCCACCAGCGCTACTCGATCAAAGTGTTGCGCCTTCCACTCCCCCTCTCCGTCCCCTTTCGGCCTCGTCCTTCTCCGCGAGTTGGCAGAAATTGAATAGACGTACGCGGATGCCCTGGCCATGGCGGCGAGAACCGAGCCACAACTGCTGCTCAGATTCCTCGCCGGCGTGCCGCTTCCGCACTGGCCCATAATCGGTCGCTTACGAGCATACGAGCCTGCTTTAGTGCTTCTGCCTGGCCTAATGCGAATGTGCTGGATCAAGAACTGGCGAGAATTGGTAATTTCCCCTTCTGAGAGGTCAAGAATCACGCTTCCTAGAGAAGCTTGCCTCCGCACTGATGGCGTATCACAGGAATCTATAGTAGTGACAATTTGGGGCAATGTTGCCACTGCATCGACGTATGAGCAGCAACTAAAGATCCGACTAGACGTTCAGTCACTGTCGCGGAAAGCTGGGAGCTTCCGGAGCAGCGAGTGAAAAAGTGAGAAGATGGAAGGGGAGGTCAACTAGAAGTAACACTGTTTAGAGGGAAGAACAATACAATGCGCACAGACGAGTTTAAGTGTTCAGCACGGCCACAACTTATCGCTGAAGTCTGCCGCCCGCAAGGAGCGAACATCTAATGAAAATTGAATGGGAAAAAGCCGCTTGCTGTCGCTTGCCTCCTCAGGAGACTGATGGGGAAAACACAATATTACTTCCCCTTTCTTTAGACACCATTTTTTTCTGGAGGGGAGGGGGGATAACTTCAGAAGTGATCGAATTTCTATATAGTTTATCATGACTTGTTGTGGGTGTATCCTGGTACTCTTTTCATGCGAAGATAATACAATGTCATTTCAACACAACTGATTAGCTTAACGAGGCCCTACGGCTCAAGCAGTCTCGATCAACTTCTGTGTACAATGGGTCCACTACAAGCTGCTTTGCATTGCTCTTTTAAGGTACAGTTAACGCTCCCAAAATTCTATGGTGGACTACCACCCATGAAATGTTCAAAATCGCTAATTCGCCGATCTTCGCCTGAAGCCTGACTTTCAAACCCTAGCCTCGAACCGAAAGCAATATAACGCGATGGGGCCGGTGTCCGTACTTAGCACTTGACCAACTTCGGTACCACGGTACATTGGTACATCGTTGTTCGTCAATGCTGCATTTCTTGCAGTGCCGTCTGGATTATTATCTAAACGAACCAACTGCTAGCCAAAACTCAAGTCTTGTTTGTCAACTATCTTGAAACTCCTCTTGCCTTCTCAAGAGATGATAATACCCAAACTGTTCTCTTGTTTTCATTGTTTGTTTTCTTTTTCCCTTGTCACTTGTTTCCATTCCCTCGCGAAACGATGGAAACAAAAGCTATATGAGCCGACAACTGTACATGATCTCAAGCACATAAAAATAAACAGCTCAAGGATTTCAGTCGCGCTTTTCAAACACCAGGATGATGAATTTACTTCGACTTGAAAACCTTTGGAATAAGTACTCCCGAAGCTGCTACTTTACTATGCACGAAAACTGGACGAATACTCGGAGTTGCCGAACTGCCTGGGTTAGCGCCTGTTTCTAAAACTTTCGGTGCGCCATAACTCAACAGAGCCGTCAGAAGAACCATCACGAACGTTCGCCTTTTTGTCTGGAATAACCAAACGCTGCGAAGAGAACATCTCATTTCTAGATCGAAATTAAAAAACAAACCCGAGGTTTACATTACTTGCTAATGCGAAATTTGAGCGCAGCTCAGTGGTGAACGGCGGCGGCTATGCGTTTCGGCTCGGACGGTGCACATATCGAAATCCGCCGCCACCGATCCAGCGCTCTGATTGCTGCAGCAAAGGGGTGGCATTGCAGGAGAAGCGAAGAGAGCAATTAAGTTATCAGGAGGTCGCGGGAGGCAGCGCGTGGGCCTATAGGAACGTTGCGCGGCGAAGAGATAGCAGCGATTGACTGATGCCGCTGACGACGCCAGCGAGTCAAGTCAACGTATAGCTCTGCGTTTCGGCTTGGAATGCACGCACCGTGATCCGCTGATGTCGAGCCGACGCTTCGGCAACCGGAGAACACCGTCGCCGCCACGCAGGAAGAAGAAGAAGGGGGGGGGGGGGGGGGGGAGTACACGCAGCGGCGAACGGAGGCGGTAGGAGCGCACGCTGCCCAGGTTGCGAGCTGCATGGTTACGAGGGGCAACGGCGACGCCGACGGCGACCACGACGCGAAACGTAGGAGCTTGCGTCAAAGAACTGCGGTCTAAAGGCTCGATTCGCAGTAGTCTCGTACGAGAAAGATAACAGGCAGGTTCTGTTGTGCCAATTGTTTAGGCTCATACGGAAGCCGGTAGCCTTGGAGGACTCAGAAGCTCATTCGAGCGGCCACGTCGGCACTCAAGGGAGCTTGAGCGGAGAATCAGGCGCGAAGCTCGGACCCTCTCTTCCCTCGTCGAGTTCTCTGCATCGCTGCGCTTGCTTTTCTAAATGAGGCGATAATTTGGCTGATGGAGTATAACTCCGGCACTTCCAGCAACTTTGGCAGTTACTCAAAAAGTTAAAAAAAATACGTGTCCGATCGCAAACAAAAGCACCCAATTGCAGGTTAAAGCCAGGCTTGTACGTGAGTCGTAATAAATAATGGTTTGCTTGTGATAGATTACATTTTATCCCTATTTCGTAATATTTGCTTGTTTTCTGTAATGTCTAACAGTCTCCCTAATGCATTTTTATATTCAGCAATCGAGTAAGAGTAATCGATTATATTTTTCCCCAATAAACAAGCTGTAACCAGAAGCATAACATATAGAACTTCAAATGTGGGGAAAAGTCCGGCGTGGCACGGAATTCGTTCGCGTTAAAGCGACAACGTTCGAGCTGCAGAGAAGCCGCGCGCTCAAGGATATCCGCACATGCAAGCCCGAGCGACCAGCTGTTCGTGTTCAACGCCTCGCATACAGCATTTCACTACGAAGGCACAACGGAATGGCAAGCTTACTGAGCTTGTGATTTGTCCTCTCACAGGCGAACAGTACTGAAGCGCAGCGCTTTGCGTCACTTCGAGGTGGCGCGCAAGATCTCCTTATGTTAAAGTAACGGACATACGTACGTTTGGCGCGTGCATCCAGGTTTCCCTTGCCGTGTTCACTAGTGAAAGTGCGAAAAATGCCGAAGAAAACGTAGTAATAACACATGTAAGTAATAATAATATATATATGTAAAACATATAATTACTGCAGACGAGAAGACATCAAGCAAACCTTCCCCATCTCTTTCGCATCCGTGTAATTTGTACTATTAAAAGACAAGTGTAAAAGATAATTGCCTTGTATATGGCGACTAACGCCCCAATACGATTTGACCCATGAGGAACGCCGTAGTCGAGGGCTACGGGATCATTTCGGCCTCCTGGAAATCTTTAGCGGGCACTGGCATCTCACAGTACACGAGTGCCTCGCGATTTACCTCTCCCGAGAACGGGCTACCACAGCCGAGATTCAATCCCGCACCTTCGCGCGGTTTCTTTTTTTTTTTTCTCTCTCTCACTTTATTGAACTGAGCTATCGCGGTATCGGGATGAAAATTAGTAAAAGTGATCGATTGCTTCCCGTAATTGTTCGCTCCCAAGTAGTCTTCATTGGCTTTAATGGACCATTGAACTCGGTGGCAGTTGAGTTGCCGCCACTGTAATTCCAATCGGTTACTTGTTTTCTGTAGTCTGTATAAGAGTAGAGTAGTGAAGAGCGCGATCTATTTTTTTTTTATTCTTTTGTCGCTGATAATCACATGTGTTGCATGTGCCGAGACGAATAATGCAACTTAGTGCTCAAGGAACATGTAGTGCTCGGTAATTTCTGTTACGTAATTGTTTATTTTATTTTATAATTTATGCATTACAAAACGCTAAGTGGCGCCTTAAATCGTGTGCAGGATTTTCATATTTACCTGACGCTCCCTTCTCCCTTGAGGGAAGATTCCCGAAGAGTGCGAGCACCACGGCTCAGGTTGCGCGCAGGCACTCAGATTTCATGTACGAAGCCATGCAGCTGTCTCCAAAGTCACCATATGTATCGCAGTGTATAAAAGAACACTGAACAAGGGTTGTGAGGGAGACTGAGTTCGTAAGCCGCGAAGACCAGTCCCTTGGTCGAAACGTTGGCTCGGCTTGCGAACTGAGCCCCCCCCCCTCAACCTTTGTTCAGTGCTCTTTCATAATGTGTACCCATCTCCTTTTTCTATTTCTTCCCCGGATAACTTAAAATTTCAGTCACTCAGTCACTCCACAGTCTCATGGGGAAAGAATCAAGACGGAATCGATCCAGATGTAGATGCGGGCTATAGGTCGCGGAAAACGGATTTGAGAATTCGATGCAAGAAACAGCCCACCAGGAATCTCCTCCGGGGAGGAGGAAAAGCTTGTAGCTGTGCCCCATGTACGAGTACGTGATACACAACAGGGCTGCATGCAGACAGTTCTTCAGAAATCACCCAATTATTCATTAGAGCACCTTCTATATTTCATTGAAGCATAGACATTTTAAATGATAGCAGCACAGTGGCAATGCACTCCATGCAATTAGAAAGGCTCTTTACACTGTGCGCGAACTATAAATTTGTCTTACACCTTTGAATACCCAACATTAATAACAGCTGCTGGAATAATGTACAAAATCTGAAATGCATCAACAGCAGAACGTCAACGATAGCATTGCACTACTCCGCCTTGTTAATATATCCGCAAACGAGAATGAAATACGTAAACAGTTCCCCCATTATGCAATAACCACACGAAACTAATCTTAAGAGAAAGTCTCCTATAGCAAGAAGCACGTCTTTCTCATACATACCCAAGACATTTGAACACTGTCTGGGAAACAAATTTTGTATTTTCTTCGCATATCGTATAACTTCGGGATATCATTCAATGTATCTGCAGATCCTCCCTCATCAGGCTAGTTTCTTGCTATTAGTTTTCTGGAACTCACCCAATTAGTTTTCTGTGGCAGTCTTATTTGCTCGTTGTGAGCGCAGGACATGCCTCAGAAGCAAAATACTTATTCAATAATTATTCATCGGAAGCTTAGACCGTTTCTATCTATACGTGCGGAAAAAGGTACCTTAAAATATTTCGCAGTTTCCTCGCAATTACTTCTAAAAATTCAGCCGATGGCCTGTCTATGGCAGTTTTAACAACTGGCTGCGAGCGGGGGAAAAATCTTTAAAAGCGACCTTTTTGCACACCACCTGAAGCTGTACACACAAAATTCTCGTCCGCATGTGCATAACAGTAACTTACAAAATCCCACATTTGTTTTGCGTCCCAATTCAAAGGCTTCCCAGAAAGCTGGACTTGAGCATCAAGTTCTATACTTCGATAATGCACCGGATGTGGGGCGAACGTTCTCATCCTATCACCAGTTGTAGGTACCAAACGACAAAACAGCGATCGCTATTCCTGCATCACTATGGTACTAATGACGGCGAAGAGGTATTCTCATATTGCTCGTAAGCTGGAGCGATCGAACTGATGCAGAAATTCCGCCAATAGAAGCGCGCTCCCCCGTTTGAGTCAATTTCAGTCGGAAGCTATCGCGATAGATCGTAGGCGTTAATCCGACTCTTTACCATTTATCTGACATGGACAGGTATAAGAGAGACAGCTTCGAAACACATCGCCCGTCTGTGCGAGGAACAATGGCGACAGGTAGAGGATGCCGACGGGATAAAGAGGAGGGGGCTAAACGGCGGCTGCACCTGACCTTCGCGCAATAACGCATTCTACGATCCGTTGAGAGAGCGAGGATGACACACACCGGGACCCACAGCAGCGACCATGGGCAGCTGTCAAGAGGCGGCTCCCGCGAAATCGGCCTCCGCTCGCCGAGATCCCCGTCGGCCCGCTTAGGGCGGCGGGTCACGCGGCCAAGTCAGCGCTCAGTGGAGGAGAGCGGTGCGCAAACACGGAGACGCGCTCAGATTAGCAGACGCGGGCCGAATAAACAAGAGGGGGTCCCAGAAGGAAGACGTGAGGGCGCCAGTCACCCGAGGAGATCCGCCGTATCGCCTTAGCACGTTTCAGCTAAATTAGGGCCAGCCGATTCTTGTCCGGCGGCGGGACAGACGGGCCGTTACTTCACCGCCAGATGACGACAGAGGCTGCCGGAGAAACAATATGATCGACGAAGAGAAAAGCAACGAATGGGCGTCCCCACCGGACTCCGCCGTGCGAAAGCCGCCGCCGATTGCTCTTTAGTTAATTGGCGCGTGTTCTTCGGAGCGAACTGGAGCACCGCGGGTCAGCGGCGACCAACGTAGACTCTGCTCTGCCGGATCCGCATGTCGATCTGGGCGCACTCGATTAGCGATAGTAAAAGGGAAACACGTAATGCTTGAACGGCGTGGAATCACCCAAGGAGCTAACGGGTCTCCGCGATACGCGCAGTTTGCCCTGCCGGCGCTGCTTGGACCGGGCCTTTCTCCGCGAATCTCGCCTTGAGCTTTGGGCAACGGCGCCCCAAATATCCCAGTCGCTTGACGCAGGCTCACTGTACTATCCAAGAAGGCTATCCCCGAAGGGAGCAGTGAACCTCTGACGATATATATAGAGAGCCGTCTTCTGAAGCTTTTAAGCAACCAGTGCAATTTACTTAGGTCATTTTATTATGCGCTTCTTGAAGAAAGACAAATGCGATGCCTAACACTTTTCCTAGAGATGCATGTTTTCAAGTAACCAACTGAAAGCAATGCGTGCTTTATTGAGATTTGCAAAACAAAGTAGGGCCACTTGCGCGCCAACTATTTTGAGAGGTGAGGGGTTCATAACGACGAAGTCACACAAATCAATGTCGCTGTGTACGTGTCCGTCTTTCTCAGCACAAATATAAGATCAACCATCACCA
Organism: Amblyomma maculatum; assembly: GCF_055883805.1. NCBI lineage: Eukaryota > Metazoa > Arthropoda > Arachnida > Ixodida > Ixodidae > Amblyomma > Amblyomma maculatum. The sequence goes on from NC_139344.1 coordinate 66,227,668, forward strand.
CCTGTCTTTGACGTAAGCAAATAATTTATTTTGCTCTTATAAACGATCTGCGCTCGAAAGATATGACGTCTGTGCCCTCGTTTATAGTGTTTACATGCTTGACGATGAATTTTTACGAATACATAAACAGACACGTCTGCGTCGGGCCAAAGAGAAAAAACTCACACGAGCTTACCGTGCATGTTCGTTCACAACTAATTCGTTAATAATTGATCAGTTCAGTCTAGTTCAGTTTATTTTTCTTAAAGACCCCTATTCAGAGGTATTAAATAAGGGATAGGGCTACAGATATACAATGCATGCTTTATTGCAAAATCACTTGTGTTATATCTTGAGAAAACCTTGCCATTAGAAGGATCAGTACGGTAGAATGAGGCCGCTGCCTTCAGTCATTCGAACGTAGTCAAGTAGAGCAGCAGGCAGTGGAGGCAGAGAGAGAAGTAAAGGAAAAGAATAGAATTTGAATAGAAATGAAAATGCTATAGAATTGGAATGCGAGCTGAAATGATTTCCCGAAGTGCTTTTATGCGATACTTGTTTCCCCTTATATAATTAAGCAGGTTGATTGGTGTAAGGCGAACACACATGCACCCTTGCTGAAACAATTCACCTAAGGTCTGGTTTTAGATTAATTCATGCTTGTATCACCCGGAATTCTCCAGTATTTGGCACAATATTTGTCGCATGCTTGTTTCGTAGACCCAGCTGGGAGAACGCCCTGAAAATAACACCGCCACGCGGGGGTTTCTGCATTAAATTGGCAGTTACGTTTCGTAGCAGTCGGCCTATGTACGCAAGGGTACTTTGCCCACACTATGTACGGTAATTGCAACGTTATTACTAATACCAATACGTGTTTAGACTCTGTGGAGTTACATTATTTTACCATTTAATTTCCGAAAATACAAATCCGCAAATGTTTATAAAATGCGGTTGTGATGCGCCACTTCAGCCCCATATTTAATGAACGTGCACTAAAACAAGTGCAGCCCTTAATTTAGGCCTCGTTCTGGTCTCTTTTTAGTAACCTCTTCTTAAGTTGCACCCCTCAAGTCAGTTCGCACCAAATGATGCACTTCTTTCAAACGCGAGTAATATTGCTCGAAAGCTCGCAACAACTTCTTGTGGCCTTTTAAACGAAGCTGATGTTGAGAATGCCCCAGCTTAGTTCTTAACTAAAATGACGCGGATTTCTTCCTCCTCCTTCTTCAGTGAAATAGAAGATGGGAACACCACAGAAGGTCAGCTGCGTACTTTGGACCCACTTTGAGTTTCACAACGTTTAAGAGGCTTCCGAGCGCCACTGGGACTTAGGTAGCCACGTTTTAGCCGTGTCACCTGTCTGCGAAAAGACGAAAAAGGACAGCGCGAAGACACCGTCCCCAGATAAAACGTCAAAAGTCGCCACTCGCCTCAAATGTCAGATCCGCATTGCGGTGATATTTTCCAAGGAGCGCCGCTTAGACATGTCTTTGGTGCATTGGCGTGGAAGGAACAGATAAACGATACAAGTGGGCGCCTGTGTCCTGCGGCCATTTGTCTTGGTCAAAATGATGGGAGTACACGGTTAGGCCTCGTGTAGCGTGGAGGAAAAGTAGCGAGATTTTTTCTGTCATCGTGCCAGATCGTCTGCTCATGCAGGCAAGACCAAATCGCTCATAGCGTTCGAAGAAAAAACATAAGGGAATTTTTTTAAGACGTTCAGCTGCGTTCAAAGGGTGGACTATGTAAATGAATCTAAAACTACCTTTTCCAAGATAACTGCAGGAGCCATGGCGTAACATTAGATAAATGCATTATAATCGCTCGGCATATCGATTGCATAAGTTCGAGCTTCGTATGGCCCCACTCATGAAATACGAGCACTTGATATTTCCGAAATGAGCATCAGAAGGCGCGCACCGATAAAATATCGCCTTAGGAAGACTGCATATTTATTGAAAAAAAAAAAAATCAAGCAAGAGCGCTTACATCTTGTTCACTGCTGGAAATTGCAAGTCGTGTGAAAAACCTCAGCTTGTCTACGGCTACAAAAAAAAAAAAAACAAAAAAAAAGAATTACGCAATAATTTTAGAGCATGAATGAACGCGTACTTAACAAGGAATAGAATTGAGTCTTATACCCGTACTTCGCAGTCATTTTTATAGGCTATTGAGATGACAACCTTCAAGATGTCCTACCCTCTACAATGGCTAGGACATCCACGATTATTACAGAAGTCATATTATTTGGCTTAAAAGCAAGCCCTCTGGGCTGTAAACTTTTGATAAAGGCTTGGGAATGAAACATCTTTGCCAAAGGTAACCATGGCTGAAAGGTTTGTTTCTAAGTCGTTTTTAGAGCCCTTTGTCTATCCCAAAAGGCAAAATATGGTCTTCACAGATAAGGCTGAGTGCCGCTCATTCTGTACAAGTGGTTAAAATTTTGAGGTGTCTCATAAACTCTGCACTGCAGGGCTAAGGAGCAAACCGCGCAGCCTGGTTACTTTTGGTAAAGACGGTACGTTACAGGGTAAACTCCGCACGGTAATCGCGCATCGACTCCGTCTTTTGCTGCGCTGTCATTATCGCAAGCCAGAAAACTGATTTTCCGTATGATCGGTTGTGATGTCACCATTAAATTTTACTTACAGCCCATGACTTCGAATTCACTTCTTACCAAGCAATATATATATATATATATATATATATATATATATATATATATATATATATATATATATATATATATATATCTTAGCCGCAAGAGCACTCATCGCCAATGTTTTTGTGCGGTGTGGCTGCGGTATTACTACAAAAAAAAAAAGGAACTACTTCATGCTGACATTTTGCAAATTAGGGCTAAGAAAATTGGTATGGCAATCAAGAAAGAGGATGAGTGGAAGACTCCGATCTTGTCCCGGAAATATACATATGCATAAACCAGGCGCCTCAGCAAAACGTAACCAAGCTTTTGAAAACCAAGCGTGTCCTAATCAAGTGAAGCCAACTGAGGGCTGTTACGAACAGGATGATATAATGTGTAGTATTTTTTCGCTGTCCTAACTTAGGGAAGACTGATTGACTGTATATATTTATTACTTGCTCCTGGAAACAACTGTCAATCAAAATCCGTACAGCTTAGTGAAATGATTGTATCAAGATGCCATTTACGCATCTTCATTTACCGGCCTTGAAAGAAAGCTACTGCGCGTTCAGCTGCAGGCGCATATGTCGCGCCCAGAGGTACGCGAAGCCCCGCCGGGCAAAGCGCTCCAGTCAAAAGCAGACTTTGCTGTCTGAGACGCGTTCTGGGACGCTGAAGAAGCACAGCTGCCATGTGGAAGCTTTTTTGTTGCGTGTGTTATCTTCTAAGTTTGAAGAAAAAAAAAAAAACACGCTTCAGGTAAATGGTATCACGGTGAAAACATTTCAGTCAGCTATTTTTCAAGATGATTTACATCTTCTAGAATGACACTTTGTTACTCAATATTTACCAACTGACAAATTTTGAAAGAAGGAAAGGAAAAATATCCTGCGGAAAGGGTTACTTGGACACCTTATCTTATTTAAAAGCTTGGTTACTCTTAGCCAGGACACCCCGTATATCCCGACGGTTGACTCAAGAAAGCATCAAAGCCACCGGCCGAGACCGCGTGTGAGAGGGTATTGCAAATTAATAGATAAACGACGATTAAAATACACACCAGTACCTCACAGTTCATACATAAATTTAGCAAGGAACGAGAAGTCTTACGTGCTCTGGTGTGATCACGTTGTTCTTTTCTTTCTAGCCTCAATCAGCCAGCCTCACTTACTGTTTTTGCTTTGGCTAATGACGCAATATTTCAACGAGACAGTGCAGTAGGCATCTACAATAAGAAAAATGGATGTAGTTCTATTTTGTTTTTGTTTTTTACGTTACAGCTAATATATCCACTTCTGTTTTGCGCAAACGACAAAAATTGGAGCATTCGTCACGTCCGACCAAACTTAAGCAGAACCCGGATCTGCGAAGATTCACACTGCACAGGTGAGAGAGGAGGATGGATGAGATCAACGGTGTCGCAACAAGCTTTATGCGCGCATAATAAACCGAATACATGGCCTGCTGATGCTCGCTAAAGTTCGCTTGAAACCTGCCGCCGCAGCGGATGCTAGAGAGTGATGTCGCACTGCAAGGATATTGATCCACGGATATCAATATCAATATCCATTCACCAGTAATCAATCGCAGGTTTAGCTACATTTACCGGGAGGCCGTTTTACAAGTAATAATGGCCCAGTGCTTCGCTGTCAAAATTCAACAGGATTAGCACACCTCCTATACCGTCTACGGCACCATCCAGCACTCCGAAATGGCGGGCGCGATGCGCAGGAATGAAAAATAGTTATCTCGGCTGAGTCACTAAGAGCTCCAACGGTAGTCAGCGATATTGGCAATTGCAGACCAATAAAAATACGTCACTTCCGGTATTCGTTCCTCTCGGCGTGCGCTTTTACGAAACGCGGTTACCGCATACATGAAAAGAATATATAAAAAGCAAATCCTATAGCACACACCATTCTTCTTTTAATTGGGTGGCAGGAAAGGAAAGGCGCAGTATCTGTCAACTTTCTGTGGACACCTGTCCAATACCATAAGGGCAGGGAAGAAGATAGGAGTGAAAACGGAATAAGAGAAAGAGAGAAAAGGGCTCCGGAGTAATTTCGACTACCTGGGGATCTTCAACGTGCACTGACATCGCATAGAACGCGAAAACCTCTTCGATTCGCCTCCATCCAAACATAATAGCATGGCGATCGAAATCGAGCTCCGGTACTTGGCACAGTATTGGGGAATTTTAACCACTGCACCACCGCGGCGGGGCCACCAATCAAGACCTGACTACGCGTAATCACTGAATAACGCTTCTGAGACGATAAGCGACCGCGATCTGCCAATCAGTGCCTATAATGGCACTATTTTGCTAGCTGTCAGTCTGCGTTGATTACAGAGTCGACTCTTAAACCGAAAACCCTGACACAGAGAGAACTCCGTGCAATCTCGGCAAGAAAAAAAAAAGGAAGAAACGCTTTTGAATGTAGGCGTGTTAACGTCAGTCTCGTGGACGCTCTTGACTCATTACCACGCGCTTATTGGTTTCGACCGCAGCCGCAGCTGCGTTACCGCTGTCCGCTTCGGGCCGACGTGCACCGTCCGAAGAAGACGACGAGACCCTGCGGCGCGTCAGTGCACGTGCACATACTGCGGTGCACGCTCTCTCGTCTCCCGTGATTAGCGTTTTAATTAAAGCACTGAGTTGGCTGCGGACCGCATCCCAAAAAATGTGAAGCCATGGTTGCGACAGTAACTAAATTGCCGCGTCCATCGGTTCCGAAAAGTACTCCCACTGTTCATGGGGACGGTCGCCACACGACGCAGACACGATGCTGGTTGGCCGTGATGTCGCGTCAACGCAAATTATGTACTTCCTCTGGCTTCAGAAGGACGGAATTAAGCACTTTACGCTGTTGTGGACTAAACTAAACAGGAGATGTGGAAAACGAATGGTCAAAGATGGTGCTGTTATGCCCGAGCAATCGGCCATAAATCGTCCCGGACAGTTCGCGCATTCGAAGAGCGCCGCTGGAGAGCCGGATGTGGTTTTTCGAGAATGCGACAGCGGGCCGAGGCGTCTTGATGGGGGACATCAGGACAAAGAAGCACTCTATCCTTATCTTCCCGACATGGAAATGCGCGTCTTCTACAAGTAAATTGAAGTCAAGTGCTTTTGTCGGCAACCGAAACGGCGTCCTTTCATCTCCGACACCCCTCTTCTGAACAATGGACCACGGCGGCGGGGCGAACCAGGAGCCGCGGCACGCCGTCGAGTTGTGACCCAGCAGCGGGGGATGGATTTCTTAGCCGTTCATAAGGAAGCGACTGTTGACTCAAAGATGCTGCTTGTGTCAACACGTGATCATTAAGACATACTGGCTTAGACCAGGGTGTAGTTCTGGAGATGGGTGCCCTATCGCCTGGCTGGCATCGTTGCAGCAAGACTACGTATTGTGACTTCCCTGCGGAAGATAGCTTCCTTAACTGGTATTATGGAGGCGGCGGTGAATTCAAAGGAGCTGCTGCACGTGCCGCTCGATGGTCATTAAGACCAGACATTGCGCTGCTGAGGATGTGTGCTCCATCGCGTGAACGGCGCCATTGTATATGGCTGAAACCAGATGGGACATCGCCGCTTCATAGAGAACAACGGGTACGGCCTGGCTGTTCAGCAGGTGTATGTATGTGTGCGCGTTTGTGCATGAGGTGCTGGTGGAACAGTTGGGCGGAGCCAAAGAAGCCATGAGCGGAGCCAAAAGAAGCGATTCAGCGCCCATTGGGCGTTTGGGAAGCTGCGGGTTCCACAACTGGACTGAAAAGTGATATAAGCAGCCTCCGAGGGCTCCTTCAGGGTGTCTCGCCTGTGCTCTCAGTTGATTAAAGGGCCACTGTCCAGGGAAGGCCCTTTTAAGAAAAGGAGCCCAGTGTTTTGATCAGGTACCGGAGATAGTCTGTGCAAAATTCTACAGCGACACGCGCGCCGCAAAGCATCGAAAATGCAATTCAAAGCTCCCTCATGCTCTCCTTTGAGAAGCCAGCTTCACCGTTTCCTGCGCTGGCCTGACGGGCCCCGATAATGACGTACGTACCGCAAACGACGTCCATTGGTCCGTCTCGCTGACTGACTGGAGAAGGATGGGTGTCTACCGCTCGCAGCGCGCTTTTCCCTCGCCACGGCCAGACTGAATCCAGCGGCGCGCGCTCCCTCGACCGTTTTTTTTTTTCGCGCTCGCGGAGAGCCACGCCCCACTTCCCGCCAAACGCGGAGGAGGAAGGGGAATTTGTATTGCGGAGGCTAGACTACCTCGGGCAGGAGAGTGAAAAACATTTGCGAGGGAACGGAAGGAGAGAGGCAGGATAGAATCGGGTGATTGCGGTGGCTGTAACTGCGTTATTAGTTACTCTTTTCAAAAACATTTTGCGGCCTTGCGTTCCAGGGGCGAAGTCTCACAGTCACCGGGGAAGAAAATATTTTCGACCGGAGGGTGGACAGTGGGCCTTTAAGAGCTACCTCGCTCCCTTTCACGTGCTTCCATGTTTGCATTGTAAATATGTAAAACAAATCTACAGTTTACTCTTCTCCTAACAACTCCTGCCGTCTTCTGCCTTCCTCAACGCCTTGCGGTAAAGTCCTATCTACCCCGGTCTTCCGACCATGTCATCTGGATGGCAGCGGTGTGGTCGTCTGCGCAGTGTTCTGGCTCCAGTTGTGTGAGTGCACGGTCTTCCTCTTGAGGTTTGCCAGGTTTTACAACAGATGTCTTACTTTGTGAAGCCAGGTAATTGCTGGTGGTTGGAGTTGCTTAGTGACCTTTAACCACTAGAGTAGAGTGTATAGCCGTCGCTTGGGAACAGTCATGGACTACAAAAAGCTGCGCAAAGCGAACCTGGTTTTGATAGGCAGAGAATTGAGGATCGATTGTGGGTCGATTCATAGAAAATCGCCCAGAGTGCAGGCAATTGAGGAAGGCGGAGCAGTTGAAGAGAAAATAAAGAAATGTTGGGAAGACAGTCAAGAAACTCTTAAGAAAGAACAGACACAGGAGACAAAAGCTCTTGAGGAGCGTGAAAAGGAGCGACAGTATGAACTGGAGAGCAAGCGACTCATCCTACAGAAGCGGCAAGAAAGGACTCATAGGTTAGGTGACCGGGAAGTCCAGTCGCCAACTCATGCCAATGCTCGCGAGATAGCGGCGGAGGTGAGTCAGGGAAATAGAGACATTGTCGCCGCAGTGGAACAGACGAGGGCGGAAGAGCACAGTGGGTACGATCAGGATCAGGCCACCGGCGAAACTGAACCTGACAGAGTAGCACACAACGTCAGGCCGCGAGAGGCGCTGGCGCAAACTGTGTTGACCATTGTACCGCCGTGCCCGAATCCTTTACTTGACCTCGGGAAGGAAAACCGCAGAACTACTGCAGCAGAGAAGAGTTACACTGCTGCTGTAGCGGAGCAGACGGGGGCGGAAGAGCACAGTGGGTACGATCAGGATCAGGCCACCGGCGAAACTGAACCTGACAGAGTAGCACACAACGTCAGGCCGCGAGAGGCGCTGGCGCAAACTGTGTTGACCATTGTACCGCCGTGCCCGAATCCTTTACTTGACCTCGGGAAGGAAAACCGCAGAACTACTGCAGCAGAGAAGAGTTACACTGCTGCTGTAGCGGAGCAGACGGGGGCGGAAGAGCACAGTGGGTACGATCAGGATCAGGCCACCGGCGAAACTGAACCTGACAGAGTACCACACAACGTCAGGCCGCGAGAGGCGCTGGCGCAAACTGTGTTGACCATTGTACCGCCGTGCCCGAATCCTTTACTTGACCTCGGGAAGGAAAACCGCAGAACTACTGCAGCAGAGAAGAGTTACACTGCTGCTGTAGCGGAGCAGACGAGGGCGGAAGAGCACAGTGGGTACGATCAGGATCAGGCCACCGGCGAAACTGAACCTGACAGAGTAGCACACAACGTCAGGCCGCGAGAGGCGCTGGCGCAAAAACGTGTTGACCATTGTACCGCCGTGCCCGAATCCTTTACTTGACCTCGGGAAGGAAAACCGCAGAACTACCGCAGACGGGGGCGGAAGAGCACAGTGGGTACGATCAGGATCAGGCCACCGGCGAAACTGAACCTGACAGAGTGGCGCCCATAGCCAGGTCGCCAGTTGCGGCGGCGGAAACTGCGTTTACCCTTGTGCCGCAGAGCAGTGATTCTGTGCTAGATTCCGCGATGGTTAACCGAGAAGCTACAGCAGCAGAGCAGAGTTTGATTGCCGCTGTAGCGGAGCAGAAGGGGGCGGAAGAACACAGTGGTTGCGGCCAGGACCGGGCTACTGGCGAAATTGAACCTGACAGGAAGGCACCCAGTGCCAGGCTGCGAGAGGCGCCGGCAGAAACTGTGTTGACCCTCGTACCGCAGAGCGCGAATTCTGTGCTAGATCTCCCGATGGCAAATCGAAAAACTATTGCAGCCGAGAAAGCGGCGACCGACACGGTACGAGTGGTGCGTCCGGAGAGATAAGAGCGCATCGCGGAGTATGTCGAGGAAAGCCAGAGAGCGGGAGGTGCCCGCAGAGTGGCAGAGTGGAAAGCTCGAGTGTCGGCAATGAGGCGGTGGTTGAAACAGGGGAGGTAGTGGTCAACGGGTTAGCAGACCACACGGCCGACCCGAATGGAAGACTTTATCCTACGATCTCCTACGATGCGACGGGCCGCGTGGCGCCAGGTGCACAGGCATTCGTAGCTCAAGATGCGCGTGCTGAGCTGCAGAGGGAAACCACTGCTAGCTTTCAAGTTGGAGCCGCGCTGAGTGACGACCTTTACGATAAAGAATGTGTAGGTGCAGTCACGGCAGAGGCAGTCACCACAACGGCTCAGGCAGGTGGCGCGGGCGCAGAAGGAGTTAGCAGCTCACATGATGAAAGTGCGGCGGAATGCGAAGAGGCCCAGAAGGAGTAACTTGTCAGTGCTTCATTGGGGGATACTGAGATACATGTGAGCGAAGGCGGGAATTGCGCAAACAGCGAAGGCGCACCGCTGTGTCAGGATGACGAGCTAGCGGGCTGAACGCGTGTGCAGCTTGCACTAGCGGAGGAGCGTCGCGCAGAGGTGCTCGGACTATTGAGGATAGATTCGTGCGCGCGAATCGCTTTAATGTGAAGAATTGCCGAAAGAGTAAGAGCGCGCAGTATTCTTTCGAAGTGCCTACGGAGAGAGAACGCTATCGACGAAAACGAAAGGACCGGCAAGGAGACCGCAGCGCGAGAACGAAGGGTAGAGCGCATGTCAGGCTGATCAGTAGGCCGAACAAATCTGTTGAGGCAATCGGCACGGATTGCGTTGAACCGACTGACCGCCCTCCATCGATAGGGGTCATATAAGCACTCGGCGCCTAAGTTGACGTGCTGCCGGTGGTTGGAGCGTAAATGGGCTCAGTTAGGGAAGTTGAAAAGCGAATGGTTTTGTGCTGCGTTTGTTTAGTTGTTCCCTTTTGTGCATGGATTAAGCTGCACTGTTTCCTCTCTTGTGTAAACTGTGAGCGGCTTTCGTTTGGGAAAATAATAGCCAAAGAGCTTCAAAAAAAAAAAAAGAAAACGAGAGTGCAATGTGAAAATCCAAATTCAGCGTACAAAACAGGTTCGTCGTGCCACTTATCCGCCCATGCGCTTTCGTAGTGACGGCTAGGTAGCCGTTTTCAATTCTCTGTTTATTTATTTTTTTAATTGTGTGTGGAGCAATTTTTCTACGACTTAGCGCCTGGCATATGTACTGCCTAGCTGGTAGGGGGGCTTGGTGCAGATTTTACCCCTAACGCTCCAATTTACGGGCTATGACAAGCTATGCTGAGTACCCTGGCTGACGACTTTGCCCCTTGGACTCAGGAGAGTGACGGACATTCGTGGTGCATCCATCGGCTGCAACCACTTCGTAGCGTCTCCTCGGCGGTGGTCGAGCTGTTATGCCCGAGCAATCGGCCATAAATCGTCCCGGACAGTCCGCGCATTCGGAGAGCGCCGCTGGAGAGCCGGATGGGGTTTTTCGAGAATGCGACAGCGGACAAAGGCGTGCTGACCAGGGATATCAGGACAAAGAAGCACGGATCCTTATCTTCCCGACATGGAAAGGCGCGTCTTCTACAAGCAAATTGAATTCAAGTGGTTTTGTCGGCAACCGAAACGGGCGTCCTTTGATCTCCGACACCCCTCTTCTGAACAAAGACCACGGCGAACCAGGAGCCGCGGCACGCCGTCGAGTTGTGACCCAGCAGCGGGGGATGGATTCCTTAGCCGTTCTTAAGGAAGCGACGGTTGACTCAAAGATGCTGCTTGTGTCAACACGTGATCATTAAGACATACTGGCTTAGACAAGGGTGCAGTTCTCTCAGTCTCCAGTTTGGCGGCGGGGAGATGGGTGCTCTATCGCCTGGCTGGCGTCGTTGCAGCAAGACTATACGTATTGGTATTATGGAGGCGGCGGTGAATTCAAAGGAGCTGCTGCACGTGCCGCTCGATGGCCATTAAGACCAGACATTGTGCTGCTGAGGATGTGTGCACCATCGCCTGACCGGCGCCTGGCTGTTCTGCAGTGGTATACAGTATTCCCTGTGCAAGTGCGAGGAGGTGTGTGTATGTGTGCGCTTTGTGCATGAGGTGCTGGTGGAACAGTTGGGCGGACCCAAAGAAGCCATGGGCGGAGCTAAAAGAAGCGACTCAGCGCCCATTGGACGTTTGGGAAGCTGCGGGCCTCAAAGTGATATAAGCAGCCTCTGAGGGCTCCTTCAGGGTGCCTCGCCTGTGCTCTCAGTTGATTAAGAGCTACCTCGCTCCCTTTCACGTGCTTCCATGTTTGCATTGTAAATATGTAAAATAAATCTTCAGTTTGCTCTTCTAAGAACTCCTGCCGTCTTCTGCCTTCCTCAACGCCTTGCGGTGAAGTCCTATCGACCCCGGTCTTCCGACCATATCAGTGCCTCGAGACCAAAATAAAAACCTATGCAGGAAAATACTGTTTTTATATATCGCTTTTTAAGGACGCTGTTTAGCGTTGACTTCAAACGCTGCGAACTCAGTAATACTCTAAGTGAATTAGCGAGTGAACTGTATACTAAAAAGAATGCGAAGGAGGAAGGAGCCCTAAGTGCATATATCCACGGAATAACGGAAAAAGGCATCGTGATATGCCGGAGGGTTTATCCTTTCCAAGACGAGGATTGAGCAAGCTTAAGAGGCGGGCGGTAATGCTTTGCATCATACAGTGCATATTTACAAACAAAAAATGCGGAGTTTCCTAAAAGTTTCGCCTCGCAGAGTTAGGCTTTTCTAGTGTTGAGAACGGGGATTCGACGCAAGTTTTTAAACGCCGCTTGGTCCAGTTATTCGCCAAGTAGCAAGGTAATTTTTTTTTCTTGAGAGGGAAGGAATATCATTGGCCCATTCAGTGCTCCTATTTTTACCTGCCTAATTCTGGACAAACCTATCAAATGCTCCGAGCAGCTTCGAGGGAACCAATGTTTTTTAAAGGTGTTAGATGTTTAAATGCCGTTTTACTGTTTTTGGACATCGCCTCCGTGTTTTACTAGCGCTCATGCATTAAAATACTCGGCATTTTCCGTAGTCATCTTGACCCACTAGCCCTGGCGCACAAACTTACGGAAAGTGGAATAATTTGCTTTACACAAAGATTGTGCTCACTGACAACCGCATATGCTGGACATAAGAACCGAGACCTAATTAGCCACTGCGGTAATTTCATTTTGCATATATTCCACGCTAGTTCAAAACGGCATTTTCCAAGAATGCCATTCAGGAATTCCGCGAGCACCTACTTGACTCCAGTGTCCTTCAAAGGTTGTTGAGGCTAACGGTTGCAATGTGCCCGAAGGTCATGCGAGTATCGGCGCTTAGGCCCGAAGAACCGAGTGATCAAATACGCAGAGAAGTAGGAAAAGGCAGCAGTCGTTCCCTATCGACATTTTCATCGTGCCACAACTTAGAAGAGATAGCGGAATCTTCACAATTCTGATCAGCCATTCTCGATGCGTGCAAGCTCTGTTGAAGACGCGCATCATCATTACGGTGATCATTTTAAGGAGGCATTGTGCTATAGACTTACTAAAACTTTCAACCTAAGAATGTCAAAGACGGCTTTCAGGGGCAACGAAAAGCCGCTAAAAGACCCTGGAAGGCATTGTTGACTACCTTTCAGAGTTGCCTACATTTTGTATTTAGAGGCTCGAGCAGCGTCGTCCCTCTCCCTCAGCGATTGGTGCTACTGTTCGCCGACTAACGGGCTTGGGATGGCGCCGGCTGGCCCATCCCAAGAAGCAGGCACTATCGTCAGAAAACATTACAGGACTGCGCTTAAATCTGCTCAAGAGCACATGAATGTTTTCACTTATTGCATCGCCATTGTCATCCCTACTATCCTCATCATCATTACTATCGCTGCTGTGATTATTATCATTAAATGCACCGTCACTGCCATCGCTACCATCATCATTATCACTCACTGCAATCTGCAAAGAACCGAAAATTATGAATTATGTTCTTTTACATTGTTGGGAAGGCGTTCATTTTTAGGATGAATTGCAACAGATAATAAATAAGAATTTTTCGCTAGGCTCGCACGGTATTCGATATGATAATGGTCATGATAATGATATCATATAAAATTTGATATGTAATTTTCTTTCAGCCCGTTCCCAGCACGTAACACGATTCAGGTGAATTCTATGCGGCCCCGATTTCTTCTGGTGTTCCGCAAGGCTCCGTATTAGAGCCCTTACTCTTTTTACTCTATATTAACGACCTATCGAATAATATCACATCTAAACTTCGCATGTATGCCGACGATTGTGTTATTTATGACACCATTAATTGCCCTGATGATCATTATCAACTGAAACGTTCATTAACTACATTTTCTGAATGAGGCAATAACTAGCAAATGAGTATTAATTTTCGTAAATCTGTAGTCATGACATTTTCTAACAGCTCCCCCCCCCCCCCCCCCCGCCTTCTTTTTTCGCCTACTCATTCAATAGCATGTCACTGGAAAGGGTCTTTAATTATAAATATTTGGGAGTTACTTTCAGTACCAGTCTATCTTGGTCCAAGTATATTAATTGATTGCATTTGTAGCAAAGCCCTCATGAAATTAGGATACTTAAGACGTACTCCAGCTCAAGCTCCAAGTGATGTGAAGTTACTAATGTATAAATCATTAATCCGTCCCGTACTAGACTATGCATGCGTTGTATAGAACCCTCAGAAACTAACTGATGTTACCAAGATCAAAAGAGTTCAAAAGAAAGCCATTCGTTTCATTTGTCACCAGTATCACCGTGATTTTTTGCCTACTTCTGCCCTCCTTTCATTACAGCTTACTACACTATCAAGTTGCCGGCATTTGGAATCTTTGAAATTCTTGTATTCTATCATGAATGCTCATTATCGGCTTTCATCTAACAGTTACATTACTGCAGCTTGGCCTATGACCTCCAGATACTACCATGAGCTTAATATTGCCCTCTACTTTGCTCGACATAATCCATTTAAAAACAGCTTCTTCCCTCGCACCATCGCAGTTTGGAATAAGCTTCCTGGCTCACTTCGCTCCTTTCCTCTACTAAATTTTACTGACACCATAGCACACTAATTATTTCACACAGTTAAGTAAACTCTAGTCGTTATAAGTGTTGTTGCTTTGTTTAAATTCTGCCTTGTTACTGCTCTACTGACTGTATTCTATAAATAGTTTACTGTAATCATGTTCACCTCCCACTGCTGCTATAGCTCCGGATGGAGCTGCAGTATGTAAAAATTAAAAAAAATAATAAAAATAATGAGATGGGGTGCCATTTGATGTAATTATGTTTTTTTTTTGTATTTTCCACGGTCTCTGGGGCTCTTGAGTGGCAGGCTGTCATCGCGAGAGAGGTGCAAAACCTGATCGAATTTATTTTGCAGAAAGTATGCATTGATTTATCGCCCTAAAAAATGCAGCTGCACAACCTCCCAACTGGTTCTCATGGGTAGAGCCTTTCTTGTCGTAACGAGAAAACTGTCGCAGCTAAGCAAGGAGGAAAAAAGAAAAAGGCATGTCGGGTGGTTGTTTATGCCTAGGTTACAGACATGCGGTCGGGCACTTCCCGTTTTATTGTGAAAAAGAAGCAATCAGGGGCCGGCAAAGTAACGCAGGAATAAGTTAACAGGACGCGCATGGATATACAAGATCGATTTCGCGCTTCTGTTATTTAGAGACTTTAAATTCTTAGCCAGGACCGAGTGATCAGCTCTATTATAGACACAAAAGCAAATGTCACCATTGCGTGCGAGGGTGTCACACCCGAAGAGGTTTTAACATTCAAGACAAACAGCGCGACTTAGACAAGGACGGAAGGAAGGCGCACACAGACAGGCGCTGAAAATGGCACACTAACTCACCCAATCATCAGTTCCGACCAATTCGTACCCCGCATTGCATAATCGATCTCGTGTTGTCTTTCGGGGAGAAGGTATAGAGGCGAAACCAGCAGTCGTTCCACTGACTCAGCATCTGGGCGCATCCTTAATTGAACATGCGGACGATTTTACAAACCGTTAATATTTATGTCAACGTAGCAACGTTGGAGAGCACACTAAAAAAAGGCCACGAGAGGGCTTGCCAAGGAATACATAGAAATATGGTGTAAACACATCAATTGGTCAAACAAAAAAAAATCCCAGGGGTTCACTTACGCCTGCACCGGTGCAAGCTGGTGGATTCACCCAACACTACGTCTGGGCACCACAGTCACACTCGACCAGATGGTGTATATGCATGGCGCATTTACTAGGATAAATGAAAAGAGCGGCTCAGATAGAACCTGATGACGACGACGACGATGTTCAATGCACAGGGCGAGAGTGCGTTGCATCTTCACACGAGGCGTGATCGAGGAAAAGGGAATTTTGTATCGTTGAAAGTTAATTGCCTTTTATGAAAAACAAACCAGAAACTGTTTAACATGTATTTATTGAATGATGGGGCCAGATAGTTTACTGGGACATTTTACAGCGAACACTTAAAAAGGAACCACCAATTACGCCTTCAGCAATCAGGTTTTTAACTGTAGAGAGCGATGATGGGCACACCGTATGATATGCTCATGCTCCTGGGCCTCCACAGTTTGTGGAGACAAGGATGGCAGTGAGGCATGCCAACATCGTTGTTCTTTCTGCGCGTTAAAATTTTTATTGAGGGTGCTACAGGTGTTACAAAAGTGCATCAGGCACAAACGGAGCAGTCGCAACGGATGGCTGTTCTAGAAGAATTGGTTACATTGAAACAAATTTTACCGCGCCAGGCCTGCATGCACTGGCGTGTGTTAGTAGTGTCTGTATCGCGCGGATGGTTGTCTGAGATTTTTTTTCTCTCTCTACTGCCAATTCGTTCGGGCACGCTCTGTCCACAATTCCTGTACACGCCAATAAGACAAGAAGTGCTTCCGCATTAAAATTAATGGGCAAGTGCATGTATTCAAACTCATCTACTCATATAAGCAGTTCAAAGAATAGAGGAGAGAAAGGAGAAACAGAACTGGAAGGCATTTGACGACCCCAGCGTAAGCGCTGCAATAAGGTATGCACCAGTTATCATTAGTTCACACAATTTCAAAGTTTATGTTTAGTGGTCAACTTAGCCATAAGGTCCAAAAACGGCTTCTTGTTATTTCGGTTGGTTTTATAACGTCGACCAAATAGCGTGGTATGGAGTTCACTGAAAGGCGTCAGTCCTTATAAACCAGAAAAAGGTCCGTCATTGCACCGTTTGAAACTCTAGCAATAAAGCGAAGGACTTTTCGTAACGTAAAGCTACACTACGCGGGTCAGAGCCGAGTTTCGCGTGAGTATGCCCCGCCTGTTATGCGCATGCGCGAGTGCCGCGTCAAATTGCGAAGGAGGAGGAGGACGAATAGGAATGGAAGGAGAAGAACAAGAAGAACGCTCTATCACCCGCAGCTAATGCTTTCGCTACATATTCGGTTCAGCAGC
Organism: Amblyomma maculatum; assembly: GCF_055883805.1. Taxonomy (NCBI): domain Eukaryota; kingdom Metazoa; phylum Arthropoda; class Arachnida; order Ixodida; family Ixodidae; genus Amblyomma; species Amblyomma maculatum. Next base: position 66,244,279 of record NC_139344.1, read on the forward strand.
GTTGAACCCTTCTCATTTTTTTTGCGCAGATGTTTTAACCTTACTATATATTTGAGAAAGTTGTTGGGTCCCATACCAAGCGACAGTATGTAAGACTGGAATAAAATAGTGAATTATATAACGGCACCTTAAGAGCCTGGGGCAAAAGGAAGAGTACCTTGGATAAAATTTATACTATATTGGCATGTTCAATGATGGCATACAGATTCCACTGTCCCAGAGGAGGATCTCATGAAATATGGCATGGATATACGCTTTATTAAAGCAACAAAATCTAATGTATCAGAGTCAAGTGTCACAATAGCGCTAAATTCAAGGAGTTTGTTCTTCAAGCAGATTATAAGAACCTTAATTTTGTAGGCATTCATATTCAAAGAGGAAGGTGTGCTCCAAAGGCGTAGTTGATCAAGCATCTGTGCTGATTCTTTGTTCTAATTCGTGTAGTGTTGCTGCAATCAAAAAGATTGTCCCATCGTTTGCACAGTTAATATATGCGCCGTTTTTATTCACATTATCTACGTGATTGATATACAGGTTAAACTACTATATACTCTTGCGAGAAGACTGCGCAAAGGGTCTTTAGGTTCTGTTTATAGCCGTTGATAGCTAACTTTTACTTGCGGTGCTGAAGAATTGATTCAACAAGCTGCAAAAAAACGTTAGCGGAGTCCGTAATAATGAAGTTACAAAAGTAGCATTTCGTAACTTGAGTGGCCAACAGTAGATTGTTAGTCTGGAAATGAATCTAATAAAATTTATCTTTGGGTCAGCGAGGCTAACGCCGAAGATTTGCCTTTCGTGAAACTAAACTGCCAGGCTGCTATGAGAGTAAGCTTGCTGATGAAGTTGGTAATCATATGGTATAACAAATCATCTAAGCTCATTGAAAATACTAAACGAATAAATATTTCTTTGTAATTTATTACATTCCTCTTGTTGTCACCCTTGACTATTACACACGTTTTGGCAGTCTCCAGACTTTTTTGCAAAATACCCGACAAAACAAAAATATTTGTAATGTATTGCAAGTTTGGCACAATTGTTTCCATTGCATCTTACACGGCTAAATCTGAAGACTATCTACGTCACAGCTGCTACTATTTATTTTATTTTGTTTTTGTTCACTGACCGTTTTAAAAACATTTACCTGTGACGTAGGCTAGGAATATACTGTCATTATTCTTTGGCTTCATATATTCTAGACATGAGAAGGAGTTGTAAAATTAATAGACACCCAACAAAGGTAATTACAACTACAGGCTAACTGAAGCTTAGGCAAGACACTACCATGGGCAGTTATCTCCGTAGTCATTCAAGCATTTCGAAACATTGTACGTATTTGTTTTATTATATCCGCCTTAAACTGTTCATTTCTCGTTTTGCCTTCCGTATAAACGGATTGGACAATTCGGACCGGTGCCTGGTGGATCGAACCCTGTACCTCCGGAATGCGAGGTGTACCACTCCCTCAAGGCCACCACAAATTACTTAACATTTCAAGGTTATATACATTGTTTTTGCACAAATTACAGTTAAGTACTATTTTATTGAAATACGTTTAAAATATTTTACAGTGGGCTGCATACATACATGTGGTCAGACATAGTACAAAAAAGTTGCAATGTTTTGAAGATATACCGCAATTTCAAACAAAAACTCCTTTTGGCTCACCTCACTTTAGGTGATAGGCGATTGCACAAAAAACATACATTTAATTGATAGCGGAAATCCGCAACGATTACCCAGGCAGCCATTTTGGTCCTCACTATAATCTATGATGAATACGTGTAGCAATTCTCTTTTTGTATACATGTGGACCAGTGAATAGTGTTAGTATATACATTAGATTTCAGCACCACATACAGTTCAGGTTGAGTGATGTGCGTGCTCACAAAAAACGCTCACACGCCCTTGCTGTGTGATCTCCGCGGCACGAGTCAACTGCTGCACGGCAGAAGCTTAGAAATTCTAGTATTTTTCGCCGCTGATGTTGAGCGTTTCATGCACGCTCTTTGCAAGCTTCATGATGAGCGCGCCTTCATTCGCCAGCTCTCGCCTTCCTGGAATCTTCCCACAAGACAAGGTTATTTTCGTCGGAAGGTTCCTTCTGCGTAGAGCACCGCGCTACGAGCGACCAAATATCATCAGATATTCGCACTGAAATGACGCGGCAAAATATATATATATATATATATATATATATATATATATATATATATATATATATATATATATATATATATATATATATATATATATATATATATATATATATATATATATATATATATATATATATATATATATAACAGGATACCTTCCACTGACGTCAGTTCAAGCTACGTATACGCCGAAAGACGCAATAATTAATCTGTTAAGTCCTCTATTGGAGTGGGCTGCCAAGTTTACTCACGCTATGTTTCTAGGCCTTACCGCACCCTGTATCCGATGAAGTGGATGGAAGTGGCGGGTTATGATTTCCTGTTCCAGGAGACATGCCACAGAATTTTTATCTTATACGCAAGCACCACGCCTCAGTTAAACAAGAATAAAGGCAATATATATGCGTAGAGCGTTTCATGCTATACATTCCAAGAAGTCGCCTGTGGTGTGCTAGAGGCAAAAAGAAAAAGAAACATGGTTGGATAGCTGTGTAGAAGCGAAATGAACTGAAGGATGACGGCTAACGGTTTTAAAATTTCACCCTCCTAGTGTGCCCATAACATCGGCACATTTGTGTCCGGGTTCCTTCTTTTGAAGCAATGTTGGAACTTTCTTCGACCATTTACGATAACTGAAGAAGTATACTCTGCTCAAGGCGAGTTAGCTTCGTCAGTCATCATCGAAAAGAAGAGAGAAAAGGTAAAAAATCGTGGGGATATTGAATGAACTGAAGAAAATTAACAAACTCATCAGTGCAAGATTTCTGTTCATCGGGTTACCCATTCTCAAGAATGTAGTCCATCGCCAATAATATCAATAGAATCCGAAGTTTTCTTGCGTTTCCAGATTCAATTTCGCCCCTCTTCATCAGATATCGCGCCAGGCCCATCCGTCAAACTTCGTCAAAACGCGAGTACGAGAGGCCAAGGAAGCACGTACTTTCCGTCGTGGGATTTTGTTTCTTTGTTTCTTTTCTTCTCCATGCCTGGCACGGCAGACAACAAAAATGTGGTGTGCTGAGCTCTATCAGAGATTACGCAACCTACAATCTGGCGCGCATGCTAAAATCTCACCCGCCACGAAGTATAAGGGTTACCACATCCGGTTACCTCTGCCTCGAACCTAAAAAACAGACGCCAATTTTGCGTATTAACTCCTCCCGCAGCGCGCGTTGCAGACTCGCCCGGGAGCAAAGGCCTCTGAGGCCTTACCTCCAGGAACGTTATATAGGGACCCACTGCTGCTTCTGAGAACCTGATGAAATCTTGCTGCTCTCGCGAATATCGCGCAATGCGAAGCTGCTGATTCGTCCCTTATTAGATTAATACAAACAGCCTAGAGCATGCCGAGTACACGCACCAGAAAACAGGAAGACCGAACAGCTCTGGTTGAACTATGAATTATAGTGCGTACCTTAACGTATCTCGAAGTGCCGAGCTGCCTATTCCCGAGCCTTTCCAAATTTCTCAGCGTTGTCGTCAACCGCGATAGCTTCTGTTGTTGCTAGCACATATAAAAACATGCTTTTGTGAGAAATCCAGCGTACTAATTTCGTTCTTTATGATTTGCCCTGCGCGGCCGAGAGCGAACTGTGCTGATTGTATCCTCCTTTCATCAACGTACCATATCGCTGTACATTGTCAGGAAAAGCCAAAGGGAACTCATATTACGCAATATCCCATCTTGAAATTCGAATTACTTCATTCCCTGAACTTGAGGTGTACATGTCACAGCATATTTCTCGCTGCTCGTGCTGGTTGTTATCGAGATTTCACCGGGGGAAAAGCGCTCATTGTACCTCCGTAAAAGAAAGAAAAAAGATCTTTCAAGATAATGCGAATTCAGCAGTGCCATCGTTTATCTCTTTGTAGTGATTTTTTTTTTTCAGAATGGTCGTACTGTCGCGCTGTATTTACAGAGATGACTTTAAATTAGCAGGAATTTAGTTTTTAAAAATTTCAGTGGTTTAATGTGGCTACCCAGTATAACTTGCGAAAGTTCTAGTTTTGCGTAGTTCTTCTTAGTAGATGGCAGATGTAGGTCACGCTGTCCCTGTATTCTCACCCGCTGTTTTTCATGCCGCTTGGCGTGGGGTATACTTCACCCTCAAACAACTGCCGCCAAGGACTAGACTGGCTATCAATTTCAACTCAGACCAAATTCACCCGGCTCATCATGCTTGTTTATACGGTTAAAACACGTGACACGTACGTTTCTGCTGACGTCACACACTGTCCGGCCGCGTCACCTGTCAACTACCACCTGCCAGAGGCACGCTCATGAGGAGGACCATGAATTATTCTGCCCAAGTTGCCAGGAGCGAATGCAATGCCTACATGAGCTCCTTTGGCAAGGACGGCTCTGCACTCAGCCATGAATGTGCATAACGTCAGTAATATTGTGTAGTTGTGGCAAATTGGTATACCCACCATAGCAATGTATTAAAAACCATTATTAGATATTTACAACTCGCCCGTTAAATTTGCGGTCAGGGGATCGTTAGGTCGGTCGTCACTGTGGCGTATTTCTGCATTTGTGTGTCAGGCGAACACGTGAACGACACCGAGGTTTCTGACGCCATCCAAAGTGTGCGGCACGTGCCGATGAACACACTGCATATGAGGCATCCTGATTAAAATTCCGAGTGCGTCGCTGATAGGCTCGAAGGCGTCAGTAAACAAATACCGTTCACAGTGGAAAATAAGAACAAATGTGTTTTCGAAGGCAATCAAATATTTCACAACTCACCGCTGGGAGGAAGATAATTACTCATCAGTCGCAACTTAGCGACGCATAACGTCTGTCTTTCTCACCGCTCTCTTTATCATGTCTCGAGACGTTCGTTTCGGTTAATCATCAATGAGTACAAAGCTCTCTTTCCTTAATTTGCATCACAAGCTCATGCAAATAGTTAACCGAAGCATAACATACTAAAGTAAGATGTTTTCGAATTATATGTTGTCCAAGGGGAAAACAAATAAAAGGAGAACAAACAAGATTTCTTTGTTGTTGCTATTGCGCAGAACCAAAAGGCTGAAACAAGCATTGAGCATAGCGCTACGCCCCCTGGGTGTGTGTGTGTGTGTGTTCGTGTGTGTTTTAATTTTCCCTAAAACAAGTTTTCTGCCCTTTCATTTTGCTTCATATGATAAAAACCAATCTCGCATAAAGCCACGATTATCTTTATTTTTGTGCACTTCCGTTAATGTCCTCAAGCGTTTCGTATATTTTGTGATCCTCGCTAAGTGCCCCAGCTGTACCCTAACGTGCACTTACAATACGTTACCATATAGTGCTGAGCGGTGGGACGTTAAACCCCACAAACCAAACGATATAGTGCCGACTTATTCTGACATTTATTCTGTCTCCGCTGTTGCTTAGCGTTATTTCTTCATTAGTGAGCGAGCATTACTCGAACAGAATGCACTCTGGCTCAGTGCATGTACAGAAGTCTTCTTTCTTACCTCCTGGATAACTAAAATTTCGAGGCGTCGAGGCGTGAAGGTAGCCGCAATCCGTTGCTTTAAACTCGATGACAAGGAGCATGAAGTGGTGGCCAATCTGATCGCACCGGAGGATTGCGGCCGAGGAGTCGTCCATGGGATCTGTGATACATTTACGGAAGAACAGTTGTTCAGAGCATTGAGGAAGGATCCACAGAACCCAACGGTCGCTGGGGTGCGGCGGATGGGGAAGACTTCCACTATTATTATCACCTTTTTGGAACCTGAAGTCCCAAGATTTGTCAGGATTGAAGGCATGCTTATGCCATGTCGATTGTTCAAAAAAAGATATGAAGTTTGCTTCAGGTGTGGGGAACTTGGTCATCGCTCAGATGTTTGCGATAGTGAAAAACCTAAGTGCCGTGGTTGTGGGGTGGTATCGCCGCCCGAAGATCACCAGTGCACTCCCCAATGTCGCCTATGTGGAAAGGGCCACCTAACGGGAGACAGACGCTGCAAAGAACTCTTCCGTACACCCTACATTATCAAGAAGAGAAAGTGGGAAGCAAAATTAGCCGCCGAGGAGGCAGCCAAACAGAAGCTAGCCGCCGAGGAGGAGGCCAAGAAGCTGCAACAGGTCCGCTTTAGTCGTCGCGATGGGCATAGTGAGTCCCACAACCGGTCCCAGAGCCGTACAAGAACCCGTTCCTCTTCGTTCCCGCGACTGGAGCCGCCGTCGTCCAAGACGATAATGGAGGGCTCTCGACCAAAGCAACAGCCGCAGCAGCAGCAGCAGCAGCAGCAGCAGAAACCGCCGCAGACACCATCAAAAGGAGTGAGTAGTGACTCTCAGGACTCAGCTGAGGTTCAGGCTCTAAAAAAACAGAATCAGTTGTTACAGGCGCAAGTTAAGGCACTGCAGGAACAAATCATTGCGATAGGCAAAATTTCACAACCAATGGAGACCGAAATGCCGGTAGCGGAGGCACCGCAGAAGGAAGAGGAAAAGACCCCTAGGGACAGTCCTCCTGCAGCAAAAAAGAAAAGAGGTCCCGAGCCGGATCTCGAAACCCGCGTTCAAGGATTGGAAAAACGATTCGCAAAAAAAGAAGACGACGACAAAATTTTCCAACAACAAGTTATGACCGCGTTAGAACGCCTAAACAGTGCTATGGCAGAGATGCGGGTCGAAATGGCTAGGAGAGACGAGAGAATTCAGTTGGTTTACCAAGAGATTCATAACATTAAAAATGGCTCTGCATCACCGTAGAAATACCATTTGGCAGTGGAACTGTAGGGGCTTCAGTCGCAAACGCGCGGTACTGGAAACTTTTTTGACGAACATTGACAAACCCGAAGTAATCGCATTGCAGGAGTGCAGTAAGCACGCTAAGCTAGCGAGTTACAAATCATACGCGGGACGAGATGACAACACGCGAGTGGTCACCCTTGTCAAAAGGAATATAACGGTGCTGCAGCATAATACCGGGACAACAAATGTTGACCATATACTAATCGAAATAATCCCACAAAAAAGAAAATTCAAAAGTCTATTCATCCTCAATGTATATAGCCCGCCTCGACAAAAACGTCAATGCAACTTCAATGAGCTATTCGCCAAAGCGCGAGTGATCGCGAAAGGAGGACCCCTGTTGATAGTAGGGGACTTTAACGCGCATCACACGGCATGGGGGTATAGATACACGCAGGTAAAAGGACGTGAACTATGGAACAGCATTCAGCAGAATGGCTTATTGCTTCTGACGGATCCCCTGAAACCAACCCGCCAGGGTAACAGCGTTTCGATAGACACATCTCCGGACTTAACTCTAACCGGAGGCTGCATTTACGCCACGTGGTGCAACACAGGCGAAAACTTAGGCAGCGACCATAAAATTATAGAAATCGTAGTAGATAACGGCCCACCGGTCGTCCGCACCAAAAAGGCAACGTTGGTGAACTGGGAGGCTTTCCGAAATGGCCGCACAGGTGACGAGGAAGGCATAAGTAACATTGACGATTGGAATAAAAAGGTCATTCAGTCGGTCAACGAAGCAACGGAGGAGGTGGAGGTTGACGAGGACATTGAAGGAGTAGACCGTCACATGGTCAGGCTCTGGCGTAAAAAGAAGGATCTAGAAACGAGACTCGCACAGAAAAGAGGGAATAGGAACTTGCGCAGAGAACTGGCAGTGCTTAACAAAGAAATTGAAGAATATGCGCTTGTTTTAACGAGGCAAAACTGGGGCAGCATTTGTGAAAAACTGGACAGGAATATCGGGAACGCAAGTACGTGGCACTTACTTCGGCATCTTCTAGATCCCGACAAATCTAAACTGGAGGCCAGGCAGCAAATTCACAGGCTAATACATACCTTCGATGGGACCGCGGCTACTCTCATAGCCCAAGTCCGAGACAGGTATTTGAACTGTGCAGAGGGTATAGGCCAACAAATGCCTGATTACAAGGGCCAGGAAAACCCGGAGCTAGATAGCCCGATAACGGTTGCCGAAGTCCGGGCAGAAATAAATAGACTGAGAACAAAGACTGCTGCAGGTCCGGACAGAGTCAGCAATCGAATGCTAAGAAACTTGGACGACGCGTCGATCCGACACCTCGCAGCATTCATGCAGGAGTGTTGGGAGGCCGGTCGGCTGCCGGCGACATGGAAGGCCGCAAACCTCGTATTCCTCCCGAAGCCGGGGAAGCGGCCGGGTTTCGAACACTTGCGTCCGATCTCGCTCACGTCATGCGTGGGGAAACTAATGGAGCATGTTGTTCAGGCCCGGCTGAACCGGTTTTTGGAGGACAACAATATCTATCCGAACACCATGATAGGATTTAGACCGCAATTGGCCGCATGCGATGTCATGCTGCAGCTAAAAGAACAGATCATACACAATTCAACAGTAGACACCAGGGTGATCGTTGGTCTAGACGTGTCAAAAGCTTTTGACAACGTGAAGCACTCGGCTATTCTGCAGAATCTCAGTGCATTAGATGTTGGAGTTCGCACGTACAACTACATACGCGACTTCCTCAGCGATAGAACGGCAACTATCAGTATGGGGGGACACACAGTAGAAGGTATTCGACTGGGAAACAAAGCCACACCACAGGGATCGGTGTTGTCCCCGACGCTGTTTAATATCGCCATGATTGGTCTCCCCCCAAAACTAGACGAAATCCAAGGGCTACACCATACATTATATGCAGATGACCTGACTCTGTGGATGTGCAGGGGCAGTGACGGTGAAATTGAACAGACACTCCAGCGGGCAATCGAAGTTATAGAAAGATACTTAGAACCGATCGGGCTCAGATGTTCGGCCGAGAAATCGGAAGCGCTCGTTCTCACGTCAATGCGATCACCCCATCGTCGACGTATAAAGCAGGATAACCCGAAAATAACACTCAGGGTCAACGGTAACGTTATACCATCGGTGGAAACCATTAGAGTTCTGGGATTACGAATTCAGGCCAACGGCAGGAACTCGGAAACGATACAGAGGCTAGACGCTAGCACGAGTCAAACCTGTAGACTCCTGAAGCGGATCGCAAACAAACATGCGGGAATGAAAGAAGCTAACCTCCTTAGGCTAGTCCAGTCTTTTATAATCAGTAGGATAGTCTACGTGGCGCCATATTTACGGCTTCACAAGGCAGAAAAGGAGAAACTTGACGTTCTCATTCGTAAAGGGATAAAAACGACACTAGGTTTACCACCCAATACATCAACAAACAAGATTATGAGACTAGGGGTCTCCAATACCCTCGAAGAGCTCATTGAAGCTGCAAGGACTTCACAATACCAGAGACTGCTGCGCAGTCGTACTGGTCGGAGCATTTTGGAAAAACTGGGGTATGAGCCGCAAGCATGCTCCAGACGTACAGAAAAAGTACCTAGACAGGTTAGAGACAAATTAAAAATACCTCCGCTCCCCAAAAACATGCACCCCGTTTACCATGAGAGCCGGAGGAGTGATAGAGCAACAGCGCTGCAAGCCCGTTTTGAGGGAAGACAGGACGTCTTATATACAGATGCCGCACAATGCGCGGACGGTAGGGGACGTGTTTCAGTAGCAACTAGAGAAGACGGGGGCTCGGTAGTATGCTGCAGCACCAGAAATTCGACCACAACGGAGGCGGAAGAGGTGGCCATCGCGCTAGCTCTAACACAACAACAGGTCAAAATTATAGTTACAGACTCGAAATCAGCGATTAGAAACTTTGACGCGGGCCGCATTTCGGCCATAGCAGCAAGAGTGTTGGCCAGTGGTTCACCACCGGCAGAGCAGGTCGCGCTCATTTGGACACCGGCGCACCAGGGGTTGAGGGGGAACGAGAAAGCGCACGTACTGGCCCGAGGATTAGCTACATTCCGGGATCCCAGTGACGACTTATGCGCAACCCCGTACCCCTTGCGCGATGAGGAGCCCCTGCAGTTCGACGATGACCTTAACACCTACCAAGATATCCTAAATCATTACAAATTAGGCAGATCAGTACTACCAAAAGCGTGTAAGCAACTCAACAAAAGCGAGGAGGTTATGTGGCGTAAGCTACAGACTGGAGTATTCCCGAACCCCCAGCTTTACAGCAAGTGGCACCCGGAAATTTTTAGCCCCAGGTGCAAACGTTGCGATGGCATAGCGGACATGATCCATATGATATGGACGTGTCCTAGATTTGGAGAACCTGACCGAACAGATGAGTCCTGGGAGGCACTACTTCTCAAGCAGGACGAAAAAGGGCAACGAGAAGTCATCCGTCTTGCCCTGGCCGCTGCTAAGATCCAAGGGATCCAGGTCGACGGCTGAGGGGGAGGACATGGTTGGGACAGAGCTTCGCCTCGGATCCTCACCAACCTTTTGACGGGTGCAATAAATGTTATTTCTCTCTCTCTCTCTCATGCAGAGTCTTTCAAGTGACCACTAACATTATCATTGGTTTCTTATTTTCGGACAGCTTGGCTCGCCGCGATGGCTCACTGGTTAGAGCGCTCGATTGCTTAACGCAACGTGATCAGTTCAATCTGGGCTGCGCTGGCCGATTTTAGACGAAGGTTAAGAGCAGGGCGCCTGTGTACTGTGCGATCTCAGTGCTTGCTATAGATCATCAGGGGGTCGAAATTGCCTGTAGATATCTATTACAACGTTCCTCATAGTCTGAGCCGTTTTGAGACATTAAACTCTATAAACAAACTAAACGTTCTTGGCATACTTGGTTAAAGACACGTGAAGCACACATTAATTAAGCTGTGCGACTGACTTTTGTGAGAGCACGGGGCTTCTATCTATTTGAAGGCGAATTTTTATGTTCTCGCGTTGCCCTTTTTGGACAAACACCAGTTTAACAAGTAGGTCTCACCTCACAATCCTTGCTAAGACGTTTCTCTATAGCAGCCTCGCCGCTAAATGTCCCCAAACAAGCACCTACTGCAGCAGAAGTATGGCTGCTAACAGCCTTTTCATATCATCGTATTGCACGGAAGAGAACCACACTTAAATAAACCATTGATGCCCGATGACGGGTCACAGAAATAGCAGATAACCCCATCATATGATCCATATTCTAGTGGTGTCGTACAGCGCAGAGCAATATTTCTATTCTTCCAAGCGCTGTATAAAACTCATGCTTGCGATGCGCAGGGTTATGCGGATTATGTTGAGCAGTGGTTACGATTGTGTGCGCCTCCCGAAAGCATTCCAGGCATACCTGAAGGCCTCTTGAGTTAAAGCATGCTGAAACCGTAGTGAAAAATAAAGGCCGGCACTTCATTCGCATACGAGGGCCATCAGAAATATACGGTAAGTGGGCAAAGTTTCATACCCCCCTGCCGAAAACAAAATATTGGTGTGCTGCGCTTGGAGAAATCGCAATGATCTTTAATATGAAGACCGCCTAATGGTATGAGCAATCCTTATGGCACGCTTGAATAGTATGTAGTAAGGTTGACAGTTGGGCGAGTTGAACAATAATAGAGTCGAACGATGAGCTAGTTGGTCACACATCTCTTGAAAGAAGGCAGCAGAGCAGGTAACAACACAAAGCTCAAGAGGCACACACACGCGCACAAGGACAACGCTGCACTGACAACTATATTAACTGGAAACCGCACATCTTCCTTCACTTCAGGTCTGCAGCCAACTTCTTTCTTGTCGTTAACATCCTGCCGGTTTGCGCAAAAATTCTACTTCCTTCTTCAACAAAACCACCGATGGCATGCTGACACATTGGTCTCCCAAGTCACAGATTGCATATGCTTCATAAATCTCTCTGGCTAACTTGTCCTTCATCCTTTTCATAACCTTAACATTGTGAAGGTCAGCCGGACATTTTTGGTCTCTACAATCAACACAGTCTTTGCAGTGCATAGCCAGATTTGTGCCAGACTTGTCAGATATTGCCTTAGCATGCTCTCTAATCCTTTCATTGAGGCATCTTCCTGTCTGTCCAATATATTTCTTTCCAGAATGCAAGGGAATCTCATAAACAACCCCCTGAATACACTTAGAGTACCTAGTCCGGTGCGAAGCTTTGCATCCAGATTTGCGAAAACCGGCAGGATATTAACGACAAGAAAGAAGTTGGCTGCAGACGTGAAGTGAAGGAAGAAGATGTGTGGTTTCCAGTTAATATAGTTGTCAGTGCAGCGTTGTCCTTGTGTCCGTGTGTGTGCCTCTTGCGCTTTGTGTTGTTGTTACATGCTCTGTTGCCTTCTTCCAAGAGATGGGCGAGTTGAATATGGTTCATTTTGAAGGTAGCGTAAAAAAAAAGGACCAACAGTAGAAGGACACACCACGTTGGTCCTTGTTTTTTGCGCTACCTTCAAAATGGACGCTTGAATAACTAACTCCTCGAAGAAGGAAGAATACCGTATCTGGTGTGATAGAAGGAAAACAAGTGGAAAGAACATGAGCATGCACGCACTATTTGAATTCTGCTCGCTTGAGCACGAACCGCAAGAAAATATTTGCAACGACCCGACTGTTTTTTTTTTTGTTTTTTTTTTAGCTATACAAGCAGAACATTTCACGTATTGGGGATGTAATATTAATAGACGTGCAACGACATCAAAAAAAAAAAAAAAGGCATCGGATTAAGATATCGACATAATGACAAGAACTTCCCGTAACTTCAGGTAGGTCGTTATCTGAATGCGATGCAGAAGGTTTTTTTTTTTTTTTCTTTCTTTCTTTGATCCGACCATTTGCGAAGTAATTATGGAAGTGTCACAGGTTCTCTTTAATCACACACGTGCGACAGATTCTGAAAAGAAAAATTAAGTACAAGTACAATACAACTTTCCGCTCTTACTGAGCGCCCGCGGATAAACAGTCCCAAACTCTTTGTGACCGTGGGAAAGTGGCAGTTATTGAGCACACCACCAGTTACTGTGGTAAATGGCTGCCTAGGCTTTATAAAATAAATCAGACGCGATCAGATGTTAACTCGGTACTCAACGATCACTGAAGCACAAAACAATCAGCCGGAATTGTCACGAAAGAACGACAAAATAGATTTTCTAAGAAAGCTGGACTGCAGGAGGGTGAAATTCCCCAAAATAATACTGCTATAATATTTACACAATCGGTAGAGGTGATCTTCCCGTTCTTTTTGTTCTTAATTTTGTTCAACGTGCGTATTTCTCGGAACCAAGCTGTCTGAGCCCAACAGCTCCTGAGAGCTAAGGCATCCGCACATACCAGCTCCTGGTGAATGTAAAGTTTAAGCCTTCTTTTAACTTGACAGTGCCCAATATCAAAAGTGCGTCGTACCCCTGAGAGGAAATAAGGGATTGTGGAAATGGAAAGCACTTCCGGGAGCTCAAGATTAAGCACTCCAAGTGCTATAAGCTTGGTAGATTTATAACGTCGCTGGTGGGATTATCCTATGTGGACGCGGAAGGAAATATGAAGCCGGGAACAAGCAGCGGACATGCAGGCCATCATAACAGCTTTAGAAATGCACTTGTCTTTCTCAGCGCTGTAAATTTTAAAGGCCCTGTTTACTTTAAGTGCTTTCTCACGAGAAGTCGGTATTCTTGAGCGAGCCCATTCTAATTTATTCTTGTATGATTTGTATTTATAGAGGAAACGGAAGCATGTATTGATAATATTGACGAGTACGCTAGACTCAATACTCCCGATGCAGCTTTAGTTGAGGCAAATCCTACTAAACAACCTATAATCCACTATATAATTTATACAATAAGACTACACCCTTTCAAGATAGTTTCGCGATATGCTTAATTCATTTCAAGGATGGCACACTGACTTCAACTATGTTGCTAAGAAGTGATCGCAATGTTCTTTCGCACTAATCTACGGGGCCTTCCCGGCCTTACCATTCACCGTTTGACCGGAAAACCAGTACCAAAATTCAGTGTCTTACCTTTTTCTCAAATGATGAACCTATAGACTTTTTCAAATACATTTTCATCTTTTACTTGACTGGTAAAACGCGGGTGGGGTTCGAAACCCATGAAGATGACCTCACATCTTGGGATATCTGTAAGCAGAAACTCCACAACCTGTTCGGAAAGCCTATTGGCCGCCACCTCGCCGCCAAAAAAGCGCTCGCCTCTCGCGCCCAAACGTATGCTCTTATCTTACTTATATCCAGGACGTCCTTTCCCTGTGCCACGAAGTCGACGAAGCCATGCCTGAAGAAGATAAAGTCGGCCACATAGTAAAAGGCATTGCCGACGATGCCTTCAACCTCCTATTGTGCAGGGATTGTTCCACCGTGGACTCTGTGCTGCAGGTGTGCCGAAGTTTCGAGCAAACGAAACAGAGGCGCATGTCTCACCGTTTCGACCAGCTGCCGAACAGGATGCCAGCTCCTCCTGTGTCGATCTTCCGACTCCTGGACCCCCTGATAATGACAGTACTTTCACCCGCACGGTCCGTCAAGATCCTGAGGAATTGACTCTTGCACCTCACTATCGCAATAACAACACTTTAACTACAATATCACTCATTCAGGCTGTTGTTCGCCAAGAGGTTGCGAATATGGGTCTCCCTTCTATCAGCGCCGCCGACACCGTGGATTTCGGACCTGCCCCTCCATTGATTGCAGCTGCCTCATCCAACGCCGGTTTCTCGCCTCGATATCGGTACCACAATACGAATGAATGGCGTACCCATGATAATCGCCCCATCGGCTTTCCTTGTTCATGCGTTAGCCACATTTCCCGTCAATGCCATAGCCGTTAGTAGACGCCATCTCGTCAGTTCCCCTACGTCGACCGCCGCGGAGACTATGCCCCTCGCTATACCTCACCTCGCCCCGAACAGACCCGTGTTGACCCCGGTGCCACTGTTCCTGCTGCCAAACGTTCACCATCCCCGCAAACCCAACACTCGCGTTCTCCTCTTCTACGCCGCAGTTTTTCACCGTCTTATTGCAGCCACATACCGGAAAACTAGCCAATGCAGCTCCCGGAGGTGACGCTGCATTTGTGACCCGGACCGGAAAACCTCCGCTGACCCCTGCCCTACAACACAATCGCATCGACGTTCTAGTGGATGGTGTTCCCGTTTCTGCTCTAATTAATACCGGCGCCCAACTGTGCGTTCTCAGCTCCTCATTTCGCCGTCCGCCTCAAGAAAGTCCTTACTCCAACCGTCTCACCCATATTTCGCGTCGCCAATGGCAGTCCTGCTGCCGTGGTTGGCATGTGTACGGCGCGAGTTACCATTGGTGGTCGCCATGCCCCAGTGTTATTCACCGTCCAACACGAATGCCCCCACGACGTTATCCTTGGCATTGACTTTTTAACGGCCCACTCTGCCCTCATTGACTGCTCTACCGGCCTACTTCACTTGGACCTTCCGCTCTGCTCAGAAGACCCCTCCTGTTCAGCCCGCCTTCGATCAGCACAGTCCTGCCGCCTTCCTCCTGAAGCTGCTGTTTACATCCCTATTTTGCCATTCCACCCGTCTTGGCCCATTTCAACCCATCCGCCAATACTTAACTCCCCACCGACGCACGTGACCATGGCATTGGAGCTATACTCACTCAGTGACAACGTGGCCGCACACGGGTAAATGCGTATGCCAGCCGCCTCCTATCGACGTCCGAACCAAGTTATTCTATCCTTTTACTATCCTTTTTATTCCGCCCTTTTACTGTTATAACAGACCATCATGCCTTGTGTTGGCTTTCCTGCCTCAAAGATCCTACTGGCCGTTTGGGGGGGCTGGGCGTTTTGATTACAAGAATATATATTTTCCGTCATGTGCAAGTCCGGCCGGCTTCACCAGGATGCAGACTGCTTGTCCCGTCATCCCATCGACTCCCTTGTCCTACCGACTCTGACGATGACGCATGTGTCTTGTCGTCTCGGCCTCTTCTAACATTGCCGACGAACAGCACTTAGATCCTTCGCTCCATTCTCTTATCCTCCGTCTTATCTCCGACCGCCCTGGTCCATCTCTCGCCTTATTTGTACTCTACGAGAACACCCTATACCGACGAAAAATGCGAGCAGATGGCGCAGACTTTGTGCTCGTCGTTTCTCAACGTCTGTGTCCCACCATCCTTGAACGGTTCCATGATGCTCCCACTGCTGGCCGCCCGGGTGTCTCTCGCATACGACAGCCTGCGCCGACGTTTCTGCTGGCCGGGGCTCTACCGCTCCGTCCAGCAGTACATCACTGCATGTGAATTGTGTCAGCTTAGGAGGAAGCACACAATTTTGCCTTCAGGCCATCTGCAGCCGATACCCATACCCACTGACCCGTTTTCTCGAGTAGGCGTTGACCTTCTCGGGCCTTCCCAGTTTCCGACTCAGGGAGCAAATGGTTCTCCGTTGCCACCGATTACGCTACGTGGTACGCTATTACCAGAGCCATACCGACCAGTTGTGCCACTACCGATCTTTCTCTTCGCAACAATATGCCCCAAGCCGAGTAAAAAGTAAAGCAAGCGGAATTGTTTTGGAGGACAACGAAAGAAACCTCGGTACGGTAACAAAAAAGTTGAAAAGCAGAAAATAAATAATGTGAAAGCTTACAGAGATGCCATGGCCCAAAGAAAGCAAGAGAGAAAAATAAAATATGGCAATACAGAGAGAGAGAAGACAAGAAGAAAGGCGGCTCAGACATAGTGGTCTTCAAATGGTAGGTCGGTTTAGTTTGTGGGGTCTAACGTCCCAAAGCGACTCAGGCTATGAGAGACGCCGTAGTGGAGGGCTCCGGAAATTTCAACCACCTGGGGTTCTTTAACGTGCGCTGACATCGCACAGCACACGGGCGCCTTGCTTTTCGCCTCCATCGAAAAGCGGCCGCCGAGGCCGGAGAAGCTGGAGATAGCTGTGTAGCACGTATGGCGGAAGACAGTTCCCACCTCACGAAAATAAGGACAACCTGTCTAGTTACACAAGAGGGCTTATTCCGACGCCCCCACTCAATGGTCCTCTCCATGCAGAGCCGATTTTGTGCGAGAGGAGACTACAGCCATCGCGTTACGAGGAACGACTTGGTAAAATGAAGGGACTCTGAGCCCCTCATCGAAGCCGACCTCCGAGAAACTACGCCGAAATTCTACGAATTCGTTCTCTTCAAGTCATGTCGCTGTTAGTATTAGCAAAAATGTTTGCCTATTAAAAGGATTCGACTGAATAAGGCAGGCGCGTCCCTTAGTACAGGGGTCTAGTGGCTACGGCTGCCTCATGTGGCCGGTCAACGAACTGGACTTGGTCGTCCAGATCGACGTGCGAATGAAATGAAACGTGCACCTCAATGGAACGTTGCAGTGATAATTGAAGCGGTGGTTATAGCGCTACAAGCACTCGTCCTTGTGTCTACCTCGTTCTTTATGAACCACTTTGAACCGAAACAGCGAGGGGGCGTAGGCACAAGGATACGGGCAGGAATGCCGACGGGAAAAGCACTCACGAAAAACAGGCCATAAAAGGCTTGCTGAACTTCAGAGATAAGAGAGCGTGCATAGCAGACGGAATTTCACTAATAAAGTTCGGCATACTTCTGATAGTAATTTTTGCAAGATATTAGACGCAGGCACTCAGTCGACATAGTTGGTACTGTAGCATTCTCTTTTTTTTTTAAAAAAAAAAAAAGCTCGCAGCAACATGAGGCCTTAACGAGAAAAGACACGAGGAGAAAAGCTACACCATAGTGCGCGTGTGTCCTCGTGTCTGGGGAAAGAACAAAACAATGTCGATTTTGTGGACCTTCAGCTTGCTTCTGCTATCTTAAATTATCTCTCCAACCGTTGATAATATGCATTCTGGCGGTACAGACTTTGCTAGTGCGCACAAGTGCCTCCTGGCCATTGCGAAGAGCGTGGCGTTGTGGAGCATTGCGAACACCTCCAGAATTTTAAAGGGTTGCCCTTCCTTTCCTCTCGAGGTAACTCTTCTGGCACTGGCGAACCCTTAGCTCCCTGTTAGACGTTGCGGTTGGGGTTTCCTGTCGCTGTCTCTCTATCTCCAGAATTCGGCTCCCCACCGCAACTTCGTTTGACACCACCTGTTGTCAAGATGCTCAACTGCAGGCCTAGCCCTTCGACAATCGCTGGCCTAGTTCACCAACCACAAAGGCACTGGCATGCTCTATGTTTCTTTTGATTGAAAACGCTCACCTCTTTTATTGCGGATATAGCGGAGCCGCAAGAGATGTTAAATTTCTTCATAAGTGTCCATAGGTTTTTTTAAACAAAGGACCCCTCGTGATGGTTCACTGGTTAGGGTGCGCGCGAGTGCTCAATCCAAGTATGCGGATTCAATTCTGGTTGCGGCGGCAGCTTTTCGGTGAAATCAAAATCAAGGAGTCCGTGTACTGCGCTCTGTCGATGTACATTGGAGAACCACATGCGGTCGAAATTTCTAAGGCCTTTCACCAAGGCATCCTTCATAGCCTGAGTTGCTTTGGGACATAAAACACTATAAACATAAATAACCTATAAATGTGAAAACTTGACGAGCAGTCTGGATGCACTGCTTTACCAACTTCACTTTCTTGATACGTTCTTCCAGCTCTAAGCGGACCCCATGACTGGCCAAAGAAATGCAATCTGCTTAGCTCTAGACAGTAACTTCGGGGCCTCTTCAAATGGTTGCAGTACTTCCACAACATATCAGTATCGCATCCACTTCTGCTCACTGACCTGAAGAACTCGGTCACGCGTGCTCTGCGTGAACGGAGGCTCCTGACATAGTTGCCACAATCGTCACACCAAGCACTCCAGAAACCTAGTATATGCTGCAGTCACTTCGCACGGCTAATTTTATACATTGATTGTACTAAGTATTGGAATAACTATCGATAATAGCACCCACGATAATATCTATAGCGCTCGATGGCGATGTAAAAATCACTATCTATATTTTTATGAACGATAGTTCAACAGTCACTTAACTATTGATAATATCAATAATACTATTGATAGTTTTACATCACTACCTCTGCCTATCGCCCTTTCTGGGGACTGCAGCTATGTCGACTAAGACAAGAAAACGTCAACAATTCCTGCTACGCAGGCCACAAAACAGTTGTGCTGTAATTTATTTTTGTACGTGGATTTCCCCCAAGTATGACGTCACAGACACATGACAGAGTATAGTTATAGCACGCATTATTCAGGACTTATCTATATTACACAACATGTAAAGTATTGCTCTGACATTAGTCATTAATTTTTTAGTATTAGTAGACCAATAAAGTAAGGATATATTAAGTTCCTCTAGCAGCGCACCAGAATAGTGTGGTTACGTAGCCCCTCGCCATACTGTCGACGCAAGTGCGCGATTAAGTTGGGTTGCGTCACAGTTTCTTTCTTTCTTTCTTTCTTTCTTTCTTTCTTTCTTTCTTTCTTTCTTTCTTTCTTTCTTTCTTTCTTTCTTTCTTTCTTTCTTTCTTTCTTTCTTTCTTTCTTTCTTTCTTTCCTTCTTTCTTTCTTTCTTCCTTGCTTTCTTTCTTTCTGTGTTTCTATCGATATCCTAGTGATGCAACAATCTTCTTTCTCCCTTCCTTCTTTATTTCCTTTCCTCATTTCATTCTTTCTTCCTTTCCGTCTTTCTTTCCATATCTGAGTAATACAATAGGCGGCGAGCGGAAAACAAAAAAGGTGATCGCACAAGCACTAAACTGCACGTTAGATGCCTCGTTTCGCAGAAAACTTTCCTCCACTTCACCAGATATAAAGAGCAGAGCAACGAAAAACATTGCAATGACAGCGGTCGTCATTGGCCGTCATCATCCAGCTTGAAAAAAGCCGAACCCCGGGCGCTGGCGGGACATGTAAGCAGCCATCGGGCAGCCCCGTTACCGCCCGTGGCTGTTCGGTTATACAAGCCTCCGGCAAAATGTGGTGGGACGTCTCTTCATCGAGCGTCGCTACACTGACTGCAACCCGTGGTGGCGTGTCCGTGTAGATGATGATGGCGACAATGGGCGCCAGGGGATCATTTGGTGGCCAGCGCGCTTTCAGTGACGCTAATAAATGGACCATGTAGTCAGGTCTGCTTCAGAGGTCATTGTTCCTCTCGCTTTCATTCTTTTCCTGGGTGTGTGATAAGAAGCGTTATTACGGAAGACGAAGCTCAGGCAAGCACTTTGACGGGCAACTGCCCTGTCCCCAGAGCGGATCTGAGGACTACCCAAATGTCTACGTACGGATTAGTGCCATTTTTCACCATTATATAATGTTAGCCTTCTAAGTAAGAGATGATATCTAGACTTTGTGCGATAAGAATTCTAAATAGTGCCTGAGAGAATGAAGCGGAACTGGGATGCTGCCTTTATGAAATCAGTTTCGTTCTTTTTTGTTGTTGTTACTTCCAACGGCCGGCGAAACAGCGGTGCTTTGACCAAGTGTTACTTTCTTCTCTTTTCATGGGTTTATTGGGATGGGGAGTTGAGGGAGCTAAGGAGAGGAAGAGCATATCCTAAGAAGTTGGCTGATTGCCTGCCTTTGGCATAAATATGTTTCCGACATATTACGCTTCAATATTGGCATTTAAAGCAATAAGACCACCAAACACAAAATCAAGAGTCCCAACTAACAGAGCCTGTCCAGACCGAAGAGCTGACGTATTGCATTACACAGGTAAAAGCATTAAGGGTGAACCAGTTTGCTCACACCTCTTCATGCATGCTCGTGCGTTCACCACTAAGGACACGTGACAGATCGGCAGTTGCCTTTGAAGCACACCGGCATCAAAACTCTGCCGTCGGCGAAATCCTTCACAATACGCGCGAATGCACCGGACACGCATCCCTCCAAGTTTGGTTTCGTTTCGTGAGGTTTGACGTCCCAAAGCAACTCAGGCTATGAGAAACATCGTACTGGAAGACTCCAGAAATTTCGACCTCCTGGGGTTGTTCAACGTGCACTGATACCACACAGCACACGAGCGCCTTGCTTTTCGCCTCCATCAAAAAGCGGCCACCGCGGCCCGGATTCGATCCCGCATCCTTGGGTACAGAAGTCAAGCGTCCTAACCACTGCACTACCGCGGCGGGTATACACATCCAAGTGTCGCCAGCTACACTGTCCCTGAAGAAGTGACAGTCGATATTGCTTTCCTTACAAGGTATAGTAACACCATGAGAAAAAAAAATTGGCTGAGATACTCAAGCTGGCTTGCGTGTGAGAATACGGAAGCATTATAATGCCAGGAGCCATTTAGAGGCTTAATGTTTGTACTATACTCTACACCTTCCAGTAAGTCACTCTTAGAGTGGTGGTGCGCTACAAGAAAATAGTCAGACACTGCTTGGACCCATAGCCAGCGGCTAGTAAAGGGTCCAATGGAAAAAGTACACGAGTTGCAGGCACCCATTCGTCAAAGTTGGAGACATCAGAAGAAGGAACTTTACAGTAAACGTGAAGAACGTTATTTATCGCTTATACATTCGACATACTACCAATGAAGAGAAGAAAATATCAACTAAAACCTTACAAATCAAACAAAAGTGCGTAGAACTTATGCAAGAATTAAAGCAACGAAAAATGAAGGCATAATGCCACCTCACTATAACAATACATAATGTCACATGTCGCAAAGAACTGTCGCATCAGATAAAATACGGGTATATGTAGGGGTTACATGGGTAATACCCGGCGAACGATGTAAAGTTACAGTAGGCAAATGCAACTTGGGACTCAAAGTGTTTCATTCATTTTAAGGTAGTGATCTTTCATTGCAGTGGAAACGTTCTCGGCAAGCTTTATGTCATAGATAGAGAATTCCAGATTTTAACGCCCGTAAACTGCAGCATGCGCTCACCATAAACGTTTCTTTTTATGGGTAAATTAAAATTTCCGTAAGTGTGGCTTCGGGCTGCACGTGACGGGATGTTAAATATAGATATATCAAAGGGAAGGTTGTTACTTATTATTTTGTGAATAGATTCAGCAGTGTTATTCTGACGAAGCAGATCAAAAGGCAGCTCGCGTAGTTCAACAAATAGTGGCTTGCTGGGTCTAGAGTAGTCGGAAAACGAGAAGGTTCTCGCTTTTGTGAACGTCTAATGGGTTTTAGGTAAGTATTATATGTCCAACTCCACGATTCAATGCAATATGGCAGGTGAGTATGTACTAATGTGACGTAAAGGACTCTCAGAATACTGACATCAAAATATTGACGAATTTGATGCAGAGCATAGCAACCCGATGCAATCTTCGCGCAAATCGAGTCAATCTGATGTTGCCAATGCAAGTGCTTATCTAGGGTCACTCCAAGGTACGTAATGACAGTGGTTGGTTCAAGCTGGGTCTGACTAATAGTTAATCTAATATCACTCGAGTTCAGTGATTTTTTCCGTGAATGGAACAGTATACATGTATTTAGTTTTCTTAGTGTTCAATAATAATTTGTTCGTGAGATACTAGTCTGCATTTATTTTCAATTCTGTGTTTACGATGCTTTCTAGTTCGGGAGTATGACAAGCAGTAACGATAATGGCAGTGTCATCGGCATACATGAAAGCGCTGGCTGAGGATAATATTTGAGGAAAATCGTTGACGTAAAGGGAGAAAGGTAACGGACCGAGTGTTAACCCTTGCGGTACTCCTGTGTATACGCACCGCACATTTGATGTTAGGTTATTCATTGAGACAGCTTGTTTGTGATCAGTAAGGTAACTAGAAAAAAAGTCGAGCACCCTATCGCGAAATTCGTATATTCTTAATTTATTAAGCATAATGGATTGCTTCACTGTGTCGAAGGCTTTTTTTATGTCCAGAAATATAACAGTGACCAGCTCATTACTGTCTAATGCACTGTTAATTGCCTGGGTGAGTGTAATGACTGCTCAGCTAGTAGAGTGCTTTGGGCGAAATTCATGTTGCTGGGGGCAGATATTATTATATTTCTCAAGAAAAAAGAGAATACCTTTGGATAGAATTTTTTCAAATATGTTGTTAATAACACTAAGTACGAAAATAGGCCCGCAACTAGAGGGGTCAGAAGGGTCACCATCTTTAAATACAGGGGTAACTCGGGCTACCTTTAAGGGTGACGGGTATGTGTAATTCAGCTGGGAATGATTGAACAGCCGGCATAAATATGGGCCCTAAGATATCAACATTTTCCTTAAAAGGCTTTGCAGGAATGCCATCCAAGCCTGCTGCCTTGTTTGTTCTCAACTCCATGACAACCGACAACAGTTGAGCACAACAGTTGGCGCCACTATAGCACTGCCTCCATACGCCGCCATTTCAAGCCTTTTAGCCTCGAAACGCTGCTGCCCAGACGGCTTGTGTCGTATTATGTCAAGCGTATTTTAAATGGGTACAGCTAATGCCAAATTGTCCAATGGTCTCGTTGTCCTTTTATAGTGATGTGACCATCAACAAACGTTGAGTTGTGTCACCTCACTAGGCGCAGCGGTGCGTGGCATGAAAAAATAAAAATAAAGATACGGCACCAAAAACAATGCTTTCGTCGGCGGGTTGAAGGGCCTTGTGCTCCTTGCGGCTGAATTTGGATCATGAAAGACCATCGTTTCCTCGTCAGTGGTAAGGTGGCACATATATAATGTTCATCATTAATATTAACAGTATCAGCTGTCTTTATTCTTATGCATGAAACTGAGGAAAATGTTCCTGTGATAGGATCGATGAAAACTTTGACGCAACAACTCAAGTGTAGGACATTTGAGTACTCAAACTTGTTTTTCTCAAGTTAATTTCTCTCTTTCCTAATGTACAAATGTGAGCAAAAATGGAGAGACCATGCGCTTTGAGAAAACTACCCGCCAGCTTTTTTCTGACAGTGAAACGGTCATTTCTGAGAAATGCATTAGGTGCCATGCTTAATATACGTGCCTTCTTGCCCAAACAATTTTCTCTGGCACATCTTTTTATACATCAAAAAAGGAATCGTAGCAGTTAGCTTGGTCTCTCCACTTTTTCTCATGGCTCTACATGTTTTTGTGAAGACAGCACGCTGGCAAGTTGTTAATACCAGTAAAAAATCGCAGAAATGTCCTTAATTTTACCGGATGTCTAATTTCAGCGCTCGCGGAATCTACGAGAACAACTGAGTCGCAAATCACGCTAGCATAATACACCGCTTTCCCTGCACCATTAAATCACTTTTCCAATGACGTTTGCTGTTTTACTGTTCCTGATAGCCTGAAAAATATACAAAGCAAAATTATCAGTCACAGGTACGTAATTGGCGGGAAGAGAGGGGGGGGGGGGGGGTACGTTTGGGACATTTTCTTGATCCTATTGGTGGGAAGGGCGCTCGAGCTCCCTTTCTCCCCTCCGCTTTTCCATAGCTGCCTGATGTCGATAATGCATGTGTGCATGTTCCGTAACCTTCGTCGGCATCATAACATCACAGTTCATATAATAATCGTTGCGTACAGAACATAACATAGAACATACCGTGGACACTCGTAAGACAACATATTTTGTGTACTTCGACCGAACTGCTCTGGTAAAGGTGCGGCCTGGTCAGCGATCCACGACAGCAGAGCTTTTGATTATACCAGTAGGGAAACTCCTTTTTAAAAAGGGACCGGATTTAGTACGCATTTTTTTGGGTGTCTATGAATTGTCGTGCCATATAGAAGCGGTCAATATATAGAAGCTTTCTGTTCTTGCCGTCATTGATTTCTGGAAATCATTCTTTTTCTTTCTTATTTTTTTACTTTAATTACCTGTAGGGCTGTTATGTTCAAGAAGTTTTGCTACTGCTACTCTTGAATATATTTTATTTTCCTGGTGATCCTGTATTTATCAACAATCTGGAAGTTTGCAATTGACCCCTAGTTTCCTTTAATGGCCGCGGGTGACGCCACAATTCGTAAACACCCGAATTTTGACCGATCAAAACCGCCTCTTTTTAATACATGGGCCCCTATGGGAAGTTTCGCAACTGGTAATATTAAAGAGCTTTGCCAAGACAGAAGACTTGTAGTACAACAGGTCACATGTATAATCGCATGATAGCAGCGGCTATACGATTGGAGACACAGTTTTGTCTGTTTAATGTGCGTATCTGAGTACTTACAATATCGTTCGACCAACTTGGGTTCTAGTGTGCCCAGAAAGTTAGCGGAAGCTAAAACAACGTGACAGAATTTTATCCACATTTATCCTAGCGACTAAAATAGACAGCGCTGGAAAGGAAGCTCTCAGGTTTCGATGTGCTCGTAGTTCGCGCAACTTCAAAATGATTTACCTGCTCCATCATATGGCCGTCAGATAAAGAACTTAAAAAAAAATAAAATAAAAAATGCAAGCTGACATGAGGCTGAATGTTTTTGTCTAGACGCGGTGCGGTTACTGTCACTAGTTTTCGTGCTGAGCGTGCTCTCAAGCTGCCATTCCTCCGCCGCGGTGGGACTCAGTGCCTTTGGCATATGGCTGCTAATACCAAAGCAGCGGGCAAAAACGCTTCTGTGCAATGCCAACAAAGAGCATGTCAAAAAAAAAAAACATGAGTGGTAAAAAAAAACGCATCCGTGTTCCAGTGCATCATCAAACTGCGCCTCAACGTTGAGAAAGAGATGCCGGGAAATTATAAATGTCTTGTAAAGAGTGTATATGATACACGTATAGTTTTGATTGATCGAATATAAGGGTGGTTGATACTGTGATTGCTTGACTGATTGATTAGTGAATGAAACTAGCGTGGTGTAGACAAATAATCTCGTGTGCGTGTCACTGAGTTTGAACACGTGCGATTACCTGTGGCTGGTACTAGTGCGACAGTGTTGCCTGACATTATACCAGAAGCGTGCGGGAGCTTCGTTTGAGGATGTGTCTTGGCGTGATGATGGTGCTTGACAGTCAGGCAGAAGTCGTAAGATGAATGCCGCGAAGGAGGAGAAGAACGCAGCTAGGCGGTTGAAGCGAGGGCAGGATGCCGAAGTACGAACGTTAGAAGCGAAGCGCCGTAGGTGTGTGGAGGAAGCCGAGCTGGAACGACAGCAAGCTGCAGACGATTGTAAGCGATCTTTGAAGCAAAAGGAGCCGAACTGAAATTTCAACGTCATTTAATAATAGACAAAGAACCTGGTGTGCAGAAAGTAGCATCACAGTAGCAACAAATGACGCAATGAGCGCACACACTATCGCGTCTATTCTTAAAGCGAAGCTGCAGGAAATGCAAACAAATAATAAATAAGTAAAGTGTTTTAGCAAGCTCTGCCTTCGGCGACATCATTGTGTTAAGCATACTCCTAATTTCAGTTACAATATCCGGCATACGTACTATTAACCTCGAGTACGAGTATATGCACATACCCGATGCGATTAGAGGCGAGTCATTGGTGAACTCTGCCGTCGCTTCAGCCATCAACATCGACTAAAGGCCAGAACAAGGTGCTCTTACAGACGAACATGCTGTTCTTCTCGACGTCCGCCCAGCTTTCCGTCTTCCGGTTCACCAGCGGCTCGAGCGGCCAACTGCCGCCTGTATGTATCCCAGAACTAACTTCGTTGGCGCTGCCGGCGATGTTTTTGACAGCGCAGGCCCCGGATGGCCGCTTTCAGTGCGTTGGCTGCTCGTGCATGCTGGCATCGGCAAGGTGGGCATTATCATAAGCCAGCATAAGGTACGCCTCGTTTGGTCCCTCGCGCGCCTGGCAGGCTTGGGCCGGAATTTCAGCGGCCTTCCCGCCCTGTTAAGTATCCAACTCACCTCGCGGACAGGTAGCTGGTCTTGTTTACTTGCAGGGACGCGCACAGGAGAAACCTCATCAAAAGTGTGTGTCCTCAGCTTGGCGAGCCAAGAAAAGGGCTCTTCTGTTTTGGCTCCCAAGCATCTGACGTCGATCATACGCTTATTGTACGGACGGTCCCAGAGCCCTCGCTTGCATCGCTATCACCAACAACGAGCTTCCAGCACTGCCATTGAGATGAAGCGCAGCTGTTGTGGAATTTGGGCCTCCCGAATAATGTAAGCTTCGGCGAAATCCAAACATCAGACTCTGAGGGGCGGGTCTCAGTTTCAACCGGCGCGACTGAGACAGGCCGGAGTGCATCTTGTCCCTAGCGTTATTCGACCGCTGCATTCACAAAGGTGGGTAAATACGGCGCTCTCGATACTGCATGAAATGGGAATGCAGCCACACGCACATACACACACACCAAAAAAAAAAAAAAACGAATGCACTGCACTGGCCGACACCTGAGTGAAGTTGGAAGCAGTAAGTGAAATCATGGAAAAAATAACCATGTGCGTGCGTGACCCATCTTCGCCGAGCAGCGAGTGACGCCTAAATGCGCCTACACTTTCCACCCCTGTGACACTTCTGGCGAGTTGATACGAAAGAAAAATAAAATAATGAGTGCCAGATATGCACATGATGAATTTGTTGAAGGGAGTCTCTCACCGTTATGGGGAATAATACATCTGAAAAACTCCCTTCTAGTTGTGAAATTTGAGACAGGAACTACTTAGCTACATTGGATCATTTTGTCACGAGGAATTGGCAATTTCCATCTTTCTGCCACTTCGCGCAAGTGCATCAATACTCGGACAGTTACACTCAAAGATCCGCCAGACCACTGTTATGAAAGCCATCCCATTTTTTGTTTTCTTTTGCTTTTTTTATTTGCTGGGTAGACAGTGAGGGTGCGCGAGTCGCTCTCTCTGTCTCTCTCTCTCTCCTCTTAAAATCGCAACCGAGCCAACAACTGCAACGGCACGCTTAGTGCAGCACGCACACGATGCTGGCTTGACTGCACGGCACACAACTGCAGCCCTACGTAATCTTCAAAGCGTGTTCGAAATACACTCGTGAATAAGATTAAGGTTTCATTTCCTTTGGGGCAAGAGCAGCGGCCAATCTTCGCATTCTATTTGTCTGGCTTTCGCGGCGCAACAAAGCTGCAAAGCGGTGGCATTAAAAAGTGCAGATGCTTAAACACAAGGCATTAAAGAATCAATTCAGAGTGGGGTTAGGTGCCCGTCATGAGTGACGCAAAAATTGTACGTATGGTTATCACCCTTTAATGAGCTCGCAATATGAGGCGGTTTTTAATTTCACAACCATCGCTTTATGGGGAATGTTTTTCTGAATTTAAAGTTTCTGCAGTAATTAAGTATCATAACGGAAGGCTGATTCCCGAAGAGTACGTCGACTATGTTGG
The DNA here is from genome assembly GCF_055883805.1 of Amblyomma maculatum. NCBI lineage: Eukaryota > Metazoa > Arthropoda > Arachnida > Ixodida > Ixodidae > Amblyomma > Amblyomma maculatum. Next base: position 66,272,472 of record NC_139344.1, read on the forward strand.
CGCGAGACTGGAGAAGACACTCTCGGAACTGCTCCATCTCTTTCGATTAGAAATGCTTCGAGAGATGCAAATGCTTCCGACAGGGGGCGCACTGCACGGAAAGGGATATAACTCAAGAGGAAGTGCCCTACTTTTTGAAGCTAGATCAGGGTGCCTTAGAACACGCAGCTACAAAACGAAATTTAACAATGGAGATGACGCATGTGCTGTATGTGGAAACACCAGTGAAACAATTGACCATATTATACTCGAATGTAATGGTATCCATCCGGAAGTTGGTGCAGGCGCAATCACTGTTCCTGAAGCTCTGGGGTTCAAGATAACAGTGGCCGGGTGAATAAACCGGCGGTGGAAACTAGCAAAAAACGACTGGAAGATTGGTGGCTTAAAAGCAGAGAAGTGACATAATGTTAGTAATGTAGGAACAAAATTTAATAAATGGAATGATGGTTTAGTTAACCATTCTAAATCAATAATTAAGATATAGGGAGAAAAATGAGTATGATAGCTACTGCTACCACCCCGTTTCAAAGGGGACGCTCCTATATTCCATCCATCCATCCATCCATCCATCCATCCATCCGATATCAAGTTGCGGCACATATCTAACTAGTTACTTCTCCACTAGCTGCGCAGGGCGGAAATTGCAGAAGCAGGTTTAATGCGTCAGCTTTTACTGGAACGTCGGCCTATCCTCATATTCTGGCGACAAATGAAGCGTTTTTGTGACGCCAGCAGCACGTGATGCGGTGTTCGTGAGCTCACCATCGCTCAGCTGTTCTGTACCATGGCAGAGAAGGTGGATAGCGTGAAGCAGGAACCGGAAGAACTTCGCACGTGCCGCCGCGAACCCAAGCTCGAGCGAGAGCTATACGTCAGGATCAAGAGTTAGGTGCCCCTAAAGCGGGACGAAATCATCGACGGCGAGAGGATCTTGACAAGCGAGATCGCAGAATTTTAAGGATGCCTCGGTAACCAGGGAATTCGCGGCATCCTTGAGAATGGGTCAAAATTCTGCTTCCAGCCCACAACAGGGAAGCCGGAACTACTGACCTGGGCGCAACGCATAGCAGGAATTTAGAAAAGGAGCGAGACAAGGACAGAGCCGTTTGGGACGGAGCCGAGGCGGTGGCAAAAAATGTGAGAAAGTATGAGCAGAAAGCCACTAAAACAATTGAAAAAAAAATTGAAGAAAACTAAATTTAAGAAGAGTGCAGAAGACTACAACACTAAGGATGCCGCAGGATCGACACCTGGATTTATTTGCAAAAAGTGTGAAGAATTTGTATAGTTGCACTCTGTAAGCATTCTTCTTGTCCACAGTACACAAGCCTGATTTTCCGTTCAGAGTGGTAGTGTCTGAGAACGGTAGCTGGCAGTCAGCTATAGGAAAATGTCTCCAAAAGCAGCTGACGACTTTGAAGACCTAAGACCCCTTCCTCGTTAGGAGTTCGCACCAAATAGCACAAGAACTGAAGCAGGGGCTTGGCATGACCACATCGGCCACATTGGGTTCTCCACTGACTGTAAGATCTGGGCTACGCCATACCACACAAAGATTTGTTTTCAATTGATCAGTGATAAATGGGTCGGGAGAGGTGCCTTTTCAAAATATGTCGGGTGTAAGCGGCTACCGTTTTTTAGCCTTATTGGTGTTTTATATGCAGTCAACTGCTATTAATTTTAATAAAACGTTTTACACACAACAAAATCTGGAATTTGCACCGGGTATTGTGTGGCACCCGTCCTGTTTGACATCTTTCTGTCTCGCATTAACAAGAGTTCGTTCAACTCGCTTACTAACTTTCTGGAAATGTAAACGACTATCTGGTGACAATGGACAAGCCGCATACTCCATCTATTGACAATGCTGTTGCTGACATTCTTGCTTCTTTTAAAACGGTCGCAAAAGGGTTTTTAAGTTTACCTATGAATTGCCACATGGAGACAGGATACAGTTCCTTGACCTGAGAAAATATGTATAGTCTTAGGTCACAAAAGGCACACCCCCCCTACCGCAGTGCCCATTCGAAGGTAATAAAACGAGCAATTTCCGTGAATTGTCTCAATTCCGCGTTGGGAAAATCATGTTACCATTAAATGTCTCAAAACGTTAAAATACAAACGGAGCGTTTACGCATGTCCGGCTATCATAAAGATACTTTGTCAGCAGTTGCAGAGAGCCTGCTGCAAAAGAAAAAGATCAGTAGAAAGCAAGATAAGCAAGATCAGAGTCTGACTACGCAAGCAATTCCGTACAATCGCAAAGTGTCTCCTAATCGTAAGAAGGTTGCAAAAAGAAAGAGTGTAAACATGCTCTTCTCCGCGCCAAGTAAGTTCTCAAAAATTGGTCCGATGATGGTGAAAAAGCACAAGCCGTATTGAAGTATCAAACACCAACTCTACTTCACTGGGTGCACTACCAAAGTAGTTTGCAGTGTTCCACTCACTTGTAATAGAACGTATACAGGTCAAATAATGGGAGAGCCAAGGAGCACTATACGATCAAGTCAAAGATGGAAGAGGAAGTAATCTTGCCATGCACTGCAGAGACTGTAAGTGTAAGCCGATTTCTCAAAAAAAGTATTTTCTTGGGCGCGGGAAAGATCAGATTAAAAGAGAGATTGTTGAGGCGTATCTCATCAGAAAACAGGAGATTAAAGTGTCAACGCCCCGTTATTGTTTTTGCATAATAATAAAATGGTATTTCTGTACAAACACGGTTGACTACCTCGTGGCGATATTAGCGCTGTACTTAAGCTTGCCCTTTTATGAATAAAATATAGTTGCAAGAGCAGCATTCGTCCTGTCGTGTGTGTCTCTTCGTGTCCTCGTTTCTTTAGCGCTGCGAACGTTTTAGACGATGAGCAGCTCTTACAACCGCCTCATTCATTTCCAAAAGCTACAGATATCAAGAGTAACGAGGCTGAAAATCTCATTACACGCGCGTTCGCGCGCGAGCGGGCCGTACGCTAGGCATTGATTAATGTGCTTGGCTCCGAAATGGAAGTGCCTCCATTCGACTTCCGTACGAGCAGCGCAGTGCTTAATTGTAGATGCTATGCAGCACGAAACAATGGGCACCGTTATCTTTGGTCACTTGATCTCGCCCTTTGCCCGCCATCTGACTTTGTGGTTTTGGTTGGATAACCAACCATCGGGCTGGGTCACAGCGCTGTGCTCAGGCATTGGTTATGTATTAGCGCTCCAAAGGTTTTAACTGTCGACTGGACTAACTTCAGTCCTCACCTTCCGACTATCCGATCGGCATAATTTTGCCAACCAACCAGACAGTTAGTGGCACGCTTTTCTTACTTTTGTGTTAGGTTAAGTGATCCATTCCAAGCTTTCTCAGTATAACATCACAGCTAGCTTCCTCAGGCTCAATATTTTTTCTGCAGTGACAACGGTATGCAGACTTGCTATTCCCACTTGTTGTATATTCCATAAAATTTGCAACTGAACTAGCATGTGTTACTGACATAATTTCCCAGAGATTGCTGTTCTTCTGGTGATAACTTAGCTGTTAAATGAAAACTGCGCATGTTGTTGAAAGCGTAATTCAATTTCTTTCATCGTTCGGCTTTAAAATGTAACACCAATAATTTCAGACCGAGGTGTCGCAGAACAAATCAGAACGAATTGAAATACGCGCAGTCGTATTATTAAAATTTCATTCTCTGATGCATATGCGTTGTTGTACAGATATTATTGTTTCATATATCTGATCAGTTGCCGAAAGTGCAGTGACTAGAGTAGCGTAAAAAGACGAAGGAAAAGGGCTTCCACAGGCCAGGCATATTAATTAGCATGATGACTTCATTCTAATGGTATACGCGTTGATTGGGTGCCACAAAAATGTATTTGAAAAGCTAGCTTTATGGAGTAAACCGCTTGTGACCCCTTTGTGACCAATGCTTACCAATATTCGGAATGACTTGCAACTTGTGAAGTCGGTGTGTCTGGTGTAGTCTCTTCCATCCTCTTTTGCATAAAGGACTCTACAGGCACGACATACATAGAAAGTCGCTCCCATGGGCCGCAGACGATTGTACCCCATGTGACATAGGCACATCTGTCACAATGCCACCAAACGAGCAGATAGTCATTTCTATTTCAACTGTGCATGGCTTTAAGAATAAATTTTACACCTTTATATGAACCCAAATGCAACTGTTGAAATGCATTAAACATATATGCACACAAGCTGCGAAGGTGAGAACCACTCTCTATGTCTTGCGAACGGTGGCCCAGGAGGAAGAAGATGACGGCTTAGGCAGCAGGGCCACCTGTTGCACATAGTGGGAACAACTCTCTTTAGATTATCTAACGACAGCTCTTGAGATGCTTGGGATAGGCTTCTCTAAACCACGCTAAGAGCTCTCTGAGACTGTCAAACACTTCTCAGGTTAAGGGAACGTTATGAAAGTCAACGAGGAAGAGTAGTGTGAATCTTGTTCAAGGGGCATTGACGAAGTAGAATCAGGGCAAAGTAAAGCATTATTTTTCGCATCTGGATTCGATGTCATTTAAAACTTATTTCTCATTTTATGTAACATCTAAAGCTCCGAAGGATGTAACCTGTATCTACCGCACATGCCATGGGACATATTAGCGCACTCCATAGCTGGAAAAATAAAATATGAATATCTGTATTAAGGAAGTATTTCATATTCCCTTTCGGCAATGCCGGGGAAGCTTTAAGTAGAGTTCTGCTCCATTGAGGTTGAGGTGTAGCGAAGACATCGACTTCACCGGCTTCGTGTCGGGCCAGAGTTAATGAAAGACGAAGTTGTGTGAAGAGCTTTTCGTGCAAAGGGTGGTATCTTAAATGATTTTTTTTATTTGAGCGTTGATATGTGTTGGTGGTGCGCTGTGTAAGTAGCGAATCAGAAGGGTCTCAAATTGTGATAGTTGGTGATCCACATGTTCAAACGTAGTTGCGCTTCTGAAAAACTTGGACATAGAAAAAAGGACACGAAACAATGGAGCGCAACGCTACTGTTGTCGATTTCTGTGTCCAAATAGCAAATGTTGGGTAACCAGTATCAGTCTTACCTCGGTATCAGTATACTCTTATCGAAGTAAGCATGTTCCTATTCCCTCTATATAGGTAACCGGCAAAAGATGCACGGTCATAATACCAACATCATAGGGCTGCAGTGTGTACTGCGTTAGCACTATAGCCCACTTCAGGCGAAAAAGCCAACGCGCGCGCGTGCGTCTATGTGAGCATCGCGCTCCGGCTACGGAAAGCGCTCCTCAGACCCAACGCTGGATGCAAATCCCGGTAGACATCGATAGAAAATGTGTCGCCCACCTACGAGCACCCATCGACATTGACCCCACAGAAGCCTCCACTAGCCTGAGGCCCCAGCTGGCAGCAGCGTAACACAAAAGCGACGCATGGCAACAACTAGCCAAAAGACGCAGTTCGAGGCCGATCAATGTAAAGGCGAAATGTGCAATCCGTACTGATGACGTATATCCGTAGCATCACAAGTCAAGTCAAGTCATCTTTATTTCAGCATCACAAGGATGCTAGGGGCGCAGCCAAAAAGCCTATTAACGGCTTGACGAGGGGCTGCGCCCCTCGTCAAGCCGTTATATCGTCAAGACGTTATATCTTCGCCCGGGAAACGGTTTTCTTTCTTTTTTTCGGTTCTTTGCCTGTCAAGGGTCACGTAGTAAAACATTAAGGAACGAGCAGCACCGCGATTTAGATGTTTCCAAGCAGATATAAAAGTTCGCATTCTATCTGACACTTCTCAACGTTTTAACGTGATGGCATAAAAAAAGACCCGCTAGAAAAAAAAAAAGCCCCAGCATTTGTTTTGCCGGCGCCGGCGTTGTGAGCAAGAAATCACTCTCGCTCCCGTATTAGGTGGCAATTGGCACGTGACATGCCCGTTCACTTATTCATTGTTGGATTGTGCTATGTCACGAGACTGGGAAGCTTCTTCGCGGCGGGAGGGTGTGATGGAAATCGAACTTCGGACCCCTGGATCCTAAGTTAGACGTGGTGCACCCCCACTTTTTCTTTTTTTTTTCTTACCATCGCTAAGTCGTCCTCCACAAGCGACACCCTCAAAGAAACTCTTTCGCCCAGTTGCGTTGACACATCCCACTTTCGCTACTCTTTCTCCTCACACTGTTTCAATCAATTCACGTGAAATATAGAGGAACTGGTGAAAGCTGCACACGTCCCCAAATGATCATCTTTCTTCATAACGAACGACATTTGCGTCTGCCTCTAAAGCTTGGAAAACGATCCTGAGATAACTAATAAAATGTGCTGATCAGCATGAAGTTGCAAGAAATTAGGAGACGCTGCGCTATTTGCTGACAGGGCCTGGAGTGCAGTATTTACGCGAGCTCATAAGAACTACCCTCAAAGAAGCGCGGTGATCCCGTTTCCTTCGACAGTGAGCCTCTGCTCCAGATGTGCCCCTTAGCTAAAGCCAGAGCCAGAAAGTCAGCGAAGCGAAGAGGCGTCACGTTTTCCTAAGTCCACATAACGTATTTGTATATCCTGACCGACTTTCCGCAGTATGCGTTAGCCGGCGAGTTTGTGCATCGGCGCTCCCTTCGGCGCGCAGGGGCTCAGCCGCCGTTTAATTCCCATAGAGTCCCTTTACGAAGGCTATCGCGACTGTGTGAGGCCCGTCGCTTTATCCCGAACCCGAACAAAGGAATAGAAAATATCCGCCAATAGCGGTATAGAGAAGCAACAAGAAAGGCGCGTATTTGTGCGGGCAACTTGTCATCAAGATCGACGTCGCAAAATACCGAACGAGAAGCCGGTGGCAGCGCGCTCGTGCTGGGCACCGTCACTCTGAAGGTGAGCGGATCCACAATTTTGCGGTGATAACAGTGCGCTCGCGCATGCAAAGCCCGTACTCCCACAGACACCAAGGCGCTCCGATGGTCTTCGGCTGAATCACCGAGTCCGGCCGGGCGCCGCACATGCAAGGCGGTCGTGCCAGAGCTACGGACGAGCAGTGACGGTGACCAGAGCTCAAGCATTCTGTGCACTTCCGGTTTCCTGATGGCGCAAGGTGAAATAAGGCAGCAGCATCCTTGGGATTGCTTCCATGCGTATAGCCATGGAGCACCTGCCTACAGCCTCGCCACCTATATGCGCAGAATTCTTCGGATAGGCAATCCGAGGCTTAAGTTCATAATCAACTTTCAAGCATCGCCTTCTATAGACTCCGAGAAAACTTGTGGTTTCTACGTGGGCATAGACCACCAACCACCGCGGGTTCGTGCGTCGCGCGAGCCGAAGCCCCGATCAGCCGTCACCACGCGCACACTGAAACACCGCAGCGCGCACTCAACATCCACAGGGAGGAGAGCGCTTCGCTGCAAGGACACAAGCCTCCAAGTTCACAAAAGAGACGTTTATTGAAACGCCGTCCACCAGCGGCACACACACACACACACACACACACACACACACACACACACACACACATATTATATATATATATATATATATATATATATATATATATATATATATATATATATATATATATATATACATATATATATACACAAACGCACATATACACACATACTCAGTCACCGTGTTCCCGGAGCGCGCGAGGAGCAAGGCTCCCCTGCGCGCACGAAGTGACACGGAGTGCGCGCCGCAAGCACGCAAGGGCGTGCTGTGATCTCTCTCTCTCTCGCAGTGACCAGAGGGTTCCTTTGAGATAGAGTGGGCAACCACCGCAAGGTACGCCTGTCGTGGATCGTTGGATCACAGTCGACAGGCTCGAGCTTCGCTTTCAGGTACGACCCGGAGCAGACGAACTCGAGTACACACTGGTCTGCGCGGACAAAGGCCGGCAGACAGGAACAGTAGCGTACGCACCTTGCGATGTCTCGGAGGGGTCTCTCTCTGACCTCCGCTCGGACGGTCGCGCAAGCGCGGCCGTCGAAGCGGTGCCGTGTTCCCGCCAAAAGGCGCCAATGGGAACAGCCACTGGGACGCCAGGGCGGAGCTGTGGCCGAACGACAGTGACAAGTCGTCCGAACCTCTCTCCGCCGCCTCAGGCGGGAGAAAGGAAACGAGGAGAACAACATGGCACTGGCGGCGGCCGGTCAAAGGGCAGCCGCGGCAAGCCCGAATCCCACAAACTCCAGGAAAAAGGCGACTCCAATCTTTCTTTTTCTCGTTTACCTAAACCTTTTCACCGCATTGCGAAGTAGAAGTGTTTCTTAGTTGTGATTTCTATAGATGCTGTATCGCATACAGATGGTGAAAATTAGGCGAATATCACTGCACTTTTAGACTTAGATTCGTGGCGCGCACGTAGCAGACATGCGCGTTGACTAAAGCGCAATGTGAAGACTTCACAGACAAACACGATTACAAAGTCTTTGAAGGCGCAACTCTGACAATGCATTCTTTCTCTTATATATTTATTTTACAAATTCTTGCGTGAAGAGTTAGTACCCGGCTACGCCTCCTGTCATCGATTTCTGCAAGCTTTCCTGCATCCGAAAAAATCTCCAGCGCTAAACAAGGCCAGAAATTTTGTGCGCCAGCAGTCGACGGATGTTTCATAAAACATGAAAAACCAAAAAAAAAAAGGGGGGGGGGGATTATAAGCAGTCTGGTATAACGCCAACTTGCACCAGCCATGCGGAAATTAAACAATGCGAAAAATGAAACAAAGGATTTGACAGCTAATCCTCCCGCTTTGAATAATAAAATTGCGAGTTTCACACTTTGTCTCTCATTTGCAGAGGGGATGAAACCGCCGCCTTCAAATAGCAGGCAAAATAGAACCCAGGTTTTCAAATATGATTATTGCCAAAGCTAAGCAAAGGCGGTGAACAGCGCTATTCAAGCGTTTAGTTAACCTTTGCTTTTTATTTTTTTTTTCCCCGCCGAGCGCGCGCAAATAAATTTGCAACGGATAGACCGTCGTTGCTACCATCATTCCCAAAAGTAGCCGAGCGGCCGCACCGTTCAGCGGAGCGGACGAGGTGCGTAGCGGCAGCGCAGCGGTCGCAGTCGCTGGCCGCTGCCCTCAGGCTGGAAGTGCAAGCTCACACTCGCTGACGTCGCATGGTCCCTTGCTCACCTTGTTCTTTTTCTTTAGATGATAACAAGTAACCGGATTGCATGTGCGACTCAAACGGCTGCGGATATGGCACCTTAGGAGCGGTGTGCTAGCATAGAAAGAGTGCATAGCAAGAAAGAGAGAAACATTGTGCACAATGTTTCTTACTGGCTGTCGTCGTGAAGCTACGCTCTTTGTTCGTGTGAATATCTTGCATGTTTAATATCAGTAAGTAGCCCCCGTAGCTGCAACGAATGGGCAAATACTTGTTTTACGCGCTCATTTGTAGTCTTGGCAAAATAAGATGGGGAACGGGTCACGAAAACGCTCGCTTTTCCCACTGTTTCTAGTCGTCTGTTGTGAAGCTTCATTAAGATGAAGGAAAAAAAAATAATGATGCAAGGTGTGCAGTTTCTAAAGTCCTTATATTGCTGCGCACTGCATTTTCCTTGCCGGCGTGCATTTCTTTTCGCGATGGTGACGTTAAAGCAAAAGCTTCAGCAAAGGTTTCGACTGCCCCTGGAATATTAGGCAGTCGTGAACGCGGGAAGCAAACATTCTCTAACATGTGGTACGTGAAAATAACCTATCCATTACGAAGGGTGAGTGTAAAGGGAACGTGTTTCTAATTACATCCAAGCTTCCGCAGGGCGCTTACCATGCAGCGGCCAGGGTCTGCAGGAAAACCGGGAAGTCTAAACTAAGTTGTAACCATGATATTGCGTTGCTGCCCATGGTCGCATCCATCATGTGTTTAAAAAGGTATTGATAGCCCTATTCTGCCAGCAGGCACTGAGCTACAAACCATATGGCCAGCTAATACCATGAAATAGAAATGGATCGCGCCCCGATGCCGTGCGTCCTTTTTTTTAAAAAAAAAAATTACCGGAAGCTATTAATATTAGGTTCAGAACGTAGCATTTCCGTAAAGAAACAGACTTAGTGATTGCGAAAATGAGTTACAAACATATGAGGCACGTGAACCCATTGCTTGACTCAGTTTGTTCATGAAGCGAATGTTGCCCCAGCCGAATTCAATAAGATAATTATCATCACGAAAAGCATTACGCCCTTTTGTGCATTACAAAGAAACGGGATATGCGATCCGTGGTAATAGGCACTTGGTACAGCAGAACATATTTTCCCATTTTGTTTTCTCCCATCCACCTGAATGAAGCGACGCAAAGGAAGGTCAGGAATCGCTGGAAAAAGCGCATCGTGTTCTTGAGGTCGGCTTCTCCACCTTACTATGCAGGTACTCAGAATCTGCAGAAAAGGGAGTAAGTATTTGCCCTTTTATTGAAGCTACAGGAGCTGCGCACTGGTTTCTGTTCTAACGAAGAGCGCAGCTTTGCGGCGCCAGCCAACCAGAGCGCTGAGCGAGACTTCCTCTGCTCAGCGCTCTACCGCAGCATTACAGCGCTCCGAAAGGGAGCTAAAGCTAGTCCTGAACTCGTAACGATTAATTGGGATTGCCTTATAGAAATCCCATAGGCACACGTTTTTGAAAATTTAAAGCTATAAACCTGCTGAGTAGGACCTTCGGATATATATTGATTATTGCGGAGTTATACAATATGGGAAAAATTAATTCGAACACATTATATAATAAAAGTTCTGAAATTCCTGGGTATGATGGTGCTGTTTAAAACATTCCCCGAGAACAGACTTGGTATTTTGTGCAGGCTCTAGCATGTACGAGCCAGTTTTATATTTATCTTCAATCTACCTGAAAACCAGTACCATGAAGAAGAAACGAAGTATCCGTCCCTGAGTTTAACGCAGAGGAACGTCGAGTAGTGTAAAAAAAAAATGGCAGTGGCTTAGCTCTGGTTAAGCCTGGTAAATTGCGTTAGCAATGGCCGCATGGCTACGCTTGTGTGTTCGCTTGTGGCGTAGCTTATGTAGTTCAATAATTTGGCTATAGAGTAATACATGACACACAATGCTTACGACTGTTCTTCCGGCGATTCTTCAGACGAACTGTATAACGGAACCTTTTGCTCCCTCAGACTTGGTCGGCATGTATTACATACCTTAGCATTTTGTACAGTCTCATCGTCCCAATCTGGGTAAGCTAACCGTTGTTCACGTTCTTCAGCAGTCTCTTGAGCCCGTTGCCGTTTTCTGGCTTCGGCGCATCGCCGATGCTTCTCCTTGTAAGACTACATAGCAACTGATTTACCCCGATACGAACTCCTATTTCTCTGTTTCCACTTTCACTCCTGTTAGCGATCGTCTTTATTAATGCGCAATTCCTTACCCTGGGTGGCGGCCGTCCGCCCCTTGGACCCTGAGTGGTGCGTCCCTACCACCGCTTTGGCGCACGTGCCTGGATTTCGACGCGCGCATGCAACATCGGACCTTGCTCGCATCGCATGCGGTGAGAGAGTGCGATCCGGGGAACGCAAGGAGTGCGAAGTGCGTGAGGTCGAGAGTGAGCGGTTCGTCAGTCCGGAGAACGGACGCTTGAAAACTGTGTGTGGACGTGCGTGAGCAGTCCCCCCTTCCTCCCTTGTTCAAGTGTCGACGCAGCTACGGCTCAAGGTCAAGCTTGGCGTTGCGAGGCTGAAGCAGCGGCGCCGCGCTGATCGCGTCCTCTCGGCTGAAGCGGTTGCTGTTCAAGGTCAAACACGGCGTCGGCCGGGGATACGCGACGGCACGAAACCTGGCGCAGTATTGCTATCGCAATAAAAAACACGTACCAATCCCCCGACTTTAAAGAATTCCTAAAGACATGGAGTTCGAAATCCGCCCTCCCTCCCTTCACCCCTCCCACTTAAAAAAGGTTTTAATTGGATAACAGGAAGGGAAAGGCGCAGTATCTGTCACGCTCATGGACACCTGAACCTCGCCGTAAGGGAAGGGAGGAAGCTGGGAGTGAAAGTTGAAAGATAGAAAGGGGAGCCGTAGTGGAGGGCTACGGAGTAATTTCGACCACCTGGGGATCTTTAACGTGCGCTGACATCGCACAGCACCCGGACGCCACTTCGTTTTGCCTCCATTGAAACGCAGCCGCCGTGGAAAAGCAGGTCAGGAACGAAATGTCAGCCGCGGCGGGCATAATTTCCTGAAAAATTTCTCTAATTATTTGCCTAATTAACACTATCTCACTAATGTTTATTCACCCCAGTTTAGTGATTAGTGTCAATGGGGTGCTGGTGTACGCATAATAGCTACTTTTTCTTACGCCGCCACATTACATTCTATTCTACTCAGCGTTTTCGTTACTCGATGCATCCCCCCCCCCCCCAATGTAATGTCCAATCGGACCTTTAGGGTAAATACGGAAAAAAAAAAAGAAAAGAAGGTGATATGTCATTTTTGTGATGAAGAAAAACTGGGACTGGCGTCCGTATACCGTCGTGGTATTTCTTGGTGTCAGCTCTTCGTACCTCGTCCTCGTCCGCGACGCCGTCCACGGCAGCGGCATGATAGAGCAAATGGTAGCGAAACTCCCATAGAAGCCTGCGCGTCGACTGAGAGCGAGGCTTTAGTTTCGTGCCGCCCCCTGCGAAATGTGCGGCAAATCAAACACGTCAAGTTGTGACGTCACGGTTACGTACTATCGGCGGTGAATTTGTTTTTGTTTTTTTTTTTACTTTTGAACGAAAAACAAGGCCGGCGACGACGAAGGCAGAACTATGCTCGGAGAAGGCGGAATACCGTAACTGCTCAGCCAATTTTCCTTGACATGGATTTCTACGGCCAAGTTTTACGTCAATTCAAATGTTACGGCGTTTTCAACCAAGTTATCATAGCATCGTTCTGGCTCCGTCGTCGTTAGCCTAGTCTTTCGTCGCGAGTCATGTAAACGCATTCTGGGGCTTATTTTCGGGCACGTTTGTGAACATAAGGGGCCTTCAAGTCAATTCGGCAAGCACATGGATAAGAATCACCCCCATGGCTTGAGGGGCTTCACTAAGGGCATAAATGAGTAAAGCTAGGCTTTTGCATCGACAGCCAGGCTTTATTAACTCACCATTACATGCATAGACGCATCAGTTCAGTTCAGTTCAGTCGTTCAGTCGTGTCCGACTCTCCGTGACCCTATGGACCATGTCACGCCACGCTTTCCGGTCTCTCACTATCTTCCTAACATCGCATAACTTCATCTGCAGTGCCTCGAGGATGCCATCTAACCATCGCGTTCGCTGCCTACCCCTTCTCCGGCGACCCTCAACCTTTCCCAACATCAAATCTTTCTCCAGCGACTCCTCTCTTCTCATCAGATGACCAAAGTAGCTGAGCTTTAACTTTAGAATTGGACCCTCCAATGAGCTGTCAGGGTTCATGGTGGACAATATCGACTGATTTGATCTTCTGGCAGTCCAAGGAACTCTCAAGAGTCTTCGCCAGCACCACAATTCATCAGGACAATGCAAATCTTGAACTGTAGGAAGGCGACCACGGTTCATTCGTCTGCCATGCATGGTTTTCATGTATAATCCTCGTGGTAGCATGACCTGAGCGCAGGTCTGCAAACGAGACGCGGTGCGATTATAAAAGGGCAAGAGATTTCGCGAACAAGCAAAGTGCATATCAATGTCAAAGAACAAAGAAAAACGAACGGGATAACTATAACGCTAGCGTTAGAACACCTAGCTATAAGAGCTTAAGTAATAAATTCAAACGGGGATGGTTACTATATAGAAGTTAATGCGTCTGTGAAATGAAAATAACTGCAATACAGCTTCGCTCCCACAACTAAAATTTCGCCCTGTTCGCGATTCCTTTCTGTTACTCGCGCTTCATCTGTTGCTGATAGGAGTCAATGTGAGGCTAAACATTTGCAACTTCAGCAGTCATATACGTGAGAAAGAGCGCACTGACAACAGGAACATTCGTGTGATACTAGCTAAAGCCCATTCAGCGAACGTTGGTGCGGTAATGCGACGCAGTAACCAAACACGCAGCAAAGGGCCGGAGCGGAACGGAAGGCTTTACGCAATGGCAATGCGACATGTGTCTAGAGAGCAATAAAAGCTCACCTTCACCGTTCAATTAAAATAGATTCAGCGAGACGCCGTTCGTCCGGACGTATATTCGTACAGTACAAGCTGCCACCTTTGCGTCGTGCCTGGGTGACCGAGCAGTGACGCAGCATTGTCTCATCGTCCGAAAATGGGCCCACGCCGCGGCAATCAGTTTTCTCAACGAACACGCTCAGTCTTTGCCTTGCTGTAAAGCTCTATACTGACTGTTTGACACAGATAACCCACTTTGCACGCTGATGCTTGCAAAAGGCAGCACGCAACGTTGAATGTTGAACCGCGAGGGCGATGACGCACCCACCCCGTGGGTAAAAAAGCTTCGATCTGAGTCATGTCCGAGCTTCCGGCATAGAGTAAGATATATATAAAGAGAGGACACTCCCTTAGGGCCCCAGCGGCCCACTTTTGGATTTCAGCGCACAGCGGAGTCGACGAAGCGTGGCAGCCTCAGAGCGGGACGCTTCAACATACTAAATCTCGGAGGCCGCAATGTTACTTTCGGTTTCGGTTTTTCGCATGTGCCTCAACCGAACACGCAAGATACTGCCAAGATCAATGCAACAGGTCGCGCTATTTGGAAGAAAACGCGTGCAGCTGCCTACTGACAGCGGCATCAACTCGATGATTATGATAAACGATGCAAAGGGCCCCTGCGAACTGTGTGGCAAAATATGAAAGCACAGAAATCAAGATTCCTGCAAAGAACTAGAACGTAAATATATTCACGAGCAGAAATGCATGCAGTTTTTGTTTCTTGCGTAAAAAAAAAAAAAAAAGAATTGTCACATTTATAATAATATTTTCGCTTGTTCTTACCGACCTCTCTCGGCCGTTTAGTATCCGCTGCATAGTTGCCCAAAGGCCAGATATGAGATCATGTTCAGATCTAAGCTTTTTTACCCGCGGGGTGGATGAGTCATTGCCCCGGTTCAACATTCTACGTTGCGTGCTGCGTGCAAAGTGGGTTACCTGTGTCAGTCAGTATTTCGTTCTGCTGGTTGTGGTATAGCTTTACAGCAAGGCGAAGACTGCGTGTTCGATAAGAAACTTATTGCCTGTGCATGTGCGCATTTTTGAGCGATGGGACAATGCTGCCTCACAGCTCGGCCTCCCAGGCATGTCGCAAAAGCGGCGGCTTGTTTTACGGATACACGTCTGCACGAGTGACGTCTCGCTGCATCTATTTTAATTGCACGGTGAAAGTGAGATTTTGTGGACCCCAAGACACGTGTCGCATTGCGCAAGGCCTTCCGTCCCGATCTCTTTGCTGAGTGTTTCGCTTACTGCGTCGCACCAACGTTCGCTGAATGTGCTTTAGCTCGTATCACAGGGATATTTCTATTGTCAGTAGGGTCTTTCTCATGTATATGAATGCTGAAGTTGTAAATTTTTAGCCTCACATTGACTCCTCTCAGCGACAGATGAAGCACGAGTAAAAGAAAGAATCGCGAACAGGGCCAAATTTTATAGTTGTTGGAAGCGGATCTGTATAGCAGTTATTTTGAGTTCTCAGACGCATTAATTTGTAAAGAGTAACAATTCCCACTTGAATTTCTTATCTAAGCTCTTACAGCTGGGTGTTCTACGCTAGCGTTACAGTTATCCCGTTCGTTTTTCTTTGTTCTTTGACACTGATATGTGCGTTGCTTGTTCGCAAGATCTCTCATCCATTTATAATCTCACACCATCTCGATTGGACACCTACGCATGGGTCCTTTTGTTATCACGAGGATTTCACGAAGACCGTGACAAACAAATGAACGATGGTCGCTTTCCTACAGTTCAAGATAAGCATTGTCGTGATGCGTCTAAGTAAGCAGTCGTGAATTAAAGCCTGGATTTCGATGAAGCACAGCTTCACAATTTATGCCCTTAGTTAAATCCCTCAAGCCATGTGAACCTTGTCCATGTGCTGGCCGAATTCACTTGAAGGCCCTTCATATTAAGAAAAGTGACTGAAGAAATAAGCTCCAGAATACGTTTACATGACGCGCGACGAAAGACTAGGCTGACGACGACGGGGCCAGGACGATGCCGTGATAAGGTGGTTGTAGACGCCGTAGCATTTCAGTTAACGTAAAGCTTGACAATACAAAAATCCATGTAAAGTAATGTTGGCTGAACAATTACGGTGTCCATTTTTCCGCCTTACGCGAGCATCGTTCTGCCTCCGACGTCGTTGATTTTGTTTTTCGTCGAAAAGTAAAAAAGAAATCAAATTCCCCGCCGATAGTACGTCACTGTGACGTCACAAGTGTCATAACGTGACATCTTTGCCGCACAATTCGCAGGGGGCGCCAAGAAACTAAAGCCTCACTCAGAGTCGACACGCAGGCTTCTATGGTAGCATTTACTCTTTCTACCATGGTGAATACGAAAAAAATTATTGTGCTTGTGTGCAGTATTTAAAACTTAGGTTAACAACTATGCTCAACAAAAAAGATGCCTTAGAATGCTATAAGAAAATTTTTGTCTCGAATTCACATCAAATTACAATTCTTTTCTTAACTTCTTTAGTGCTTTTAGGTGGTCTCTCTGAGTTGACAAGGCTGCGCTAGGCAGTATTTCGATTTGAAAGCTGTAGGCACTGCATATTCAGAGTGATGGTGATTGCTTATGTACATTGGTATTCATAAAAAAAATAGTGCAACGTTACGAAATCGGCGCATCTTTTCTTAGTCAGCGCGGTGTCACGGGAGCGCGCGGGCACGCCTAGAAAGTTCCAGAAGATTGAAGAAATCTTTTTCGCGCGTGGAGAGCGCGTAGGAGTGCGCGCATCGGCAGTGACGATGGATGATTCACCCGCCGCAGAGAAGCAGCTAGTCGACTTCGGAAAATTTCAGCGCGCCTGAACAATGACGACGCGCATCTCGGCGGGAGAAAGAGAGGACACTTGGCGCGTTGTCAGAGAGACGTGGCGGATGCTATATATTGAGGTCGCGTGGTCGCCTCGCTTCGGCAAGTTAACGAGTGTCGCAGGGAATAATCAAGTGCTGCTACTCTGCTCCCGGTGTCAATCCGCTGTTCGGCAAGCAGTGCCGCTGATCTACAAGGGAGTGGCGCACGTCTGCGGGACGACCGCTATGTGAATCTCCATACATCGGGCTGCGAGAGTGCCCGGTGAACAATTTGATGTTTATTTACTCTGTCTCGTGCATTGCTTTGAAGGCTCTGTGTTATTAAAGCCTCTCTGGTTGTATGATTTGCGTTGCTCTTTGTGAACCTCGTGCTGTGCGTTTTAAGTGTTAGTGTGAGTACCTCTCTATTATCTCTGGCTGTACAAAGTTTGTTTCGTCTGTTAACTCGACTCCGACCCTTTCTCTAGTTTTAACCGGCGAAAGCTGGGCACCAAACGGCCCCCACCTTCTTTCACTACACGTAGCCGAGTTACGGCTGAGCTCGTCACGCAAGCCGAGGGCATCTCCTTTTGGACCGGAACCGCTACCCCCAACCACTCTAAGGGTATCTGTGAGTCTGCGCACCAATAGTGACGCATCGTTATTAAAATTTAATTATTAACGGGTGACATCCACCTGCAACTTGGCGGGTGCGCATATGCATGCGCCCGGTCGCAGCCCGGTCGTAGTGTGGTTGCTGGTTGCATTACGATAACACAGCTGAAAGACTGAAATGATGCACTCGTGGACTGAGAGCGTAGTGTGGTTGCTGGTTGCATTACGATAACACAGCTGAAAGACTGAAATGATGCACTCGTGGACTGAGAGATCGAGCGGCCGTGGCACAGTTGTGCTGAACATGATCACTAATGCACCAGTAACGAAATGATTTATGTTTACGGCTTATGCCTAATGGCACAAAACAAAGCCCCGCCCCCTCGGTTTGCAGCTAGGTACATGAACCACCGCGCTTCCCTGCTTCGCGATGTGCGGCGGCAGCATGCGAATTGCGTGTAATTTTTGGTCTGAGTGCTCGGGGCGTATAAACTTGTGCCGCTATTGGCAGTTAATTTCCCCCACTCAGGGCGTCTGCCATGCCAGGTACGAGCACCGCAGCTTAGATAAAGCAGCGAGCTGCGCTGAAACCGACCTCGGTCGAGAACGGAGGACTGCCAGAGCGGGGAGTTTGCAGAAGCTTAACCTGCCCTCTGCGATGTTCGGCGGCTCCCAAAAGCGACCTCCGTTACTCGGCAAGAAACGAGGCATGCGCATTCGCTTTAACTCAACTGGTCTAAGAACTTGTGTAGCATTTATAACGAAGATTGGATAGTTTCCGACAGGCTTGCGCTTCTTGTGGCAGCAGGAGTTGCGCGTTAGAGCGGCGGTTTTATATGAGCCATTGGTAAATGTCATCTCCCCAAGATAAACCGTCAGCTAAGGTATCGTTATGCGGAAGTCATACTGCGCAAGGTGCACCTGGGTACTCTACTTCTTTTCACGGGAACTTTGCCCTGTTCACGCTGCTCGCTCTCCGAGCCCTTTCTGCCGGCGCGATGCTACGTCTCCGCTTCTCGTTCGTTAGCCCAGAATTGCAATGCCTCCACATACGTTGGCACTTTGGGAAGCTCTCCATGTACTCGTTCTGTTAGGGAATTGGTAAGCTCCTCGCGATGACCTAACGTGCCCGGTGCATGTCCGCTTAGAATCATCGCCTGCTCTCGTCGTCACAGTGCAAGCATTTGATTTTCATTTCATTTGCCCTTCTATACTGCCTTGCGTTCAAGGAAAGGCTTTCCTTGCGAATGTGAAAAAATTGGAGGCTAGCGTTCGTATGAACATATTTATGAGCATTTTATGCACACTGCGAGCTAACCAAACCATCAAAAACTGTCAAACTCAGAGAAGCAATCGAAGACACTGCAAACCGTGCGAGCGCGGACAAGAGCTCCGGCGAGGCATACTAAGAGCCCTGAGCCCGGGCTCGAAGGCTCGAATGCAGCACAAATAAATGAGCTCTGCGCATTTCAGAAGCATAAACAGATCGTTGGCTAGGGTTGTCTCTTTGGCCATTTCAGGAGGATAATGTTCATTCATAAGCGGGTGAAATTTGTCCCTTGTACCGTAACTTTGATGTAACTCCCTGTTTTCCTTCATGTGTTTCGCTGCGCACGAAGTGGTAGCCAGTTTCTAATGTGAAAAACATTAAAGGGCAACTCCGGCGATTTTTCCATGCTCACAGATATAAACAAAATTTGCACAGACGTTTTTCACAATGTCAAGATTACGTGTTCCAAAAAGCACAGCTAAGGACGCTTTGGTTTTCCCCAAAGTAATTTTAAAGATAACGCTGCGGGATCCGCCACTTGCGCTGTCAGGCAGAGAACTTTTACGGCCAACACTGGGCTTGATGACGCCAAAGTCATGAAAGGGTTTCCGAGCAGATGACGGCGACAATGCAGTGGCTCTACTGGGCGCGCCTTGTACGGTGTGGCGTCGCCTGTATGATTTTGAGCGGTGCTATTGGTACGCGGCAGGGCGACGGCGGCGCGACAGGCTGACACAACGCAGTCACGGCTGACAGCTTGCTTGCAAACAGCATACATGGTGGAATCACTGCAGTCGTCTAGTTTCAGCTCACGCTTTAATGAATTCCTTTGTGGTAGCTAGTGTTGAGTTGTTAGCTGCATGAGCTTTTTCCCTTCTTTTTTTTTTTTTTTTTACGATATCTATTGCCCGAGTAAAGAGAGCACGAAAATCGACCTGAGAACGCATGTATTCTCGGAACATTTCACGCGGGCCTGCTACCAACACAGGACGGCTCTGAGAGAAGAGTTCGGCTTCACTAGTACTAGGCGATTATTGAAATCGGATGCTGTGTGGACAATCTTTCCGCACACGACATAAGCTAAACCGCCTGCCGCAGTCTACCGGTGCCGGCAGGGCGGAATTTTTTCGAGCCACGGTCAGAAATATAGCATTTTAAAATCTGTTTATCTCTTAAATATTACGCGACTGGATAAATTAGTGTAAAAAAAAAAAAAAACAAACCCTTACTGAGGATCGCTGATCTACAACGAGACTCTGGGGATAACTGCGATACAAGTAAATTTCTGCTCGCATGCCCCGCTACCGATATGTGGCTCAGCTCATCCGATCTCGTACTCTAGCTCCGCTGCAAAGGCGTCGCCGAAATTATATCTTTCTTTTATTTCGAGATAGTTGGGTTGAAATGAAGGCTGTTCTACGAACAGACCATTATGTAGTGCTCATCAGTTCCGAAGAGCCGTTCACTACGCCTTCGGTGTGAAACACTTTAGGCCTAGCGACGACTATATAGGGTGCAGCGAAGGGCCAGATCGCCTTTGTAAACTCGCTGCATTCAGTGCGTCAAACGTTCAGAATTTGTCGTCTGCTTTCTTGATGCGGCTGGGGTCGGTCATTTTTCGATGTACCGCTTAACATACATTACGCCGAGCAAACGATTCTGAGAGGACGGAATGCTGAAATTTACTCTCGAAGGCTGTATCCGCCTATATGACTTGTTGCTCTTGAAACTTACATTAGTGTGCGAAGTGCATGCAGTGGAAACTACATGGCCAGCCCGTGCTCTTTAAATGTTTGCACTCAGGCTCGGCGCACCTCTCGTATCTTCAGTAAACAAACGCCGACACCGCCGCTGAACTTCGTAATGGATAGCCGTGATCAGCAGGTTCGTTACGTACGTATGTCATCTAACACGTCAACGGGAATTTCAAAGCTGCTTTCGCTCAGACCACAATCATTTTTGCAACTTATCGAAGGCCTACAAAATTTGTGTATTCTCCAATATATTTCCAAAAGGCATTAGTTTTGGTCGTGTCATCATCATCGTCATCATCATCATCATCATCATCAGCTTGACTATACCCACTGCAGGGCGAAGGCCTCTCCCATATTTCTCCACTTAACCCGGTTCTGTGCTAGCTGCATCCACTTGACCACTGTTGGTCGTGTAGCAGCGCAGAAAAAATTACATTAAGTTGAACAAATGTAATGCGGTGGGAATGACATTAATTGTTTTTATATGGCAAGGTTATTGCTTTGTGGACAATAATCTCGCTTGCAGCGAGCGGATTTGGGGTCGGTATCGAGAGAAAAAAAGATGAGAATTTGTATAGTAACGATCGGTCACCTTCATATATACTGGCCACCGTTATCGGAATTTGTGATTGCATAAATGACTTAAAAATTATAGAGAATAATGCTTCATTCGGCAATAATTCAGCAGCATTCAATATCTCTCGTTCATTCTGCCTGCATTGGCCATGCATGCCAAATATTGTTTTGTTTTTTTAATTGCAATAGAATGACAAATCCTAGCTGTCGCTGCCCGATAACATCGAGGACAACTCACCGACATCACATAGTACGTTTCACATGGTGCCTTACGCGACAGCGATTGACGTTCGCACACTTCGGCAGAACGGCAGCGGGTGCGTGCGGCTCAGCAGCACGCCTGTGTCACCATTAGGTGACGTCACACAAAGCAGTGCTCTCCGGGAGTCTCAATTGTGATTGAAGTTTTTTGCTAATTTAAAATTATTGCTTGTAATAATGTAATCACATACTGTGAAATATAGGTCAACCATTAACTCAGTGCGGTCGAAAAATCGCCGGAGTTGCTCTTTAAGTGACTATGTTCGCACTTTTGTGTCATCAAAAGTTGTCAGCGTGATTTCGAGTCGTTCAGTAAAAAAATTAGGAGAAAAAGAATGGTTGGTAGAAGATGAAAAATCTTCCTAGATGCCAAATTGGGTCAATGTGGAGTGATTAATTAATTAATAGGTTGTGTCCAATCTGAACGAGCTGCAAAGCACGCTGGGTAATTCCGACTTCCGGGTCTTTCTGCGAGACGCGCGTCTGATGCCCTTTGCTTGAAACTCGGCATCGACAAGCTCAAATTCGACTCTTCACGCGTTTTATAAGCGCGAATGAAGTGGTAGAAAAGGTCGTAATGATCTGCACACATATTACATCCCTATTTAACGTTTCGTATTTGAAGAAAACGGGTGAAAAGTTGCTGCAAGTGCAACCATTACGACGTGTGTCATCTGTTCGCGCTGGCGTTTGCATGCATCATTCATTCGGTCAAAGATCATTTTTCGTTGATATTATCAGACCGTCGCTACATATATCTCTAAAATATGTTAGAGTAAGCATTTTTATAGAGGTATTTCGCTAGCAGAAGCCGGTTCATTAGACTGCCGGCAGCCGCAGTTTAGCGATACCTTGGAGCTGACTGTCGAGCAAGTTGTAGCTGCGACGGCTAAGAGCTTAAAGCATGTAAATACCACGCGGACATCGCGCACATTTTTTTGCAGCCTCTACAAAGCTTTATCGGTTTATGCTGTACTGCCCGAGAGAGTCAGAGCAGCTAGGGTTTCTTGTCTTGCGGTGTACTGCAGCTATCTGCAAGCGCGGCCGGTACACCACGTTTCAGTTGCTCAGCTAAAATAGTGACATGCGATTCTAACAGTGTGTTGTGCTATTCCTTCAGAAGATCTAGATTTACTAACCTGTGCTTCGAAACATTAGAAGCTACATGCTCTTGACAGCTCAACTGATTTTGTTTACATATGTGCTTTTTTTAAATAAAAACTGTAGGAGGTAGAATGCCAAAAAGCTGTATCATGGTTAAAATCATACTGTCAGTCAATGAACACATTAGGAGGATCACGAAATAAATAAAAATCTCTCTCAAGCATTTGATTTTTACTTGAGTTGTATTACAAAAATTTAACTGCATGATATATATATAAGTTGCATTTTTAGCCCTGCTGTATTCATTCTGCATGCATTATACCCCAAAATGTATGTAGCCTAGAATGTACTGCCAAAAACCTGTACTAATGTTTGTTGAGGGCCTGGGTCAGCTAGCAATGTAGCTATTCCGGCCTTAAGAGAGACATATCTCCACCTGCCGAGGTTGCAGTGCATGCGAGAAAACCCCACTCATAAACAAAATTAACCAAGCATAGTGTGTGGGACATTTTACAACATTCACATACAACGGTGGAAGCTCTCCATGCTTAAAATTCCCATGCTTGATTCCCCAATACTGAATGCTGCATTATGTCGGCCAAAAAGGGAAGTACTAAAACAAAAGCTTTGTTCTAATGGTATCTCTTGAAGCCTCCACCTTTCAAAGACTACCCTTGTAGTCAAGATAGACCGGATCAGGTTTTTGAAAGCGCTGCCTACTTACTGGAGGCCTTTGCCACTAGGAAAAGACGAGTTAAAACTGCCCAGCCACACTGGCTCAGAGTGGCTCGAAGTTATCTGGTAGTCGAATGTGAACACCGCTAAAAGCGTGCGAAAGGCACGTCGCATTAAGACTCGCACAACAAGGGCGTCAAAGGGCGCGCATCACCTTACAGCATTCGATCGCTTTCCCTGCCATGCTCTCATCGCGTTGACGACTCTAAGAGGACTCGTCTGCCTCTGTCTGGTCATCCACGCATTCCTGGCCACTTCTAGCAGAGATGCAGCGAGAAGATCAGAGAAGCCATGCGCGCTGCAGCCAGAAGCCTAGTTTGTAGGGAAGCGGGCCACTTGCGCTTTCGATATAGGGCGCGACTTTGATCCCCGGAGGATTCCTGACGTTCTAATGGCCATGCGATGCAAGTGTGCGGGTAGCCGGCGCAGTGACCTCAACGACTTCCGGTGCGCCTACGTCAGCGCGAGGCTGCAAGTGTTTTACAGGATGACCAGTTCTACAAACTCACTAGAGAGCATGGCGAAAGCAACAGCATCAGCCTGACGACATCCCGCGTCTGTGCTGCAAGTCCCACTGCCCTGGCGGCGCCTGTCCCCGAGAGGCCAACAGTACAAAGGGAGAACCTACCTTAAGGGGATACTTTGGAACTTTTCATGTAGCGCGAACCTACTAGCGTTTAAATATTTTACACAACCCGTCATTCATTCCACTACTGTCATATGGCATCAATTTGCAGGTGTTAACATTCATTAACGGGAACTAGCTGGCACAGCGGAAGGCTGTTAGGTTTATTTTTAATCACAACGAAACCTCACCTGTTTTCGACAAAGTTACAAGATCAGGACTGAGTCCAATTACTGAAAAAAAAAAAAATAGAAATTTGTTGTTTAAGCTTCATTATTAAAATAATCTAAGGTTACTTGAATTTCGACATTCGCAGCATGACCACTGTTTCGTTCATCTGTGCTGCAAGAAGCCGCCATTCATTCACTGTGCTGCGTTTCCATGCCGGAAACAATACTTATTTTTGCCTCACATAATAATTGACTGGAACAAACTAGATATAGATTCAGTTTCAAAAAAAATATTTTAACTCTTTCAAACTACCTTTTGATGACGAACGTGTCCCTCGTTATCCTGTACTCTCGATTTACGCAGTTGGGTGCTCTTTGCTTGTTTATTTTGTACAACTTGTGAATCATAGCTTTTTATTTCTTGGCTTAGAAGTCTTTAATGTTTCGATACAATTTTTTTTTTTGTGTTAGCGTCTAAATTGTCCCGTCTCTAATTACTTTTTCTTTCTTTTTTCATCTTACCATTGTTACTCTACTCCTCCCCTCCCCCTTCCACTACAACAACCCTTCTTCGCAGCATTCGAAATAAATAAATTAAACTACCGGTACCTTTCGTTTGTTTTGTAAGACCCATCACGTCTAAAATTTTATTTCCTGTAGTTGTTCACAGCGTGTCATGAACCTCGATCATTCCGCATGGGCAGCCAATGCACGTTAATAGGCTGCCGCGTAAGAAGGTACAGTTTGCCCAAGAGGGAACCTTATAATCGTAATCCAGTACTTCATTTTAGTAGACTTACTTTTTTACATGATTATTTTTTAAACTCTTGCATCTTGAGGTGAAACGTAGAATATCTGCAATGCAGAACTTCTACCGTCACATTTATTGCCTACGCCGCCGTACCCACACACGTATCCGTTCGCTCGTAAACGTGCTACTAGAGAGTAGGAGGCGTTTGAACGGATATAAATATATTTAAAAAACAATATTTCCACCTGCCCCATCCACGAATAAGTGAAAGCGCTAGCTTAACTACGCACTTCCCCTCAGCCAGCCGCCTCCAATCCGCCTCCTCCAGAGCTGCACAGGAGATTATAAGGTTGATCTTAGGCCATCGAGGCTATCTACCAGCGTCGGCGATGCGACGCTATCGTCATAAACCACGACTTCAAAATTGCTCCAGCCGCATGCATCGTTGGTTCGATTATTCGGTACCCCGGTGATTTTCTATTCTCGTAATAATAATAATAATAATAATAATAATAATAATAATAATAATAATAATAATAATAATAATAATAATAATAATAATAATAATAATAATAATAATAATAATAATAATAATAATAATAACAATAATAAGCTAAAAATTGCAAAGGTGCAAGACAGCAGAACCTTAATCGATATAAAAAAAATAAAAAGAAGAGAGAGGATCTCTTTTAGAAAGTGTCGGCACACGATTGTTTAGACCTTTTTGCGAATGGATTGCGAACAATACGAAAAGAGAACCATATCTAAAGCTTTGCAAAGAAGCCTTTCAGATACTTTCTGCCAGTTCGTGTCCGTATCGTCGAAAACAATCACAGACAAGCCAGTATTCTCGTCTCCTCGTCAGGCATCAATCTGGCGGCAGCAAGTTCACTTGCATCATTTGCCGAAGAGGATTCGACACTGCGATACTTCGCTGCCCGTAAGCAAACAAAAAAAAAAAAAAAAAAAAAAAAAGAAGGAAAAAAGGAAGGAACTAGTTCATAATATAAGTAGCAGCGGAAAAAAGAAAAGCTCAGCTGCAGAAATAAAACGAAGATAGTTGTTTACACAAAAGGCGCATGAGCAAATAGAGGCGTTTGTATATAAAAGCGTGGGATTTCTATTTGCTGGGCAGCCATATTTCTTCCTCATCGGTGAGTGTTTCCATCAGCGCAATGGAATGAATAAGGCGCCACGAATTTCAGAGCCCAAATAACCGAAGCGTTGTAATCCCGAGTGCCTTAAAATGCGTCGCGGATGGCAGCAACTGATTTCTTTTTTTTTTTTTTTTTTTTTTTTTTTTTCTTTTTTTTTGCGGCGCTAACTGAAATGTGGAGGATTAATCGCCATAGGTTCTGGGAGTACATAATTCCGAAATCAGGAGAGTGCGGCCAATGCCCGCCATCTAGTGCCGAAAAGGTTGCGCTGAGCAAGGCTGAGCCGTGTGGCTCCGCCCGGCCTCGTGATTGATGAACTGTCGGTGTGAAGTGGCGCTCCGAGGCCATGCGCTAGGGAGTTTTATCCCCGTGCCTGGGTGAATTCCTTTAGTGTCTGTTATCGCTTTTAAGCCACGATTCTTTCGGGTATCTGTGCGTTTGTCTGTGAGAGAGACAGGGAAATTCCTCAAGTGAGCAGAACTTTCCACGCCACTGCTTACGGGTGAGCAAATCTTAACCTGAGAAACTATATGACCATGGAGGAAACACAGCACGAAGTTACGACCAGAAAAGAGGAAGGTTACCTCTGCGTTAGGCGAGATTCAGCGACAGCAATCGGCGGATTTTTATTTCACGATATAGTATTGCGCTAAAAGATTGCAGAGCGATATATGCACATATGTATGGATATAGAGGGATCTTTTATAGTTTTCCACGCACACCCGTTATTCTTCGATTAGCGCCCACCTCAAAATGCCCTTCCCTGCGCTCTCGCCATATCCTTCCGCCATCTGCACTAACCACTCGTCGCGTGTCTCCCGTGGCCCTGATTGCGTGTCGTTTGCGCTTTTCATACCTTCTTCCTTGCAGGTTAACTACCGCTGAGGTGGCAATCACCGTTCGATGGGTCCTCTTATACGCTGTTGCCATAAACCCCTTCCTCCCCCCCCCCCCCATCCCTTCATGGTACTCTACCATCATTTGAGCATTCCTACACTCGTCATACCCTCTTCCTTCAAACGTAATCACATTCCAAAGCGCAAAAGAACAGTTTTCATTCGGTAACTTACATCGACAGCAGCCATAAATAATGACACTTCTCACAAACCCTCTTTGATCACAACCGCTGAAGGTGGCACGGAACACAGATAACAATTGGTGGCCGCTTGTGCGCGCTAGTTCACATCGCAGCTTCTGCATCGTTAACCGGGGCTCGCCGTCATGCCAGTGGACAGTGTTGGGAAACAACGTCAGGCCCAGAAAACCAAAAATCCGCCCTCCTTTCGCAGAAAACTTAAATTCATTACAACGCTTCTTGGATGCCAACACACAAACGCTCATTTTTTGACGCTATAGTAAAGCATCTATGTCTTCAATAGTTTCTCTTTATGTGCCACGGCTTCCAATTCGAAACTTTGTATTTCTAAGCAGTTCGTGCGTTGATGCCGAGCTTTTACGTTTCTTTAGTGGGATTGAAAAGTCCCGATCATAACTATTCACTTTTTCCTTTGATTAGTAAAAAAAAAAAAGAAAAAAAGAAAAAAAGAAAGCTTTCTTCAACCGAGGACATCGCAACTGGAAGAACGAATTCGCATTTCGCGCTTCAGTGGTTGAAAATGTGGTAATTCAAGCGTGGCAATGCTAATTCGCGTACCCTGTTTGAGCCGGCTGCATGCGGCGAAGCTAATGAAGGCTTCTTCTTGGTTGTTTCCCTGTTTCTTGAACTGCGTTTTAGCATGTTAGAAAAAGGGGGGGATACGCAGGTGTATGCAAAGGCCTTGTTTTGCACAAGGCCTTCTTCATTCGCAGCGCGAGAGTAAGAAGCCACTAATATTTCACGTTGACATTTTTTCCTCTGTCAACAAGACGGCTCTTCTTTGTGGGTTAAATCTGTATATTTGAAATTTAATTTGAAAGTTGAATTTGAAAATTTGAATATTTGAAAGTAATCTGTCATCTATATCTGCGTTTTTGTATGTCTGTAACAACTCACCTCCATAATGTCTATGGCCCGGGTGGTATGCGAAATAAATAAATAAATAAATATTGCTGTTTTCTGGATGTTTGATGAAAGTAAACAACTAATTAGGCCAGTATAACGTAAAAAAAAAAGAAAATATACTTCTGCTTCCTCCATGTGATGCAAGTACTGTTTCATTAGCTTCAAACTAACAATAGGCTCGAGCTTTTTTACCTCTCTAATCGTAATACTCGTAAAGATGTGATAAGATAAAGATGCGCTTACCCGGAGGTATAAGGAAGTAAGATATTATCAGCCCTAACAACACTGACCGGCCTTCACAGTAAAAAGGCAAATACGACCGGAAGTAAGTAGTCAAAGTTGATAGTGACCTATACCTGTCAAAATCTGGGAAGATCTGCCGCACTTTGCATAACTCATCTGGGCAAAAAAACTATAAAGCACAAGAACCAGTTCATTTGGACTCTGACACATTGATATTCACGCCGGCGTGTGATACGTTATATTCATTGTGTGTATCTGATTTTCGTGTCTCCGCAATGTTTGACGTTTACTTATTGTAAGCGGCACGGCGAAGTTAATGAACCAACTATCCGCGGGAAATATTCTACAAAACATGTTTTTATACCTTTTTTCTCTAGGTTTAGCTACGGTAGTTTTGAATGTGTGGATTTTTTTATCCACTTTTGATGCCGAACTCCAGGAACTCCAGGGAACTCCAGGAATGCGGAGGCCACTGGCCTCCGCATTCCATCTTGCGGCCAAATCGAGCGCTCACAGCAGTACGTTGCTTACGTGTTGCAGTATTAGAAAAAATAAAGTCAACGTATAAGAGCATTCTGGAAACGAACGAGCAAGACCAAGTAGAACACCCACGTGCGCCTTCCTTCATTTGGAAAAGTGAAGCCCTTCTCTCCGATCATGCCTAGATGCCCTCGCGTCATCGTATACCCACGATGCTCTGTAACAATTGCGCTATAGTTTAAATTCCCCCCTCCCCCCCAAGAAAGCAAAACGAAGAAAGTTCATGCACTCCTTTTGTCTCAAAGCAATGATAATAATAATAACAACAAAAAAATAAACTAGACAACCCTCTGACCCCACTATACAGCACACCGCGGAAATCAGCCCGGAGCGCCCCGCGCGCGCTCCGGCTCTGCGGTGGCCGTACAGTGGCGCCCGACATTTTGCAGGCACCTGAAGCGGCTGCGGATAAAGGGTTCGAAAAACAAGTCGTCAAGTGAGGCACGGCTTCTGCAAAGCAGACGGGACCGCGGCGGAAGCGCGAACAAAGAAAGAAAGGGGCGCCGAGAAAAGCCTGTGACGAGCGGTTGGCGTGAAGCAAAAACAACACGCCAGCGGGAGAGATCACGGCGGGTGAATCGGCCGCCATCATTATCGTGGGCATCGCGGGCTGGTTGCGTCAAAGGAACGTCTTACAAAGGCCCCCTGACAAACGCGCCGGCGCTCCGTGGGGCCCCCCTCCGGCCCAGGACGCGCTTTAGGGCTGCGCTTCTTTTCAGGGATGCCGGGGCTTCAATGGAGTCGCTTACGGTTTCGTGAAGATGGAATGCACTGCCGTCTGTTGGTTTTCGAAGGGTGCGCTCTTTCGTGCAGGCCTCGGGTAGGCACGGGGATGCTGGGCGGCTGCTTTCTCGGTTCACCGGAGGTAAAATGTCACCCAGCCGCCGAGAGGTGCGCGTCGGCATAGTACTGCGGAAGGGGGACTCACCAACATTCCGCCAACCGTGCCTGCCGCGATATTGTATATGAAGGGGTCTCGAAATGATTCCTTAGCCCCTACTCAACGCCCTCCAGTCTGCGGTGCGTGTTTTCAATGCTGATTTGTTCGATTGAACTCCAAACGTACATACATTAATGCAATGTCAGCACTTCCTCCTTTTGCAGTAAGCTTTAGGCAAAGTATCAGCGCTACCCTTTGAGACTTGTCATTCAACAAAATCATTTAATTCCATTATTTCTCGGTCGATGGTGCCCAGCACAGGATGAATCACGGATGGAAAGCATCACCGGCGCTGAGGTCCACATTAAGCTCTTTTTAAAGGCACTTGGGATGAACCTGCGCGGTGGTGAGGTACAGTAAAGGAGGAGAGGTCGCGTTTCGGATACCGATAAGGGTGCTTGATACCTTACCTATAGACCAACACCGATCTGTGGCGTAAGTAAGAAGCTGGCGCTGCCGTCGCCCCGCTGGACCGACTAGGAGTGGAAAGAAGGCTCAGCGCCCACAGGACTACATGGAACCAAAATATTGGAAAGCAGTTTTCTGATTGCATAGCGCACCTATAATGTTGTCTTTTGGTGCGGAGTAACCATGAACATAAAAAAAAGATTATTGAAGTATGATATCTCATTACAGAAGCGAAGTATATTTAAGACACCGCGAAACGTAGGCGGGTAGCCGAAAAACTTACAAAAACAATTTTACCTTTTCGGAGAGCATAACAATAAATGAGGAAGATGGCTAAAAGTTGGCAAGTATTAAAGAAACAAATATTACAAGGTGTGTTACGTCATCTCAAAGTCAATCTATATATATTTTTTTAATGCCTCGATATATGCGTATCACACAGCACAGGGATGTCTCTTTGTTTCGGCTGCGTTTCAATGAAGTTGAAATGAAGAGGCCTCTGTGTGCTGTGAGTTGTCAGTGCCCCCCCCCCCCCTACCACCAGCACCTTTTTCTCTCTTTTCGCTTTCACTACCACCTTCCTCCCTTCCCTTACGTCGAGTATCAGGTGTCCATGGAGCAAGTGTGACAGATGCTTCGTCTTTCCTTTCCTCTGAACGAGGGATTTACTTATTTAAATCCGACATATTTATGAAAAGCTCATTATCCGCTGGGTGCTTCTCGCCCTGCAGTGGGTATAGTCAGGCTGGTGATGATGATGATGATGATGATGATGATGATGATGATGACCGCGAACTATAAACGTCATTTAGGCACGTACTCCACCCCATCGGCATCTCAACGTTGCTCAAGCACATATACTTCGGAGGATTCAAACACTCTTATTACACCTTGCAGACAATTCCATTTCAGTCTTCGTTCACACCCTTCCAGTTCCAACTGTCCTGCACTGTATGCCAATCTAGAACACTGCCTCTACTCCTGTCCAATCGCCCAGTCCAGTCACTACATCCCCTTCCCTTTACCTCCCTCTTGGAGTGCCTGGCTGTCATCGGCACAGATTGAAGACTAGCTTGCCTTAGTTAACCAGGCGAAGGATATGTTGAGTGCTTAATTTGCGCTCCTAAATAAAGTGTTTTTCTCCCTCTCTCCTTCATACCTATTGCATACTTCCGTGTTTGGGCATCATCCCTTTCGAAAACCGCTCTTTTGTTTCGTAAACACGCCACAGGACGGGAACTTCTTATACCACCCAGCGGCCACAAATTACAACACTGGCGCCAATTCCCCCTTTAGTTACGACCTACAGGTTGGAGGCCCAACTTTGGACCGAACCATTTTTGGCGCGGGGGCAGGGTCATTCTTAAATGCGCTCTGGCAAGTCGATGCGTGCTATCCGGAGATCGCACGCCGTGCGCGCGTATGCGCGCGAGCGAGCTGCCTTTAATGCACTTTTTAGGCGAACGCCTTTCTAGGCTTACAGAACGAAATTCCGTGCGCTAGATTTGTGCGCGAGGGTTGTGCGCGGGATCTGTGCGTGGGATCTCTGCATGGGATTTGTGCATAGGATTAGTGCTCTGATGCGTCACTTGCTAATAAAGGATGTATGAGGAGGGAAATTAGGAATTAAAACGGTTGATGGTGATTGGTAATAAATAAAAGTTATACGATAGATATCGATAGAGTTAATGAATTACGATAATACTAATAAAATGACTAACAATGACTACGGAACGACAAATATGTTAAACGACGGTTTTTAATGACCGCAACTGACTGTAAATAAGTAAAAAATGCTTAGCTATGAGTGCTAATGACTACAATGACTAGGTATGACTCAGCATGACTACGGAATGGTCAATATGTCAAACGAAGACTTGTAATGCACGAACTGACTGGAAGCTAGTAAAAATGCTGAGCTATGAGTGTCAATGACTACAATTACTAGGTATGACTCAGCATGACTACGGAATGACCAGTATTTCAAACGACGCCTTGTAATGGCCGTAATTGACTGGAAATGAGAAGACATGCTTAGCTATGAGTGATAATGACTAGAATGGCTAAGCATGACTCAGCATGACAATAAGTTGTCGCATGACAAGCGACAACTTGAATGACCGCAACTTATTGGAAACGAGGGAAATAGGCAAATGATGACAGGCAAGAGAGGAAGGGTAGGTTTTCGCCGTTCCCCTTTTAAGACGCTTATAAGAGGCCCCTTAATTTTTCGCCTACTTTGCCATTGCTGCTGGAAACTGGTCGCAGTGTCGCGTCTAGCGCGACCAACTCGCAGCAGCAATGACAAAGCAGGCGAAGTGCACTAAAAGCAGCTCAATTGCGCGCATACGCGCGCACGGAGTGTGATCTCCAAAGAGCACACACCAACCAAACACCACGTTCACCGAAGCGGTAAGAATTATGCGAAGATACACGACTGAACATTTGCTCGTCTTTTATGCAAAATTTTCACGTGAACTGAATCTCTGTTCTTAAAATGGAGCTACATTCGCGAAAATGCAACATACATAAAATACATACGCACATCACGTAGGGGCAAAAGGTCACTTGTGCACTCGCCACGCTGTGCTCTTCCACTGTCTCCCAAAACGTACCGGCTTTTCTGCGTGTCGATCTGAGTAGTACCCGGACAATTTTCAGTAGAAACGACGCATAAGCGGTGCCATCCAAAGCCAAGCGAAATCGAACTGGGGCGGTGTCACGACATAGGTACAAATTTCAAACCTCAAGGCACAAAACCAAACTCTGCCGTAGCTGTCGTTGCACTGGTATGATGCAATTACGAGCACGTGAAGGAACAGCACGACAATTCGACAGGAAGCGCGAAGTCTGCGCACCCAAGGCAACGCCTGCAAAGCGGCCGGCGGAACTCCCGAAAAACACACACACCAGTCAAATGACGCCGGTGACGCACGGTGTAACTAGGGTGCTGCATCGAAGCACCTTAGGTGCAAAGGCCACAGAGTGGCGCGGCGCGGCAGTCGAGAATTCAGAAGAGACATACAAACGAGACGGAAAAGAGATAGATAGATCGAGAGAAAAGAAGCGGAGGCTTCCAAGTCTGAGGGCAGGTTCGTTGAATTTGCCGGGACGGAAGCGGGCCGCGTTTTGCTCCCCCTGTGCACACCACTGCATTCATCTCAGAATTTCGTGAGCCCTTTCGCGCCCTTCCATGCAGATAATATTCGAGGACAACTCACGGCAATGTGGCCAAACGCTTGGCAGAAAAGGCAAGAACATGGGCGTTTGTCTCTTTAACGTGAGGAGGGGACTAACTGAGCCATAGCCAATCCGCATTGTCTCTCCAATTTCAGCTCCTTGAGCCTCTACACCTCTACCACGAACGAAGAACAATGCCCTTTCCATGCATAGAGGCCAATTGTCCGTCGTTTTCCCTTTCCTGCCTAGGCCTGGCCTCATTGCCACAAAAAGGTGTCGTCGAGTATTTAAGCCTACATATGAGCAGCTGTTAGTATTCTGCAGTCACTTCGAATGCATCGCGCCGAACCGCGCGTTTTCGGCACTCTCATTAGCATCTCACCCAAGGCTCCATGTTCTTGCTAGTGAGGCATTTCGCTGAGTCGCCGCATGTCGTTAATCTGACTATTCTGCATATACAGTGGGGCTAAAATTGTTCGACTGCCATTCAGCCTCGGTGGAGAGGGTCGTAGCACCGCGGTCACTGTCGAAGAGTGCCTCGCCGTTAAGAGGACGCGTATAGCTGTTTTGTATGTATTTTGGTTCTCTCTGTTTTCCCTTACTCGTCGGCCACAGCCGTCGAGTCAACATCTCGTGATGCAAAGCGGATCACATGCGCGTGCTATATTGTTGCTCCCGGTACGAAGCGACCTTTAGGGCCACCACTTCAAACGTTGCATGGCGGAGCGAAAATTATAGCACTTTATTTTGAGTTACTTGACTGAAAGACAGCCACCGGAGGGCCTTAACTAAAACAACTCCTAGAAGAGATCAACTGATTCTGAAGTCATACTTTACAACTCCTCGTTCGTAACCGGCGCGGAAACACTCACTGACAACTGTAACTGTGTTTATTCAGTTTTGTTTTGTTCTCTCGAAAACTCAGAGTTACGTACGCGTGTCAAAATTAAAGTGCTGTAATTTGTGTTTCTTCGCTGTATGATTTTGTAACTGTTTATCCACTACAGTAATATTGGTATATCAGTTTAAATGTGTTCTAATTTAAGCCTATAGTTCAGGCAACCTCTCCACAAGCGCCGCTGGCACGCGCCCAATGGTGAAGAAAATACTTCCGCACACGCGCGTCCTCACAGCAGGTAGTCTGAACTGAACCCAAGTGCGACCGGAGGCACAAGTTTAGAGAACAAATTTTTTTTCATCCGCCCGCAGCCGCGTTGTCACAGTAGCCTTTGGGGTTTGCATGCGTTATTCGAGTCGCTTGTGGGAATGAAGAAGTCTTCGAGGAAGTATGAAGCTTTCTGTTATGATATAGTCCAAACAAGTGCGTTTTGTCTGCATTCGTGGGGAGCCGAGGCAGTAACTTCCGCACAGCTTAATCGTCGTGTTTGGTGTCAAGCATCGATCACGAGGCGGGCATTACGTGAGTAGAAAAAGAAAAGCTTCGAGTTTTACCGGCATAAATACTCCTTGATGAAGACAGGCAACTTCAACTTCATTGAAGCCCAGTTATGTTTTAAGCGTTTGCTAGAAGAGTAAATTATGTATGTATGTATGTATGTATGTATGTATGTATGTATGTATGTATGTATGTATGTATGTATGTATGTATGTATGTATGTATGTATGTATGTATGTATGTATGTATGTATGTATGTATGTATGTATGTATGTATGTATGTATGTATGTATGTATGTAGTGTGTGTGTGTGTGTGCGCGCGTGTGTGTGTGTGTGTGTGTGTGTGTGTGTGTGTGTGTGTGTGTGTGTGTGTGTGTGTGTGTGTGTGTGTGTGTGTGTGTGTGTGTGTGTGTGTGTGTGTGTGTGTGTGTGTGTGTGTGTGTGTGTGTGTGTGTGTGTGTGTGTGTGTGTGTGTGTGTGTGTGTGTGTGTGTGTGTGTGTGTGTGTGTGTGTGTGTGTGTGTGTGTGTGTGTGTGTGTGTGTGTGTGTGTGTGTGTGTGTGTGTGTGTGTGTGTGTGTGTGTGTGTGTGTGTGTCGTATTTGTGACCTTAAATACACTGGCTCTGCAATGCTATGTACCCTAGTACTCTCCCCAGTGTTCATCACGAAGTCCGCCTGCGCGTTCGCAATTCGCTCATACGGTTACATTCTCGGTGGCAGAGGAGGTGTACGAAGAAAGCTGCTCGCGGAATTCCACCGCACGCTCCGGTCTTCCACTCTGTCCTGGTATGCACGCGCCAGCGTGTGTTTGCTCGCCCCGCTCGGGGACTGCGCGGCGCCCCTCTGTCGGCGCCCGTTGCGCAATGACGCTGCGCGTGCGCACCTTCGGGCGTTGCACCGACTTGTGCCACTCACTGCCCGATTGCAGTTGGTCTGTTTACAGTCCGCGAAATACTGAAAGAGAGCGGCCATGCAAGAGGGCCGGCGCATGGGGTGGAGCCAATTCTTACTTTATCCTTGGATTTCAGAAGCGTGCCGCGCTTTTGATCGCCGTCCATGGAGTGCTGTGGGAACGCGTGGGCATAAACGACTCCCCTAAGAAAGCAACGCCAGACCTGCAGATGGCAACCGGCTGTCGAACGTGAAAGGCGTGGGTGCAGAGCTCAAAGGCGATGTACCGAAATTCGCGCGCGCCGACCCTGAGCCCGATGACGATATTCCATTCCTGAAATGTTTTCTTTGAGCTTAGGTCGTCGTTCGTGCATTTTGTTTTCTGTGTCTCCCTGATCCAGCAACAGTTCCCCACGCGATGTGCTGTGGAAAAGGAATAAACTTTATTTAATGTACTGCTAACGTACTCCCAATAATAAATCGCGTGCGTCTTCCGTTCTTCATAAAGCGCATCGTTTTCTTTTTCACATCGAAATGGGGTCGCATGAGACGGGCAAAGTGTTAAGCGCGCATACTGGAAGCATAAAATGAACGCATGCTGCCGCATGATCATTCCGCCAAAGAATAAGTCGACCTCTGTTCAGTGGGCTGCAGAGAACAGTACTCCGTTTACCAAAAAGCCCTGAAAGATTTTTGAGTGAGCACAGTTTCCATAATACTGGCGCTATGTTAATGTATCTATAAACACGTAACAAGACTAATACATATGCATTTCGCGAGAAGATGGAAGTGAGCGCATTAGGCAGCAAAGCTGATATTTCCAATTATATCCTCCTATAGGTCCGTCGGCACTTGGAAAAAGGATAAAGAAATTAAGAACCTGCAGTCGACACTTCGTTCTTTCCTTGAATCAGTGCCCAAGGTATGGTTACCACCAAGGGTAAACGTTCACGTACAATAACCTCTAGTATTAAATTGACATTCACCAACTGCTAAATGTGCAGACTTGAACTTGCTGCCGCCCGCGTTCTCCTTTTCTGCGACATATATTCCCTCTTCAAACAAAGTTAGCACACGAACTGCTAGTTCAATCTGCCGGAATGTGCAGAGGGTGGGCAAAACATTTTAAAGCTGGTCCGTGTTTGTGGCGATGGTAATAAATAAATAGGTGGTCTCCCTACCTACCGGGTGTGCCGTGCTAACATTCCCAGGTCAACTAGATGCCAGCTAAGTAAATTCGTTCTCGCGAGTATTGCACTCCAAACCGTTGAAATAAAGGAACCACTGCTAGTTTACAAAACAAGGAAAGATTTGCGATTTAAAGCGGAATTCTCAATGTTCAAATAGAGCTATTTAACACTAATTTATGCTCCTGTTTTTTTTTGTTTCTTTTTCAGTATTCACCCTTTTTGCGAGACTAAAAAATTGCTCCTCTCCTCTTCCAATATCCTTTCCCTCGAATTTTCTACAAAACTTTGTAACTATACTGTGAATGAATAAAGTGAGCACAGGAGCAGACGTCGTCAGTCCTGAAGCCCTGTAGAAGGTCGGCACGCTTCAGTCCTGTCCTTATACAGAGCTTCATTGAGTGCAAACAGATGCTTTCATGCTTCGCGTTGCTTTTGGCTCTTCCGACCCGCCAGCAGTTCGCGGTGCCACCTGCGTATATGCTAGCAGCACGCAAAGCAGACTGTGCAGACGGCACACAGATTGCCAAACATATAATTTGTAAGATGAACTGTGTTGGTAGATTTGTTTACAAGGTTTTGCGTCCCAAAGCAAATGACGTTATGAGACTCTACAGTGGAGGTCTTCAGAGATTTTAACCGCGGTGAAGCGACACCACCTAACGTAACTTAACACAGCGCTCTCCACACCTCTAGAACCTGTCAATCACTTTGTAATCACTGAAGACTGGCTTCTCCCACCCTCAAATTACGCCGTCTTTATAATTTCGGGCGACCGGCATACCTCGCTGCTTTCAGGCGGAGGAGGCAACCCGCCTCCCTCTATTTCCTCTAATGTATCTGGGTGAAAAGACGTGTGCTGACGTGAGCAAGCATGACTTTCTCCAGCTGGACAATGCCAGCATGTCGTCGTTCCGCAGGTTGTCGTGCCAGCGGATCCCACCGCTGCCACCAATGTTGTGCCGGTGGGGTTATCACACAGTAGCCCACCGTCAACAGGGTTGTGCCAGTGGATCCTGCAACTGCCACCAATGTTGTGCCGGTGGGGTTATCACACAGTAGCCCACCGTCAACAGGGTTATGCCAGTGGATCCTGCAACTGCCACCAATGTTGTGCCGGTGGGGTTATCACACAGTAGCCCACCGTCAACAGGGTTGTGCCAAGGATCCTGCAACTGCCACCAATGTTGTGCCGGTGGGGTTATCACACAGTAGCCCACCGTCAACAGGGTTGTGCCAAGGAGTTGGTAACGCAGCGCTCGTCACCCGTTTCGTGAACGAGGGCTGTCAGCTCCCTGGGCGGTAGCGATGAATCCGAGTCGGCGTTGGTGAGACGAAGAAAAGGCTTTATACACTATTTACATGCATTTACACAACAAGATCGGCTCTGTGGCCGAAAGCTAACATAGCCATACGCGACTATTCTCGCGCAGCGACGGCCGGGGAGATTCCGCCGCGTCCGCACTGTCAAGAGGCGAACTGCTCCCGATGGACGCTCGTGACGAACTCACACTCGGAGTCTCGAACGGAAGCACTTGAGACTCCGTTGCCGAGAACCGTTGACGCTCAAAATGGTCCAATCCGACGGCAGCACTTTCGCAGGGCCAATGGGAGAGCTTGCTGCGCTCTCGCTTCAAATATGCCGCGGGGCGAGAAGGGGTTCACCGTCAGGGCCACGGCGCGCCGTGCTGTCTGGACGTTCAGCGCATGTTAAAACACGTCGCTTCTGTCCTTTTGGTACGGCTCGCCTCCAGTGCACTGGTGCTTTGCAGAGAAGTATCCAGAGTTTGTGAAGGAGGCGTTCGCCGAAGAAGTTTGGCGTCCGGCTGAATTTCTGGGCGGCTTTGGCCAGGCACAACAGCACCCCCGCCATCAGACAATGCGCCGGGAAGACGAGCTGCTCGCATGTGGCTCGGATGCCGGGCGCGCTCGTTCGCCAGGTTCCTCCAAGCTCACGTACAGTGTCCGGGCGCCAGGTAGCCTCACGTGCCTCGGGTTCCACTCGCCAGGTCAGGATCTCTGCCGACAGCCTTGTTGCCGGGGCACGCCGATCAACTTCGCTCGGGTCGCTCCGATGCCCTTGCCACTCGCCACTGGTAACGGTAGACTTTTCTGCGGCTTGCGAAACCGACCGACAACAGGCAACACCCAACACAAGCAAGTACCCTCGGTCACCCGTCAAACACCAGACAGAGGCAAAATTTCAAATTCAATTAGCTAAATTGTTGTCCCCTTTTTGCTCCCACTACAACAAGAGACAAGTGTATAGGATGCAGTACACAAGGTTCAAACAACAATTTTGCATATTAAAGATACATTAAGTAGCAAGGAACATTATCAATCAGTAATGGAAAAGAGTCTCCTTGAAATCACTTGGACCGTAGACCACAACTGAGGAAGTAAGGAGGTAATTCAATTTTGCCCCAATCTGGCTACAAAGTTACCGTTAGCAATGAAACGCTCGTTGAAGGTAGCTACGTTTTGAATGCATGACCGAAAGCATCCAAGTTTGCATTGTGCTGCTCTATTCAAGCGGCAGAATGCGTAGCAGTATTCGGGCGGTTTGGCTCTCCTCCCTCCGCTACAGCTTCGGCTGTCCATTTCTCTACGAGACCTTTCTTTCCACTTTATGCGTGAAAGAACAGACGAGCACAAGTTACTCGCTTTGTGGAACGATCTGTCTCGTTCCTTACGCTTCGCGCACCAAACGCGCATTTTCTCAGCACGGGTGCATTTGTGCCGCTGGGATCGCCGCTTTTCCTTTCGCGATCGTTTGCGTTTTCTCACCTTTCGATGAGAGCATTCTTTCATGCACCTGCCTTTCCGCTCTTTTCGGCGGCTGCACTTGTGTTTTTGCTTTCTTTCTTTTGGTGCCAGCTCTTTCAAGCTGCCGGTAACCGGAGCTAGTATGGCGCCGACATCGTCGGAGTGCGGCGCCGCGCCTGAATCGCGGCCAGCAGCGCATGACTCACTGCCAGTCGCGTCGGAACAAGGACAACGCTCGCTCACGCCAGCCCCCGAGCTAGGCATATCCTCAGCAGACTCGCCACTCAAGTTACTCTGATCCGCCGGTGTGCCGCATCGCTCAGCGCTAACCGGCGCACGATCACGTTCGTCCGACAGCTGCGGCGCTTCGGATCGCGTGAGGTCCATGTTCGCACTACGGTTATTGTTTTCGCCAATACAATTGAGCGCGTCAGGACAGGAAGACCCATGGCTCCAGTCTAGTCGCTCGCCGTCGACTTCACAGGTGTGGTTCTCGACAGCGTCCGCGTCATGGGCCTGCCTTAGCTGTTCAACACTTGTGAGCTGCGCAATTTCCATGAGCGCAACTTCGTTTTTCTGTGTGTCATGATCTACGTCGACTCTGACTTCGGAAATTGTCAATTTGTCGTCTCCTAGCCTGACTACATTTCCGCCACAGTTTACAACTTCTGCTTCTGAGTTGTCAGGCGGTTGATTTACTGCCAGTTCCCCACTCTCGATTGGTGGAATGCTTACAGCTACGTGGGAATGCGTGCAGGACGGTGTCACTGCGGATTTCTCGCCGATGGAGTCGGCTCCAACCGTCTCAGCTGCCAGTGGCTCGACCAAGGTAACCCTAGACACTTCTGTTCGAGACTCGATCAGCTCGCTGCTGCGGTCGCTTTGCTCGGCCGCTTCCCCAAGTTGTGTCTCATTCTCTGGTGAAAGCACAATTTGCTCCGAGACTTCCTGACTTTCTAGCCATTCGCTTACAGCGGCTTTCAACTGATAGGCCAAACCAAAGTATGCCTTGTTACAATGTTTCTCGCTCTCATATCTCTTCCGAAGATCCTGAGGCGTTATCTGATATCGTATCAGCAATGACTCTTTTAGTTCATCGTAATTTTTCGAGCGGTCGCCAACCAATCGCTTGATTTCTTCCGACGCTTCAGCGGAGAGAAGAGCTACCAACTTCTGCGCCCAACTATCTCTCTCGAAACGTTTACTTCTGCAGACATTCTCGAAGTCTGCCAAATACACTGCCATATCCTCGGCGATGAGGAACGGTGGTGGACAGTCTCGCGGTATTGAACCGTTACAATGAATGGCATTAAAAGCTTTAATCTTTTCCACGCTCATTCTATGTGTTGAAACCTCCAGCTGCATCAGTTGCCATACACGGGCGTCCTCTTTCTCGTGACGTTCACGATCCTCTTTCTCGTGATGTTCACGTTCCTCTTTCTCGTTTCTCTCTTGAATATCATCCCAGGCCTCTGCGGCTTCCTCAACCGTCACGTCTTCTGCCTGCATGATCTCAAGAATTTCCTTTTTTTCTTTTCGCTGAGCCCAAATCGATGCCCAACTCATCACAAATTTGGAGAAGTTCTCTGACCTTGTAACTCTCCATCTTTACACCGGCCTCTTGTTGTTTGCCTTTTTAGAATAGTGCACTATACGTTCGCTATCTCGCTCCTAGCAAGAGATGCGCAAGCCTTTCTCACACTGATTCCCCTCTCAGCATCCCTTGGTTTTCAAAACACTTCCTGTAGGCTTGAAACACGCAAGGTTAACACAATGCTACGCTCAGCCTTTCTCTAAGCTACCCTGTGTGTTAGAGAAGTCTGGCGTTTGAGGGAAACTTCAGGTACTCACCGCGCCGAGGTGCCTGACGCCGGTCAATCCCGCAGCTGCCATCCAATGTCGTGCCAGTTGATCCCACCGCTGCCACCAATGTCGTGCCAGCGGATCCCACCGCTGCCACCAATGTTGTGCCGGTGGGGTTATCACACAGTAGCCCACCGTCAACAGGGTTGTGCCAGTGGATCCTGCAACTGCCACCAATGTTGTGCCGGTGGGGTTATCACACAGTAGCCCACCGTCAACAGGGTTATGCCAGTGGATCCTGCAACTGCCACCAATGTTGTGCCGGTGGGGTTATCACACAGTAGCCCACCGTCAACAGGGTTGTGCCAAGGATCCTGCAACTGCCACCAATGTTGTGCCGGTGGGGTTATCACACAGTAGCCCACCGTCAACAGGGTTGTGCCAAGGAGTTGGTAACGCAGCGCTCGTCACCCGTTTCGTGAACGAGGGCTGTCAGCTCCCTGGGCGGTAGCGATGAATCCGAGTCGGCGTTGGTGAGACGAAGAAAAGGCTTTATACACTATTTACATGCATTTACACAACAAGATCGGCTCTGTGGCCGAAAGCTAACATAGCCATACGCGACTATTCTCGCGCAGCGACGGCCGGGGAGATTCCGCCGCGTCCGCACTGTCAAGAGGCGAACTGCTCCCGATGGACGCTCGTGACGAACTCACACTCGGAGTCTCGAACGGAAGCACTTGAGACTCCGTTGCCGAGAACCGTTGACGCTCAAAATGGTCCAATCCGACGGCAGCACTTTCGCAGGGCCAATGGGAGAGCTTGCTGCGCTCTCGCTTCAAATATGCCGCGGGGCGAGAAGGGGTTCACCGTCAGGGCCACGGCGCGCCGTGCTGTCTGGACGTTCAGCGCATGTTAAAACACGTCGCTTCTGTCCTTTTGGTACGGCTCGCCTCCAGTGCATTGGTGCTTTGCAGAGAAGTATCCAGAGTTTGTGAAGGAGGCGTTCGCCGAAGAAGTTTGGCGTCCGGCTGAATTTCTGGGCGGCTTTGGCCAGGCACAACAAGGTATATACAACCAAGCGAACAATCGGCTGACACCAGCAGCCGAGATAGAAAAGCCTGAAATTACCACTAAGACAAAAACGACGAGTGGCACAGCATCGCTGAGATCTTTTCTTTTGCGAGCACACAGTAGCGGCCAGCCTTCCTTTGAAAGAAGTTTCCACCGTGTATGCAGACTGCATTGTCCAGCTGTGTTTTTATCCGCAGTGAAGCAGGAAACGAAGGAGGCCAGACTTTTCCGGCCTGCTTACTGGGCCTCCCATTCCTCCTAGCTCCCTTCCTCTCTTTCCCTGAGCCCAAAGAACAGCCGTCGCACACCGCGGTTGAGAGCAGACACGCGACGACGGGCTATGGCACAGGGGTCTGCGAAGGTTCCCCCGAGGATAAGGGTTCCTCTTCCACGAAGCTTTTTTTTTCACAGAAAAGATCGGTTTGCACACCGCCGCCTGTGCCTTTCTCATTGCCTATTCTCCACATCAGCGTTTCATTCGGAGCAGCTTCACTGAACGGGTATGGTTCCTTCTCAAAGCGATACGGTTTACCTACTTTTCTGCACTACTTCCAGTGACCGATAGACAGAGGCACAAAGGCGGAAGAAGACTATCTCCTTTCTGTCTTTCTTTTTTTAACAGTCACATTGTCTCTAACGCCAAGCCGCTTTCTAAACAAAATAAAAATTTATCACCTGAAGGCAGAAACACGCACGTATGAATTCTTCCTCGAGAAAAGACACCCAAAGTGAAGAACACGAACGTCGCTCAGTATACACATTTTTTCCCTGATATTACTCTTCACGAAGTTAGATACAAAAGAAAACGAAAGGGGGTGCGTAAAGCGGGAATAATAAGCGATGAATGCTCGTACCGATTTTTTATGGTTTTATTATCTGCGCAAATTTGGTAGGTTTCGTTATATCTACAGTTATTCGGCATTTTAGTGCGGAAGCACTCATATAATCAGAGCCTGACTCCCATGATTATGCCTGAGTGCTGATCGGCCCACAAGATCGTGATGTTACAGTCGACATGCCCTGGCGCGGTTGATTCAAACAGTGTTTTCACGTAGCATCATCAATCTAACCAGTTTAAATGCCGGATAGAGCCTAGCAAAATCGTCTAGCGCTGTAGGTTCGCTTAACTGCTATCATACTTTAAAAAAAAAGTTCGGAGGGCAGCAGAATTGAGCACGTTGCACGTCGTTGTCTGTATTGACTTCCACGTGAGTGAAAAAGCTTTCGAAATCTGTCCTACTCTGTTTAAGCAGGGTAAAACCCTACCATTTATTTATTTTTTTTTAACCACCAGGTGCGCGGTTTCCATATTTCGTGCTCGCTACGTGGGGTCAGTTTTAGGTAGTTCAACTTTACTGCAGAGGCCCAATTTTGTAATGTTCAGTTTTGTTTTCTTTTCGTGTCCGGCTGTCCTTTGTGTCTGCCGCCGCGGCCTACGCAACAGGGAAGCCGCTACCAGTGACAGAGGATAAAGAGTAAACAAAACGAAACTTTGCAAAATACAGTCCTGGGATATTGTTCGCGAGGGATGATGGGACCACGAGTGGCTAGGTCCGTGGTGTTCGGGGATGACGGCGATGATGTAAGCGAGTCATCTGGGAAGTTCCAATTAAGTCATGGTGAAGCAGAGTGCAGTTACAAACCCGGATGTCATTACGTTACCAATAGCTGGTAATAGCACTTGTCGCTCCCGCCGCAGCCGGTTTTCTTTCGTTCGTGGGTGCTAGAGTTCGTGTAATAACGCATCAAGTTTTATGCCATCTAGTGTGTCTGTACCCTGCCTGTCGGGACTGCCACACGGTAATATAATATTGACCAGTGGAGATCTTTCTTTTGGTTGTCCGTATCAATGCCAAAAGGAGCCAGATCGTATGTTGTTTTCTCCGACGCGTAGATTGAAAACTGCACTGCGCCCCTGAGGATTGATGGGCCTTGAAAGATGAAGGCAAGAAGCTTGCTAAGAAAACAGAAACTTAGAGCGTGCCACAAGTGCTCCGCCTCACGACTGATGGAGCTTAGATAAAGAAGTACATACTGTCTTTGGCAAAAGTAGCCGTACACCTTCCCACGATATCAGGAAACTTAATAGCAGATATTTGAGCCAGCGGAGACGCACAAGCATCATACTGCCTCACCGAAAGCCCTGTACACACGTACAGTGGCAGAGGTGGGTAGGTTGTGGTCAATGCGCATGTATGGGAGGGGTCAGGCTGATGATATTTTTTTGTACTTCGCTATAGGAGGGGTCAGGCTGGTGATATTTTTTGTACTTCGCTATAGGAGGGGTCAGGCTGATGATATTTTTTTGTACTTCGCTATAGGAGGGGTCAGGCTGATGATATTTTTTTGTACTTCGCTAAAGCATATTTGATCACGTATACCTCCACATATGCTCTTACCAGGGTGTAAGAATATATTTAGGTAGCGCTTAGCTCGGCAACGCGACCTGAACTTATTTGTCGCTTTCGTTTGAAAGAAGAAAGATGACGCGCGATGTGGGCTTGCCAAGTCGCCGACCTGTAGCGGCCTTATACTGCAGTTACGGCGGGA
Organism: Amblyomma maculatum; assembly: GCF_055883805.1. Classification (NCBI taxonomy): domain Eukaryota; kingdom Metazoa; phylum Arthropoda; class Arachnida; order Ixodida; family Ixodidae; genus Amblyomma; species Amblyomma maculatum. The sequence continues at coordinate 66,317,382 of NC_139344.1, forward strand.
CCGCTAGGCCGCGCGCCGTACGTGCGCTTACGTGCCACAAGGCACACGAAGGGTTGAAACTGCTGTCTACACGGAATCATTTTATGCCACTTAGCGTTCTCCTTGCTCGCACAGCGTGAATGCGTAGAGAAGCAGGAGGATTCGAAGTAGCCCGTGGTCCCTCGAAGTTCAATCGTTATCAAAATACATTTCTTTCGATTTTTTTTTTTTTTATCGTCCGCGCGACTACTTAGAGCATGGTTACAAACGGTCCGCCTCGACGCGCGCTCTCCCTCATTTGAGTCCAAGCATTCGCGTCGCATTCGGGAAGTACCAGGTTCAATACCTGGTGCCGTTGGGTACCCACCGGTTTTCAATGGGTACAAGCTTTCCCCCGCCCTGGTGCTCGGCTCTTTGGGGTGAAATGCTTGGGAAAGGGCTACATAACGGGCTTTCGCCGCGCGAGGCGGACCTATTGTTATCCGATGGCAGAGCGGATCACTGTCCTATCGGCACAACTATTTGGGAACTATGGCCCCAAGAAGAGTTACTGCTCGCCAAACAGTATTCCCCTGGTTTACATAGAATCGCCCAGGCCGAGCCCTTTTCCACGAGCTAAGTCCCACAAACGGACACCCACGCCGAGTTCCGCTCCTGTACCCATTTAAGTTGGTTCATCATCGAGCTGTCAAAACGAATCCTGTCAGCTATCCCACCGCGCGTGGCGAACCTGTCCACTACTGCCACCGCGTTGGCCGTGTTGTGGGTCGCACCCACGTGCTCGGGCAGGCGGGATCGCTACACCCGTGGCGCATTTTTATGACGAGCATCCCTGCTAAGCGCCGTTACGCCCCCGACTTCGGTAACTCTCTTCGTGCCGCGATTTAAGCGAGAGCCCGCTTCTACCAAAGTTTGTTAAGCGGCTTGGTTATGAAGCCGGACCCGTACCTGGATCCAGGACCTACCGCCTACGTACCGGAAGCGCGAGTGGAAGCTTCATTCCCCACCCCTTTGGTCTCACGGTGGTACTACTCATAGACTCTCAAAAGGTGCTTGCACCGGTTCTGCTTTCGCTTCGTATTCACTCTTTCAGCCTACTGAGACGCCCGAAGGCCTCAGGTGTTTCCCAGGACGTCACTGATTTCCCGGAGGGGAAATGAAGACAGTTTCTAACAGCGTCCCCATGCATCCTTGCGGGATGGGTTACACAGGTTTGCCCCTACTCTAGTCAACGGGGTGTCCTTGCGTAGAGACAGCCGGCACATCCCATCCCTGTACTGCACCGGCAGCTGAACCCACTCTTATTTTCCGCTACGTTAGAGTGATCACTTCTAACGGTAGAGGCTTCCTCATTGGATGACAGGGAGTCGGGAGCTCCCCAGCCTTATCCCTAGTCCCGTTTCTTGATAGGGGCATCATCGGTAAAGGCAGCAGTTTTCAATGGGCCCCGCCGTAGCGGTCCATAAACCCGAGAATTTATCCCACTTTAGTGAGTTAGACTTCTTCAGAGGGCACCAATCTCCGTGGTTCCAGTCTGTCATCAGAGCATCCACCAGCGTGGCCTTCTATGGACTGGATTACAGGAACGCGCAACCGCTCCCAGCCTTATTTCTCAAGACTTTGTGGGGCTCCACAGCCCCTTATAGTATTTCAAATCACGCGCGCTTTTTCCTGTTTGTATTGGTGCTTGCACGGACAGCGTGAGTGCGCATAAGCGAGCTTCCAGGCTTCGGGGCGGCATATTATCGACGCAGACAGAATAAGAATAGAATGAGAATAATGTTTATTTAACATCTTGAGGACGTTGGGTGCGCCGGCAAAAAGCCAGTGGAAAGACTTGACGAGGTAGATAAGCGCGTCAAAAGCAAGGCTCGCGGCTTTTTCCAGGCGGGAGGCCGGCCGGAGGTGGCTAGCGAGCGTCATGGGCTAGTGTGATGTGCACGGACGACGGAACCAAGACCTGCGAGACGAAGACGGAAACAGTGCCTTCACTGCAGGGATGGTTTAGGCGTATTTGCGTGAGTTTTTGCCACGCGATTAGCAATGTTTATTATGCCGCCGTTAGCGCTTTGACCCTATCACTTGCCCTATTTGCGCCGCAGTGTGTTTTGTCTTGCCGCGGTGACGCTCTGACCCTCGTTTAAGCTCTGACCCTCGTTCTGTTTACCCGATGTTGTTTCTTTTTACTGAATGCGTTTTCGTTTATCCGGAATAAACCGGTGTTTTTAAAAGAGACTGGATTTGTCACTCGTCAGGCGAGACCATGGCTCGTGGGACCGTTTTCTGAAGGCGAGGTCATTAATTTCATCGCCAAAGGTTGCACACCGCTTAGATAAAGGAGGACGCGGCCCCTCCCAGTGCCCAACCAGAAGTCAATCCATCTATCATCGAAAAAAACTACTGTACGTTCGGTGACAAATAATGCCACTAGGCTGATCTGTCCCTCTTCAACAGGCTACGTTCTCTCCGCTTCCGCAGAGGGCTGTCGAAGGCCGGTTCACCCGTGCGGCGATTCCGCTCCAGCCGCCCTGTGGCCTGCGCCTACGGCCCCCGTGCCAGACATGGGCCTGGCTATGGGAGGAAGACCTTATGCAACACAATTTTCGTTCCAAGAGTTTACTGCGCGTCAATTGCTCGAGCAGTGTAATGCGCTGACACCGCTGCTATACGCGTGGGCGCCGGGACCGGCAGGAAACAGAATGCCTTTGTGAGGTTCTAAGGTCTAGTGCAGCGCACTTATAGCTACGCGACGAAAAATTGTTCGCAACAATACCTCTGTCGTTATTCCCGCCAATTCACCTTCGGCGCCGACGTCAGCGATACTGAGCCGTTAATCGCCTCAAAGAAAAGCCAGAGAGCGCACAAAGACTAGATAAAAACCTTGCTTAATGAATGTGGAGGAGGAGGAAGATGAGGAGGAAAGGCAGGGATGTTAACCGGTAAAGGAACTGGTTTGCTACCCTGCACTGGGGAAGAGGGGTAGGTGGGTATAAAAGTTGTGGGTGAGAGAGGGATGGGTGATGACAGTACAGTCACATCACAGACATGTGACATCACATCTCGTCACTGTCATATCACGTAACATAAAAAATTATAGCTTTTCGATCAGTCCTGTGCTTTTCATAAAGCGGAACAGTGCCTGGGAGGCCTTCACCGCAGACGATCGCCGTGGCCAGGGACCTAGGTTCTTAATTTCAGTTAGTGGGCGTCCATCTAGACGCTCCTGCGCACGGCATAGACACTGCCTTTCCTCGCTGTATATGGGGCACTCACAAAGAATGTGGCCTATAGTCTCGTCGGACCCGCAGTTTGTACATGCAGGGCTATTTGCCATACCTATCACAAAAGAATTAATGAATGTGAATTGGAACTAAGTGGACCTGCTAAAGTGACTATGTTGCCCTGAATTATGCCTTTCCACTGGATTCTCCACCGGGAATCTGAAAATCGTACAAATTGCACGCCTGTATGGACATTGCCATTTTATCGTTTAGCTTTAATTCATGCCACAGTGTCTTGTGGCACCAGAATGTACAACGGGTGGTGCAAATTACTTGGAGGCCATGGCATCGCCGACCGAAACTAATTGCTGCGCTGCCGTTCCGTCTCGCACCTCATGCGCTTGTACTCCGATGGTTGTCGATGACGAAGAAGTCAATCACATAGTAAGGGAAGGTCCAGACGATCATTAGTAGTCGGAATTATTTCGTTCGTTAACCTCGTGACCTCAAGAGGTTTGAACCAGGGAATCCCTCAGTGGCTATAGGTCACTCGGCTAGTTAGCCAGAGAAGATGGATTCAATCCCGGCGGTGGCGGTGGCAATTTCATAGAGGCGAAACGCAAAAATCCCGGGCAGTATAAAATAACCCGGCGCTCTCCACTGAGGCGTCCCTTGTGGCACAAGTGTCACTTCAGAACATCAAACTTCGTGCGCTTTACATTTATATCATTGCGCTGAGGGCGGATTAGCCATTCTGCATAGCAAACAAATATATAATTGAAACTGGCTCTGCTGAGAGATGGGATTTTGTGTAGTGATAAGATTAGCGCAAAATACTTTCACTAAAACTTGGCAGTTATACTGTCGTGCATCCAGTAGCCAAGACCGTTGTAGCCCTTCTCTGATGGCTGCGTAAACCTCTCTCGAACACGCAGCCATTAAATACCGCATTATTAACCACATAATCGGCAGGGTCTCTCGGTTGCAGCAACTTGTCTGCTCCGGTGATTAACCGGCGCAACAGTTCCAGGCGAGCATGCGCAGACAGAGACTTAACGCTGTTACTCCCGGAGTATCATATATGCACCTTGGCGTAAAAATATAAATGTTCCTCATTACGGCGAGCAATAACTACGTGAATTCCTGCATGCTTGAAGTAACGGTCGTCTGCAACATATTTATGAACTCAATACAAAGTGTAAGCGTCCAGAGATGCAGGACCCCCCTCTCTCATGAAAAAGAAATAAATTCTTGATGAAGCTAATAAATTTATGTAGTAGCAATGTCTTATACTTGCTGGCGATGGAGTATTGTTAAATTTTGCACTCGATTTCCTGCATGGGCCTGCGTATTTGTGAACAGTATAATATAATGTGGTCCTTAGGTAGCTGGAGATGATAAAAGTCAATTCTAATAATTACTGACCAGTTAAATCTTCCTTGCAAATCTCGCAGTTTTTTCTACATTTCTTTGATCAAAAGAAAACGAGAGGTGTAACTCTGGAAGCTCATCACCTTTAATTGACGTTTGCGAGCCTTGCAGATTAAAGGGACAATGGAAAAGGACTTACTAAATTAAGTCAACGAAGCGCTATGCCATCAATCGTTTCAGCAACGCAAAACGTTTTACGCTAGCCTCAGTAACATCGACAATATTGGCAACTGCTTCCTCTTCAGATCAACGCATGCGAACGCCCTTGTGTTATTAAAAAAAAATCTAGTTCTGTTCCTTTTTTTTTTTTTTTGGATATGCTTGTATAGTGCAAACAGTTTTACCGAATTTGCTCCATTTCTTACCGCCTGTGTGTATTCTTATTTTCTGTCTGTAATTTAATCATGATTTAATACACGCAAACATGGGGTATTTGAAGTTATATTCAACAAAGAAATGAAATAAATAACAGACGAACCTCTTCATAGCTCACGCACATAGACGCGGAAAATAACCTACAAAACGGCCGCCGCACCTTCGTGGCTGTCACCTACTTAATTAAAAACCCCTTTGAGTGCTTCTGCGCACCTGTATAGACGCAGGTTCTTGCAAGTACATTGGGCTGACAAATGGACTTCGCAGTTAGCACAAGTAGCGCACGCAGTTTTTTTTTTTTCTTTGTTTTTTCATCTACATCAATGCACGCTTTTGAATAAAGTTGACCTTGCTGCACGATAAATTGCCTGCTTATAGCACTTCATAACATTTGTGTATCACTTCCTCTACTTCAGCCATCCAAGCTCAGCAGCAGTAAGATAAATGAAACGATTCGAGCGTACCCCGCAGGTCCATCCGCCAAAAGGGACAAGTTTCCTCTTTTTTAAGAGCGACAGGCGGCACTGCGATGGGCTCAGAGTAAAGAGGCTGGCAAGATGAGTGACATGAAATAAAATAAACCGCCCTGAACAAAACGAACACTGTTCTAATGTATTACATTAATGTGTGATGAAATAGCAAAGGTGGCGCCTCGGCTTTTTCATCACCGCTGGCGGGAAACGAGGTCGTGTGGCGAGCGACAGAAATTACAGAGTAGCCGAAGCATTTTCGCCCGCGAGATCGTTCATCGGTGTCGCGGTGTTTGCATACCGATCTTTAATGAGGGTTGTTTGTCCTGTGATGCACATTTCACTTCCTCTGCGTCAGCATCTGCTTCCCCTTTTAATTTTTTTTTTGTCCCTTCCCCATTTATTTGCGACGCCACTGGGTACAGAACTGATAACGCCGTATAGGATCGAAGCTCGTGTCTGGAAGAGGATACAAAGACGGAAAACGAAAACGAGCCCCGAGAAACAAGTCACACTATGAACGCTAACACATTTAGGGCGCTCTGGCTGCTCGCGCTGGCTCGCTGCATGCATACCGCCGGGATTAATGCAGCCAGCCGCGTATATATATATAGAATGAACGTCCCAAAACGCTCACGGTTGAGTGCCCCGCTTCAGAGTATAAAAGCGAGACGGTCGAGCATTGGAACGTGCTCCGCTCATGGTAATAGAGAAAATACCAGTAAATATGAAATAGGCAAATTTTGGATAGAATGTGAAATACAGAAGAGGCAGCTTGCTAGTCCGAGACGCATAATAACTATGTCTATCATGAGCCAAACGGGGTCTCTCTTGTCGTTACATGGGGCCAGGACAAGGGTAGACATGAGTAGTGTGTTTTCCTCTCACCTCAGTCATCGTAGCGCTGCTGTCTCATGGGGCCGGTCAGTGACAAGTTAAGATTGATAGCCACGACTTGCGGAGGGGCCGACTTTGGCCCGGCTGGCGCCAGCGCCATCCGGCGGCTTTCGTTCGGTGAGAATTCACGCGCTGCCTGCCCCAGGAGCGAGCGCGCGCCGTCGCGACGGACGACGCCGTCGCGCGAGCGGTGGCCGGCACACGCGCGTGTGCAGCTCATTACTCATAATGCTCTTCATTGGTGGGGAAGAAAAGCAAGAACAATAAACGGGCTATGACAAGCCAGGAGGCACTAATGAAAGGTACCGGTTTGATCACTCTTGGTCCTTCCTCTGCTCAATGATCAACGAAGCTGAAGAAATTATCCGATTACGGCTTTTGCGCTGCGGACCAGTCGGTCGGGCTCACTTCCAGAGAAAGCCCCGCCAAGATGGGCCAGTGTGGGGGCTGCCTCTTTTCCCCTCCTGGCTCGCTGCACCAGCTTCAAAGGGCAGCACTGCGGCGTAGCCAGGCACCCGCCTCCCGTGTCCGGTGTCACGTGGCCCCCGAATTAGCACCGGGTTAGGCGAGCCGTCGCTCAGCAAACATTGGTCCAGGCCTGGAAACATTTTGCTGGCCCATCGACCTGCTTGTTTGCACTGCTGCGAATCGGGCTCCAGCGCGAACCGGGTGACGAGGGAGCAGGCCAGTCTCTATATGCTCGTAGGGGTGCGCGGTGCTCCGCCTGCTCCGAATCAGTCTGCGCGGGCCACCCTCCAACTCTCGAGGTGCGCACTCATCAACTCGCGGCGCAGGCGTTGACAAAGCTGCTCTCCCCTACTTTATCGCTAATGCTCATTTGCACTGTTTTATAGCCGGCGTACTACCGTTTGCTTAAAAAGAAATGTTTCATAGCAGCAGCTTGTCAAAAATAACACCGTTAAAATTCTGCAAACATTTTTTATTGCAGAATTCTGGCCTGGAATTTGCAGACCGCATTTGTGCAGCAGCTACCTTTATACGTCCTCATTGCCAGAGCTCACTACGTTACCAAACAAGGCCGGAGTTTACTCAGCCGACTGTAAAGCACGCCGGTCTTTTAATAGCTGGGCATACGAGGCGTATATATATACATGACCGCCTAGGCAAGAGTACTGAGGCTATCCACGTGAACATAAAAAAATACTCACTTCTGAGGTGTCACGGTCATTGCATGAGAATGCATTTCTCCAGAAGATGTACCCGACCTCCCACGCGACCAACTTAATATTTAAGCTCTTTTTTTCTTTCAAATCGCGAAGTTCTGCTAGTAGAGCGTCAGCTCCCACTAAGACGAACACCTATATCAATGCTCCCCTGTATTTGGACTCGCGCTAATTGGTACTCACACCTTGCTCGCTCTCATACACGCTGGCCTGGATAGCCAACAGAAGAAATACCACTTCACAGCATAATAAAAAAAGGGAACGGGCACGCAGGCACGGGGCAGGCAAACAACGGAGCAACCCAAAAGAACTGCTCCGCGGGGTGGGCCCCCAGTATAGTGCTCTAGAAGATTGGGCAGTGTGTCGACTGCGCCGCGAAATGCATGGGAGCGGGGGGCCGCTTTTGCGATGACGGAGGCGCTGCAGCGCAAAGGGCGCCACCAGCAACTGGTGTGTCAGCCGTCCGGGCGCCCGCGTATGCGCGCTGTGCGGCAGGCGGATACCGTGTGCACTGTACGTTCTTGTTTGCTTGTGCGTCGCCTCGAGCTATTCGCGACAAGATTTTACAAATATGCCGGTCAATGAGGCTCAGTACTGTAAGCAATCACCTAATTTATTTTCCATTTTGGCCGTCGGCAACACCTCGGGGAAGCAACATGACCGGAGTTGGGCTTTGAAGAAAGCAGCTTGGAGAGGGCGTACAAATTCAGACTCGCACAGCACGCTTCAGTCACCGTACAGCTTGCTTTAGCATTCCTAATGCACCTAAATGACCTCCAGAAATTTACTCATTTTGAAAAGAGGACGTGTGGAGACAGGACGTATGAAAAAGTCAAACATGCAACACGTGCGTTCGAGCGCTGACTAAAGCTGGCCACAGTGACCCCATTACCACAACAGTCCAAAATGGTATATTCCATTGTTTCACGCGCAAACTATGCGGTCTACACTACGTCACCTGAAGCCACAAGAGAAGTCGGTATTTAGTTCAAATGATATAAATGTGGACTACCCCGCATGAAGGTATACATAGTAAGGACATGAAAAACGAACGACACCACTCTAGGTAAAGGGCTACTGAATAACGGAACACAGTGGGTCAAGAAAGGTGGAAGAAGTGGGAAAAAAAGGTTTCACAGGAAAAAAAAAAAAAAAAAGAGACGTGTCGAGGCAGGTAGAAAGGGGTTGGTGGAAAGCATGCGGAGCAGTGAATAGAGCGAATGTGAACAAAGGTTTGGAATTTTCATGCGGCACTGCAAAAACACGACGGAGAAGAAGACAGGCAGCTAAAGACGAAGAAAAGTGGAGATATATGAAAGACAATAAAAAAAAAAAGAAAAGAACCAAATGAAGGCCTGGGAAGAGGAAAGTGCACAAACAGGCTGCAATCGAACGCGCATAAATATATAAGCGTCGAAATTTAAGAGTCAACTGTAAAACTGTACACTAATCTAAGAACAAACCATTTTCTTTTCTTTCCATAAGCTGGAACATTGTTGTAACGGGTAGCTTTAAATACCCAGAGATGCGCGCTATGCTTAAGACATCATCTCAATGCACATAGTTTGACAATGACAATTGTTCCAAAAAATGTCTAGGTAGTTTTTATTCTGAGTGCTCGAACAACCGGTAATATGCAAGTCATTGCCCTCAGATCTCTCTAGTCCTGTTTTGGTGCACATACGAAAAAAAAAATTTGAAAAAGACAGAACGACGGAAAATAGAGGATGCAGAGGCTATAGGAAACGCCTGATTCGCTTCCGCTAGATCATCCTTCTGCGAAAGAGAGGTTGTGAGGCCGGCACGGTTTCTCGCCACGAACAAAAACTGCGCCATAGGCTCGAAGCTAGGTAGAAATTTACCTACAACGTTGGCTCGGGTGTACGGTCCTTTTAGACGCCTTTGCACTTCAGATTTTTCAACCTTCCTGTAAAATGTGGAAGTTCAAAAGTTTTACCTACCTGGAGCACCAGAAAGCCCACACTTGAAGTAATTAAATTTAATGTGTTTTTGCGGCTTCGCTCTTTGCAAAGTAAGCGAACTACGACAAAAGTTCCCAAAGGGAAAACAATTAAATTCCCTTGGAAGTATTCCCCGTGTAATATCAACCTTGTTAACAATTATAGCCTGATTAGTCCTGCAAAGAGTAGCCGCGGCAAGTAGCCCGACTGTAGTCTGGCAAGCAGTAGTTGGCGAGTATATCCAGTCGATTACTCACATTTCATACCACACACTCGAAGAATAAACAGGCATTAATGTCCGCATTTGAATTCGGCCTTATATTAATTGCATGCGCATTAGGTGCCCGTCATCGTTTTCGCATTTTTTTTCTCTCGGTGCGCGCCAAGAACTGCATCATACCTACCAATACGAGGCGCAATTATAAGTGCTTTTTTTTTTTTTGCTCAGTACAATTTGATGCCAGTAAAGCGTCCGCACTCAAGTGCCCAATATATGACCGTAATCCCTCGTAAACGTATGTGACAGGTTTAACTTTTCATGTTTTATCTGAAGTATTGCCCTAGCTTATACTGGTTCACCTAAACAGCTGGTTCCCCCTTTCGTCAGCGGCACGTAAACAAATGTCCGCGATATATGTATTTATTAATCACGAACAAAAAATAAATGCTTGAGTCGAGTATACGCTCTTTTTTTTTTTTTTTGCCGGTAACCGCAGTCCCTTAAATTTTCGCACACTGTATTTGTCAATTCTGTAAGTGGTGGTTAGCTAGGTTGCGTAGAGGACAACGATTACAGATTACTGGCGATTCAAGATAAACGTTGTTACGTATTAATAGCCTCAAGATGAAAAATGTGTTCGTAAATAAGGCTCGTAAAAAAATAAGGTGTTCCTAAAGAGCTTTGCTTCGCATGTATACTGTTTTTCTGCGCGTGTTAGTAGCGCTCCTCGGCCTTTATTTCCTTACTGGAAGAACGAATGCAAAACACCCTACTTCGTTGGTAGCATTAAGTACAAATTGTTCATCTGGACGATTTATGGCTGTCCGCAGGAAGAAGAAATGTTGAAAGAGTTTTCAAATAGCGATTCAAACATCGCGCGCTGCTCCGTAGGACTATCCAAGCGTGCACGGCGTCTCCAGATTAACGTAAAGGAATGGCAGGGATCAGTTTAAGAAGTTGGAATAAGTAGCCTCTTTATTACATATCGCACCAATTGCGTAGTGTGTGAAAATAGCTCCAAAGAGAACCGCGACCCTCATCTTTACCGCCACTATCCCCGCGGCCGCTACGCGCCGAGCGGCGAACGTGGCACTCCTGTTGCACGTCGCGCCCTCTCGCGGAAGTCGGTTCCTGTCATCGCAAAAGCGGCCCGCTCTCCGGCGCCGGTCGTCACACTGCCCAATATTCTAGAGCACTATACCCCCAGGGAAATTCGCTCGGGCTGTCGTGGCTGACGGCGGCATCATCAAAGTGCATGAGCTCACGTGACGATCCTTCTCCCGCGGAACACCGGGGAGCCCTGGCTCAAGGAGGAAAGCTTTTCGAAGGGCAGCGACTTGATCTGCAACAACTCCGCTCTTCAGAGCAGATGCACCTGTAACCCCTCAATCTCCTCCACCTGCCCCTCGTCCTGGGGTTTCTCCTGCATCCCCCCCTGTCTCCTCCTCCCCCACTGAGATCCCGCACAGCAAGAAAGATCAGGATCCTCTCACCGCCGCCCTCCTAATGGCAGTTACTGCCCTCCTCCCTCTCCTCACCTAATTCCCCAGCGCGAGCCACCTGCGAGGCAGTGGTAGCCAACCAGGCAGCCCATAATGGCTAAAGACAAGAAAAGAAAGCCTTATCGCCCCACCATCCTCCAGTGGAACATCCTATCCCTCCGTAGGAGGCACGCGGAGCTCGCCCATATTCTTCCCCACACCCCCTACGACATCATCGCCCTCCAAGAATCATATGTACAACCGTCCGCCTTACGCCTCCCCGGCTACATAGGATACGCGAGCCTCACTGACTGCACAGTCAGCTCCAGCCCCGATTTCCCCTGTTCCAACCTTTCTCACCCTCAGGGCAATCCCAGGGCATCTATCTACGTAAAAAGATCCCTCACGCACTGCGCAGTTCCTCTTGCTCATCACACCAGAGCCCCTCTGGAGTGCTGCGCAGTGACGGCGCGTCTAGGCGGCCTGGACACCACAGTCGCTTGCATCTACGTTCGCCCAGGGAGACCCTGGGATGCCTCCTCACTAGCTTCGCTTCGTAGTAGTCTTGGAAGGGATGCCGTCATATGTGGAGATTTTAATGCTCACCATAGGGACTGGGGCAGCCGCCGCTGCACGAGCAGAGGCCGGCATCTGCTGGACACCATACATACCTCTGCCCTGAAGATTCTGAACAGCGGCGCACCAACTTTCCTACGCCCCAATACCATCCCCACAAGTATTGACCTCTCCCTAGCATCTGAGAGGTGCTCCTACAGCTGGGCGACCTCCCCGGACACCTGAGGCTCCGATCACCTCCCCATCTTTCTCACGCCGGAATGCGGCCAAAAACAGCCAATAAGATCCTACAAAATTACAAACTGGACTAATTACCGAACCGCCATAAAGAGCATACCCGCTGATCAGGACATCCTCCAAGTTGTTGTCTCCTGCGCGGAGAGATCCTCTAAATTATGCACCGCCCGAATCACAGCCCCCGTACCTGACCTCATGATGCTCAACCTACGCGCCAAACGGCGACGGGCTGAGCGCCGCGTCATACGCACGTCGCGTCCTGAGCACAAGACTGAATATAACCGTTGTGATGCGCAGTGCCGCCGGCACGCCAGCCACCGTCGCTCAGAGAGCTGGGGCAATTTATGCAGCAGCCTGGAGAGCTCCAGAAGTTCATCGCGCGTCTGGCGCTTGCTTGACGCACTTCTCCATCCCATCCGCCTTCTCCGTCCCGTCCTCGCCGTAGCCATCACTCTTCAAATCGACAATGCAGCACTGGCGGAACTCTTTGCAGACCGCTTCGCTCCCAACAACCCCCTTCAACTCGCTTCACTCAGAGCCTCCTCCCCTCAAGCTCCACTCCTTCCATCGTTCCCTCCAATCGCAGATCGTATCATTGCACTCTGCAATAAAGAAATCTCCCTTCACGAGCTCAATCTAGCCCTCACCCACAACCGCCGCAGAAGCGCTCCAGGGGAGGACGGTATAACCACCCAAATGCTCCGGAACCTTGACGCACCGAAGAAAGAACGCCTCCTCGAGTCCTTCAACCGCATATGGCACTTAGGAATCTTACCAGAGTCATAGAAAAACGCACTCATTGTTCCCATACTAAAACCAAAGAAACCTGCAACTGCTCTCTCCTCATACCGGCCCATCTCCCTCACCTCAGCAGCGTGCAAGGCGATGGATGGAATTCATTGCACTTAAGCGCCTGGAGTGGATCACTTCCATCCTAAACTTTTTCAAACCTACGCAATCCGGCTTTCGCAGACACCGGGCCACAGCGGACTCCATATCTGACATCGTCAGTTCACTCGAAGAGGCTCGTACCAAACGCCAAGCAGCCCTCCTACTTCTCGATGTTCAGAGCGCCTTTGATCTCATTCAGCATTCAGCCATACACGGGGTCCTTGATCATATCTCTATCACTGGCAAGCTTCGCCTCTTCATTACTTCCTTTCTACAAGACTGCACCTTCCAAGTCCGTATTGGCACATCCCTGAGCTCTCCCAGATCTCTCCCCACCGGTGTCCCTCAGGGGTCCGTCCTTAGTCCTTTCCTCTTTAACCTATGCATCGCCGGCATATCCCACGCCTCCTCATTATCCCTTCCATTCCCCGTCTCTCTTGCCTTCTATGCGGACGACATTGCATTGTGGGTTACTGGTCCCACACGTAGAATGTCTGCCCCGCGCTCCTCACTCCAGCTGACCCTAAACGCCATCATTGCGGACTTTGCATCCATGGGCCTCACCGCCTCGGCATCCAAAACCGTTGCTCTTCTTTACCATCCTAGAGCAGCCGCCAGACGAACCACCATACCCCTCACCCTCAATGGCATCCCTCTACCATGGCAATGGCAGGTTACATACCTTGGTCTCACAATCGATCACCGCCTGACTTGGAGATCGGAGGTCATGTCCCGACTGGCTCAGACAGCACAAATAGCGACAGCCATTCGCCTCCTCCTGGCGCGCGGCAACGGATGCTCCCCAGCCTGGGCGGTGAGGCTCTTCGAGGCCGCAGCCACATCCCGACTTACATATGCCCTCCCACTACTAAAGCTTTCCATCGCAGCTCGCCAAAAACTTGATATCTCACATCGCAGGGCTATACGCTCCTTCCTTGCCCTCCCTCGCTACTCACCCATCGGACCCACCCTCGCAGAAGCCAAGCTCTGGCCCCTCTCCCTTCGTGTTCTTAGGACTGCACTATTCCATATTGACCGGTTGCTCATAGCCCCTGATGGTCATCCGCTCGTCGACAACCTTCGCTCTCGCCCCTCCTCCCGCATGGGATCCATAGCCCATCTGTATGAAGACATCATAGGAGTTCCGCCCTCCTATCAACTCCTTCCCCCTCCTCCCGGCATTCCTCCCCTGAACATCTCAGATGGCCTAGACCGCATTTCAAAAAGAGCCTCACCTCATTGTGCCATTCTATCCAGCTCTCGTGAGCTCATATTTGAGCGTCTGGGAAATCACCTGCTTCTCTACACTGATGGATCTGTCCTCCCTGATTCCGGTTCCTCCGCTGCGTCATGCGTCATCCCCTCCCTCGGCATCGCAAAACAATGCCGCCTCCCATTCCCCGCCTCCTCCACCCTCGCAGAAATCGCAGGGCTACACCTAGCCGCGGACCTTATCCAGGATCTTCAACCCTCCCGTCCAATCTCGATTCTCACTGACTCCAAGGCAGCTCTTCTCCTCCTTAAGACCACAAAGGTCTCCACTGAAGGCATCACCTCCCTTGTACTTAGATTTCACTCACTCGTTGACATGGGGCACGACATCCACTTCCACTGGATCCCATCTCATTCCGAAATCGAGGGCAATGAAGCTGCTGACTCCGCAGCTAAGGCAGCTCACTTCAATGCCCCCTTCACCACCTCTCTCACTAAATTCGATGCCTCTCGTCACATTCTATTCAACAACATTCTCTCTCTCCATCCGGACTCCCGAGTTGCCTCTGGAAGACCTCCCAGACCTCTTCCCAACAAACTAAGTAGGGAGGACAGGTCAATCCTTCTTCGCCTCCGGGTGGGAGCCTGCTGGCCTGCGGCCAGGAAGCACCGTCACGGCAGAATTCCCTCCCCATCTTGTGCCCGATGCGGTCAACCAGAAACATTGGAGCATCTCCTCTGCACCTGTCCTTCTTTTTCCACGCAAAGAGCCTCCTTACAACGTACCTTCAGCAAGTTAGGCTTGCCTTGTTCCACGCAGCAACATCTCCTCTTTCCCGCGTCCCACCATCTCGCCGCCCTCCAGGGTCTCCTCACCTTCATCGAGGAAACCAGCCTAATGACCCTGGTCTAGACCCACGTCCTCTCCTCTCCACCTTGACTTTCTCCTCTTTCACACAAACTTTAATTCCCCCTATAATCCCCTCCCAGACCTTTCGGGCGCAGAGCAGTGCACTCCGACAGGACTGCAAAAGAATGCGCTTTGCTCCCTCCTTCCTCCAGCAACAGATAGATATATGTGCTGTTCAACCCAACGCTCACGGCGCCACAGACAATCATCATCTTTTCGCCAATGCGCTCCATTACGAACGCCCTATGATTATTGATTATATATTGAAAAGAAACCTGTTCTTACCGAATAAGCCGCTAAAGCTCACTAATGCTGCAGCTCTTTTTAAACTGCGGAAATTACCCAGCACACGCGAACCAATCAGCTACGGGAGCAGACACCCGGCAGCAGTGCCCAAAGCACGAATTTGTTAGGCGGGAACTTAAATATTCAAAATAAGTAAATTTTTTAAAAATAATTCCATTTATGGCCGTTGCCTGTGGGAATGCAAATTTCCTGGGGCAACAACCATTTTGCAGGCCACGATGCCGACATTAGCTCTTCTATCACGGTTATCCTGTCAGCTTTCTTTTTATTTTTGTACTTGTCCATGGCACGCGTGGCTTAATTGCTATTTACCGCCCAATGAAAGCGGTACCATCTCCTTGGAGCGACATTGTCACGACGAAGTGCGAAACGGATATACCAAAAAAAAAAAAAAAAAACTCAATGAAGCCTGCTTGAGAAGCTCCAATGACGGGCCGCATATAGCCAGCGCCTTCATAGAGCCAACAAAGCGGGTTGGAAAAATGAGCGCATAATTGCAGTAATTAGCCGAGTGGAAAAGCCGCTGCTTTGGGTTTAATGGGATAGCCTGGAAGCAAGGAAGCACCGGTATCGCGCTCGCTCGTTTGCTCGTAGTCATAATCCCCGACAAAATTTATGCGCTTAGTTTTAATTTTTGTTTAGATACGCATTAGGCTTTCGCTCAATCAGGAGCCGGATGCTTCTTTTTTCGTTTCGAAGTTCTTCATCCGAAGTGTTTCAGAGCGCTTAGTGCCTTAGCTTTGCAAAGAAGAAAAAAACGTCTGCTTCCGTCGGTCAGAGTGTCTTAGCCAAATTCAAAGTGCCTGCTTTGTGTGAGCACTTTGTTCCGCTTACGTGACGCGTGGTGACAGCGTATCTATCTTCTGACAAGTTTCATTTTTTTTTTCTCATTACATGGGCCTTTTAGTTACTTGAGAGCTAATGAGTTCTGAGAGGTCAACCAGTTCTCTGATCGTCTTGTAAAGACGTTGCAAGGTGGTAGATTTACTTGGAGGAGACAGTTTTATGTTTGCAGACAGAAAGAAGACATGGTGAAATGAGTCCCAGCCACGTGATTACGTGCAGCACCGCGCTGGGGCATAATCGAAGCGTCAGCAGATGTACTCATTGAAAAGCGCTAAATGGTACAAACAAGCTAATTTGTTTATTTTTTTTTCGCTGAGATGGGCTATAGTAAATTCTGTATCGGATTTCGCAGTTATCCGTTTCAGTAAGAAAGGTGAGGTGCTTTGTGTTTCTGTCTACAGCGTATACTGCATTCGCAAATTGTTGTAGCGACATAACAACGTTGGCTGGATTCTACAAAAAAGAAGAGTTGGGGGGGGAGGGGGTTGCTCTCAGCTGCCCGGTTCACTTAGCTTCGACCCGTATCGTCACTAGGCGTAAAACACGAATGACGAGACGTTGATGAAGGCACCTACTTGGAGAGACGCTGAGGACAACTTCGTGCATATCTGTTTTGTTTTTCGTTTTTAGATAAAAATTGACTCTGGCCTTTTCAGTTCCAAGGTTCTCTGCGTTGTCATCAGCTTAAGTAGAACCCTTTTCGTTAGCCTCTACATTTCAGCCCCACACGTGAGTGCCAATAAGATAGGAAGCGAACAGTGTGGGTCAGAGAAATAACTGAAGTTAATTACATTCTAGTGGGAACCGAGAAGAAAGAAATGGGGATGGGCAGGGAAAGTAGTGAGAAGAGAGGATAACCGATTGCCACTAAAGTTAATAAATTGGACTCCAAGGGAAGGAACTCGTAGGAGGGAGTAGCAGAAAGTTAAATGGACGGATGAGGTTAAGACGTTTGCAGGGGTCTAGTGGATGCAGCTAGCACAAAACCCGGGTTAAATGGAGGAATATGACAGAGGCATTTCGCCCTGCAGTGGGTACAGTCCGGCTGCTGATGATGTGGTTATTTAGGGCTAATTTAGTGTATAAAACATCAAAAATGCATTTATTGCTGATAAAAATCTTTTAAAAGTCTTCTGCTACTCGATTTCAGCTCGTGACGTCAAGACACACCAGGACCCCGTAACCATCACCTGGTTATGATTGGCGATGTAGTCAGGGCGCGTATTCAAACTTTGTGTAGTTTTCGAAAGTATCGTTATCGGTGGCACGCGATTGGTCGAAACGCCAGAAGCCGACGCGGCCACTCGGATGCTGCGAAAAGAGCCGAAGAAACTGCCCCATGATGTAACACACGTAATGGACGCTCGTGTAGGGGACGCTCAAGGACATGAAAGATGTAAGTTAAATAGCCAACATGGCGGCACCCTCTAAAACGAAACCACTCTCTTTTCATCAACTGGCCTGTGCTACTGCGTTTTGTGGCACATGAAAGTGCTATTTATTGCGTACAAAAGCATGGCTTTCGCATCATCGCATTTTGAATAAAACAACATGAATTAACTATATATTCTACCTACATCGTATTTTGCTTGAAAACTCAGCAGCTCCTGCCTAAAAATAAACATCGTGTTGTCGATAAAGTGGTTCACGTTTTGAAAACCAAATGGCGCCCTTATCATCATATTATTCGAAAACATCTACGATAATTTTAAGGGAGTTTATTGTTGTCTGAAGCCTGGGCAGGAGTATTGCAGAGTAAGACGTACCCGGTCAAATAACAAGAGATATAGGCACGATGTGCGGTAAGTGTGGACTGGAGGAGGAGACGACTGAATTACTTGATACCTTTTCCTGTAAAGGGTCCACTTCACGGCAAACGCAACGGGTTTTGTTTATTCAACACACTAAGGTTTAATCACAGTGGAACAAATATAGACATTGCATGCATGGATAGAAATATTCAAGCGGAGGTTATCTGATTGATGGCTTAAATCGAGGCAATATTAAGTACAAAGTATATTGATCGTCACAGCAAGGTGACGTGCGCCGCCACCACCTGATTAAAAGGGTTCAGCCTTATCCATCCGTCCATAGTTAATCGCGTCTGCCTTTGAGCACGTTCAGCGATGTGACATACAGCGAACAATCCCGCAAAATGCTTGTATCTAAAGTACGCAAAGCTGCATGCGCTATTCTAGAGCTGTTACTTTGAATGTCGGAGCGTCTTGCAATGAACGTGTGCAGAGTACGGAACCCGCAGATTGTTAGTCGTGGCTCGTCAGCGACGCTTCGCTGCAAGAGGAAGTTTTCCGGCCTCAACTTATTTATGGTCACAGAGATGCAGCAGCCCTGCGCTGAGCTCTCAAAAACTTCGACTGAAAAGTGTGACAATACATGCACTACAAGCAGCCCAGCAAGATGCTTTATATATTATTCCTTTCGTTTATTCGCTCCAGGAATGCGTAACAGCTTCTTCTCGCGGTTCCTGCAGTGTCTGAAGAAAGAGAGCGCAAACGTGATTAACACAACAGAAACTTACATTCAGCGATAACATAGGGCGTGACGTCACAGCGTCTTGTTGTTCCAGCGGTTTCAGCGGGGTTTCAGAGTGCACCAATTGCGTTGCTGCATATAGAGCACACCAAGAATTTCCCGCTCCCTTCATTTTTTTTCCTTGCGCTCAATTCGAAACGCCGTGCTGTGCATGAACATGCCTGCTTTATGTTGTTTATGTTATGTTTTCAACGGCAGCCATTTGTCACTTCAAAGCGGTGCGCGGTAGCGTAGGTACCTTTACTTCATTTAGATACAGTCGACGTCACCCTTGACTAGAGCGCTCGGGCTGAAAACTGAAATTAAAAATCACCTCTCGATTTGCGGACAAAGTGCTCACACTCATCTTCTTCACAGGTCTGTGTGGGTCTACTGCAGTAGAAGCATTGCTTGTAAAAAGTAGAAACTGCAACGAGGTATCGATTTTTATGCAGGAAAATGCGCCGATCGAGCGCTCTACACAAGGATGACGTCGATTGTACACGTGCGATCCTTATATGTCCATGAAGGGTACCTTAAATATTGCTTGTATTTTTTATAGCTATGTGTGAACGGATCAGCATTGGACTAACAGCCTCCTCATCTTAGGCTCTGACGTGACGCTAAAAAATTTTTTCAATCATTTCTTTGGTCCTTGCTCCGTTCATTGCCCGAGAGAAAGAATGCTGTCAGACCTCTCAATGTGGTGCAGTGTAATGGACTGAACTGGTGGAAAGGGAAGGCATCGATTCCTAGCAACGATTATAATCGCAATAGAACTGGCATCCAACTTCGGCTGTTTTGACCCATGGGGCAAAGCAGAAAAGCTCGGCTTCTGAAAAGGACGCGGGTTTGAGTGCGAGCCCTGGCCCCTCCATGGCATCCACGCCAAAAAGACCGCATTGATGTCAGCACAGCTTTCCTGCGACAACGGCTGATAATGGCGATAGCAGTATTTCACTTTTTTGCCTTATCCCCCTGTTCGAGGAGTCATAATCCGCGCCTACTGGCGTGGCAGTCGAACTCACTCCTTCATCAGTTACCCCCAGAAATGCAATATCCAGGAGACCTCAGCCAACTCCGCCGAGAATACCTTCTTATTGCTGGTACAGGTCACTCCAGCACGAAAGAGAAAAGCAACCAGATTGCACAAAAAGAAGAAATTTCAGGTTACTTATTGTTTGTAACTGAAGTTCAAAGTGACTTTTGGGAATTATACGCCACGGATAAAAAAGTGGGATTAAATTACGGAATATAATAGACCTGACAGCATTCTCAAAACAATCTAAAAGGCGCACTCCATTTGGTCGGCCTTTATAATGGTCGGGGCACGGTCAGTGCCTATCAATAGAAGAGGGACCTTCGTACTGTATTGATAATGTTTTCGGATACAGAGGGTTCTGCAATTCGGAGTCTTAATAGAAAGCAGAAGAAATTGTGCTCGTCACAGATCGTCATATAGCGATCATCAACTGAATGCTAAAGCTTTGTTCGCTGTCTTACTAGGATATGGTATGTGCATTCTGAAGCTGCCAGACCGCATTGAAACCACCTTTGTTCAGGCTCAGCCTCTAAACCCTCTTATTTTGTTAGCGAGCTGTATCTATATGCTACAGACCCCGCTTAACGTTTTGAATTTAAAATTCATCTCCAATTCATCAAGCAAGAAGCGATGTATACGGCTCCGTCATAGTGTCGCTAGAACAAAAAAGCGCATGTCGAAACCGTATAAAACCCTCACCACCGAGAACGTAACATACTCATGGCCATGATCTCTGTGCTGATGACATAAGGTGCTCGGTTAAAATATGTCGTAACTATTCTGGGGGCCGTATTTTCTAACGATTCATTTCGTTTTTATTTCATTTAGCTATTTGTCTTTGGTCGCTGCTGATAGCGACGGATTCTGCAGGGATCGACGTCGGGTATAGTCGAGGCAGGAAAGCGCCTCTGCCACCCTGTACGTCCCGTGCACCGCCTCTTGGCCTCGAGATCGAGCAGAGTCGCCACCTAGCGGCATAGCGGCGAAACCTACCCAGTGTGGATGCCTGTTCGCGTCGCCTGCCAGCCCGCAGTGATTTCTACGTGCGCATGCGTGGCGTGTACAAATGTTTTTTTGTTTGTTTCACGGTTCCTGCGCGCTTTTGTTTTCCTGTATGCCTCTTGCAAAGACATATGCGAACAGACTATCATCGCGAGCTTCATTAAAAGAAAAAACACTTGTCCTTATCGAGTACCTATCGCGTATGCTAAATAAAGACATCATCAGTCGCGGTCTTCGGCATTTGAAGTCCTTTGACACGCAGCGTCTCAAACGCAGTGGAGCTGTCGTTAGAGCCGTGTGAAATCAAAACAGTTAGCGGCCGTCAATAAAACAAAGTAAACGCTTAGAAATCGTATATTCCTGTTTTTGTTTGGAATACCGCAGCTATTGAAACATATGCGACAGCAGACTGCATCATAGAGCAGAATGCATAGAAATGTGTGAGAACGTTTTGTTTGTTGTTGTTGTTGTTGTTTTATGGCTGTTAAACGGCCGTCGCGGTGTCTCAGTGGTAAGGGCGCTCGACTGCTGACTTCGAGAACGGGGGGTTAAATCACGACCGTTTCGAAAGGTGCTCCTGTGCTGTGGGATTTGTCTGCACGTTAAGCAATCCCACGTGGTCGATGTGGTGGTAATAATGAGAGAAAAAAAAACGACACCGAAACCAGCCTTTGCAATCATCCGTCATAGCCGATGTCGCTTTCATAAGTTAAACCCCGGGTCAATATGCATTTCTTTTTCTTTATTTATTGCGTGAGCAACACTACGCCAGGTTTCAGCACGTCGCGTAATCCCGGCCGGTAGCCACGCTGCGCCGCAGAAGAAGCTACGTCAGCTTTGCTTCCGCAACCTACCGGGTTTAACTAAAACTAAAACTCAGCGATTTTTTTTTTATTTTGCTGTTGAAGGCTTCTGCGCATCCGTAACAGTGGTAGTGAGCACATTTTGCTGCAGAGAAATGCTCGAACATTTGGGAAACATATCTTCCCTGTCCCTAATTGTTACACTAAATATTACATAATAGGCTTAGATCAATGTACTGTACTGGTAGCTTATTATAATCACTATAATCCCTTTTCATCTTAGTGCTGTCTTCCGAACAAACTCGTCGTTTCTGACAAGGGGAGTAAAACAGCTTCATGCAGGCTTAAAAATCAGTGTTTAGTTCGGGAATAAATACATATTTATAATCGCATGGTAAGATGACCTCCATTACTTTCGGAATAGTTTTATATCCGGCACTGCTCTGAAAGTAACCCTAATATTAGTGACAAAGAAATCTTCATCCTTTAAAACTCCTTGCCAGAACATAACCGCGCCCATGCGCAGTTTCTGATGACGTCTTCGCAGCCAGTGATTCGTAGCTTGCACTTTAACGTTGCTGAAAAAATAATTGCTGATTATAGTAAATTTTGTCAAGTGTGTAAAATTTCTCTCATACGGTGAAATCTATTGGAATTGGAAAAAAATAACAATTGCTCTATTAATTTACTATTTATCAACATCACAAACATCAGAAATCCCTAATACTTTCCTCGGTTTCAGGAAATCATTTAGAGTCATTGGCGCATGCAGTAATACACTAAAACGTTCTATGACAGTGGCCGCAAGTAGCATCCGCGTCGTTGTGAGCTCGACAAATTCAATCCACTAAGCGCTGTACACGTGAAGAATCAGCTTTCCTGTGCGGCGAGGTTTCCTGCATAGTGTCGGCGTAATCTCATTTTTGGGGAATACTTGTGCGTGGTTGTCTAGCCAGAGTTGATGTGCACTCACTCTAACACGTGTGTGTGTGTGTGTGTGTGTGTGTGTGTGTGTGTGTGTGTGTGTGTGTGTGTGTGTGTGTGTGTGTGTGTGTGTGTGTGTGTGTGTGTGTGTGTGTGTGTGTGTGTGTGTGTGTGTGTGTGTGTGCGTGTGCGTGTGCGTGCGTGCGTGCGTGCGTGCGTGCGTGCGTGTGTGTGTGTGTGTGTGTGTGTGTGTGTGTGTGTGTGTGTGTGTGTGTGTGTGTGTGTGTGTGTGTGTGTGTGTGTGTGTGTGTGAGAGAGAGAGAGAGAGCGAGAGAGAGAGACGCTGTCGCTGTGAGACGTTATGCTAAGTGTCGGACTACCGATTCTATTGGGCAGGGTTCTAAACCGCAGCTTCGTGTTTGCATGTTCTAGTGCACTTTTGGCGTCGAAGATCCTTGATATCCTTTTCTACAAAGTCGCATGCATAATGAACAGCGCCGCCTTCATATATAGTTAGCTTACCACCAACGCCCTACATGACTGTAGTCGCGGCGAGTTACACCATCAGACAGTCAGCTCTTATTCAAGGTCAAAACATAGCCTTAGTGGTCGTGCAGCCATGAAGAAAATGTATTTTAAAGCAGCTTGTCTTTGAGGGTACAGTGGTAAAACGGCGGCTTTTCTTTCTCGGTGCTTTGCGAGCTTCTTCAGACGTTCAGAAAATTCCCTTCCCATAGTTTCTAATGCGATGCGATCGCGTTTACATGCACTTCAAAAGTCGGCGTACTCTTGCCAGTCCACCTTCGTCTGGTGCAATAATGCGGCAAGTTTTCTTAGTGCGTTACCCCTGTTTAGATGAATACGATAAGCTAAAACCTCGACGCGGCGTAATGCGACGTGCCAGTTATCGCATTTGTGTAACCCGGCTACTTGCGTACCCCTGCCGTGATGATGCAGTGGTTAAGGTGCCCGACTTCTGCGCCCACAAATACGGGTTCGAATCCCAGCCGCGGCAGCCGCTTTTTGAAGGAGGTGAAAAGCAAGGCGCGCACGTGCTGTGTGCACGTTAAAAAACCCAAGTGGTCGAAATTTCCGGAGCCTCCACTTCGGCGTCTCTCATGGCCTGAGTCACTTTGGGATATAAAACCCCACAAACCAAATGAAAACATTCGCAGTCGGCGCGTCAGCGCTGCTGTCCCGTCTGGGAATGCCGTTGTAGCCTTAGAGAGGCCGCATTCGGGTTGGCAGCCTCAAAAGACACTGTCACGCACGTTTAAGGCCCGATATATGTCAGATGCGGTGTCCAAGCTTCTTATGCATGCCAGATATATACGGCAGCATACAGGTCAGGGACAAGCCACGACACATTGCACAAAGATGATGACTAGCGAAGCTGCTTTATCTCTATAAGGCAGTAAGGAAAGGGGGCTAAAAGAAGATATAGTTTTATGCCTGTGCATTTGAATTACTATTAAAATAAAGCGATACCCGCCTGAAAATGGGTGACTTTCACAGACCCACAAGAGTATGAATTTCTGTTCTATGCTGGTTTACCGCGTTTCCAAAGTTTGCGGGCCTCAGCCTGATAAATTATGTTGCAGCATGTCAGTACCTATGTGTGTGCAGCAAGAAGACAAAACAAGGTTTAAGAATAATTTGAATAGTTAATTAAATAGTTATCGTCGGCAATGACCGAATGAGAATATACAGCAACAAACGTTTCGGTATATATTTTTGGAGGGGAAAATGTGACATCATTTCCATTACATTGCTATTTTTATGATCCAAATGCTACTATTTCCAGAAATTGTTGTCACTACTAGGCATCCGTCCTTTATTTGAATGAAGAAAGTGAATAATTTTCTTAAGCACAACTGCAGGAATAAAGGCTTACTCAACTGGCAGCCAGATGCCAAATACGCTTAATACCGGCGCAGAACACTGACCATGCTGCGTTAGATAACTATGCAATGTTTTATATTGTGCCCGCACCGAAGTACATTTTATTGCAATTTTCATTCTTCTCTAAAAGTTTGGGAATTTCTAGCCTGCAACGAATTCGGCTTCTTTCTATTTATTTATTTATTTTCACATACTGCAACCACTAGTGGAGCTATTTGCAGGTGTGGCGTTAAGAAAAATACTTACTGAAACGGCTAGGTACAAAACAGACTTAACCATCATATTTACACACATAATGGATATAAATAAGGTGCCGACGCTATGAAATGAAAAAGAAAATGATGCAATACACAATAAAAACAATTAACATAAAAGTAGAAAAGCATGTGGTATCGATGGCTGTGAATATAACTGCGCACGTGGTAGCATTTGAAAACACAGTGAAAACAGTAAAACCAAATTAGGGATAGTAAAGGAATAGCTGCACCCACAAAGGGATTTCGTAACTCTGAATATGCAACTATGAAGACAAGCCAGACGAGAAGAAGAAAAGTAATCTTATCGAAAGTCTGAGTATCGGATTGATCATCCCTCGAAACCTTTGTTCACATTTTTATGAGCTGCTAAGTTTACACTCTTGACACTCATAATTAGGCACACGTGGTAAGTCGATCATCCAGATCGGACTCTGTGCCCCATGCTTAAAAAAAGCTCTCAAGCCAACAAACCTGGAGGCCTGAGTGCACGCATACTGCCGTGAGACAGCTCCGGCCGTTCATCGGTTCACGCTAGTCTATGAGATTATGCAGAGCCCTCCCTCAATACATTTAATACCAAAGCTAGCGACTGGTGGTTCAATCATTGTGCACAAATCCATCATCCTTCACACTCCCCTCTTTGCACACTACCGAAAGGAAACCGTCCAGTGTTGCAACTGTATGTCTTTAATGCGTTGACTAGGAGTGTCGTGAGCACGAAAACTCTCTGGCTTCGGCGTCTCTCTGCACTCTCCACCTCTCAATGAAGGAAGAAAAATCCCCCTAAGCACCACCTGCCACCTGTCAACCTTGACAGGTGACATGTGGTGCTTAGGGAGATTTTTCTTCCTTCACTTGTCATCGCGATGCGGTAGGGAGTCGGAACATGGAAGAGATCCCATTTTTCTTTCTGGTCTGAGTCTAATCTATACCTTCACATGCCAGGCGGAGAGAGAGAGAGAAATTCAGGTTGGCGGACTAGAGAAGTATATATCTTGCGAATGGGAGAGATCGGAGTAAGATTTACGAGGCAAAAAGTAGCGTAACAAAAAAGCGAATACAAAAAGAAATTAGAAGAATAAATCAGAATGGCAATAAAATCCAAATTGGTAGATTGGGTGAGTGAAAGACGATGAAATCAGAATAGATTGGCGAGTGAAAAACAGATGTCATCGCATTTCCGTCGCATTAATCCAACTAATTGGCCCTAAGAATACGTTCTTTCTACTTTTTTTTCGGCTAGGCAAAGTGTTCAATGACGCCATTGAATCAGCCCATAATTTCGCTACGACTTTCGGACACGCTAGCTCTGCTCAAATGGGCCCGTGACGTGCTTTCTTTTTATGTTTTTTTATCCCGCGTGTCGCACCTTCACCTGATAAATCCAAATTATTCTGCCAGTAATTTTTCTTTTTGCTTCTTATGCCCATCTACAAATACCAATTTAGTGTCAGTCTCACAATGGCTGCGTAGCAAGCAACTTGAAAAAGCTGGGCTGATAACACCAAAATTTTCTAGATGCCGGACAGGGTTACGACAACTTTACTCATTCCTGATGATCAAGCAAGCCGGCAAGCAAATGCTGGTGCTCATGCAATGGCCGTAACAGGCGCGCTAGGCGGTGACACTGACAAAACTTACGTCTGTACGACCCGGAACTTCTGAGCCATCTCGGGCAGGGGTTAAACAAAAATAAACAAACTGACTAAAATTAAACAATTAAACTACCTAGAAATAAGAAACGATAACCAGCCCCTAACAGCGTTCTTGTTGGACCCGCAAGGAAGAGTTGAGACTGCGTGCCGTGCGGTTATTGTTTGCAGCTCCGAGTGGCAAATAAAGCGAAACAAGGAGACTAGGATGCAACAGCCGGCGAGGAGAAGGCATAGCCGAAGGGACCGCTCTCACTGCTCCTTAAGCGGTTTCTCTTTTCTCTACGCCCAGATGGCGCCTTGCTCGTTAGGAAAGAAAATTAATCAGAACGATTTTATTCCCAACGAGCAGCGAGCACGATTGAGCTTCGAATTCCGTTTAGCTGAAGCTGACGTCTTCAAAAGACGCTTGATATTTCGTTGGTCACTTTTCTAGAATTTGTTTTTATATCTGTGGCTGCCAGCCCACCAAAAACGTGGAAAGAGCGGGCTAATAACCACTTGTATCGATCCCGCCTCCGATAGCTAAGCCCGAAGGCTTCCTCGAATGATATATGTTCCAATGATCGAACAAAAGAAAATGAATTCTTAGAGGGGTGATTATGCTACGCTGAAAGGAAACAAAATTTATGCTTTACGCTTGTGATGCCATCGTTGTTTTGTGTTTGTTTTTATCCAGTGGTGCCGGAATATTCCTCACAATTGCTAACAGTGTTCTGAAAAAAGCAATATAGACGGTTGGTTGATAATAAATTAATATTTAATACCAAATAACTAAACATTTTCCATTTCAGCCTAGGAATAAGAATTTTGTACTACAAAAGGCTACCGTGCTCGGTTGATATAAAATTTAAGTCATGCGTTCAGTTCGAACGTTCGGTTTCATCGCGAATCAGGACATGTCCTGAAATCGGAATATCCATTTCCGGCAGGCAAGCGCTTTGACGTTACTGGCATTTCGTTGACTATAAAACAGCTTCCACAAAAAGGGAAACAATGCTTTGCATCGTCAAAGCTGTGACTATATGCTTATAAGCCAGCTCGGATGCCCGAAATTCGACATGCTGCGCCACCTCGGCGCACTATCGTGTTGCGTCAATGAAAATACGAAGTATTTCCTTGTTCATAGTGTCTCCATACGTTGATTAGGAGCGCTAACCTAACAACGTTGTTTGTGCAATTGTGTACCGTCGTTCTCTTTGCTTTCGCCGATAGCTCGCCATCTAAGGTGACCACACTACAATTTTGATGCGTCCGTTGTACTCAGAAAACACTAGCTTTCTGCGCTTGTGGTAGAAGCTGTTGCCTTCTTCTTGTCACTATGTAGTACGAGCCACAGGCAGAGCTGCCGCCAGTATTCTTGTAAAGCGAACACCGGATGCGCCATAACACCTTCTGAGGATGTGTCCTAATACTACGCGACCTTGAAAATTTCTAAGCACTTTATGAAGTGTGCGAAAGAGATCAGGTCACATGGCCTAGTGTATGCCTGCACGTGTCTGATAACAGAGGCCAGGGCGTTGGTAAAGACAGAAATCATGGTTGATGTCATTGAATGTGAAGAAAACATCTCTCTTATCATTTCATCGACGTCATTCCAAACCATCTTCGTGCTATGTTATCAGTGACACTGAAATCACTCCAGTAACAGCATACAAATATTTAGGCATCCACTTAACGCGAGATCTATGCTGGTCTTCTCACGTAACTCACGTCACTAACAAAGCAAATCACCTTCTCGGTTATTTCCGTCGAACCTTGCGTCAAGCACCCCGATCAGTAAAATTCCAGGCTTATTTAACACTTATTCGCCCCAAACTAGAGTACGCTTGCGCCATCTGGGACCCTCATCACAATAACCTTTCAGCTACTCTTGAAGCAGTACAAAATCGCGCTGTTCGAGTCATTTTCTCAGCCTATTCTTATAACGTTAGTATCTCTGAACTAAAACGCAATGCTAACTTGCCAACCTTAGCTAACCGCCGAAAAATGGCTAGACTGTGTTTGTTCCATAAATTTTACTACCATCCTTTCCTGAATTCATTATCAACCCCGCCCACCACATCTCTGACCGCACAAACCATGGGAAGGCTGTCTACCCTCGCTTTGCCTGGACATCTGCACATTTATCATCCTCCTTTGTCAAGTCAGCAAGGGATTGGAATGACCTGCCAGATGCTATCGTGGACGACAGCGACCCATCATCATTCAGATCATCAATAGAAACTTTTACGCGCTGAATGTACCACCCCTTCAATAGGGCCTTTGAGGTATTCGTAAATAAATAATTTCGACAAGGCGCAGCGCAATCAAAGTTCAGCATCACGCAAATGTTTTCAAAATAATTAGGAGCAAAACTGCAAGCAGTACTGGCCCATTATTGCACTACATGTGGCCACACCTTAAACTCTAATCAGAGCCACGCATTGGGTTTAGTCTGGACCTATTCGCCATTATTTTTCAGAATCTAAAGAACAGTTCAGGAGAAAGTGTCATACACCTACGAACTAATAGCGTAAGTGTGCAGTTACCTGTAGCTCCTGCCGTCCTACCCCCTTTCTAATTCATGTACTCTAATGATTTCACCGCCTCCGCTATCTGCCATGCAATCACAGTCACTTGTGCTAATAGAAAATAAATATAAGGATAAAGAACCTATACTAATCCAAACGCGCGCGGAGCAGAATCTTCCCGCGAGGAGGAGTAATTAAGCTCGAGAGGCTCGGTCGCGGTGCGGCAGCTTTTGCCGTTACCATGCATGGAAAGCGTTTCTTACTGGCTCCTTAGCTTTCCTAATTGAAATGCTCCTTTCATCGAGCAATTGCAATTCCGGGGCAGATATGGAGAGGCGGGGCAGAATGGAATAAATGGGAAAGAATAAACATTTCCTTCAAAAAGTTCCAAGGGCATTACACAGTGTCCAAAATCAATGGATGCTGTGTGAGCGGCGAAATGTGTTTTTCGGAAGCTTCGCTGTTGCCATTAATCTTTTCTGCGGCGTTTTTCGAATAACTCGAAATGCACATCTCGCCGCTTACACGAGCGACCAGTGTTTATACTAGAGCACTGCACGCGCTTGAGCTGGCCCAGCACACGGGCCGGACAGGACCGGGACATGAGCTGTTTCGCCGAGTCTAGGCCAGGCCCCCTACTGATGTTCCGTGGACGCGTGCTGCACTCAAGATTGAAGTTGCGGACCCATCTCGGGCTTGAACCTGTACATGGAGGCCCAGTATGCGGCGTTTCACTGTGATGAAGGACTGCATGGGTGGAGCCGACCGACAAGGAAGACGCGACAGCGTTTCGGACACGAGTGTGTTGTGAAGTGGGCTCAGAGTTTGCTCGTGAAGCTCTCAACAGAGGCAGGCTGCTCTCTGCTCTTCCCTGCTCTCTGAGTTCTTTGTTCTTTATGTTGTAAATAGCTGTATAAAGCCTTTTCGTTTGCTCTTCCCAACTCCGTCCCATATCGCCCGCCTTATTGCTGTTCTCACCCCGACACCACGCTACCCGTGAATCACGATAGTAGTGTATGGTCT
Organism: Amblyomma maculatum; assembly: GCF_055883805.1. Taxonomy (NCBI): domain Eukaryota; kingdom Metazoa; phylum Arthropoda; class Arachnida; order Ixodida; family Ixodidae; genus Amblyomma; species Amblyomma maculatum. Next base: position 66,347,229 of record NC_139344.1, read on the forward strand.
TCCGATTCTCAAAACCAAGCTCGTCAGCAATTACGGCTAGAAAACAATTCCCGAATAAAACTGTGACGATTCCTCGAAGCAGTGTTCCAGATTCTTTCCGCGAGCGTATTCTCTACGGCACCCTAACCCATCTGCGTGGGGAAGAAGCGGGAAGGGGAAGAGAGAAATAAACTCTCTCCCCGAGTACAATGGAGAGGGACAGTCCGTCTCCCGCTAGGGATGTGTGTAGTACGCTTTCCGGGCGCATCTTTCTGCGCCCTTCTCTGGGCAGGGTTGTGACCCGTTTAGGGGTTTTTGAGGCTCAGCCCTTACAACCCTAGAACAGCAACTTGAAACGGAGCAAAGAAAAAGACGGGATTTATTGCCCTTTTATCCGTTCGAACAAGTGTAATTTCGAAGGTGCGCATAACGAAAGACCTAGCGCAGGGGAATGTCTGGAATCACCCCCTGAGGCACTGAAGACAGCCGTTGTCACAGTGTGGCGTGACACACCACTTGATGGGCGCATAATGAATAAAACAGTTAACAGAAAAGTAGAATACGGCCGCTGACATGATGTCAACTCGCGGTGAAACTCGCAGGCCAGCTTCCCTAACCGCTACATTAGGCAAATAAGCCAGTTTCTGGCACTGTATATGGCCGTCGTCATTAACTTCCATTTTTACGCATGTCAGTCCCAAAGCAAGACCCCGCAGGAAAGCAAAACTTTGGACGTGTGGCCTCATCCGCCGGGGCAGCTTTGCTGCGCCGCAGACGCTGATGATTTTTCGGAGTGCGCCGCTGTGGGAAGGAGCAGGAATAGAAAGCAAAACTTGCCGCCTGCGCTACTGGCCTATGTCCGGAGCCATCTACTTCTCCACACCGTTTGGCGACAAAAGACAATCACCTTACGATAATTATTGCGATAAGCCACTGTGGTTAGCTTTACCAAGCTCATTCTCTCGCGAGGAAGTTTGCAAAGGAATCTGTGTTTTTCTTTTTGAACTGCTGACCAGAACTCTGCCATTACTGCCAAAATCTCGCGATAGTTTCGAAAATCACATTGACTCAAAATGAGAAAAAAGGTCACTAATCACTTGTAGATCGAGGTGATCAACGTCATTCACAGTGCAATATGTCCAAGCAATTTCAGCCTCGGCTACATTCAACGATGAAAGAAAATAAGTTCAACGGCTCTTCATGCGCACTGAAGAGCAACAGTGAAGGACTGCTGTCGCCTGTTCTAAAGAGCAAAATCTAGAAGTGAGTTGCACTACTGTGGTGTTGAGTGGAGTGCTGAATGCCTCACGCCCGGCTCATTTTCTGCGATTGCGTTCACCTACCAAAGTGCAGATTAACATTGGCTTGGGCTGTTTCAGCTATCAGCAAACACACATCGTCGGTTCTGACAAAAGGTGCTGCGAATCTGCGCAGTTGTCTGTTATTATTTGGTACTGGGCACTGGAAACCTCATACGAACCACTGAGGAAGGATTTTCGCTTGAAGAATTAACCCCCAATTACTATACTTTATTTTTCTCACGAGCCAAACATAATTTTTCATAAGAAAATCCACGTACAAGCAGCGCAGAGCTCCTGGTCCTTCTTTCTCTTCTCCTGAAATATTCTCGTGGCTCTCTTTCCCTCGGTTACACCAGCACCGGCCCCAACGGTGTCGCGGCTCAACCGCTGAACGGGGCATAGGATCTGTGCTATAAATATAAATTTATTCAAGCATCACTGCGATTTGAGCTTATTTGTCGGAGTGTACTTTATTGCGCAGTAGGAGTCTTCTCGCTCACAATAAACGATTTGCCTCATGCATTACTTTGAAGACGGACCCGGACCGAGATTCACTTCGAGCACTGCGGGCCGAGCCATTCTCAGTATAGAGCGATAATTTATCGGGACCGGGCTTCAAGCGCGGGCAACGGCCGGGCTCGGACCGGACTCGGACCGGGCTCGCACGGGGCTTGGGCTTCATATTGAGGCCAGTGCAGTGCTCTAGTTTAAGTGCTGAAGCAGCCCTCTAGCAATTTTCCATCAAATGCGCGTTATCGAATAAGTGATTAGTCACTATTTAGAAGACAAAATTAGAATAATCGGACCCTTCCCGCTCAGCCCTGACCAACCTTTTCTGTGTGGGTTGTTCGTACACTGCAATGCTAGAGTGTATCCAGCGTGCATATGGCGATCGTCACCTTCGCTGTCTATTCGTCTAGGTTAGAGGTCTAAGTGGCCGGAAAAGCACTAATTGCGAAAAAAAAAAAAGTTATTCGATTTTGTGTTTCTTTTCTTTATAGAGTAAATAGAAAAGTTAATCAGATTCATATCTCTAAAAGTAGAAAAATCTGCTTATGCTTTCGGATCTGCGTTCGCGGTGCCTCTGCAGTGCGATATCGTCTTGCGGGCAACGTTTATTCATCCGTCTCTCTCGTCGTCGTCGGCGCCGTGGGCCTGGTGAGTCGCAGCCTGTTGCACATCTCCCCTTTTAAAAGCAGAATCTTTTGAACTGGTTTAACTGCCCGACCACATAAAGTATTGTACAGCTTTGGGACAGTGCGCTGTTGTGGGAATTTTGTTTTTCCCTAGAAATTGGCATTCGCTGTCCTAAAGAGGTTTCAGTTCAATTTCCCTTTCTTCTGGTGTTTACGACCAGTGACGACATACTTATTCCACGTTGGGAAGCGGTGCCAGATGAAGTCTACACCTCGTGTTCTGTCTGTTTCCACGATGTTGGGTATCAGAAAGTTTGCAGAATACGCGACAATGCCAGTATTCTTTTTTACTCTTGCCTACAGTTTCGCCTGGCTCTAAATCTCGACTCGGCCGAGCTCCACAATTAATTTCCTTCTGCCTGACTGCTATCCTTCACTACCACTCCTGTAAGTCCTGCCTGTCGACTAGTGCCGGGTCCAGCTTGATGGGGACAAGGATGTTCGCAGTCTTCATCCCATTAACATCTACGCAGGACAGAATCCATTTAGGCGGTGGAGTGGCCCTGTAAGTCGGACGTACAACTTAACTGTCCCAGTTATCTTGAGACCATTCTTGAAGATATGTAAGATAGCTTCAGAGAAAATGTTGCTTTGAGGAAATCTCGCACTAGAGGTGACGCGCTCGAAGCCTCATCCCTCCGTAAACTGACGGAAAGCTGCGCCGATGGCCCTATTGCGGTCCATTATAGCAGTACACTCGTAGAGGTGTCCGATTCCTTCCGACAGTGTATTTGACATTTGTTATGACTTATGCCGAAGTCAATTTTGAAGCACATAATTTCCAGATGGCTGAAATAGTTGTCGATGACCAGAAGATACTTTCTTTCTCCACAATTGAACAAATTCCTGGCTATTGGTTCCCATGGTTGCTCAAAAAACTGGATGGCATAATTAGCTGGTGTTTATATGGCTGCTTATGGATGCACAGTGAACAGTGGCGGTGGTTGTTCAATTTGTGTTCAAATTCCCGACCACCAGACAGACTCGCAAGCTTTGCTCGGCGCTTCACAGTTTTATGATGGCCGTGTAGGATCACGTTAAGGTACTCTTTTTCACATTGTTTGAGGAATTAGATCCCAGATGATTTCACTGGCAATCCGCTTTCAATTGTAATACGAGTATATAATGTGCGTTGCCAGTAGTTTCTACATGTGAGTGAAATTTAATTTAGACTTCGCCGTCTATTCATGCTGTACGCATTCAGAACATTCCAGACTGAACCAATTGATTGGTACTGCCGATTTTCCACCAGCCTCCTGTCAGTAGGAAGAGTGGCAATAACCCCTATTACAGTGGATGTAACTTCTCTCTTAACGTCGCCCCCATCGTTTTCAGGAAGTGGCCATCGAGACAACGTGTCAGCAGAAACAACATTTATTTTCAGGGATATGCACTATACATGCGTTAGAGAACCGCACCATGTTCATCCTTATTCTGTGTAATTGGAGTTCGCTTTGTGCCAAGTTCTTAGTCTTAAAACGGGCAATAAAGGATTGCGATCGGTTTCGAATGTGCAGGAAAGGTCAAGTGACGCACTCGCGAATGCTCTCATATGCCCAGGTTAGTGGAAGACCTTCCTTGATCTGCGCGCACTTCAATTCAGTGTGTTTCAAAGTACGGAGTACGGGAAGTATACTGTATTGGTTGGTATCCGCCATCTTACTTCCCTTGTCGAAGAACCGTACCTAATTCAAAGACTGAAACAATTGCAGATACCACTGTGGGGGTCAAATAATGAAAAAGCAAGGCATCCCGTTAGTGTTTTGAGAAAAATTTTGAAACGTTTCTATTGAACTCAAGTCTACACCCACTCATTTAAGGAGCTCAGCAAACTATCCTATGAATAAGCAACATTGAACATTGAACTTAAATCGCTTGAGTTGGTAGCCCAGCCCTCACCCTAGTGTCACGTGGGGTGTGATGTCTCAGCGTCACGTGGGTAAGATGTAGCTACCGCCGCGCTGCACTGAAGGCTCGAAACCTAGAGTAGTATTGCTTTCGCATTAAAATTGAGGACGGCTCAACTCGGTTAAGCCTGGATATGCGTGGCGGAAGCTACCAAACGGATTGTTCACAAAGACCGACCCAAACGTTCTCGTCGCCGATGTACTGGCTGGAAAATGCATGGTGTGATCGGCAATTCGGCGCCTCTTCTTGACGTCTTCCAAATTTTCTTACTCCATTTCACCGGCGTCTTTTTCTTCTCCCCCCTCTTCTTTCTCTTTCCTTCTTCTTCTTCTTTTTAGTGTCTTCCGAAACTTCTTTCTCCATTTCACCGGCTTCTTCTTCCTTCTCATCTCTCTTCTCTCACTTCCCTTCTTTAGTGGCTCGGAAAATTAGTTGTCATGGTTAGAATGCATGCGCAGCAGTGATTAGCGACGCTTACCCGAAATGCGCTGCTGACTGTCTTGTGTATCTTTCGCTACTAAAACAAACTCGGTGTAACTTGCTTCTATGGCTACACCACATACTGCACCGTCATCTACACAACTATGCAACTCACATCGGAAGTAATGTAGGGGCTTACTTTTACTACAGAACACGAAAATAACTGCAGGTTGTGTTCCTTGGTGCACAATTCCGATGTGTCGCTATGGTGAAATTTTTGACTGAGCCCGCACAGACTGTATGCAAGCATGCGAGAAATGCCTACAAGGAGCCAAGCCCATATACTTTCCGGCACGGATCGAAGTGTCCGTTCGTCCTTTGAACCAATGCGTCCGACCTTCCTCAACGCTAATCAAGCCTATCGCGGTGCTAAGGTAAGCTATACAGCTCTCTTCACGAACCATATTAACGTACGTCCCCGTCCCATGGGAAACCGCGTTGTCCGATTAGGACCTGGATGGCCAGCTCAAGCTGGTAGGCAGTGTCAGGCTTACGGCAGCCGCCGCAGAAGCCCTGAAGCAGTCTTTTATACGCTTTCATTTTCCCTTTCCAATCCATTTTTTTATCTGGCATTGGCCGCTCCTACTGGATGACGAAGCCGAAGATTATGGAATGCAGTCCTGGACGCAGGACACGTCTAAAATGGGCCGTGCTTTTTATTGAGGGAAATAAATGTAATCATCATGGAGAGGGAGACCAAGAGAAGAAGAACCAGCGGTGTGCTATTCTGGAAGTTTGCGTTCTGCAAACAGCTACGTAAACAGCGCGTGTTATACCTACTGAGCCACGTGGTGTTAGCAGTGCTTCATGGCAGATGCATAGCGCGTATTAAAGTTCATTCTTCAAGGTACTTCGTACCTCTTTCGGTAGAGTTTCACACGGCGGAACAAAGCTTATGCATACTGTGGCATTTCCAAATATCTTCTTTGTGCTTGCCGCGTTCTATAAGCTGAAAGTATCGCTTCGTTCAGGCACGCATCAAAGACCACTGAAGTATTTCGTTTGGCACCGCCAAAGATGTGGAACATGAAGGCACACAGCACGTCCTAGCTTTGTCTCGCTTATTTCTAAAAAGCGACATATAGTCATGAATTTCGCTTCCCTGAGACGCAGCTGCATATCATTTCGAAAGAACTATAGGCTTCAAAAACGCGTTTCAGTGCCTTCATCGCGTGAACCCTGCTGAACGCCACTAGGCACTTAGCACTTCGCACTAGGCATTTGAACGCTTGAGAAGCAATGGTGCATCACAAAAGTATATAAATAAGCGCCTTAAAGGCGGAGAAGAAACTGCTCAGGCGTTGTTGATACGTTAGTTGGTACATCATACTTATTATGTGCGCTTAGAACTGGCATCTCTCGTTTGTAGTTGTATGCCAAAGTTTCTGCAATTAAGAAACGCAACAAAGCAGCCCAGTTGTTAGTGTTCAGTGCTAAGCAGTGCGTTGCTAAGTCACTCAGGTAAACGTCATATGAAGGGTGAACATGATATTGAAACCTTCAGCAGCGATAGTAAAGAGTTTAATCGAGCGAGGCTGAGTACTAGTCAACATGACATTCGCTCATTCGCTTCGATAGCACAAATACCGCTACGTAGAAGTGTTTTCGGAGTACGCCTCTATTTCACGTCGTGCAGCTAATATTTTTGTACTTTGTCTACGCGTTACAGTTTTTCTGCTTTCGTCGCTAAGAGACCAAGAGGGTAAAAACGTAGCATCCTCCGAGTTATTCATCAGCCTCCAAGTAGGAGCGTTCTTGGTCAAGCCAGGTATGTATGATCTCCGCCGTCATGACACAACCATACCGCCTCAACAAGAAGATCAAGGGTCGCGAGATGACAAAAGTCTCTGTAGGTTAAGTTTGCAAACAAAAACGCGAGGACACGCTTCTTGGAAGAAATAATTTGCCAGTGGTGGCCTGATAGGCAAATTTTTTATCCAAGGTACTAATGAAGACCAACGCACTTCTGTGGCAATCTCTACGGCAGTTCATATTCTTTAAGCTGAAGTGCTTGGTCTTGCACCTTTTGTGTTGGTTGTCTACAGCGCATCAGTCATATATAAAGAACTGATGCACCCTAAAAGGAGAACAAGGACTGAGCTTCAGGTGCAATTGCGGTGTACAATTTTTCAAACGTAGGTAGTTCACCCGACGAAAATTATGGTAATGGGATTTAAAATACGCAAACTGAGCAACGGAGAAGACAAAAAAGAGACACACAAGATGAGCTGATACTTTTGGAGGCCAGTGCTCGTTTCGTCTTCCTCTCTTCAGTGTCTCGTCCGTTGCTGAGTTTCCGTGCTTTAAACCGTGCGATAGCAAATAACCCTTCATCGCAGCCCGCTTCTTGGATTGACATGAAACCGAGTTTGCTCGCTGGAACGTGCCGACGCGAAACACGGAACTGGAAATCAATAACTGCCCCGCTGGAAGTGCGACATCGGCGCGCACGAATGACCATGATTTCAGCTCGGACTGAACGCGATTCGGCGACATGCTTGTTTGCATCACCATAGCGGAGAATCGCAAAGCATAGAGCTTTGGTTGGCTGTGCCAGTTTGACGAAACCCGTCTACTCGAAGATCGCTAGCGCTACGAGCTGGGATTTGCGTACTCGCAAAGCTCGCACGCTAGCCGAAAGTGTGCTCTACTATACCGATCAGATGGACGACCTCGCATGCAAACGGCTGCAGCGGCCGTCGTTTTTACGGGCAGCATAGTTCTTTCATCATTATTTATCACGTGATATCAGCCATTCCCTGACGCATTGCAGCGTGGCCAGCTAGATTGTTAAGTGGAATTCGTTCGCCGTTCCCGTTGGTCACGGCTTCTGACGCAATGCCGTTGTCGTTCACTCGAACCTCGCAAGCTCCGCACGTGGGCACTCATCCATGCGGATCTTTCCCACGGATAAGTTTCTAGATGACACCGGTGGAAGCGTCGCTGAGACCTCCCTCTCTTGCGGGACTCGATAGGAACTACCATGTATAACTTGTTCACCAAGAGCGCACGACCATTCTACTCGCAGCGTATACATGAAACGTGTTCCGGATCCGCAGGTGTCAATAAAATGTTGAGGAGCAAGAAGTGTTCAAAAATGTACACTATTCTACGCGACGAGCCTCGGTCATCCGAACCTTCTTTGGTAGCGGCGTCCTGAGCTCGAAACAGTTCCCTATCACTTTCCTTATTAACTCACATGAAAAACACTGTTTGTATTATAGGCGCTAGCAGTGCTACTCACACGGTCTGATGGAAACAGGCGCATTTCGATCATCTCAGAATGAACGGGAACCAGAAGTTCGAGATCTCAGAACGTGTCCTGGATCCACAAGTGTCCCAAACAAGTGCGGGAACCCAACTTCCTCAGCGTCTCTTATATGCGTGGAGATGAGCAATCTTCTCCCTCATGGTTGCAAAAGAGGTTCGTATGCAAATACATGTTGTGTGTGCCTGTCTCCCCGTCTACAAGCTTTTTTTTTTTTAATTCGTTTTTTTTTACAGCTCTGATGCCAACATAGCAATCGGTAGCCCATTTTCAACAGATTGAGCGCTGGCATAGCCAGAGTCATCTGCTTCTGTTTTCGGCTGATGACAAAAAGGAATAGAGATGCTGCGCAGAATATCTTTCTGTTTTTAATTACGTCTTAGTTCAATTCCCCAAGTCTTCGTTCGTTCCCTGCGCGGTGCACACAACATACATACAATAAACGAGCGTATATAGTAACAACGACAAGGGTAAGCTGTATTCTCATGGGAACTAATTTTTTGCGGGCATAGCTATTTAGTCGAGCACACGCACGACTTCACGATGGTTCACGGCAAATGATATATGAGGCTGAACGTTCCAGAGTGATATCGGCTCTGAGGAGCGTCGTATGGAGTGTAGCGGATCAATATTGACCGCTTGAGGTTGTTTTTTCGTGCACTGACATCGCACAGCTACATACACGGGCGCCTCTATTTTCTCCTCCATCGAAAACCTGCTGCCGCGACCGGGATTCTATCCCGCGTCCCTGGGATCAGCAGTCGAGCGCCATAACTACTGATTGACCGCAGCGGAGCCTTTCACGATGGTAATTAGATACTCCAACATAGGAAATCGTAGTCCCGACGGGAAAGAGAGGGAAAGAGAAGAACGTATAAAAAAAAAAGGGGGGGGGGGGGGTTAACTAGGAGGTGCCCAGTGCGCTACCTTACATGTGGCATGAAAACAAAGGGAGAAAAAGGGAAGAATGAGCGTCTACGAAATCAGTTTTTCATGTGTCTATAGACCACTGTGACGAGGGGGCAGAGGGCGCACCGTTAAAGTTTGTAGTCGAGAACTCGACCCGAGTCCTATCCCCGCCGAAGTCTCTCAGTGGCTAGGACGCTCTACGATTGAGCCGGCAGACCCGTGCTCGATCCTGGCCGAGGCGGCGTCGTGAAATGTGCGATGTTAGAACACGTTAAGGAACCACAGGGGGTGGAAATTATCTGGGCCTCTCCCTCCATAGCTTGAGTTGGTCTCGGACGTTAAACCGCATAAACCAAACAAAACTAAATCATCCGTAAAGAGCGCCTTGCTCCTTTGATTTCACTTCCGCTCAAGTAGTTCAGTGAAAGCATAAGAATTTGGCTCTGGGCTAGTTAGCGCATAGGAAAAAGCCAGAAAAGCCACCAAGGAAACGCAGCCTGCACCTTCTCGTGTGCTCTTCTCTGTGCCTTTCTTCCTTGTTGGCTGTTAATGGCTTTAATGAGCAGTTGCGAACAGTAACGACAACAAAAGATTTATATGGTAAGGAGCAGACGGTAAAATCCTGATCTGTAATATGACCAATCACGTTCCGGTAGTTGCCACGAGGCCAATCCCGCTACCTATTTTTAAAAAGCAGAAAAGTACACGAGGTGCAAGGGCAAATGGACGCAAGAAGATAATTAACCTAGGTGTCAACATGCCGACAGAATTCTTTTTTTTTTCTTTTTTTTTTTTTTCAAACAATGCTAGGAACATAAACGCCGGCATTCTCACTCATGCATCACGTTACGGCCGGAGAACTCTTCAACCTGAGCATAAAACCCGGAATTCAAGCTAAATTTCCCTCTCTGTGCGCACGAAGCGCATTTGGGGCGTTGTTGTTTCTTACGTCTTCTCTTACCCCGACAATGCACTTTCGCCGAGTTTCTCAAAACCGCTCTGAGTTGCTGAAACACTTGTCCGTATTAATGAACCAACGTGCGTCTGCGCAAAATCTTTGCCGGTTTCGTTCAAGTCACAAGGGAGGCAGTGGAGACAATTCAGCAACTTTCTCCAAATGCATGCCAACGCACCTCTGTGTTGTCTCTCCATGTCCGCTGTGCAGCACGCGCATCAGTGAGCTGCGCTAATTGGCTGCCTTTGCCCTTCGATCTGGCTAAGCGCCCTTCGCTAAAACGAGCAATGACTTTTCGAGCGCAATTCAATTGTGTTAGCAGATTAAAACGAGTCCATGCAGTTTACGTAAGGCAGATACCTGTCGCATGTAACGAGCCCCTGATGGATTATGTGCAGCTAAGTTAGAGTGCACGTTGAGCGTGCACGCTGCGGGTATACGGGAGGCAGTGAAACCCGCTCAGTTAACTGGCTGCCCTGTTTAGGAAGTACCCAAAGAACGGACGATTTGGATCAATTCAGCAGTGGCAGCATTGAACGAAGCCCCTACTGCGACGCTCATTTGTTGAACGAAATGGCTAAACGAGAAGGATACCGGCAAAAGTGGAAAAAAGAACTCCTTTTACATTCTGCGGCCTGTGATTCCGGTCAGCCCAACAGTATGTCTTCTCTTCCATCCCCTCTGTTAGCGCTGTTCAGTCTTTCCTGTGAATATGAAATCAGCCCGACTCAAGCCTTCATCACTGCTAACGCAGGAACTAGTTGCTTGCCATATGTACGCATTCTGTATGGTCATTACCACCCACTTCTGCCCAAGGCCTTGCATACGGTCGGCAGTACTTGTAAAATAAATAAAGAAATACATAATGCATCGCATAGAAAAGCTACAGGGTAAGCATATTTCAAACATGCCGCAAATCTAGAGCCTAAACGCGGCAAGACAAAAGGGAAATTCATAAACATGAAAAGACCGTTACGATGATTTCATTCAAAACAAATACACACAGGCTGTGATTGTTTTTTTCAACAGAAGGACAGACCACTGGAACAAGATGTATCTTCCTATGTAGTCAACTTGTCACCTAAATCCTTTTTAATTCCTCTCACTTCTTGCAAATGAGTTCGATGCATCTACTTATTTTTTATTCTTGCAGCGTTCTATATTGAATACGCTTTTTTTTGTTGAGTTTGGGTATAAATATAAAGTGCATTTTTCATTTGTTTAAAAGCTGTTGTTTTTTTCTCCGGTGCCTTTTTCCTGCTTGCTACTTCGAATCTATATTTTAATCTTTATTGTAACAATCGGCTGTACCCCTCCCAACTTGGCTACCGAAAGGCGGCGACGTTATACTGAATAAAGAAACAAAGTGATGTCATAAGGAGCCCACAGCCCTGCACTTCCCTATGTGGAGTTACAGGGGTGTTAGCTAAGTTGGCTGCTCGAGACTACTTAAACACTCATTTACTTGCGGTTAATCAATCTTTAAGGGCCTAGGTTTTTGTTGTACGCGCTTTCAAGACGAAGCTTGGCTAAAGAACACATTAAGAGCACCTGACAAACCTCAACCCTGAGAACCATTTTATGCTTCGGAGAATCCTGTTAGGCCTCTGAGCACCCCTCCCCCATTCGCTTCCCCTCTCCCTTTCCCACAACCCACACCCTGATCGGGCTCCAATTTCAAGCCTAACCGTCCTTCATGCAAAGACTTAGATTTTCAACTTTGTCGCACATTTCCCTGCGGCAAATGCGTTTTTAACACCCTCGTGATGTTGTTTATCTATTTGAACGCATTTAGATGTGTTCTATAGCAAGAACAAAGACTGAGCTGCTTTCATGCGCACTACTACTTCCTTTTTTTTTTTTTTTTTGTGATCTACCTTTTTTTTTTTCTGAACGTGAGGCCTTTTTTTAGTTTTCATTTAGAACTTGATGCAGGCAAACACTGTTGGAACTCCGCACGCCCCATCTTCGTCAGGCTGGTCGTTTAAAGACAGCCACAGGCTGTGAATCGACTGCCAGCTCATCTGGGTATATCCTTCAGACAAGAAAAAAGAAAACGAAAGTGTCTCCCTACAAATTTGACAGCCACGAATTGACCATGCACAGTAGTTAATAGCGGTTTAGTATGGGCTGTCCTATTGTAAGATGCATAGCAGGGAGGAGTGCTATAAGATGTGGACATATCAAGAGACCATCATTTTATTGATGTTCATGCTGTGCTTTCGTTATTGAGGACGGCATGGCGTCCGTGCTGCGTTACGATTTTGCAATGTAACGAAATAAAGCCCAGCAGTCCCTATCTGACGAAAGTTGCCGTGACTTGCTTGCAATTTAAGCTTTCGCCGGCTGTTAGTCACGTCGGAAACATCCTTTGGCGCAATTCTTTCTTCGGTCGTAGCAGTCGGCCACTGTCACCAATAGAGCGGAGACGACGCGGGCTATCGTACGGACTTCAATGGCTTTGCGTCACGAAAGCCAGCCCTTGAAAAACACGTTATTATTATATCGATCTCTGGTCCCCTTTCGTCTTGAGGTTTCTTCTTGGCTCCTGGCCATGTGGGGAAGCAATTGATGGCATCACAACATCGATCATCCCATGTAGCCACTATCTCGAAGAACAGATCGCTAAAAGGCCGCTGTCATCTACCCGCTGCACAACGACCTATCGACACTTATGATGACGGCAGAGCAATAGTTTATGGTGGTTCTCGAACCAAGCAACAATATATGAACAGGCACAGGAATCAAAAACAAGGCCGGAAATTTAAAAAAAAGAGAGAGAGAGAAAGCGGCCACTGTTTTTGTCGCACCTGAAGTCCATTCTTTGTTTCGAATGGAGTGTTTCAATCGATGCAAGGTGGACCGGTGTGAATTCAGCAAGTCGAAAGCCGCCGGTATAGATTTTTTTCTCCTCGCTCCCCTCTCTTGATCGGCCCGCCTTTGGTGGAATAAATGTATTATTCTTTTCTTTCGCAGCCGGAGTGCAGGAAACGCAGCTTCTTCCTACGGAAACAATCCAATGGCGGCCATGTTAAACAAATTCCCAGCAGGCTACTGCGTAAATCCTCAAATATATGGGCATTGCGTATAGTAACGACTCGAGGGGTCTGCAACCTTTCAAGCCAAGTCTTTGTGAGCGGCATAGATCCTTAGCTACCTCGACTTGATTCTCCATGGGTAACAGAACAGATTCACTTCATTGGTTGGACAATTCTGAGGAATGCACGGGGACATGGCGAGCCACTGCACGTGGTCCTTCGTAACAAACACGTTTCCTTCAGAAAATGGCAGCGTGCAGGTCAGGAGCAATGTAAGCGCAGTTCTTTGTGATGAGCACGCAGTGGGAGGTAGCGCAGTCGTATCGAGCCAGAGCTCAGAGGTGCGCAATAATGGCAGCTGTCACTTAGAAAGTTTCTTTGAGGCTACGACATTAATCATTCTGGGTCGCACTGTGAGATCCCCAGTTTAGTGTTAGCATGTAAAAGACCGACAAAATGCGCTACCTGGAAGATATGTATTCAAGTGTGGCTTTAGAGTGAATGAAAAAAAAAAAAAAAGAGAGAGAGAGAATTGGAGTGAGTGAGGCATGAGGTCACGTTGCGAAATCGTCCGTACGAAAACCACGATTGCGAATCACACGTACCTCAGTACTGGCTTCAGGCTGCATACAGCAAGCAGGCGACCCATGGTCAACAATAGTTCATCTAACGTTTTGTGTGGGTACGCTGTCCAAAGTGTTGCAATACACAGAAACCTTGTTTTAGTGTCAGCGCTACTCTGAACCGAGAATGTCTGTTATATCCGAATACTGTAGCAATCAAGTGGGACTGTTGGAAAGAATTAACCGTATCGAATTAGGTGTTACTGAAAGCTGCGTTCTTGAAAGAGAGAAAGCATTTGAGAAAGCTTGTTATGATTTTCACTTATGGGCAAAGGAAGGGGTGCGTCTTGTCTGTTCTGAAGTAGGAAACTTTTACCAGAAATGTCCATCTTAGAAAAGCATAATAGTCTTTTGTACGTACTGCTGAGTCTATCGTTACAGGCAACGACTGGAATTCGCGTATCGAAGGGGAGTCTCTGGTGACGCCTGTTTGCTAACGTTTTCGTGCAAGTGATAGAACGACTGACTGAGTAGCCAAGATACAACCCTAGTGCGCCTTTAATATGTCTTCGATCGGTTAACATTAGCTTTGGACGTAAGCCAGGTGCACTTGGATTACTTCAAAGCTGAATACAAATCGTTGAACCAAAGCGCAGAGAAATCTCAGCCCGAATGAGAAAGCTCTCTCAAAGTTACGCATTTACAAGAATATGTTAAAGAACGTTTGGTCACGAAAAAAATATATATGTAAGCCTTTTGCAGTGGTTCACGGGGCCTACAAGAAGGAAAGAAAAATATTCATGCAAACGAAAGAAGAAGATTGTCGGTGAGGTCTATTACCTTAGAAGAAGAGTTTCTAGAAACAGCATGGGCGCTTCCCATTCATGTTTTCCCGTTCGACTCAGGAGCACAGTGAACGATCTTTAGTGCAAATCGAAATGAATTAAACGAAAGGGCGATAGACCGGAGATCCTTAACCGCACTAGCCGAGCTCGCGGCGATTCAGTTGATGGAACACACACATGGATCTTCATTCTAATGACCGAAGAGGAAAGAACAAGGCAGCCGCAACCAGTCTTGTCGAACAGAAACCCATGTCACGAAGGCAAGTGGAAGGGTCACTGCACTGAACCGGACGATCGTAACTCAACTTAAGCAACCCAGAAAACGTCTCAAAAAGCCCCCCCCCCCCTCTCCATTTTTCAGTAGAGGCTTGTGGGTCAGTAGCAGCGGGCCCATCTCGAAGCGCTAGACATTTATTGCACCTGGAATTTTATCTCCCTTTGTTTTCTTTAACGCTACCCCCCCCCCCCCCCAACACACACACAATGTTATCATACTATTATACACTGCGGCTTTGGCTGCCGCATCTGCCATTCAACTGAACATCCCCGCTGCGACATGCCAAGTCTGTTCGAGTAGATAAACTGGGTGGCCTTACGCGAGTCTACATCGCCTCAAATTGGTAGGCATGGACGCTAAGAAAAGGAGAGTTCTAGTATTGTATCTCTGCATCAGTGCGTTCGTGAAATTGCACTAGAAGTGAGCAGCCAGTGAAACATGAGTCATCATCATCATCATCAGCCTGACTATACCCACTGCAGCGCGAAGGCCTCTCCCATATTTCTCCAATTAACCCGGTTCTGTGCTAGCTGCATCCACTTTGATCCTTGCGAACTTCTCATCCCCCCACCTAACTTTCTGCTGCCCTCTGCTACGCTTTCCATCCCTTGGAATCCAGTTTGTTACCCTAAGCGACCATCGGTTATCCTCTCTTCGCACTACATGTCCAGCCCATGCCCATTTCTTCTTCCTAATTTCCACTAGAATGTCAGCAACTTGAATTATTTCTCTGACCCACTCTGCACGCTTTCTATCTCTTAATGTTACCCCTACCATTTTTCGTTCCATAGTCCTCTGAGTTGTCCTCAACTTAAGTAGAACTCTCTTGGTTAGCCTCCACGTTTCAGCCCCATAGGTGAGTACAGGCAAGATGCAACCATTGTATACTTTCCTCTTGAGCGATACCGGTAAGCTGATAGTCATAATCTGCGAGTGCTTGCAAAATGCGCTCCACCCCAATCTTATTCTTCTTGTTATTTCCTTTTCATGGTCCGGATCTGCGGCTACTACCTGTCCTGAGTAGACATATTCGCCTACTACTTTCAGTGCTTCGCTACCTAACGTAAACTGCTGTTGCTTCCCGAGGCTGTTCAACATTACCTTAGCCTTCTGCATATTGATTTTTAACCCTACCTTTCTACTTTTCCTGTCTAGGTCATCAATCATTATTTGCAGTTCATCCCCCGAGTCACTTAGCAAGGCAATGTCATCAGGAAATCGCAGATTACTGAGGTATTCTCCATCTACCCTTATCCCTAACTGCTCCCATTCCAAGTCTCTGAATACTTCCTCTAAGCAGCTTCAATCACCACAGTCCTCTTCATTTTTGATCATCTATATATACTATATATCAGAGGGCTATGGAACGAAAAATGGTAGGAGTAACATTAAGAGATAGGAAGCATGCAGAGTAGGTCAGAGAAATAACTCAAGTTACCGACATTCTAGCGGAAATTAAGAAGAAATGGACATGGGAGGGACATGTAGTGTGAAGAGAACCGATGGTCGCTTAGGGTAACAAACTGGATTACAAGGGAAGGAAAGCGTAGCAGGGGGCGGCAGAAAGTTAGGTGGGCGGATGAGGTTAAGAAGTTCGCAGGGGTCAAGTGGATGCAGCTAGCACAAAACCGCGTTAAGTGGAGAAATATGGGAGAGGCATTCGCCCTGCAGTGGGTATAGTCGGGCTAATGATGATGATATGCACTGAAAACTGGGCACGCACCGATGCGCAATAGTGTGCCTTAGAATAAAAATATAAATTTAATTAGTTAAGAACAGCTAACAAATCGTCATTTAGCTACGTAACGAAATGAAAACAACGTGTGATATGCCCTACAATGCACAAGCATATACAACTTTGTCGTATTTTCAAGGCTTTTCTAGTAAAAGCGTGTACAAGGTTTTCAAAAAAGTCGTCGTATGACATGTTGATTTCTGTTTTACTTTAGGCCATTTGGTAATGGACTCGCATATTTTATTTTTTTGTGCTGCCTTCTTGACTTCCATGACTACTTCCAACGTGTGTGCTTCTCCAATTTCATAGGATTTAGAACCGCCCTTTCGACTGCCTGCCTCATTTGTAGCATACTCTCTTGACCACCCACATCCTAACCCGGCATAACGGTACGTAGTCATGAGCTCCACGCTGGAGTTATAAAAGTTGTTCCTGTGGCCGGTGCTGCGTCTGCTGCTGTAAGATACGAACTGATTGTACTTACCTGAGTCCTAACGCAAATTCATATTCTTCTGCCCCCTCCTCCATTTCTCTCAGCGCGTCATAATTGTAGCATTTCTTCCTGTCTCCCTACCACAGGCTTCCCTCTCTGGTTCTCATTTCGATCTTGATTTGATTTATCTGTTTTCCTCGGTGGCATTTGTTCACTCCGTGTCTCTCGGAATTCCTCGATCCTGGAGGCAGACTTTATCAGGAATGCTTTTATTGCCACTGCATATACCGAGCCTGTTTGCTCCCTATGCAGAGCAGACGAGGCATTGGAGCATCTTTTTTTCTACTCTTGTCTCGCCTACAACACAAAGCAAGCAGTGCTTCCTGGCCCTCCGCCTACACCGACCCGGCCGCCCACAGAGACCGAGACTCATCTACTCTACCCGGAGAGACAATCAGGCGGCTGTCGTTCCGCGTCTGTGTGATTTTCTTGGCGCCATATGGCTCTTATCCACTTTCTCAAGACCTACCCCTCCGAATACTCGCTATCTGTGACTCTTTTCTTTCCCCCTTCCTCCCCCTCTTCCCCTATGGCTCTCAGCAGTTCTTTCGCAACTGGAACAACCCAACTCCGGATTTCTCAAGTTTCGTGGCATTGCAGTCTTTTATTGCACATTTTAGCGCTCCATCTTCGCCGTCTTTCACGTGGACCAAGGACGAGCTAGTATGCATTGAGTGCTCGGTTGGTGCGATTGAGTTTCAAGATAACTAAGGTGATGTGACTTCCTGCTCTCGTTGTTTTCGCGGCCTTACTCCAGGGGAAACTTAGTCGATTGACGCTTATGCCGCTTGCTTACTGGACGCTACTGGTGACGCACGTTGCGATTTCTAGAAGCTACCAGCCTCTATCGCGTACACGGCGGGGAGGGATACTGAAGTGCATCAGTGGAAACACGTGCATGGCTCGGAAAATCGAACTGGTATTTCTCTCGAAGACTACTTCACATATTGGCAGTCAAATTCATTCACTTAGTTGGACATGTAGGGTCACAATAAACTTCACGATTAGTCCGCGCATAGCTAACACTCGGTAGAGATTAATTTTTTGAAAAAAAAAAAAGGGACTCACCAAACACAACCTGAGAAACCTTACGCATCGGTCAATGAGCGCCTAAAAACGAAGCTGGTTGTGGAACAAAAATTGGAACAAGCCGCAAATAGTCTGCAGTATCCATAAAAAGCTCGCACGTGCAAAAACTAGAAGCGCGAGTTTGAGACCCGTATGCACGCTTTCAAGCGATCGACAACATTTTAAACTGGTTTAAGCAATCCAAGGCTAAGACATAAAGCCCCGCTCTCTTAAAAAAAAAAAAAAAAAAAAAAAGTTGAAGCTTATGTATTGACACCCACATAGAATAGAGCACAACCGAGTTCAATACTGGATTTAGATAAACCTAGTAGAGAAACAGGACAGTGAGAGGGCGCACTGCCGAAATCGTCTATTGTCATCCTCGCCAGTTGTCTAAAAGCACGTTAACTTTTCAATGCGTTTTTTTTTTTTGTTATGTTAGGCCCCCAGCCTAACCTTGAACCAGATATAGCACCAAGATCGTTTTCCGATTTAAACTGCAGAATCGGATTACTGCGATCATTACGAAGATGTAGAAATGAGACGGCGGAAAAACGAGAAATAAGCAGTTTTTCACGTCGAGACTAAAATTTAAAGCATCCAGCCAGACTTCCAGAGCACTAAAGTACGCTTACAAGGACTGGCATAGCGCATGAATATCTTTAGCGGAGGCAAAAGAAAAAAAAATGCACTATCGTATGATTATACATTTTCAATCAAAATAATTTTATTTCGTGACTCGAAAGGACGGTAAAGGCGGCCAGGGAAAAGGCTGTCGCATTCTAACTTGAATAGGCTATACAGCCATCCATCAGCAGTGGAGACATACCATATTCAGTCATGCACGTATGAGCACCGTGCCAATTATATAACAATGGGCCTAGAGAACGTAAAATGAAAGAACGTAGAAATATATATATATCCGATCAAACGCGCCATGATACAGACATATAATAAGAAGGAATGCAATGGCGTTTCAATGGAACTGCTGAGTATCCGTGACAATAATGACGCATATAGTTTATGCAATAAAGAAATTGTAAATTGACCACACGTAAGAATAAGTTCAGGATACTGGGACACCTTTTGATTTTGAGGCAACTGTGGGATATTAGGAGATACTGCAGTGCACATGTCGATGGAAGGAGCTTAACCTTTCGAAGCGTGGCAAAAATTTGCGTTTAATTCTTTTCCTGCAGGCGGCAGCGAGTAGTTAAATCAACCTTTGGAAAGCAATGGGCTGCATTTCTCAGTATAACTCAGAGGTGACTGCGGAACATTGCAGAATGCTTTTTATGAACGTGTTGATAAAACTGATCTAAGCTTCCTATGCGTAGCAAAACTTTTTCCTAATTGGTTTGTACCGCACTCAGACTGTCATATAAAACCGATGGCTTTATTTAGCCTATGGTTTGGTTTGTGGGGTTTAACGTCTCAAAGCAACTCAGGCTATGAGAGACGCCGTAGTGGAGGACTCCGGAAATTTCGACCACCTGGGGTTCTTTAACGTGCACTGACATCGCACAGCACACGTGCACCTTGCTTTTCGCCTCCATCGAAAAGCGGCCGCCGAGGCCGGGATTTGATCCCGCGTCCTTGGGAACAGTAGTCGAGCGCCGTAACCACTGCGCCATCCCGGCGGGGTTGGCTTATAAGGTTTAACGTCCCGAAGCGACTCAGGCTAGGCACGCCGCAATGGAGGGCTCCGGAAATTTTGACCACCTGTAAATCTTTAACTTGCAGTGACACCGCACAGCACACGGACGCCTTACATTTCGCCTCCATCGAAAAGCGGCCATCGCGGCCCAGGATAGAAAACCTATGGAGTGCGTTTCTGGCAACCAAAAGCAAGAAACAAGTAGCATTCTGAGGCAAGATATTAAGATATATTTTTTTTCTATCGTGAATTTATACAATAATTGAGAAAATTACGTTTATTTTATATCCCTGAAAATGTCCAAAATTTATGGCCATGAGCTAATGGCGTGCCGAATATTGTTACGGTAAGCAGTCTCGGAGACGACGAAGATGTACTGGAGAAGTGAAGAACGACGATCCTGAAGCTATGCTCTGTTTGTCCTACGAGTGTGTCCCTGACACCTGACAGCGAACTGTTGCGGCTACGTCGGAGTGTGCCTAGTAACATTTTGGTGAATGGTGCCGAGTACGACACCAATACCACAATCTGGATCTCCGCAGTGACCGCCAGCTTGGTGCTAGCGCTATACTGTCCGACGGAACCCCCTCTGCAGCGGCACAACAAGAGCCCACTGTCGTCGTAGCACACCCTCGTGATCCGGGCACTTTTTGCGGCACTTTGAAGACTGGCTCGCAATGTACGAGCGATTCAGTAAGCATAACAGATGGGATGCAACCCCGATGCTTGTGAATGTCATTTTCTACCTGGCGTGTATTGCGCGCGTCTGGTTTGAGACGCACGAAGACCTGACATCCTGGGATGTGTGCGAAGAGAAGCTCTGTGGGAGCTGTTTGGCAGGCCGATTGGACACAAGTTCGGCGCTAAAAAGGACCTAGCATCGCGAGCACAGTCGTCGACCGAATCTTATTTGTCGTCCATACAAGACGTCCTAGCTCTATGCTAGAGTTTTCAAAATTCTAAATAGGATACACTCGCAACCTTATATTTCAGGCAACAAAGGATAAAAATTAGTTCAGATGGATGGACCTCGGTGTATCTGCGCGCGGGGTGGGCAGATTTAAATCAACCACACAGATGCGAGATGGCAGGCCTCCGCCACTAACTTGCATGCTCTGCCACTATGACCGAACCACAAAGAGCAACTACAGTGCTGAGGGTGGGTTTTTAGGGGGTTGGAACAATAGTTTCAGTTTCGAGGGGCATTAGGATCCAGCACAAGTTGTTCAACTCACTTTGGCTAAAACTCCCCCGATGGTATAGAACGATCGCATTAGAGATGAATAAGCAGGCACCCCCACAGAGCAGCAAGAAATTAGCAGGCCAGCAATGAGCACCCAGAAGCTCTCTTAATGTCTATAAAATGTTTATCCTTTTCGTCATTACCATCACATTCAGCCGTGTAGCTCTTGATAATACGTACGTTTTCACGAACGAAAAAAAAAAAGTCCATTTCACGTTTCGTTTTGTTTAGTAGTCCATTTAACCAAAACTTGCAATACTTTCAGATTCTTGAATGAAAGTTTCTGAGAAAAAAAATATAATGTAAAGATTGATCAGACTGTACTCAAGCGGGCTCAATGTGCAAAAATTCGTAACTCTGTAGATACTGACTTCCCGTGCGAACTGCGTATGATAACGCGGTCATGACAAAAGTGCAGCTCGTCGAGAAACGGCCGTTCGTGGATACTCACCGGCTGCGTTATCTTCGGCCCTAAGAACGCACACCGTATATTATTAGGTATGAAGCAACTCTAGCCCGTGCTTCTGTTACATCTAAGTATAGCATTTAGTCCTATAGAAATACATTCCAGTTTGCAGTGTCAAAGCTAATTTACATTCCCGAGAAACCTGACGAAAGAGCGCGCTCGGGCTTCAAGCAGCGCCAAATTTTCATAGTGAACCCTCGCAGCGTGAGACACCTTCGCTTCTCCACTCGATCTCTTCAAACTGAAAATTATTCGTAACTTTGATTATTTATACATATGAAAATGACTTATTCGGAAGATTATAGAATTCTGAAGATCTGAATTAAGCGTGAGCGGGGCCCAAATCTTGAAATGTTCTACGCATACATTAAGTCGGTGCGCGTCTTTTCTCTCCTGCGTTTCTTCTGCCTTATTTTTTACGCAGTGAGGCAATCAGTGTTTCAATCAGTTTCAAAGTAAATCTATAATACTCTCGCTACATTCCTACTTCACAAAAAAGCTTCATTAGTGCGTTCACGCATTATTGCTATCCCATGAACAAACCATCAAAGTTTTCAATTTAATAAGTGGAAGCTACCATGTCTGCAACTCTTCTTTTTTTGCTTACTTATTGGCGCTAGGGACGAAAAAAAGTGACACCTGGGAACAGGCAAAGGAATAAGGCAATGGAACGTTCTTACTTTTTCCTCACCGGGAACAGAAACTATTCTGAGGGAACCAAGAGACTTACAAAGATGCCAGCTGTGTAAGGCTGAAATCAAAAGACCATAAGTCATGTATCATATAGGGTAGGGCGGAGTAAAATGAAACACGACGAAAATGAGACATTTCCCGCCTAGCATCATCTAGCGCAAGCTCTGATAATGTGACAAGGTTTCTTTAAACAACGGGGAGGTGCCGATTAGTGTCCGCTTTATTTGGGCCAAATACTGCTGGAATCGTGCCAAATGCTCTGCCAGAACAAAATCCGCAACGAATCCAGGTGACCCGCTGTTCAACCAAAAAGGGTGCAGAATTGTATAGCTCCATTTACTCTTTTTTTTTTTTTTTTTTAAGTAATGCTGCAAAGCAGCTGTAATATACTGCGACACGGTACATAGTATTTCGCAACCGTGTCTCATTCGTTAACTGTGCGCGGAGTGGTAGTGCCCAAAATTAAAAAAGCTAATGCGACAAAATGGATAAGTAACACCCTGGGTAAGGGGCAGAACGATTCAGTCGCTCAGAAGACGCAACTGTAATTTTCATTCGTGCATGGCTTGTTCAAGAGCTGTTTTCTTTTTGTGTTCTTTTCAATAGTGGCCTGTAGTACATACAAGCGAAAAGCGATTACGGCTGCTCAGAGTGAGGGTGACACGAGGAAAGCTCCGGAATGCGTGCGCCAGCAAAAGCATTCTATTCGCGCTTTGGCCTAAACTTTCTTCTACCATTGTGATGCCCTGCAAATGTGCGAGAAAAACTAGCGACGAGTTCTATACGCATGCGTTACATGAAACCTTGATTTAGAAAGACGAGTTCTTTCATTTAAGCAAAAAAAAGCTTGTTGAGTATTTTTGTTTTTTTATGTAGAGATCCACCTTTTTTTTTTTTTTTTTTCGATTTTCAAGAAAAAGGCAGATGCAGCAAAGGCTGACAAGGAGTTACATTATATTTAAAGGGAGCGAAACAGAAAATTGTAAAGGTAGGCGGCAAACCTCAAGTACTCTCGATGTACGACAAGTGTAACTTTAACTGTTGGCAGGATGTCTCGTTTTGCCCTGGAGTTTGGGGCAAAATGAGACAAATGCGACGCTTTTACAACTAGTTAATTTTCACATTTATAGGCATACTAAACATGTGCATTGTACTAACAGCTAAGCCAAGGTCCCAAGGAAGGCTTTTGTACTACTTGTTCTCGATGCACAACGAACGAGAAGAATTAGCGTCATTTTGCGAAATTGCCTTGTTTTGCCCCTCTTTGCTCTATTCATGCCAGCAAGATCAGCTGAATAGATTACCATTTGGAGGGATTTACACTGAAGGCAACGCCCAGAACGGGACCTGTACGAGATCTCGAACATCAGGCTCGCAGCAACATTCGGTTGTGCCACTCTCAATGGAGCTCATCTCCACTGCAGTGAGAACAGCTATTTCTGCACGTGATTGATCATGCAGTCTCGGAGTAGTGTGGTTACTAAGCTTTCCTTTTGGCAAGCAGGAATGACAACAGATGGTTACAAAGGGTGTCGCACCCCCAAGCAACAAGTTTTCACTGCCCAGCAGGTGAACACTGTGTTTTCAATTGCAGCCGCGACAAAATGTGCTACAAATTCTAAGAAGCATCATCAGCAGAGGAATGTCGGCAAAAATCGGACTATCAATACATTAGCGTTTTAGATGCTTTCTGTCCAATTCGTTGCTTATTCACGCAAAGTGCAGAAAAAGAAAGTACCGGTCCCATTTCGAGGGGTTGATCCTTCCCCCCATCATTGCCTTCCTTTTATTTGTTCGTATAGGTGTCGAATAAAGTCATTAGTTTTTATTACGCCAGTACAGCCTGTTTTTGTACAAGAGCGTCTATAGATTAATTATCACGTTCAAAAGAAAAGGTGGAGGAGGGGGGCGGGATAATTATGCTTCGCCTTGAAGGGTAGGACGCGAGGGCGTTAACGGCTCCCGCCTACGGCTCCCCTTGAGGATCCTCGTTCACGTAGATTGCCCATTAGAATTCGCTTAATTACTGCTACAATTTTGGCCTCTATTGTCTGACAAATACTGTTACAGTCGTCAGCAACCATATCTTGTGTAAGACTACTCGACAAACATGTAAGGCCGCGCTTACACAAAGGCGTGCGCATGTACTTGCGTGGCCTATATGTGGGAAGCACGCGTGTCTCGGAATGCAAGGGTCCTAGAGGGTTAGATTCCCCTCATGCTTGCAACTGATTTGAGAAATTCAAGTAGGCAGATTGTGTCAAATTCGCAATGTCACGTGGTCGCGGGACGACGCACAACCCTCCGACCGATCTGTGCCTGGGCGTGTCAGCTGCCAGCTACCACCTGTCGGAGCCGAGTCTGTGATTTTAAGCTCACGACTCTAACGCCGACGCCGCCGATAATGTCGATGCCAGATTTCCCTGTGAACGGGGCCCTTTACGTCAACGCGTTAACATCCTCGTTAGCGAGCGACTGCTACGAATAGGCGGATGTTCCGAGTTCAACGCTCGGACGGCGAAGAATTTTCCTTCAACAAAGTTTCTGTGAAAGCTCCACAGGTTTTTCTTAGCAGCATGACTGAGCCCAGGTGGACGTTAATGAGTAATTACTTCCTTGTTGCAAAATAAAAGCATATTAACGCGCTCGCGACCTTGCGCCAAACTGTGCCTGTACCCGAGTCAGATTCACGTCAAGATTTATAAGAATGGCTGGCAACAGGACGACGTTTGTTAGCTATAGTTGTTATTGAAACTGCAGAAAGATACAGAAAAGGAAGAAGTGGTGGACGAAGTAGAAGACAGTCTCGGTAGAATAAAGACCCTCCTATTGGATATCGGTGAGAATTATGCATGCCTGCAGGCAACGGCACCCCTCGTTTCACGTGTATACTCTACAAACATTTTTTTTAGCGGCCACCGCCGATCGCAGAAGATTCCGGCCGTATTAAAAACAGACGAGAAAGGTGTACGTAGCGCCTCCGAGTCTTCTTTAAATTCAAGAGCTTCGTGCTGAACTGAACAACCATCTAAGCAAAAAAGAAAACTACAAAGGCTCGCAACCATCAGCGACGTACAAGAATGAGCGCTTCTTGTACAAAAGGGGTGAAATTGAAAGGGGTTCATTCGCCCGTATTTCCTCTCTTTCCATTTTTTTGTTTTATTTCCGCGCAGAAACAAAGCGTCGAAAGTTGTTGAAGGAAGCTCTTGGAAAGATGAAAAGTGCTAAGAAGGTGGCGAAATTTTCGTGAGGCGGGGAGGGCGGCGCTGCTCCGGAGAAGGGGCACGTGCGCGCAGAAAATTATGGCCGTCGTCGTCACCGCCGCGGCGCTAATCTGCGGAGGCCCGGAAGCAGGCAGACCCGCTTGACATCCGCTAACACGCGGCCCTGACATTCTGCGCTCTCGAAACGGCGGGCGCTGTTCCTCTCGCCGAGAATTAATACGGAGCGACGTTCTGCGAGAAAAGTTTTATTCTTGCCGGTCCCCTTCCCGAGCGAAATGTTTGCTTATTTTTTAACGCGTCGTTGTCCAGCTCACGACGACGGCGACGACGCAAATTGGGTCGCATAACACTGCGAACTTCATGGACCCGTTTTCCCTTTCTTTATCTTGATAGAGGCCGTTGAAGGTGCTTTGATCTTTGAGATACAGTGAGGCTCCTAGACTGGCACTCTGACCTCTGCACGCAAGGCTAAACCCTTCACTCGCTTGAGAAGACACCGACGGAAAACAATTGGATTGGGAGCTACCCTTTTCCTTCCAACCCCTCGTTTTCTCTTTCCATTTTATTTATTACGTGCGAATGCTTTCGGTTGCCGCACACCACAGCATCTCGCAATAGTGTGGACAACCATGCATGCATTTCTCGGGGAGCACGAATCTCGACGCAAGCAGTCTCTGCAACTGATTGCACCTCCAGAACACGTGAGGAATAAAGTAACATGATGGAGGCTCCAGAAACGCAGCCTATTTTGTAACACTTGAGTTACACGAGCTCAGTGCATTTCGCTACCCACGAGTGTACAACACATGTGCAACGTGCACCACCTCCATCAGCTCGTTAAAATGAACGATCACCCTTAATCTTCAATAGCTCCATATTTCGCCGGTAAC
Organism: Amblyomma maculatum; assembly: GCF_055883805.1. Lineage (NCBI taxonomy): Eukaryota > Metazoa > Arthropoda > Arachnida > Ixodida > Ixodidae > Amblyomma > Amblyomma maculatum. Next base: position 66,373,417 of record NC_139344.1, read on the forward strand.
GCTCACCTGTAACCCAGGAAGTTTCCTCACTTTAACCTGCATCTTCCCGCCCTCTACTGTTTCTCTTCCTCGGCATCTAGGTTATCACTTTAGTAGGCCCGTGACTGGCTGGTTTCCTATGAGCGAGAAAGGTGCGCCGATCCATATACCTTTTACATTGGTTTTCTTTTGTATATTAATTTTAGATTACAGCAATGTCTGTATCACTCATAAGATCATGATTCACTGCTTAAACAATTGCAAACTTGTCTTGCACCAGATGTCCGCTATCTTTCAGGCGATCTAGAGGTGGTGTTTTCACGGCTCCGAAGACTTTCTTTGCTACTTCCCTCGCTAGTGGAATTTTCTTTTCGACAACGGCCGTAATAATCGGAGTGCCTGGCTGCTTGTCTGGAAACCTAAAGTGGGCAGCCTCGTATAAAACAAACTGCAAACTCGCCTTTCCATCAGTAGTTGCCCGCGACACTGACCTCAGTTCAGAGAGTAGCAAATAGGACAAAACAGACACAACGAGATAAGACAATAAAAATTAAATGCGCATGCTTTAGCTCAGAGAATTAAACATAAAGTCATCAGTAAGGACGACCACCTGCATATGCTTCTTGAGGTGTTTTCCATTAGAATGCATCGTATGATCCTCAGGCGACCAGGATTAGGTCCAGTGTAATTTCATATATAAAGACGCCAACAGTGTACTTTTAAATGATGTTCTACGGCGCACCATTTTTGTATTCCCGAACACTGTGAACTCTAAGTCATATCATATCTATTCCTAGCTCATACGTCTGCGGTTAGAGACAATTATCTGAAGCGTGGTCATTTTGTCTCCAAGGGGCAAGGGTATATTGCTTCGCTTGAGCACGGACGAGGTGACACTTTGGTCTTTTCTTAATAGCATCGTGCAAAGAAGGGCTGCAACAGGATTGTGCTAATTCGGCGAGGTTACGCATATCAGCTCTAATTTTGCAAAAGCTGTTCGCATTAAAATTAATTAAACTGGCACTGAAACAGAATTAGCAGTTGGCTTCCCGCTTCAGTGTTGTTTTCTTTGATGCGTGTAGTATTTGGCTTTACTTGGTACTTTTTAATGGTCAAAATGTCATGTTCAGCCTACGTTGACGCATTCCTTTCTGCGCTAAACATGTACGAATCGTTGCTACTTTAACTGGAGATAAATAGATCGTTTTGTAATGCTGCTTTTTGACTCCCTCGAAATCACCGCTCACCCTGCACCTCCGAAGAAAAATTAAAGCAGATCAAGGTGCGTGACTTCCTGCCGTGAACCGCAAGCTACAGAGGTCATTCCGCGCTGCTTTAAGAAAATGCTCTTCTTAATGTATGGCGACCCATTTTACGCCTGTAGTACTGTTTCAGTTCGCTGTTCCCAAAACCATATTTTACGGTAGTTTCAGAGGCTCCTTTTGGGGTGCAGAAGAAGGCTTCGCACGCAACGATGACGCACACCTTTGTCCCCCGCAGTTTCTACTTTTTGAGCCCATTATTAAAGTTATGCAAGGTGAGTGAGGTAAGCAGGCCGTGGTCGCCCGTGTGGAGACTAATGCTCCGCGTTTCTCCAAACGTGCTCGGCGCTCAGCACGGAGCAAAAATAAAGCGGGCCGGGGTCTCAGAAGTTTTGGCCCCTCATACCCGAGGGCTTTGCGCAAGTCCACGCCTATCTTACCTGTTAAAGAGTGAAGCGAGTCAGTGAGCGAGGCAGGCAGCGAGGTGGTGAGTGAGTAGTGTGTGAAGGAGTCGAGCAGAAAGGCAACGAACTTTATTTATCAAACGTACTAGAAGAACGCTTAGTGGGATATAAGAAGAGCCTCATAGTGTGAGCAAGAATCGCGTTCGCGAACCAGAGTTGCGGCAGATATAACCGCTTTCGCAACTCGTCACCAAGCTCCCGAGCCTGCCCCGTCAGTACCAAGGGCAAAAGAACGGCAAGGATTTCAAAACGGGAACGAAGGAGAGAAGCGTGAGATTTCCAAGAAGTTGGACAGTCTGTCTGGAAGGCGCCTGCGACGATGTGAACAGTGCAGCAATGGCACATACGTCAAGCAGGAAAACCGTCTCCCCGATTTTCTTTCATTTTTTTTTTACCGTCTAGCATTTCCGAATGGAATTACAAATAAGATAGCGAAAAATACGTGGTATATCCCTATCCCTCAGGAGCGCATTTCATAACAATGACGCATTTCAGTGTTCTGGCTCCTAAGCTTGTCTCTTTTTGCTGTTGGCTGCTTTTATTTTCGTGAGCACGCGTGTGCGTTTGCGTTCCACGCATTCTGTTAGTGGGTTCGATAGGCTGGTCGGTGGCTGTCCTGCAGCCACTGGGGACATAGTAGCACTACGTCTCGTTATTGCTTCCCTCGGGTATAAAGTGTGGATAGAGCGCCCTGCATATAGATCTGTCGCACCTCGTTCGCATGCTCCGCAATTTCACCGAAAAAAACGAACAGCACCTCGGCCTCTGCAGTAAAAAGAAAAGGAAAAGAAAGGAGCCTGCGCAGAAAGTCGGAGTTATATTTAGAAAGGATAACAGTCTTTTTTAACGGCAGCCATTCGAGAAGCCGGAGCTGTTACGAGATAAAGTGCTATGCTGAGTAAAGGTGATTACGATACAGTTACAAGACAACGAACGCGGCGAAACCTGGCGTGGTTTCTCGCTGTTAAATGTCTTTAGCTCACTGCCATTAAAAAAAAAAAAAAAAAAAAAAAAAAAAAAAAACTCGTTGTACGGTAATGAGCTAGGAGTCGCATTTGCTGACTACCGTAACGCGCGCCTCGAAGCAATGTACCTTTACAAGCTAATCACACACCGGCATAATTAGCTTGTAACGCGGAACCCTTCACGGCACGCCGTGAAGTGTTCCGCGTCATTTCAGACAACGCGCAGGTGTTCTTCAAAGCGCAGCGAAATCTCAGTACACCGGCATTTCTTCTGCCTATACCTAAATGCAGCCGTGAAAGAAGCCGAAAACAAAACCAGCATTATCGGATTCGCCGCGCAGAACGCCGTACAACCGCTTTGTTTCCGTATAATTGCGGCGTAGAAAAAACAAAACAAGACGAGCATGAAGGAAGGAAAAAACACACACGACATAGACAATCGCTGCAATCGCTCGTTTTTTTTTTTTTTTCCTTCCTTAATGCTCGTCTTTCTTTTTTTTTTTTTTTTCGCGCTGTAGTTATGTGGAAGCAAATCAACCAACTTGCCCAAAAGCTCTTTTTACTAAAACCGCTTTGTCGCATATAGTTTCGAAGGCGCGTCAACACTCACGCGCGGTGCCCCGCTAATAGGCGTTTTCGCGATTCGTACGCACAGCTCGGTCATGCGAGATGGTTAGAAAGTTATGGCGCTAATGTGGGGAGAGTAAAATCCAGTAGGACTCAAAAAAAATTGTAATTCCCTACATTTAGGTAGTAACTGCACTATTGCGAATTGAAACCCAAGTTTCGCATCCCGCACTCGCGAATAGCAGAGTTGCGGAGCGATCGCTGATAACTGTGATTGCCTCTCGAGAGCATAGCTCTTCGACTAGGAAAGGCGAACAAAAATAGAGGCGTACGAACAGGGAGGGAAGCGGGTGCAACGTGAGACGGCGTGAAGCGCGACGCTTCAGGGAAACAAACAATAGCGGCATTCGTCGTCTCCCTGTTGTGACGTCTGTCCACGAGCGTGTACGGTTACTCTTCAGGCGCTATTTTGCGCCAAGCAAAAAAAAAAAACTCATCTCTTCTTCAGGCGCAAAATAGGTCGTTTCAAGCACCTCTGCATCAGGGACGTGCTCTTCTAGTGTGCGTGTGCTGCTCGCTGCAAAAGTTGCCGGGAGCTTCCTTTCTTTCGGGCGCCACCGAATAAGCACCTGCGTGCCTAAAACACGAGTCATCTTGCTATCGACTCTTCGAAAAAGTAATGGCATTAACGCTGTTTGCGCTGTGAAACATTACTCCTGTATAGACTTGGCTACCTCCTCTGCTAGAAAGGTTGCGAATGACATTGGTAAATATGAACCTCCGTCCTTTGTGCCACAACTCTGTACCCTAAAGGTGCTCTCTAGCCGATTGTGTGAGAAAAGCGATTCTCTAGCAGCGCGAGAGTTTATATTTTTAAGGCGAAAGCCTTTAATGACTCATGCTGTCGTGGGCAAAATGTGCCCCGCTTTTGCGGCGTTCTGACTGGCCGAGGCGGAATGACGTCATAGAGGTCTCGACCAATCACAGAGCACCACCACAATATGCGCGAATGCTTGCCTGTGGCCATATGTCAAGTAATTAATTAATTAATTAACAGTTGAGACTGAATACGTAATTCAATAAATAGCTAATTATGATAAATAATTTGGTACTTAATTACCCGCTTAATTATTAGTTCCTATCTAATTAATTAATTACTGATGAGTACCAGTTGCATAGCAGAATGCAGCGCTCAGGCTTTCGCCTTTCACTACTTAGTCACTAAAGTCCCTCATAATTTTATTTGGTTACTTGTTACTTCTTTCAACTAAAATACAGACAAGACCTCCGTTTGGGTTGTAATAATAGTGTCAGGTTTAGTTTCCAGTTTCCAGGTTCAGTTTCAAAGCTGAACTCTGCAACGTTTAGCGCTAGAACCTTATCCAGTGAAGCTAGTGCAGCAGGGTTACCCCGGGAATTAGCGGGTATGAATGGGATGCATGTAATGTTTCGGTCTCTTCGGGAAAAAGAAGTAATAACTGCCAGCACTGTTGACAACGCGGGTTGATAAATGGTCTATTCCGTAGTTCTGAGGGCACAGTCTCAGTATTGTCACCCTCATTCACATGAATACTGGTTCTTTTTTCGTTTGTATGCGTCTACGTTTTTATTTTTAGCGACTGCGGTATCAGACCGCTTACGGCGTTCACAGCGTAATAGTTGGTCACTGCAAAAATGTATTGACGTCAGCGTGAGAGCAGTGAATCTTATTTCTTGATTCGCAGCTGGACATACAGCAAAACAGCAAAATACACGAGATCTGCAGCGTTTCAGGGACCGCGATCAGCCGCCATAGCGGCTGATCGCGGCCACTTTCAAATTGTACTCTTCGCTGTTCTCACAAGTGGATAAAAAAGTGATTTGCCATGCGAAAAAAGGCGGTGCTACATATAGAAGCTGTATATGTCTCCCCATGGCTCCTCTAATGACCTTTACCAACCTAACTGTAGGTCAGACGCCTCCTAGAAAAACTTCACAGACTTGTACCCTGTGAAGTGCCCTCCTATAGCTAACATTTCGTACTTATCTGCCTGCCCTGTGGCTCTTCTTATGACCTTTACCAAGCTAAGTGCGGGCCAGACGCCTCCTAGCAGGACATTTACAGGCCTGAATTTTCTTAAATAGGTCCTTCACGAGTCGGTATAAACCTTTTTGAGCCCATGCGGTTTCTTCAGTAGGGACGTACCATGCTATCGGGGCTTAGCAGACAAACGAGAACACATGCATGTGGTTCCTTATTAGTAAGGGCATCGCTGATAACATAGAGGATTTCCACAGCATTAACGAGAGAGGGACAGGCATCGTAATTAAACTTAAATAGAGGCACAGACTGAAGGTGGCACAGGCCTGCACAACTACATCAGTCAATGATGACAAGATAGTCGAGTGCCTCTGTGAAGACGTGGAATCGACAATAAGCATAGTAAGAACACCATACATTGTACTTATGGGTGCCTTCGATGCCAAGGTATACGCAAGAAGCAGGCTAGGGACCAGGCAGGGGCTGACTGTGTCTTTGGCTCTAGGAATAGCAAAGCAGAATTATTAGTAGGCCTCACAGAACCCAATAATTTCCGGATCAGGAATATTTTCTTTAGCAAACGGGAGAACCGGAGTGGGCATGGAAGAGCCCCAACCGCGAGACTAAGAACGAAATAGACTTCACACTGTGGCATCGTGCATGACGTGGGGTTCTCGACGAAGTCTGATGTATTGTAACGGCGAGGTCTCAAATTATTTTTGAGTTGAAGAGGAAATGGAAGGAACTACTAAAGAATGAGCCCCTCAAAGAGTTGCCGTAAGAGAAAAAGTAGAAGAGTATTAGGATTTTGTTGCGGAACAGGTGTGCAGTCTTAATTGGGGGCAACGACCATAGCGGTTAGGTTTGTAGCGTTTAACGTCCCAAAGCGACTCCGACTATGAAAGCCCGCGTAGTGAAGGGCTTCAGACATTTCTACCACCTGCGGTTTTTAACGTGCACTGACATCGCACTGTACACATGCGCCTTGCTATTCGCCTCTATTGAAAAGCTGCCGCCGCGGCCGGGATGCTGTCCCGAGTCCTTGGGTTGAATGGTCGAGCGCCCTAACCACTGAGTCGCCGTGGTGGGGCAATGACCTTAGCGTTGAGGCAGTGAGCGATAATATTAGTACGAAACCAGTGAACGGCGATGATGCGGACCAAGTTTTGTGTATCTGGAGCGTTCTCGCGTGCGAAGCCCATTGGGGTGGCGTTGCTTGCGTGCCTTGTGCCTGTTCTTATGTAGTGAGTATGTTTTTTTAACAATATTTATTGCCTCAGGGCATGAGTAGGGTATGCGATGATGAATGAGCTAATGAATAAATGACTGGAAAAAGGTTGGCTGATTTGATGAAGTCCAAAAGTGAGCGATGATGTGGACCCTGCGTCCAAGCGAGAATGAGGCAGGATTGCTTGCTGAAAGGCCAGCTATCGTCAAGTGCCGGTTCTTGTCGGTTTCAGAGCTGGGCAGACCCACAGCAAATGGTGAATGTCGGCTTCAACAGTTTAGTCTTTACATATCGGACACCCTCTGCGGGGATATAAGTATCGAAAGTGAGAACACGCCTGGGTGACTCAGGTGTGAGGGCAACCCCGACTCGGATCCTCCTAAGCGCAACCTCCTCTGCACGGGTGAGACCACGGGGGAGGGATACCGCGCACGGAGGGATAAGAGCACGTGTGCGGTGCCGGAGGTGTTCCTTTCTTGATAAATGAAGGGTAGCGTCGTCCACATCAAGGAGCCGTGGCAATGATGAGACTTGGGTCACGAGGCGCGTCCCTAAATCTGCTTGACTTTGGGAAGGCAGAAGGTCCCTTGAGACCCACTCAATACGTACTGACTGCGGGATGCGTGCCGCAAGCTGGTGAATGTCTTGGCATATTTTTGGGCAACGGCTGACACGTCGGAGCAAACGTACCGCTTGAAGTGCGTCAGTGCGGATGACAACTTGGGCCGTAGGGAACATAGTAATGGTGGCCACGGAGCAGAACGCCTCCTGAACTGCCACGAGTTCAGCACAGAAAGATGTAGGTTGTTCCTAAAGTTTAAAAGTAGAGGTCTGATTCAGGCTAGGTGACCACGGGCAGTAGATTTGCTGTTTTTGCTTCAAAGCCTTGTATGCTTGCATGCATGTACAATACAATGAATCCTTGAGGCAGATGAGCATCTTGCTCTTCAAATCTCTGGCGAAGGGACGTACGATTCCGAGTTGCCAGACGTTGGTCTGCGGTTATCTGTTGGCTTGCTGTCGCCTAACTGTACAAACTTCCAGGGAGGGAGAACTGTTGTAGGTGGCTGAAGAATAGTATGTGAAGTTGCATACGCCCTCAGTGCCTTCATGGAATGTGATAAAGAGGGTTTAAGTCTGCACGCATCACGGCGCTATTGCACCAGCTCATCGATGGTGTTGAGCTGCGCATTCTCCTGTAATGTATGTATGTATGTATGTATGTATGTATGTATGTATGTATGTATGTATGTATGTATGTATGTATGTATGTATGTATGTATGTATGTATGTATGTATGTATGTATGTATGTATGTATGTATGTATGTATGTATGTATGTATGTATGTATGTGTGTGTGTATGTATGTATGTATGTATGTATGTATGTATGTATGTATGTATGTATGTATGTATGTATGTATGTATGTATGTATGTATGTATGTATGTATGTATGTATGTATGTATGTATGTATGTATGTATGTATGTATGTATGTATGTATGTATGTATGTATGTATGTATGTATGTATGTATGTATGTATGTATGTATGTATGTATGTATGTATGTATGTATGTATGTATGTATGTATGTATGTATGTATGTATGTATGTAGTGAGTTGTTCGGTGCTCTTGCTTACTGCGAACGCCTTTTGCCCCGTAACAATAGCGCAGCTGTTTCTGAAGTGCGCAGTAGAAGTGGGCTGCAGCTTAGTTAAACAGGGTACCGGTAAACTTTCTCAGCAGACGAAAAAGCCGGCTATGAAACGTCAAAGCATGAAAGCATCCAAACCTACAGATGCGAGAGAACGGGCAGGGCTTCCAAGGCTAGTCAGTAAGCGTAAGGAATCCAACATAAAGAAGTATGAAAGGAAAAGTATCGAGTACGCTCTATAGAACAGAGGTACTAGCCTAAAACGTCATCAGGAAACTAGGCATAGGCAAAAATTAGACGCATGCACTAAGAGACAAGGACGGCAATGTAATTTCCAATATGGATAAGATTTCTAAAATAGCTAAGGTCCGTGCAGTAGCCGAAGTAATCAGGACAATGATAATAAGGTATAGTGCAAAGGAATTGGAAATCGCACCGGTAACGAAAGAAACAGAAAAGTCTTAAAGTAATGCAAATGGCAAAAACAGCGGGTGATGATCAGGTAAAAGAAGATTTGTTGAAAACCGATAGACTAGAGTGCTAGAAATACTGTCCTTTCGTACAAGCTATGCCGCATAACGTTTAGGGTAGCGGAATCTTGGAAGCCCAATATCATCTTAATCTGTAAGAAAGGGAACGGAAAAACTACATACTGTTTAGCTCACTGTCTGTCGCCTACAATGTAGCTACTAAAGCAATCCCTTACAGTATCGGGACAACCTTAGATTTCCATAAACCAGAGGACAAGTTGAGCTTTCGTAAAAGCTAGAATATATTATAATAGATCATATTGTTACGAGGCGGCAAGCCGATGAAGAAAGGAAATAAGACTTGACCGATGGCAATGATAGACGTTTAATGAATGTTGGCGAGCCTGGCGCGAGCGCGCCTGCCCACACCAGTGCCCGCTTCTTCTTCCTCGTCCGTAACAATATTCACAAAGCCAATTAGGTGGTCGCAGGCAGCACAGGTCATCGGCCCGGTATTGGAGCGCTTTGGCAGTGTACTAGTTGTACATAGGGCCGGACATACATATATCGCCAACACATTACGAATATTGGGCCGATAATTTGTGATGCATAGGATAATAGTTTTGCAGAATGTAACCAATTCATATATACAGCCTTAGTCTTCGTAGGTTACGAGAAAATATAAACCTCAGCTGTCATGGAGACACGATCTTTCCATTGTCTGCAGTGCTATTCATCGCTAGTTCGCACGAGGTTTCCAGGGATTCTGATTAGCGAGAGTTGGGATAAGAGTTGATGTATATGGACTTAGTAATCTGTTATTCCTTGATGACATCACCAAAACAGGCAAATCTGAATGGTGGGCCTAATAATTAATATGCATAACCAATGTTCAATAGTCTTGGAAGGGAACCGAAGTTTACGATGGTATCGAGATTCTTGAAGTGGTAAAAAGATAAACCTGCCCTGGCCGGGTGGTAACTGCAGATCCGTAGCGTGAGTGTGAAGGAACTAGAAGAAGAACATGATGGAGCGCATTTGGCAGGCACTCTCAGAGCTTCAGACCATGACTGGAAATTTTCGGGTATCTCTAAGGGAAAGTTATATAGCAACTGCATATTAGTGATACTACCGGTACTTTACTCTGGGAAGAAGAAACGTGGAACTAACGAAGATATTGTTAAACGTAAACTGGACACAATTACGCAGCGAGTTAAGAAAAGGAAAATGATAAGTTTAACAAGACTCTGGCTTAACGTTTTATCATTAAAAGACAAGAAGAGAGCAGAATGAGTCAGGGAACAAACGCAAGCTATATAATGATATTCCTGCCGAAACCAAGGAGACATCTGCTTGGGCAAGGCATGTAACGCGAGTACAAGATAAATGATGGTCATTAAGGGAAGCGGACTGGGTTCGAATAGAAGGCAAGCGCATCAGGAGGCAGAAGAAAGGTAGGTGGATGAAATCAGGAACTTTACGAGATGGCAGCCCTAGGTGCAGGCTATGGTTAGCTGGAAGAATATGAGATAGGTATTTGTCCTGCAATGGAGGTAGTAAGGGTAATGGCGGTGATGAATGGGGTCGTGGTGTACCGCGTGACAGCACACTCCAGACGATGGAAGATCGCAGAGCAGAATTGCCGAAATAAATGTCGACACAACCGCGGAGAACATGACATGGCTCAGCCTGTATTTTGGGCTTCATACACATAGGGGCCGCGTCCAGAGGAACGAGAGAACGTGGGTGCGCGAGGCTCTTTACAGGCGGGTACCAGTTTCCGAGGCGTCCTCCACCACGCGTCTGCAGCACGCGGCTCCTGCCAGCAGCTCTGCTGGCACTACGTGCGAATTCTTGACGAGGCGAGCGCTTAATTAATCAGATCAAGTGCTGACCCATTTTTATGCTGCACAGTGTGCAGTATGTTTGTATGGGCAGTGTATACGAGGACCTGTTATCGTTGTCCCTCTTATTGAAGTAGCCGCGCTCTCGTTGAAGATGCGGGCACGTCGGTAGACATGTTGCAAAGACCACCGCAAACTCGAGATGCAGCACGGGTAGCACACAGACAAAGCCTCATTTTTTTATTTTTGCGTGTGTGTTTGTGTGTGGGGGGGGGGGGGTGTAGGCGCTGTTTTTTCTTAAGGACGCTACAGTTGTAATGCATAGACAGGTCCACGCGCGTATATTTGGTTTCAAAACCGTTGGATCAGTGATGTCATATGCCGTGTACAGAAATGTCCTCCATTCGGCCCGGAAATCTGTACTTAACACCTTGTTTGTTTGTTTTCTGCAGCAGCCTGAATCCTCCGTCCAAATTGAGAAAAAGCGCAACAATTTCTGTGCTGAAAATTCCTTTAACCTCCTCAAGATTTCTCTGTTCGGCAAATTTTACTGCTCAAATTTCCTGTAAAGGGGAGGGTGCGGGTATTTCTGCTGACAAATAAAAAGAAATCAGTAATGAGCCAAGCAAAGCTCAGGAAATGCATTTAAAAAATTTCATAATCAATCCCTTGACAGTAACGATCACGGTCGATGCTCTATGCTTAGCGAAGTAGACAAAATTGAATACATAGCTAAGTAGAGTGAAAAGAAATGAAACACTGGAAGCAGGAACAGCTTACGTAATACTGTATACAGCATGGGGAAAATAAATGGTAGGGCTTTCCAATAGTTTCTCCTTTACTGGCCGAAGTTTCACTCGAGCAACCTGTCTACTATTTTCTCAACAGTTCTCTCTCAGGCTTTTATAACCAGGCAGCCTTGTGAATTCATGTTTCTTTGAAAATTCTGCAACGGCGAATAGACTCCCGAAGAATCCTCCTCTTTGAGCTTGGCGATTAAGTGCGATTGTACGGTTAGGTCAAAGCTGGGCTTTATACCTAAATATGTACGCGAACGAGGATCCGCAAAGGCAGCCGGAATATATCGACCAACACCGTGTTTAGAATCTCTCGCGACGCCACGACGGACTGGAGATGAAAGCCATAGGCTTAGCGCCCGTAGTAATACTTGGAAGCGAAAGTTTTAAAAGCAGATTCAGATATCACAGGGCGCCTATGGTGTCGTTGCTTGGCACAGAGCAACCACGAACACCCATGAACATAGTGAAAGTATGAAACGCCATTTGAAAGGCATAGTAATTTTAAACCACCGCGAGCTGTGAGGGCGGTTCATCGAAACACACATAAACACAACTTACCGGGACGGTTTTTTTTTTTTTTTTTTTTTCGCAGAGTGCCAACTTAGACGGCCGGTCGTTAAACGTTGGCGAGCGGTTTTAAGTGTGTGACAAAGTATGCTAGGTCATTTCCGAATGTCATCTATTTTTAAAACACCGCTAAAAATGTGTTGTGAAGCCATACATACCGCCGATAAGTTCGCTATATATCCGCTGGGTGTTTCTCCTAAATCGCGCGACCTTCTGGTGTAGTTTGATATGCTGCCGCATACACTCAACCAGGTTACTAATATCAGTCGTTCGAGGTATGCAACCACAAAACTATATTCAAAAAGCACTTCTTAAACGTCATTACAAGCGAACGAAAGAGAACGGCCAACTTATAGCAGACTGAGACGCAGGCGACGGTCTGTTCGAGCGCTGACACATGGCGCAGACGACGCCAGCGTCCACGAACACGACTTGTGAGAGCAGACGAGGGATTTTGGTCGTCTGCTACTGCATGCAGTTCGTTTAACGGGCTGGGTGAGAAATTTCTTGAGCTTAAATGTTTGTATTATTTGAGCGGCAGTATTAAACAGGGAATGCATGTGCGCTCCAGCATGTCGGACAATACAACAAGCTGTCGCGATTGCGAGAAGTACCCAATGGATAATTAGCTTTTCCAGGGATATGTAGGACTTCACAATACACATCGAGTGATTTTTAAAAATAGATTGACTTCAGCGTGGCGTACCATACTTCGTCACACTTTTTCTTCAGAACAGTCGCTAACATTTAACCATCGTCCTCATTTACTGGTACTCTGCAACACCGGAAAATTATTTTGGTAAGTTTTTTTTTTTTTTTTTTTGCCTGCGCTTTTATGGGGGGTCGGTCTCCCGACTAGTACCACCCTACATTTCACGGTGTTTTAAATATATTCCACTTCTGTAATAAGATTTCATACTTTATCAGTCTGTTCTACGAGGTTCATGGTTACTCTGCACCGAAATACAATACCTTAGGCGCAATGTGGAATCAAAAAACAGGGTTGATTTTTTTTCTTGTTCCATGTATTCATGTTCCATGTGTTCCATGTTCCATGTATATGGCAGGGGTCAAGTGTATGCAGCTAGCACAGAACCGGGTGAATTGGAGAAATATGGGAGAGGTCTTCGCCCTGCAGTGGGTATAGTCAGGCTGATGATGATGATGATGTATTCCTATGGGCGCTAAGCCTTCTTTTCACCCCCAGTCAGTCCAGCCTGGCGACAGCAGCGCTACCCCATCTTGATTGTGTCACAGATCGACGTAGGCAGCGCCTCCTTCAGACAGGGCCTGCAGCGTGAGGGGTCTGCGTGGCCGCCTCGCCCTCTCCCCTTCTCCTTTTGCAATATGGCAAAATACTAGAGCGTTAAGGTGGTGCCTCTTGTGTCCACGACGCCAAATTACCCTATAACTGACACATTTATAGAAATGTGTGCTCTTCCCAAAAACGGAACCTTTTTTAACACTTATAAAATATTGTCTGCGTTAATAATATCTTACAAACAGGGATGCTAAAAAATATATATAAAACTTACGAGGGTGGGCTTTAGGCTGGCGCCACAACACAGTCCCTTGTCTCGGTGAAGCAGACAATCCCAATACTGTGGGAACGGGCGCGACACTGCTGGAACTGTATTACAGGAGACACTGGTGTAGGTCCATAGGATTCATTTGCGCCGTTACGTGATAGCCAGAAAGGACCACAGAGCCATAAGTGCCCCCCAATTTCCTTTTCCACTGGCACGGTGACTACTAGATTCCCTTGCGGTTAAACAGAAACACTGCTCTTGGAAACCGTGAGCATTATTTTCCAATCTTATAACCTCTTGAGTGTGCACTTAATTTCGCCAAACGCGTCGCCTTTCACCACCCGCCTTTCAGTATACGCGAGAAGTTCCGCGCAACATGGGCTAGGCAGCCTAAAACAAGCAACGCGAGCCTTAAGTAGAAAATGCTGTAGGTTGAGAAATTTTAACTTTAGCAGTACATCTGGCGGTTGTTAAAGTAGCCCTGAACTATCCCCATGTCTATCACCAGAAACCGTTACGTCCAGTAGCGCTCCAAACAACCTATGCCATGCCGAAAGAATTCTAGCTCCCGTTACACTAAGAGAAGGGAACAAATGAAATGTCCTCTGGTACGCTTTTGCCCTATCCTTCAACTCGATATCCCTTCCCCTTCCTCCCTCTCGCCAAGTGGCGCCTCAAAGAGCATTACCCTTACATTACCCCGCCTCCCAAGGTCGCTTCCGGCGTCCTTGGCCAGGGCGACCCGGTTTCCACTACTGCCATCTTGAGCAGCTGCGTGCGTTAGAGCAAGCGCTGACCACGTTAGCCACCTCTTACCCAAAACCGCCCGTCTTCTGCTGTATTTCGTTATACATAGAAACACTGTAAAAGGAAAAAAAAAAAGGAAAGAAGCCTTTTCTTTTGCGCGACGCTCTGTGCTTTCAGGAGCACGTAACTGAGTGACTTCCCTACATATTATCGAAGCACTCACATTCTCGAGAATTGAGTGGTTTTTTTTTTTTTTTTTTTTAGCTGACGATGGGGCCGGCTCAGCCGTATTTCACAGCAAACGTAATTTGCGCAAAGAACGCCTAAGTATTACGCCGGTTGTCAGGCACAGTAGTCGAGCCCCAAACAAAATGTTTCAAACCTCGCTCACAGTTGCTGCATGTTTCCTTTCTTCGCTATTCAGCGTTCTTTATGCAATGCAGTGTGACAAATTGCGCTGCTCGTTCGACTGCATGGTTTATTCTATGAAACAATTCGCTATGTTAGCAGACACTCAAAGAAATTAAGAGAACTAATTTATTGAGGTCGCATTAGGAAATTGGGTGGAATGCCAGTCGGCATAAAGAAAACGCCTGTGCGAACTCCGCTGTATTCACATTTCACACCTACACATCCGTTTTTCCCACGGTCGATTCCCTGATACCGACGCGTACACCACGCACACACAGCTGTACATGTCAGAGACGGCTCACTCTCTCTCTCTCATCACGTGATCTTGCTCTCCGGTTGCGTGTGCTACGGCGACAGCCGTGAGAAAGTTTGTTTTATAGTTGGCTGGGCGCGGTGTCGGATAGCGGCGTCAGCGTTCGATGGTCAAGGTAGACAGTGCCTAAACGGGCGCTTTGGTCGGCGTAGTCGGTGTAGCGCTGAATGCTAGCTGATGATGATTCATTGATTCTACCCTTCGTATCGGGCGGGCACCCTGTTGGCGCCGCAGTCGTAAAGAAAAAAAAATAGTAATCAATACAAAGTACAGTAGAAACAACAACACACTTAACACACAAAAAAAAAAAATCTACGGCTTGCGCACTACCGTACACCATTCCGTGAACCTCCCTTTGGACGCCTGCACGAAGGGAGCTCTGTTCGCGCCACTCTCGCCACCACCCGGAGGAGACAGTCAGGCGGGTCAAAATCGAGCGCCTGCGCGAGTGTAGCGCCCTCTAGGAGCCATGTTTTGAGGCATGCGCACCGCAGCACTACGTGCTCCATCGTCTCGGATTCGGCACCGCGCAACCGACACAACGTGCCCGTAATGGTCTCGTCGTACCGGCTACGGTGGGCGAGCGTTGTAAGGGCTCCTGCTCTTGCTTCAAAGAGCAGAGCACTGCCGACGCTGTTGTCGTCCTGAGCGATGTTCAGCTTGCGACTCCGGTAGGGAGTCGGGGTGGCCCTGCCATCCATGCTTGCGCACCACTGTAGGCGTAGTGAACTTCGCATCGCAGTCCATGGGCTGTGAAAATACGCAATGGTACAGCCAAAACATAGCCTCTGCTACGGAAGGACAGTCGAGTACAGCTGGAAGGGGTGACAGTCCGATTCGGTGGTCTTACAGGACGTATGCTTCAGTAGAGAGTCGCTGGGAGCGCTTGGTCGAAGAGAAGTTTGCCTCATACGTAAGCATTTTATTCTTGAAGTGGAGCTTGCCGGAAATCGTTCACGTGCCGGCACAGGTAGTGAAGCGACTCCAACCGCGCGCGTCCGAATCATTGCCTGTAACCTCGTATTGGAAAGCATATTACAACCACGCGAAAGGATACCGGACAAGGAAGAAACCAACAGGACGGAGCGCGGTTCTAATATGCATTCTAATACTAACTGCCAACTAGCCCGCCTTCTCTGTCATATTTGTAAGCTCATGGCGGATTTTGTCGGTTTCCTCGGGAGCCACGCTGGACCTCGGCTTTGTTCGCAACTACAATTAATGATGATTGACTCGCCATACCGTCGCCAAAGGCTTCTTCATAACTTTCAAAGCTAGGCCAGAACGCAATGCCAACAAGAGACAAAAAGAAATAAAACGTAATGCAAAGGATAGTTTGTCTGCCACTATGATGTTTAAGTATGCGAGGCGACAATTTAGCTACGAGGACGACGTAGCAGAGGGCTGCGGACAATTTTAGACCAAGGGGCTTTATTAATGTGCGCTGTCCTCGCACTACAGACGGATATTTTCGCCTTTCGCCTCCACTGAAACGCGTCCACCGCGTTCGGGATCGAACCCTCGTCCTTAGGATTCGTGCGCCCGAACGGAAAATCCACTGACCAGCAGCGGTGGGTCGAAAAGTACTGAGTTGAAATGTAAGATTTAGAATTCATTCAAACAAAAATTTGCGAAACGACGCTCAATTTTGCTGTTAAGTGAGCTCAGAAGGGGTTGCTGAAAAAGTGGCCTTTTAGAGCATAGCTGAGGTAGAGTCGCGTCCTTTGCCTCCCGAAAATCCAACATACAGACTGTGCCGACATGTATACTGCGCGTCAAAGGTTCTCTGTCGGTACTTGCTTAGGGGAAAGAGTATAATATTCCTCAGTGCGCTGAAGTAAATCGTGCAAACCAAGCCGAGCGAGATTAAAAGTCATGACGTATTCTATATGCAGCTACATGAAGAAAATTACGCGGTTTGAAAGAGTCCTGAAAGGTGCGCTCGAAGCTAGGGTATTCAGAAGTGACTTTATGCTGTCCAGGAGTGCAACAATCCACTGCAGTTAAAAGCATGTCGAATATTTTGAACATAGCAAGAGAACGCCACTAGTGGAAACGCTGGAACCCATCCGTGGTTCGGATATCCCCCATCACATATTTCCTTACTATGCATGGACATGCATGCAAGCATTGATCTCTTCTTGTTCTGTGCAATGCAAGTGAAACTGACGACACAGAGTGCGCTCGGCGTGATATTTTGAATGGTAGATTATACAGGCATGAATAATGTTCCCAGTGTCACGCGCCTTAATGGGTGGGAATATGCGACGCTCGCCATGAACCACGTGAGTATACTCTCTGGGAAAATATGTGTTGGCTTTGTGCCACAATTTACTTTTGCGCCAGCAAGCAGTGACTAGAGGCTCTAGCATTTGGATGCGTTGGGAGGAAGATGACACCGAGGTAATCACGGTGCGCAGCCATCAAGTGGAAAAAGAAAGCAAAGACGGCGCTTTGAGCCCATGTGACGTCACTGTGGCGCATATATATGCAGTAAAGCGTACGCACAGACGAGAGTCGACCGCAGTTCCGTATAATGTTACTCCACGGTTAAAATACATCAGCGGTTTGCTCAATCACTGGCCCCAGGCCCGGCCGTTTTATTTTTTGGCTCATAACTGACTTCGCTAGAAACTCGTCTGCTATTTCCCCTGCGCCCGTCGCGCTTCAACAACGACTTAAACTCGGCCGCCGCAAACAACTTCAGTTTTGCAACCGTCTCCGGTTGTAGTTTTTGTTTTTTCGTACCGGCTGACGTCCTGCCCAGGCAACGGAAAGCGTCAGTACACAACCGCCAGCAGGCATCCCGCATCTCTCTGTCAACACGGAGTATCATGGAAACCCTCATCCTTAGGGTAGCAAAGCGTGACAAGGTTCTCAGACGACAAACTTTCGACACACTGCATACCCACAGTTTTAAAGAATAACCACAAATAAACGGGGCAGCCACGAGGGATAACCGTGCAGAAAGAGACGACGACCGCACGCCCCGTTTTTTTGAGCTAACAGTCGGAAGACATGGAAAATTAACTGGCCAAGCACCACGCCCTGATGCACTCAAAGGTGAAGCAAGAACTAAACGGTACACAAACCTTAATAGGCGCATTTACCCCGCTCTTTTGCGCAGTTGAAACATTCCTGGATCGAGCACTCATGCTTCGGGGAGTCCGTCCAACAAATACGCGCTTTTGCACGCTACGCAACCTGGCGTCAACTTAATCGCCCGTTAGTGGGACTTGACCACACAGCTGCGTTCGATATATATTTCGTCTCACTGGTGCGCAATTCGACGCTCTACCCCTGTAATTAGTAGCAAACAACGTCAGTTCCTGCTGTATTCGGTCATCCAGCACCAGAGCGGACATAAGCATTGGATGGGATTAAAGCGTTTCCTTTGGTTCCCAGGACGCCGATGAAATGTATCTTCCAACATGCACTGCCGAGCGAAAACCATGAAAGAGTATCCATCAGTGCGCGCCAGATTAAAGTCTGACCACTTGCGCAGTACCTTGAAGCGAACGTTGCAAAATCTATCTCTCAGTACTTCAACTACAGTCGGGGTGGGGGAACCGAGCTGGGGGGACGGGGAACCTCAAAAGCGGCTTCATGTAGGGAACCTGTCTCAGAAGCCGCGGAGACCCGGCAAACGCATTGCGGTGGTGGAATAATCCAAGGGCCGAGGGCCGCATATTCGGCTAAGAGCGAGTGCTCGCCCTCTACGGAGGCCCATATGGGAGCTCGACTCGAATTGTCAGACAGTCAAATCCTACGCTGCCCACATTCCCCTCCAGCTTCCCATAACCCTGTCCTAATTCCCATTTTCCCATTACCCTTCAACCCATCCCTTCCGTTACTTCCCAGGGGAGATACGTGGGGTCTCCCTGGGCCCGTTTCCTCGGCTGTGGGTCGCTTTAGTAGCACCTCCCCCTTTTATTTAATAACTTCCAACCAAAAACTTTTGTCTCATTGACCTATTCATTTATTTTTCGACTTGCGGAACTTTCTCTCCCCGCGATACATTAGTGGTGCGGGCGGAGTCTGACTTTGGACTCCATCTTACCTTGTGTGTGTATTCGGTCTCGTCAGTTCCGTGCGAGCAAATTGTGCTCCCTTCGCAATCTGCCTCATTCCGCGCTGTCGACGCACGAGTGCGGAACTTGCCCTGCCCGCATCTCGAGCGTCTAGCAAGCCTCGAAAGAGTAAAAACAGCGGCAGCGCCGCTACTTCCTTTTCCATTGTCCTCGTGAAGACTGGATAATAACATTCCCAAGTAGCACGTCCTCTCCGTCGAGGAAAAACAAAAAAAAAAAAATAATGTAGGCGGCTCGTATACCACGTCGGCTGCGCAGGTGCCATTGTACCAAGTAGCCTCCGAGCGATTGCAGTTGATTTTACAAAAAAGAAAAAGAGAAAAGAAAACGTAGGGTACCGCTCTTGAATTTGTAACCTCCCGCACTGTATACTCCCCTAAATGTAAAAACAATTGCCGATTCGTACAATGCTGTGGGGAATGTTGTGGTGCAAGAGACAGCGTCTCCGGCGCTCATTGCGCACTAGGCAAGCTGGTACATTGTAAAGTCCGTACCCATTCTCGAGTGTGCGAATCTGATTTATTTTTTTTTTTGTGCTGTTATTATTTTTATTTCTTTATTTATTTTCAACCGAGATCCCCTGAACTGCCCCTCTTAGCCCGACAACTTCTCCTAACTATAAAGAGCGTTCTAACACTGAGTATGTGGACGGCTGGCTTGCACCGACTGCACGTGGAAAATAATCTCCCGGACGAATAGGTTTCAGTAAAAACAAAAAAAAAAAAAAAGGAAAGAAAAGAAAAGTTCTAAACCTCCCATTTTTACTAATTCGAAATTTTCTTATCAGCTGCGCCTCGACTTAAAAATTAACCCTTCCACTGTGAGAAAACACGCTTTTATGCGCCTTTGTTTACGCGGAGACAGGCACGGAGATTTAGAAAACGTAGATAAAATCAGAATCAGAAGTTTATTTTAGCACCGTTACACAATGCTGCGGGTGTAGGCAAAAAGCCTTCTGGGTGCTTGACGAGACCTACACCCAAGTAAAATCACTATACTAAGCGCGAA
Organism: Amblyomma maculatum; assembly: GCF_055883805.1. Taxonomy (NCBI): domain Eukaryota; kingdom Metazoa; phylum Arthropoda; class Arachnida; order Ixodida; family Ixodidae; genus Amblyomma; species Amblyomma maculatum. The sequence continues at coordinate 66,393,336 of NC_139344.1, forward strand.
AAGCGGATGTTGCCAAGGTACTAATGAAGCTTTATTCTAAAACAAAGGTCATCTTGGTTTTGGGCGCACTGCGCAGAACCTCAACGCCAAAAAAAAAAAAAATAACGACTCGGCACATAGCATAACCGTTTGTATTATTGTATCATTACACACTGATTACAGAATGTGCGAAAATCGCGTATTTCCACCGTTCTAAAAACTCTCTCTAAACGTGTGTATATGAACAACACTTGTTGGCTGGGAAGAGCGATTTTTTCAAGTATTCGTTCAATCTGCGGCGCGCAGAACAGATCGTTCGACGCAAAACATATTGTAAGTTTGCTAACTACAATCGCAGCAACTTTGAAAATACGTCAAATTCAGTTATTTTTACGCTTAGGCGGCAAGCGCAATTTAGCCGTGTTTAATTTTCATTACAGCCAGTAGTACACATCAAGCTCTTTTTCAGAATAGTTCATTAGAGTGAAATAACATCTTATGAAGTGGACCAACATACCTTCCTTATTTTACCACTGCCAAAATCAGGTTTTTTGGAATATGCAGGTTGTTGAAAATAAGCGCGCATCTTATCAAGTGCTGCGATACGAGACAATATGATTACTGAGCGTTGATGTTTGTTACGTGTAGCTGCGTTGACAGCTGCCTCTTTTATTTTTTCGATTTTTCTTCGCGATCATCCGTGTTTTGCCAACCTGTCGGCCCTCTTCTAATATATGTAAGTTTGATGCAGGAGGAGAAATAGATGTAAACAAATAAAGGTAACTTTATTCCAACGTCGAGTGTAACGTAGGGGTTCACGCAAAAAGCCTTCACAGTTGAGTGCACCCGACTCATTGGAATATTAATTCGTTTCCTCCTGTTTTCTTTCGCATGTACGTACCCAGATAATGTCCAGTTTTTTTGTCAGTGAGCAATCGCAAAAAAGCAATAGAGAAAAATATTGTTCTTAACGTTCAGCGCGAACTTTCCCGAACATCTTAGGCTGCCCTGTATGCGGCTGTTACGAAAAACCATTTCATTTCGTACAAGCCGCATTTTTACAGGGAGCGCAGCAAGCATGAAAAATGAATCGCAGCCACATTCAACGCTCAGTGCAAGCATGAAAATCTACTCAAGCAGTACACTCTTCTTCACCTCCGTTATTGTTATTATTGCTTGTGTTTTTTTTTTTTTTTTCGCGAGTTTCAAAGTTCGGACGTGAACTCAGGTGGCGGCTACCACCGATCAGCCCTACAGCGGAAACCCACCTGCTCTCTCCGGGAAAGTTGCGAGGCTGTCGGAGTCTGGAGACCAGCGGCGCGTCGCCTAAGCCAGAGCTGTCAGCGAAGGCATGCCAGGAGAGCGGAAGGACGGAAGCGGACCCCCTGTATCCGGCGCCGGAGGAACCGCTGCGCCGCAGGTTGCTTGCTCACCGCCGAAGGAAGTTCATCAAGTGGCATCCAGAGGCAGCCAGCGGTGGGTCGGGCCCGGCTCCCGACTCCCGATGTGGCGCCATCTCGGCTTCGAACGAGCAACTGCTGCCTCGCACGCCGCCAAGGCCCGCGCACCGCGCACGCGTAGCGGTTCGATTCCACCCGAGCTGTGGACCCGGCGCTGTGGCCTCTTTTGCGGGGGCCTTGGGCCGTCGTGGCGCCGAACGTTAAGCGCCGGCCAGACGAAGCGGCGCGAAACTTCAGAAGGACGAGACGCGCGAAGTGCCTGCTCGTATTTTCGCGGCAGTGTCCCGATGCGGAGAACGTTGGGGAGGAGAAAAAGGAAAAGGAGTGCTGCTCTCATCTGCCATTGACCCACGCTGCTGCGCACCTACGCCAAGTCGGCAACCGTCGTCAGTGTGGTACTACAGTGCTACGTGCATGTTCTACTGCAAATACAAAGGGTGGATAAAGACAGGAGGTTGACTGAATATGTCCGCCATAGCAAGCTTCATGGAGATGCTTAACTAAAAACGGAAGCCATGCGTGATCATTGTTGTTATTTTCAGTCAGGAATGTTTCAGTGTATGCCCACTTTCTCGCGCAGCCTAATACCGGCTCACTATCTCCACTTCACCAAGCCATCGCATTGACCAAAAAAGAAATTAAATTGGTTAAAAATAGTGGAAATCAAAGGGATCAGAACAAGATTGGTCACTTTTAACAGCACATTAAGTACAGAGTCGATTACACTTGTCTAGAGCACTGGAGCGATGTTCTGTTGTTGAAGTATATAAAGTGAAACTCTGAGGTAGGTGCAGACGTTAAATGGTTGTACTTGCGCTCTAGCAAACCCTCGTCGTGGTAAGAAGCGCGCAAGCACAAGCGCATGGACTCTGACAAAGCAGCTGCGTTAACATTTCACTTAATGTGCTCCGCGGCGCACCGCTCAAGCGCTCTAGACAAGTGTGATCGACTCTGCACATACTCGAATTGAAAGCGTGTTTTCCAGAAAGCACCGCTTCCAAAGGAATACTACTGTATACCACTATTAGAGACCTGGATCCAGTCATGTCTTGGTGTTCCTTACGTCGTTGCCTCGTTCTCACCTGGAAAACAGTCGAGGTACATATAGCAAAACGCCAGGTGGGAAAAGAAAACCTACCTGCTCTTTTAAACTGGCTTCGCTTGATCTCCGGAGCTGTCAATTAAATCACATCATATGCGGCAGTGCAACGGCTACTGCGCCTGTATTTAATTCTTTACGGAAGAACATACTTGGATGAATACATATTTAAGAGCGAACGACATTGCAGTCTGCCAGAAGTATTGATGGACAGACGTATCAGAACACTTTATACCGTGTCCCTCGGAGCCTACGAGGCGTTTTGTAAATGCGAAGCAGTAGTGGGGCTGTTTTCTTGAAAAGCCGGCGTCGCGGCGTTGGCGTACGGCGGCATTAAGTAATGCAATAAAGGGCCGAGATGGCAGGGATCTCATTCAACCTCTCTTGCGTAGTGTCGTCGAAGAAAGAAACATTTTCACCGAAGAAAAGACAAAAACAAAAACGTAGAGCCGGGATCGGAGGCCGCCAAGCTTTTTATCGCAACACGAGCGTACTACCTCTATCCTATTCTTCAGTGCGATAGATAAAAGACCTTTTGCGACTTCCTTATACCTAAAAGTAGAGAGCAACACATTTCTGCATAAACTTAGACACCCTTAACAGAGTGAGAGGTTTCATCGGTGTAATAGAGCAAATTGAAGAAATACTTGAGCTCTAGGGTTCTCTATAATTCTATCGTAAACGTAGGCGCCATCTAGATTTTTTTTTTTTTTGAGGGCAACAGCGAGGCAAAAAATTGTTGGAAAGAGTAGAGAAGTCGACCGGAGTAACAAGTGTCCACTGACCGGCTAGTCCAAACGAGGGAAGAGAAATTAACTGACCAAAAGAGGAAAATCGTAGCCGAAAGATGAGCAGTTGAAGTGCGCGAATTAAAATTTTCAAAATAGCGAATCGAATAAGTGCATGCTAAAAATTATTTGAAAGGAATCGGATATGCTCTTATGTTTTAAAAATCCTTTGGGGTAATGGACTCAATCTTCGATTAAGGCCCGCCTCAGTTTTTTTCGAGGACTGTTTCGCCCACGCTGATGCCCACAGCATGCTGTCGAGGTCTGTTTGCTCGGAATGCAGGGTTCTTGGCACGTCCCATTCGTGTGACGGCGTCCATAATGCGCACACATTGCCTCCGAGATTATACAATGCGGCAGGCAGGTTGAGAAAACAGTGCCTTGATGTCATATCTCGAAGACTATGGCTCAAACGTAGCTCTTGTCCAACGTGTTCTCAATCTACTGATATGTTGCAGTGGTTTATTTGCTGGCTTCATCAATAACAAAAGGAGATTACCTCCTATAATATTACGGTCATAGTCGAAGACTATGGCTCAAACGTAGCTCTTGCCCAACGTGTTCTCAATCTACTGATATGTTGCAGTGGTTTATTTGCTGGCTTCGTCAATAACAAAATGAGATTACCTCCTATAATATTACAGTCATAGTTAATGCTTTGACTTCACGTTGCGCCCTCTATTTGTCTATGTTGCGCCTTTTGACAGTTTTATAATTACGACTGAATATTGAAGCGATGTCTCGCGAACGCCGCGCGCTCGCGGTTTCTGGGGGCCAATGACGACGTGTCATTGTCCGATTTTCCTTAGTCATCCAAAGAAGTTATTTTGTGCCATTTGGTCTCGCCTTCAGGCTCCCTAAGTCTGTTTGGTTGAATCCTTGCAAGAACCACTAAATGTGCGAATACCTGAAATTGTTCCGGTGCAGTCCATCGCATAATTTCTGAATATTTTCTTCGATTATATTTATCCATGCGATACCAAACTAATGGATTTCCCTTTGACAAACCCCATGCTACAGAACTACATGATGTCATTTTGCTCACATGTTACAATTGCGTCTGATGCATCGGCGTGGGAAGAAAAGGCAGGTCATTTCCTCCCTTGACTGGTCTTTTTCTCTCCCTCTTCCGAATTTCACCCTTATTTATTTGACGTAGTTCCTAGCGATGCTTCTTGCTCTGCGTAAGTTCCCAAATGTTTTTTCCATAGTAATAATAATTACGGACTCATTATCTAAATGCATTTCCCTATCCGCATGTGATGAGTCCCATTCATTTCGCATATTTAAACTTGTGATCCCTCCTCGTGTCCAATCGATTCGAATTGTTTGGGTTTCTGGGCACAGCGGCCCTATTTTTGAATAATTAGCGGATTCTTTAGCGAAAGTATCCTGAGTGGTCTTTTCGTTGACCTCTTCCAACCTGTGCATTCATTACGACGGCACGGTTTCGTGTACATAGTTTAATGCAATAATTTCACACCTCAGCGCTTACTTCCTTGAATGATTTTCAACACTTTCTGTTCCCTTGGAGGAGTATAGCCTGACGGTCTCACGAACTTCAAATTTCCTTCACTCTACTTCATCGTGTTCCGCAGCTAAGGTTTTACCTCTAGAGAACTGGTCTCCCAATCTCCCCTTTGTGCCTGTATTGTGCTGAGCCAGAAACATTACATTTTCTTCTGTTTTGTCTCCGATACACTTCGCTCAGGAGGCGGCTGTTAGAAGTGCGATTCCAGGAACTTAGTTTGCACCTGTCTTGTGCTGTGATTATGTTCCTTGCAGCTTCTTTTCTTGGACGTATTAATGGAAATATTTGCTGTGCCATTCAAAATTTTATTTTTATTTTTCAAAAAAGTCTTCCATCCTAAGCTTTTGTTTTAGCCCTTCGTCCATTAATTTCGAGATTCCCTTTTTGCTATTTCTACGTTTTCCTATTCTTTTGCTCTTCACATCTCACAAAGTAAAGCTAATTAGACCCCGGTACCACCCTCAACCTTCCTTATCACTGAAACTGACTTGCTCTAATTTCTGATATCGTCTATTTTCTGCCCATACAATCTACGACTCTGTAATCACTGCATTTGTCATGGCCAATCCCCTTTTTGTATATGCGCCATATTTATTAGGGCAACGACAACAACAGCAAAACTAAGCGTCGTCTCAGTGCTTGGAGTGAGAGAAGTGGTTGACAGCACTGAACAGAATTAGCGAGGTATTATATCGGCCGTGGCTTGAGGCAGACCACATTGACCACATCAGAGTGAGTAGGACATTTGGACTTCTGAGATCCATTGGGAATGACCTCGTAATTGCGGTTGCCCAATAGCCTGATCACTCGGTACGGTCTGAAGTAGCGGTGGAGGAGCTTTTTCTTGGGCCCTCGTTGCCGTATGGGGAACCAGACCCCCCCACATTCGGCAGGTGCGTAATATGTGTGTCATGACGTTGACAGCGTTCAGCCATTGTCGGTCCTGAATTCACACCTTGGACAGTTGACTAGCCACTTCGGCGCGTTCCAGGAATGAAGTGTCGGTGTGCAGGCTGGAGCCGTCCAAATGTGGTAACATCTCGTAAAGCATCGTCTTGGTTTCTCGACCGTAAACGAGGTTGAACGGGGATATGTGCGCCGTTTCTCGCATGAACGTATTGTATACACGCCTTCGTCCCACGTATTGCTTTCAAAATCGGCGTGCTGTACATTAAGATGACGTCGGGGACCGTTCGCTTCAATTTGTCTGTCAAACTGTTCGTCTAAAGGTGTGGTTTGGCGGCTGTCTGACTGTGAACAACAATCGGATGCAATAGCTCAGCTATTAATGCTGTCAGTGATTGAAATATCAGGTGCACATGGCGGAGCACGATTCCGTGCACACTGCACTTCGCGACGTCTGGGGCTATGATGACCAATAAATCACCATCAATGATCTTCCAACAAATAGGAATGGACATGCTAGGTCCGTTTCCACGTTCGAACTCTGGAAATAAGTGGATAATTGCCGCCGCGCGCTACCTGACCCGCGGCGACAATTATCCACTTGTTTCTAGAGTTCGAACGTGGAAACGGACCTAGCATGTCCATTCCTATTTGTTGGAAGATCATTGATGGTGATTTATTGGTCATCATAGCCCAGTTTGCTTTGTTGACGGCCCCTTTAGAAGCAGACAGGCTCGGCACGTTATGACGTAGTGAGTGACGCGAGCACGGAGACGAGGCCAGTAGTAATTAGCTTGTATTCTGGCAGCTGTATATTCTGGCAGGTGTATACGAGCGATTCCCAAGTGCCCATAAGTTCGTTCATTATAGGAGGCTTGAAGGATGTCAATGCACAAGCAGTGAATTCCTTACGCACCACAATCAGGTATCGCTTGTTGCTCGCGGCTAAATTTTCCTTGACGAGAAAGCTATTGCGAATCTGCAACGAATACAGCGCACGCCTGAAAGCTCATGAGGCTGTCGGTTTTCTACCATTAAGAAATTGCTTTATTATTACATCGTGAAGTTCGGCGTTGGCGCATTGTTGTTCAGCGAGTTAGCCTGCGCTCAAGGTGTCATCATCAAGAGTCCTGGGTAGAAGGACCTTCCTGGCGCGGAAAAAACTATCAGCGTAGAGTGATTCAGCCAGGACTTGTACATTGCGGTAATGTCCGAGAGCCTTCCTAAGCCTTCCTGTCATAGAGATGGATGGTAATGTCCTAGAGCCTTCCTATAGCCTATCCTAGAGAGTTCCTAGAGCCTTAGACTCCATCTGACGAGGCGGATGGATGGACCTTTGAGGGTCACGAGCCAGCATAAGGCATGGCGATCAGTTACCGCCTTAAAATGTTTGCCTGTATACTTATATAAGCGCAACAAAGACGACGCAACAGACAAGAAAGACAGGGTGGAGCGCAATCTGTTATGTCGTCTTTGTTGCGATTATTTAAGTATACCAGCAAAAAAAAAAAAAAAAAAGTATACCCAGCAACGCAGATTACTGCAAAATGTCTGCCGTAAAGATATGGCCGGAATTTATACGCTGAATATACAATGACAAGGCATTCTTTCTCGATGGCGGGACATATTGATTCGACTTTCTACAAACACCGACTTGGGTATGCAATGATCCACTCTTGATCTGCTTGGATTTGACCCAGCACAACACTTAAAGGGGTCATGCCATGGTCATACAATATATTGCGGTTGTGTAGTCTAGCTGGCAGATAATACTGGACCTAATTATTTTATTTCCGGAATTTGAACGCCCTAGACGCAATCTTTATTTACAAATAAGTGACTGAAGTCGAGACCTCGAAGCTCCTCAAATCGACAACGATCGCCATGTCGAGACGATTTGTGACGTCACAGACTGACCCTGCGTCGTCTGCTGCTGTGCCGGCGCCGATAAGCTGCCAATACTTTAATGTGTTCGCGCTTGCAAAGACCAGCATGACTACGAATGAGTGTACTCAGCATATTTCTGAAAACAAAACACAGACTGCAGTGAAGCGCGATTTAGTTCTTGCCCACATATCCACCTTCAGCGCGACCGCCGCCATCGTCCGTGGCAGCACTGCCCCCACCGCCGTAAACACCGCCGCCGCGCCGGCCGTGCCCTTCGAACCAAGCCTCCGCAAATGTCCGCGCCAGCGATACGGCCGTTCCCTTGCGCCTGTGTCAGAATAGCATGCTAAAATTTGTTTCTCTCATAATAATTTCAAGCCGCGGGAAAGGGAATGTAAAAATAAATGCTTTTTGAGAAATGTTGCCGCATACGATGGAGCTGCGACGCAGCGGCGCCATGAACGTTACGCCACTGCGGAAAGTTTCCCGCTAGTGTGAGCCGGGCTTTACAGCCACACAGCAACTTCCGCCGGTGCGGTGCCCGTGTTCACGTACGCAAGCTCCTCTGCTAAGGCGTCGCCGAAGGTTATTTCCTTCACTACAGAACATTGTGTTGAGAGGAAGTTTTGTGATCAGTTGGCCCTTTTACTAAAACGCCTCGGTGATCACTTACAAAGTGCCGTCCGCTGTGACTTTGATGCTAAGCAATGAAGGCCTAGCGACGATTAGGGCGAAGCAGACGGCCAGACGCCGTAAGGCTTCAGCCGCTCTCGCGGGCGGCACCATTGCTGTAAGCTTACGGCATCCTGTGCTGTAAGCCTCATGAGCGTATCGTCTGCTTTAATGATGCGGATGGGGCCAGACTTGGGCCTCACAACGAGTAGCGTAAACGATGCGACGTATACGGGAGGGGGTATTGGGCGCCTCAATGTAGCGGCACTCGAAACTTGTACAAAAACGCCGTTGGACGGCACTCATGTACATTTTATTTGTTGCTTTCCAGACGTGTTTCAGTGTACAGTGCGTACGTTGTTCGAACGGGCCAGCTCACGCGGCTTTCGTACTCAGGTGCCGACGTACTCCTGAATCCCGCGTTAAAAACGCTAACAGGGATCGAAGAGCAGCTTGAGGTAACCGCGGTTAGCGCCATGACTGCTGTTTGGTCCGCCACATAGGTGTCGCGCAGCTATAGTGCCTAAATAGCGTAACCGCGGTTGACGCTGCTCGTGCACAAAACATTCAGCAGACGACTCGGCATCGACCTATGTCGTCATCGACTGCGCAGGTGGCCAGATCAGCAAGCTGCTCACGAAGAAACGAAAATACTTGTTTTAAGAATATCTGCAACTCCGATGCAGCTGAAACTTTGAGGTTTAGTTTTTGGCTCATCAGGAATGAGATGCAATAAACAGTTTATATTCCGAAATTGGTGTCATGACTACTCTAAGCACTTCTTTAACCTGCGTTGCTTGTTTCCGTATGGAGGTCCATGACGGCGTATTCGTGCCGCCCGCCTGAAAGGTGTGTCTGTCAGACTCTTCAAAGCCCAGGCAATGCGAACGAAATCTTTCAAGGAGCGGCGGTATTTTAAGCGTGCAATCTAAGGAAACGGCTGACTGTTTCCAGGTCCCCTAGCGGCGGGGAATCAGCGGTAGCTCTGGTTTTCTCAGCATCGCATTAAACTCGAGCGTGATTTACGACGTGTCCTAAAAACTTGAGCTCTGTGTATACGCTTGAAGCGGCATTTATCATTTTTGCGTGTGAGCAAAGAAGACCCTATATGGTTTTCAGTACCGATTGAAGGCGTCCAATGTACTCCTGGGAAGTCGAGCGCGAAGGCAGCATCGCCAAGATAGACGAGGCTCGTCTACCACTTCAAATCGGGAAGAACGGTGCCCATGAGACGTTTTAAAGTTACCGGTGCAGAGCGCAGTCCACGGGGCATGGCCGTGAAGTCGTGAAGTCGATGCGCAGTAATAAAGACTGTTCTTTATTTAGACGTCACTGCTCTGAGCGATGGCGAGAGAGCGGCGTGGCCGTCCGGGCGGAGCGGACTGAATATGCCAAGCGCCTTTTTCAGTCCGCGCGGACCGAGCGTCCGCCGCAGACCGATATTGTTTTTGCTCTTTTTGCTTTATCGCTGCTACCTCCGCGTTGCTACACCCGCGCCTTTCGCCTCGTATTCAGTTCGAGCGGGATATTGTTTGTTGTGCATGTGCTGCGTCGTTCGCTCTGTGCTCGCTGCAGTGCATCGTTTTTTGTGCGTTTATGCTTGTGGGTGTGCCAGAGTTGTAGCTTTACTCGGTTTCTAGTGCTTATTATGGGTTAAGTAGCGAAAAAAGCGCTCAGTGATGAAGGGACAGTCACGTTTTTAGCGCTCGTAGAGAGCTGCCCGCCGATATGGAATATTGAAAATGCTTGCAATAAATGAACGCTTTTTCGCTTCCTCATCGTCCTTGCACACTTCGCATAGAACAGCCAGAGCAGCGAGACGACGGTTTCGCTCGGTGTCTATGATGAAACTCTCGGTAGAAAGGTTTTCGGCAGCGTGCACGAACAGCGGGGGAGGAGGGTACACGCGGATGGTCCGCTGGCTTCGTGTGAATGCTCGACGGCCGGATGGACACGGTGACGCGTGGTCACGTGGCAGCAGATCCGTGCTGACGCGCGAGGACCGTCCGCGCTCCGGTCCTTTCGTCTGAGAGCGCAGCTCTCTGGCGCCCGTCGCCTCTCGTAACCAGCTCGGCAGCCGTAACCTCTCGTAACCAGTTCCCTTCCTCTTCTTCCGTGGCGTCCGTCTTCCTTAGTGGCGGCGACCGCGCGTGTTCTCCGATTGCTGCGCGCGCTCCTGCTGCCACCATTCACCTCTGCCTATACACCCGCCCCCCTCCACCCTTTTCGCGCGTGGCGGCGAGGGTGCTGTTCTCCGGTTGCCGAAGTGCCGGCTCGGCATCAGCAGATCACGATGCGTGCACCCCAAGCCGAAACGCAGAGCCACGTTGACTTGACTCGCTAGCGGCAACAGCGTCATCAGTCAGTCGCTGCCATCTCTTCGCCGCGCAACGTTCCTATGGGCCCACGCCCTGCCTCTCGCGACCTCTCGATGACTTAATTGTACTCTTCGCTCCTCCTCGAATGCCACCTCTATGCGGCGGCAATCAGAGCCCCGGATCGGTAGCGGCGGATCTCGACATGTGCCGTTCGCCACTGCGAACCGCCTGCTAAAAGTTGCTTGTAATTGTACCTGCATGTCTTGCTCGAATTATTTGCCTCAATCTATCGAAAAGCTGAAACAGCTGATAAGCTGCGCTCAAATTTCACATTAGGAATCAACATAATAGTCGGCAATTTTTTTTTTCTGTATATATATCGCCACATGTTCACATTTGAGCCGGCATTTGCTGCAAATGGGAACTTTGCGGTTGCAATTCCGTCTGCTGCTTCTGTTTTCCTATATAAAGTGCCAGGATCGAAATGACGGGCCCACATTCGTTGGGAATATGCTGAAGACAAATCTACGGGCCGTAAACATTATTGCCGACGCCGCCTTTCCCGGCGCCAGAAACAGTCGGCACTGACCGGAAACTCCGAGGAACTGGCATCAGATCATTAGCCGAAACATTGATTGCTCACCGATAGTGGCGAACGCTGGGCAAAGCGGAAGCGCATTTCTCGTTTGCAACACGGCCGCTTTTATTGGTTTCCCCAGTACGGGGAACCGTGTCAGGCCATGAAAAGGAGCTCGCACACGAACGCCGGGAAGAAAAATTGCTGCCAGGGATGAGAAGTGGAGCAGGGCGCTATTGCGGCCTTTGTCCGGGACTCGGCTCAAGCCGACTTTTTGCGATGCTTTGCTTGCATCCACTCGCCGCGAGCAACGGAACTCTTCAGCCTCACAGCTCGTGCGCAGGCTGGACGAGCAAAGGCAGACTCATATCGAGCAATCGCGGAAATTAATGCGAGTGTTCCCTTAAGTTTTTTTATTAATTCGCACCGTTGTTCTTGTCTGAGAAAGCCGTTCTGCTCGTGACTTCCAACAATTTCTCCGGGAAAAAGAAATGGGCGCAACTGCAGCGTCGCATTTGTCATGACGTCATTCGCGTTCGAGCCCTTTGCCGGCGGGAAATGAACTGCGAGATAACTCCAACTCAAAATTGAGGACGAAACTTTGAGAGTTTTGATATTACTGCTTCCGCGAAACTTGCGAGTTCCTCCTGCAACTGGCGGCAAAGAAGATTGCGACGGCGAACTAGCCAATCGCAGCGGCCGCTCGCCAGGGCACTCGATCATGGCCGAGTTCGTCTGGAGAGCCGTCACCGTGGCGACATGTGAATCATTCGCGTCAAAGATTTCGCCAATAGTGGGGCCAAACGCGCCGGGCCTGCAGCTGACGGAGCGCGAGCTGCTGAAGAGCGCGCAGGTAGTACCTTTTCGATGAGCAGCGGCAAAAGGCTGACGTGTGCATTACTGTTGCCTCTAATCGTGTCGGTGGACGTCACCGGCAGGTCGAGCGGGCTTGCTTGAGCATACGAAACACAGCAAAGCCTATTTCGTGGGAAGACCCCCTTCCCTTTTTTTTTTTTTTTTCTAACATTCGGTGACTCTCTTTCGGGAAGTTACACGCGTGTTTTGCCGCCTCCCCTGCGAAAAGCCCGAGTAAACAGCTTTGGCGTCATGTTATCGAGGGCGAGGCACTGATGTGGAGGCATGCGTCGAAAGCGTCTGCTCGACGTGCAAGTTTGGAGCACATGCTGTAGGACGCACCACCGCTCGTCTTTCCGGTGGCGTTCGCTCTCGCGTTTCACTCTCGCATGCACGCCTAAATGTTTGGCGCTACGTTTCTCCTCTTGACAGGAGCCGCCCCCTGCAGTAAAAAGTAACGGTTCTTGTGAAAATTCAAAGGGCTGGCTCAACATACGTATGTTCGCTTTCATTTTAAAATTTTCTCGTTCCGACAATCGTGCTTTCTCTATGAGGATCTGGGCGCTTTTGTTTGTTTGTCTGCTGTTTCGCCGAAATATGTTATTTCGCCTCACTAATTTTCTTTATTTAACGTTTCACACCTCGTCATTACGTCCTATGCGTCATTAGACGATTTAAGCGTATGGAGGTATACAAGCATAAACGTATACCGGGTTACCGCATGCCGGCAGCGCAGGCATAGTGGCTCCACCTGTCCGCGCTCTGTACGTTTCGCGCGCGCAGGAGGCGTTCTGTAAGTCGGTATACGTCTACACTGGTACGCCTCCGCTATGCTAAAAGCCTCCTCTGTCTCGCTCAATAAACGTTTTGAATCAACCTATTTGTTCCCAGAATAGTCAGAGAATGTTCTGCGACATTTTTTTTTTTTTTTTTTTTTTTTTTTGTAGATAATATCTCATAAGAAAGTGCAGATATACGAATGTCCACATGTACCATAAGTTACATTATAAAGCACGCGGAATCTGCAGGTTTAAAATGTGTTCCGCGGACTATCTGTAGGATGCAGTATTCCTTCTATTTTTACTACCTTTAATAGAACCTGAAATGTCCTACGTACGGTATGGAGTCCGATTTTGTTGTCACGGCTCGACTCACCGGTTGCACGCGTGCTCACTCACACTAGTCGCTATGTCGCTTTCGAAGAACATTAACTTGACAAGAGGTGTAGAAGAGGATGTTGCAGTCATCGACAGTAACCCATTGTCAAGATGCTGCCAATAGCTTCACCTAAGTCAGCTAATGTGTGTGCCCGATGAGAGATGTAGACTGACATCGAAGGCAACTGAGAGTTTCAGCTTAACACATACGTATTAGGGTAAGTGTATACCGTGTATTACAAATATCTGCTTCGCACCAACATCGGCGCGTGCGCGCCCTCTATATTGCTCCCAATCCTGCCTCTGTGCAACAGGGATCCGTAAACGGATATACGAGTACGGTATATGTCTCCCCCGTGCCAAAGGTTTCCAGTGAAGAGCGTATACTTTCGACAAACACGGCTGACAATTTCTGCTCCGACAGTCGGCACCGTAGTAATCGGCGCATGCGCGCGCATTTTCCTGCTCGGATTGCTCACCTAGCCCCTGCGGACTCCGGACGAGATGCCAACGACTTTGAAAAAAAAAAAAAAAAAGAAACATTTTATGAAGAAATTGAGCCCTTACTTTGCTGTGAGGGTGGACTGTACACTAGAAATTAGGGTACTTGAAAGTAACTTTCTTTGGGAGGAAAAGTTCTACTGAACCCGCAGAGCAGAGCACGTGAACGCAGTTCTGTTCTGCTAATTCGCAATACCCCAGCCACATTTCCTAAGCATAGTGCAGTTAAACTAGCCTTTTAAAGTTTTACTCAGAGATTTCGCATCTGGTGGCGTATTACTGAACAGTGAATTTTCGGAAGGTATCTATAATGTAAGGTCAGTTAAAGCATTTCTCAGGTATGTTGTGCCCCGCATGGCCAGCGCCATCTGTGTGCCGAAGAGGGCGAAGGCAGCACTAGAACGAGTCCCTAAGAACGCTCGGCGCCTCTGTCTAGGGCGAACGCTATCACCGCCGCACCACTCACAATAAATATGGCCCGGTCGCATACTAGACGGCCACCGTAGGTACCTTACCGTCTTTTAACGTGCGTATATATTAAAAACACCACTTAAAAATAGCTGGTTCATAGTGCATTTAGTTGTTTTAATATTTTATTTATTTATTGTACCTCAAGGCCTCGGGTGTGGAGCATTACATAAGGGATGGTCATGGTAATTACAAAATGATAGTCTCGATCTTTCCCTTGAATTGTAGAGGGTTGATAAGGTGCACAGCTTCCGTCGTTTTACCAGGAAACCTTTTGTATTCGAACTAGGTTCGCTTTCAAATGAGTACTACCTGAAGCCTCATACAGTCATCACAGAAAGCCAACTGCTCGGCTTAATTAATTATTTATTAATTAATAAAGTATTAATTTATCACATATTTGAAGCACTACATGCGCGGTTGAAGTTTGCTCAGCGCAAAGGACGAGAAAGGTGGCTTGAGGAGGCGTGCTATTAGTTGTCGATTGAAAAAAAAAAAAAAAAAAAAAAAACAGTTTGTTTACAATGTTTTCTCATGGTTACAGTGCATTAGTCTCAATTTTTGGTAATGGTCATTGCCAGTGCGTTGCAGATTGTGTTGATCACGACTTAACAGTTTTAAATAACTTCAGTTCGGCTCCGGGTGTATATGAATTATTCGCGATGCTCAGGTGTGTTGCCTCACTGTACGCGCACCGCTCTGCTTGCAACAGGCTCAGATCGAAAACGAGGTGCTTTTGTTCCACCTGGCGCCTTCGAGAGGAGCAACTGCCTAAATACATTCATGGAGAACACGATCACGGCTGAGCATTTCTCCAACGAGATCGCATAGGCCGCAGTGCACTCGAGCTAGTTTAATTGCACGGTAGCGATA